>NC_137779.1:7972466-9172466 GCF_963455305.1 Plecotus auritus
TTCGAGGATATTTGATCTTTTTTTTAACACTCCCCTCCCCTATATGACAGAATTATTTTCAGTAACAAGGCCGTCATAGAAGTTTTGTTTTCATGGTTTATTCTTTGATTTTAAACCAATCGTTTTAAAAGGATAAATTTCAGTTTTAAAGCTATCTTCAAATTCAGTAAAATAGGTCAGAAATGAACTAAAAATTTGTGCTTAACAAAAACAAAAATATTTTCCTAGCTGTTCGCACCCTGTTTCACGCTTTTAAATATAAATACACTAGTCGCCCAGTGCATGAAATTCGTGCACATTAAAAGGGGATTAATTAGAGGAAATAATTTAATATTGCTATTTGCCCTTTCTCTATAATAGAAGTGTCAGAGATGAAAGAAAATTAGTAAAATGTATATGAAAACCTTCCTCCTGTCAGAGTCTGGGGCACACCACAGGACCCAGAGTCAAGTCCCCACCCACCCACATGCGCCTCAAAATCGCGTGAGACCCAGACCTGGCCGCCTCCCCCCCCCTCTGCATTGGGCTAGATTCAGACCTGGCCAGTCCCACCCTTGTCAAGCCCCACCAGGCAGGGGGCGTAGCCTCAGGTCCCCTGGCCTGGCGCCAGGATGGGGGGCATGGCCTGAGGTTCCCCAGCCCATACCAGGGCAGGGGGCGTGCCTTGAGGTCCCCCATCAAGCCCCACTGGGTGGGAGGCATGGCCTGAGGTCCTCCATCAAGCCCTGCCAGGTGGGGGGTGGGGTGGCGCAGCCTCAGGTCCCCCATCAAAGCCCCACTGGGCGGGGGGCGCAGCCTGAGTTTCCCTGACCCAGGACTAGGGGTGCACCTTGAGGTCCCCTGTCAAGCCCCGCTGGGTTGGGGGGCATGGCCTGAGGTCCCCTGTCAAGCCCTGCAGTTGGGGGATGTGGCCTGAGGTCCCCTGTCAAGCCCCACGGTCCCTGCTGATTGCTCGTTAAGGCTCCTTATGGGAACTTGGCCTCAGCTGTGGGTGCAGCCATCTTTGTGATGGAGTGATGGTTCATTAGCATATTCCCTCTTTATTAGATGGGATTTGAAATGCCACTCCACGTGGAGGCAAAGGAGAGAAGTAACAAAAGTGCTATTTCTTCGTGTCTATATTCACTGGTTATTTTGAATCTGCTATTTAAACATTAGAGTGTGTATTATCCCAGAGGCTGGAGACACACTCTGAGCCAGTGACTTTGAACAATTCTAGGCCATTACGCACTTTTGAACTTTCAAAACAGTCGTGGGGAGCTGAATCTCTTGGGATGGAATGCCAACCCTGGTGCCTGTTCACCTACCTGTCCATCCACCTCTCTGTTCCTCTGCCCATCTGTCTATCCACCACCCATCTATCCATCCACCCATCCATCCACCCACCCATCCACCTATCCACCCACCCATCCATCCACCCATCCATCCATCTATCCATCTATTCATCCATCCATCCAACCACACATCCATCCACCCACCCATTTACACATCCATCCACCCACCCATCCACCCATCCATTTATCCAGCCAGCCAGCCAGCCAGCCAGCCACCCATCCATCCATCCATTCACCCACCCATCCATCCATCCACCCACTGACCCATCCACCCATCCATCCACTGACCCATCCACCCATCCATCTACCCACCCATCCATCCACCCACCCATCCACCCATCCATCCACTGACCCATCTACCCACCCATCCATCCACTGACCCATTCACCCATCCATCCTTCCATCCACTGACCCATTCATCCACCCATCCATCCATCCACCCACCCACCCATCCATCCATCCACCCACCCACCCATCCATCCACTGACCCATCCACCCACCCATCCATCCATCCACTGACCATCCACCCACCATCCACCGACCCATCCACCCACCCATCCATCCACCAACCCATCCATCCATCCACCCACTGACCCATCCACCCACCCACCCATCCATCCACCCACCCATCCATCTATCCATCTATCTATCCCATTCATCCATATATTCATCTATTTGCTGGTATGTCTGTTCCTCCTCTCATGCATCCATTTCATTCATCCATTTATTCCACGAATATTTATTGAGCACCTGCTATGTGCCAGGTACTGTATTAGGCCTGGGGCATTGCTGGGAGCAGGGCAGACACAGTCGCTGCCCTCCTGAGGCTGACTTTCCAGTGGGGAACACAGCAACAACAAACAGACACATAGACAAATGTGTAATCACAAGTTGGGTGAAGACTCAGGGGGAGACAAGCAGGCTGCTGCATGTCTATCCGTCTGGCTGACCACCATCTGCTAGTCCTCCTGCTTCTGCTTGCATTTCCCGTCAGTTCTGCTATCTGCCTGGACCAGCCCCCCGGTCCTGTTCTACCAGAGGCTCCTTCCAGAACTTTCCTCCACTCTTGCCTCCACTTGCCCCACTGTGAAAATCACTGGTGCACCTGTAATAAAACACACACCAGATCTCTGGAACCCTCCTGGGGTCCTCATGGAGCCCGAGTGTCTAACAGGCTCCCCATTCTGGGCAGACAACCAGCAGGGGCTGCCCAGAGGTGAGTGAGCCATGTCTCAGCTCCACCTTCTCCCCCACCCTCAGCTGCAGCCCTGAAGCCTCATGTGCAGCCCCAGGATCGTGGGCACAGCTGGGCCTGGGTATCAGGGCCCCGGGACACACCTGGACTGTTTCTCATGACCCAGGGCCCTGGGGGAGGGCTCACAGAGGCCGGGGTCAGACCAACTCGGTGCCAGGCTTCCAGGAGCCCGAGGAGGGCAAGGAGAGAGGTGCCCTCTGGATCCGCTGGGCTTCTGAGGAGGAGGAGGAGCCTTGAAGGGTCTCAGCAGCCTCAGCAGGTAGGAGGCCTGGGCAGGCAGGAGCCCAGCCATTCTGCCCAGTAGGAAGGGCCTTCTGCCAAGTCTCTGTGCAGGTGAGGCCCCGCCCTGGTACCACCCACCCTGACGGTCCTGGGCAGAGTCTGGTTCCTTAAGAGCAGTGGTTGGCAAACCGCGCTCGCAAGCCACACGCGACTCGCGAGCCGCGGTTTGCCGCTCTGTTTACTAATGAGTTTGCCGACCATTGGACTAGACTAAATGTTACCGTGTAGTTGGGAGCTGTGAGGATTAGGCAATTGTGGCATATTGTGTGCAGAGGTAAAGGGTAGTATATGACAGTGGTCGGCAAACTCATTAGTCAACAGAGCGGCAAACCGCGGCTCGTGAGCCGTGTGTGGCTCACGAGCCGCGGTTTGCCAACCACTGGTTAAGGGAATCACCACTGTGGGCCCTGGAGGGAGGGTGGGGACAGGGCAGGTTTGAATGGGCAGAGAGGGTTGGAAAGGCGGTCCTGGTCACCAGGGCGTGCCAGGAGAGACATCCAGACCCTCGTTCCCTGAGGCTCTTGGGGAAGGAGGACATTCAGAGGTTACAAAACTCACTGCTGTAGTTTTCATGCTGGCAATGAACGAATGAGACTGCATGTAACACCCACCCACAACGGGGCCATACGAGGATGCTGTCATAAGGAAGCGACAGGATCTGTTTTAACTGGTGATTCAGAGTGCACCACAGGCTCATAGCCTGGGTGGGGGCAGAAGTTAAAAGTTGTTTGATGCAGGTCAGCTGCTTGAGGGCCGATCGCTGTATCTGGGTGGCCATGGGAATGACCGTATTCAGAGATATGGCAGGTGTCTGGGTTTGGAGCTCCTGCTCCCTAAAGAGCAAGCAAGACCCATGGGCAGATTATTAGGGAGCCTGCTGGTGGGGGAACCTGGGACATGTAGTTGGATGAGGCAGGGAGTTTGGTGGAAGCATCTCATTTAACCTGGGGAAATCAGGGGGGGCTTTCTGGAGGAGGCAGCTGTAACCTGGGACCTGAAAGATGAGTAAGCACGAGCTAGGTGAGGTCCTTCCCACCCTAAATTTTAATGTTAAAAAGAATGGGGTCTCAGGAGGAAGGAATAGCAGGAATGAGCCAGAGAGGGCTGGAGCCTGTGGTATGAGAACTGAGGGTGGTGAGGTGGGTAGGCAGATGCGGAGATGGAAGGCCACTCGGGTGTATCTGAAAGCTGGAACTGGAATCCATGAAGTCAGCTCAGCCAGACTTGCTTTATTTAGAGATTGCCAGTGTGGTTTTTAAAACTTGCATACATCTATGTTCTTTTTTTAATTATTATTAAGGTATTATATGTGTACATATCTTACCATTGCCCTTCCCAACCCACTCCCATACATGCCCTCACCCCTCAATGTTTTGCATCCGTTGGTTACTCTTATATGCATGCATATAAGTCCTTCAGTTGATCTCTTATTTCCCCCACCTCTCCCTAACCTTACCGCTGTAATTTGACAGTCTGTTTGATGCTTTACTGCCTCTGTATCTATCTTTTTGTTCATCAGTTTATAATGTTTTTCATTATCCCAAAATGAGTGAGATCATGTGGTATTTTTCTTTCATTGACTGGCTAATTTCACTTAGCATAATGTTCTCTAATTCCATCCAGGTGCCTACAAATGGTAGTAATTCCTTCTTTTTATGGCAGCATAGTATTCCATTGTGTAGATGTACCACAGTTTTCTGATCCAGTCATCTGCTGACGGGCACTTAGGCTGTTTCCAAATCTTAGCTATTGTAAATTGTGCTGCTATGAACATAGGGGTGCATATGTCCTTTCTGATTGGTGTTTCTAGTTTCTTAGGATATATTCCTAGGAGTGGGATTACGGGGTCAAATGGGAGTTCCATTTTTAGTTTTTTGAGGAAACTCCATACTTGTAGGCAAATTGGAAAATGCAGAAAAATAAACTGATCAGGGGTATTTGTCACCAGGAGTGCAAAAATGCCGGGGAGTGGGAAATACAGGGGCAGCCTGTGGCCGTGTCCTTCCCACCCCAAATCTTAAAGAATGGTTGAGCCAGGTGGCTGGGCGTCAGGCCTCAGGAGGACTGGGTGTACGAGAGGTTTTTTGTGTCTTATATTATGTAAAATCATCACTCAGGCAGCTCAGGTGGGCACGTTCCGTATCTTAATTGGGTTCGCTTGCTTTTTGAGGTTCATTGTCAAACTTAAAATTCGTGAGATTTTACATTTAAAAAAATACTCCGGATTTCAATCTTCTTGTCAAAGATGGGATAATCCGGCCACACTGGAGCCTGCCTCCATACGCCCCCTGGGACAGTCAGCCACGCTGAGGGTGCAGACAGGTGCTCCAGGGAGCGGGGCAATGGCTCCTCAGGCCAATCCAGCCCCCACCTCAGCCCGCTTCCTCATTTATACACACTCAGCCTGGCCCGGGAGGTGTTGGGGGCTGAGGCCCTGCCTTGGGACCCCCCATAGTTCAAACATACCCCACAAGTCATCCTATTTCCTGCCACCCCCGAAGCTTGTCCAGCATCCCCTGGGTGCTACAGGGCATCAACAGTGGTCGTATGGAGGGTTCTAACGCCTCAGCAACCCCTCCCAGCCTCCACACCTAGAAGGGCTGACCTGGGCCGCTCTCCAGGGGCAAGACTGGCTATATCGGGTTCGAAGCAGCTCTGAAGCAAGGGAAAGAGAATGGGGTTCCCCTTATTTCTATATCTCTCCTATTTTCCCACAGTCTAGAAGTCACAGCTCAGAACTTGGTGCCAGGAGGATCTGAGTTCAGATTCTGCTCTGACACTAACAGGAGTGCGACTTGGACAGTCACCTCCCCTTTAACGAGAACAACGACACCCACATCCTGGGTGTACTGTGGGGAGGAGGTGGGGTCATAGACGTGAAGCTGTGGGCACGGTGCCTGGCACTTGGGGGTGTGTTTATTTCTTCAATCTGGTGTGTGTGGCGGACACGGTCAGTGCTCTGTGCGTACCCAGGTTCTTCCTGACCGGCTGGTGTTGCTCAGTGGTTGAGCATTGACCCATGAACCTGGAAGTCATGTTTCGATGCCCACTCAGGGCCCATCTCCATTCCCCAGTGGAGGGCGTGCAGGAGGCAGCCAATCAATGATTCTCTCTCATCACTGATGTTTCTATTTCTCTCTCTCCCTTCCTCTCTGAAATCAATAAAAGAAAAAAGCTTCCTCCCCATGCTGGGGCCCATCAGCCCTCCATGTGCATCCACTCCCATCAGCCAGAATCTGAGGACCCGAGGATGTGCTTCTTCCTGGGGGTGACCCCTAACCAGAGACTTGGGGTGCAGCTCCCTCGTGTCCTAAAGGGGATAGCCCTGCTCTGTAGGACTGAGCCTCAGGGGACTTGACTCTCACCTCTCACTGGGGCACCTTCCCCTTCCTGGCTCCCAATCATTTTTGCTGGAGACGTTTCCCAATAAGTTACCACCAACCAATCTTCACCTCAGGGTCCGCTTCTGGGAACCCAAACAAAGACAGTGTCTTCTTTTCATCTCAGCCTTCCAAACCCCCCTCCTCCCACACGGTCCCGTTTCTTCCTCGCTCTCGCCGTCTCTCCCCCTGCTCAGCCTCCCTCCCTACCTGGGAAGCAGATGGCATCGCCTGGGTGAGAGAGCTGCCTTGGCTGTGATGTATGGCCCTTGATTGGGTAGCCGTTATTTTTAGCTGCCTCTCCACCTTTTGCTGTGCACCGTGCTGGAGGAAGTTCCGCCCTATTTCTGGAGCATCTGAGGGTGGCCATGTCAGTGGTTTTGAACTGGAGACAATGTTGTTCCCCAGGGGACATTGGGCAATGCTGGAGACATTTTTGGCTGTCACAGCTGGGAAGGAAATGGATGCTGGGATCTAGCGGGTAGAGACCGGGATGCTGCTCAACATCCTACTATGTGCAAGACAGGCCCCCTCACCAACAACCCAAAGAATGACCTGGTTCAACTGTGAGGAGTGCTGAGGTTGAGAACCCTGGGCTCTGTGTTTTTCCACCTCTTTTACTTTCTGTTACTGTGCGAGGATGTCGCATCCTCCTCTGGGAAATACTAGAAGAACCGTCAGAACGCGATGTGGCCTGACGTTTGGAGTTTGCCACCACAGAGCGGCCCAGAAGCGATAATACCTAACCGTGGTGATGTTTACTCGGTGCTACACCTGTACCTGCCGTTTACATCATTAGGTGATTTCTGCCTCACAGCAATCCTAGAAGGTGAGGACTCTTAATACTCCCCATTTTGCAGATGAAGAAACTGAGGCTTGGGGCAGTAGAATGACTGTTGAGTAGTACAGTTGTGCTTGGATTTTGTCTGTCTGTCATGCTCTTAAACACTATGCTTGATTTAGTGAACCCACTAACGGCCTATAAAATGGTCCCTTCAGACAGGGTGCAGGTGCATCTGCTCACTGTGCACGAAGCATATGTGGTCCCAACTTTGGAAGCAGGTTGGGTGGGTCCCCAAGAAGACTGACCACGAGACAGCACAGACTGAGGCTCTGGCCTCATGAGGGGCAAAGGTCCTATTTCTATGGAAGCTCCAAATCTCACTGAGGTCAGGTCAATGATGGCTTTTGAAACTCTCTCTCCTTGTGATGTATCAGTCAGCTTTTGCCGAGTAACAATCCACCCCAAAATGTAAATGCTTGTTCTAAGTCACTATTAACTTCATAATTCTGCAAGTTGGCAGTCTTGATCTGCATTCAGCTACCAGGTTGGCTGATCTAAAAGGCCTTAAGCTGGGATGACTGCCTCTGCTCCACCTGGTGTCTCATCCTCCAACAAGCTCGTCCGAGCTCACCTGTGATGATGGCAGAGCTTAAGTGCATGAGAGGAGCTATAAGTCCTCTTGAAGCCTACACTGGGGTCTGGGAAATGTCACTTCTGTTGCGTTCTATTCATCAAAGCAAGTTATATGCTCAGCCCAGATCCAGGGGGTGGGGAAATCAATTCCACCCCAAGTATCCTTGCCATTTTTGCAATCTACCACAAGGACAGTGTTTCATGCAGGTCGAGGTCAGCTGTTCATGTAGTCTTCATGGTTGGTGGCACCAGCACTTAATCTGCCTCGGAGCTGCTGCCAGTTGCTTAGCTCTGTGGCCTTGGGCGGTGGCTTCACTTCTCTGGGCCTCATTCCCTCCTTGATATTAAAGGCAGCATACACCCATCCCACCTGCCTTGCAGGTCATCACGAAGCTCAAATAAGACAGTGGAGGAAGAAGGGGCTATTATTCTATCACTTGTCCTTGAAGCAGAAGGAGGCCAGCTGCTCACACTGGGCACGTGCCTCCCTCCCCTTGAGCCAAATTCGCTGTAATTCATCAGAAGCCAAAGCCTGACAAGCCCCCGGGGACGCTCCATCCATCCTCCTGTCTGTCTTCACAGGGAAAACCCAAGAGTTTGCCAGAAACTCTCAGGACCTTTCTCACTCAAGTCCAAACACTAAGCATTGGCCAAGAGCCCCTTTTATGATTTTTAAATTTGCTCTGAAAGCAAACTTTGAGGTTCCTTGGCCTGAGCTGGTCTCAGTTCATCCCTTTCACGGGCAAAGATGTGGTTTCATGCAACAGACACAACCTCCGTGCCCTGAGGTGCCTCACAGGCCACCGGTTCTGAGACAGGAAAGAGCTGTGTCCTTCCAGAGGGGGCCAGGCTGGCTCACTGCACAGTGGCCCTCCTTCCAGGGACCCCAGAGGTCAGCCAGCCAGCATCCCAGAAGTTTGGGGAAACTGAGGCCCGAGGTGTTAAGAGGTCCCCCCACTTTTCTTTCTCCCACCTCCCTACTCAACTACCAGTGGATTTCTGTAACGCCTGCCCGACCCCCCCCCCCCCCCCAGCCCCTTCCTCCTTTGATCGTATAAAACGAGCTACAAAACTGCCATTTGCCGAAGCATTTTCTCAGTCCGCTGAGATTTTACTTCCCGGCAATTGTCGTCAGTTTGGCTCAAATAAACTAAAATATTCTCAACAGGTCTGGACGTTCCTACGTCGACAATCTTCCAATCTTCTTTTCTTCTGAGTTCTGAGCGAATTCCTCAAGCCTTTTTTTTCTTCTCTGGTTTACTTTTCTGCAATCTTCGTCTTGTGTCCCTGCTTCCATTGTCATTTTTGAGTGATTATGTTTCCATCTCACGGCCACCCCTAATCCCAGATCCGCCTGTTCCGTGAATGCCTCCTGTCGCTTCTTCGGTGTATCATCCCTTAGAATTGTATCAAAAACAGGAATTGGGAATTTGGCAAAGTTTTCTCTGATTTCTTTCCATCCCTCCGTCCCATAAGGCAGCAATGCCCCCTTCTCTTGAACGTATCACCTGTTCTTCTGTTTAGTAGTTTTGCTGTTTGCTCCTTCTTCCCCGGGGAGCTCTCTGCTGATTCAGTGCAGGGAATGGAGTTGGGTTTTTCTAAGACTCTGCATCCCACTGGTCCCGGGGCCCAGTGCTGGTGAGAAGGAGAAGCTGAGGTTGCTCCAGGGGACGTTTCTGGTTTGGGATGCCGCCCCTGGAGAGCAGGAGAGAGGCTGGTCTCACGGGCAAGCTCGTCAGGAAGCTGGGCTTTGGGTCAAATCGTGTCTTTTCTCAGAATTTGTGGAAAATCAGGGGACCAGCTAAGGTGATGCCCTTCACTCCTTGCCAAGCCTGGCTTCCCTCGGTGGCAGCAGCCATGGCCGTGACCCCAGATGACCAGCTTCTGCTTGGGGTTCCCCACAACACCCTTGCCAGAGGCGTCAGCTGGATTTGAATGAACCTGTTTGTCCCTCCCCGTTTCTGACAATGGCCTGCTCTGGGGTCCCCCACTCACAGGACAGGGATCTGTTCCTTCACACGTGACCTTCATGGGTCTGTCCCGACCTTCCTCCCATCTAATCCCATCTGCACTGCATTTGGGACAATGCGGATGCCCAGCTTCCTAGCTCCCAGCACCGAGAAGGGCTCGTCACCAGCGCTTGTTCCCACTGGGCTTTCCGCTGCTGTCCCGGAGAGCAATGGACAGACCCGCTGCCAAATCCTCACCCAGCCCACATGTCCTCCAGCCGCTCCCCGAAGCCCTGTGACGCTGTGTCTAATTAAATACCCATCAGGCCTCACCTGATAACACGCTCCTTGTATTTTATTACGCAGTCCGGGAACCTTCTTATTAAATCTAAATTGGACACATAACTGAGTGTACTGTGGATGTTTAATCACGGCCCGGGGCCTGTTTCACTGCCAGACCGAGGCACTTGCGAGTTGGAGAAGAGGGAAGAGGTGTGTTATGAAGTCCCTGTGGCTTATGAATGAGGGGAGCCCTCAGGCTGCCCCGGCCTCGGAGACAGTTTCCTCCCTTTTCTCAGCACAAGGGCCATTGGCTCCCACCCAGGACCCCCCAGACACAGGCTTCACAGCAACCCAGAACCCCAAGACCTCCACACATTCTCATACGCAGACCAGACAGGTCCCAGAACTTGAATTGCCCCTTCATTCCTCCGTGCCTTTGCAAATACAAGCCCCTCCCCCTTCCTGTCTTAGCAAACACCGATCTCCCCTCCATCGTCATGCCTATAACACACCTTCAGTGACCTCTACATTTGGACTGTCTACAAGGCACCTCAAAAGGCATGTCCCCATCTTCCCCTGGACCCTGAGCCCCGTCTAGGGCGGGGCCCAGGAATTTGCATTTCTAACAAGTTCCCACTTGACGCCCAGGCAGCTGGTCCAGGGACCATGCTCTGAGCCACACTACAGAGGGCGGCCTTTTTAGAGGACGGAACATCCGCCTGGCTGGTTCACGGTGCTCCGCCTGGTCGCTGAGCTTTTGTTCTTCCTTTCTCCCCTCGCCCGGCCCTTTCTGCAAATTCTCCCAGACCCTCCATTTGTGTATTGCTCTCTTTTTGGATTGATTTATAACATACCCTCAATAAAGTACATTTATCTTAAAGGTATATGCATGGTGGAATTTAACACGAATATATGCCCATGTATTGACCATCTGGATCGAGATGAAGAACAAAATTTCCAGCCCGGCTGACGTGGCTCAGTGGTTGAGTGTTGACCTATGAACCAGGAGGTCCCAGTTCCAGTTCGATTCCCAGTCAGGGCACATGCCCGGGTTGCGGGCTCAGTCCCCGATGTGGGGCGTGCAGGAGGCAGCCAATCAATGATTCTCTCTCATCATTGATGTTTCTATCTCTCTCTCCCTCTCCCTTTCTCTCTGGAATCAATAAGGACAAAATTTCCAGGGCATCTTGCAATCTCCCTCATGTGCCCCCTAATCAATAAGCTGCCCCTGGAGGTAACCACCGTTCTGACAGCTGCCACCATCCCCTTCAACTTCAGGCGATGCTGTTCTCTGTGTGCCATCGGCCCCTTCTTCATAATTGGTTGGCCAGGTTTATTTTTTATTTCTGACTCCAAACACTCAGTCCAGACAGTCCCAGTGACTGGATCCATCGACACTGCTGGTCCCTGCGCCTCCCCCTCTGGAAGGTGCTTTTTCCTTAAGTCTTCTGACTTCTTTCTGCCCTTGGCCAGTCCAGAGATTTTGCATCATCCATTGCAAAATCTCTGTAAGGATGGTGCTTGTTTTCCTGCCATTTCACAGATGCGAAAACTGAAGTTCAGAGAGGTGAAGACGTTTGCCCCGCATCCCACAGCCTGTAAGAAGCAGCCTCGGGCACTGAATCCAGAGCCTGCCCTAACACTGGGAAGTCCTTCCTCCCTGCCTCCCAGTGGAGCCTGAGACCCGGTAGACATGCTGCCATGTTTGGTGACTGACTGAACGGAACCCTCCAAGCAGCCGTCTGCTGGTCCTCGGAGGTGCTCCACTGGCAGCACCTAGGATTACTGCCCAGGGCTGACTCAAAGCCAGACCAGCTTTGTTGTGGGGTGAATGGGAGGTTCATGTCCCCAGTGGTGCAACCTCAGCTTTGACTCATGCCTGAGCTGGCCAGTTTGGGAGGTCGAGCCATGAGACCTGGAGGTTGGCCTCAGCGATCAATGCCCCCAGGAACCATCGAAGGCCACTGTCAGCCACACGGCCTCTCCTGAGGCACTCGGAGCCGCTGTGTCCCCAGCCGTGGTCCTCATGTGGCATTTAAACCAGCCAGAAGCACAGGCTGCTTGGGAACAACCCGGGACACAGCTGAGCAGCCAATAACACTATGTGAGCAAGGGATTTTTTTTAAATGTCAGAAAAGGATAATATTTTTCTCCTCTGGTGTTTCGAAGTGGAAGGAGAGAGAGAGAGAGAGAGGAAGAGTGAGGGGAATAGGCCTAATTATAATTGAAGAGTGGTGTGAAGTTAATGATGACTCATTTTTTAAATTGGTATTTGACAAGAACAAGAAAGAACTGAAATCAGGACAATTAGGAAGAGTGAAGAGCTTCAAAAACAGAAAGAGAAGCAGGTAAGGGAATGATCCTGGGAGGCCGTGACTGGAAATGACTGTCTCAGGGCCAGATTGGGGGTTGAGGCCCCCTAGCAGAGCCACGAGAATTATTCTGAAAAGTCGGTATCATGAGAGGGCCTCAGAAAACTCAGCCAGACCTCTGATCTCACATCGGCCCACTTCTTGTGATGTCCATCAGTCATCCCAGCTCCAGGAGACTTGCTGACCTTCAAACATAGAAGCAGGATGACGAAGACCAGGGTGATGCACACCAGACCGTCACTTGACCAGTTACAAGATCCTTATCAGAATGGACAGGGCAGGCCTGCACGTAGAGAACTTTTCAAACACCTCCCCGGATCTCTTTGTTCTGTTGGCCCCTCCCTCCTTGGGAGTGGTGGTTAAAAGCATGCGTTTTAGAGCCAGGCCACGTGGGGTTAAAGCCCAGATCTGTCTCCTGCTGGCTGTGTGAGGTCACCACTCCATGTCTCAGTTTTCTCATCTGCAAAATGGGAGTGGCGAGAGTGCCTTCCTCACATGGTTGATGCATTAATTAAAGGAGATCGGTGGAAACCACAGGTGCTGTCCCTGGCACATAGTGCTATCATAATAGTAGTGATAATAACTATTAGCATGGCCTGGCAGTCCATACTACCAGGGTCTGCTTCCTCTGCGGCCAGAAAGTCCACCATGAGGCCCTTTCTTTCGGTGACATCATCACCACATGAAAATGGGGGACGTCTAAGGGATCTCCACAGGGGAGAACTCCTCCTGCTCTGTGCAGGGGCCATGCCCTTCCTGTGGTCTCAGGCTGGAGGCTATCTGAGGCCGCTGGGTGGCCAGGCCATGCGGAGGCCCCTGAATCGCATCCGGGCAGATGGCATCCCCGGGGTCCTTCATTAGTGATCTATCATACAGCAGAACCTTGCTGCTTCCCACTCTAATGGCCTGTACTCAGCCAAGAAACCTCACAATTCGCTATTTGCAAACAATTAGCCCAGTTCATGGCCTCTGCAACATCAACTAACGTGGACGTGAGTGTACATTACGGGGAAGCTGGGATGAGGTCACGGCAACTGGAAACCTCTGGGTCAGATGAGATTCTGCAGGGAGGGAGGGCTGACGCGGGGTCCTGTACCCTGCAATTACACAGGTGGTGGCCACACTCCACTAGGGGCCTCCAGGGACCCACAAAAGCCAGAGACCAGCGCCTCTGAGCTCAGATCCAAGAGGGTGTGGGAGGAACCCGGTTGTCTGGCGCTCAGATAGGCCCCCTGGGCCCCCTCCTCCATGCTGGCAGCCCCACACCCTCTTGACTGAGGGAAAAGATGCCACACACCCACTAACCTCTGGGTCTCCTGGGACCAGTCTCAGTTTTGAGTGATTCTTGGGACAGGATAACACTGTTGCCATTCACTGACCCCAGCACAGGCTGGGGTGCTTCCTGGAGCGAGCAAAGGGTTCCTGAGGAGGCTGTCTCAGAAGGCCCCACCAAAAACTGTCGAGAAGCAAATGATGCTTAGTGGCCAGTCTGACCCTGGTTTGAATCCCAGGTTGGCCACGCACTGGCTGTGTGACCATGTATAGGTCTCTTAACCTCTCTGAGCCTCAGTTTTCACATCTATAAAGTGGGTATTTTTTAAAGCAAGTAGATAAATGGGTTTAATAAAGTGCCTGGCACAGAGTACTTGGTCAGGGGTCAGGGAAGGGCTCTTTGGGCAGTTGCCAGAGTAATAACAGTTAACAGAAAAATAGCAAATGCAGTAGTCCCTTCTTTAAAAAAAAAAATGCTAGGCATCTGTAATTGATTTTTAGAGAGACAGGAAGTGGGAGAGAGAGAGAGAGAGAGAGAGAGAGAGAGAGAGAGAGAAACATTGATTTATTGTTCCACTTGTTTCATTCATTGGTTGTTTCTTGCATGTGCCCTGGCCAGGAATCGAACTTGCAGCCTTGGCTGTGGGACAATGCTCGAACCAGCTGGGCGCCCGGGCCAGGCGGAAGCGGTCTCCTCTTAGCCCCGGTTCAGCTTCCCATACTTACAGTTACCTGCCAACCACCGCCGTCCACAAAGATCAGATGGAAAAGCCCAGCCCTGGCCGGGCTGTTTACGTGATTGAAGCCTCGTCCAGATTCGCCAAGGTTCGATCCTGGTCAGGACACGTGCCAGAGTCAACGAATAATATATAAATGAGTGATAAATGAGTGGGACAGCAAAGCAATGTTTCTCTCTCTCTCTCCCTCCTCCCCCTCTCTTTCTCTCTCTAAAGTTAATAAATAAAAGTTAATTTTTAAAAATTCCAGAAATTACTCCTAAGTTTGAACAGGGTGGTTCGGAGCAGTGATGAAATCTCGCGTTGTTTGCGGTCCCGCCCAGGGCGTGGCTCCGCCCTGTGTCCTGCGTGAGACCTCGGTCGCCATCTTGGTTGGCGGCCACGGTTGGCGGTTGGCGGTTGACGGTCACGGTCACAGTCACGGTCGGGCCGGTGTTGGGGTACCTCAGCGCTCTTGCTCACGTCACCCTTGTTTTACCCCGTATGGGCCCTGAAGTGCAAGCGTAGTGTGGCCGGCGGTCGGGACCCGCCCGAGAGAAGCCGAAAGCCGCCCTTTGCAGGAAAGGTAAGATTGTGGGAGGCCGCCTTGGCTCGACTTTCCTTACGGCCTGTGCTTACACTGACCTGCTTTAATACTGGTCGGTGTCCGAACCTCTTCCTGTGCCTGATGTGTACATGACACCTGCGTGTGTGGGGGAAACATCGCATCTACAGGTTCGGCCCTATGGCGACTCCAGGCAGCCCCTGGGGTCCTAGAATGTGCCCCCCACCCCCGCCCCGTGGATAAGGGGGGCTGCGGTACCTTCGAGGCCTCAGAGCTTACAGGGCACCAGTGCCTGAGCCCCCTGGATCCTCCTAAAGGCCTGGGGGGAGCAGACCAGTCACCTCAAGGCGCCCCTTGGGGAGGACCCACTCCCTGGCCCCCTCGCGGGCTGGTGCCCGGAGACCGTCTCCCTCCAGCGGCCTCTGCACCAGGCAGCTCCCCCCGGGGAGGGCCCCAGGACCTGGGCACCGGGTTCACCCCGTGCATCATCGTAGTTAATCCTCACCCAGGCAAGCGCAAGAGGAGGCAAGAAGACAGGCCTCTGTGTCTTGGAACCTAACCTCAGAGGTGACGCCCCGTCGCGTTGGCTGTTCTCTCTGCATTAGAAGCGAGCCGCTAGGTCCCAGCCCCACTAAAGGGAGGTTTCAGAGGGCGCAGGTCTGGCTCCCCGGGGACAGAGGGCAGCAGGGGCCCCTGGGGACCGCTCGCCCCAGGGGGACAGCTTGGGTCCCTCCGAGTGCTGGCATCGTCCTGCTTAACCCCCGCTGCAGCCCTGTGGCTGAGTGTGACCCACCCTTTGGCTAGGCACGAGCGGAACAAATAGCAATCCATCAGAGAAGGGGTAACATGCCTCAAAAAATAGGGGTGCTGGTACGCAAGGAAAATGGATACAAAAAGTCTTCCGAATGCGGTTACTGTCCCTAATTTACAGGTGAGACGCTGAGGCTCTGAGGAGTTAGGTCACAGGAACAGGGAGGAGCTGCTGGAATGGGAGCCCTGTCTTCGTCCTTGGCATCTCGTTCGGCTGAGGTCAGGCCACTGTCCTTTGGGATCCAGCCACAGACCGTCTGGGCTGCCCTGAACTTGGGGATTTGAATGTCTGATGAATGGGGTCAGGAAGCCAGCCTCCTGGCTGGCCAGGGGAGCCTTGCAAACGAGCCGTAATTGGGTAATGCGATTTCCTTCCCCGGGCGGACCGAGTGTTCTGGGCCAGCGGGAGCCAGCGCCTTGCGGGGAGAGAGCCAGTGGCACTGTCCGCTCAGGTCGAAGTCAGGGGGGCAGAGCTGCTGCTGTGGGTCATTGCCTTGGACCCCGACAGGGGCAGAGGGCAATGGTATAACCCAGAAGCAAACGGAACGGGGCTGTCTGTCTTTCATGACCCCCACAAGCCCAGGGCAAGGCAGCCTTCCAGGTGGGGGCAGAGCTGCTACCCAGAAGGGATGGGGACTTAGCCCTAGTCAGGCCTGGCTCCCTGCCTACCTCTGCCACCAACCAATCCTAGGACCCTGAGCAAGCCACAGATGCCTCTAAGCCCCAAATTAACGGAAGTGATGATAGTCCAGCCTTAAATAGGAGGCAGTGTCGGCCCGCACAGCACCTCGTACAGAGTAGGAGCTGAGCAAACAGTGGCTGTTCTCTGTGTCGGGACACGCCAGGCAGAGCGATGCCAGCACCATGCTGTCTTCCTCGTGCCTGGCACACACTCACCCCGTAGACACATTGGGCTAATCAATTAATTAAGGAAGACTGCAGCTTCTGAACCGGGGTGAAGGCTCAGAAGATGCAAATTCAGGAGTTGGAACCATTCTCAGACATGGAGTCGATGTGAAATGGGCCACGGCCTTATTTCCAAAGAAAGCTTTGGCCAAACAAGTCAATGATATTAACTCCCTGCCTGGCGACGAGGTGTGTTTCAACCACCACAGTAGAACAGAGTGCCACCCCCACACACACATGCACACGCACACACACATACTCATGCACACCTGAGAGGTAGCTACATGCAAGACTGGTTAGGCGCAGCGCTTGTCTCTGATTGACAAGGGCTCCCTAAGACCCCACAGGGACAAGGATTGATCTGGGCTGCCTGCCATATGCCAGCCCTATGCTGGACCTTCTGCATGATCTCTGGCAATTCTTGGCATCCTAGAAAACCCTGAAATGGTGTACTTGCTCTGTGTCCTTGGGGGAAAAACTTAACCTCTCTGGGCTTCAAAAGTGGGGTTTCTATCAGCACCTACAGAGCTGTCATGAGGATCTGAAGGTGACACATGCATCACAGTGCCTGGTGCCGGATATAAATCCTCAATTACTGTGGCTCCCACAGCTCGAGAGAGAGGCACTTCTTTAGAATGATTCTCAGCTCCTACGCACCCCCTTGACTCCCAAGGGGTGAAGCTGGTTGTATTTCTCTGGAAGCAGATCGGGGGTGGCGGGGGGCTTGAGGGTGAGGCCACTGAGTCCCTAAAGGCTGGCCTGGTGTGGCCTCTGTCTATCAAGTGTTCCCCGCGTGCTGGGCACACTACCATACCCTCCACACTGGTGATTCTCAGCGGGGGTGGGGTTGGGGTGGATACTGACCCCCAGGGGACACGTGGCAATGTCTGGAGGCGTAGGGTGGGCTAAATGCCCTCCTGGGAGCATCTTGCCTCCCCTCACAGAAATCTCAGTTGTGGAGCACAGATCCCCTCCATGGCAGCTCAGTACCACCAGTTTCTTTAGAGAGGAGCAGAGGAGCAGGCCTGAGGCAGAGAGGGATGGTTTCAGTGCCCATCAGAGCGCCTGGCACCCGGGGACAGAGGCCGTGTGTGTGCATGCACATGTGTGTGCGTGCTTGTGCACCCATGTGTGCATGAGTCTATGGTACGTGAGACACTATCTTCAGCAGTGAGGTCTTCCAGGCCCAGCTGCGAATCGAGCACGCAGGTGGCAGTGTTGCCAGAAGAGCCTCCTCATCTGCCGGGAGGGCGGCCTGCCGAGTCCGGGGGCTGCCGGCTGCAGCTGGTCAGATATTAAATTCTATTTGGCCTCCCATCTGGTGGCTGCTCTGGCTGGCCGGGAGAATTCCCGTGGGCCTTCCATGGGCTCAGGACAAGCCGTTCTGGCCTGGCACGACCCTCCAGTGACCCTCAGACAGGCCGTGCTCAGCTAATCAGCAGAGTCCCCCTCCCGCCAGGGTAGCTGGCTCTGCTCTGCACTGAGTCCGAGTCTGCACCCCAGAGCAGAGGCGAAAAGACCAGAGGGTCTGGCGTCAGATCCACCGGGATCATGTCCTGGCTCCATGTGACATTCGCCTGGACCTCGCTGAGCTTCGGTTTCCTCCTCTCTGATCCTCACATCCCAGGCTTGGGGGGACGAAATAGGAGATAACACACACGGACCAGCGTCTCTCACCCTGGCACTATTGAAGTGCTGGTCTGCTTAAGTCTCTGTGGTGAGGGGCTGCCCTGTGCTTTGTGGGATGTTTAGCACCATCCTTGACCTCCACCCTCTAGATACCAGAGCACCCCACCCCCAGCTGTGACAACCAAAAACGTCTCCAGACATTGCCACGTGTCCCCTGGGGGTCAGTATCCACCCCCCGACCCCACCCCCGCTGAGAATCACCAGTGTGGAGGGTATAGTGGTGTGCCCGGCACGCGGGGAACACTTGATAGACAGAGGCCACACCAGGCCAGCCAGCCTTTACTGAGTTCAAAGCGGCCACAGGACCACTGGGCACTTAGCACACTGCTGGGCACGGGGCCAATGCTGAGCGAAGGCTAGCTGTTCTTGTCCACGTTGTCTTGCCAAAGGACCTTTAAAAGGAGCTTTTGAAACCTGTAATCTCACATTGTCCATCAGACATGTGTGGAGAGTATGTACAGGCCAGTCCAGAGGGATACAGATGTGGGCCAGTTCTTAAGTAGGTGAAAGGAAGGGACCAGAGGAGAGAGGGGGACGCCAAAACACAACCACTAGCATCGCCATCACTTGTTCTTTTCCTGTTGCTGCTGCCGTCCCTTTTGCGGTCACTGGCGGTTATTGACCACTTACTCTGTCCCAGGCACCAGTCTAAGAACTTGAAACGTCTTACCTCACGTGACTGTCCTGCTCACCCTGAGAGATGGCCTCTCTGATCATTCCTGCTGTGCAGACTGGGAGATGGGGGCTGGAGGGTGGGAATGTGCCTGTGGGCACCGACAGTAGCTGAGGGGAGGGCTTCTGCTGCCCCAACGTCAGGAGGCAGGGCTGATGTTGGAGCTGGATCTTGAGTCACTGTTAGAATTTCTTTTAAGGAAAGGAAGGGAGGGAGGTCCAGGCAGGGGCACAAGGCCCCACAGCTGGAAACGACTCAACTTTCACTTCACTGGGCAGCTGATATTCTGTGGAAAGGGGTGCAGAAAGGGAAACAGCAGCAGCCCCTCCTCCCCCTCCCCTGCCCAAGGCCAGCAATGCCAGGCGGCTGGGGCAGCCCCTCAGAGCCGCCAGTAGCCACATCTGTCCTGTTATCAACCTTGTTGTCCCCGGAGATGGTAGTCTGCTGTGTTAGATGGTCCCGGCTGCCCACGACCCTCCAGTGACCCTCAGACAGGCTAAAACCAGGATGGTCCTAGGAAAACCATCACAGGTGGTCACCGTACCTGCGGTGACAGCAATAGGAACGGTAGCAGCAACAGAAAAAGAATAGTTTGCCAGCTCTTTAGCCATGCCATCCAGGGCTCCTGTAGGCAAATCAGCCCTGGGTGACCCAGACCCACTTCCCACCCAGCCAGCCTTCCAACCCCTCCTCGGAGGGGCCAGGTTTCGGCTGGGGATCCAACAGCTGTTTCCCAGCTGCTTGGCAGAGCCCGCCTACCCAGGCGGGAGAAACTGAGAATAGCTGGGGAATCCCAGAGAAGGAAAGGGACTTACTCAGGGCCACCCAGAGAGTCAGCAGCAAGCTGGGACCTAAGGCCAGGTCTTCTGGAGAAGCAAACATAATTTCAATTCCAGTTTAAAGGAGAATAATGATAATAACTTAGGTTTCTCAAACTCTTACTACTCCCCAGTCCTGGACTGAACACATAACTAGCTTCATAGCACTGCATGCCTATTCCGACCCCAAAACTGAGTGCTCTTCTTATCCAGATCCTTTTACAGAGGGGGAAACTGAGGCAAAGATAAGCACCCCGCTGGGAAACGGCAGAGGCAGGATTCCAACCCAGGCAGAGGAAGGTAACCATTGCACCACACAGCCTCACAGAAATAGCCTCTTCTCTAGCCCCTGGTGGCATTGCTATTGGCAGTACTATAGCATGGAACACATACACAGGGAAGAGTAGCATGCCAATTATGGGGTCTCCACCTGAGGACCCCCCCAGAGCGGGGCAGTGCTTCCCTTAGATACTGACTTGCTAATGGTGGCATTTTGGGCACCGTGGTGTGTCTGAATTAAGGCAGACAGGGGCCCCTCCCAGAGCCCCCCAGCCCTACCTTGTGGAGAACTGGTGACTCTATAATTCACAGAGCCTGAAGGGATCCCAGCAGGGGACAGGAGGCAGAGGTGAAAGGAGCGATCATAATTCATTCAAAACTTTTTATTGCGATTCTGTAAGGCATTGGAGAGCCAGCCAGTCATGACCAGGACACAGAGACAGGACAGACAAGCTGCCAGGGAGCCAAGAGCAGCGAACCCTGCCAGGTTGGAGGTGCCCTAGGGACTCAGGAAACAGAGGGGCACTTGACCCATCTCAGGAGGTAGGAGAGGCTTCCTCCTGGGGGAGCTCACCTCTCCACTGAGATCTGAAGGGTAGGTTGGACCAGGTAAAGAGGGGTGGAAAGGTATTCCAGGCAGGCGCCGGTGGCAGACAATGGCTCAACTGTGAGTTGCAGTTTTTGGCTGAAGTCTAGGTCATGGCGTGAAGGAGTGGGGGGAGGCAGGCTGGGGAGGTGGGCAGAGACCTATCCAATGGGGGTCTGAAACTCATTCCATCCCGAGGCCAACAGAAGGCCATTGATGAGCGTGAAGCAAGGGGACGACAGGATATACGTGTATTTTAAATTTTTTTTTAATATATTTTATTGATTTTTTACAGAGAGGAAGGAAGAGGGATAGAGAGCTAGAAACATCGATGAGAGAGAAACATCGATCAGCTGCCTCCTGCACACCTCCTACTGGGGATGTGCCGCAACCAAGTTACATGCCCTTGACTGGAATCGAACCCGGGACCCTTCAGTCCGCAGGCTGACGCTCTATTCACTGAGCCAAACCGGTTTTAGCTTAAATTTTTTTAAATATATTTTATTGATATTTTACAGAGAGGAAGGGAGAGGGATAGAGAGCTAGAAACATCGATGAGAGAGAAACATCGATCAGCTGCCTCCTGCACACCTCCCACCGGGGATGTGCCCGCAACCAAGGTACACGCCCTTGACCGGAATCGAACCCGGGACCCTTCAGTCCGCAGGCCGACGCTCTATCCACTGAGCCAAACCAGTTTCGGCTATATGTGTATTTTAGAATATTACTCTCACTGCTGTGAGGAGAATGCATTGGATGGATGGGTGAAGCTAGTGTGGACATGAGACTGTGTCCACAGGAGCCCTCGGGTGGGAAGTGACCTGGCGATCAGGAGAAGGCGACACCCCCATCACACCTCTGCTGCTGCCACTGCCGGCAGTGCAAGCCTTGGCCAGCCCTGGTTACCTGAGCCTTGGGCAGCCCTGGGCAGCTGGGCGGCCAACAGTTGAGGCTTGCCTGCACCTCGGGCCAGCCCTGGGCGGCTGGGGGGCTGAGGGGACTGGGGGACTCCGAAGGCAGGCGCACGGAGCGGCCAGGCCCGCCTGCCGCCCCAGCGGGGCTGAGGGGACTGGGCGCCGCCATCTTGTGGCTGTGGGCACTGCCATCTTTGAGGGCGTGGCAGTCAATTAGCATATTCCCTTCTTATTGGCTATGGGTGCCACCATCTTTGAGGGAAGGGCAGTGAATTAGCCTATTCCCTCCTTATTGGCTATGGGCGCTGCCATCTTTGTGATGGTATGAGGGTCAATTAGCATATTCCCTCTTTATTAGATAGGTGTTACAGTGGGCTACGGTATTCAGTACAGTAACATGCTATACAGGCTGTAGTAGCTGCTCATTAAATGGAAATGTTGTTGCTGCTATTGTCTGTAGGTCACTGACAGTTTTGTTTATAGAGAAGGTTCAAGCTGCAGCTTAAGAGCTTAAAAGGTTCTAGTGGTAAGAGAAGAAGTAAAGAGAATTCCAGACCAGCTACACAGACCTTGTCAATGCTAAGTGTGCGTGCCTCAGTGGGGACCATCATATGTTGCACCAGCATCCTAAGGGTGCCCTCTTTAGAGAATAATTTAAATGTAGCAGAACTAAAACATGGGCCTTGGGGAACCATTGGGCCCTGAAGCATGCAGACTTGGTTCTATGGTTGATTCATTATTTTATTCAAAAATATATTTTTGTATCTACTCAGGCCTGAGGATTCATCAGTGAACAAGACACACACAGCCCTCACTCAGAGCCCAGCTCGCTCTCAGTACATTTTTTTTTCTCACCTGTTGAAAAACTTAAAATGTTTACCTCACCAAAGGAGGGAGAAAAAGAACCGTAAATTATGGTTTACAATTTATGTAGCTGAGTCAATGAACTTGTGTCAGTTCATTAACAATTCCAGAATGATTACATATTTTCCCCCTCGGGCCGTTTCTTAGGAAGGAGGCACATGTCCATTCCATAACTCCCTGAGGGTTCACGCTGGGTTCGAACATAGGTATCATATGCACCATGCACCCGTTGCTTGTTTTGGCCCACAGCACGCTGTTTAAATTTAATTAGTTACCATCAGTTAAAACTCAGAAGATTTCATATGAAATCTGAATTTGAAGCTTTTCTTGAGAAGCCAAAGGACCTAGTAATACTGGACTTCCATTTCCCATGGCAGCAGTCAGCTGGAGTCACGTAGCATCCACCCCCTTAACAGGACTGGTGCTCTCTAGTTCTCCAAGGTTCCTCATGCAACTCATTTTTCTGTGTCATTAACTGGCTGGCTCCTGCAGGCCATTTGCGTTTTCTACCCTGGGATTAGAGGCTATTGGGTGAAAGTCTCAGCTTTGCCAAGGGTCTCTTTCTAGCCAAGCTGCCTCCCCAGCCTGCCCAGGAACCCACCAACCCCCACCCCCGTGGAATAAAAGACCTGTAGCCGGGGGAGAGACAGGTGGCCTGATCCAGAGGCAGGTGAAGGCGGGCCTTGCCTTTTTCACACTCTGCTTTCACACCCCAGCCTGTTAGGTGAAGCTGCTTGAAGAAATAAAAGGCAGAGATTCAAGTGGTTTTCATTGCATCAAAGATGAGTGAGTGTTTTACCCAACACAGCAGGAAGGCAGTATTAAGCATCTTCAGAATTACCTTCATTCAGCCTTTGAATAGCTTAATTTCCAGGCTTCTCTGAGCTCAGAGAGCTTCTGCAATGGGTATACAAGAACGTAGCAAGGATAGATGGTTCTTCGGCTGTCGGGTTTGAGTGGGGGAGGCTCTTTAGTCGCTTTTGGACAATTTGTGCCCACCAACTTCCAAACGCTGAGTAGAAGTGAGGAAGGATTCACATCCTGATTCAGAGAATGGTGAGTGCCTACTGTGCACTTCAAACTCCAACTACAAGGCAACAAATTCCTGAACTGTCCTAGCTCAGACCTCTTCTGAGTCCTTACATCTTACTTTCTACTCCTTATCTCCATTCTAATGTCTCCCAGACATCGTGTTCTAAACTCAACTCTTTACTCCCAAAGGGGAAAAAAAACCTCTCACATATTCTCCAGCTCAGGAAACATCAACTTCATCTCCACAGTTGTTCAAGATAAAACTTAGAAGTCATTTTGACCCCCTTCTCACTCATTCACAACAGCCAGTCCATCACCAAGTCCTGCTGGTTCTTTCTCCTAGTTAATTGTCCCAACTTACCATTATCTTAATGGTAAGTTAAGATAGTACTAGCTGCTGTAACAGATAGACCTTACAATCTCAGTGGCTCAAAGGAATAAAAATGTATACTTAGGTCAAATAAAGGCTAATTGAGTGGTGATCCAGGGACCCAGGGAGCTCTCATCTTATGATGCCACTATCCCCTAGGGCAGGGGTGGGCAAACTTTTTGACTCAAGGGCCACAATGGGTTCTTAAACTGGACCGGAGGTCCGGAACAAAAGCATGGATGGAGTGTTTGTATGAACTAATATAAATTCAAAGTAAAGGAGTGGAGGGGAGAGCAAGAGAACCCTCCGCTCTTTCGGCTCCGCGGGCCGGATAGAACAGCTGAACGGGCCGGATCCGGCCTGCGGGCCGTAGTTTGCCCACAGCTGCCCTAGGGCCTCTGCTTCCAATCAGTGGACAGGAAAAGAGAAGGCAGGAAAACCACACATAGTAGGGGCTCAGTACTTATTTGTTGAGTGAACGAGTGATGTCATTGACACCCCAGTACAACCTGATGTGGGAGGTTTTATTATTCCCATTTTACAGATGAGAAGATGAGGCTCAGAGACAGGAAATAGTTTTTTTCAAGGTCACACAGCAAGGAAGTAATGGACCTGCAACTCAGCTCTTTCTAGCTGGGTCTCGTCTCAGCACTCCTGTTTTCGGATACATAGATGTCTCTTTGTCTTTCCCCCGATCTTCTATCCCCCTTCCATCTCCCAGGATCCTGGGAGACTCACCACTGCTTCCCATCTCATTTTGATCCTAAGCAGGCACAGATCCTGGTAGACACCTCCCCTATATCAGAGTCCTGACGACAAGGGATGCACACTCAGACTGTGTGATGGTAGAGAGACTAATGAAGGGTCTGTTTGTAAACATGTGGTCAGGTCATCGGGAACCACAGGGGTCGTGCAGAACCCAGAACCATGAGATGCCTCAAAGAGCAAGAGGAGGGAGAGCTAGCAGAAGCTGGGAATGAGCTGTGTGCAAAGGACTACCGTTAGAAGAGGACATCGGCCTGCTTCTCTAGCCCACAGGGAGGGACCTTGGAGGAAATAAATCCAACCTCACTGTCCTCTAGCCTCCATTGTTGTGCTGATGCTTCCATTGGCTGAATCCAACCATAAGCCAGAGGCAAGGGACTCTGCTGGTTGAGTCAGCCTCCAAGGGCACCAGGCAGGGAACAGAAGGGGGGCAAGTGGACCTGTGGCGGGCGGGCGGGTGGGGGTGGGGGGCGCAAACAGATGACAGCCATCCCATAGCTCTTCAGGCTGAAAGGTGAGAGGTGGCCCCATCCATTAGGTTTCAAGAGCTGTAAGCTGACTGACAAAACTCCAGCAAAATGAGGAATGTATTGGAGGGGTTGAGGGTAGCTCTATGATTTCAAGAAAAAGCTGGATAACTAAGGGGCAGGAACCAGAGCCCCAGGACTGCATGTGAAGAGGGAGGGGAGCTCCCATAGAAAAGTGATGTGCTGTGGCCTGAGTAGGGATGTGAATGCTGAGCCCACAAAAACAAGAGGTGTCCTCACAGGACCCACTCCTACCAAATGGAAATAAATCCAAGTCCACTGAAAAGCTAAAGCCTCATCAAACCTCAGAAGGACCATCCATTTGTGCACAATTGACTATTTGTGGTTGGGAAGAGTAAATGAACCAAGGAATGCTAAGGAATCTGGGCTTCGTCCAGAGGGCGCATGAGACTTTGAAGTGCTCCACGCTCGGGAGGTGACAAGGTCAGATTTGCATTTTGGAAAGGTGTCTCTCAGTTGGGAGGGGAGACTGGATTGCAGGGTGCAGGCTGATGGCGTGACCCAAGAAGATGGCAGACTGCGAGGTGGTCATAGAGAAGGAAAGACTGGGTTACATCAAGCAATTTGGGAATTGAAGGCACAGAGACACTTGATCAAGCTGCTAAAAAGCTTAGAGCTCCATCGCTGGGCCTGGGTGGAGGCGCAGGCCTGGGCAAGGGGACGAGGTGCTCTGGGTGCCAGCAGCAGCGGGTGCAGGCAAACTTGTCAGATGCTGCGGTCACCCGGAACCCACCACAGCTGTTGACGGCCCAGAACCATCCAGAGACGCCCACAGCCTCCACACTGCATTTCTGGGGAGTAAGGGGCAGCCTAGAATTTAACCACGGCTCTAGAAATGGGACCTGCATTCAGCTAAATAAACCTTGAGCCACACAAAATTAGGCAAAGGGTTACTTTCTCTGTTGGCAAATGCAGCCTCCCAGGGGTTTCTGGATATGCCATCACTTCCAGGTCCTTGTATATTTCTGGAATGAGCTCTTCGCTGTCCACCTTTGCTGGGCAAGCTCCAGTCTCCTCCAGACCTCAGCCTGGAGGTCAGACTTCCATGGGGAAGGAGTTTCTTTGTTGCAGGCTGAGGAGGCATTACCTCCTCTGGGCTCCCACTACCGCCTCCTCTCATCACCCGCCCTTAACACACTGCATTGTCATTGCATGAACTTGAGCAAGATACCAAACCTTCTCTGAGCCTCAGTTTCCTCCCCTGGGAAATGGAGTTATAATAGTAGCCGCAGGATCTTTGTGAGCCTTAAGCTGTGTGGGATGTGATGCACCGAGCATCGTGCCCAGAGCAAGTAGGCAGGCAGTAGGTCTTAGCAGCTACTGGCCTTGGCCACTTCTCGGTCATGAAACTTCTTGCAGAATCTGCTACAGACCTTGTTTTTCCAGTGCCATGTGATTTCCCGAGACCCCAGAAGGCCCCTCATTGATTCTGGCAGCTCTCCTACTAGTATTAATCAAATACCAAGGCTGCTTCCTCTCTGGGGGTGTTAATTAGCTAAAGAATAGACCCAACCGATCTCTGAATGGAATCATTGATACCTTTCCTGTGGCATCAACTCAGAGAGGGGTCAGGGTTCCTTGAAGTGCTTAGGAAATTCCTATTTTTTTCATATCGAAGGTGCTATCCTCATCCGTGCTATTATTCATTGGCTGGATACCTAAAGATTTTCCTTCCTGTATTGAACATTCCTTTATTGAGCACCAATTGTATGTATATCCTTCAACCGGCCCTCTCTACCACATTATCTAAAATTACCCCCAGTTGCCCTAACCCCGTGGTCGGCAAACTGCGGCTCGCGCACATGCGGCTCTTTGGCCCCTTGAGTGTGGCTCTTCCACAAAATACCACGGCCTGGGCGAGTCTATTTTGAAGAAGTGGCGTTAGAAGAAGTTTAAGTTTAAAAAATTTGGCTCTCAAAAGAAATGTCAATCGTTGTACTGTTGATATTTGGCTCTGTTGACTAATGAGTTTGCCAACCACTGCCCTAACCCGTTTGCCTTAGTGGATAGAGCGTTGGCCTGCGGACTCAAGGGTCCCAGGTTTGATTCTGGTCAAGGGCATGTACCTTGGTTGCGGGCACATACCCAGTGGGGAGTGTGTGGGAGGCAGCTGATTGATGTTTCTCTCTCATTGATGTTTCTAACTCTCTATCCCTCTCCCTTCCTCTCTATAAAAAATCAATAAAATATATTTTAAAAAATAAAATAAAATTACCCCCAGCCCAGTCCCCTTCTCTGCTCCATTACTTTGCTATTTTTGTCATAGTATTTACCACAATTGGACATCATATTGTTTGTTTACTTGTAGATTATTTTTATTATGGATGTCTTTATTATCTTTATGGTCAAACTTCCCAACCAGACTTTCAGCTCCACGAGGGCCAGGACTAGGTCTGTTTTGCTCACTGCTGTGTCCCCACAGCCTAGAACATACACTGGATGTTCCTGGAATATTGATCAGGAGAAGAGTGCAAAGCACTGGGCCAGGCATTTGTAGGGGGAAAAATACATGATCGGTAAGATGTGGATTCTGGCCAATGCTTATTCGTTGGATGGTTAAGGAAAAATAATAATTACAATTCTGGAGAGAATTAGGTGTGTGCTAAGGAAAGTCCTTACATTCTCTGAGGGCAGGGGGAGAGAGAAGGGGCCTCCTCTACCAACTGCAATTAATTTTTTATGGACTTCTTTGTTTTCTGTCTGTTTCCTCTGATGGCGGGACTGGGACCCTGTCTGTTCAGTTAATCATTAATCTAGGCCCAAGATGGAGTCCATTGTGTGGCAGGGCACATAGTAAGAGATCAGTCAATGTCTTAGTTTAGTTTTTGTTTCCGTCTCCCAGAAGCAGATGGATTCAGACGAGTGTTGGTTGCAATGAATTTCTTTGGGAGGTGATTGGGGGTGGGGGGAGTGGGACAGGGAAAGGAAGGAGCCAAGAAAGGGTGTGTTAGCTGGCAAGTTACCACTGTGGATAATGGGAGCAGAATCCTGCAGGGCAGGCCTGGGAGCCAGTGTAGACCACACAGCTCAACGCCTGTCAGCATTGGTTGAGGGAACTTGTAGGGGGCTATGCTAATTCCCTGACAGCTCATCTGCGAAAGAGTTGTGGGTGCTGCCAGCTGGAAGTTGGAGCCACATGTCTGGGAATGGTAGGTGCCAGGGGATATAAGTGGGCCACTGCCAAGAGGTGCTACAGTAAATATTTATTGAATGAATCAATGAATGGACCTTGGTTGAATGCCTACTAAATACCAGGTGCTTTATAGCTGTTTGTTAATATGATTTTCAAAGCTTTTGAAAGGCAGGTAAATACTGCTCAGAAAGGTTAAGTAACTTGCCCAAGGTCACACAGCAAGCAAGAGGCAGAGCCTGGATTTATTGAGCATGTATTATGTGCCAAAGATTGTGCCAAGGGCTTCACATACTTTACCTCTGTTAATCATCACAATCCTATCAGGTAGGGAAGTCATCATCCCCAATTTTGACAGATGAGAAAGCTCAGAAAGGGTAATTATCCTGCCTAAGGTCACACAGCTAGAAGTGGCAAAACCCAGGACTGACTCCAAAGCCTTTTAATCACACCGTATACTTGCACACTCCCCTCTTCCACACAATTAGAGCAGAGTGTGAGACATTTTGCTTGAGTGTCAGTTTGAATAAATCAAATGCCAAGACATATGAAGCTAACAGAACTCTGAGCTGTCAGCTGGGGACAAGGAAGGGGGTTCTGTCATTAAGGTTTACAAGCCATGGTGAGGCCAGCAGGATCCCTTTCAGGGTTTGGGGCAGTATCAGCTGCAAAGTGTCAGCACAATAGCAGACTGGGTTGTCACTACTCATGACCGAGAACTCGTCTGGCTCCCCTATTAGACTGAGTGCTCCAGGAGGCAGAATTCCTGCCTGGGGATCTCAGGTACCCCATGCCCTGGCACAGTGTCTGGCACGTGGCCCACCAAAACAGAATGATTAAATGGACAATAGGAGATGCCACGGAGAGCTCCCAGACCAGTTGCTCTCAAGTTGGATTTTCAAATGGAAGTTAAATGGGAAGCCAGATACATAGGTAAAAACAGCTCAGCTCTGAATGGAGGGAGAGGCTAGGGGAGGAGTCCCCAAGACCCCCAGCCTTACCCTCCACCACCACCTGCACAACCTGCAGCCCCAAGATACTGCTGCAGAGCCCAAGAGGGTTCTAGAACAGAGGAGGAGGTTATGCTCCATCCAATCCCCTTAATTTTATAGACGGGGAAGCAAATACCCAGAGTAGATGGAGGATGAGAAGTCAAATACCTTGACCCCAGTTTTGGTCGCTTTCCAGAACACCAAGATGAAATTTTACCTGCCTCTCTCTCTACCACCTCCCCATTACCCTCTTCCAAGGACTGGTCTCAGGGTTTTCCTGATTCTTAGAAATAAGGCCAGGTGTGTCATCTTTTCTCTGCTGGCCTGTGGTATGACAGGGAGGGCCAGAATTGTAAGCGGTGTCTGCTTTGATGGGGGTGAGGGATGTTATTGTTGCTGATGCTGTGTCATTGAACTTGAAGTCTCTGCAAGCTGAGAATGAGGACCCAGCCAGCTCCCTGGGGTGCTTTACTAGCACAGAGTAGCTGACTCGGAACCAGAAGGCCACTGCCTCAGTTTCCCCTAAGTAGCTCACTACAAATACAACCTCTTGGGTCCCACTTGAGACCCATAGACTCAAAATCTTTGGGAGCAGCATCCAGGAACTGGTATTCTCTTTCTCAGGCGGTGCTTATGCATCTGCCAATGTAAGGACCACCACTTTGTGTTCTGATTAAGACCTTGGTCTGACTTCTCACACTGGCAGCCAAAGTGGTCTAGTTTGGTAGAACATTGCTTTGAAAACATTTGAATGCGAATGCCTTTAGGTGGGCATGCCCCCATCCAGATGGCCGCAGGCCTCACTGCTCCCTAATGTCTCAGACCCAGCCCATTCCCTGTGCTCCCTGGAAGCACTGGCTGCTTCTCCCTGCCATTGACTTCATAATGCAAATACTGTGACCCTTCACACCCCGGTGAGGCAGGCCATCAGTCACTCCAGGTTTAGAGGATTCTGAGATATGGTGCCTTGAGTTGAGGTGGGAAGCATAGGTAGGGAGCCCTGCAATGGGAGTGTAGGGGAGAACAAAATGACTGAATTGGGGTATGAACAGCAAACGTAGGGCTCCATCCTATTTTTCACTTGGTCCCCTGGGGTGCTCCAGGCCCCCACCCCTCCTCTCACCCACACCCTAACGCCCCCACCCTCACCTGCCTCCTCTGTGGACAGATGCTACCAGACTGGATGGCAACCAGAAGATACAGACAGTCCCAGGTATGCCCAGCACTCTCATCCTACTCAGGTCAGCTCAGCAGTTGAAACACAGGCCGAGATCTCCAAAGCTGAGTAAATAGAAGCTCAGACCTACATGGCAGGTATTGGAAAACAGAAAGGCTACAGTGAAGGTTCAGCGCCATCTGTCGGGCACTTAGGGAACTGCCACTCTGCCTGGCTGGGCTGCATAGAGCAAAGGGCACCACCAGCAAACTAGCCAGCAGGGGTTTCTCGGGCAAGAAGTTGACTCCATTTGCCCCTTAAAGCACCTTGAGAGAATGTCTGGTTCAGGTGCTCTTAAACTCTTCAAGATCTCAGACCCTTCTCAGAGCCACTGAACACTATGAACCCTCTACCCCAGAAAAGCACACTTGTACTTGATTTTGCATATAATTCCAGGGAGTTCAGAGTCCTCCAGTTAAGACTCAGAAATGCCAAGGGGTTTTCCCAAGCTGACACAGCCCATGGGTGGTAGAGCCAGGTCTGGAGGGGCCAGATGTCCCAGCTTCAAATAGAATGTTCTTTCGTATACTCCTCTCTCTTTCTTCCTTGTCAGAGTTTTGCAAATATTCCGGGGTGGTGGAGGGAGATGTTGACCAGCAGCAGCTACTGTGTCACCTGCACCCATCCTGACATTTCTAGATTCTCAGACAAGCTCGCTCCCTGGCCCTGCTGGCCTGCCTTACCCGAGGACCCAGGGCACTGTGGAGACCCCTGGCTTAGTTAAGGACCCCAGAATCAACTTCCTGAGCTGGAAGCCAGGACAGGGATGTGATGGGCCACCGACAGGCTGTTGCCCTCGGGTAAATCACTGAACCTCCCTAGGTCTTGGCCTCCCCACATATAAAGTGCCCGAGTTGGGGACAGCCGTCTCCAAGGGCCCTTCCATGGCGCTGCCCCTCTCTTCCTAACTGCAAGACTGACCAGTAGACATAATCCTGCATAAGCACATCTGAGCGACTTCTCTAGCCAAGTGCCTAGTGACAGGGTCAAAAGCTGGATTCTTTTCCAGAATCAGGGGACCTGGGTGGGTGGGGTAGGGGGAGTTCTACTTAAGGGAGGGGATCTATGTGCAATGGGAGCAGGGGACACAGAAGGCACCCGCTGGGTCTTTCAGGGCACGCTGTGGGCCTTCAGCTCAGGACAGGCTGGAAGGGTGTGAGGGATGGTGTGTGATGAATAAGAGGCTGACATCACACATTGGGTTTGGCATAAAGCTGATGGCTAAAAGGAGAGAGTTACTGTTACATAGCTGGAGCCCTCATTTGTTCAGCAAACACGGATGTGGTTTTGGGTTGGAGCAGAGGTTCTCAAACTTGAACAAGATTGGGACTTCTGGAGAGCTTGTGGAAAACAGATTGCTGGGCCCGGTGTGTATCTGGTTCAGCAGGTCTGGGCAGGGTCCAAGAACTGGCATTTCCTTCTCTTTTACTCAATATTATTTTGTGTTCATTTCAGGGTCACAGCATACTGGCTAGACAATCATATACTTTACAAAGTGATCCCCCTGATATTTCCAGTCCCCACCTGGTACCACACATAGTTATTACAATATGATTGACTCTTATCTTCTAGACTGTACATGACTGTCTTGTAACTACCAATCCGTACTTCTCAATCCCTTCACTTTTTCATCCTGTCCCCCATCCCCCTCTCCTCCGGCAACCATCAGTCTGAAGAACTGGCTTTTCTAGTACGTTTCCAGGGAGTGCTGAGGCCTCTGGCCCAGGGAGCATGCTTTGGGAAGCACCGGCTTGGAGGGAGACATGGGACAGATGCGCCGCGCCTTTGTGGAGCTCTTCTTGGCCCAGACTAAAGAAGTGTATATTCTAAAGTGTGATGTGTTATGAAAGGTGCTGTGGGGGCTCGGAATAGGGGCATCTCCAAAGAGGGGGTGGCTACGCTAAGACCTTTAAGTAGAACTGACCCAGCAATGTGTTAGAAAGGGGTGAGCTTTGCTAAACACTTACTAAGAATGTTCCAGAACACCTCTCACATTTCTCATCTATTCTTCCCAGACAATGGGAGGGAGGGAGGACTATTCCCATTTTACAGATGAGAAAGCTGAGGCTCAGAGAAGCAAAGAAGTGGACCAAGATCACATAGCAGGAAAGTAGTCCAGTCTGTCTGCTCATAGGATACCTGTCAGCTGCCGCACCCCCCCCCCCTGCTGCTTCTGCCCTGCACCCTCATATCCCCCACCCCTGGGGCCACTGCCACCTTGATACATCTGCAGGACATGGCCAGCCACAGTGTGTCTGCTGCCCCTGCCGCTCAAGCCCTTCAAGTGTTTTCACTGCTGGGTGAATTCAGCAGATGCTTTTCGATCGCAGCCTATTAAATTAGCCCTTCTCTGCAGCCAAAAGAAGATAATTATGTTTTCATTAGCCCTGGATAATGTATTACCCCCTCGGTGGCAGCCGCATCGACGAACCTTCTTCCCTCTCCTCCCCTAGGCTCCCCCCAGGGGCCACCTCTGTGCTGCTGGGTGGGGACTGGTTAGGGTCTAGGTGGCAAGGAGTGGGGAAAGGGGGAGCCTTTCTTCGGTTTGGAGAGGCCTTTTACCACCTGCCATCCACACGGATGGAGGCTATGAGCCCGAGAGAAGATCCAAGAATAATTGTTATCTTAGTGACCATTCAGGGAGAGCTTGCTCTGTGCTGAGCCCTGGATATGTCTATGCTTCCTGAATCTGGGAAAAGGGTGATACTATCGACATCTTCCTCTGAAGACCAAGGGGGCCCTGGTGGAGTCAGGTTAGAGTGAATGCCCAGGGGAACGACTTAAAGAGCCACCATGTCCAGGAGCTTTTGGGACACTGTCACTCTGCCTAGTCCAAGGGCAATCACATGGCTACGAGTCTCTGGTCTTTCAGCACCAGTTGTTGAAGCCCTCTAGGGTCATGGCCCAGCACAAGTGAAGTGGGGAATGTCCCCAAAAGCCAGACACTCCCCTGCCACCCCAAAGACAGCTCTGAATCATCACTCCCCCTTCTTCACAAGGTGGCGGTGGGGAGGCAGGAGGAGACTCGATTTGGGGTCAGTAGGACCAGAGCCCTAATAGTTCCTTTACCACCACTTCACGGGGTGACCTGGAGCAAGTCACCACCTCTCAGAGCCTCTGCTTTCCCCTCTGTAAAGTGGGAACAAGAAAAGGAATCATCTCTTGCGATTTTTATGAGTCAGTGAGATGTTCCTATAAAATGCTTGGTTCAAGACTAGTGAAATACTAAGTGCTCACACAAGCTCACCATTGTTTTTTCTATTGCTACAACTGGTTTTGTTACGAGTACCCTAACCCCACAGAAATAAGCAGAGTGAGGGAGTCTTCCTCTCTCTCTCTGTCTTTCTCTTTCTCTCATACCCACGCACATACCCTTGTGATGACCAGCTCCCACCTTGGCTGGGAAGCCCTGTCTTTCCAAATCTGCTTCAAGCACTATGTTACCTACTGGTGCTTTGCTCTCAATTGCACAGGACCCCTGACAGTGAGGACAGAATTCAGGGAATGGGGTTTCTGCCCCCTCTCCCTGAATCCAGGCCAACTCTGCCTTTTTCAGGCCCAGCCCCACCTTGGCCCTGACCCCACCATCTCGTGGCTGCCCATTGTGTATCAACCACCCTTCTCCCCAGTTTCAAAACAGGAGGTGTCCCCAGCGTGGGCCTCTTCTGGCCCCACCTGAACCCGTGCAGGCATGGTCCCCGTTCTGAGCAGGTGAACCACCAGCCCAGTGGAAGAGCAGCTTCCCTTCCCCCTGGCTTCCTGATTTTCCCCAGTTGCCATGGTAATTAAGGGGAGCAGTGTTCTGAGTCTGACACCACTGAAGCCCAGCACTCAACTTTGAAATGGTTCTGGCAGGGGAAGTAGGGCTCCGGCGGGAAGGGCTGGGCTTCAGCCCGGCTTCCCTGGGATGCCCCATCCAGCCTTGATGTCACTGTTCTTATTCTCATCGTTGTTATTATTCTTGGCTCCTGTTTACTGAGCATTTACTATATGCCAGGCACTCTGCCAAGCGCTTCACCACTACCATCTTACTGTATGAATCTTCACAACGACCCCTGGCCCATTTCACCGCTGGGGAAACTGAGGCTCTGGAACTTGCCCCGTGGGGCACAGTCATGAAGTGGCATAGCCCCGGGACCAAGAGGGAATGTCTCATGTGTTCTTTCCAGCGTGCTGAAGACACAGACCTCCATGCACCCCTGCCAGCTTACTCTTCCTCCTCCTCTCCTCATCCCTCACGCCCTCCTCCTTCCCCCAAAGTCACACCCCTCTCTCATGCTCGATGTGCAAGACAGCGTGAAAAGCATTTATTAGTGACAAAGGGGGCTGGTGTTTCCTCTTTCCCTCTTTGCACAGCTCCCAGCCTGAGTGGGCTTGCTCCCCTGGGTGAGACTGGGGAGAGGGCAGGGTCAAGCCACCCAGAGCCAGGCGCTGAGTGTATGTGTCTGAATTCTCCTCTTTGCTTGATTTCCCCAAGAGTGTGTGAGCAGCAGCAACAGTGAAATGCAAAATCCTGTGCAATCTGCCCAGGAAAAGACAGCTTTGAGAAGGGTTTATATGGTTACCCATATGTTAGGGTCCCTAAGAAAGGAAGGAGAGCTCGGTTCTCTGCGTCTTCCCCTCCCCCAGCCCAGCCCTCAGCCTCTCTCCACCTGCAGGTGCACCAGGCCACAGGTGAGCCTGCCCCTTCCCTGCCGTCTGCCCAGCTGCCGGGCCTAAGTCCTGCTCCAGGGAAGACCAGAACAAGGCAGCATTCCCAGTCCTGGCTGCCAGTCTTCCTGTCTGCCCACCAGGAGCCAGGGTCAGAACTCGGGCAGCAATCTTCTGGTGGTTCCTGGGGGCCCTCAGCCCTACCCAGTGGGAGAGGCTGTGCATCCCTGTCCCATTTAGGAATGTTATCCCAACACTGATGTAGAAACAGAAATAAACATCCCTGCCTCCATTCTGGTCCTCTCTGCCTAAGAGAACTGCCCCTGTGGCTAGTACATTCAGCCCCCTCCTGGCTCCCAGAAATTGTCCTGGCGTGTGTGTGTGTGTGTGTGTGTGTGTGTGTGTGTGTGTGTGTGTTTCCTGATAGAAAAAAAATGGAAATTAGGTTATATAAAAGATGTATGCTTTGGAGCCCAGAGCGGCTCTTTTAATGAGGGTTGCCACGTCTCCCTCCCCACACCCAATAAACCAGCGGGGTTGGACGTCACCGCTAATTCGTTTCAGTGATGATAGGATAAAGGAGGGACATTAAGAAATAAATTCCCCCTCAGGACCCTCACTGAGCGCATGGCTCAGTCCCTACATATCTATGCCACTGGGCTAGGAGCTACTTAGCTTTGTGCCATCTCCAAGCCGCGGCTCCTCCGAGGGGCAGCCAGCTTGCGGCCAGACCCGGTGAGCCAGGGGCGCGCGTGCAGGGCGCCCGACACTGCGAGGGGGACCCACCGCTTCCGTGCCTGAACTTGGGATCGCTGAGGAGGAGGGAGGGGAGGGGTGAGGGGTATGCAAGAGGGGGTGGGGAGGGATCGGAGAAACACAAAGCGGAGCGGACGGGGGAAGGACGCGCGCAGCTCCTACCCGGCGTGAGTGGGTGCGACTGGCGTCCTCCGGCCGTGCAGGGCGGTGGACCAAGGATTCGGACCTGGGAGGAAGAGAAGCAGGAGGGGAAGGTGGAAGAGGCGGCTGGCGCGAGGATCCTCCTGCCCGAAGAGGCAGCTTCAGTGCCGCCCGGCTTGTGGCAGGTGAGTTCTCGGCCCAGGCTTCCTCTGGGTCCCTTCTGGCTACCTGCTCCCCCGTGAGCCCCCAGAGCGCGCGAGAGGCGCGGGGTTTGCCAAATCCCAACTTGGTTCGGGCAGCCTCAGTCCCCTCCCCGCGGGCGGCCTCGGGTAGGGGGCTCTGGTCCAGGGGTCCTCACGCCCACCCTGCTCCAACTTTACGGGGACCCCGTCTCCCTCCAACCGCGCGCTCCTCGCTCAGAGCTGTGCGCCGACGTTAATGGCGGAACCCTGGCACCGCTTGCTACCCACAGTGGGCAGCCGAGGCTGGGGGACGCTAGCCCTGGGCATTTGGGCACCTGCCCAACCTGAACTTTAAGCTTTCCTTCATGCCTGGTTCCTCTGATGTATGGCACCTGCGAGCCCGGGGTAATGGCGGCCTCGTTAGCATCGCCAGCCACCCTCGGTGGGGGGCTGAGACTGGGCGGGCTCTGCTCCTTGGAACGTCGCTCCTGCCTGGCTTCCAACTTTGAGAGGATCCTCATTGCGCTCCGCAGTAATGGCAGGGGCCCCTGCACCTCTTCCTTCTGTCCTGCGGGACGGGGGTGTAAGAGCTCTGGTTCCCAGAACCTGGGAAAGTTGTGCTTCCGGCTGGAAAGCGGCTCTAGGGCTCCCCGTGCGCCTCCTTGACTGGCAAGGGGTGCGCTTCTCTGGGATAAGCAGCCGGGACCGTGTGCACTGCGCGCGATGTGTTTGCTCCCGGTGGCCAAGGGTTGGAGCAGGGTCCCTGCAAGATCCAAATTCCAGGGACACGTAGGGGCCCTTGGGTCTGAGGGTCGGAGGAGGGTCCCCAGACCGAGCCCTAGAGACTGCAAACCTTTGCTCCAGGCCCCAGGGCACTGTGACCAGTGTGCGGAGGTTCTCCCTGCTGGCTGGCACCCAGCGTGGAGTGGCTGGCGAGCGCCAGAGGAAGGCAGGCGAACTAGGGCAGGAGGCTTCGGAGGGACACCCCTGGGTTCTAACCCTAGATGTACCCTGTGCTTGTGTGGCCTTAGGTGAATCCCTTCACCTCCCAGCCAGCATTCTGCTGTCTGTAAAATGGGGAAACAGTGCAGACCTCTATCGCGGCACTGTTGCAAGTATCCTCATTGCGCTCATGAATGTGAAAGTGAAGCCTAGGTTGAGTGCTCAATTCACAGGAAACGCTGCTGCTATTTTATTATTTAAAATCCAGATCCAGACGGTTTGGTGGTCAGTGGTTTCCTGCCCAAAGAAACTGGGGGACCGTCCCTCAGGCTACAGTGGGTTGCACTCACCTCCAGTGGGACCCAGGTAGCCCGGGGAATGGGCGTAGATGGTTTCTCGCAGATGAAATCCTTACAGCCCGCTCAGCCTGGGAGCTCAGGCCCCCGAAGAAGGCACAAGCAGGGACCACAGAGGAAAGGCTCTAGGACGTCCCCAGGCAGAGGTGCAGGGCTGGCCAGTGGGTGCAGGCACATTGTCTGGCCTCCTCTGATGGCCCAGGAGGGAGGAAGGGGCTGAGCCTCAGGCTGGTCCCCAGGGAAAGGAAGGAAAGCCTCTCCTCTTCCATGTCTCTAACAGGGGTTGGCAAGCACTAGGGGTTCACAAAGATGCAAAGTAGCGTTGATTCTCCCCATCGTTATTTAGAACTTAGATAAAACAGGGTAGAAGCCTCCTGCCCAGCCTGCGGGAGTGGCATCCATTCTCCACTGCCCTCAAGCGTCTCAGCAGACAGATTTGAGAAGCCTTGGCAGGTCTCTGAAGGGAGACATTCTGACCCACCATGTCCAGCACCCCCACCCCCGTCCTTTCTACCAGCCCCAATTTCAGAAGCCTGAAGGATGCACAGCTTTGTGCCATCTCCAAGGCCCTGCCACATGCAAGGTATTCCTGGAATATCCTCAGGAATACTCCCCCCAGGTCACTGGCACGGTGTTCTGAATCCCATTTTGCAGATATGAAAACTGAGTCTGGGCAAGCCAAGGAACCTGCCCACAGTCACCTTCCTGGTAAGTGGCACAACCGGAGACCTCAGTCCTGGTTTAGGGCTTCTTCTTCAGGGAATTTTTTACACCTCCCTGAGGAGGTAAGCATTTTTACGTGTGCTCCGCCCATAGCAACCACAGCCTCATGTCCTGATACATCTGTTCAGCCAGAGGCTACTCCAAAATCAGGGGCGGACTTTGTCTCCAGAAATTGTGATTTCCCCAAAGTCCCAGACCATGTAGAAAAAGAGCACGCAGCACAGTAAAGAGATCTGGTAAGGATCTCTACTTGAAACCAACCTTAGCTCACTGCATGGCTGTGTGACCTCTGGCTGGTTACTTAACCTGAGCTTCAGTTCCATTATCTGAAAAATGAACAATAACTCCCACAAAGGGTTGTTTTGAAGATTTTGTGATAAGTTGTTCTGGAAACAATAGCTTTATGCTAAGATTAGTGGTTGTACAAAATAGGGAACCCCAGAAGAAGTAGCAACCATTTGGGGCCAATAATGTGGATATGGTTTCCAGACTAGCCTGCCCTTTGCTCTTCCTGCCTCTTTATTTTCTCCAGATGGCCAAAGCAACCCTCCACCCCCAGTTTGAGTTTTTCATTAGGGAAGGACCACCCCTGGGAAAGGTGAGAGGCTAGGAGTGGACTGGTGGGGTAGGCTATTTTCTGAGGGTCTCTGGAGCTGAACTGCAAGGTGCTGTCCAAGGTACCACCCAGACAGTTGTCAAAAAACGCCTTGCAGATTCTGATTTTCAAGGATGCAAGAAGATTTGAGTGTCAGTTCACCTGGGTATTATGAGCACACATAGGTGTGGCTGTGCTGCCTTTTGGAGTGTATGTCTTGGGGTGTCTTAGGACAAGATTCCGTGTGTTGCCTGTCACTCAGTTTCTGTGGGTCTGAGTCTTGGATTGCAGTTGAGAGCCACAGGCAACAATCTGTACTCTTTAGAACTGGAGCTTTTTCCTATTGGAAACCAGGTTGCGCAGAAGTTGAATTTGGTATTCCAGAACCAGTGTTCATTGTGAACAAAGGGACGTGCTTGCCACTGAGGGTCAGTTGGGTTTGTGTGGTTAACAATATGAAGGCTGCAGTGATGGTAGATGTGACCATTTCTCTCATTCTAATATATGATAGTATCAAGTCATCATCTGATCTAGCACATGCTCAACAACAGCCCAGGGGACCATCAGCATCAGACTCCACCAAGGTCCTGGTTAGAAGAGAGATCCCACCCACATCTAATGAATCAGTGTCCACAGGGGAGACTGAAGTTTCTATGTTGTTAATGAGACTTATCCAGGAGACTGTAATGCCCTCAGCTCTTGTCCATCAGCCTCATTTTGCAGAGGGATAAACTGAGGCCCAGAAAAGGTATGTTACTGGCTGAAAGTCACACAGCACAGTATTGACAAAGCTAGGATAGAACCTCAGTGTCTTAACTCTATGTGAAGTGCTTATATATCATAATGTCACATTTAGCCCCATTGGTTGACTCATCTGTCCTTTCAAAGAGGAAATTCCTTTTTAAAGTGGCTCAGTGGTTGAGCATTGACCTATGAACCAGGAGGTCACAGTTCAGTTCCGGTCAGGGCACACACCTGGGTTGCAGGCTTGATTCTCAGTGGGGGGCATGCAGAAGGCAGCCCATCAGTGATTCTCTCTCATCATTGATGTTTCCTCTCTCCTCTCTCTGTCTCTCTCTCTCTCTGTCTCTCTCTCTCTCTCTCTCTCTTCCTCTCTAAAACCAATAAAAAATATATTTTAAAAAGTGACCTGTCAGATACAACTTTATGAACCAAGTAACACAGGAGCTAATAAACCCTGTCTAACCACCACTGGTTTCATCAAAGCGATTCATTTGGACAGCTGAGTTGCCCCCCCCCCCATACACACCCCCAACCTTTGCAAGTCCTGCATATGCTGATGTTGCTCACACACATGTTCTAGGAAGGAGAATCATGAGCATCATCCTGTAAGTCTGGAAAATTGAGTCCACTTGACCTTATTAAATGAAAATGATCTGTCAACAGAAAACGTCCCAAGTCCCCAATAAAAGTAGAGGCAACAGGGTACAGTGGGCGTGGATCTTGGCATGGCCGTGTTTAGTGACGATAAACTGATCGATGATTCTCTTTCATCATTGGTGTTTCTCTCTCTCCCTTTCCTTTCCCTGAAATCGATAAAAACATAAAAATATTTTTTAAAAAGAAATGCAAGAAGGAGAGACCCATTTAGTTAGCCAACTGATGCGGGCCGCGCCCCTTCCACTCGCTCAGCCCCATTGTTCTGTTCTATGAAATGAAGGAGCTGGGACTCAAGGGTAACTCTGCAGGTGTGTTTGAGTTTGCATTTTGGTTTCATTTGGTTTGGTTTTATTGTTGCCTTTGGGTCACAGGCCACACCATTAAATACTGTTTATGTCTTGCCTGGACCTTTAAGACATTTGAGTTTACAACCCTGAGACTAACTTCCCTCAGACATGTTTAATCATAACGTTCTGTGTCTTGCCCGAGACAAACGTTTGCCCAGTCCTCGTCCATTCGTTGCATCTGTGATTTCTGCTGACAGGTCCTAAGAGAAAGACTACTCTGCTGGGACGGAAGCACGGAGCCCTTTGCAGGAGCCAGTTCCCATTTCCAGCCTGGCGGCATTTTCTCTCCCCACCTCTGATTTCTGTACACTGCCACCTCCTTTTTAAGGTCACCACTTCTCAATTGGGGATTCCCCAGAAAACAGAGGCCTTCTTTAGGGCTATCCACGATGCTTTGGGAGCCTTGGACTAAAGGCACCTGAGAGAAATCCCACAGATTTTTCAGGTGTGTCCTGAAAAGTGTCCCCACTTCTGCCGGGAACCTTTGCCCACTAGCATTAGCTAACACTCGGGAATCTCTATGCAAAACCTGGCAGCTAAGTGACTACCGTGTTGATCGAAGAGGCAGGCCTTTCTGAAACCTGTCTCCAGGTGGGAATGAAGAAAGGAGCTTGTGGACTCAAAAGAGCTTGCTCAACATCAGATAATACTGATGAGCATCCAGTGTTTCTCAGCTAAAGGATTTTGTGTCTTCAACAAGTCAGGAAAGCCGCTTCTGCATCAAACAAGCAAGCTCTGACCCCCAGCCCGTGCCAGATCCTGTAAGAGAGTGGGGCCTAAAGAGGTGGAAGACCCTCAAGTACTCTCAGTGTCTGAGGCAGGGATCAACTTGCCAGTAACTAGGACGCAATGGGACAAACAATGTGGTCCGGTCATCCCCTCTGGTCATTTAAAGGGCCATGTGGATCACATTGGTGCTGTATTTCATTTCAAGAATTTTAAGCATAACAATGTAACTTACAGGGTTAAATCAGAGTTATACTCGTTAGCAACTGACATGCTTTGGGCACGTTTTCCTCTTTGATTTTGGAAGCAGTCTCTTATTTCTAAAACACTCAGTAAGGAAAATGAAAGCCAATTATGTTCATGTACCAGAATTCAGGTAATGAAAGGGGTCAATAACATCTGGGTGTTAGTTTATTAAGATCAGTCTTAGCTGGAAAAACCTTCATTGTCATTTTCCCCTGTATGGTAGTCACTGAAATGAAATAACTTTGTTGCAAGGCATGATATAAAATGATGAGACTGGATGGATTTTTTTTTGGCTTGATATTTTTGTTTTTATTTTTTAAAAAACATGCACAAACCCCTACGTGTAGATATATGTGGTTTCCTTAACTGCGGCCTTCCCCACCCAGGATTTCTTGGTGGGGGCAGGGGGGGTAACCTTCTTCAAGACTTGCCCTAAGACATGAAGATATTTCTTTTTGAGTGGCGATGCCTTATCAGTTTATATTTCAGAAACGGCAAGAAGTCATCAGGAGCCACATCTTGCAGTTGAAACGGATGATTGTCTTGGATGAGATTCAGTTTTGAGGGGGACTCTTTTTAAAACCACGTGGTGTAACCAGACGGGATATCTTGTTTGGTCCCAAACTGGTGCCAAGCAGTGAACCCTGGACACTTCATCTTGTGACTGACAGCCAGAACCAGCTCCCAGGAAGCCTAAAGTCTTTCCCCTCCAGAGCCCTCAGCAGCCCACTGCTGGCTGTAGATGAGCTTCTCTCCTAAGCAGCAGGTTCAGATTCACTATTCAGGTTACCATCGTGTAAAAAGCCTTAACTGGGTATTCGGTGCCATTTTCCCAGTATGGTTAACTTTCTTGGGTGTAATAATGGAACTATGGATTTTATGGGCGATTATATTTATTCTTAGACTATGTTTGCTTTAGAATTTAGGGCTGAAGCATTCTATTTTCAAATGGTTCATTGTAAAAGATAAGGTAGGTAGGCAGGCGTGTAGGTAGGAAGAAAGGAAGGGATAGAGGGAGGAAGGATGGAGGTAGGTAGAAGGTAGGGAAGGAGGGAGGCAGGGAGATAGATGATAGATCGATGGGTGGATTGATAGAAGGATGGGTCAATCAATTGATTGATAGATATGGCAGGCAGACAGGGCAAATACAGCAAATGCTAATAGTCATTAAATTTGGTTGGAAGTTGGTAAGTGCTGTGCTCTTTAATTTTCTGCGTCGAAGTATTTCATAATAAAAGTTGGGCAGCCAGAATAGCTTTAGTTAGACTTTTCTTAGGAGAATAATATTCACCCTCCCAACTCTAGCCCTGCCCCCCACACAACACCTATACACACCTGCACATGCCCAGACTCACACTCATGGGCACCTCTTTTCCTGGAAGAAACAACCCTGCAGTTTTGCAGAAGGTCACTGTTCTCCGTGGTAGCCTTTTTTACATTTTCCCCTCTGCATTTTAATTAAGGCTGTGAGTCACTGTGCTTTATGAAGGCTGGTGACAATGTCGTTTACGGCTGTTTAGCATCCCAATCGAGCCCTCTTCCGTGGCGCATTGCATCTGGGACACTGAGCAGGCAACAGTTCCCTCTGTCAGAGGCAGAGCAGGCTCCCAGGCTCTTGAGGAATTCAGGAATGAGCTTGAGGTTCGTCCTGCAATGCCTTCTCAGGTTGCCTCTTCCACCGCTGGCTTCCTAGCCTTGGCGTGCCTGAATGCATATGAATTCTGAAGGGTGATTCAAAACTGCAACTTGGACATCCTTCTCGGGGTCAGCAAGCTTTTCTCCCAGGCACAGGGGTCTGACTTGCCGTGATGTGGGCTCTGGATGGGAGGGGCGGGGGGCAGGATGCTGGAGCCCATCCAGGCTGGATTTGAGTCCACCCACTGCCACTTACTCACCCTGTAACCTTGGGCAAGTTATTCAGTCTCTCTCTAAACCTTTTGCTCTTCTGTAAGCTGGAGGATAACTTCACCTCACTGGGTTAGTGCGACCATTAAATGGTTGGTACAGCCAGCTGGTGTGGCTCAGTGGTTGAGTGTCAACTTATGAACCAGGAGGTCATGATTAGATTCCCAGTCAGGGCACATGTGGGCTCAATCCCCAGTGTGGGGCGTGCAGAAGGCAGCCAATGATTCTCTCTCATCATTGATGTTTCTATCTCTCTCTTCCTCTCCCTTCCTCTCTGAAATCAATAAAAAAATATTTTTTTTAAGTTGAAAAAATTGTTGGCACATATTGGGTGTTCTGTCAGGTTATTAGTAAGGGTGAGGATGGCCATTTGGATAATTCCACTTAGACATGCCTTGACCATTAGGGTTGCTTCTGACAGTCCTCATTTCTAGACCCGAGGTACAATGGGGATTTAAGCATTTAGGGCTGAAGTATCTTATTTTCAAACTAGTGGCCCGGTGCACGAAATTCGTGCACATTACAAAGGGATTAATTAGAGGAAATGATTTAATATTGCTCTTTGCCCTGTCTCTATAATAGAAATGTCAGAGATGAAAGAAAATTAGTAAAATGTATATGAAAACCTTCCTCCTATCAGAGTCTGGGGCGCACCACGGGACCCAGAGTCAAGTCCCCACCCACCCACACGCGCCTCAAAATCACGTGATACCCAGACCCGGCTGGTCCCCCTCCCATTGGGATAGATCCAGACCTGGCTAGTCCCACCCTTGTCAAGCCCCGCCGGGCAGGGAACGTAGCCTCAGGCCCCCTGGCCCGGCGCCAGGACGGGGGGCGTGGCCTGAGGTCCCCCATCCCAGACTGGGGTGGGGGGCATGCCTTGAGGTCCCCTGTCAAGCCCCACCAGGTATGGGACATGGCCTGAGATCCCCTGTCAAGCCCCGCTGGGTGGGGGGCATGGCCTGAGGTCCCCCGTTAAGCCCCGCCAGGCAGGGGTGGCGCAGCCTCAGGTCCCCTGGCTCAATGCTGAGGTGGGGGGAGCAGCCTGAGGTCCCCTAGCCTAGCACCAGGATGGGAAGTGCACCTTGAGGTCCCCTGTCAAGCCCTGCCAGGTGGGGGGTGTGGCCTGAAGTCCCCTGTCAAGCCCCACCAGGAGGGGGGAACAGCCTCAGGTCCCCTGTCAAGCCCCACCAGGCAGGGGGGCGCAGCCTCAGGTCCCCTGGCTCAATGCTGAGGTGGGGGGGAGCAGCCTGAGGTTCCCCGGCCTGGCGCTGGGGTGGGGGGAGCAGCCTGAGGTCCCCTAGCCCAGCACCAGGATGGGAAGTGGACCTTGAGGTCCCCTGTCAAGCCCTGCCAGGTGAGGGATGTGGCCTGAAGTCCCCTGTCAAGCCCCACCTGGTGGGGGGCACGGCCTGAGGTCCCCTGGCCTGGCACTGGGGCGGGGGGAGCAGCCTGAGGTCCCCTAGCCCAGCACCAGGACGGGAAGCACACCTTGAGGTCCCCTGTCAAGCCCCACGGGGGTGGGGGAGGGCGTAGCCTCAGGTTCCTGCTGATTGCTCGTTAAGGCTCCTTATGGGAACTTGGCCTCAGCTATGGGTGCAGCCATCTTTGTGATGGAGTGATGGTTAATTAGCATATTCCCTCTTTATTAGATAGGATGGTTCTATGTTAAAGGCAGATAGGTAGATAGATAGATATGTGGATTTGTTAGGGTCAAACTAGGATACAGAAGACCTGCAGCTCAGATTTCCAAGATAATTTAATGGAAGAATTATTTAAGGACACAGTTTAAAGTACTGACAAGGGAGGGCAAAGTGTCCAGGGTCTAGCAACAGGGGCAGTGGTGCCACCCAGCCTGATGAAGAAGGGGAGGGACCAGTATGTCCAAAACCCTTTGGGCCCAGGAATAGGGCAGCTGTGCTCGGAGAGGAAGGCAAAGTTCTCCAGACCACATCCTTAAGACAGGAGTGAGCAGCGGAAGCAAGAGTGACCTCTCTCCTCCCTCCCTCTCATCTCCCTTGTGCCTGCCATCGGCCAAACCCAATCAAAAGCCAGAAGACAAGGAGCCTGTTGATAGCCATAAAGGCCAGCCACTTCCAGGGGCCCAGTTACATTTTGAGAAGGGGGAGAACAGATCTAGAGGCAGAGGGAAGAGGAAGAGCTCACTGATCACTGGCAATAAACTATCCCCAACCCACCAGTGCGGAGCAGAAAGATGCTTCCCCGAGCTGGGGCATGCTGGGATGTGTCCAGTGTTCCATAGGGTCCTCATGGGATCCTGACAACAAACCAGGCATTTCCTTCCATCCCAAATGCCAGAATATGTCTCCAGGTACTGGGGAGTGGGCATTCTAAACTCCATTGAACGGTGCCAGGGTGTTGCGACTTAAGCAGCAAATTGTAGGGTCGAGTTCTGGGGAAATAAAGCGTGCACTCTGTTGAGGAGGCAAGGATTGTTGAATAAGCTGCTGAAATAGGTTTTGTGTTGCGTCAACAAGTAACCAGTATGGTGTCTGTTGAATGTTCACTCTGTGTTGTTCTGAGCGTACATCGGAGGCGATGGCCAGCTGTGTCGTGCCAGCCAGGTGTGCATCTTGTGAAAGCAGCTCTTGGGTGACAGAGCAAAGCATTCTTGTGGTGGTTTCCCAGCGGCCCTGGGATTTTATTGCCGACCTTCAAGGAGAGTAGGAGATTAAATTGGAGGAACTTTCACGGTGAAAGCAGCGTGGTGTTGTAGAAAGAGCTCTGGAGTGGGAGCTGGGAATCTGGCGTGGCTTTGGCAATAATAATAACACTGGCCCATGTTCTCGGCACACTCACTCAGAGCCTGGCGCTGTTTTGAAGTGTTGGGCTCACATAAGCACAGGTTTTCCAAAATGTGGTAGATTCTCCATGGGTGGTACCCATTTTTTGTATTGAGATAAAATTCACATAACATAAAATTTGAAGGACACGTTAGTGGCATTTAGTACATCCACGATGTTTTACAACCATTGCATCTACCTAGTTCCAAAACATTGCCATCATCCCAATGGGAAACCCCTACCCATGAAGAAATGAAAACAAGCGTTTAAACAAAAACTTGTACGTGAATGTTCTTAGCTGCATTATTCACAACAGTCCAAAGGTGGAAACAACCCAGGTGTCCATCAGCGGGTGAATGGTCTACCCACACAATGGAATATTATTCAGCCATGAAAAGGAGTGGAGTGCTGATATGTGCTCCAGTATCAATGATCCTTGAAAGAGACCAGACACAAAAGGCCACTCACTGTGGGATTCCAGTGAAACAGCCAGAACAGGCAGATCCATTGAGATGAAATGATCTGTCAACAGAAAATACCCCTAAGTCCCCAATAGAAGTAGAGGCAACAGGATACAGTGGACGTGGATCTTGACATGACCGTGTTTAGTGATGATAAACAGATTGATGTTTCTCTTTCATCATTGGTGTTTCTCTCCCTCTCCCTCTCCCTCTCCCTCTCCCTCTCCCTGAAATCGATAAAAACATATAAAAATAGTTTTTAAAAAGAAATTCAAGAAGGAGAGACCCATTTAGTTAGCCAGCTGATGGGGGCTGCACCCCTTCTACTCACTCAGCCCCAATGTTCTGTTCTGTGAAATGAAGGAGCTGGGATTCACGGGCAACTCTGCCAGGTGCTGAAATGGGGTGGGGCAAAAGTAAAGGACTGTTTACCTTGCACCCATTTTTTTTTAATATATTTTATTGATTTTTTTACAGAGAGGAAGGGAGAGGGATAGAGAGTTAGAAACATCGATGAGAGAGAAACATCGATCAGCTGCCTCCTGCACACCTCCTATTGGGGATGTGCCCGCAACCAAGGTACATGCCCTTGACCGGAATCAAACCTGGGACCTTTCAGTCCGCAGGCCGACGCTCTATCCACTGAGCCAAACCGGTTAGGGCACACCCATTTTTTAAGAACTTTTTATTTTCAAGTAATTTTAGACTTACAGAAAAGTTGCAAAATAGTGCAATGAGAGTCTTTACACTCCTTCTCCAGCATCCCCTAATGTAAACATCATTCCCAGCCATAGTTAGTGATCAAGAACAGGAAATTGACAGTGATGTCATATTATTAACTAGGCTACAGACCTTATTTGAATTTTACCACTTTTTCCACGAATGGCCTTCTTTTGTTCCAGGATCTAATCCAGGAGGCCACACCATTTATAGTGCTCTTCCGTCTCCTCGGATCTGTGACTGTTGTTCCTCGCCTCCGGTGGGTTTGACACTTTCAAAGAGCACTAGTCAGTCGTTTTGTAGAATGTCCCCCAGTTCGAGGCTGTTCAGTGTCTTCTCCTGATTGGAGCGAGGGGGTATCCATTTTTTAAATTTACTCATTATTCCTTTGGATAGATAATAAAAAAAGGTAGCCAGCCACTTCATACCATGATTCATGGATATTATTCCTTAAGATGCAGTTATAGTAAATATTAAAGGTAAAAAGTGAGCCAACTAAAGGAAAAATAGTAAATTAGTCACTGTATAGGCAAGTCATAAATGGCATAGAGATATACGACATTATTTCATGTAACCCTCACAAGAGCCCTACAAAGTGGATCCTGTTATTATTCACCATTTTGCAGCTAAGGAAACAGGCACAGAGATAAATGTCTTGCCCAAAGCTACATAGTCGGTAAATGGCAGAGTCAGGATTGGAACCCAGGACCTATGCCATCTTATCCGCTACACTAGAGGCCCGATGCACGAAATTCGTGCAAGGGGCTTGGCCCCCACGCCGTCACGGCTGCCTCTGCCTCTGCCGCAGCTTCGTCTGTAAGGACATCCAGTCTAATTAGCATATTACGCTTTTATTATTATAGATTCCCCATAAGCCTTCCTTCCCTCCTGTGATGTCAGCTTAGATACTGACGTCATTCTCTTTCTTCCGTGATTTTTATTTCAGGGGGAAATTTGCAGAGTTTTGCCAGGTGAGGCTGAATCATGTGGGAATATGTCACTCAGTGCAGAGGAAGGGCTGTCTTCTAGGGGCTGACCGAGTGCAACAGGAGGTAAAAACCCAGCCCGTTCAGGTAACCCCAAGGCACACACTCAGGACAACGTCTGGGGCCTGGGCCTGTGTGCTCCCTGTGAATGGAGGAAGGAGGCTGGTTCCCTTCAGCTCTTGTGGAATAAGTAGGCATGGGCTGGTTTGACATCAAAAGCAAAAGCTCTATTTCCAGAGAAAGGTGTCACTCCAGGAAGGGTCTTTGTGAACACCCCGAGGGGAGAGTACTGCCCTCAGAAGCTGTAGCCCAGGGCAGTGGTCGGCAAACTCATTAGTCAACAGAGCCAAATACCAACAGTACAACGATTGAAATTTCTTTTGAGAGCCAAATTTTTTAAACTTAAACTTCTTCTAACGCCACTTCTTCAAAATAGACTCGCCCAGGCCGTGGTATTTTGTGGAAGAGCCACACTCAAGGGGCCAAAGAGCCGCATGTGGCTCGCGAGCCGCAGTTTGCCGACCACTGGCTTAGGGAAAAAGGTCAGGTGAGCAGCAGCCACGGGACACAAGCTGGGACAGATGCAGAGAGCTCTCAGGAGGGTGGGGGCCTGGATCAACCTGTAGCAGGTGTCAGCGCTTCATTCCTTTTTATGGCTGAACAAAATGCCACCGTGTGGATAGGGGGCACCTATGACAGGACCCAAATCACCGAGCACACCTGCCCCTTCACTGAGCAGCTTCTAAAGGTGAACTGTGTTGCTTCCCTTTAAACCTCACTATCTAGCAGGGGTCCCACAGTCACATACCTGCAGGGTCCTGGCAAGAAACGAGTGAGTGAGGGGGTCACCTGGGGGCCGAGAGGAACGGGAGAGCTCATGCCCTGTCAAAGGGGCACCCCCCCACTCCAGCTGTTTGTTGACATTCAGGCAGGCAGCAGCAGTGTGGGCACACCTTGCAATGTTCTAAGGCCGTGGTCGGCACACTGCGGCTCGCGAGCCACATGCGGCTCTTTGGCCCCTTGAGTGTGGCTCTTCCACAAAATACCACGGCCTGGGCGAGTCTATTTTGAAGAAGTGGCGTTAGAAGAAGTTTAAGTTTAAAAAATTTGGCTCTCAGAAGAAATTTCAATCGTTGTCCTGTTGATATTTGGCTCTGTTGACTAATGAGTCTGCCGACCACTGTTCTAAGAAAACCAGAAATTTGCATTTCATGTGGAACTCCCAGTTTGTAACTGTGTTAACCCCTCTGTGTGCCTGTGGAGGTTTGTAACAGACCCAGGCAAGCGATCACCTGGGTCTGCAGCACTTTTGTGCAGAACAGTTTATAGTTTGGGTCAAAATTGCAATCTCATTTAAAATTGCCGTTTTTGTAGGTCACAAAAGAATTGACTCTGCAATTTTACAAGGTTCAACATAATATCATCACACTCCCTAGACCAGTGGTCGGCAAACTGCGGCTCATGAGCCGTGGTTTGCCACTCTGTTGATTAATGAGTTTGCCGACCACTGACCTAGACTCTCGATTCCAATAATTACAGGCTGTTGTTGTTCCTTGTGATTAAGTCCCTATCCCAGTGGTCGGCAAACTCATTGGTCAACAGAGAGGCAAACCGCGGCTCACGAGCCGCATGTGGCTCGCGAGCCGCAGTTTGCCTACCACTGCCCTAGACTGAAGTGTTCTGCTTGAAGTATCGCGGGACAGCAAAAAAAGTAACACAGGCCGAAACCGGTTTGGCTCAGTGGATAGAGCGTCGGCCTGCGGACTGAAGGGTCCCGGGTTCGATTCCAGTCAAGGGCATGTGCCTTGGTTGCGGGCACATCCCCAGTGGGAGGTGTGCAGGAGGCAGCTGATCGATGTTTCTCTCTCATCGATGTTTCTGGCTCTCTATCCCTCTGCCTTCCTCTCTGTGAAATATCAATAAAATATATTTAAAAAAAAAAAAAAGTAACACAGGCATTTAGAGGCCAGCTGGTTTCTCAAACTACAATATGCACACCCATCCCCGGGGGTCTGGTTAAAATGCAGCATCTGATGAATAGGTCTGCGGTGGCCCCTGAGGCTCTGCATTTTAAACAACTCTCAGGTGATGCCCACAGGGCATTTGACCATGTTCATCATTGGTCACTGTACAAACTTCATCAAGACCTTCCTCTTGAGCTCTCTTTTTTCTGAATCCAGTGTTGTTACCCAAGTATGTGAAGACTCATTTATTCATTCTTTCTTTTGTCATGGGCCATGTGACCACCTCCCTGCAGCTGCTTGGCAGGAAGTGAACGGATACCAGGGCTGCCTTCCTGCATAGCAACCACCATCTGGAATGGTGCTCTAGGCATGACATGGGCTCTCCAGTTGTCTGTAGTCTCCACCGCTCCCTCTCGCCTCCCACCTGGGCTCCTTGATTCAATGGCTGTAGACTTGGAGATTGAGACTCTGGTTTATTGAGCAACTGCTATGTGCCAAGCATTTTGCTGTGCACTGAGGGTATCCCAGTAAACCAGGAAACCATGATCTTTGTCATCCAGGAGCATACAGTCTCCTAGTTCATTAGGATGATCTGTTTTTAGAACAAAGTAGTTACTCCATAAAAGCTGAAAAATGAAGGAGTTGTAGCAGGGGTCTGTAATACTATGATCCTTCTTTTTATTTTAAAAAACACATTATTGTTATGGCTCTCCCAATAAACCCTAAATACCTATAATCAGCTTTTTACTCTCATGAAATGGTTCTTTTAAAAATTTATCTTGACAAGCAACTTGGTTGAACCTCAACACTCAGCTGTGATTTGGAAGATATAGTTCTTGATGTCCTCCTTCAGACAGGGCCACTACAGACATTTACAGTTTACAAAGTGTTCTTGACAGAGGGGAGGTCATTATTTCTGCTTTTTCAGCTTCACAGAAGGAACTGGAGATTCAAAATGTTAGATGACTTGCTCGGGATCAAATAGCCAGTCAGTGGCACAGCTGGGGAGTGAGCCAAGTCGAGTGTATTTTCCTGTAATCCTCTCTTTATTTTCAGAATTGGGTAAAGAATAAGGAGACGTTGACTCTTGCAAGATGCTGGACCACCGTTATATTACTTATTACTACTCGGGAAGACTAATTCTATCGAATGATTATTCTTATCTTTTCTTTCACCCCAATTTTACTCACCTCACTTTCTATCTGTCTGTGGAGGCCAGACTGGAAAGTCGCCACAGACATCATCACCTCTCTTACCCCTTCCATCCAGTCAGACACCAAACCTTGTTGGCTCAACCTCCTAAATATCTCTTTAATCCACCCACTTCCTCCCCTTCACCACCCTAATCCTAACCAGCCGCATCTCTCGTTTCTGGCCTACAGCCGCCTCCTGACTGGTCTCCCCGTAGCCAGCCTTGTCTTCCACCCAGTCTCCATCCAGCAGCCAGAGTGATGTTTACAAAATCCAAATCTGACCCCAGAACTTCTCTTCTCAAAACCTTTCCGGCTTGCCATCACCCTAAGAATACAGTCCAAAATCTTTAACATGATACTAAAAGCCCTGCAGGATCCAGCTCCTAAAGACCTCGCCAGCTTCAGAAGACATTGATTTTATTCTCCTGCCACAGTGGACTCTGTCTGGTGCCTCCAGTGCCTACTCCACTCCCACATCAATACAGTCTCTCCTCACTTCCAACACCCACTCCTTCATCTGGCCAACTCTGTATCGTGACTCTTCCTCCAGGAAGCCTTCCCTGACCACCCCCAAGACCGTTAGCTATCATGTCCATGCCCCTGTTAACACACTGTATTTCTATTTTGTTCTAGTCACTAGTTGATAAATCTCTCTACACCCACCTCTGCCCCCAGGTTGTGAGCTCTGAGAGCAGGAATGTAAGAATTAGTAAATGAGGGGATGGCTTGGATGAAAGAAAAGGAAGGGAGAGAGTAAGGGAAGGAGAAGAAGAAGAAGAAGAAAGTAAAAGAGGATGAGGTTTATTGGAGGTAGGAAATGTGCCATCTGTTTTTAATGGTTCTTAAGGAACGTCTCAGAGACCACTGGTAATACTGTTTCCTTTGTATAGTAAGTAATAAGGCCATCCTCTGGCCATGGTTATGTTTGCATATCTGGCCTGAAATAGTTCATTTTCCTTGAGGTGTGATCTAAATTGACTAAAAAAAGGAAGTTAACAGTGCCGTGTACATTATGGGTATTATTCCACCAAATGCTTTCCCATTTAATTGTCCCACGTAATTTGTTTCCATATTACAGATTAGGAGTCTGAACCTAACAGGCGGTACGGGGGAGTCACAAACCCTTGTCTTCCTGGCCCCAAGGCCCATGCCTTGGACCAAACATGACACTTCCAGCCATGAGGTCTGGCAGAGGTGAGGAGAGAGACATCTCTGGGGATTTGGGTACCGTGGCGGGGTCCCTGGATGGAAGCAATGTAAGAATTTCAGTCCTGCCCTGGCCAGTTTGGCTCATTGGATAGAGCCTCCACCTGCAGACTGAAGGGTCCCAGGTTCGATTCCTGTCAAGGGCACATACCTTGGTTGCAGGCTTCTCCCCAATGCTCCTCCCGGCTCAGCCCCTGGTCGGGCTTATACAGGAGGCAACCATTTGATGTGTTTCTCTCACATCGATGTTTCTCTCTTACCCTCTCTCTTCCACTCTCTCTAAAAAAAAAAAATCAATGGAAACATACCCTCAGGTGCGGATTAAAACAAAAAAAAGAATCTCAGTCTTAAGCCTTGGAATTTTCTGTCTATCTGATGGATATAGTGCTCTACAGCCGGCTGAACTAACTCATAAAAATGAGCTTTGAAAAATGAAGATGAAATGAAGGCTCTATAATTTCCCAGGTCTATTCCAACACAGAGATGCCCGCCCTGGAGCTCTCTCCTGTGATGGACTGGGCCAGGGACCAGTAACACCCCGGCCCACCCCAATAGGAGTGACTCACCACCAAGGTCCAGGGCCTGCGTTTGTGGCTGCCTCTCTTGAGTTCCATGTCCCAACACACCAAATCCTTCTCTTTTGGCGTTCTCAATAGACAATAAGCAAAACAATATACAACAGAAAGTAAGCTTTCCTTCCACCGACCCCCAGCCTCCCAGCTCCCTTTCCCAGAAGCAGCCTGTTACTGATATCTTGGGTGTTTTTTCCCAGAGATTTTCAGTGCACCTTCAAGCTTATATGGGAGTATGGATAACTAAGTAGGGTGCATATAGAAATACATTCCTATGCATGTTCTCTGACTCGCTGTTTAAATTCAGTAATATATCTTGAAGATTATTGACCCTTTTAGATCTTAGCCCCCTGTGTTTCATGCCTGCCCAGGATTCCATTGCAGGGACGTGCCATCCTCACGGTAGATATTCAGATTTTCCCAATCTTTTGATATTCTGAACAACCCTGCAAGGAAGAGTCGTGTGTGTGTGTGTGTGTGTGTGTGTGTGTGTGTGTGTGTGTGTGTTTGTTTCATCTGCAGGGGCAAGTTTTAAAAACTGAATTGCCAGGTCAAGAAATTGGCAGCCAGGTCAAAGATCTTTGTATTTTAAGTGAGGGAGTAGATATTGTCACACCACCACACAGAGAGACTGTACGAAGCAATGATGTAAGAGAGTGTGGATTTCCCAAACCCTCAGGTGCAAGGTGTACTGTTAGACTTTAAATAACTGTCCATCCTCATGCTCCTAACTCTAAATCGTGCTCATTCCTGCCTCTGAGGTGTGGGCATTTGGTCAGGGAATATCAAAGTCATCACAGGCCAACCGTAGCCAGGAATCTGGGGGAATGAGGTGTCTGGGATGATCCCATGGGACCAGGGTGTCTGTCTCTGGCATCCCCAAAACACGGAACAACAACGTATCCCCCGATTTGCAGAGGTTGGTGGGTTTGTGGCTGTGACTTGGCGTGGGAGAAGGCACATCAGCTTGTTCCCGGGGGTGTGCTCTCTGGGGAAAGACTGCAAATTAGCTGTTTGAGAGATGGAGGGAAGTTGGTGGTTTTGTTGAGGGTTTTTTTGAGAGCACAGTTGGGTTACGTTTTCGGTCTTTTGTTTGTGTTGGAGGCAGCAGTTTTTGTTTCGTTTTAAGACGTGGAGGACTTGAATTTGTTTTTAAATGAGATTGGAGGGAGATGGGATACAGGGCTATAATCCATTAGAGATTTTGTGGGTGCGCAAACTGAAAACACCGAGGCGTTCACAGGCGGGCTGTTCTTTTCTTCAGTGTTGCTCATTTAAAAGGTCACACTCATGATAAAAATAATTTAAATGATATTCAGATAGGAAGAAGAAAGATATTCAGTGCTTCCTCCTACTTCTGACTTCCAGTACTCCTTGTAAGATGCAACCGGTGATACTCCTTCCTTCTAGAATGGTCTCTGCATTTATGCATTGGTTTCTTTCCTTTTATTCCCCCAGATTCCTGGCTACGGTTGGCCTGTGATGACTTTGATATTCCCTGACCAAATTCCTTTTCTTTTCTCTTCTCTTCTTTTCTTTTTTCTTTCTTTTACCTAATGGTATATCTTGTAGCTCGTTTTCTACCTGCATGTGGGGATCTGCTTTATTCTCTTCAATGAGACATGTATTCTCAGGTTAGATTTTAAAGGCCGTTTGGGTGGCAGGATGCTGAGTACTTGACCGTTAGCCCAGGTAACACCTTCCTGTTACCTGGCTCTCTACAGGGTTCTCGGTGGGTTTTCTCTTTCCCCATTCTAACCCCATCAGCCTCATTCTCAGCCGTCAACCTCGAACGGTGGTGAGATGTTTGCTAACCTTCTGTGTCATTTTTCTGCTATCTTTAGGCGGAAGTGTCTACTGCCTGGCTAAGTAGATTCCCGGGGGGACATCAGGGACTGGGGGACACGAGGAAGAGCTCTGGTCCAGGAGCCAGACGCTAGAACCAGACTCTAGACCGGCGCTGCCAGTGGCAATGCAGTGTGAGCTACAGGCGTGATCTTTAATTGTGCAGTGGTCTCATTCTCAAGAGTCAAAAGCAACAGGTGAATACATTTTCCAGTCATCGTGCTTGACCCGATATATCCAAGACACTATCAGTTTGACATGAGTAATAGAAACTGGAAAATTAGAGATATTTTATGTTCTTTATTTCCTGCTAGTCTTTGAAATCCAATGTTCATTTTACTCATACAGCCACAGCTCAGGAGTTCCATGGCCACCTGTGGCCAGGGGCTGCTGTGTTGGTGGCACAGCTCTTGACCCCTCAACTGTTGCTGATTCCCAAATCCTCTGACCCCAGTGCAGAAATGGAAAGCCACAGGCAAGCCAGGGCAGGCCGGTCTCCCTGTTTAGCTGAATTTCTGCATCGGTAAAATGAAGACAGTCGAACGCGACCTTGGTCAGGTCGCTGCAGAGGAGGATGTGCTTTGGGGAGGAAAAGGAGGGAGGCATGATTTTGTGGGATTATTGTTAGGATTGGGATTCACCTTGGCGAGTCCTTAGGATCTACTCCCTTAGAACCAGGGCTGCCTCCCCGCACACTTCTCTCAGCCTCGATCACCTTGTCAGCTCTTGCTTCATGGGACTCAGCACCATGCTTAGCACACAGTAAACTCTCAGTCATTCTGAACTGTGACTGTCACATTCCTCTGATCGCAGAAGCGTGGCCTAGGGTGGGGATCGGTTTGCCCAAGGTCGCACAGCAGCGAGACGGTGGTGGTGGCAGACGCTGGCCTATTTTGGCTCCCTGCTTCTCTCTGGCAGTCATCCCCGAAAGCCAGCGCCTGTTTTCGCGCAGCCAGGTAACGGAAACAAATACACCAAGACCGCTGAGCTACTTGAACGAGGCCCGGTCCAAGTATCGTTTCCATGGCATGTGCTCCAGCGGGCACGCACACAGGGTTTGTTTAAAGTCGCAGCTCCAAAGGGCAGAGGCCAGGTTGTAGTCAGTGCGCCGCACCGTGACTGTCGTGAGTCCTCGGTGTGATTTCAAACAAAAGGCCTCCTTCTAGGTGGCACATGATGCACCTTTGGCGAGAGGGACTGCAGTGGAGTAGAAAGTGAGCTCACTGGTGAGCCAGAAAGCCTGAGGCGTGACGCAGTGTGCCACAATGACAGGATGCCGTTTCTTCCTGAGCCTTCACTCTGTGACCTTGCTGAGCACCCTGCATTCACTGGTTCATTTAATCCTCCCAGTTTCCCAGGGAGGTGGTCATTACACAATGACCCCATTTTACAGATGAGGAAACTGAGGCTCCAAGAAAATAGAGAACTCACCCAGAAACACACAGATAGGGCCAGAAAGGACCTTTAAAATCTTCCCTGTTGCCCTAGCCGGTTTGGCTCACTGGATAGAGCGTCGGCCTGGGGACTGAGGGGTCCCAGGTTCGATTCCGGTCAAGGGCATGTACCTTGGTTGCGGGCACATCCCCAGTGGGAGGTGTGCAGGAGGCAGCTGATCGATGTTTCTCTCTCATCGATGTTTCTAACTCTCTATCCCTCCCCCTTCCTCTCTGTAAAAAATCAATAAAAATATATATTTAAAAAATCTTCCCTGTAGCAGAAGGGTGGCCAGCGCTCCGGGTTGGCCCAGGACTGAGGAGCCTGCTGGACACTGGGCATTTGCGAGCTGGGACAAGGGGTTCTTCCTGTAGTTGCTTAATTTATTCACCGGTAAAATGGGCATAGTCAACCCTGACACTGGTCCAGGTGAGAATAAAAATAGGACAGCAGAGGAGGGTGTGCTTTGGGAAGGAAAAAGAGAGACACCTCGTATTGTGGGGCTGTTTTTAGGGTGAGGATTGGCCACAGTGAGTACTCAGAATCCACTCACCTGGTCCCAGGGCTGTGTTCTCTGTTGCCCACTCTCATTCTGTCTCTTGGACCCTGACTTCTTCCTGCCTCTCGAGCCCAGCCCCTTTCCAATTCCTTCCAAATTTCAAGTTGCCTTTCTAGAGCCAAAGTCTGAGAAACGGCACCTGCCAACAGCCCTGTCTGATTTGAAAACAGCTAAGAAAGAGAGAGGCAAGGCTCGGGGCTGGGGGGGCTGGGGGTTGCTTGTTGCTTTTTCTTGAGCCAAGTCCAGCCTATGTCCTTTGGGAAAGCCTGGCCCAGGCCAGCGTGTGGAGGAAGCGAGCATGGGGCCTTGCCACCCCAGGAGCTCCCTTTCAAGTCTCTTCTTTAATTAAAGACCTCAGCCGAGTGCCCACTCAAGAGCAGTCGGGAGGTCCCCGCTGGCTCTGCTTCCAGCTACACAGTGAACATCCTGGGTTTGGTACTGGGAAGCAATGGGCTCACGAAGAATTAAGGAAGCACGGGGCAGGGCGGACCCATCTTCTCCCCGGCGAGGAGAGCATGATGGTTCCAGCCCCCAGCAGCAGGATGCTGGAAGACACTCAGCCCGTCCCTGCACGGGTCACACACGCACACTCACACAGCAGAGAAATGACACCGCGTGAGGCGATGCATGAATACACAGAGAGAAACACACACACACAGCAACACCAGATGGAGAACACAGCCTGGGCTGGGCCCGGGTAGTCATTATTCCCTCACCCACACAGAGGGACTGGCGGAGTTACGTAAAGCAAGCTGTAAAATGGGGGGGAGGGTAACTTGCTAACCAGCCCCGCAGGGGACCCAGGAAGGGGTACCTCCTGCTCATGGGGGTGTCTGCGTCCACTTCCTGCTCTCAGAGGTAGCAGGAGCCTGTCATCTGCCTCAACCCAGCCCTGGGGTGACCCCGGGAAGCTGCTAAAAGGGAAAGGAGGGAGTGAGTTGTTAGCAGTGGCAGATGGGAGCCCTCACTGCGCTAAGGCATGGTGAATGCCCGCAGAGGGGTAGAGATGGAACTGGGGATGAGGACAGGGATGTACTGGTTCTCCAATGTCCCCCATCTGTCCCCCAATCCACCCACAACCCCAGATCACCTGCCCCAGCCTAGACACAAAGGACACACCTACATCGCTGCCCGCTGTGTACATGCCACAGGTGCACACACCTCACCTGAGCCACGGCAGCCTATTGGCCTTTGGTTCTCCAAGCACACTACTCAGGTTCCCTGAGCCTGGAGGAGCTGGTGGGAGTTGTAAAAATAACTAGAATATAAATTTTTAAACCTAGAATATAAGTTTAAAAGCTTAGGCTCAAGAGTGGGACCAACCTGAGTTCAAATCTTCCCTCTGCCATCATTCTCTACTTGACCTTGGATAAGTCACTGACCCTTCCCAAGCTTTGGTCTTCTTGTCTATTGAAGGGTTACTGTGCGAATCAAAGAAGAAAAATCATATGTTAAGAGTGTCTGTGCTCAGTAAGTGTCCGCTCTCTTTAGTCTTTTGGGATTTTTCTTCTTCATTCAACAAACACTCACTGAGCACCTGCTATTTGCTTATGTTCACCTGGGCATACACAATCCACTCTTCCTGATGTTTCTCTGTTAGGGTTTCAGGTGGTCTGTGAAGTACCTATGTCCTCCAAAGCTTTATATGGACCTATGTCTGTACTTATACCAATTTGGTTTGTAATGGTGGCCAAGTCTGTCCTTTTGAATCGAACAACTCAATAATTTTAAAAATGGTCATAAAAGCCAATTGACATCTTTAATTGGTGACTCCACAAAAGGCAGTGTCCCCTTCCAGGGCTTGCTGCGAGGGCTTTGGGAGCAGCCGGATAGGAGAGCCCACGGATCCGTGCTGGCTGAGCTCCTGACCCGTGGATGGGAAATGTGAAACAGAGAGACAAAGGCCACGGGTGTGACAAGTTGGAGGGGTGGCTTCTTGCAGCGGGAAAAAGAGTAAGAGAGGTCTTCTGATTCTTGCCTTCTGATTCCTGGGGCTGAAAGGACTGTGCGTGGTTACCCAGGGCTTTGGTCATAGAGATGAACCCAGGCAGTTTGCAGCCAACTGGGAAGTATCTTCCTTGAAGAAAAGGGATTTTGTTTCTGGGTTGGGCCCTCCAGGGCGTCTTAGGGTTAGACTTCTTATTTGCCGGCTTCCTTTTGAAAGTAGTGTTGGGCACTCCCTCCTCAACCTCTTTTTAAATTCTGTCCCTTGTTCCTTCTCTTCAGCTCAGGAAGCTCTGGATCGCATCTGCGTCTCATGGGCTGGCGATGCCCAGGGAATAGTCCCCAAGAGCATGCGTCGCCTCTAGACACATCCACCAGATCCTTCCCCTCACAGTTCTCCTGACCTGTTGCTTAGGGACACGTCCCACCGCCTCTCCTGACGTCTGCCTGATCAACCATCACTTCCTTAGAGAACAAGGAAGGAGGCAGGCGCGTGAAATCATGCCACCGACCGCCGAACAGCAATGAGTGGGTGATACCGAGTTGACGTCAAAGTCAGACAAGCCCAAGAGACTCACCACAGCCCCCGGCTCCTCCTCCACACAGCCTGAGCTGGGCTCCTCCTGGCGAAGCCACCTTGGCTCAACGAAGTCTGAGGTCTTCAGACCCTCGGACACCGGACACCATGGAAAATCACATGTTTAATGTTGAACAAATCCAACCCAACGTGATTTCTGTCCGCCTCTTCAAGCGCAAAGTGGGGGGCTTGGGATTCCTGGTGAAGGAGCGGGTGACCAAGCCCCCTGTGATCGTCTCTGACCTAATTCGAGGGGGTGCTGCAGAGCAGAGCGGCCTCATCCAGGCCGGAGACATCATTCTCGCGGTCAACGGCCAGCCATTGGTGGACTTGAGCTACGCCAGCGCCCTGGAGGTGCTCAGAGGCATTGCCTCTGAGACCCACGTGGTCCTCATTTTGAGGGGCCCGGAGGGCTTCACCACGCACCTGGAGACCACCTTTACTGGGGATGGGACCCCCAAGACCATCCGGGTGACACGGCCCCTGGGTCCCCCCACCACAGCTGTCGATCTGTCACACCAGTCGTCATCCTGCAAAGAGCAGCCGCTGGCAGGTCCCAGCAGTGGGCCACAGCACGCCCAGGACAATGGGCCAGAAACTGGCTCGCTGTCCCACACCAACGGTCTGGACCCTACCAAGAAAAATGCCGGGGTCGCCCTTCAGTGCAGTGAGGAGCACAATGAACTGCTCAGAGAGGTCAAGCCTGTGCTGAACCTTCTCACCACTGCTGACAGAGGGATCAACCGAGGGGGACCTGCCAAGTTGGAGACAAAAGATGCAGAAGTTCAGGTGGACAGGTAAGCCCCGCAGGTGTGCATGCGTGCATGTGCTGCAGCTCAACCTCGCAGCCCAGAAGCCAACTTGAACTGTCCCCGACATCTGCTGGACACAGCCACTCTCTCACCCTTGCCTCTTTCCTTTAAAATTGCAAGAGCAGAATGGGCATAGCATCTAGGTCTAGGAGGTATCCCTTGCCATGAATCCCAGAGCTGTAAATCATGATAGCTGGTGTCACGTTTTCCAGTCTTGATTCCGTGTAACCCTCCAGCCACCCCCGACGATGGGTATGTTTGCAATCCGCATATCATGGGTTAGAAGATTGAGGCTCAGAGAGGAGGGGCTTTTCCAAGGTCACCCAGTAGGTAAGGTGGGTGTCCAGGCCTTGGAAAGAGAGGTGAGAGCTGAGCACGGGCAAACCTCAGGCTAATCCGGTTCTCTCCTTGGGCAGCCTGTCGAGGGCTCTAACAGAGGGGGAGGAATCAAGGTAGAGAATTGGCCCCAACTCCCCAAAACAGGGCTCCTGCTCAGATTAGGTGGGAGCCGAGGCTGGAACTTGAAGAAGTGGGTGCCAGCCCCTCTGTGTTGCCCAGGCTGGCATTTTCTGATTCTGTGGGGAGGAAAACTGGCAACCCAGTAGGGTTATTCCAGCTCCTTCTCTGGGGAGGAAGCAGCAGCTGGGCCAACCTTGCACGTAGTGCAATTGTTTTACTGAAAGCAGCAGAAAAACTATTTGCAGGAGGTAAGATTTGGGAGAAAGCAATGCAGGACAAGTCCAGGGCTCCATGAAACCACTAACATAAATGGTAAGGATGAGGGATATTTAATAATAGCACGTGTTCCCCACACTCAATGGTTTACACCCATGCTGGACTCAAAGCAACCCCCCCCTTTTAACAAATATCTTATTTAAATTTTTTTTTTATTGATTTCATGGAGGAAGGGAGAGGGAGAGAGAGATCAAAGCATAAATGATGAGAGAGAAACATCGATTGGCTGCCTCCCGCATGCCCCCTTGAGGATTGAGCCTGCAACCTGGTACGTGCCCTGACCAGGAATCAAACCATGATCACCTGGTTCATAGGTTGACACTCAACCACTGACCCACACCGGCTGGGCTTAACAAATCTTTTTAAATGTCCCTTTACTAACCAGCAGCTAATTCATGGATCATATAACCTACCCGTACTTGACATTTTTAAAATCAATTTAATGCCCTAACTACAAAATAAAGGAGACAGAGCAAAAAAATAATTGATGATAAAAGAACCTATAATTTCACATATCAGTGCTCAGGCCCGACTCCACTGGAATGGTCAGCTGTTTGCACCTAAACATAGAAGTGCCGCAAACACAGCCGAGTCAGATGCAGATTGACACATGTGTGTTGTTTGGTACCTCAAATGCCACCAACAGCATCGTCGCCTTGGTGATATGATTTCCAGAAATGGTGAACGGCTCCCAATAAAACAATGCCATTCCTCTGATTTAGTTGCAACAGTGGCATGCATGGAAAATTCAGTCTGTTTTAAAGCCTTATATATAAATAATAACAAATTGGGATCATGGCTCGGAAATTTAAGTATTTTTAAAAATCTGTGTGAATGTTCAAAGGTGGTGTGGCAGTCGGGACCCTTAGTGCTTGTGTGGGAGTGTTCCTGGTATTACAGGATGTCCTTGACCCCAGAAGCCACCTCCCTCCCACTATGACAACCACAGGTGCCCCCATAAATTGCCAAACTGCCTCTTAGCGGCTGAAATAAGTGCCTCACTAAGAATCCATGTCCCAGGTCAGGAAAGGGAAATGCAGAGACAGTGTCATTGGGGTCACTCTCAGGGCTGGCAAGCTGGGCACAGTTCAGGCCCCTTGGAGCATTTGGCTGCCTGGAAATGATGCATCCTCTCAGGAACCTCTCCATCCAAGCTACATTTGGGGGCTGGGATCAGAACTGGCATCCCAGATGCTGCATGAACAGGTGACCATAAGGCGGGCAGCCCGCCAGGCCCTGAGCCCCACACCCAGGTTACATTTACTGGTCTGTGACTTCTGGGGTCTGAGCAGAGGCTGGTTCTCAGCAGTGCCCCTGACCTTCTGCTCTCTGTCTCATTCCCTTCCTTCCATCCCTCTTTCCTTTGGACAGACTTATTCTGCTCCATCTAGTCCCTTTCCCTCATGGGGCATCCCTGGTCCTGTTGTTTGGGGGTGCTGGCTCTTACCTGGGGGTAGAAGTGATGCTTAGTCTAGCCCAGGGGTGGGCAAACTTTTTGACTCGAGGGCCACAATGGGTTCTTAAATTGGACCGGAGGGCCGGAACAAAAGCATGGATGGAGTGTTTGTGTGAACTAATATAAATTCAAAGTAAAGGAGCAGAGGGGAGAGCAAGAGAACCGGATAGAACAGCCGGATACGGCCCGCAGGCCGTAGTTTGCCCAAGGCTGGTCTAGCCTCATCCCTTCATCCCAGGGTGGCAGGGTGGCCCTGGCAGGTGGTGGCAGTGTGTGAGGGATTGCAAGGAAGAGAAACTCGGGGCTTCCAAGTCCTCCTACACTTGGGAGCGATCACTTTAAAATCCTTCCTATCAGGGGAAAACCAGGTTGTCAGCTTGCTGCCCTGAAGGAGGGTTCTAAAGAGGCCAAGGTCCCCAGTCCAGCCTCCATCTGGACCAGCTGGTCAGCCTCGCCCTGGGCTCTGATAACTTCTTTTCCACTTGGGGTTACTTACAGATTACCTCCTTGCCTGAGTTAGGCTCCCTAAGTAGGACATGTGGTTTTAGCCCCCTTTTATAGAACTGAAGCTCAGAGAGGTTAAGCAACTTGCCCAGGGACACACAGCACTGTCCTGGTTCTACCTAGAAATCTCACAATGAGTGTCTAGAGTTAAAAGAGAAACCAGGCAATAGAATGTGGCTGGAGGAACGGAAGTCAATTTTGACCCTAGAGTATTAGCTTAACTTGGGGGCAAGGGAGCCTTCTGTGACAAGCATGAGTTTTGATTTTGTTTTTTGGCAGGTTTTTTTATTGTGGTAAAATTGGTATACAAGATTATATGTATTTGAGGCGTATAAAATTATAATATTTGTATATACTACATAGTGTTCACTATTGTAAATCTAGTTACCATCCTTCACCATAGGATTGATCCCCTTCACCCATTTTGTCCCTCCTCCAAACCCCTTTACCTCTGGTAACCACCAGTTCTCTGTATCTATGAGTTTGCTTTAGTTTGTTTTTTATATTTCACGTATACATAATGCCGGTGTTCTTGATCCAGCATCTAGAAGGGTTCAGGAATCTGGAGAAGCTCTGTGTGTAAATTAACAAAGAGTCCAGAGACGAAACATAATTTTGGAAGGCATTATGGGGGGCCAGAGGAGCTTGGCTAAAGAACCCAAGTTGTCCTTGTTTCAGAGCCCCTTGCTTTTTATTAACACAATTTGTCCTAAGGCAAGTTAGATATACACATCAAAGGGCTGAGGTTTCAGTACACAGAATCCATTGTCAGATTGGAAGAATTGCCTACGGCTGTTCAGGTGTTTGGCCAGTAGGAGGCAATAACATGTAGATTAAGATGCCCTTAGATGTCTGGCAGCAAGCAATCAATTTATGCATCCTTTTCAGGTTTGGGGAAATGCCCTCAGACATCTCCAGATGATTCAGTCCTGCTGACATGCTGGAATTGGCTTCCGGCATATACGAGAAATCATACAGTATTTGTCTTTCTTCCTCTGACTTATTTCACTTTGCAGGATGCCCTCAGGCTCCATCTATGTTGTCACAAATGGCCTGGGTTTTATTATCTGTAGTTCAGCCCCTACAGAGCACTTCAGGTGGGTCTGGCCCCATACTAAGGTCTTTACATCGAGTACTTCATTTGCTCCTATGCACCGTTTTCCTATCACTTGTCCCAAGTCACACAGCTAGTAAGTGACAAAGCCAGGACTTGACTGCAAGCCCACGCTCTTACCCTCTACTGACTTTGTAGATTGCAGTGTTGGCCACAGATCACTTGACCACTAGTCATCAAGTTTCAGAGGTCATTAGAATATTTTCTCAGAGTCTACTAGTGAAAGGGAAACTGAGGCCCTGAGGTGCCTCGGGAGCTGAGCAGGGGCTGTTGAGGGCTCTCCAGTTTCCCAGGATCCAAACTCAGCCCAATCCACCCAGCCTGGGCCCTGGAGACACTGGAGAATCCTGCCCAGTGTTTGTGATATGAGGTATGACAGTCATGACTATTCCCGAAACCAGAGGCCCTCACCCCACTTCTCAGCTACAGCATTCACCGTAGAATCCTGACTCTCAAAGGCATATTTTTCTCTTTATGGAGACCGTTTCCTTTCTAGCATGATGAAATCTTGGAGAAAAGCTTTGCTCATACCACAGGCCTGGTTTCCACGGTCCCCACATCTTCCTGCTATAACTCAGCTCCCAGAATCCATGACCAGGTGGAGGCAGAAACCCAAGGCTATTGGAGTGGGGTGGGCAAGAAGGGGGGTCAAAGAGAGTGTGGTGTCTGCTGAGAGGCCCAGGACCGGCTGCTCCTCAGCGGCCTCTTGCCTGGCTGGGCCAGAGCCGGTAGCCCCCACCTGCAGGTTGTGCCCTGAACACAGGCCTGGCCCACCTGTTCCCCCTCCAGGGTCCTCGGGGTTGATTAACAGTCAGCACTGAACTGATCAACACTTGCAAAAACTCTCTGTGGAGTCAGGCCCAGACCCCTCACGCATCCCCATCCCCACTGGGTGCGAAGTAAGAGCGTCCTGGCTCGCAGGGAGCCTCAGTTGGAAGGATCTGGCAAAGGTTCTCAGAAGGTGTAGAGATGCTAGACCGGCTCTTGGCTCGGGTCTGATCACCCAGCTAGCAAAGTGGAAGAAAAATGGCTTTGGTTTAGTCATTGCCAGAAAGCACAGGAAATGCTCCAGGTGGGAGACAGAGTGAATATGAGGGCTGAGCAGGTGGGAGGGGGGAGTCTGGAAGGAAAGCAGAGAATTCCCAAATTCCTGGGCTCCGGGAACAAGATGTGATGGTTCAAAAAGGGGCTGAGTGCGACATCCCTGCCTCTGTCCTCTGACCCCCAGGAAAGACGCCCCCGTCCCAGGTAGGAGCCATGGATGCCTTCATTTCCCAGTCTTCAGAGACGTTAAAATTTTCAGCACCACTGTCCAATGCTATAGCCACTAGCCACATATAGCTATCTACACCTATTTACAGTTAAAATTACACATTCAGGCCCTAGCTGGTTTGGTTCAGTAGATAGAGTGTCGGCCCACGGGTGGACCAAAGGGTCCTGGGTTGGATTCCTGTCAAGGTTACATACCTCAGTTGCAGGTTCAATCCCCAGCCCTGGTCAGCGCGTGCCGGAGGCAGCCAATACTTGTGTCTCTCTCACATCTATGTTTCTTTCTCTGTCTCTCCTCCTCCCTTCCACTCTCTCTAAACACCAATGGAAAAATATCCTCAGGTGAGGATTAACAACAAAGAAACATGAAACATTCAGTTCCTCACTGACAGAAGCCATGTTTCAAGGGCTCGGTTGCCTTATGTACCTAGTGGCGCCCTACTCCTGGACAGCACAGATAGAGAATGTGTCCGTCATGGCAGGTCCTGCTAGCCCACGCCAGCTTTGAGGAATCTGGACTGTCTTACACAGAAGTACACTTTCCTTTCTCTGCTTCTGTCTCATCAACCCATAAGCAAATTAGTAGTAAGAGTGTTGATGGTAGGTGTAAGTGCTGTGAGCGTGACCTCATTTAACCATTACAAGGCATTATTATGATTAACCCTATTTTAGAGATGAACAAATGGAGAATTAGAAAAGACAAGTATCCAAAATACCCAAAGTTGCACAGCTTAGAACCATCAACGCTAAGCATTGAATCCAATCCATAGCCAGTGTGCTTACACAGGCTGCACTGCCCTTACAAGCCCATCAGGCAGATAGGTCCCAGGGCGAGTGAGTTTGTAGCAATAAGCCAGATTATTTCCCTCAGACCTGCTTATCACTGACAGACTGGGGGTTGGGCATCTACCTAAATCTACTTCTAATTTTGCCAGCCAAATAACTCAACTTTCTTGTTCCCCCTGGTGCCATATTCAAAATATTCTTTCTCCTATTGACCACACAGGACTCTTAAATAAGTGCATGTTAACAAAACACTTCAAAAGCATTATTTAAACAAAGTTGTTAAAGGCTTTTTTAAAAGGATGATGGTGAAAGTGGCTCGCTCCCTGTAGATTCACACGGACAAGCCCAGGAGCCATTTCAGAGTTGCCTAGGTAATTGGACCCTGTAATTTTTGTAAACGGGCCTCCTTCTGTGAGCGATGTTGGGTTACTTGCTCTTTAGCCTCTGGCTTAGCATGAGCATCCTGACTAGTTTTTTTTCCTGTCTCTGTTTGTTGTTGTTGTTGGTTTTGTGTTTTTTTAAAGGAAGGATCTGGGCTGAGCATCTGTCAGACCTAGTTTCAAATCCCAGCTCTGCGGTGTGCTTACTAGGAAACCTTGGGAAACTAACCTAACCTCTCAGGGCTCAGTTTTCACAGCTGTAAAACTGGGCTTTTAATATCTGTTGCAATTAAATGAAATAATTTCTGTGCAAGGACCTGGTACATGACAGATGCTAAAACAGTATTAGCCTCCTCCATTCTCTGCTGAATCCGGGTTTATGGTCGTGTGATCTCACAGAGTCAGGAGTTTCGGAGCTGAGAGGGAGCTCAGTGACATTTAAAGGAGCCCTCTCAACAGACGCTTCCTCTGTTCTTCACCACATAGGTAAACTATTGACTTGGGTTCTGTAATCAAAAACTACTCCCGGTGTGTTTTAGTGACATTTTGCTAGTAAAGAGGGTAAAACAGTATGTTCCCTCTGACAATTGCAGAGCTCTCCAAGCAAGAGAGCAGAAGTGGCTTTAACGAGAACCACCAGAACTCTGCAAAACACAGCCCAGAGGGGGTCTGGCTGGACCCCAGTGAGCAGCTAGAGCAGCTGGCTGCCCAGGGCCATGCACTCACTTGGGCCTGACTTCTGATTCATCCCAAACAGCTGATCAGGGGAAATTAGGGAGCCAAGACCAGAGTCCCCAAAGCTGGAAACTTAAAACAGAAGGCTAGACAAGGGCCAACTTAGACACTCAAGGTTGGGGAGCAGACATATGCCATAGTCAGGATAACACTGGGGGGAGGGTTGAAAGGAAGCAGGTTGTCAGGAAGCAGAGGGTAGCATTCAGAGGGAGGAAGAACAGGTCTGGATTTTAATGCAGTCTCAGTCCCACCCCAGCCTTGCTTCCCCTCCATCTCAGAGGATGGCCAGCCTGTGGAACCTGGCTGAGAAAGCCTCCTCCTGAACCTATTCAAGGTCAAAGCCTGGGAGTGAGGAGAGCTTCTGGTTCTGAAGTCAAGCTCTAGAGTCAGGAATAAGCCTGGGTTTGAATCCTAACTCCACCATCACTAGCTGTGTTACTTAGACTCTCTGAGTCTGTTTCCTCATCTGATGGTGACTGTGAGGCTGATAATAGTGGTGATGGAGGAGGATGGGGATCGTGGTGACAGTGATGATGAGAGTGATTATGGCAGTGGTGATGGTGATACGGACAATCCTAACACTGGTGATGATGGTGATGATGATTATGGTGATGTTGACAGTTATGCTGATGAAGAGAAGTTGGATGGTGTTGATTATGATAGTGATGATGGTGATGATCCTGAGAATGGTGGAGGCGATGATGGTGGTGATGGTAGTGTGATGGTGGTGATGATGATGACAATGATAACAATGAGAGCCTCCACTTCAGAAGGATGTGAAGAGTAGGCTGGGATCCTGTGACCTTGAGCAATTTAGCTTTTGTCTCACCTCCACCATCCATGTAACGGTGAATATTCATATCTAACAGGGTTGTCACAAAGGTTAAATTAACCAAAACATATGTAAAGTGCACAACAAACACTAGCCATCATTTTAATAGTATTATTTTACCTGCTCTGTTCCCCTTATTTCAGAAGCATTCCTGTTTACCCTGGCCTGGTGTCATTGGTCTTGTTGTCAGTGCCTAGTGTTGAGATGACCTACCACTCTGGCCCACAGGACTGGTTTCCTTCCGTATCCCTCCTGCCTCCTACTTCCTACATAATTAAGGCTGATGGGCATCACTGTGTCCAGGGATTCTGCCTGGGGTTCTGCTAGGAGGTGGGCTTCCTCTATTCGTAGATCTTTGAAATGAGGGAGGGGATAAGAAGGAGCACAGTACAAGTCATGGCCATCAGAAATGATGTCCATGAAGATGGGTGGATGCCAGCCATAGGTGCCAACTTGGATGAGCTCACCTTTGTGTTTGACAATGGGGCGCTGTCAATCCTACAAGGCAGCAGGCTGGGCACCCAATGCTCTCTGGCTCCACATAGTCATGTGGGTGAACCATGGAGGCTCTGGACTACCTCGGGAATTCCAGGCCAGGGCCATCAGCTAGCTGGCCACCCCTCATGTTGTGCTTTCCTCACGCCACTCCCTTGCCTTGCAGAGACCTGGATGCCAAGTCACACAAACCTCTGCCCCTTGGCGTGGAGAACGACCGTGTCTTTAATGACCTGTGGGGGAAGTGCAACGTGCCTGTGGTCCTCAACAACCCGTATTCAGAGAAGGAGCAGGTAAGGGGCAGTGTCCGCTGGGAGGGTGTGGGGGCCGAAGCCAGGAGCACCTATCCTGGAATATGGATTTTGGCTTTGGCGTGTTTCATTTTCTTTGTGAGCTTGCCATTTTTCACATGTTAACTCTGTTTCTATATTAAAGGCACTCACATGGTTCAGAATTTAAAAGATAAAATAGAGTCCTGGCCAGTTTTCACAGTGGTTAGAGCATCAGCTTGCAGACCAAAGGGTAGTGGGTTCAATTCCTGGTCAAGAGCATGTATTTCCATTGTGTGTTCGCACCCTGCACCCAATTGGGGAACATGCAAGAGGCAGCCAGTCTCTGTGTCTTTCTCACATCGATGTTTCTCTCTCTCTCTTCCCCCTGCTCCTCCCTCCCTTTCACTCTAAAAAATCAATGGAAAAAATATCCTCGGATAAGGATTTAAAAATATATATAAAATATGTCAGGCTGGCATGGCTCAGTGGTTGAATATTGACCTATGAACCAGGAGGTCATGGTTTGATTCCCAGTCAGGGCACATGCCCAGGTTGCAGGCTCAGTCCCCAGTGTGGGGCATACAGGAGGCAGCTGATCAATGATTCTTTCTCATCATTGATGTTTCTATCTCTCTCCCCCCTCCCTTCCTCTCTGAAATCAATAAAAATATTTTTTTTAAAAAGCTATAAAATATGCATGATGAAAAGTGTTTCTCCCTAGTCCCAGCCACAAAGTTTCTCTCCCTACAGTAAGTAATAGTCATAATTTTTGTGGTCCTTTTAGCATAGATAGACAAGTACACACACATAATTATTTTTACATTTTTTACATAAATGAGAGTACATTATACATATAGTTTTGCACCCTGCTTTTGCACTTATCAGCATATCTAGAAATTAGTACTATCAGTAACTAGTAGATAAAGAGAGTCCTCATTCTTTCTCACAGGTGCATAATTTTCCATTGCATGCCTCTGCCATATTCATTGAGCCCATTCTCCAAAATGAACACTGTTGGGTCATTGCCAATATTTTGCTATGACATTGCTGTAAAGAATGATATTGTATAAACACCTTATTTGACACATGGGCAGGCTTTTCAATAAAATAAATTCCTAGAAGTGGAATTATTGGGTCAAAGGTCATATTCACTTGTTATTCAGCAGAAATTGAGAAATTGCTTATCACAAAGATCATGCCAATCCTGTGGGCTAAGTAGGAGCATGGTTGTTTCCCCACAGCCTCACCAGCTCCATCTTTGCCAGTTTGCCCAGAGGTAGTTTGGCTGCTGGGCAGATATGGTTCCCGAGAGTGGCTCGATTTGGCTAGAGAACAGCAGCATTTCTTTTTCCCCTGCCCAGGCAGCTAACGGGCCAGGTCCTAGCAGCCCTAGGGAGGCATGTGAATCTGCCACCACAGCTCTGCATGCAGCAAAGTCTAGGTGGAGATGGTCCAGGTCACTCAGCGGGTCATCTTCTTCCTGCCCAACACCTGCCCCGAGCCCCTGGTGGCACAGGCCAGGTTGCCAAGCTCTTTCTTCTGGTGCAAGATCTATGGCACTTTCTCCACCAGCTCATCTAAGCAAGGACTCAGAGTCTCTCTGCATAGCTTCAGGGGGAGGGTGGGACACTGCAGAGCCTCTGTGGGGATTGCTTCCTTAGCTAGGAAGATAGGAACATGAGGGATTCTGTGGTAGGTCAGACCCAGGGTCCCACTAGCCACTTCCTCTGCCTCTTGCAGTGACTTGTGGAAATGTTTGGAGGACAGGCACAATTGTAGCTTCTTATGCTGCCTCAGAAATCAAGGTCATGTCCTGGTCGGGTAGCTCAGTTGGTTGGAGTGTTGTCCACATATGCCAAGGTTGTGGGTTTGATTTCCAGGCAGGGCACATGCAAGAAGCAACCAAGGAATGCATAAATAAGTGGAAAAATCAAGGTCACATTGTGAGCATGAGGGGACTATTATCCATTAATGAAGAAATGAACAGATAAAGTTAAAATAATCTATATATTTTCTTTCTTTTTTAAAAATGCATTTTTTAGTTCAGAGATGAAGAGAGAGAGAGAGAGAGAAACATCAATAATGAGAGAGGCCCAGCCGGTGTGGCTCAGTGGTTGAGCATTGACCTATGGACCAGGAGGTCACGGTTTGATTCCCAGTCAGGATATATGCCCGGGTTGCAGGCTCTATCCCCAGTGTGAGACATGCAGGAGGCACCCGATCAATGATTCTCTATCTTTGATGTTTCTATCTCTCTCACCCTCTCCTTTCCTCTCTGAAATCAGTAAGAAAATATTTGTAAAATAAATCCTATATAACAAAAGGGTAATAGACCGAACAGCAGAACAACCGGAATTCCTGTGGCCCCTCACCCTGGCTGGCCCCGCCCCCCAGTGAGCACACCCATCCCAACTGGGGGCAGGGCCAGCCAGCAAACTGCCCAAGGCCCCATGCCCCGGCCGACCCCACCCCCAATTGGCCCCCCGCCCCAGCTGGCCTGCCCCCAATGATCCCCACCACTGCACAAATTCATGCACCAGGCCTCTAGTAAATAAATAATGAGAGAGAATCATTGATTGGCTGCACGCCCCCTACTGGGGATCGAGTGTGCAACTTGGGCATGTGCCCTGACCCGGAATCCAACCATGATCTCCTGGTTCTTAGGTCAACATTCAACCACTGAACCACGCTGGCCGAGTTATATTTTCTTTCTTAATTGAAATAAAGAAGTGTTGCCATAATGAAAATCTTCCTAAGTCTAAGGACAGAAGGAGGCAGCCTCGGACCAGATTTGGGCTATAGACATGATTTGTTGGAGCTATACTGTCTTAACCTAAGACAGCAGTCACCAACTGGTGGTCCAGGAGGTCTAAAAGGTTGGTGACCAATATCCTAAGAGATAATTTCTATTTGAACTTTTTTTTAAATATATTTTTTAATATATTTTTTATTAATTTCAGATGGGAAAGGAGAGGGAGAGAAAGATAGAAACATCAATGATGAGAGGGAATCATTGATTGGCTGACTCCTGCATGCCCCCTACTAGGGATCGAGCCCGCAACCTGGGCATGTGCCCTTGACCAGAATTGAACCCAGGACCCTTCAGTCTGCAGGCCAACATACTATCCAGTGAGCCAAATCAGCTAGGGCTCTATTTGAACTTTGAATTTATTGCCAATATTTCAAAATTTTATATAAATATCATATTTACAACTTCTCTTTAAAATGTAGACAACCTGACCACATTGACCTTTATTCTTATGATGAAACTAGAGGCCCAGTGCATGAAATTCGTGCACTGATAGGGCCCCTAGGCCTGGCCAGCGATCAGGGCCAATTGGGGTCTTCTGGCTGCAGTCTAGGGCCTCTCTTCCCCAGCTGCCAGCTGTTGCCCGGGGTCTCCTTTCCCTGCTGCCGGTCGGGGCCTTTCTTCATTCCCCACTGCCCCCTGGTGGTCAGTGCACATCATAGCAAGTGATAGAACTCCCGGTCACCTGGTCAAAATTCCGTGGGGACACTTTGCATATTAGCCTGTTATATATATAGATAATCTCCTAGACTGAGTAGCAGCTGCCCCTCTAGACAGGGCTCTCTGGTTTGCTGCAATCCCCACCACTCCCTATTGTGTCTCTCCCGGTAAGTTATAAGTAGCATTGAGATTTGGGGTATAGGGAAGAAGCAGAGGAGACCTTGCCCCCACCAGAAGGACCCTTAGGTTCTGCTAAAATCTGAGTGGCAGGACTCTGGCCATTTCCTTTTATGCCGTCCACCTCAGTTAGACAGTGTTAACCCTGAACATGATCCTGAACTTAAAGCCTGGGGAGTGGGGCTCAACGCTGGGAACAGAGCAGACATGGTTACTAGGACCACTAGTAATAGCCTGGGTGGCTCATAAACAACAGAAATTTCTTTCTCACAGTCCTGGAAGCTGGGAAGTGCAAGATCAGATGACAAAGAGAAACTGCTTATTGTCCATTCTCCCTGCAAAACCTTAGCACTGAATGAAGCCCTCTTGCTTTCCCTTCTGATTAAGCACCTATTCCTTTGCCTACCTGATTTGCTTTCCTAAGGGGCAAGGGGTGGCACTGTGCCCTGCTTGAAGGCAGAACGTCTATTTTCACAAACTAATTAAGCATCAGTCTAGTCCTTAGTGGGTGCAAAGGGGGTCTCGCTACTGAGGGAAATGAGATTTCCATTTGGCGCTCTTCCCTATTATTCAGCCTGCTGCTCCTCTTCCCAGCCTCTGGCTGACAGAGGCAGTCAGGTGGTCAGAGAGATGGCTCCTATTGAAACGCCCTCTCCACTTCCTCCACCTCATCAGGAACCTGGCACTCCTTCTCCCCTAGGGACATGGGGTTCCTGGATGTTTTCCAAATGTCAAAATCTGTTGAGAAGCTATTCTCTGCTTCCAAGTAAGTGTCAATATCGCCCCACTCTGGAGAGCTCCGAATGATGAGGCAATTGGGGAGTGCTTGTAGGTCCCAATCTTCAAAAGACCAGGCCTCGTGAGGGACCTTTTTCGCACCCCAACTGGCTAGTGAGTGCTGGCTTTGCTGAAAACCAAAAAGGGGACAGCCGGAGCCAGCTCGATTGTGTCCAAATGAAGACAAACCAGCAAAACACTCTGCTCTCAGTGACAGCCCTGAAACCTTCTAAGTCAGCTCTGACTCACTGCGCATTAAAGATGTCGGGATAAAAATAACAATAACAATAATACTGATAGCAATACCACCTTGTGGGGGTGTGGCCATCCTAACCTTCCTACTCCTTTACCCACAGTCCTGGGCCAAGCACTCAGTATGGGGGTCAGCCCAGGGTCAGCCTCTTCCTGCTGGTGACCTTGGGCAGACAGCATCTGCACTGAGCCTTCATTTCCTAGTGGGTCTGATTGGCTCATGGAGTTGTGGGGAGGATGAAATGAGATCCTGTGTGAGATGATAGCATTACCTATAATAACTACTGACCTGGTACACAGATTCTTGCACATTGAAAGGAAATTAATTGAAAGTTAGCTGGCGGGGCGGGACTGGGTGAGGCGGACTGGACATGCCCTGGAGACAACCTCTCTTGGTCCCTCCCTGGCAGCACCTGGGGTGGAACTGTGGCTCAAAAGGCATCTGTGGAGTGAGCAGGGTCCCTCCGGCAGGTGGGGTCCCTCGGCCTGGCCTGCAGAGATCAGGCCAAAAACGGCTCTCCGACATCCTTTGAAGGGTCCTGGAGTGTGAGAGGGCACTCTGCAAAGTTGCTGTCATACAGGGTGTGGAATGCAAATGCAGTGTGCAGTAAACCACATTCAGGGCCAGCAGTGCCCCAGCAACAACATAATCCATGTCCGAAGGTGGAATCGCGCAGCCTCTCTGGTTTCGGGGTGTGTCACCTGAGAACTGCTGCTGCCAAGTCACTGCAGCTTGGCTCCTGCATTGAGCGTCTGCACCCTGGTGGTCAGTGTGCATCATAGCGACCGGTCGGACGGAGGGAGAGACACTTAACATATTAGCCTTTTATATGTATACTAGAGGCCTGTTGCACGAAATTTGTGCACTCAGGGAGTTCTTTCAGCCCAGCCTGCATCTTCTTGCAGTCTGGAAGCCCTCAGCGGATGTCCGACTGACAGCTTAGGCCTGCTCACTGGCATTCGGATATCCTTAGCACTGCTACGGAGGTGAGAGAGGCTCCTGCCACCGCTGCTGTGTTCGCCAGCTGTGAGCCTGGCTTCTGGATGAGCAGCACTCCCCTGTGGGAGCGCACTGACCACCAGGGGGCAGCTCCTGTGTTGAGCGTCTGCCCCCTGGTGGTCAGTGTGCGTCATAGCAACCGGTTGTTCCATCGTTTGGTCGATTTTAGCTTTTTATTATATAGGATAATAGCTAAGTTTCTTTTTAAAAAATGTTCTTTCAGAGAGAGAGGAAAGGAGAGGGAGAGAGAGCAATATCAATATGAGAGATAAACATTAATGAGTTGCCTCCTGCACGTGCCCCGATAGGGGGTCGAGCCTGCAACCTGGGTATGTGCCCTAACCAGGAATAGAACCTTTGACTTTTTGGTGCATGGGACAATGCTCCACCCAACTAAGCCACACCGGCCAGGGCATAACTAATGTTTCTTGAGCCAGATCAGGCACTGTGCTAATCCCTTGAGGTGTGCAGTCTCACTTCATCTCCAGCCAAACCCAATGATGTATTATTATTGTTCCCACTTTATAGATAAGTAAACTGAGGCACAAAGAAAGTGTTTAGTAGCTTGATGAAGGTCACATGACTAGTGACTGGGGAGATGGGACTTGAATCCAGGCCATGGAGCCACAAGTCCACTCTTAACTCTATAGAGCCTGGCATAGAATAAGTGCTCCAAAAATGTGTATTGTTGTTGTTGTCATTATAATTTTATAGGCTTATTATTATGTCACTAATTTAGGTATAGATATATTACTAATTCTTATTTTGCTAATGTGAGGCAGATAGGGCAAGAAGCACTATTCCCGTTTTACAGATGGCTCCCTTGTGGCCCAGAAAGGGAAAGGGAGTCTTGGTGACAGTGCTGCACCTCTGTCCCATTACGACCACATCATCATCATTATTGATCATTCAAGTCACTGCAGCATATGTCACTCATGCCTCCTGGGGCCAGGCTCTGGGAATGCACAGAGGGGAACACAGTGAGGCCTGGAGTGGAAAGGTAGGAGCTTCCAAGCCCTGATCCCATGCCCTGCCCTGTTGCCTCTTAGTTGTTAATTTGCAGATTGTCCCCCTCACCTCTCAGAGCTTCTGTTTTCACATCTGAAAAAATGGGTTTCCATGAAGATGCAATGAACCAGCAAATGTGCAATGGCCTAACCCAAGTTGGGCGCAAAACAGGCATTTACTAAACATGACCTTGATCGCTGCCCTGGAGGAGTTCACAGCCAAAGTGGCAGCTTTTCATCAAATATCGGCCTCAACCTCCAGAAACTTCCACATCCAAGACAAGCTACAGACATACACACACACATAGCAGTCACCGTGATGGTTGGGGTTTTGTAGGATCGTGCCCAGATGTTCCCCACCTGGCTGCCTTCAGCAGACTCTTTTGGCCCCAATCAGGTTGACATCTCAGGGTACTAGCTGATAACTCCCTTCCCTAAGCCTCTTAGAAGCTTGAGAAACCTCCTGTGTTTTGAAATTCATTTCTCTCTGTGGGAGGGTGCCCCAAATCCCTAGTTATAAGTGGTCAATGAACTCATTTTTGCCCTCAGCTCCATCAAGATGGCTATTTCTTATCTCCATCTGGCTCATGACCAGAGTTAGACACCAGGTTGGATTTTCCCCAACAGCATCTTTAGTCCCCTCCCCTCCCCAGGTTACCCATTGTTCCCAGGTGCCCTCAAACACAGGACAAGGACCCTCAGCAAAGATGCGTTCCAGGAATTTATATTGAACAGAGATGCCCCCAGGCCCTGGCGGGGAGCAGAACCCAAATCTTGCCTTTCGCTTTCCTTCACCCAAGTCGTCACCTACTCGGTGACCCCCAGGATGGCTGTAGGTCACTTAGCCGTGAGACCAACCTCCCTGGGTGGTCAGAGCCAGGATGGAGCCAGGAAGTGGGGCCTGAATTGTTGGGTGTTTGGGTTCAGCCCTGCTGGAATTTCCACTTATTTTGCTAACTATTTATTTTAATAGTGAGTATATTCAATGCTAGATGTTGTCTGAGTGGGACAATGATGTTCTGGTTCGGGGACCAGTGGCACAACTCTGCATATTCATTCATCCCCTCCACCTCCAGCCACATTCAGGTTCTGCCCAGAGAGGCCACATGGGGTCAAAGTCATTTTTGCTTCCTCTCTTTGCAAATCAATATCAGTGGCCAAAACCCAAGTAGAGACCCAACCCACGTCCATTTTCTGAGCGTCCCAGGTTATCTTAAAAGGTAGAAACATAATCACAAAGCTTATGCATTATAACGATTTACATTTAGCAATTTAATCCTTTAGTAAACACACACACAGTCCAGTGTAATATAATGGAGGTAGGCCACAAGATAATCACAGGATTTCTTTTAAATTAATTCATAGGGGAATAGGTTCGGCTCCTCAGGGCTAGGCTCCGCCCTTCGGGACTAGGCTCAACTATTCAGGACAAGGTTCAGCTCTTGGGGCTAGGCTGCCTCTTCAGGAGTAGGCGCGACTCTTCAATACTAGTGTCAGCACTTAGGGACTGGATTCGGCTCTGAGGCCTTGGCTGGGCTATCCGGGGCTACACTGGACCTTTCAGGACTAGATTCCGCCATTTGGGACTGGGTTCCACTGTTCCCGTATGGGCCCTGCTCTATGGGGCTAGGCTCCGCCCTTCAGGACTGGCTTCAGCTGTTTGGGGCTAGTGTCCATACTTAGGGATTAGAAAAATAAAATAAAAATAAATAAAATTAATTCATAGCGCACATATACATTCTCTTGTGGTAATGGGACCAAGTTGCAAATTGTCTATCTGGTTATCTTGTGATTTCATTACAACAATAAGCATAAACCACTTGGATAAAGTATCCACAATCTAACTTAAAGACCCCTCATCTCCAGAGGCCCTCATCTGTGGACCCACCCTGTGATGGGACTGATTCTTAAGCACCTCCTTTCTATCCCCCTCCAGAGTATAGACCATGGACTGTAAAATCAAAGTAGGGGGAGAAGAATAAGCGATTTCAAGCTTCCACCGAGTTATTATAAAGAATGAATCACTTTCAAAATAATGCTTTGAATACACTACAAGGAAATTATACTCCAAGGCATTAAACACAATTGGTTAAGTTTGTTAAGTAGCAATTTTTTAATTGCATGGATGGATGGGTACTTGCTGGTTTGTAGGTCTGTGGTCCTGAACCCTGAGCTGCCGCAGCTTGTAACTGGGTAACACTGGCTTCCCTGGGGAGGTGGTGCCTGCAGGGTGGAGCATGCTGTGGGGCGCTGCAGCAAAGGGCACGGTGTGGGGCATCTGGCCCCTGGTGTGGATGGCCTGCTGCCCAGCTCAGCCCAGTGTCTGCCCTCATTTGCGCGGAAGCCAAGCGGGCAGGTTGCTGCAGGCGTATCATGGAGGAGCTGTCACTGGCGTCAATAGTGAACGAAAAGGAAGCTCCTTGCTTTGTACAGGCTGGGGCCTTAGTCCCTGGGTCAGTTTCCCAGGGCTGTTGTAACAAAGCACCACAGACTGGGCCTGGAACAGCAGAAATCAATGGTCTCCCAGTTCCGGAGGCCAGAAGTCTGAACTCAAGGAGTGGGCAGGGCCGGTTCCCTCGGGGGCTGTGTGGGAAGGCGCTGCTCCGGGCCTCTCCGTGGCTTGTCAGTGACGGTCTTCATGTCTGCATGGCATTCTCCCTGGGTGCGCGTCTGTCTCCAAATGTCCCCTTTTTATTTTATATTTGTGTGTGTGTGTGTGTGTGTGTGTGTGTGTGTGTTAATCCTCATCTGAGGGTATTTTTCCACTGATTCTTAGAGTGGGAGGGAGAGGATGAGACAGAGAGAGAAACATTGATGTGAGAGAGACATCAATTGGTTGCCTCCCACATGTGCCCCAACCGGGGCTGGGGATCTGGGGATCGAGCCTACAACTGAGGTACATGCCCTCGACTGGAATCGAACACAGGACCCTTCAGTCCAGTGGCCGACACTCCATCCCACTGAGGCAAACCAGCTAGGGCAGTGGTCATGGCTCGCTAGCCGCGGTTTGCCACTCTGTTGGCTAATGAGTTTGCTGACCACTGGGATAGGGGCTTAATCACAAGGAACAACAGCCTGTAATTATTGGAATCAAGAGTCTATCTAGGTCAGTGGTCGGCAAACTCATTAGTCAACAGAATGGCAAACCACGGCTTGCGAGCTGCATGTGGCTCGCGAGCCGCAGTTTGCCGACCACTGAGCTAGGGCAAATTTCCCCTTTTATGAGACACCAGTCATGTTGGATTAGGACTGTCCTGATGACCTCCTTGTAACAGAATCACTTCATTAGCAACTCCAAATGAGGTCCTATTCTGAGCTCCTGGGGGTAGGGTGTCACTATATGAATTTGGGAGGGACAGTTCAACCCATGGCCGTTCCTGAGATGCTCTGTGTCTCCCAGGGGCCCCGCTGCCATGCTCTTGTCCCTGAATCACTGAGAGGCTCCTGATGGTGACAGCCCATAACCGGGGAAGGGCAGGGGCCTGGCTTCTGTTTCGAGATCTTCCAGATTCCTATGTCTGGTATCTACCTTCCTGCCTGAAAATCCTCCCTTCCTCTCTTCACCTTCTCATCACCCCCAACTCCTGCTATAAGGCTCACTGGCTCCCACCACTCAGGCCGGAAGCTTCTGAGTCAGTGTTGACTTGGTCCTTTTCCTTCCCACCCTCTCACACCTCAGGGCTCTCTCCTGGCACCCCAATCTCCATCTCTCCCCTTCCTGGCCTGCAGGCCTTGCAGTCACATATTTTCAATACTCGACTTTGATAAGGTCACCCCTTCAGTCAGGTAGCTTCAGGGGTTCTTTAGTCTCTGGCTAAGCATTTAAGGGACTCGGCAGTTTTAAAAAATATATTTTTTTATTTACTTCAGAAAAGGAGGGAGAGGGAGAGAAAGATAGAAACATCATTGTTGAGAGAGAATCATTGATCGTCTGCCTCCTGCACATCCCCTACTGGAGGTCAAGCCCTGAACCCAGGCATGTGCCCTGACCTGAATTGAACAGAGACCTCCTGGTTCACAGGTTGATTCTCAACCACTGAGTCATGTCAGTCAAGCAGACTATTCAGTTTTGAAATGCGTTTGATCTTTTATTAGTCAGCTCGAGCTGCCATAACAGAATACCACAGACTGGGGTGGCTTAAACAACAGAAAGTTACTTCTCACAGTTCTGGAGGCCAGATGTCCAAGGTCAAGGTGCCAGCGTGGTCACATTTGGTGAGGGCTTTCTTCCTGGCTTGCAGGCAGCCACCTTTGCTGTGTCCTTACATAGACTTTCTTTGTGTATGTGTGTGTGTGTGTGTGTGTGTGTGTGTGTGTGTGTGTGTGTGTGTAAAGAGGTGTGTCTTCCTCTTCCTTTAAGGGTATCAATCCTATCAGATGAGGGGCCCACCTTCATGACCTCATTTAACCTTAATTACCTCCTAACTACCCCATATCCAAATATAGTCACACTGGAGGTTATGACTTCAATGAATGAATTCAGGAGGTCACAATTCAGTTTACAACTGACCTCAAATACTTGTTGAACATGTTCTACATGCTGGGCACTGGTCTAGGGGCTAGAGATAGACAAAGTGAACAGTGGGTAGGCTGAAAACTATATCTACTAGTAGAGATACATAGATAAATGTATAAGATACAAATACATGCACATGCAAATACAGTAATTGCAAGCAGGGGTAAGTGCTATGAAGGAAAATAAAACATAGTAATGGTGGGGAGGCAGCACAGAGTAACAGGTGAGGTTGTTTTAACAAATGATTACAAAAGATCTCTAATGTAGTGACATTTAAGCAGATGGAGACACAGTAAAATTGCTTACAGTTCAGCCAGTGGAATCTAGTGCTTTCGCTCAGGAGTCTGCATACTTTCCCTATAAAGAACAAGGTGGGAAAGAGTTTTGGCTTTGTGGACATAAGTCTTGGTCTTCATCACAGCTACTCGCTCTATCATTGTATTGCAAAAGCAGCCATAGACAATACAGAAATGAACGCATGTAGCTGTGTGCCAATAAAACTTTATTTGTGGACACTGAAATCTAAACATCATGTAACTCACATGCATCATGAAATATTAGTCTTTGGATTTTTTTTCACTTAAACTAAAAATGGAAAAGCCATTCTTAGCTTATAGGCTGTGCCAATACAGGGAGCAAACCAGATTTGCCTCTTGGGCCTGAGTTTCCAGACCACGACTTTAGGACATGCAGCCGTAGGTGCTTCTCCCAGTTGTGGGATGACAGTGGGGACCACTGTGGGATGACAGTGGAGACCACCAGTCCTGGCACACAGTAGGTGCTCTGTATGTACTTGCTGAAGGAGAGAAGAAAGGGAGGGAAGGACAGGAGAAGCAATCAGGGTGTCAGAAGTCCTACAAGCATGAATTCCTGGCTTGGAGCCCCAGGCTGACAGTGACCTTGCCTAGCTGTCCCCCCTTGGGCTGCAAGGCCGCTTCCCTTCATTTCCTCAGGGCCTCTGCTAAGAGGTGCTGACCCAGCCTCTGAAATGCCCCGGAACTCAGAGCCTTCTTTCCAAATCTAGGAGCAGGCAGCCCTCAGAACCCACAAGATCAAATCTGTGTCTCCCGCCACCTGGAAAGCTCCCTCAGACACAAATTCAGAAAAGGACTCAGAGCCGCCAGCCCAAGCCCACTCATGCCCTGTTCCCAGCATAATGACTCACAGGTCCACTAATTGCATTTTTAACCTGAACTTGGGCCCCCACTCAGAAAAGTCATTTGCATCCCCCACACAGGGCCCCTGACTGCTATATTAATCTCCCACTTGTCCCCTCTTGAGTCATCTAATATTACTGCTGGCTAATTAAAACATCAAAGCCCCAATAATACAGCAGCCCTGCCAGAGGCCTCCTAATGCTGGGTTTCAAGTGTGTACTCAGCACAGCCCAGGGTGGAGAGTGGCATGCCTGGCGCTCGGGCCCCAATTACTCGGCTCCTGATGACCACCCCTCACACATCTGGCACCTCAACAGATGGCCTCTTTTATTTGTCCTATTAGCTCTGCTCCTGCCACACCTCTTCCTCCTGCCTTACTGGGCTCCCACCCATCTGCCCTCCCACCCTCTCCTTGGATCCTGGGTCCAACCCCCACACCAGCACCACCTCTGTTATCCCTTCCCCCTCTCCCCCCCCCCCCCGCCCCGCCCGGATTCCAGCTGCTCCTCAGCCTCCAGGGTGTTAATGGAATGGTCCAGAGAGTTTCTAAACTGGCCTAGTGATGCCTCATATTTAGGGAGGATGTCCGGGTGCCTCCCACACGGGCAAGGAAGGACTGCTTCTTCTCATGGTACAGGTTGTCAGCACCATCAGAGGATTTTGTTGCGACAAAGGCTTGTCCAGATGTGACTTCCACCACCTTTTTGTCTGCTGGCAGAGACAGCAGTGGAGACAGAGGTCTAAAGAAGTACTTAGAATGTCTTTCCGGGCCTTCAGAGGAAGTGCGGTTGTTTGTATGTAGCTTCACACGGGGACACAAGGAAAAGAACTTAAGGTTTGGCAGGATGGAAAGTGCCAAAAGGGAACAAGGGAAGAACTCACCCAGGTCCCTCTCCTGCTACCAGCCGGGCAGTAGTGTAGTTATAGTGATAGTTATAGTAGTAATACCAGATGTTGCATTGTATTTGCAGAATAACAACACCGATTGTAATAAGTAAAGGCTAACAGTTAGGAGGTGACCGCTGTCATCCAAGTGAGAGATGGTGGTGGTTGGACAGAGGAGTGGATGGACTCTAGAGCTACTTAGAAAACTAAAGTGGGTGGGAGTGGGGGATGGGGTAAGTATGGGAGATAAAGAGGATGATGCCCAGGACAGCTCCCCACTGTGGCTTGCACAGATGGATGGATGGTGGTGTCCGGCGCTGAGATGGGAACCACTGGGGATGACCAGCACTGGCCAGGGCAGGGAGGAGTGGGAGATCATGAGTTACAGCGTTTCTTTTTGTTCTCTGCTACCGTTCCCTGCTCTATTCTGGAGCTATCTGTTCGCCTGCCTCCTGTTTCCCACTAACATGATGGTATGGATGCTTTAGCACAGAGGTGGCCAGTGGCCAGAAAGGTGGCTCTGATAGGCCTTCGCACAGCTGTTCTCTCTGCCTCCAAGGCCTTGCTGCTCCCCCTTCTTTGTCTGGTGAACACCTACTTGTCCGTCAGGTCTTACTTAGAAGCCAAATGCTCTGGGCCAGATGCCTCTTCTATGTACTTGCACAGTCCCCTGTTACTATCACTCCCCCGTGTTACTGTACCCATTGCTCTCAATTATAGTGGCTCATTCAGTTGTGATCCCCCTCCCACTGGCTGTGAACTCCATGGGGGCAGAGATCACATCTGTCTAGTTTGTCACAGTAGCCCTGGCCTTTGCTGCCTTGCCTAGCACATAGGAGATACTGAATAAACATGTGTTGAATGAATGAATGAATGACGAATGAATGAATTCATAAATGAATTATGCATAATGGCCAAGAAGCAGGATTGTCAAACAGGAGCATGGTTTGAGAGTCATACTGCCTGGGTTTACTCCTGGCTCCGGCTTACTAGCTCTGTGATCTTGGACAACTCGGTTAACCACTCTTTGCCTCAATTTTCTCATCTGTGAAATGGGGATGATAAGGTTATTGCTTGGCACATATTAAGTACTTGTTGAATGGTTAGTTTTCAGTAGTAGTCTTTCAGAGTTCTCTGTGATCTCTGTCCTGGACTTAGCCCGTTTAATGGTAATTCACAGCTCCTTCACCCAATTCAGGTCCTCCAAGCTGATGTAACGTGCACCCTGCCTTCTTTCTGACTTCGTATCCTTGTCCTTGCCATGACTCACATACTCCAGTCACGCTGGCCTCTTTGCTGGTCCTTTGAATTTAGCGTACTCATCCCTACCTCAGGACCTTTGCACTTGCCTTTCTCCCCTACTTAGTTGTCATCACCTCCTTCTATTTCATATTCTTAACACCACCTGAAATTATAGTGTGTGTGTATTCACTTACTTACTGTCTCCATTTCTCCCACAGCAGTGCTCCAGGTCAAGGAGCCTGTCTGACTCTTTCAGCAAGCTGTCCCAGTGCCTAGCAGCACCTAGCACATCGAAGGGGCCCTGCCTCAAGGTCACGGCCCATTGCTCTACTCTTTGGCATGAGCGTCACTGAACGTCGCCTCTTCTCCTCCCCTCCCCTGCTCAGCTGTCACCGCGTCAGGGCGTGCCTGTTGCCTCCCCCTTACACTTGTAGAGTGAACGATGCTTGCCTGATGCATGGGCACACCTCTCCCAGGCAGGTAGACAACTGCTAGGAACAAAATGTGATCCTTTTATGTGGGTTTGAAACAGAGGGGCCAACATTGGTCGGCCCAGGACTTATCCTCCTCACCTACTGGGCAGTTTTATTGCAGAGGTGAAGACAAATGGAGAACTGAAGGTGTTCAAGACGGGGAACGGGAAGTGCAAAGGCCCTGAGACAGGGACATGCCGGGCATTTTTGAGAGGCAGGAACCTGAAATTTGGGGGAAACGTTCTATGCTGCAGACCTTTCTAATTTAAACCTTCTGTTGCCCCAGTACTTGCTGGAAATGGTGAATCGGGCTGTAGCAGGAAAGCCAGGAAAAGTAACTTGACCCAGCCTCGGGTTTGATTCCTCAGCCCTGAGGACTTTATCCTTTGGAGAAACTGATGGGGTCCTTTCAGTCGTGTATTCATTCAGCAAACTTTCACTGAGGCCCTGCTCAATGCCAGACCCTGTGCTACACACCAGGGAGCTCCTGCCGTCTTTGGGTTCCTGACTCTCCTCCCAGAACAGAACCCGAAAGGCTCTTCTGAGGCACCTCCTTCTGCAAAGGTGGAGGGACCAGGTTCCCAGCCACCTCTCACGTGTCAGCCAGGGAGAGTCGAACCCCTTCTCTGTGCAGACAGTTGGTAACTCTGAACAGGTTCCAGGAGGAGCAGTGCCGCTCCCGTCCCAGCAGAGGCCATTTTCCAGTGCCCTCCTGCCTAACGTCCCATCTACCTTCTCTCCTCAGGCCCCTGCCTCAGGAAAACAGTCCCCCCCAAAGAACGGCAGCCCCTCCAAGTGCCCCCGCTTCCTCAAGGTCAAGAACTGGGAGACTGACGTGGTTCTCACTGACACCCTCCACCTTAAGAGCACGTTGGTGAGTATCTCAGGAGGGTGTAGGCCAGGATCTATCCACCTCAGCATTACCCACATTTGGGACCAGATACTTCTTTGTGGTGGGGACTTCCTGTGTACCTGGCAATATCTGAAGACATTTTTGGTTGTCACAATATCAGAGGCTACTGACATCTAGTGTCTTGCAGGCCACTCACGAGGTGATGGAAGAGGCTCCCCCTTCTCGTGGGGAGTGGCCATAAAGTCTTATTGCAAAGGAATATAGGGAGGGAACAATCCGGGCTATTTCTTGCAATCAACACATCATAGATGTGTTCAAATAAGCCACTGTGGCCACTCCCCTGGCTCCTTGGGATTCAGTACCGAGGGGAAGGCCAGTCGCAAAGCTGCTCTTCCCCTTGTTGAGTTGAACAAACATTTTCAGAACCTTAAATGCTGCTTATCATCCCTTACCTTGGCTGATGACCACATCCAACAGTGATATGAAGCTGGTGCTCGAGACATCCCCCTTGGGAATTAAAGGCCAGATCAACACCACCATGAGTATCCTATCTGGGTCCGCAGCAGAGTACGTGCCACACCTGGGAAAAACCAAGTGATAGCCCAAATCTCTCTTTTCTGTCCAGGAAATGGGATGCAGCGAACACATCTGCATGGGCTCCATCATGCAGCCTTCTCATCAAATACGGAGGCCTGAAGACGTCCGCACTAAAGAACAGCTCTTCCCTCTCGCCAAAGAGTTCATTGATCAGTACTACTCGTCCATTAAAAGGCAAGTTTACATACACAGAGGTCGGAATTTGGTGGCCCAAGAGCCAAATCTAGACCCCAGAAATGTTTTTGTTTGGCCTGCAAAGTGCTGCTTACATTTGAAACATTTCAAGCAATTCCATGCCTGGATATATAACCTAAAAAAACTCTCACACTTTTGCACAGAAGTCATCCATAAAAATGTTCACTGAAACACTGTTCGAATAGAGAAAAAATTAAAATTAAAGAACCAACTGGAAACCACCTCAACACCATCGACAGGAGAATCTATAAATAAGATGTGATATTTTCCATAATGAAATACTATACAGCTGTAAAAAATGAATGGGTTAGCACTCTGTTTGCTCATGGGAATGAAGCTCACAAATAACTTGGAGTGAAAAAAAGAAAGGACAGGTGTAAAAGGGTACATTTAGGTCATTGCCATTTATATAAACATTTTAAACTTGCAGAACAATACTGTACATGATTTAGGGGCAGAAGTATAACCAAAAGCATGAGAATGTAGATGCCACATGCAAAATAGCAGTCACTTCTGGGAAGAAGGTGGGCCATTATGGGGAAGTAGTCTCCAAGGATCGATAATATTAGTCCCTATTTATTATTTCTTAGGGTTGGGGTGTGGGTGTTCATTGTATTATTCTCTATACCTTTTCATAAGTCTGACAGTTTTCATAATAATTTTTTTTTTTTACTTTTTAAAATTTAATTCACTGCCATCATTTAAAATTAGAAGAGTTTTCTTTAAAACTCAGATTTCCAGTTTCTTTGAAAGATCTGCAGCAGGGGGCTCCTGTTGCTCTCAGGACGACAGCTGGCTGAAGCAGAGCAGTGGCTGTCCCTTTCGGGCCAGGCATGGACCCCACCCAGCCAGTTCAGTCACTGCTGGACCTTCGTGGGCATTTTAGTTTGCAGCCTCCGCTTTATGCTGGAACTATTGTGTCCAGAAATCAACTCTGACTTTCTGTGGCTTCTAGCCTCCTGTCATAGCTCCCTCCTTTCACCAACCTCTAATTTTGGAGAGAAGGTGATGCTCCCTCCCCTCCTTACTCAGATTTGGCTCCAAAGCCCACATGGAGAGGCTGGAAGAGGTGAACAAAGAGATTGAAACCACCAGCACCTACCAGCTCAAAGACACAGAGCTCATCTATGGGGCCAAGCATGCCTGGAGGAATGCCTCTCGCTGCGTCGGCAGGATCCAATGGTCCAAGCTGCAGGTAGGTGGTGAGGCTTAGATACCTTGATGAGCCTGTTAGTGGAGAGGGTGGTAGGTGCAGGGATGAGCTTTAAAATGGCTTAGCTGGAGGCCAAGGTGAAGTTCCACCAGATGGTCGACATGGGGTCCCAGATTCTCAGATCATGGCCAAATCTAATCATGTTTCATGACTATAGCCAACACAGTGTTTATTTTAAAATGAATTTGTGTATCTCTTGTTAAGGCTTATACACTCCAGTTGACCACAGACCCCACCACTCCCTTTTGTCTTGCACCTACTCTCTTTGCTTATTTATATTATCTGCCTGCTGACTAAAAATATCAGATTCTGTGTCTCTTGGTATGACTTTTCTCTGGGGAATAGTTTCAAGTTGGAAGTACATTAGTTTTTGAGTTCAGGGGTTTCTTCTTTGTTTTTTGTTTGTTTGTTTTTGATCCCTAATAACCTAACAGGAAATATAACCAGCCCATTAAAAGTCTCTCCTCTCCTCACCATCCCTTTCCCACATCACTTACACTCCATGCCTACTTTTAGGGGATTTTTCTGGTTTGATGGAGTGGTGAGGTGCTCACTACTCCAATGGGGTAGCAGCTGGAGTGGGCTCTGGGCTCTCCTCCAATGGGAAGGCTGCCCTGGGGGAGCTGAGGAGGGAAGGAGGAGGCCATCGGTCCCACAGTGCACCTCTTCCAGGTGTTTGATGCCCGCGACTGCACCACGGCTCATGGGATGTTCAACTACATTTGCAACCACATCAAGTATGCCACCAACAAAGGGAACCTCAGGTGAGCTGACCAGCCTGGGGAAGGGGAGTCCCCCAGCACTGACCCTTGGGTCTGGAGTTGGCTCACCTGCCAGGGAAATCCTCCCCGCCTCCTCTCGGGGAGATGTACCAGGCTGGGAGTGGTGGCCTGGCATCCTTTTTCCACTGCCATGTCCCTTCTCTCCTGGGAAAAATAGAATTCCAAGTGGTTTTCAAAGCTACAGCAGCCAAAATCACTTTCAGCCCACCATTCCATGTCACCATGGAGGGGCAGGAAGGGATGTTTTTCATTCCCAGGAATAGGAAGATCCCATTGTTTGTGGTGACCTGCTTCTACCGGCTCCTGCTCTTGTCTGGAGCACCCTTAGAATCTCCCTTTGGTTGGAAAGGCAATTAATTTGTCTTCCCACTGCTATGGGGACAACTTCGTCAGGTTCCACTAAGCCAACTCCTCGTACCCCATGTGAAGAACAGAGCCACCAGGAGCAGGCCAAGGTGGAAGGCACCTGTGTGGGCTGGTGGCTTTCACCTGGCAAGTTGCAGCCGGAAAAGGAGCAGCTGGAAGGGAGCAGCTGGGGCCACGCAGATGGGCGGTTATAGTTGTTCGTCCTGCCCACTCAGTCCTTCCCTGGCATCTGTACCCAGCTCCCGAGGACCAGCCCATCTCAAAGCTGCGGCAGGGATATTCCCTTAAGCATCAGGGCTACACTGAGCTCATGTGGCCTGTTGGCATGAAGCATGGGTTTTCTTGCATGTGTCCCTTCCTTGAGAAGGAAACAGTGTTTGCCAGCTAAGCCTACCGTAGGAGAAGGCCTGTAATCTGAGCCCCCGGCTTGCATGGGGAAGTAGCACAGTTGAACCAATACAGGTTTCACTACACAGGCCCACTTAGATGCAGATTTTTTTCAAGAAATGTAATAAATGTATTTTCTCTTTTAATTTTCTTAATAACATTTTCTCTTCTCCAGCTAACTATATTTGTAAGAATATAGTATGTAGCCCAGCCAGTGTGGCTTAGGGGTTGAGAGCTCATCTATGAACCAGGAGGTCATGGTTCGATTCCCACTCAGGACACATGCCTGGGTGGTTGGCTCCATCCCAGTAGGGGGCGTGCAGGAGGCAGCTGATCAGTGATTCTCTCTCATCATTGATGTTTCTATTTCTCTCTCCCTCTCCCTTCCTCTCTGAAATGAATAAAAAAAATTTAAAAAAAGAATACAGTATATCATACATGTAACCTACAAAAATGTGTTGACTATTTATGTTATCGGTAAGGCTTCCAGTATTGGTAGGCTAAGTTTTGGGGGAAGTTAAAAATTAGCTGTGGATTTTCAGCTGCATTGGGGGGTCACTGTCCCTGTACCCTGCATTGTTCAAGGGTCAACTGTATATCTTTTTAATAAAAGATCTCCCCCTTCAGAGGAAATCCGGCATATACTGAGCGTTAAAGGGGGCTTGGTTGGGATCTCCGCCTCAAGGAGCTTGTCGGCTGTTCTAGTAGCTTTCAAATGATGAGGGGGAATGGGGGCGGTCACAGACCAGGCAGTGCACCTCACTTTGGGGAGTCTTTATGACATCTTCTATTAAAGAAAATATTCAGCAGATTCTTTTTTTTTTAAGTAAGTTTTAAAACCACACATCTAAACACATACATAAGAGCATGTATGCTATGTATAGAAATAATCTAAAGATAGGAAAGAAAGGCAAGCCAGGTAAAAGAAGGGAGGGGAGAGAGGTAATTTAAACAGCATGGGGTTTCGACTGGCCATTGATTGAGATTAGGCTTAGGAGACGTGGGATCTGAGAGGTATAATGTGTTACATTTCTGCCGTTGGTCTCGGTGCCTGCATACGAATGTCTCATCCTACTGTGTGTGATTCTGCTGTTTCCAAACATACTTTTTAAAAATATATGTATTACACAAATGCCCTTTATCTGGTGCTCAACCAAAGGAACGACAATGTGTTTTACTGCTGGAGGGAAAACGGATGGATTGACTTATCCTGTGTTGATTCCCCAATATGGCGCCTTTGCTAAGAGATTTTTAAGAGTGCCTGTGGTTCTTTGTGACTTTCACTTTCACCCCCTCCCCAACCTGGACTCACCGCCAGGTGCATTGCACCATCGCTGCAGTGTTAAAGGCAATGTTGTCCTGTGCAGACAGACCTAAATTGGCTCAGGTAGAAGGCCTTGGGAACCAGATGGGGCAGGGGATGTTATGTGGAGAAAGCGGATTTGAGTCAGGGCTTGAATTTGGAAGCATGACAGCGGAGAGGGATTCCAGCCAAGGGGGCAAAGTTCCAGGAGCAGGATGTGGATGGGAGAAGGTCTGTGAGCAATGGTTGGACCCACAGTGCGACTCCCATGCCAGCACAAGCCATAGCTTGGGATTCGGTCCAGTGATGGGACCAATAGATCACGTGGCAGGAACTCCTGGCGTGAGACAACATGGAACCCCATTGTGAAAAGTTACTCTCCTTTTAGTTTTTATGAATCCCTCTGTTGCTGCTGAGGAGAAAGTCTCCGTTTTGTGCTAACCCATCGTTAACACCTCTCTAACACCGCTTTTAACAGAGAGCAGGGCTCCAGCTAGGTGCCTTCAGCAGGCAACAACTACAACTGAATAACAGTACACAGTCTCATCGTTGCCTAGCCAGGTAGGCGAGGCCAGTGGCAATCTATCGTTTCGGAGTAAATACATGGAATACAAATGGAAGTTGGTATCTGTTTTAGTCGTAAGTCTGTAGACTTTGGCATGGAATGGGTGAGGGTCGGACGAGAATTAACAACTGTGATAATTACAGTAGGAGAAAGACTAGAACTAGACATTGATGGTGCATTCTTTTTTTTAAGATTGTGTTCTCTTTTTAATATATATATTTTTTATTAATTTTAGAGAGAGAAAGGGAGAGACAGAGAGGGAGAGAGAGATAGAAACATCAATGAGAAAGAATCACTGACAGGTTGCCCCCTGCACACCCCACATCGGGGATCGAGCCCACACCAAGGCATGTACCCTGACCGGGAATCAAACCTTGACCTTCTGGTTCATAGATAGAAGTTCAACCACTGAGCCATGCCAGCCGGGCGATAGTGCATTTTATTATTATTATTATTATTAATATTAATATATTTTTATTTCAGAGAGGAAGGGAGAGGGAGAGATAGAAACACCAATGATGAGAGAGAATCATTGGTCAGCTGCCTCCTGCATGCCCCCTACTGGGGATTGAGCCCTCAACCAGGCATGTGCCCTTGACTGGAACTGAACCCGGGACCCTTCAGTTTGCAGGCCGATGCTCTATCCACTGAGCCAAACCAGCCAGGGCTGATGGTGCATTCTTAAAGGGAAGCGGGGTCTGATGGTCTTTCCCTGGAGATTACCTGCTGCTAAAGGACTCCCTGGGAAACTGGCCCAAGTCAAGATTGTTTGAAAGTCCCATTTTTGAGATGCATTCCTTCTCCTTCAGCAAGCTGGCATGGGGTCTCCCGTTCCACGCTTCTTCAGACACGGGGAGGGACAGGGCAAGGCCCCTTCCTCCCGACAGCTGCTCCATGGGCCTGGGGACCTGGGCACAGATGGAATCCACCTTGAGCCTCATGCACTCATTGACCTGGGTGACACCTTTTCCAGGGTGTCCCCAAAGTGCAAGCCTCACCCTGACACCAGGTGTTCCCCTCCATCCCCCACAGGTCCGCCATCACCATATTTCCCCAGAGGATCGACAGCAAGCACGATTTCCGAGTCTGGAACTCCCAGCTTATCCGCTATGCTGGCTACAAGCAGCCTGATGGCTCCATCCTGGGGGACCCAGCCAATGTGGAGTTCACAGAGGTGCGTGCCCCCCAGTCCATGCCCACCTGGGCTCTCACCTCCCAGACTGTTTCTACCGACAGATTTTTCTTATTTTAATGTAATCATCATAAGGAGAGCAGCAAATGAACTACCGCTTATTCTTTTCTAAACCTCCTCCTCTCTGTGGCTGCCCCCAGAGAGAACCAGCTGGTTCTCTTACAGGTGGTCAGTTGGTCATTTTCATGCCATTACCTTGCCTGACCCTCATGATGGTAACCATTGTCCCATTTCACAGGTGGGTAGACTGAGTCTCACCAAGGCCAAATGAACTATCCAAGGCAATAAGTGAACAGAGAGAAAGCTAGAAATACAGTCCAAATCTCCTGCCTCCCACCTGGAGGAGAGGAGCTGACATACTGACATATGAAAACCATGCCTGCATCCACCTTTTCTGAGTTGGGTAATATGTCAAATTCATATCATTCATTCATTTATTCATTCATTTAACAACTATTCAACCCACACAACCCTCATTGGATGGGCTGGACTCTCCATGGTACCAGCACAGACACTATTGCTGACAGCCCAAGTCAACTCATAAAAGCCACCAGAAACACAAACACCACCATCCAGGGTTCCTTCCAGGTGATGCAGACAGGTAGCACAGCTGAGGCACGGCAGCTTACAGCATCTGTGCCCTAGCAGACACCACAAGCAGATGCCATGCTTACCGTGACCTCAGGCACACAGACCTGGTACCCCCTTTTCTTAATCACCCCATCATCGACAGTTGAAGGTCATCTTTGTCCTTTCCTCAAACCCCCCTCAAACTCCACTCAGTACCTCCCCCAAGAGGAGCTGGCCAGGCAGGGCCACTGAACTCCCTCAGTTGCTGCTGACTGCCTTTGCATCTGGCTTTTCTGATTAAATGCTACTATCCTAAGGAAGGGGCAGTAACCAGGGCGACCAGGAGTGGCACCTGTGCGGATTTAGACTCAGCCAGACTTTCTGCTCCACTTGGCTGCGAGCTGAGTGTAGAGTTGGCTGACCCTGTCCTCATGGCCACCAGAACATAGATGCCAGGGCCTCTTCCTCTTCTCCTGTTTCCAGAAACCTCACTGACAGGACATGTTCTTTTAAGTGCATAATTTCATGCTCCTTTTTTGTACTAACACAGCAGAAAGAATCACCCAAACATAACCACATAGCTGTATCTTTTGAAACCCTCTCCTCTGAGCTGTACAATACGGCAGCTGCTGGTCACACATGGCTCGTGAGCACATAGTCTGCATATACACCAGATCACCAAGACAGAAACCAAAGAGGGAGAGTGGAGAATATCTTATTAATAAGTTCTTATCTCATTTATGTATTAAAAATGTTATAGTGGGTAATATTGAACTAACCTATTTATTATACTTATTAATAAAGTAATATACTTATTGAGTTAATATATGTAATTGTGTAAATAGCTTTAAATGTTAATAATTTATTTAAAATTTATTATCTATAATAATAAAAGCGTAATATGCTAATTAGACTGGATAGCCAAATGACCTTCCAGATGACCTTCTGGACGAAGCTGGGACTGCGAGGGCCGAGCCCCTTGCACAAATTTCGTGCATTGGGCCTCTAATTACAAGTAAATTATACCTAATATGTTTGATTAAATGTTATAGATTCCCTCCCCAGTGGGCGGGAAAGACCCAGAAAACATAAAGCATGGTTTCTGTCTCGGTGGCCTGATATTTTACACTTATGGCACTTATGGTCTCAGTTTGAACCTACCACATTTCGAGTGCTCAAAGCCTGGTGCTGGGGCACAGTTTTACCCTCTGTCTAAGGGACGAGAGCAGTGGTTCTCAACCTTTCTAATGCCGCGACCCTTTAATACAGTTCCTCATGTTGTGGTGACCCCCAACCATAAAATTATTTTCGTTGCTACTTCATAACTGTAATTTTGCTACTGTTAATGAATTGTAATGTAAATATCTGTTTTCCAATGGTCTTAGGCTCTACAGCAGCGACCCACAGGTTGAGAACCGCTAGCAGGGTCGCCTAAGACCATCAGAAAACACAGATATTTACATTACGATTCACAACAGTAGCCAAATTACAATTATGAAGTAGCAATGAAAATAATTTTATGGTTGGGGGTCACCACAACATGAGGAACTGTATTAAAGGGTCACGGCATTAGAAAGGTTGAGAACCACTGGACTAAAGGGTAAAACTGGTTACGTGGTGATGTCGGGGAGACCCTGACAAAGGAGGCGGCGTGGCCCAGACCCTCTGGAGGAACGGGCTGCCTGGGCTCTGCCCCTCCCAATGCCGTCATGTCGGGAGAGTCTGGGGCCTGAGCTGGTGCCTTACCGGCGGGTCTGCTTGCAGATCTGCATACTGCAGGGCTGGAAGCCCCCGAGAGGCCGCTTCGACGTCCTGCCACTCCTGCTCCAGGCCAACGGCAATGACCCCGAGCTCTTCCAGATTCCCCCAGAGCTGGTGCTGGAAGTGCCCATCAGGCACCCCAAGTAAGAGGGCCTGGCATGGAGTCGGTGAGGGTGGGTGGATTTTCCCAGTGCTCCTCTGCCCATTCCTGTACTCCCTGGCTTTCTCTCTCCAGCCCAGACACAGGCTGAAAGGGGCTCTTGATTTCAGTCCTCACACTGCACCTGGGTACAGATTAATTCCTCCTTGACCAGCTGGGGGACTGCTATCTTTTCTGAATCATAATCTCCCTTTTTACCCCACTCCTAAGCTACCGACCCAGACCTGCCCTTTTCCAGCCCGAAGGATTAGAGAACAGGGGTACCTACTATCCTGTTGGGGGCTCAGATTTTAAATAGAGGGAGCTGTTTAAACCCTGTGACTTGATGGGAGTCAAGTCTGAAAGGAATTTGGAGTGAAGGAAATCCACAGTGGCCTTGGGGGCAAAATGGAGGCGGGCACCAAAAAACTCAATAATCAAGATAAATAATATTTTAATGCAATATTTTTTAAAAATCAAAAATAGCCCGGCTGGCGTGGCTCAGTGGTTGAGTGTCGACCTATGAACTATGAACCGGTTCGATTCCAGATCAGGGCATATGCCTGGGTTGCAGGCCTGATCCCCCAGTATGGGGCATGCAGGAGGTAGCCGATCAATGATTCTCTCTCTTCATTGATGTTTCTATCTCTCTCTCCCTCTCCCTTCCTCTCTGAAATCAACAAATATATTTAAATACATTTTTAAAAAGAAAGGAAAATAAAAAATAGTTTTAAAAAAATTCTGTGCTGTACAATGTGACAGCATTTTAAATAAATACAGGATCCAGTTCAGGGCTGAGACTAGAGGGAGGCAAACCAGGTGAGTCATGTGAGTGTAGGGTGGAATCCTGTCTTTATTTAAAGTTTTGATCTTACACAAATAACTTCGTTCCAATAACATGCTGCAATAGAAATTGTATGGTGCCTAGAGGCATGATGTCACCTGACCCTACCCAGATTGGGCATCAGGGAAGACTTTCTAAAAGAGTAAACAACATTTTAGCTGAGAATTAAAGTGCAAATAAGAGCTGGACAAACACAGAGGAAGAGAGAAGGTCCCAGGAGGAAAGAGTGGCCGTGCAAAGTCCCTGGGTAGGAGGGAACTCACTTTCTCCTGGACTAACTTTCAGAGTGGGCTTAGCAGATAAACAGCAGTCCAAGGCAGTGGTTTCCAGGCCTGGATATCCATGCAGATCACCTGGGAAACATGGTAAGATGCATATTCTCGGGCCCCAGCTCTGGACCTGTGATTCTCCAGCTCTGAAGCAGAGCCCAGGAATCAGGTTCTGACATAGCCCCAGTCAGTCGCTGGCATTTCAGCATCCCCAGACTCAGGATATCCCACCCTCTGTCTGCCTGAGACTCCTGCCTGGTGGTGAGCTGGGCTGTGTCCTTCTCCGCAGGTTTGAATGGTTCAAGGACCTGGGGCTAAAGTGGTACGGCCTCCCTGCTGTGTCCAACATGCTTCTGGAGATTGGCGGCCTGGAGTTCAGCGCCTGTCCCTTCAGCGGCTGGTACATGGGCACGGAGATTGGCGTCCGCGACTACTGTGACAACTCTCGGTACAATATCCTGGAGGTGAGGTCTCTCCTTAGTCACAAGGCAAAAGGGGTGGACGCAGCAGTTCTTCCCACAGCCAGGCTTTGGGGCTTAGAAACTGGAAATGGGCCGAAACCGGTTTGGCTCAATGGATAGAGCGTCAGCCTGCAGACTGAAAGGTCCCAGGTTCGATTCCGGTCAAGGGCATGTACCTTGGTTGCGGGCACATCCCCAGTAAGGGGTGTGCAGGAGGCAGCTGATCGATGTTTCTCTCTCATCGATGTTTCTAACTCTCTATCCCTCTCCCTTCCTCTCTGTAAAAAATCAATAAAACATATTAAAAAAAAAAAAAGAAACTGGAAATGGGTTACAACAGAACCTGCAATCTCAGTGACGCATCCGTGGCACTAACCGTGTATGGACTGTGTGCTAGGCAGTGTTCAAAGCACTTTGCATGTATAACATGCTTATGTAATCCTCACCACAACCTCCAGGTTAAAAAAAAAACCCTTTCACAGATGAGAAAACCAAGGCCTTTGCAGGGATGAAATGATGAGCTCAAGGTCGTGCCACTAGAAAGTGGCAGAGCTGGGATGCAAACCCAGTCTGGTTTTGTGGTCCAAGTTTATCACCACGCTGCTACACTGCCTCTCAGTGTCAAACTCTGTTAGAAGACCAATGAACTTGGGACCTTTTTTGTCTCTTTTCTGGAAAACCAGGGAGGAGGAGTGTCAGTGGTTTTCTGCCATACATGTTTCTCGGTGGAGGGTCTGGTTTCCTCCCTGGCTGAATCATCCTCATCTGCTGAAAAGTGCCGGGCAGAGTGCTTCCTGGTGCTCAACTCTGGTGAAAGCATCAAGATTGCTGTGGTTTTGTCAGCAAATGTTGTTCCTGACAACAGTCTGCTGTCACTGGCCTTGTTTCAAAATAGGGCACTGAGAAGCAGAGAACTGAAGTGCTGGCCTGTGTCACACAGTAAATAAGGTAGAGTCAAGATTAGAACCCAGAACCAAGCGTTAGGTTTATGTGGCTGAATCCATAGGTGTTCACTTGGATGGACCTTGAGGACATAGGCCACGTGGGCTAAGTCAGACCGACAATGACAAACACGAGATGATCTCGCTAATATGTGGATTCTGCTCTCTGGTAAAATCAGAGAGTTAGAATGGTGGTTGTCAGGGTGGGATGCATGAGAATTGGGGAAGATGTTGTTTTAGTCGTACAGATAAATAATTTCTGGAAATCTAAAGCACAGCATTGAGATTATAATCAACAACACTCTAGTACAGCTGTGGGCAAACTACGGCCCGCGGGCCGGATCCAGCTGTTCTATCCGGTTCTCTTGCTCTCCCCTCCGCTCCTTTACTTTGAATTTATATTAGTTCACACAAACACTCCATCCATGCTTTTGTTCCGGCCCTCCGGTCCAGTTTAAGAACCCATTGTGGCCCTCGAGTCAAAAAGTTTGTCCACCCCTGCTCTAGTATAAACTTCAAAATTTCTAAGAGACTATATCTTAATTGTTCTCACCACAATAATTACTTACAGATGTTAACTAATGCTACAGTGGTAATCATATTGCAATATATAAATGTACCCAACCAACACCTTAAACCTTGTACTCCTTAAATGTACACAACATCGTATGTCAATTATATCTCACTTTAAAAAAAAAAAAAATCCATGGTTGTTAGCCTGCAAGACAGAAGCCAAGGTCCTCAGCCTCGCTATCCCCTGCAGTTACCAGGGGAGCACAGCAGTGCCCGAGATCCCGCTCCCAGGGTTTGGATGGAATTGCTCTATGGGGGCGGGGGCGGGGCCGGGCGTCAGCATTTTTCAAAGCTCCCTAGAGGATTCTACTGGAGCAGCCACCGATCTTACAGACTTCTGGCAAGAAAGGAAAAACATTTTAGTTAATGTTCATAGAGATGCCTTGAGTCACATTTGGGGATTTTTTTTAAAGTTGTATAGGTGTTTTTTTCCCCTGCAATTAATTTCTCTTTTGTTAACCAAAATAATTCTGTAGAAGTAATAGTAGCAGCATGACTGGCTAGACACACACTCCCCTTTTATATATAACTCGAGCTTTATATGTACTTACGTAAAGCAGCAAATTCCTTACTTCCTGCATTTGTGTCGCTGCCCAAGGACCCCAAGCGGAATCTAACCCTTCAGCCCCAAACAGTGAATCAATAAGTCCGCCTCCATGATCTTGCTTGCATTTCGACTGCAACGAGTAGTCACTGGGTAACTTAAGTGAGACTCCCTCCCATCCCTGCCTCCAGTTCCAGCTGCCATTCTGTACAAATGTTGACAGCTGAGGCTGGGAAGCGATTTACCCAAAGCTGAGAAATTGTCGCATTCTAGCCCCATAATGAGACCCGGGTTCCCATGAGTGACTAGAATTGACAGAGTAAGAGAAAAGCTAGGCTCTAATTAGTGCATTTGCTGTTCGGTCTTCCCCACCCTTGACATCAGCTCCTGCTTCAGCTGTAACAAACATCAGGGGTTGTTTTTGCCAGAGACGCCAGCTGGTTGGGGAGCAGCTCCCAGGTTCTGGGCGGTACGCATCTCCCTGGGCTCCAGCTCTGAGGCCAAGTGGCTCTACAGAAGTCGAGCAAATCTAGGCACCTCTCAGCCTCACTTTCCTCATCTGTCAGATGGAGTCAGTCAAGCTCAAAACGTCCATGATCTAGATTACAAGTAGTGACCACTCCGGGGGTGGAGCAGGTTGGGTGGAGAGCTTTTCCCACTAGAAAATAGACAAGGTCACTCCCAGGCCCACATCTCTGGTTAAAACCCTGTGAAGACCCTCCTTGTTACATTTGGAATAAAAATCCTGGCTCCACACCCTCCACATGCATTGTCCTTCTTTCTGTATCTCTGATGCTGCGAGTCTGAACCCTCCTCGGGGGCTTTGCATATGCTGTCTCCCTGCTGAGACCCTCGCCTCCCTCTGTCTGCACATGCCCTGCTTTTTCTCCTCATTGTGGTCTCACTCCACCTCCACGTGGGCCTTTCCTGACTATCGTGGTTCAATGACCCCTGCCCCATATCCCTCCTCATCCCGTATCCTCGTCTTATTTTCTTCGTAGGAATTAGCACTGATCACAATATAAACTGTTCTCTCCCACTGTAAGTTCCGCTCAATAATAAGTGGCCAGCCACGTCTCTAATTTCCCACCACCGGTAGGTCCTCAATAAGAAATCTTCAGTGAGTGACTCACTCTGCCAGTGAGCTGACTAATAATTAAGACGTTCATTCATGATACGAGCTAGCCCTGCCCCTCCTTAGTCTGAAGTGTCCCAGCCTGTGAGTCTGTGTTCCCTTCTTCTTGCAGGGAGTGGCCAATAAGATGAACTTGGACATGAGGAAGACGTCCTCCCTGTGGAAGGACCAGGCGCTGGTGGAGATCAACATTGCAGTTCTCTACAGCTTCCAGGTAGTGCCAGGGTCCTGGCCATCAAGCCTCAGGGAGGAACTAAACCGTTCAGAGCCTTGGAGCAAAAAGTCCAAGAGCCCTCACTGCCAGGAACCACCTTTGGGGAGATCTGTCCATCAGCAAGGTCTACTGCCCATCATGCATGCCTGCCTCTCCGTGTTGATCTTGAGTGTGGACATTTGAGGAGGAGATGACCAGTAGGGGGGGTTGTGACTTGTCACCTGTGATTTTTTAGAATTGAGATGTCAGGTATGGTCTGTTTCTTGCTTAGGGTCTCAGACAATCAGCTAACAGAGACAGGATTTTGTATCACCGCCATAAATGGAGAACCAAGATCAGTTGCCTTAAGTACAAAAGAATTGTAAATTTAAATAAATAAACAAATACAAGGAATAACAAAACCAAGTTGTTTAATTCCAGCTAGATAAGAGAGAGGTTCATTTAAAAAAGGATGGTGGGGAGAGAGGAAGACTAGCAAGAGAGGCTTGTTAGCAGCAAACCAAGACTTTCTCCTGGGTACAGTCAGAAGGAGAAATGCAGAGAAGTATTGGGCACTAAACCATCTCCAGGACCTGCCCTTCGGGAAACGCCATTCTGTGGGAGAATCCTGAAACACCCCAGCTTTCTTACCTCCTGGCTCCTGTCCCCTCTCCACCCACAGAGTGACAAAGTGACCATCGTCGACCACCACTCGGCCACCGAGTCCTTCATTAAGCACATGGAGAATGAATACCGCTGCCGGGGGGGCTGTCCAGCAGACTGGGTGTGGATTGTGCCCCCCATGTCTGGCAGCATCACCCCTGTCTTCCACCAGGAGATGCTCAACTACCGGCTCACCCCCTCTTTCGAATACCAGGTCCTGCCCCTCCCTGCCTCTTCGCACTATGTCTTCGATATCCTTGTGTGTGTTATGCTGAGAGCATGTCTCAATTCAGACTAGCACTTTGGACACCAAAGTGCTCAGTAGCCATGCTTGGTTAGTGGCTACCATATTGGACAACGCAGCCCTAGCAGAAAGATTCATGGAAACTAACTGAGTAGTCTGGGGTCTCAAGGAAAGTCTTGGAAGGGACTGAGGACTGCGTGGGAAGGTCTAGCAGGACAGTGCAGAAAGGCTGGGCCAGCCCCTCTGTGCAAGGACCCTGTGGTCATCACTCGCAGAAGCACTTCCTTCAAGGGCTGCGGGTTGGGCATGGCTGGGCAGCCACAGCCCCCAGGGATCCTGAGCATCTTCCAATAGGAGCCAGGTTCCCTCACTGCAGTAACCGTAGTCCTTTCTTCCCAGCCTGACCCTTGGAACACCCACCTCTGGAAAGGCACCAACGGAACCCCCACAAAGCGGCGAGCCATCGGCTTCAAGAAGCTGGCAGAGTAAGTCTCCTGAAGTAGGTGGGGGGTGTATGTGCCCCAAAGCTTGGAGAGCCCCAGAAAAGGAAGCCAGGCAGCTAGTCATGCCTCTGACCTCTAGTGTGATAAAATTTCTCTACTTTCTCTCACCCCCGCATGCCTTCTTTGCCTCAGTGTGGGATGTAAATGTCGCCACAATTCTTCTCCCTCCCAATTTTACTTTCCTCACCCAGTTTCATAAATTCTTTTCCTGGAGGCAATAGTATGTTGGTAAACCAGCTATCCTGATAATAATATTAAAAGTAAAAGTAATAGTAGGTATTTAATGTTGGCCAATTTCCATAGTGTAAATACTCCCATTATGGCCAGTTTTAAGCTACCAACAGGAAGTCACTGAACCTGTAGTAGAGAGGAGCTGGGATGAGCTGGGTCCAGAACATCACTGCCAGTAGTGCTCTTGTCCAGGGCTGAACTCTAATTTCATTCATTTATTCATTCGTTCATTTGGCCCACAAATGAATACTGAGAGCCTACTCCCTGTCAGGCACTGTACTAGGCTCTAGGAAAGACATCACGAGCCAGACAAATGTGGTCCCTGCCCTCTTGAAGCTCACAACCATTCATCTGTCAAAGAATCACACAAATACAGTCAGCACTTCAAGTGCCATCGAGGAATGATCCGTGGTGCCAAAGAACAGACTTCACCGAGTTTAGGAGGTCAAAGAGGGCTTCCTTCCGGAGATGACAATTGAGCTGAAGAATAAGATGAATAAGTCCTAACTGAGCACAGAAGGGCGGGAGGGAGGTTATGGACCAAGGCCACCACAGAATAACTGTCCTGAACGTATAGCCAGCCCAGCTGGTGTGACTCAGTGATTGAGTGTCAACCCATGAACCAAGAGGTGACCAGGTCAATTCCCAGTCAGGGCACATGCCTGAATTGTAGGTTTGATTCCCCAGTAGAGGGTGTGCAGGAGGCAGCCGATCAATAATGTTTCTCTCTTATGGATGTTTCTATCTATCCCTCTCCCTCTCTCTCTAAAAATCAATAAAAACATTTGAAAAAATAAAGAACGTGTAGCCTGCAAGGGACCAGCTGACAAATGGGTTGGAGCCAACTGAGGTGCTCTAATGGGCATGCAGGCTTCTAAGAAGGAGAGCTCTGCCGGCACTCGGAGACACCCTGTTTGGAACTAACTTACTTTTTGGCAGAGGAGCTAAGTATGCACTGAGCTCCTCACTCTCTTTCCTGAATGCCCTCAGGTCCAGAACTCTCTCTGCACGGTGGTAGTTGTAAAATATAAAAGTAAAAAGTTGGTGCCATCCATGCCACAGACCCCAGAAGCAAGACACTGGTGGGTCTTGCAGGGACTCAACCCTGGGTGCTGGCTCTGTTAATATGGCCCATGGCATCTCTCTCCCTTTCTCCTCTCCTCTCTCCTTCCACCTAACCCCATCTTCCAGCCAAGCAAGGGCACCTCAGCAGCCATTCTTTCACTAATGAGAGATCACAAATATTCTCAGGGAGGCAACCTCTGGCTTCCCTTCAGTTCAGCTGTCTGGTGGAGGAAGAAGGGGGGATCTAAAACATTAACTGCTCTATTAAGATGGGGCTAGAAACAATGGAAGTTAATTATAGCTGCTTTTTTATGCTTCCATCCTTCAAAGGGAACCCTCCAGGCACCTTTTATTTCTCTCTGTTTCTCCCCCTTAGCCCAAGTGCTCCTGCAGCGTGGGTGGTTTCCCTGATTCTAAAAAATGATGAATTTACCACCAATAATCCCCAGGTAGGAGTAATTAGCAAGTTGTCTGCTCAGAGATGCCTATTTAGAGAAGGGATGCTTGCTCTGAAGGTGAGCCCAGACATTCCTGGGCCTCTGGCCTGGCTGCCTCACCCAGGCCCTCATGGACAGGAAGGAAGAACAGTGGTTCTGAATTCTCCATTTAAATACAAAGAGCCTAGACTTGACATTTGAACTCCCCGAGTCTTCAGTGGTAGCAGCATCTTTAAAATTCTTTCCTTTTGCTAGATATATATTTAGTGCCTATTTGGCATCAGCTGTGCAAGACCCTGGATATGCATGGCTGACTAAACCAGACCTGGTCCTCCACTTCTGAAAGCCCTTTGAGCTCAATACCTAGTGATTCTCTCTCTCTCTCTCTCTCTCTCTCTCTCTCTCTCTCTCTCTCTCTCTCTCACACACACGCACACACACGCACACACACGCACACACACGCTCTAATGTAAGCCCCATCACAGCTGCTTGTCCACAGCTACATTCTCTATGTTCTTCAGCTCCTATAACAATGCCTGGCACGTAAGTGCTTAACACACATTTGATGAATGAACAAATGAGTGCATGAATGAATGATCATCTATTTGGGACAATGCTTGGCAAAGCAAGGTCTTCAAGACTGGGATTGATCAATTAACAACCCAACACAATTAACCAACCATTTCAGCTAATGACTCGTTGCTCTGGAGGGACTTAAAGGGGTCAAATGGTGCCTAAATTCAGGCTTTGAGTTTCCCGAGGCCATCAAAGATCAGGACAGTAAGTTCTCTCTGGTTAATGTCATGGATCATGCTTCTGCCCAATAGTCCCAGCCTGGCATTTCCCATGGTCCTCTTCCTCTCCTTCCTCCCAGAGCCGTCAAGTTCTCAGCCAAGCTGATGGGGCAGGCAATGGCCAAGAGGGTCAAGGCGACTATCCTTTATGGCACAGAGACGGGTAAATCGCAGGCCTATGCCAAAACCCTGTGTGAGATCTTCAAGCACGCCTTCGATGCCAAGGTGGGTAGGGGGCATTTCCAGCTCTCCAGCCCCTCGTGGTGATTAAAGTTGGGAGGGGAGAGAGGGAATTCCACAGAGTAGAACCCTTTGAGACTGGATGAAAGCACATCTCAAGTTGCCCATCAGCACACACGCTCACATTTTCATAAATTTCAGGGGACTCTGATGTTCCTCTCTCTGTGAACCCCCCAGGAGTCCATGAATCACAAAATGAAACCCCAAGATCTAGAGGAAACTGTTAGAGGATTTTATGAAAATCAATTCTGGAGTCAGTTTAAGAAGCTCTGCGTTAAATACAGTTCAGTGGGTTTCTTTGCTGCAGGACTTCTCAGAGCCTTTAGTCTGCAAGTCTGTGTTATCATCTCCAAAAGAGGAGGGCAGAGAATGTAAATGTTCCCCAAACATGTTTGTTTATGGCTCACTTATTTTTGGGAAGCATCTCCAGAGACTGGGCTTCCCTAAAACCGCCATTGAAAAATGTTTCTCAAGCGATACTAAGATACAGGGCAACAATCTTGCCCTAAAGCAGGTATCTCAGACTTGTCTGGCCCAGGTCATCCACCCTTCTGGAGGGAGGGTTAGAAAGGAGCTGAGCAGCAGTTGGTCAGATCCAGTCAGCCAGGTCATTCCCAGCCTAGATGTGGTCAAGAAGATTCCAAGCTGAAGGGTCTCAGGATCTGTCTCTCCTGGCAGTCAACCCCTTGCACCGTTTCCCCAGATTCCCTACGTCCTTCAGGCCACAGTGACCATAGGAAGGTCCCACACTGCCAAAGGCTTTCCGCTCTACCCATTGAAATAGCCACACCCCATGCATTTGGTTCTTCCAAAGGAGATGGCTCAAGATGACTCATCTTCTGCCTCTCTTCCTCCCCCTCCTCCTCCTCCTCCTCCTCCTCCTCCTCCTCCTCCTCCTCCTCTTCCTCCTCCTCCTCCTTCCCCCATCCTTCTTGTTCTCCCACCTTCTCTCTCTCCTCATCACCTCTTCCTTCCTGCCCCCCTTCTGCTCTCCCACCTAGGTGATATCCATGGAAGACTATGACATTGTGCACCTGGAACATGAAACTCTGGTCCTGGTGGTCACCAGCACCTTTGGCAATGGAGACCCCCCTGAAAATGGGGAGGTAAGATGAGTTTTCACCTGTTCTAGCAGGAAGAAAGAGGGGCTACCATTGCACCTGCTATTCAGTAGCAAGTCCTCCCAAGGCCTCAAAGACAGTGGTTTCAATGTGGATCTAAGCTTGGCAAAGATTGGACAATTCCAAGTTCTCTGTCTATTGGTACCCAGGGACTGGCTGGTTCCTAGTGAAATTGCTGTCATCTGAGTGAGCTTGTTCTTTAGAACGGATGCTCAAACCAAGAGCTTGGTGTCCCCTGGAGCTTGATGCTCCAGATGAGAGAAGTGAGGACAATGTTTTTATAGAGGAAAGCCACAAAGGGGCTTGGTGTGCTGAGGGCTGGGAGTCCACTTCGGCAGTTCTTTAAGCAGCTGACCCTCCCATGTGCGTCTGCAGCTCAAGCATTGCTGCCCTGCCAAGCCCCTCACCATCTCACCATCTCGGACATCCAGGCCCCCAAGCAGCAGACTCCTCTTTTTCCAGCTAGGACCCCAGACTCTCGGTGCCTAAGCATATTCCAGCTTTAATAATACACGCTTCACATGTCACTCACCTCTTTCGGTCTGCAGAAATTCGGCTGTGCTTTGATGGAAATGAGGCACCCCAACTCTGTGCAGGAGGAAAGGAAGTAAGTGAATGGCCCTCCAAGGTCGCATGACACCCCTTGGGGGTAACTGGAAATTGTCTTTTGGCACCTGGGGTTCACATTTGAGATCTGGGTGGGTGGTGGTTGTGACCTACAGTCCATCTGTGGCCGATTTTAGCCGGAGGGTGCGTGTGCCCCACCAGAGCTGATGCTTTGGTCTCTAACTAGAAGGTCTTGGGTTGGTCACTTCACAGCCCTGTGCCTCAGTTTCTTCTCCTATCAAATAGGGTTTATTGCACCTGCCTGAACTCTCCAATTTGTAAGAAACTAGACATATGTGCCCTGTGAAAAATTAGGAGCACTGTGCAAATACCAGTTCTCTCCTGCCGCTGGGAACCGACATGCGGAATCAGTGAAATGAGCTGCTTTCCCTGGAACTGTTCCACCTGATGCTCACAATGGCATTGCAGCTCGTGTGGGGGTTGCATTCAAAAGAAGGCAGAGAGATGCCTGCAGTCAAACGATGTTCACATGACATTGCATCCACGGTGGGGCTGGGTTCTAAAGAGATTCGGTGATCTGAAAAACACCTGGAATCTAAATTACCCTTGAAAAGCCCTTAAATCCCCCACAAAGTGGAGAACATATGGCAGGTGCAGACGGAGCTGCCTTTCAGTGAGGCCAGCACAGCACTTCCTCCAGCTCAGAGCAGGCCCCATGCCTGCAGTTGGGCACCAAATGCCGTCGCTGGCCGTGGTTCACAGAAAATCCCTCTTGGTTTTCTTGTAGCCGAGCACGTGTTGCCAAACTCGCATGCGTTCCATATCCAGGGGGTGGCTGAGTCCCTTACACTCAGCCCTTGTTCTGTGCCCAACTCCAGCACTCAATGTCCCTGCCCCTCTCCTGCCCATCCCATCCTGGGTGGTCTCCAGCAGGTCCCCTCCTTCAGGGAGAGATAGGGCACCATCCGTTCTCCCCTCTAGGTACCCGGAACCCTTGCGTTTCTCTCCCCGTAAAGGGCCTCCCCTCCCCCGAGGTGACACAGAAGTCCATGGTCTGGCTGCAGCCCGTGACAGCCAGCACAGGTAGAGCGGGTGTGCGTGTGCATACATGCACCTGTGTGCATGCATGTGTGCAGGGAGATGTGTGTGTGCACGCGTGCGCATGCATGCCCGATGCTCGAATCTCCAAGGCCACATCTAAGTGTCAAGGAAACCTGAGGTTCTAACCCGGGCTGTGCCACTAACTCATTAAGTGACCTGGAGCAAGTCCCTTGACCTCTTTGGGCCTCAGTCTTTCTCATCCACCAAATGGGGAGAAGCTCTCTCTGTCCTGACTATACCTGGGAGCTGTTGTGAGGGTCAAAAGATAACAACAGAGAGGAAAGCATTTGGGAAACCGTAAACCTCATACAAAAACATGTGCTGTTATTCTTACCCCACAACCACCCACCATCCCTCCCACTAACACCACGGCCACCCCCTGATATGTTGCATGCCTTATTTGGAGAAGTGACTCAACGTATGACTATTTTAGGGCAGAAACTATGCTTACATGTATTTAGACCTTTCCCGATCCTGGAGCAAGCACTGAAGATAGCCCGCTTAGGAACCCTGCTGCCAGAATGCGCAATTTCTTTTTTTGTCTTTTGCACTCAGATTGATGTATTGAATGTTTGTGTTTCTTTTTGCTTTGTTTCTTTTGTTTGGAGGTTTGGATTTTTTGTTTTTGTTTTGGAGGGGTTGTCTTGGAGATTTGTTTTGTTTTGTTTTGTTTTACGTTTCTGCCCTGTCTGAGATCAAAACTTACTTTTAGAGAAAAACTGGAAAACCAGGTTTGTGTGTTTTCTTGAGGCTTAAGGCTCCTGAGCCTCTAATGCTGAGGTTTGAGTCCCAATGACATCTTCCTTCCCCTTCAAAACAATTTAATGAGGAAGCCAGTCCCCTTTCCTGCCACATGTCAGTGCTGAGCACTTTCCATGTTGACATGGAAGGTGGGATGTGACAGACCCTGGAAATGTCTAAGGACCACAACTTGACGGAAAGAGCAGCGTCCAATCAAACTTTCTAGGGTGACGTACATGGTCTATATTTCTGCCGCACACGGTTGTTGAATGAGGAGCAACTGACGTGTGGCTTGTGCGAGTGAGAAACAGAATTTTTTGTTATATTTAGTGTGAATTAATTTAGCTTTACATTCAAATAGCCACAGGTAGGCAATGGCTACCACAGTGGACAATACAAGTCTCGGTCCAGGCTACGCAAAGTGAGGTCTGGGGACAAGCGGCATTGGCATCTCCTGGGAGTTTACTAGAAATGCAGACTTTCAGGCCCAGCCCCAAATCTTCAGAATCAGGATCTGCCTAACACAGTCCCAGGCTGATCCTTACACACGTTAAAATTTGGGTAGCAAGGAAGCATTGTCTAATGGTTAGGGGTGGTCTGTTCTATTCCTTCCTGACTTCTTGCCTATTCAATTATTTTGACTGTTGGGCTTTCAATTTCCTGAGTTGAGTGTGGTCAGAAAGACACCTTTAATACACAGGGCATCAAGTACAGATGGCTGGCTGGCACGGTGGTGGGTGAGGGTAAGTTGATCTATTGTAGAGGAGGCCTTAGGATGCTATGGTCTCACTCATCACACATGAGAGGGTCCTAGAATCAGGACTGGTCGTTTGAAGATCCAGGGTGTTGACCTCAGGAGAGGGCTCAAGACAGAGCTCATGACTCTCTTTCCTTTTGGCAGGAGCTACAAGGTCAGGTTCAATAGTGTTTCCTCCTATTCCGACATCCACAAATCATCAGGCAGTGGGCCGAACCACAGAGACAACTTTGAGAGCACTGGCCCCCTGGCAAATGTGAGGTGAGCAAAGGGCTCGGGGCATCAGGGGTGACAAAGGCTCTTGGGGAACTGGACTCAGCTGCAAAGTGGGCTCTTTGTTGTGGGGGTGTCTTCCTTACACACCTATTCATCTCTGGAACAACCAGTTTCACCTGACTCCTCTTGGTAAATGCACAGCCTCATTGCCCCCACAATCCCGTATTTGCCCACCACACACCTTTTACCCCCCATCACACACTTTTCACCCACTCATCAGCACATCACTGTTGATGAAGAACGTTGACCCCTAGAAATTACGCAATGAGCTGTCCTTCCCAAGTGATATGTTGTACACTTGATAGAAGCTTCTGGAGACAAACTGCCATAACCCAGTAGTTCTCAAACCTGGGTGTGCATTAAAAGCACCTGGAGATATATGTAATACACCCCTAACCAAGCCCCACCTCCAGAGATTCTGGTGTAATCAGCCTACAATTGGGACCAAGCATTGCTTTACTAAAAAAAAAAAAAAAATGCCTACTTCTCCTCTCCCCCCAGCTGGGTATGTCTGTTGTTTAGAGTGTCATCCCAATACGCCAGGGTTGTGGGTTCAATCCCCAGCCAGGACACATAGAAGAATTAACCAATGAATACATCAATAAGTGGAACAACAAATCTCTCTCTCAAATCAATCAATCAATTTTTAAAAACAGAAAATATTTTCCCAATTGACTCCATTGTGTAGTCAGATTCAAAAGATACTGGCCTAACTCCTTTATTTTCAAAAGCATAGACACATGCCATGAGGTAACTTTAGGTAGTACATGGACATATATTTTGTACTTCAATAGTTGTGTCTTCAGTTTAATGGGTATTTGGAAAGAAATAAAACTGGATGTCATGTCAAACCCTTGATTTCACAGATATCGGTCAAGACGAGGCTGATACAATCAGAGTATCCAGGCCTGGCCAGGAATCTCTAACTAAACCTGGCCACTAATTGAACCTTCTTCACAGATGCTCAGAGTAGTGCTCAGTAGATGATTCAGATCACAGGGCTCCTCGATATTGAAGCATTGTGGCCATCAGTCCACTCTTTAAAAGACTTAATTTTTAAAGCAGTTGTAGGTTCATAGAAAAATTCAGGGAATGTACATAGACTCCCCATATACTTTCTGCCCCACAACACATACATACACATAGCCTACTCTGCCATCAACATTCCCACCAGAGGGTACATTTGTACAATTGATGAATCTACATTGACACATCATGAGCACACCAAGTCCATGGTTTACATTAGGGTTCCCCCTTGGTGCTGTCCATTCTATATAGGTTTTAAAATCTGTACATTTTTTTAGTTTGACATTGAAATGTCAGCTGCATAGTTTGACAGTCGGACCCATTTTTCCCTTATTAAATCACCATGGCTTAGAGCAGGCAATGGCAAGTGACAGCCGTGGTCCAAATCCAACCTAGCCACTGTCTGTCTTTGTACAACTCATGAGCTAAGGATGGTTTTTACACCTGAACACTTGCAATTCATTTAATGATTTAAAAAAAACAAAAACACTACCTTTGAGCCCCAATTAAGCAAAATGTTATCTCCCATGAAAAAGAATTCTCATGAGTAGACATATATTACTAAAAAATTATACTGAGCTATAATTATTATCATTATTAGTAGTACATTTTTAACTTTGTCAGTAGAAAAAATGTGTGTGAATTTGTTCTTGTTATAGAAATAGCTATATGATAATCATTTCAATTTTGTTTCTTCACCTAAAAATATTTACTCTCTGGCCCCCTATACAATAACTTTGCCAACTCCTGGTTTAGAGGCTTAAAATAGGAACTCTGAAGCCATGAGGTGAAGACGGTGATGGAAATGTGAGTCTGGGAAGTGACGATGATGTAGGTCTTCAGGTGCACCGGGAAGCGTATTGATGAACTCATCTCTTGAACCATCTGCTATGAACACATGGGGGCTGGATGGGCTAGTAAGCACAAATTAAACGCAGGTTAAACAGCGCTAATGAGTAACAGAGTTGGTGACAGTCAAGTATGGTGGATGTCACAAACATACATATTGCAGATTTGGGGAGCAATGCCTTAACCACACGGCAGGCTGGTACTGGGCATTTCCAAATCTGCTTAGGCTAAGGGTGGCCCTCCAACCAGTCCACTCCTGGTCACCAGCTCTCTACACACTGCCCTGTGAGGAAAAGGGGAGGAATCCAGGTCCAGGAAGATCATAGGTGAAGGAGGGATGGGGAAAACACTGCCTGATCTCATCCACTCTCCTTGGAAAGGCTCTGGAACCAGGAGGAATGGAGGGCAGGAAAGAAGAGGAGAGTGAGATGAGAAAGGAGTGGAAAACTTTCATTTCACATGTGAGACACCTGGACCTATCTCAAGTTCATTCTCCAATGATGGAATTTCTTCCCAGCGTCTCCTGATACCCCATCTCACCATCTTGGACCCCTTGTCCTAAAAATGAGATTTGGGAACAGCACCAGACCCTGGATGGAGTAGGTTAAACAGCTCTACTCTTTGGCTTGTCTGACATGACAGTCTACAGCAGAACACTCTGACCTGGGAAAGAAGTGGTAGGGGGTGTACTTGTCCCACTGGGAACCTGTCACTCCAGTCCCAAAGAGGTCAAGGCCTACAGCCAGGACCAAGCCCTGGAAGTGTGACATCAAATGTCTGTAGGACACACCGAGATAGGAAGAGTGGCCACCTGAGGCCAGCCCCCCACTTCCCATACCTGAAAGCCGCCAGCCCCCATCTCCACATCAACCAAAATGTCACTAACTTGACCCCCATCTATTCAAACAGCAGCATCTTCTTGGTGGTGTCTATGCCAGGGGGGTTTGTGAAACCAGTTAATTTCATAGACATTGCAAGGGGCGGAGCTAGCACGTTCACAAACCCTTCCACCCCTTTCAGAAGAGCCTGTCCACACCCACATGTGACGTGTCAGCGACAAGTCCTCTTGGTCTCCTCATTGATTCAGGCCCCCGAGGACCTCTGTGTCATAATTCCCATTGTCTTTGTACTTGAAACTGCTCTGGTTTTGTAGAATTACAAAACTTGTAGAATTTAAGCTTCCCAATGTAGACAAATACTCCCAACTAGTCCAACTTAGAAAGGGACACACAGGAAAGAGCCAGTGATTCTGGATGATCACTCTCCCCAGCTCATTTTCCTTAGGACAAATTTGGAACTTCCTCCTGAGGACAGTATTGCCTAGTAGATAGCAGAGGAAGGGAGAAGCCCCTGGGGGGCTATTTGAATGATAGCCTTCTCCAAATTGGCTTGGGGTTGCCTGACCACCATGGCTAACCACAGTCCTTCTGGAAAAAAACACACAGGTGTATTGGTCTGCTTCGGTGGCCTTAACAAAACACCACAAAGTAGCTTCAACACTTGAAGTTTATTTTCTCACAGTTGTGGAAGCTGGAAATCCAAGATCAAGGTGCTAGTAGGACTGGTTTCTGGTGAGGCTTTTCTTCCTGGCTTGCAGACAGCCACCTTCTTGCTGTGGCCTTTCCACTGTGCACATGCAGAGAGAGAGACTCAGGTGTCTCTTCCCCTTCTAATGAGGACACCAGTTCTATTAGATTAGGGCCCTCACATTATAACCTCATTTCATCTCAGTTACCACCTTGGAGGCACCATCTCTAAATACAATTAGTTACATTGGGGGTACGGCTTCAACACATGAATTTGGGGAGGCATAGTTTTATTCATAGCACCAGGCACCTCCCTCAGCCTAACCTCACGAGCTTTCTGTTGTCTCGTTGGCAGGTTCTCGGTGTTTGGCCTTGGCTCGAGGGCATACCCACACTTCTGCGCCTTTGGACATGCTGTGGACACCCTCCTGGAAGAGCTGGGAGGAGAGAGGATCCTGAAGATGAAGGAAGGGGATGAGCTCTGTGGGCAGGAGGAGGCGTTCAGGACCTGGGCCAAGAAGGTCTTCAAGGTAACCATCCCCCCAGATCTCAGAGACCCAGGGGGAAAAGTCATGCTCCCCTTGACCCCCAAAGACAGACTACCTAAACCATCAGAAAGAGAAGAAACTTGAGAGGACCCCTGGTACTTCCCCCATGTATCCACCCAGGAGGCAGCTTTAAACAACGCAGATGAGCTTGGGTGGCCTTACAACACACATTCTTCACCCTGAACCCAAACCCCTGCATTGTGTCTGAGGAGTTAGTCTACAAAAGAAATGACAGAATCTTGGAATTTCAGGGAGGAATCCATCCCTCACTCACTCACATTTGGTTGACAAGTAGACAGAACACATAGAATTGATTAACCAAACCAAGGGCCATGCCTTGACCTGGAACTCAGATCCAACCAACTTGTCTACTTGGAGAAGCATATTCCTCTTGTGCTAAATATTCACTAGCCAATGTGGGAGCCATTAGCCACATGTGGCTATTTAAATCTTAATATGGTGAATGGATAAATAAAATTCAGTATGCTTATGCAAAAGAATACTCTTCGGCCATAAAAAGGAATGAAGTCCTGACACATGCTACAACATGGATGAACCTTGAAGACATGATCTCAGTGAAAGAAGCCAGATACGAAAGGCCATATACTATATGATTCCATTTATATGAAATGTCTGGAATAGGCAAATCTGTAGAGACAGAAAGTAGATTAGTGGTTGCCAAGATTTTGAAAAAGTGGAAATGGGAGTTACTGTTAATGATGATACAGAGTGTCTTTGAGGTCACGAAAATGTTCTGAAAGTGGATAGCGGTGGTGGTGGCAGCACATCCTTGTAAATATACTAAAAACCACTGACTTGTACATTTTTAAATGGTGAATTTTATATTATATGAATTATCCCTTCTCACTCTTTATGAGAATATGTAATTATATAAAATATAGTTCATTTACATATAGTTCATTTATCTCATTCTATATATATTCATCCTATATTAATGTTATTCTATACTACTTTTCAATGTATACATTAAATTGGATTAAAACGTCCATTTCTCGGTAGCACAGGCCATGTTTCATGTGATCAAAAAACACAAGTGGCTGGTGGTCACCCTGTCAGACAGCATAGAACCATTCCATCATGATAGGACATCCTATTCTGGACTGAGGCCACAGGAGGATAAAGGACTAATGGCCTCCTATCTGTGTGTGGGGCATGATTTAGTTGCCCCTTGGGGGAGAAAGAAAAAGCAATAACTATAGACCCACCTTTACCTGCTCTTTCCTCGGCCCTGGAGTACCTTCTTACCAGCAGCCCCTGGAGAAAAGGGGCTACACAATCTTCTGTGATCCAATTGATACTTTTTATTCTGAAAGCAAATGCAGGTGTAGAGCAAGAGGGAAACTGAGGCCTCTGAGCTATAAAGAAACCTGTGTGGGGAGGCTGTGTCAATAAGCCTGTTCCTGCTTTCTTCCTGGATGGGGAGAATGGAGATAACTTGGCTTTTTTCACACCTCAAGATAACTGTGTGGTTGTTGACTTCAATCGGCCACCTTTGAGTATCCCAGAAGCAGAGTCTGTTACAAGCCACCCTGTCCTTTAGCTATTACTCCCCTATCGTCACATTCCAACCCCAGGCCTGGCAACCACTCATCTGCTTTCTGTCTCTATGGATGTGCCTATGCTGAACATTTCATATGAATGTGGTCTTTCATGCCTGGCTTCCTTCACTTTAGCATAATATTCTCAAGGTTCATCCATGTTGTAGCATGTATCAGTACTTCATTCCTTTCTTTTTTAATATTTTTTATTTTATAATAAATTGAGATTACAGAAAAGTAACAAGGATGTACAAGGAGTTCCCTTCACCCACCTTGCCTCACTGTTAACATAACCATGGTACACATGTCAAAACTAGGAACAGTGATACAGGCTTTATTCAGATTTCACCCATTTTCCCACTGATGCCCTTTTTCTGTTTCAAGATCAAATCCAGGTTACCATATCGCATTGTCAAAATATCTCTTTCATCTCTTCAGTTGTGTTTCTCAGTCTTCCCTTTATGATCTTAAGAGTTTCTAAAAGTACTGGTGAGGCATTTTGTAGTGTTTCCCTCAATTTGACTTTGTCTCATCTTTTTTTCAAGATTAGAGGGGGGTGATAGGTTTGGGGGAAGAATATCCCAAAGAGAGGTGTCCTCATCACATCATGCCAGGACACCTGGGGTCACCATGACTTATTTTAGAGATGTTAACCATGATCACTCGATGAAGGCACATTCCTTTTCATGGCCAAATATTCCATTGTATGGATATATCATGTTTTGTTTATCCATCAGTTGATGAACATTTGAATCATCTGAAAATCAACACGAGGCCAAAAATTGGTGAAAAGCTATCTTTGAAAACCTTTGGTGTTATCCTTGGCTTTTTTCTCAAAAAATAATTCTGAACAGTAATTCTTAGGATCACTAGAGTTAGAGAACTTATAAACTTAGCAAATGAAAACAAAATTTATGTACAGGTATACAGACATTCAATATATTCTGCCTTGAATGTAACTTTTTAAAATCTGTAGAGGAAAATGGATAGGAAATTCTAAAATATTTACTTTCTTGTTTAATAGTAGACCTCTACACATGTTGGTTTTATAAATAAGTGCATAGAGTTACATACGAAATAGATGTGAGGTCCTAAAGACAATAGTAAATGTGATATGTCCAGCACATCAAAGGCACTCAAAAAATATAGGATAGATTAGTGGATGGATGGATAGATGGATGGATGGACCAACAGACTGGTGGGTAGATGGGTGTGTGGGTGGGTGGGCGGAAGGGGAGTTGGAGGGGTTGATAGATGGAGTGCTTAAGGGGTGGGTGGGTAGGTGGGTAAATGGATTGAAGGATGGATGGTGGGATACATGCCATGACTCGGAGCTGTTGGAGAAGAGTCCCTCTTGGCTGACAGAGGCCACTGAAAGCCCTGTATGTGCCACAGACAGCCTGTGACGTGTTCTGCGTGGGAGATGATGTCAACATTGAGAAGGCGAACAACTCCCTCATCAGCAATGACCGCAGCTGGAAGAGGAACAAGTTCCGCCTCACCTATGTGGCCGAAGCTCCAGAACTTACACAAGGTACCTCTCACCAGGCTCCGGGGTCGGCACTCAGGACAGTGGGGCAAAGGAGAGTCTGGAGCTGTCACATGGAAAGGTGCTGAGAGAAAGTGGGTTTCATCGCTTAGTCCCTTACGTTCAGTCCTCCCAACGAATACACTGCTGCTGCCCTGCGCTCAGTGAAAAATGCGCATGAACATCTCTCTCTCCCGGAGAATGGGGCGTTACCCCGAACCGTCCTCTTCTCAATAAGTCCAACCAGATTTGCTCTGCGTTCTGCATTTCCACAGCCACCCCACCCACCCCAACCACTGCCTGCCTGACCTCTTCCTTATTTTCCCTTCACTTGACTCGAGAGCAGTGGTCACCAGCTGGTAGTCGTGAGGTCTAAAAGGTTGGCGACGGCTGGTTTAAGGAAACCTTTGGAGCAGCGGTCGCCAACTGGTGGTCTGCGGACCACTGTGGTCCATGAGGTCCGAAAATTTGGTGACTGCTGCTCCAGAAGACAGTGGGAGTGCGAGTAGAGGGTCAATAGAAGCTGAAAATGTTCTACTGACAACTGTTTAACCCATTTCAGGAGGATTTTTTTTTTTTTCTCCCCGCAGGTCTATCCAATGTGCACAAGAAGCGGGTCTCAGCCGCTCGTCTTCTCAGCCGTCAAAACCTTCAGAGCCCTAAATCCAGGTAGGAACCTTATTCACTCAGGTATCACCCCGCTGCTCTAGAAGCCCCCACAGGGAGGCGGCGTCCTTGCTGACTCCAGAAACTGGTTTCCCGTTACCATCCCAAGTGCCATTGAGAACCCATTGCTGCTTTGTAGCATCTTGGTTTTCTGCTTTTCCTTTGCCAAGCCCCTACCTGGAGGGACAGGAAAAGGAGATGGTGATGATCATTGTGGAAAGAGAATGGTTCTATAAAAAGTTTCCCATATAGACCTCTCCCTTGTAGAACTGCTAATTGTGCCATTGCATCTCAGTCAAAATCACTTAGTCCAGGCATTTTCTCCTGGTGAGTAATTCTTCGCTAGAGCCCTGCTTACAGTCCTTTGGAATGACAGGAGGCTCATTACTGCACAAAACAGCCACTGTGCATTTGAAGTCCTAATTGTTAGAAATTACCTTACGATAGCTTACAAAGCATCTCTTCCTAGCACTTCATTTTGATCCCAGTGACACTCTCCGGGGACACCTAAAAAAATGTTCGGTTCTTCCAGATGAAACACCTGCAAGGAGTCAAGACCTTGACCAATCCCTCCTGGGCCCTGCTGATTCCTTCCAGTTGCTCTTCCTAAGACCTGGTTTCCCACGCCTTTTGCTTTAGTGAAAGGACACACACTGTCCTGCTGGAAGTGTCATTCCAGACCTGGTCGCAGTGCAGTGCAGGTCCTGTGACGACTGCCAAGTGCGCTGAGGCTATTGTTACCATCCCTGATGGGAACATGATGCCCCGATGCGCAGCCATGCTGAGCTCCCGTGTAAGCTTAGGAATTTGCTGCTCTTAGCTATCACGTCTTCACTTTTTAATCCTCACCTGAGGGTATGTTTCTATTGATTTTTAGAAGGGCGGGGGGACATCAATGTGAGAGACAAACTTCGATCAGTTGCCTTGACCGGGAATCAAACCCACAACCTTTTGGTGTACAAGCCTATGCTCCAACCAACGGAGCCACCTGGCCAGGGTGACTTAGTTTTCAAATCTTTTCAGCATGATCCAGCCAGGTCTGTCCATCCCTCCACTTGCATAAGTAAACTTTTTAGCACACATGAATATCTTTGGATTGATCCCCATCGACTGGAATCTTTTTCACTTTGCAGTTATAGCACATGAAGATCTTTTTAAATCTTGATTCTTTACGTGCATGACATAGGACAAAGAGTGGTCTCTTGAGCTGGACAGCCCTCTGCCATGCAACAGCTGTGTGACCTTGGGCAAGGCCTTCAGGTCCTCAGAGCTCCTGTCTCCTTATCCCAAATGACAGTGAGGACCACAAAGATAACTGACATTTATCTAGTACTTTGTGTTCCAAGCACCATTCTGATCCATTCTGTGCAGGATCTCCCATAATTCTGACCAGCTCAGGAAGGAGGTACCATCATCATCCACATTTTAAATAGGAGAAATGACCATTAGAAATGCAAGTGACTTTTTCAAGGTCACACAGACTTGGTTTCTCTAACTCCAAGGTCAAGACACTGAATGCCTATCCATGTGGCCTCCACCACATTGCAAGGCTGCTATATTATAGACACATACACAGAGCAACAGTTATATCCTACTTTCCCATGGCTAGTCTCTATCCATCCAACTTCATGCACCTGCAAAGTTGCATGTGCATGCTTTCCTACGTGGGCTACAAGACTTTGATAGAGTGACCTACAGGATGGAATCCCAGGCCTCTCTTGTTCTCTCTTAGATCTTCAAACATTCAAGAAATGGATTGGGAAATTGCGCCTTCTAAATAGCTAGTTAAATGCACAACCTAACAATCTCATATAGAGAAGGACTCTGCATTTGAAATACTACACATCTTACTTTCCCTTTCTGTCCTGTGCAAAAGTGTGACTTAAGCAGCATTATAAGAGAAGGGACTTAAGAACCTACTAGAAAAGACCAGATCATAAAAATCACTCCCTACCATAGCACCTAAAAAGCAAGTTAATTTGCAAATGTTTGATGCTAATTTGGACTGAAGTCCCAGAATAACTCCCCTCCCACCTCTGCAAAGGGCAGCTGACTGACTCCATGCCGAGTGGCTTCTCCAAGAGTATTTCAACAAGGTCGGGAGCTGGAAGACAGTATGGATTAGCACAAAAAGGATCAACTTGTGTCGAGAGTTTATCTCTTTAAAAGCATGTTCTGTATCTCTACCTATTTGGGGGCGTACTACCATTTCTAGCTTTATACGGTTTTTTTAAGGGTTAATTGAGTGAAAAAGCATGACACTCTCTCCTGTTTTTCCCTGCCCAAGGCCCAAGTTGGGCTGTTGGACCCAGGAGACCATAAGCAAGCTATCAGCAGTGACCCCACTGGAGACCCTTAATTGCAAGCAAAGTGCTTAAGAGGAAGTAAACAGCCTTTCAAGGGTGGTCCTTGCAAATCTAAAGAGAAAAGTGATGGCAGTTACTGCCTGGCCAGAAAATACATTTTCTAATGTCTGAGCACCAATTAGCAAACAGTACAGAAGAGTATACCGGAGCACTAATGGGTGGGATGAGCCTGGGAGTCCTGGAGCAGAAGGAGGAGGGAAATGCAGGACAGGCTTGAGCTAGGCTGGTGAGTGTGGTGGAGGGACCTGTCAGAAGAGAACCAAGGTACAGAAGGGCCTGAGCTGCCTTAGAGACTGGTGGGACCATACAAAGGAGAGGTCTTGATGTTCGAATTTTTTTTTAAGTATAACTGCTTTTTTATTGATTTGAGAGAGAGAGGAATAGAGAAGTAGAAACATCGATGAGAGAGATACATTGATTGGCTGCCTCCTGCACACCCCCTGCTGAGGATCGAGCCCGCAACCCCCCGGCATGTGCCCTGACCAGGAATCGAACCAGTGACCTATTGGTTCATGGATCAGTGCTCAGATGGTTGAGCTCTTGATTTCCATCTCCCCTCGGATACATTGCCTCTCTCCAGCTTTCACCATCGCAACAGAAAACATCAACATTTGGCTGAAGCCAAAACTCAAGTCTCCTCACCTCCTCTCACACTGCACATCCAGGTCCCAGCTGCCACCTTGAGCCAAACCATGATGACCTCTGGTCTGAGGGGCTGCAATAGGCACCTACCCTGCCTCCTTGTTTCTTGGCTTTTCTCTCAAAGATCCAATTTCCAAACAGCAGCCAGAGGAATCTTTTCAAAATGTACATTGACGCCTGTCCCTCCACAGCTGCACACCCTGCAGTGGCTTCCCACTGAACGTACGAAACCTCCGGTCTCCTTGCGGTAGCAGGTGGTGACCTCCGCCCAGCTCCCTGACCTCCTTCTCCACCACACAGCCCTGTGTCCATCACTCTCCAAACGCTCCAGCCTCCTTTCCCTTCCTCGGCCACACCACACTATTTCCTACCTCGGGGCCTTGGCATGTGCTGCTCCTCCTTTCGGGAACACGCTCCCCCTAGATCTTTGCATGTCTACCCCTTCTCATTGTTCAGGTCTCTGCTCAAATGTCAAATCTTCAGAGAGGCCTCCCTGATCACTCTTATCTGGTGGTCTCAGCCCACTGCCCCCAACCCATCACCACCCACCATCCACATCAGCAACTCCATCTGAGATCTTTTTAAGTCACTTCCCAATGAAGTCAGGGTACTTTGCATTATCTGCCACTGTCTCCCCAGTGCCTAGAACAGTGCCTGACATTCAATATAAATTTGTGGAATGAACCTATTAACTCAAACTGCTCTCGATAGACAGTGTTTACCCTTTTCTTGGAAAATTGAGCAGTAGCTTTTTTTTTTTTCCATTTAATGCTGCACATTAGCAGACTTGTTGTGGGAACCTGGCATTGAACCACTGCCAAGCACATGCACGCGGGTGTGTGTGTGTGTGTGTGTGTGTGTGTGTGTGTGTTCTGCTTCTGTGTGTGGATATAAATACAGTATAGGCAAGTGTTACTCTGGGGGAGGAGGTGAAGGCCCAAATGGCTGCTCCCCAATACTTCCCTTTCTTTCTCCCCTAATACTTTTCAATGGTCCATATGTGCCCCAAGTTTTTTTTAAGAAGGCCTAGAAAGTCCTACACTTAGAAACCTCCAACAGGACTGAGATTTAAGGCATTCGGTCTCCAGGCTAGTGTTACCCACGAGGGGCAGCTTCCTGCGAAGCTTCAAAGACCAGCCCATCAAGGTGCCCTAGGACAGTGGTCGGCAAACTGCCCTAGGACCATGCAGACATTCTGTGCTGGGGTTGTCAGCAAGCCCAACCTGGTCAGAGCCTAGGCCGGCCTCCTAGCTAACCTGCCAGCTCCACCCCCATCCCTGCCCCTTATCTACCTGACCACCTTCTGCTAGTTCAGGAGGAGTTGGGGCCAGTGGCTGTGAACGTGAGCCAGCTCAGCAGGTTCGTGTCCTCTGCATTTGTATTTTGTGCCAGCCGAAAGAACAGAGGCAAATACACTTCTGAAAGAAATCGTGATGATCTGGGAGAAAGTGGAATTGATTGCAGGCCTTTCAAAGGATTCCTGTGGTTGTCTCAGGAGGTTCCCAAATTAGCAACCCCACAGCGCCACCTGCTGGCCGTCAGTCTCTGCTAATTCCCTCCCTGGAGCTAGCAGTGGGTAATGTTCTGGCTCTTTGGGAACCAACATGGGTGTGAGCTCAAAGCAGGATCAATCATGCATAAAATCAGTGCCCCAGAGAAGGCATAATCTGCCCAGGGATGGAGAGTGGGACCCCAGACCCTAACACTGCCATTCACAATTTCAGTCACCAAATTCCCCACTTCAAAAAAATACTTGACACACCAAAAAGCAAGTGTGCCAGCACAGCTATTTTTATTAATGGCGGCAATTTGCAGCACAAAAGGGCTCTGGTTCCATCAAAAATTCCTTTAAATAACAAGCCCCATTGGTTTACTCAAATGTTGATTATTCAAGGGAGAATAGAAACTTCATATTGAATGTCAAGTTCTCTATCAACTAAAAACCAGTTGTCAAAGAAGAGGAAGCAGAGCTGAAATGCGATCATAACCTGAGGTGTATGAGGGATTTGATTGACCAACGTGTGATCAATCCCCAGGTTTTCAAATACTGTGTAAAATGTAGTATCTGTACTAAAAGTTTACACCAACCAAAATAACCAAAGTCTGAGAATTCTTTCTTGAGGCCCCCATTCACCTGGTACAGGCCTCCCTGCATTTGACATACAAGAATCCATGAGAAAGGGTGCCTGGCAGGTGGGAATGAGGCTCTCTCTGGGTTTCTCCTACGATCTCTCCATTTTTGTAATATCGGGTGGATATGTGTTTAACCACAACCCAGGCTTCAGGCCAGGTCCTTTTCCCTTTGCCCATGGCAATATGAGGACATCCAGTTGCAAAAGGTGTGAAGTTTAGGATTCTGGAGGGATCAGCACTGCCTTAGCTCCGGGTGTCGAGAGGACCCCCATTGCTACTGAGACAAAGCTTGTTCTGGCATCTGGGAGACTGAGGTCCCTTCAACCAACAAAATATTTCTTGAGCACCTACTGTGTGCCATGCACTGTCCTAGGTGCCAGGAATAGAGCCCTGAACAAAACAGACACACCAACCCCCTGTCCTCTAGAGTTTACGGTGCTGTGGGGGCCAGAGGATGGGCAGGGGGACAGACCAGAGACTGGATCATGAAGTAAATGCTACTGTGGGTCAGGGGATGGTCCCTGCAATGGAGAAAAGAAAAGCTGGGGCAGGAAGATAGAAAAACAAAGAGATCTGAGGACTGAGCCCTGGGAGCTCCAATGTCCAGAGTTTGGGGAGATGAGAAGGAACCAGCAAAGGAGACTGAGCCAGGGCAGCCAGAGAGGAGGCAGCAGAGCCTCGGTGCCAGGATCCGCGAGAAGGAAGACACGAGCGGCTGTGCGTGTGCTGCACCCATGACCAGCTTGAGCACTAGAACTGGCTATTGGATTTGTGAGCTCCCAGGTGACCCTGCTTAACGCCGGGCTGTGGAAGTGAGGGGGACAGAAGTCTGGCTGGCTTGGGCCCCAAGGAGAATGAAGGAGGGAAACTGCAGTCACGGGACCCCCAAAGGAGCAAAGAAAGGGGGCGGTGGCTGGTGATGCCTTAGCTCATTGTTCCCGGTCCTTCCCTCCAGCCGGTCAACCATCTTCGTGCGTCTCCACACCAATGGGCATCAGGAGCTGCAGTACCAGCCTGGGGACCACCTGGGCGTCTTCCCTGGCAACCAGGAGGACCTGGTGAATGCCCTGATCGAGCGGCTGGAGGACGCGCCCCCTATCAACCAGCTGGTGAAAGTGGAGCTGCTAGAAGAGCGGAGCACGGCTCTGGGTAACGATGGCCACGCGGGCACCCCACCCGCCCACTCCTAGGCCCTCCCCTTCTCAGGGAGTCCCAGAGGCAGGGGGTGTCTGGGGAAGAGGAGACCCCCTTCTTGGTCCCAATCACCAACCCAGGTAGGAGAGTGGGTCTCTGCTGCCTCCAGCTTATGGAACGGAACACCGCATTTCTCTTGGCTGAACATCCTTGTCCCAACGGGCTGCTGTATTGTCTGGGATGCCAGGACATCGATGGGGAGACTGATTTGAGCTGGGCCCACTCTGCTTCCTTTTGTGTCACCACCGCCCCCCTGCCCACAGAGTAAACGGCAGCTGGAGTCTGACCCTGCCTCCTCTTAGGGTCCAAAGGCACTGTATGCAGCCCCATGCCCACTAGGCATGGAACCACATATCAGACCTCATTGTTCACGTCCCCACCTGCTTCCGTGGCCATTCTTGACATTCCCACTGAAGAACTTGCTAAGGCACAGGGGTCAGTGCTTCATCTCAGTAGGTGCAGGTGAGCTCAGAACGAGGAACGGCAGTGGCCTTGCGTGGCAGCCTGTGATACAGGGGCATGTCACCTCTACAGAGGAGCTCGGGTGTGCAGCCAGGGTAGAACATGAGCAGAGTATGTAGTCACAGCCCTGTTGAAGGTCCCTTAGGAGGGCACCACTTTGGAGAGACACACCTCGTAATCAGTCCCACACAGCCGGTTTTTACTCCAGGTTGGAACTGCGCCTGTTTATCTTGGGTTGAGTCCCTGACGAAGGAGAGGCTTGTGTTTGGGGGTTATATTGAATGAAAAGTACACAGAAGCAGTACAGTGTGATAGTTACAAGACAGACTACTCACCTCACACTTACGAGCTGTGTGACCTGGGGCAAAATCCTTCAACTCTCTGGGCTCCCATTGATCTCAATTGCAAAAGGGAGATAATAATAGCACGTACCACCTAGGATGGTTGTGAGTCTGGGGAGATGAGAAGGATTCTAGGAGTTAATATAAAGTGCTGAGCCTAGTACTTGCCACATAGAATATACTAGGTAAGTGTTAAGCATGTTCGTCATTTTAAACACTGGAATCCCGCTCAGAGGAGGGAGAGGCTGATTCCACCAGAGGACAGACATAACTCATGCTCAGTTGGTGGCTCACTGTAGAATGCCTGGGGACTGTCTCATGCTACTTGAATACTTGCTTTTTAATTTTTGGACTAGTTTGCATACAATGGATTTTGGATATGCTCCTTGGACATGAGGTGTAGATGTGGGATATGGAAGGTGGAGAGGCGAGGGGTTGTTGGGCTCACCCAGCCCCATCCTGACTGGGACCCAAGCCTTCAGAGCTCACACTCTCCTGCCCCCACCCACCCCCGACCACCATTGTGCCTCCACAGGAGTCATCCGTAACTGGACAGATGAGCACCGCCTCCCGCCCTGCACAATCTTCCAGGCCTTCAAGTACTACCTGGACATCACCACGCCGCCCACGCCCCTGCAGCTGCAGCAGTTCGCCTCCCTGGCCACCAGCGAGAAAGAGAAGCAGCAGCTGCTGATCCTCAGCAAGGTGGGTCCTGGCCCCCTGCAACCCCAGGGCACGCCTTCCACCCCCTGGGCCTTGCCTAGTTGTCTGGTATTACAGCACACTTCCAGCAGATGGCAGTCTTGAGCAGACATTGCCGTTTTCTAGTTCCCAGAAAGTCCATTGGGGTTAGTCCAGTCCAGACCATCTCGTCTGGTTCTGAGCCCTGATAGGACAAGAGTGACCTCACTGAATCTCAAAGTTCTTGGACCACAGTGGAAACTTCTTAGAGGAAAAAGAAAGGGAGAATCTCACAGTGCCCTGTTTCACAGCTAAGCCTTTGCCGGTGCAGAGGAGCTGTAGGTAAAGGTTTAAGGCCGGGGTCCTCAAACTTTTTAAACAGGGGGCCAGTTCACTGTCCCTCAGACCGTCGGAGGGCCGGACTATAGTTTAAAAAAAAGAACTATGAACAAATTCCTATGCGCACTGCGGGCCCGGGACGAATCGGCTGCTAAGCAGGACAGGCAGCGGCACCTGGCGGGCCGGATAAACATCCTCGGCGGGCCGCATGTGGCCCGCGGGCCGTAGTTTGAGGATGCCTGGTTTAAGGTAAGGGAGGGCTCTGATGGAAAGGTGAAGCCAGCAAACAGCTGCTCCCACCCTTGCTTAGAAACCGAGGGCCCGTCTGCTCCAGCTGCTGCAAAGCCTTGCCCAGTAAGAATCCCACCCAGGAAGACCCCCGGGTTCCTCCCAGTGGGGCTCTTCCCTGGTATGCAAGCCACCAGCAAAGGTGGTTTCGCTTTCTTCTGCTGTCCCAGAGAGGGGATTGCATGGTGGTCCGCAAGGCAGAGGCCAATGCAAGGGGTGCATATGACTTAGAAATAGATACGTAAACAGCAGAAGAAACGCCTCTGGGGAGCCGGAAACAGATTGGAGAGGTAGAAGGGCATTCTTTTCCTCATAAGTTTTGCAGAATTATTTAACTTTTTAAACTGTCTATGTATAACTTCGATTAAATTTTTTAAGTTAATGGGAAGTGTGACTAATAAGAGGAACCAGAACTTGCTCTGCTTCCACAGGATTTAAAAATACATATTTTAATATATTTTTATTAATTTCAGAGTGGAAGGGAGAGGGAGAGAGAAGGAGAGAAAAATCAGTGATGAGAGAGAATCATTGGTTAGCTGCCTCCTGCACACCCCACACTAGGGATCGAGTCTGCAACCCAGCCATGTGCCCTGACTGGGAATCGAACCGTGACCTCCTGGTTCATAGGTTGATGTTCAACCCCTAGCCACGCTGGTCAGGCAATAGGATTATTTAAAGTAGAATTGGATAACTGTATTTTTATTTCTTTCCAAAGAACACAAACTACAAGATTAAATGAACAAGGATTTTTATCAGGGGAAAGACCTGGGTGAGAGAAAATGGGAAGGAAGTCAGATAAGTCTGGGAGAACTGTCAGACGTCAAAACCAGTCTGACCCCAAGTGAAGGAGAGGAGAGGAGGTTGAATGGACAGGTCCTGGTCGCACAGGCATGCTAAGGCAAGGCCAGCACAGGTGATCATGCTGGGGCTCTTGGCCAGTTGGGCCCCTGCAGTTGAAGGTCACTGAAGGTGTGGGAGTCACATCCTCACCGATGCCACACGCTCTCAATAACCCAAGGATGGTCTCTAGAGGCCTGGGAAAAGGCTTTATTATCCAATGCACTGGAATGGCCTTTCCCCTCCTCAAAATCTGAACCTCCTAAGCCCAAAAAAGGACTGCCCAGGGCAGCTTCTGAGATCTAGTAGGAAGGACCACTCCGGAGCCCCGGGGAACCCCCCTGTTCCCTAGTCACAGCTGGGCTTTACTGTCAACCTGCCCCAGAACACAGTTCCCCACCCCTAATCTGTTCCTTCGGGACTGTCCTTTACCGTCTGAGCATGCTCTCTGCAGATGCACCTGTACCCTTGCAAACCCACAGATTGCACATTAGCATTCTATACCTGGGAGTCATGACTCCCTCCACGGTGCCTCTCTTTTGACCTTCACATACTGCAGGACAGTGTGAAGGTCAGGAGCCCAGATTCTGGGGCCAGACTGCCTAGGGTAAGGCTCCGCACATTTTCCCTGTAAAGGGCCAGGTAGTAAATATTTGAGGTTCACAGTCCTTCGGTCTCTGACTACTCAGCTCTGCTATTGTAGTCAACAGCTAGACAACACATAAGTGAGTGGGTGTGACTGGGTTCCAATCCCACTTTATTTATGGATTTTGAACTTGAAATTTGATTTTTATATCGTATTTCAGGGCATAAAATAGTATTCTATTTTGAATTTTATGTCATACTTGAGGCCCAGTGCATGAGATTCATGTGCTCGGGGAGGGCGGGAGGGGTCCCCCTCAGCCCATTTGCACCCTCTGGCAGTCCTGGAGCCCTTGGGGGAGCGGTCCTAAGCTGTCAGTCAGACATCCTTGGTGCCCACCACCGCTGCTGCGCTTGCAACCCTAAGGCCGGCTTCTGGCTGAGCAGCACTCCCCCTGTGGAAGTGTACTGACCACGAGGGGGCAGCTCCTGCGCTAAGCATCTGCCCCCTGGTGGTCAGTGTGCATCATAGCAACCAGTTGTTTGGTCGATTTGCATATTAGCCTTTTATTATATAGAAGTCTTAGGTCATAAAATAGTATTCTTCGGATGTTTCCCTCAAACCATTTAAACGGACAAAAGAAGGGATTAGCCAGATTTGGTTCGCAGGCTGAAGTTTCACCCCCTGACCTAGATTCAAAACCCAGAATCACCACCTCGTCAGCCGTGGCACCTCTTATATCCCTTAGTTTCCTCATCTATAAAATGGGTATAACAAGCATACCTATTTCATCAGGTCTGAGCAAGAGTTAAAACCTGACACAGAGTATTGACAATGTTAAGTGTTAGTGATTATTTTTATTTTATTGATTTCAGAGAGGAAGGGAGAGGGAGAGAGAGAACATCCAGGATGAAAGAATCATGGATCGGCTGCCTCTTGCACGCCCCCCACTGGGGATCGAGCCTGTAACCCGGGCATGTGCCCTGACCGGGAATCGAACTGTGACCGCCTGGCTCATAGGTCGATGCTCAACCACTGAGCCAGCTGGATGGACTATTATTACTTTTATTTGCCTTCTTCCCCGGCCCCCTGGAGCCTCCAGTGGAAATCTGTACCTGGAGCTGAGTGCGAGTTCTCCTCTGTCCTCTCCTTGGTGCAGGGCTTGCAGGAGTATGAGGAATGGAAATGGAACAAGAACCCCACCATCGTGGAGGTGCTGGAGGAGTTCCAGTCCATCCAAATGCCTGCCAGCCTGCTCTTGACCCAGCTGTCCCTTCTGCAGCCTCGTTACTATTCCATCAGCTCCTCCCCGGACATGTACCCCGAGGAGGTGCACCTCACTGTGGCCATCGTATCTTACCACACAGGAGGTGGGCAGAGGTGCTGGGGGCGCCTCTGGGTCTGCGTTCCCCCCCCAGGTTCCCGGCAACTCTACCAAATCCCAAGTCCCTAGCTGGAGACCCATGCCCACAGCCAGGAAACTTTGGGAAGAAGCAGAGCAGGCACACTGTCCCCTTAGGCAGAGCCAACGCCAGGCGGCAGCTAGAACAACGCCTTTCCTCGGAGGGGGGCGGGGGGGGAGCTCCCTGCTGCAGGTGCCCTGCTGGTCCTAGGTCAGTCAGCCAACTGGACATTTTTCTCCCGTGCTTTCCCTCCTTGATCACGCAATCAAAGTGCACAGTGCCGGAGAGTTTTCTGAGACTGGGATCCCAGCAGCCCAGGGGGAACACACTGACCAAAGCCCTTTCAGTGGCGGGATTTGAATCCGGCTCACCCCTCCCGCACAGCACCCTGGGCCCTTTCACAGCTCACAGGCTCCCCCAGCTATGCCACCTCCTCTTCCCTGTCAGAGGAAGGGATCCAGACAAGGAGCTCCAAGGCAGAAACTGGGCATTGGGGCTGGGGGCCTTCAGGACTGAAGGGAGTGGGTACCAATGCCGGGAAGCTTGGGGACAGGAGGTAAGCCAGCCCACCTTGTTTATTCTGCTAGATGGAGAAGGACCAGTTCACCACGGCGTGTGCTCCTCCTGGCTCAACCAGATCCAGTCTGACGACGTGGTCCCCTGTTTCGTGAGAGGGTGAGTGCAAAGGAAGAGAAATGAGCAGCCACCCCCAGTCTGCACATTGCTCTCCTGAGTTGGGTGGGTGGACCAGCCCAGAGGGTTCTAGAGAGACAGCTGGATCACATGGGCTCAGCATTCTGCATCCCTCCAAGTTGTAAAGGCAACAGGATCACGAGACAGGACCAGCAGAAGCTAAGACAGTCCTCTAGTCGAGGGCAAGTCAGCGCAGCGGGCGTGTATCCGGTGCATGTCCTCAGATCGATGCAGAGGGCGCAGGCTCAGCCCCCATGGCATTTGCAGACCAGGGGAGGCTCTATCCAAATCCTAAAGGACACCCGCTGTCCCCAGTTCCTTAGAAACGGGAGATCCGAGCATCTCTCACCACCACCAATCAGAGCCTTCCTCCCAAACTCCGCTGTAAAGGATATTCCTGCCTATGATTACAGTACCGCATTGTGCACTTAAAAATTTGTTAAGAGGGTAGATTACATGTTACGTGTTCTTATCACAGTCAGTCAACCAAATAAAAAATACTACTTTAAAAAAATTTACAAACAAAGGACATGCCTGAGCTTAGGCCCATTGTAAGTGTCTGCTTTGTCAATCAGTAACTTCTCCGCCTGAACAGTGACCTTGGCCTGCCACTTTGCTCAGCTGTTCATGGGATGGTCCACATACCTTCGGGGTGCTTCAGAAATAGAGCCCTAGCCCTGGCCAGTTTGTTCAGTGGAGAGAGCGTCGGCCTGCGGACTCGATTCCAGTCAAGGGCACATGTACCTCGGTTGCAGATTCCATCCCTGGCCCTGGTCCGGGCCTATGCAGGAGCCAACCAGTCTATGTGTTTCTCTCCCCCCCCCCCCCCGCCCCCCACCGCTTCCTTACACTCTAAAAATCAATGGCAAAATATCCTCAGGTGAGGACTGAGAGAGAGAGAGAGAGAGAGAGAGAGAGAGAGAGAGAGAGAGAGAGAGTCCTAACCCAGACTGCCTGACTCCTTTTAACACCCCCAGGTGGTTCTTTAGTCCCCTGGAGTCGGTGGTAATAGGAGCGCTCATGGGTGGTTAAATCAGCGGTTCTCAACGGGGGCGGGGGGGGGGGAGGTAATGTTTTTATATGTGGCGATTCTGGAGATATCTTTGGTTGTCACTGCTGGAGGGTGTTCCTGGAATTTAGTGGGTGGCAGCCAGGGGAGCTGCTCAATAGCCTACCATGTACAGGATGGTCCCCACAACAGAGAAATATGCAACCTCCAACTTCAGTAGAGCTAAGGTAGGAAACCCTAAGTCAGATCAACCCCACTGCCCTTTGTGGCTCAGCTCAGCAACGGGGATCATTAGGAAATGGAAGGATAGGCAGACTCTGGGGATTCCCCAAATCTGTGGGACCCCCACCCTGACTAGGGGCACTTGGCCAGGCTGAAGAGCTGCAGATCCCACTGTATTCTACCCAAGATGGCCCCTGGTTTCTCTAAGACCCAACTATTCTTTGTTATTGTTAATCCTCGCCCAAGGATATTTTTTTCCATTGACTTTTAAGAGAGTGAAGGGGAGAGGGGAAAGAGAGACACACACACACTGATTGGTTGCCACACACACACACACACACACACACACACACACACACACACACACACACGACCAGGGTCGGGGATCAACCTGCAACCCAGGTACTTGACCAGGACTTGAACCCATGATCCTTCGGTGCGCGTGCCGGCGCTCTAGCCGCTGAGCACACTGGCCAGGGTGGCCCAGCTATTCTCAGTCACAGGTGACCCTGCAAGCCTTCTGACCTGCTCTCCTTGTCCAGAGCGCCCGGCTTCCACCTGCCCCGAAACCCCCACGTGCCCTGCATCCTGGTTGGCCCGGGCACCGGCATCGCCCCTTTCCGGAGCTTCTGGCAGCAGCGGCAATTTGATATCCAACACAAAGGTGGGTCCTGGCCCAGTAGCCACAGGGTGTCCACCCCCTGGCCCTGGGACGGCCACCAGCGTCTCAGGAGAGGCGTGACCGTTCTCTCCAGAGCCTCGCCACCCGGGGAGGGCTGGGGAGCCTCGCTCCAACCTGACTCCTGGTGCCATTCATAGGACCTGTCCGAACAAATCTCCCCTCAGCTTATGCTGGGTCCTGAAACCCCACGTTCCTTGGACGGTTAAGATTGGACCCCCCCTTACAATTCAAGCAGGGTAAACGTGAAGCCTTCTCAGTTGGGGGTGTTTATGGGATTCTCTCAGAGGCTCGTATTCAGGCGCAGGCTTTGCTGTGTGGGATACACACAGATCAGCTTTGGGAGGAGAGAGCCGCAGTGTTGGCGTTATACAGGGATTTATTGAGCATCTAGTAAATGCCAACACTGTTGTAGGCACTGGAGGCATACCAATGAACAAGACAGAAACAACTTAGAAAAAACACCTGCCCCTATGGAACTGTCACTCACGTAGACTAGCTAACATTTGTACCAGGCCCGTTCTGATGTTTGACATTCAGGTCTAACAATAACCCTATCAGGTAGTTGCTGTTGTTGTTCCTGTTTTGTACCTGGGGGAAATGGAGACAGAGAAAGTTAAGCAAGTTGCTTGTTGTCAGACAGAGCTGGGATTGGAACCCAGGCTGTGTAGCTCCAAAGTTTGGGGTCTGAGACCCTCCCACAGGGTCAGGAGGGAAGATTGAGACCCAGAGAAGGGAGGTTTGCCAAAGTCTGAGCACACTTCGCCTGCTTCCGTGTGTGTGTGTGTGTGTGTGTGTGTGTGTGTGTGTGTGTGTGTCCTGCTCCTGTGTTAATGTCCCTCTAGCTACATGGCACCCGCTGGGGTTCCCAGTACCCACCTCCAGCATCACCAGCCACCCCCCAAATCAGGCATCAGGGCTGTGGGTGACATGAGATCTTCTGGTCCCCAGGAATGAGTCCCTGCCCCATGATCCTGGTCTTCGGGTGCCGGCAGTCCAAGGTGGACCACATCTACAGGGAGGAGACCCTGCAGGCCCAGAGCTCGGGGGTCTTCAGAGAACTGTACACGGCCTACTCCCGGGAGCCAGACAAACCAAAGGTGACCCTGCTCTGTCACGGCCCCCACCCCAGCCGGAAAAACGTTTCGATGTGAATTTAAAAAAAACATTGAATGGCCCATAAGAGACCCTACCAGTCCAAGTGGAAAGGGCCACAGGCCTGGAGCACGCTCCTGCAGGATCTGGGGCAGGCCTGGGGTGGAGGGATCCCAGGAAGGAGGCCAGGACAGCTGGGATGAGGGGGAAACAGAGAACCTGGGCCGGGGCCATTTGACAGCTGCTGTAGAAGTACGTCAACATCAGGACAGCCAAGCCAGGGTGAACAGCTGAATGTCAGCCTCGGCCGAGGGGAGTTTCCTGGGCCAGAGGCATCGGAACAAGCCAGACAAACTCCCTGGAGGCTGTAGCAAACTCACGGGTGCCCCCCTCACGTTCCCTTAGCCCACTTCTTGCTCCAGCTACAGCAGCTGGCTTTACACAGGTGGCCTGGAGCCCTCACCTATCCCCACCTCTTGCTGTCTGCCTGGGGCTGCTCTGCCACGTCAGCATAGGACACCTGTAAGAACCCCACTCCTGCCAGGCCAGCGTGGCTCAGTGGGTGAGGTCATGGTTCAGTTCCAGTCAGGGCACATGCCCGGGTTGTGGGCTCGATCCCCAGTAGCGGGCATGCAGGAGGCAGCCAGCCAATCAATGATTCTCTCTCATCATTAATGTTTCTATCCCTCTTCCTTCCTCTCTGAAATCAATTATATGTATCTGCTCCGGCAAGTGTGTGGCCTCTAAACTCGCGGGGGACCCCTGATGGTTGGAGAGAGGAGCAGATAGACAATGCTCCCCTTTAATGCCCCTCCAGGAAAAGTTCTGGGGGCCTCAGCAGAGCAAAGTCCAAAGTGGGGAGCCGCTCCTTCCCACAGCCTCGGGTTGGCTTTCCGCCTCCCCACTTCACTCTCCTGAGACCCCAGAGATCACCCCCTGCCCACAAGCCCCCACGTTGGCTCTGCTCCCTGGGGCTCACACAGCCCCTGCTCCCCACAGAAGTACGTGCAGGACATCCTGCAAGAGAAGCTGGCGGAACCGGTGTACCAAGCTCTGAAGGAGCAAGGGGGCCACATTTATGTGTGCGGGGACGTCACCATGGCCGCCGATGTCCTCAAGGCCATCCAGCGCATCGTGGCGCAGCAGGGGAAGCTCTCAGTGGAGGACGCTGGCGTGTTCATCAGCCGACTGAGGGTGAGTGGCGCTGGCCTCTCACTTCCCTTTCCCGGCATCCGTGGTCTTGTCTCCTCTTCCTCACCCCACCTGTCTCAATGCCTGGGGAGCCATAACGACATCCCTGCTCCCACTTTGCCATCTCTGGCTCAGGCAGAGGATGGAGGTGTCCCAACCCCCGCTGAGAGGAGGAAGGAGGCTGGGCGTGCAGGGGAGCAGGTTGAATATGGCTGGGGCTGTGGTGTGTGACGGCAGCAGCGGGCAGATCACTGGGAGAGGACGGGGGGTGCCAAGGCTCCCGTTTGACCTCCCCTCCTGTCCTCAGAATCGACAGAGCAGCAGCTTGTTCCTGGATGGACCCAGGGGGCTCATTGTCGTCTGGGCTGGAGAGACCCCGTGCCCTGGAGGGCAGAGGGTCCTGCTCCAACAGAGTCTTGGAGGCCAAGGTCACTCCCGGGGTGCTGGAGCGCCTCGTTTCTCTTGGGCCCGTTTTCTTTAGGGAGAGTTCATACCGGGTGTCAGTGTGCCTGCCCTCTCTGTGCCCTGGGCTGGCCTCTGAGGGCTGTTTCCTGTTTCCGTCCCCTAGGATGACAACCGCTACCATGAGGATATCTTTGGGGTCACCCTGCGAACGTATGAAGTGACCAACCGCCTTAGATCTGAATCCATTGCCTTCATTGAGGAGAGCAAAAAGGACACCGACGAGTAAGCTGGCCCCGCCCCAGGCAAGGGGTGGCAGAGCCCTCTCTTCTGGGTCCCGATGGGCAGGGACGTCTGACCTCATTAACGGGGCTTTCCCACCGAGGTGTCCCTGGGCCGCAGCAGCAGCAGCGCCTGGGAGCATGTTGGAAGTGCACCTTCCAGGCCCAGGCCTGCAGAGCCTGGACCTCTGGGTGCAGTGGTTCCTCTGGGAGACTGTGCCCTCAAGTGTAGGAACCCCAGCTTCTGCCCGGGGCGCCCCCTAGTGGAACGATGGCTCAGGGCTCTGCAACGTTGTCTGGGGGTTCACACCATGTCTCTCACTCCCCAGAATCCTGGGAACGCTCTCATTGATGCAAATTCCAATTGGCATTATTTTGACAGCTTCACTCCTCCCTTAGAAATTGCTGGAAACAGTCTGGGGCTCCACAAGGCTGGGATTGAGTCTCACTGTTTTAGACTGACTGCAGTGCCATGACACACCAGCTTGAGTGTAACCTCACACCCCCTTTCCCTGCCCCGGAACGCCTCGCCACCCCTGCCCTGGGCCCTTTCACTTCGGTGGCAATGGAGCCGTCTCGTTTAGAGTAGCAGAGGGCACACGCTCCGTCTCTCACATACCCTCACGGTCTTCCCCTTACCATCGGCTGTCTCAAAAACATACTCGTGTGTCCAGGAGGCTCACGTTATTGCTGTGAACACCGCAACGCCTTTGGCTGTCACTGAGCCGCTTTAAATGTCCCTCTTCCTGGCCGGTGTGTTGGGAGCCAGCGTTCACTCATTCGTTCGGTCATTCCTTGCAGGTCCCAGCTGGGTGCCAGGGCAGGCAGTGAGAGCAAGGAAGGCCCGTGCAGAGTGTAGGTGGCTGTCCCCGTATCTTTAAGGACACAGCAGCCTGGCCCTGCGGCGCTAACTCCCTCCTCACTTCTCCCACAGGGTTTTTAGCTCCTAACCGGATGCTCTTCCCCGACGGACAGCAGGGGGTCCGCCCCATGCGCTCCGGCAGGGGTGGCGGCAGGTTCCATAAGCGTGGACACCGCTGAATCCTTCCCACTGGACCCGCGTGGCCCCGCTCTGCCTCATCCTGTCGCTGCCTGTCCTGGCTTTCCTCTCCTGGGCTCTCACCTCTCCGTGTGTCCTTGGCCTCCTTGGGTTTCCTCCTGAGTTTTCCTGCTGCAATGCAATGCCTTTACACTCCGCAGCAGCTCTCGCAGCATTGCCCCGCCCTCCTCCTGACAAGGACAAGTCCTCGGTGCATGGGGGCCCTGGGGCGTGCAGCGCTCACAGCGGGCTTGTTTTCGGAGGTTCCCCGGGAGAGGCGCAGGGATCACACAGAAGAGTCTTCTGAGCCAGTCTAGCAGCCGCTGAAGTCCCACCTTACCTTTTATAGGATGACGTCTGGTCGTGCGTGTGTGTGCGCGTGCAATGGGCCTGGGTCTTGGTCAGGCCTCTTGCCCATGTGAGCATGTTGCCTGCAGACCCCGGGGGCCCAGAATCCCGGCCCGGTCTGCGTTGGCTGCTCACACGTCCTTACTGAGGGACTGCGCCTGGGTCCCTGTAACACTTGGAAGCACCCTAATCGTCCCGGAAATAAAGGGTCCGGGCATGGAGAGGGCATGTGATGATTTAGGGGGAAATCTCCAAGGAAAGGGGGAATCTGAGAACTAGATGCATTTAGATTCTTGCACCACGAGGGAGCCCTGGCTGGGAAACTCACCCATCTATTGGATTGGGCAACCCTCCCCCCAGCCCACCCACCCCAAACTCTCCCAGAGCAGCCCCACCCACGAGGCCAGAAGTAATGCTGTCCAAGGGAACGGGCTGGACATGGAATCTTCTCATCTTTGCCACCCCCTGACTCTGGACAAGTCTCTGGTCCCAGGTTCCCCTCGTTGTAATGCTGTAAAGCTAAGTATGAATGGATCCAACTTTAAAGTTGTGAAGACTGGAAACAATATTAAGGAAGTGTCATCGTTTTGTTTTTATTCCCCCAAATAGGGCTTGCTGCTTCACCCTCAGCGGTAAAATCCCGGGAGCCAGTTAGGGTTGATCAGGTTGGGCAGGGGTGCCACGTGGCTTCCTCTGCAGGCCTACAGCCCAGGGTGGGAAGGGCCTGGCCTCTATGCTGTAGGCCTTCTACAAGGCATCCCCCACATGTTTAACCTGCTAAAATAACAGGGACAAATAAATTGTGCTCGACAGACTTCTTTTTAAATGGGCAGCAGAGTCGTTAGCAAGAATCAGAGCTGGTACAAGTTCTCCCTGGCAGGCAAGCCGCTGCGTTTACCCTCTCAGACTCAATGGCACGGGAGGCTTGGAAGTGCTACCAATCAATGCAGGCAGCGCCCACTAGAGAGAGCCAAAAAGTCCCAGTGCCCACCCCAGGGGACTGGCTCCAGGGTCTGCTCTGGGCCCCCGCGGTTGGGAGGGAAGCATTCGGCCAGGCCCATCCTTCTGTTTGGTTTTGTCACAGAAAGACAGCGTCTCCTGCACAATGGGCATTTCTTTTCTCGATGCTCCGTGTGTGCTTGTTTTTTTTTTTTTTGGGGGGGGGGGGGGGATACCAAAGAGAAAGTGCCCTGGCCTCTTGGGAAAGGCCTTAGAATGGGGGTGCCAAAGAGGTGTTGGGAGGACAATCTCCAAGACTCTAAGTCAAAGGGCAAATTCTGTCTCGTCTTTGTCCACCCTCCCTAGGAGCTCCCACTGGTGCCCCGTCCCCTGGGACAGAGTTAGGACCTCCCGCCTTCCTTGAGTCCTGTTTTCTCCTCAGACTTCCAAGGGCATCGAGACCAAACGCTTAGCATGCTCCCCGACCCTTTCTAACCTGGAGGGAAGCCCCTCGTAAACCCCGTCTCTCCTGCAGACACTGTCTGTCTCCTAGCAGCTTTCCAACCCCTTGAGCTTTTTGGAGATACCGCCTACAATGTCACTAGCTCCCCGGGGAATGTGTCCAACCTCCATCAAATCAAGCTTTATGCACGAATGCTTTTCCATCGCCGAATAAATACTTGTGAGCACTCTGTGCCAGGCGCCTTCCTCCTCTATCCGCGTCCTTGGAGAAGCAGGCAGACAGAGGGAAACATCCTCTTGTTTTATCAGGGAGTCCAAAGAAATGATTAGATAACCAGGATTCATCATTCTTCCCAGAAGGATTTTTTTTTTTTTCAAGTAAACGCCTTTCCACTGCAACACAGCTGCTTCACCGCTCCTGGCTCGCAGACAGAGGACTAGACTGATCTGTTTCTCTCCTTTGTCAGAATCCCTGACACCAAAAGCCTGGCTGTAATGAGCCTTTCAAGAGATGGAGAGTGGAGTCCTAGAGGGTTTAGCTCTGATCCAGGTGTGTAAATGCTGCCCTCTTGTGGCGGATTTTAGCTCAGTCCCAGTAACCAAAAATTTGGTTTAGCAAGAGGTGAGCAAAAGTAGGGTTGGCTGGGCATTTGGGGGTCCCCCAGTTTACAGACCTTTGATTTCCCTCTCCCCATTGAATTGGTCTGCAGTAACTCCAACCCCATTTAAACAGAACTCTAGACAGCAGTGAGTTTGGCAGGAGGAATGGGTCATCCCCTGAACAGTCACGCTCTCCTGTCATCACTAAGGATCTATTCCCGCACCCTGGTTTCTATGGAGTGAGATCCAGGTAACTTTCTTTTGGGGGAGAAGGCTTCAGACCCGCCAACATGGAGGTTTGGGAGCTGGCCTGAGTTCATGTGGCCAGGGAGAGCTTGCCCTCTTGTTTTTAGCTCGCCATGTTTACGTGTAGATTTCATCTCTACCGCCTGTGTCTCCACAGACAACTGTGGGCTGGTGGATTACTCACCTTTCTGAGTCTGCATAGTCACCTGTAGGACAAGGTGGATTATATGAGATACTGCCCCTAGGTGCCCGGTGACAGTCCCTGACCCACTGTAAGAGATCACGTTTTATTTTTTTCACTTAATCTATAACATGCTTGCTTCTCCAGAATGCAGAAGGCATGGTACGGTGTACAGAGCAGAACACAGTTCCCCTTTTATAGATGGGTAGAATCCGTATGCAGAGACACGATTCTTAGAATCAACATAAATGTCTGGGGTTCGAGAAGTGGGTGGATTCCACCAGCAAGTTTGGGAGACACGTGTGCCACAAAGTAGGAAGGGTGAGAGCAAAGACAAGGACTGGGGTGGGGCATGTAGGGTAAGTGGGGGATGGTGTCAGAGGTACCCAGCTTTGGAAGGCTGGGGAGGGTTGGAATGGCAAGAGAGATGCTGGGAAGATGGGCAGGAAGCAGGCAGTGGGGAGGGGGAGAGGCATGTTAAGGAATTTTGACTTTACCAGTATTTGGTAGGCAGTGAGCGTCCTTAAGAATGTTTTTAAAAGGGAAGAATAAGGTGGTGATTGGAGTTAAGCCTGGACAAGAATGTTCTGGCTGCAGCGCAGAGCACGGAGGGCCGGCCTGTTGACTTCCGGGCAGGTGATCACAAGGAACAAAGGCTGGAATGAGGAGAGAAACAGATACTGTGATGCAAGAGGTTGCAGGGGTTGAGTCAACAGGACCTGGATACCATCGTCCTGAAAGATGACAACAAACAAGAACGCAGAGATTCTGGCCTCTCAGCTGAGACGGGGCTCGGGAGGTGAAACAGGCCCCGGGGAAAGATGAGTTTGCGATGCGGACGTGATAGCCAGCTTCTCCCCGAGTCCACAGGGTGGATCCTTCCCAGGGTCAGCCGGGCTTGGCCGCACAGAGAGAACTGCCCCCTGGCCAGGAGACTTTGGCCTCAGAACAGAGGGCTTTCCTGCCAGCCACCTGCTTGGGGCTCCAAAAAGAGGTCAGGTTTGCCCTACGTCCAAAACGTGAGATTTTCTGACCGAGATCATGGGGCACACGGGTCCTGCCAGAACGGGCAAGCCAGATGTCTGGCCCCTTCGCCCTGCAGCACCGCCGTTAGGAAACCCATGGCCTTAAGGTTTTGTTTTCAGCCGGTCGTGTTTATCTGTTTATTTCCACCCCCACTGCCTCTATCTCCAGCATGTCACTGTGCCGCCTTGTCCACAAAGCCTTCTGTCTGAATCCGCCAGCTAATGAGACGCCTGCAGGGGACCAGAAGAGAGAAACACTAACCTGAGCGTCCCATCCGACCTGTTCGTACGCCGTATCTTCTCCCCGGCCCTTGCCATGCCTCCTACATCCAAATGTCCCGTTTGGCTCAAGAATGACAGGCCAGCAGCAGGGATGGAGGAAACCGAGATCTGACAGTCTGAGGGAGGGGCCCTGCCTCCCAAGGACTCAACTCAGATGGTTCCTATGAACTTGGCAGCTGACCCCTGCCTGGCTCTCCAGTCCCTGCCTGGCGGCAGCGTGGCCCAGGAAAAGCTGCCTCTCCCCACACACTGTTGCGTCGCAGGTGTGAGGACCTAGTGAGCGCTCACACCTGGGAAGCAATCTGTCCTGGTGTCCTCTGGGCAGAGCACGGGCTGGAGAGGGGTCAGGAGCACATGTGCCTCCATGTGTTCTGTTTTGTCCTAGAATCGCTGGGCAGCTCTGAATGAGGAGGCCGTGCCTGTCTGGTCCGGGACAGAGCCCACTCTCAACCAGGCGGCCCCTTCAGGCAGCAACAAATCTGCCTTGAGGTGCTGCCCTGCATAGTTTTCTAGAAAAAGACCCCAGGACATCAGAGTGCCCAGATCGGGCTCTGGGAGACGCGGGCCTGTCAGCCTCGGCACTGTGGGCATTTGGGGCTGGGGGGTTGGGGCTGTCCTGGGCATTGGAGGATGTTGAGCCAGTAGTAGCCCCCTAACGGTGACAACCGCACAGGTCTTCGGACATTACCAGATGTCCCTGGCCAGCCGAGCATTCCTCAGCCCCGTGGTTTTGTTTCTGTTACCTGCTGCCCCACTGAGACTGGAAGGATGTGGAGGGGGAATGAAAAGATGCGGTTTCACAAACTCCCAAGTCAGAAGGATGACAGTTCGTTTCCATACAGGCTGTGACCCTCAGAGGCCCAGCGCCCTCCGTGCCCGGCCTCCTGCCTTCACCCTGTTCTCCAGGTTGCTGTGTTGTCCTTGTGATTGTAAGACCCACTCTGGGTTCGGCAGTGATTTCCCGGAAGGCTGAGTGAGAGCGCACGGTCGGTCGGTTGGTCGGTCCCCGTGGGATTCCATTCCGGGGTTGGGAACTGGGCCAGTGGGCAGAGCGGTGTCTCATCTGACCACACACACCACCAGGAACGCGGACTTCCCCCTACCTCTGAGCTCTCAATGCTGCTATCTCCGCCAAGTGTCCCGTGCGCTCCGGCACCTTCCTCAAGGGACCGACGCCCGCCTCACGCTCTTTGCAAGGTTGTCCAGGCTGTGTTCACCGCATGCTCTTCCTCTGTGTAGTTCTCATCTTCTAATTGGATGGAATTCAAACAAAAACTACTTATGCCTGTTTGCATTATGGTTAAAACATTAAACAGTGGACTTGACTCGGCTGACTGCCGTCTTTTGTTTGGTTTGCTTGGAATTTCTCATGCCTTCGCCCACTGTCACAGACCAGGGGTCCCCAGGAAGCCAACCCTGAGACAGGTCAGGAGGCTGATTGGGGGACAGTCTTGAGGAAAGGAAAACGGGCGCAGAGCGGGCAACACAGACCAACAAGTTAGAGGAAAAGCATAAGGGTGCAGTATTGTCTCAACCAAAACTTCCGCCAGCCCTGCAGGGAATTCTGAAGGTGACCTTCAGGGTCAGATGCAGGTCAGAAGTGCTTAGTTGGTGAAGATAATGGCTAACGGTTACTAAATACTATTCTTCACCAGAACGCTCAGATGTGTTATCATTGCTTTCCCCAGTTAAAACGTGGGAAACGGAGGCAGGAGGGGGTCGGCCAGTTTGAGCAAGGTCGGCATAGCTAGTGAATGTCACAGGCAGAGTTAGGGCCCAGACTGCTCCACGCTAGAGTCTGCATTCTGCACCACCACCCAGTGCTGCTGCTGAGAGACCCAACTGTCCGCGTGCAAATCCCAGCTCCTCCGCTTCCTAGCGGTGTGACTTCGGATAAGTTAACAACCTCTCTGTACCTTCATTTCTTCACTGTAAAATAAAGACGATGGTTTCAAATTCACTGCACTGAGATAAGATTAAACGCTGTAAGATATGCAACACGAACATGGAACGGAACGGAACGGAACGGAACAGCCGTATGTTACAGAACAAAGAGTTCACCCATTGGGGCTAGCAGAGCCGAACACTAAACACCGAGAACTGCGGTACAGAAAGATTGGCTATTTTATTACGAAGGGGAAGCGAATACTCAGCCTGAACTCCCCCATGGCGTGGAGGCTGCAGGCTGTACAGGGCAAAACCTCAGGACACCGTGGGTGAGGGGGTGAGGGTCGTGCTGGGAGTGGCTTGGTCGGAGGTGGGAGGGTAGTAAATCATTTCTTCAGCCCGGAGCACACCTCCGAGGTCTGCTCTGGCGTCCCTCTGCCTGGTTTCCTCGGAAAGTAGCCGGGGGGTTGTTCCACCTTGGGGCTCAGGAACTGAAAGATACCTTAGGTCAAGATGTTATCTTGAGCCTGCCAGAGGCTGGACCGTGTGATCTTCAGTCAGGCCGGGCCCTGGTCTCCTGCTGCCTCGGGGGTTGCTGGTTATCCAGGGGAAAGGCTAGGTCTCTGATGGAAAGAGACAGAGAGAGAGATGATGTCTAGAGCTAGGATTTAAAGCTAGGTTTAATCAAAGTCTTAAGGAGCCTTGGTTTCATACACACAAGTAAACTAAGATCCGTGTTCTGGTTCCTCCCAACTTTCTCAGCTGTTTCCCTTATTGAAGGCCAAGCAGCCCATCTTGATGTCATTTGCCATTTGATACTTAGGCGCTGGGTTTCTCGGGCCTCCTCAGCCCACCTGCCCTCATAGGAGCCACCTGGCCTGCCCACCCATTAGCATTCACTGGGAATAAGGTCTCACACCTGCTTACATTTTTAACCATCTCCCCTGTGTGATTCATTCGCAGGCTCAGCTTCAGAGGTGGCTGGGCACCATTTAACATTTATATGCATCCTGACTGGGGTGGCGTCTGTTGCCTGGCAACCATGTGAAAATCCAAGTTTACACCAAAACAGAACCTTCCCAATCTCAAACCCAAAAGAGAAGGGGGTGGGAAACAAGGCGGGGGTGGGGGGTAAACAAAGGATTTTTAAATTTAATTTATTGGGGTGACGGTGGTAGGTTTCTATGATAGGAGATCTGTATATAGCATTGTGTCCCCACCACCCAAAGTCAAATCACCTTCCATCACCATATATTTGGTCCCCTGTACTACCCTCCTTCCTTCTGTGACCACCACACGGTTGTCCGTGTCGGTGAGTTTCAGTTTTATATACCAATGAATGGAATTACATGGTTCTCAGCTTTTACTGTCTGACTTATTTCACTTAGCATCATATTCTCAAGGTCCAAACAACCAAGGTGTCCTTCCATAGATGACTGGATAAAGGAGATGTGATACATTGAATACTACTCAGCCATAAGAGGAAACACTGCCATTTGTGACAACATGGAGGGACAAAGGATCAATATAGAATATATTCAACTTCACAGTCAGTTAAGTAGTAAAAACGGACTTATTTTTTTTCTTTGTGCCCTTGGCAAAATCAGGGAAAGTGTTTACAGTCAGGTGGATGGCTATAGACAGAGCCTAACCCACATCCCCAAAAGGAAATGACTTGGACAAGGGCCTCTGGAGGAAAATAAGACTGTTAATCAAATAACAGAAGATCAAAGCCAGAGGAATTAATAAGGTGATTTTTAAAAAATCTTAAATCTTTAACAGGACCTGGGGGCTGGGGAGGGACGGGGTGGGTGGTTTCCCAGCTTCTCTGTAACTCTTTTCTCTGCTGGAACTCAGGTGAGTGTGGAGGCTGATATCTGAAGCCTGACTCAGTTGCTCCCTCATTGACTGTCTCCGAGAATTTTGAGATCTTCAAGGGTGAGGCATTCTGCTCTCCACTCCGCTCCCTTCCTGGTCTGGGAGTGATGTGACCGGGTAAAGAAATCAATGCAAGAAAGCCTCAGAGACATCCTGTGAACTCAAGCTGTCGAGTCTGTGGCATTAATTAAGCCTTAGGCACTGAGTAATTGAATCAGTTTTGTTAGGGCTTTAAAGAGTCGCTCATGGAAATGCAGTTATTAGCAGAAGAGCTGCAGGGAGAGAGACACCTGCTTCTTTTCCCTCTAAGAGGCCACCCATGGCCTTCCTTGAAAAACACGCACTGCCCTCACATTGCCCTTCCAGGAACATCTCTTTCATCTGGTCATGCCTTTGCTCAAAGGCATCCGGTGCCACTAGGTCCAGAAGAGGTGGGCCAACCCTCCCCACCCCCCCGCCCCCCGCCCCAGCCAAGATTCAGTGCCTGCTCGGCCACCAGCAGCCTTCTCTATTTGTTTCCCTCCACGTGTCACACAAACCATCCTTTCTCCAGATTTGCCCCAGTAGTTCGTTCTAATCACGGCTTTCATTCTCCACCTGTCTGGCCTTTGCTTCCGCCGCTCCCCCTCCCTGCAGCCCACCTCCTTCCTCACCTCAGCCGAGCCCCCTGTCTATGGTGACATTTTGACTCAAACCCTGTCTTTTCAGGACTCTCTCCTCCCAACTGTACTTTCTGTCGGAACCAGTCACGGGGCACCTTGGCAGTCTTGCTATGCAGCATGATGTGTGTGTGTGTCCGTGTTACCTGCCGCTCTGGGGCCGCTATCTATTTGCCACAATAATGTTGAGCAGCAGTGGAGAAATCTCCCTTGCTTAGGGCGTCATTGCTGTGCAGGTTGGAGTCATGCGGCTGTGAGCCAAGGAATGCAGGCAGCCTGGAGCCTCCAGATGGAGCACAGCTCTGCCGACACCTTTATTTTAGCCACGCAAGACCCTCTGTGACTTCTGACATCCACAGCAGTTAGATAATAAAGGCGTGTGATCTTAAGCCATGAGGTTGGGGTGATTCATGCAAGCAACAATAGAAAACTAAAATCTGTATTAGTTTCTGATTGCTTTGTTCTAGGGAAGAATCCATTTCCTTATGTTTCCCAATGTCTAGAAGCTGCAAGCATATCCTGGCTTATGGCCCAGCACCATTCCAACCTGTTTCCAATGTCACAGCTCCCCTCTCTGACCCCTGATCTGTCTGTCTGGTGCTTGTAAGACCTCTGGTGATCACACTGGGCCCACCCAAGATTCCTAACTTAATCACATCCACCATTACTTTTGCCATGAAAGGTAACCGTGATATTGTGATCTATAAGAAGGAGTATCTATTTGGTCTCCCCCCCCACACACACCCCTTCTGGTAAAGAGCTCCTAAAACCCTTGGAATTCCCTGAGTGACCAGAGCAATAAAGGTGCCTTGTTATTCTTAACAAACCCTTTCAACCACTCCTGCGTTTATTTTAATGAGTGACTTATGGAAAGCACCTGGCCATGGCGGCTAGTTGCCAGGGAACCGACCAGGTGATTAGAGGGTTGAAATCTTCAGTCCTGCCCCTTGACCTTGGGGCAGGCAGAGGGGCTGGAGGTTGAATCCCCAATGGCTGGTGACTTGTCAATCATGCCTTTATAACAAGGCCTCCATGAAAGAAGGAAGAGGGTCAGAGAGAGTCCGGATTGGTGATGGTGGGGAGGGACTGAGAGAGCAGGGCCCCTGGAGAGGGCGTGGAAGCTCTGGGCCGTTCCCCAGGCCCCACCCTGTGCATCTCTTCCATCCGGCTCTTCCTGAAATATGTCCTCTTATTATAAACTGTGAATGAGTCCGTTTTTACTACTTAAATGACTGTGAAGTTGAATATATTCTATATTGATCCTTTGTCCCTCCATGTTGTCACAAATGGCAGTGTTTCCTCTTATGGCTGAGTAGTATTCAAGCCAAAATTTTAAAACAGAATTTTCCCTGTGGCCACATCCCCCCTCGCGTTCTTAGAGCAGTGGTAAGTCAGATGTTTCTCTGAGTTCTGTGAATCGCTCCCGCAAATTAGCCGAACAGGAGGAGGAGGTTGTGGGCGCCTCCAACCCATAGCTGGTCCGTCAGAAGCACAGGGGACAACGTGGACTTGCTATTGGCCACTGAAGGGGGTGAGCAGTCCTGTAGGACTGATCCCTTAACCTCCGGGGCCTGTCTCCAGGTCATAGTGTCAGGTGGACCGTGTCAGAATGGAGTTGAATTTCAGGACACCTAAGCAGTGTCAAAGAATTGCTTGGTGGCATCAGGAAAACCCCCCACATAATAGTAATACCAGGCAAAAATACATTTACAGTTGCTCAGTTGATGTGGCATTGACCTATGAACCAGGAGGTCATGGTGCAATCCGGTCAGGGCACATGCCCACATTGCCAACTTAATCTCCAGTGGGGACCCATGCAAGAGGCAGCTGATCGATGATTCTCTCTCATCATTGATGTTTCCATCTCTCCCTCTCCCTTCCTCCCTCTGAAATCAATAAAGACATTTTTTTAAAAAATAGGTTTAAGCTGTAATACAAATAATACAACCATTAATAAATAATCCTATATAATAAAAGACTAATATGCAAATCGACTGAACAGCATAATGACCAGTCGCTATGACACACACTGACCACCAGGAGGCAGACTGGTCAGTGCGCTCCCACAGCGGGTGTGCTGCTCAGCCAGAAGCCCTGAGCCGGCTCACGGCTGGTGAACGCAGTGGCGCTGGCAGGAGCCTTTCCTGCCTCCAAGGCAGCACTAAGGATGTCCAACTGCAGGCTTAGGGGAGTGGGACTAAGCCGGCAGTCGGACATCCCCCGAGGGCTCCTGGACTGCAAGAGGACACACACTGGGCTGAGGGACCCCACCTCCCATGTGCATAAATTTCGTGCATCAAGCCTCTAGTAATAATAGGAGAATAAAGTCTTCTGTTTCGAGTACTCACAACTGTAAACCTATTTTTGCCCACCCCGGTGTATTCACAGGTTTTAGGGATTAGAATATGAACATGCTTGGGGGCCATTATTCAGGCAATCTTAGTCCTCCCTCTGGCCCTCTGAGATTCTTGTCCACAACTCACATGCAAGGCACATTTGGCTCAATTGATCTGCATTTAGAGGATTAATTCACACATTCGATAGAAATGTAACGAGGCCTTTTTGTGGGCACTGGAGATCAGCCAGGATTCCTTCGCATTCTCCTGGAAGGAGAGAAACCATCAGCTAGTTTTTGCTTTTTTAAGGAGGATGTTAGATGGTGATGAGTATTTTTGGAGAAAAACAAAGCAGGGCAGAGTGACAGAGTAAATAGGGTGGTCAGGGATGGCCTCATCAATAAGGTGGCTCTCGGGAGACTTGAGGAAGGTGGGAGCAAGCCGTGTCCCTGAGGCGTTGGAGCGGGGGTTAGTTGGTCTGCAGACTGTCTCCATAGCATAGACCCTCTCACCTAGCCAGGACATGCAATACATACCGTATTTGAGCAAAACGGACAGAGGCCCTGCTTTCACGGAGGTTACCATTTTCTAGAAAGAGACCCATGTGCCCTGGAGCTAAGGAAGCTAAACTTCAGGTCCCTCCCTTGCAAGACCCCACTCAAGGCGCCTCTGTTCGCATCCTGCACAAACGCTCTCCTATTGACTTAGGACCCACAAAACCTAGACCTGCCCGTGCTGGTGGGTGAATGCAGGAGTCAAGTGGACACATATTACAGCAACTTGGGAATGTGGGCTGGATGAAAGGAAGGGGGTCCTGGGAGAGTGCGGGACAGGGTCTGAGGTCAGCAGACGTGTGTTTCTGCAGGCAGGGGTGTGAGCTGAAACCTAAAGGAGCTGGGAAGCCAGCCCTCCAGGGAAACACAAGTGGATCCCCAAAGTCCCTCGGGGTCGGGTGGGAGGAAGAGTCTGTGAAGATGGACCAGAAGAGAAAGGATGTTTTTGTTTATTTGGAAACGAAGGAAAGCTAGTGACAATCCTGAAGGGAGTTGAAATGGCTGGATTGTGGCGATCTTATGGGGCAGGAATGTTTAAACTCCAGGCAAAGATAATCGGAGACATCCATAGTCCTCAAAGGCAGGTTTCTGGGCTTGCCGCAGCAGGCGGGGCACCTGGAGACACTGTGGAAAGCAAGAGGGGATTGCTCTAGGGTTCTGGCTGGTTTAGCTGATTTCAGCAAGTTCCAGGGTAGTGAACAGCTGAATACAGTTGGCTGTTCAGCAAGAGGGTACCGTAGGGTAAATTTTAAAACAGAATTTTCCCTGTGGCCACATCCCTCCTCGCGTTCTTAGAGCATCTCCCAGAGAAACTGTGTGAGTGAGCGTCATTCCTGTCTTCGATAGGTGTGTAAACCCATTTTGTGTGTGCTGTTATTTTAAATGTTGGTAAAACAGATATAGCAGAAAATTTACTACTTGACTATTTTGAGGAATACAACTGAAGTCCTGGACGGTTTGGCTCAGGCCTGTGGACTGAAAGGTCCTGGGTTCGATTCCAATTGGGGTCAGGTGCCTCGGTGGCAGGCTAGATCCCAGGCCCTGGTCGGGGCTCATGCAGAAGGCGACCAATCGATGTTTCTCTCTCTGTGTCTCTCCCCACCCCTTCCACTCTCTGTAAAAAGCAATGGAAAAATATCCTCGGTTGAGGATTAACCACAAAAAAATGCAATTGAACGGCATTAAGGACATTCACAGCATTGACTAACAGTCCTCTCCAGACCTCCTTCACCTTCCTAAACAGAAACTGTGTCCCCATTAAGCAATAACTCCCCATTCTTTCCTCCCCAGCCTCTGACAACCTAGAATCTACACTCTGTCCCTATTTGCCTATTCTAGATATTTCATGAAAATGGAATCATGCAATATTTGTCCTTTCCTGTTTGGCTTCTTTCTCTCAGCATCATGTTTTCAAGGTTCAGCCACGTTGTAGCCTATATCAGTGCTCCATTCCTTTTTATGGCTGAATAATATTCCATTGTGTGAATATACTACAGTTTACAAATCTTAAATAAATACATAAGCCTCTTGCCCGTATGACAACCAGGAAGTTTCTTTTTAAAATATATTTGTATTGATCTCAGAGAGGAAGGAAGAGGGAGAGAGAGGGAGAGAGAGAAACATCAATGATGAGAGAGAATCATTGATTGGCTGCCTCCTCACACCCCACACACTGGGGATCGAGCCTGCAACCCGGGCATGTGCCCCGACTGGGAATCAAGCCATGACCTCCTGGTTCACAGGTTGACACTTAACCACTGAGCCACGCAGGCCGGGCAGGAATGTTTTTTAAGGTCCTGGGAACCAGCTCCTTGAAATGAGATTTCTAGGCAGGTAGTGTCTCTACGTCCCTGTATGTGGGAGTGCAGCCCGAGTGCCCTGTTCCAAACTGTAATCACCTGCTTGTCACAAAAATGAGAAGCTTTCTTATCCCTCGAGACCAAAGCAATCAGAGAGCACAGTGGGTACCCCAACTACCACGTCAGCTTCGGCTGAGCTAGCAAGTTATCTCAAATCTCAAGAGCATGTACGTAACGCAATGCTTGGCTGTGTTTAAAAAGGGTGGGATTTCTCTCTGCCTCTGTAATCTCGTTAGCAGATCACCAGTGAGGTACATCACAGTCTAGTTTAATGCTTGTTCATAACAAAACTGCTCTTCTTTGGTAGAGTTGTGGTGAGGACTTACTGGATTGGCAAGGAGCTTTTAATTACCTCCCCCTCCGCCCCCCACACACAACATCTTAATCATCTTAGATCAGGAGAAAGAAAAACAGAAGAAGGGCTGGGATGTCATTGATAAGAAAGCAATAGTCATTCATAAGAACGGCACCAATCATCTGTGCAGCTGTGGAGTCTGCCTTCCACCTAACAAGTTGGAAACTCTGTCAAGGTCTGAGTGTCATGGGAGCTGATTTTCACATTCTGAGGGCCAGGGCAGAAGCTAGGAGCGCAGTTAGGAGCCACAGGGCAGACGTGGACTGGGACCGAGGCCGAGGAGACAGCGAGGAGCCAGATCTGAGAAATATTAGGAGTTATCTTTTAGAAATGAAAAGTGTTTCTCTGTTCCCCGAACTGAAGCACAGAGAACTTGACCTCTGTTGGGCATTTGAACTTGGATAATGCCTCTGAGCATTATAAGATAAAATGTAAGACAAAATCCCAACCCTCTTCCAGGCCCTGCAGGACCTGGTCGAGGTTGGTACAGTTGTGTGTGGTGGTTGAAAACAATGCAGTAATAGTAATATCTATACTATTTAATTTAATAGGGAGATCTATTGTTATCCTCATTTCATAGGTGAGAAAACCATAATTAAAGTGCCTGGCACAGGATCACGCAAGGATATCAAGTTTGTGATCATTACAGCATACTCATTTAGAGCGCGGTCAAGCAGAAGTCAAGCAGATCTGGATTAGAATCTAGGTAGGACAAGGGACTCTTGTTTCTCTCCCTGAACCTGTTTCCCCAGCTGAAACTTGGGGAAAATAATTCATATGAAACATTCGAGGACGCACGTTTGGGAAAGATAGGCATTATTATTCGTTGGTTCACGGCTGCAAGGCCCACAGCCCAGTTATTTTCCAAAAACGCGTTTCTTTCCCTTTGAGGGGCTACAGCACTCCCCAGAGGCACGGGCACAGGGGGTGGGGCTACAGGCGTGGGCGTGGCGAGCCTTTGCCCCACCCCTTGAGGCAGGCAGGTGGGCGGGGCGAAATGGGGTTTCCCCAGAGCGCACGCGCGAGCGTGCAGCGGCCCCAGGTACTCGGACAAGATGGCGGCGGCGGTCGACAGCCCGATGGAGGTGGTGCAAGCGCTGCCGGAGGAGGCCGTGCCCGAGGCGGCGGGCCTCAGCTGCCTGGTCAACTTGCCCGGCGAAGTGCTGGAGTACATCCTGTGCTGCGGCTCGCTGACGGCCACGGACATCAGCCGCGTCTCCAGCACCTGCCGGCGGCTGCGCGAACTCTGCCAGAGTAGCGGGAAGGTGTGGAAGGAGCAGTTCCGGGTGAGGTGAGCCTGCAGCCCGCAGCCGCTCGTGCCCGTGCTGCGCCCCCGGGGCTCCGGGCCTGGCCGGCCTGCGCCGCCGCCTCCCTCCCCACACACGCGCGCGGACCCCACCCCGGATGCCACCCCCGGATCCCTTCCCGTGGGCCGACAGACAAAGGCCTCCAGGCCGCCGGCCCCGCGGATCCACGCCGCGCGGACCCTCCAGTGCCCAAATTGCGCATCGGGAAGCGCCCAGCAGCAGGGCCCTCGCTGACGGGTGACGACGGCAGGAGCGCAGCTGCTAGTCCGTTCTGCGCGCTCCTTTTGTGCCCGACTCTGTGCGGAAATGTTTACATGGACCGGGGATGCTGTGATCCTAACAGCCCCAGAGGCAGCGGGCGCAGCATCGCCTGGTGGTTGGCCGAGCGCGCAGATTTCGGGGTGGGACCCGGGATAAAATCTGGCCCCGGCATACTCGCCGTATGACCTTGGGGTAGACTTCCCTTTTTTGAGCCTCATTCATCGACTTTGGTGCTCGTTAGACCTACCTTTGGCTGTGGTTATTAAAAGAGATGACATGTCGACCATACAAGGGCCCTCCTCTTAGGAGGCGCCCCGTACATGTTAACTGTCACCACTGTGGTTATTCTTGCTACCACTGCCCCCATTTTATGGATGGGGAGTGGAGACAGCATTCATCTTGCTATGCCAAGGTCACGCCGTGAGCGAGTGCGTGCCTGCCGCTCGGGATTTGAACGAGGTCCGTCGGTTGGGCCCCTGTGACCACTAAACCATCCTGCGTTCACTGTTTTCCCAGGCTGCCTTTGATTCGTGTCCGCCCGCCCGCCCGCCTTTGAGTGTCTGTGTAAGTTGAGGGGGTGTTTTTCTCCTTGTATGTAGGTGGCCTTCCCTTATGAAACACTACAGCCCCACCGACTACGTCAATTGGTTGGAAGAGTATAAAGTTCGGCAAAAAGCTGGGTTAGAAGCCCGGAAGATTGTAGCCTCCTTCTCAAAGAGGTTCTTTTCAGAGCACGTAAGGATTGGCCATGGAGCTCTAAGCTTCTGCCTGGGGAGGGGGGTGGGGGGCGTGTGTGTGTGTGTGTGTGTGTGTGTGTGTGTGTGTGTGTACACGTAAGGATTGGCCTGGAGCTCTAAGCTTCTGCCTGGGGAGGGGGGTGGGGGGCGTGTGTGTGTGTGTGTGTGTGTGTGTGTGTATGTGTGTGTGCACGTAAGGATCTGGCCATGGAGCTCTAAGCTTCTGCCTGGGGAGGGGAGCGGGGAGGGGTGCATGTGTGAGAGTGTGTGTGTGTCAGGCATTAGCTCATCCAGCTTTTTTTTGCTATCTCCCTTTTCAGTGCTCTCACAATCCCTTACTCACTTAGAAGGCTGCAAGAGTCATTGTGTCCTCTTCCTCCTGTCCAACAACATGCAGCCATTTGTCCCTGCCAGCTTTACTTTTCTATAGCCGGAGAGAGAATGAGGGAGGGAGGGACCAGCAAGCAGCACAATGTAGAGGGAATTCAGATCAGCCTTATTTCTCTACAAGTGGGTTGACCGTGTGTGTGTGTGTGTGTGTGTGTGTGTGTGTGTGTGTGGTTTTTTTGTTTGTTTGTTTTTTGCAACCTCTACCTGACCTGGGGAAATCGTCAAAAATTGAGCACCACAAATTTCACCCAGTTGTTTGCCCAAAAGGGTTGGCGAAATTAATACGGTTCTTCTCCCTGGCTTTGCAGGTTCTAACCAATAGTGAACTGACTGTTTTTTAAGCTAACAGGATTAAAACCTATCTGTAAATCAGAATGATTACTCCCTCAAGTAAATTGTCTTGCATTCATTATCTCTGACAAGTTTTCTTTTATATCTTGTGGAAATGCATGTTTTGTTGTTGTTGTTTTTCCTTCCATAAAGCGTTCACAGGAGTTCTGTATCAGGTCCTGATTCTTAACTTTTTGTAACTCTGGGAAATAGTCCACACTAATTCTTTAAATGTGCTTCTGGTGGGATGGGGGTGGGAGGGCTAGAAATACAGCCAATCTGATTTATTTTACTATCCTGGTTTCCTGCAGATTAATTCTTATTTTCTCATTTTAATTATTGCTACTTAATGGAGTTCATACATTTGAAATGTTTTCAAGGCTCTTTAAGTTTTGAAAAGGAAAGTTCAAATTTTGAACTTATTCTCCTATGGGGAATACAACTGGATATTCCCTAATGTCATTCATTTCTATAAATAAGTGATTATTAATTTTAGAATGGACAAAATTCATGTTCCGTTTTGGATAAGCCATGCCCTGGCTAAAAGCATTCAGAATCACAGATTTTAGGTGCTTGTTTAAAAGTGTTTGCACATACGTGTATTTCATGCGCTTGGTCATGGGCAACTAACTTGCAACCTCTGCTGCTAGTCTAGCTGATTTTGTGTGCATTTTTGACAGCCTGTGCCTTTGTCTAGCAATGATGAACTGTTGTGTTTTTTCCTTAGCTCCCTCTTCCCCAGTACTGCTGCTTAGTTAGAATTATGTCGAGGACTTTGAACATAGCAGGGGTATACTTAAGATTGGTCTGTGGGTGGGCTGTGACTGTGGCTCAGGACCCTTGTATTCCTGTGTTCACTGCATGCACACAGGTTGACATGAAGTTTCCTGGCTACCTTCAAAAAGAAAAATGGGAGAAGTAATAGAATTTCAAACTGAGGGATTCTTAAAGCTCATTGGGACCGTTGCCTCAATTTGCAGAGGAGAAAGCATGCCCAGTGGGTTGAGTAGCCCAAAGCACTGGACTTCTCTCTCTGGCCCTTCCCTCCTAGTTGAATGCAACACAGAACGCATGAGATAGTGAATTCGATTTTGTATTTCTAGTTCTTGTTACAGAGCTATTTTTCTTCACATTAGAATTCTCGAGTTATTAGCTTCAGAAATTATATGAAAACATAATTAATTTGCAACTAACAACAAGATCTGAACAAAGTATTGTTGCTTTGCATATTACTTTCCACCCATGGTAGGTGGTACAGGATGGTATGGGATAGGTGTTACCACTTAGATAAAAATGACCATCTTTCTTTGCAACTCAGATTTGTGTCTGAGCGTGACAAGAACATCATTACTCGTTACTGAGGCCTGTTTGTGTATGTCTTCTGCATAGGTCCCTTGTAACGGTTTTAGTGACATTGAGAATCTCGAGGGGCCAGAGATATTTTTTGAGGATGAACTGGTGTGTATCCTAAATATGGAAGGAAGGTAAGCCATGGTTATAGCAGGGATGTTTTTGTTTGTCTGTTTGTTTGTTTTCATAATAACCCCAGAATTAGTTGCTATAGTTTGTATGTGGATGAACCACGGACATGTATTTCCAAATGCCTTCTATGTTGCTACAGTTAACATTTTTGAAAAATCCTGTGTAAGTAAGGTAAGTACACCATGACAATTGCTATTTTTAAAAAACACGCAAAAAATGCTTTTGGAAAGAAGAGAGAATTAATACGTGTTTAGTCCTACCACAGGTCAAACACTGTGCTCTGAGCACTTGTATCTATCATGTCATTTGGGTAAAAAATAATCTTACTTTGGTCTTAAACATTATGGATATTTGGTTGGGCCCTCTTTTATCTCTCCTGATCAAGAAGAATCCATTATCTCTTGGTTGTTGCCTAAAAATTTATATGATTCATATTTTCCACTGTGAGGGTTAATTACCAGCTTGCCTGAAAGGTGACTTGGCTTCCAGCCTAACTTACCTATGAGTTCTGGAAACTTTACTGGTCATGGGAGATAAGAATGTTAGTTTAGTATCTTCCTTAAGAGAGATCATTATGCAATACCTCACAAACAAGGCATGAAGATGTTTTCCTTGCTGTTTTTAAGGTGGTGTGGGAGAGATAAATACCTGTTTATCTCTGTAGGGGAACAACTGTAGGGGAGAGGTAAGATGTGTCACTATTCTAGGCCTTGGATGAGTTCAGATCCAGAGGTCATTTTTCCATTTCTATTTTGGTTTTTCTATAAATGAATTGAAGTATGATCTGATAGCCAGTATTGTGCAGCCTTAAAAATAAAAGCTGACTACTCCTTTTTACATTTATATGCATATACTTTTACACACATACATGTAAGATCATATATACTGAGTTTATTTAGTTTTGATATGATCTTTAGTGCAGACTTTGTTTTTTTCTTATTTATGCTGGTTTTCTCTCCCTCCCGACCCCATTTGTATTGGCCTTCCCCTGTCCCCACCCTGTAATTCATGATGACACACTAGGTTGTATTCTTCCATGCTAATATGCACTGATATATAAGGGAACCAGAGGATCATTATTTTAAAAAAATTATGATCATAAAATAGGTACTTTCTGTATCATTTTTCTCATTCAATATTACCTTACTGAAATGGATCCTAATCAACTGGTAAAAAAATCCAATTCCCTTTTTTTAAATGGCTGCCTACTGTTTTGTAGTGTATACCATAATTTATTTAACCATTCCTCTATTGATGGGTAACCACTTTCTTCTCCATTTTTATGTTACTGTGGAGAGTGATGTTTTGGTGGTTTTTACTTCTCAGTGAAAGATTCCTGCGACTCGATTTCCTAGGTCAGATTATAGAAAGTTATTGAAAAAACACAAAATAAGAGCGTGCTCTTGAATGGGAAGACTTACCATCACAAAAAAAGTCAGTTTTTCCAAAATTAATACATAAAACTATTGCCATTTTAATTAGGAACCAAGGAAAGTTTTGGGAGTTTTTTTGTGTGTTTTAATTGGATAATATTGTCAAAAAAGAATAAATTCGTAAGAGCAAAAAAAAAACAAACCCCAATTTTTAAATAATTACAATGGGAAACTTGCATCACTAGATATTAGAGCATATTATAAAGCTGTCTGTAATGAAAATAATACAATGTTTAAGTAAAAATCAGTAGTCATGTCTGTGGCAAAGGATAATTCAGAAACATGTCCCAGCATAAAAGATGATACATTTAAACTCAGAGGAAAAAAGTTGGATTATTAATGAATGCTTTTAGGCATAACTGATTATCCATCTGGAAGTAAAACTTGCATCATATATAAAACCAAAATTCCAGAATTAAACAACTTAAATTTTATCACAGTGAAAAACATTCAAGGAAATGGGAGATTTTATATATAATCCAGGGAGACCTCCTTAACCAAGATTGATAATGCAGAAGCAGTAAAAGAATATGGGCGGGTGGTTTTGCAATTAAAAAGAAAACAAACTTCTGTATGACCAAAGAAATCATAAAGTCAATATAATTCTTAGAATTTCCAGGAAGAAATTGAAAAATGGATAGGAGGATGACATTTACAGAAGAGCAAATCCAGGTGGCTGGCGATTATGAACAAAGACCTTTAAATTCACTCTTCAAAGACATGTCAAAGAATAGTGAAATACTCCTTTTTTTACTTAGTAGATTGGGGAAAAGACTGAATATGCACAACCAGTACAAACATACATTATTACAGTCTTTTTAGAAATAAAGAACAGATATGTTACGCCTTGACCTGACATAGATTTTGATCTTAAAACAGGACTGTTTTTAGCCCTGGCTGGGTGGCTCAGTGAGTTGCAGCATCATCCTATACACCAAAAGGTTGCAGGTTTGATTCCTTGTCAGGGCACATACTTAGGTTGTGGGTTCAATCCCTGGTCAGGGCGAATATGGGAGGCAACCAGTCGATGTTTCTCTCTCACATTGGTGTTTCTCTCTCCCTCTATTTCTAAAATCAATTTAAAAAAAAAATATATATATATATACACACACATATATATTCTCAAGTGAGGATTTTAAAAATAATAAAAAAAAACAGTGTTGTTTTTAGGTAACAAGGGATAGTGTCACATTTATTAAGTACTTTGGAATGCCAGTTTTTATGAAGGACCTTATTTGTATCTATTCCTGCCAAATGCTTGTTGTCTGAATATGGAAAACAGAAGAAGGAGCAAGGGTGGTTTCTGTAAATGCTAAAGGAACACTCTGGATCTTTGAAAACAATTTGCATTTATGGTGTTCTTGTGGTTTTTAAAAGGAGTATATCCTGCAATAAAGATTTGAAACAACATATTAAAAGGGTACACAGTACCTGAGAAAATTGACCTAGAATGACCAACATTGAGACATATTTTAGTAAAAGTACTGGATATTAAAGACGGAAAAGTCCTTTGGTCATCCAAGCAAACAAACAAACAAAACACCACCAACAACAAAGCGAAGTCACTTCTAAGGAAAAGAAAATCAGAATATTATGTTCAGTGCCAGAAGAAAAGAGAGTAGCGTACTTAAGATACTCAGGGATCAAAAATGTCAGCCAAGGATTTTTATATCCAGCCAAACTGACTTTCAAGTATAAAGCTGCAGACAGACTTACCAAATTGCAAGGACTTGGGGGCTTTTGAGCCCTTCCTCTGAAACATGCTAGAAAATGAACTTGAAAAAAGAGGCCTTGACAAGGACTAGTGGTGAGCATTAAATATGTACTTACTTTAAAAAATATGTATTACCTTGTAGAATTAAATCCAAATGACAGTAGGGTAGTCAGTATTGTATATAGTGGTCATAAGCCTTGACAATGTGGATATGATGCTGCTGTTTAAACAGCAGAGAATGGGGGAAAACATAAGCAAAATATTTAGAAGTTTTTCAGTAATCATCAAGGTGATGAGAATATTGGAAAGTGTGTGTGTGTGAAAGAGAGAGAGAGAGAGAGAGACGCGAAGTAAAACAAATGAGTACATTTGACCCTTGTACAACTTGGGTTTGAAGTTTGCAGGTCAGGTCTGCTGATATGCAGATTTATTTCAAATGACCTTCACAGTTCAGTTGGGCTATTACTTTGAGCAAGGTGGGAAACGCTGGAGAATTTGGGACAGAGAGCTCTTGTGCTGTGATTTGATATGTTCCCTGGAGTGCTCGGGCTACTGTATTGAGCTTACACTGTGAGGGCCAAGGTTTGAAGCAGGACGCTCAGTAGGGAGGATGCCACTATGATACAGGCAAAAGGCGACAGTGGCTTAGGTGAGTTAGTGGGAAGTGCTCACTTTCCTGATAGAACTGACAGCATTGGTGGATGGGTTGAATGGGACTAATGAGAGAAAGCCAGGAATCAAGGATGATTCAAGGTTTGAGGCCTAACTGGAGTGATGGAGTTGCCTTTCTCTGAGACTAGAGGCCTGGTGCATGAAATTTGTGCACTCGGAGAGGGTGGGTCCCTCAGCCCGGATTGCGAGAGGGTGCAGGCCAGGCCAAGGGACCCCACTGGTGCACAGTCGGGGCTGGGGAGGGACATGGGAGGTTGGCCAGTCGGGGAGGGACCCCAGGAGGGCTCCAGGGCTTGTCCGACCTGTCTTGTTCAGTCCTGATCAGCTGGACCCCCGCAGCAAGCTAACCTACCAGTCAGAGCATCTGCCCCCTAAAGGAGAGTGGACATCATAGCAACTGGTCAACCGGTTGACTGTCTGCCCCCTGGTGGTCCGTGCATGTCATAGTGAGCAGTTGAGCGGCCTTCGCATATCAGTAGCATACTAGAGGCTTGGTGCACAAAATTCATACACGGGTAGGGTCCCTAGGCCTGGCTGGCGATCAGAGCAATCAGGTTCCCCACCTCCTGGCCTCCCCACCTCCTCCTTCCCTCACTCCCTCAGCGCCCTGCTGCAGCCTCTGGTTGCCTGCCATATTCTGTGCCGCCCCCTGGTGGTCAGCGCATGTCATAGTGAGCGATCGAATTGCTGGTTGAACTCCCAAGGGGACAATTTGCATATTAGCCTTTTATTATATAGGATTATATAGGATTACGCTTTGATTGGTTGAACAGACGACCGGGCACTTAGCATATTAGGCTTTTATTATATAGGATCGGGATGATTCCAGGAGCAGAAGAACTTTAAGGGGCTCACCAGATTCCCAAGTGGGGATGTGAAGTAGCAGTCGGATATATAGGTCTGGAGTGCAGGGACGAAATCTGTTTGGAAAATGAATTGGGGACTGTCTGTGTGGATAATACTTGAAACCATGAGACTGGGTGAGATCACCTTGGTGTTGAGCGTAGGGGGGCAGCAGCAGCCCAAGGCCTGAGCACCCTCTGCTAGGTGCAGAGGCACAGCCAAGGATTCCAGACCTGCCCCCTCCCCTCCTGAGGCCCACCCCACTCCCCTCACTTTTCAGGTTTCTCTTCAGTTTCCTTTTAGTAACTCTGAAACCAAACAGATAACTTTCTTGAATTTCAGCCACGACTAATTTAGTGTTACATTACAAATGCACATCCTGAATTGTACATTACAAATGTGCAGTAAAGTCCTGAACTGTGTTGTCTGCTTCCATGATAATAAGTACTATGGCCACGAACCAGTTACAGCTGTCTTGTTAGGTAGACTCTACGTGGTATGACTAGTGTGAAGTAAAAAACTAACCACTCAACGTTGTAATATCTTCATTCTTACTGACTTATAGTTTGTTTTTTCCAGGAAAGCTTTGACCTGGAAGTACTACGCAAAAAAAATCCTTTACTACCTACGACAACAGAAAATTTTAAACAATCTCAAGGCTTTTCTTCAGCATTCGGATGACTATGAATCGTATCTCGAAGGTGAGACGTTAGCAGCGCTGTCTCAGTGGGCAGCTACGCTCTGCTTGGAGCAGCGGTGGAAACGGATGAGCCCGCAGTGGAAGTCGGCTCAGCCGCATGGGCTTCGGAGTTGGAGTGTGTGGTCCGGTCATGTAGGAGGGCAGAACTATTAAATGTACAGCTGAAATTTTGTTAAAACCTTTAGCTGTCAGCTGAAGAGACAGTCTTCTCTCAAGATGCACCTTCAGTTCAAAGCATGAGAGGCTGATACTTCAGATAATGAAATAAGTCCCTCTTTTTCTAAGCTTTGAAGGCTCACTTCCAAATCAGAAGTCAGTTGGTCCACTTTTGTCTCCATGTGACTGGAGCAAATCCCTTGCCCCCTCTGGTTAGAGTGTAATGGGGACGAAATGTTCTTGCTCATCAGTGAGTGTGCCTGGCCCTCCTGAGAAATGAGGGGAGAGAAGTCGAGTGGACAGGAGCGATAAAGGTAGTAACTTTCTGCTCCTACCAACTTGAACAAGAACAACATGTGACTATTTTCCAAACAATGTTCAATTCTTAGCACATTACGCAAACACTCACAGAAGCTGTGGTTATGAAATACACACATTCCCTATTCCCAGAGTTTTACCCAATTCACTCGCTCCTATCAGTGTTTCTCTCCGTCACATCTCCATTCTCGTCCCGGCTCTCACCACCTCTCCCAGCAGCAGCTTTCTAAGTATCACTTGCTTTCATGAGCATTACCCCCTTCTGCCCTCAAGCCAACCACCTTACCAGTCAGTCCAGCCTTTTCCCCACGGCATGCGGCCAGCTGATGTCCTGCTGCTTATCCTGCCTCTGCCTGCTTTTCAGTGCCTCCATAATCCAGTCCTTCCCTGCCCCGGGCTCTCCAGAGTGTCCCATCTGCTCCAGCCAGGCCATTGTCCTCACTTCACCCTACAGGTACCCCTGGCTTCACACCATTCATGGTATCCCTTTTCCTCACAGTTCCTCTTAAATCCTACTCACCCTCTGAACGTTCAGTTCGGGTTCCACTTCGAATTTCTCTGGCTACTGCAGTACAAATTTTACTCACCTCGGAACTAACGCAGGAGCGTTGGCTACCAAATTCTGTTGCATCATTTCTGTCTTGTGTGTGTACGAGTCGTTTCTCCAAGTAGTCACTGGTTTTCTTGTGTTCCTTGTCTTTATGCTGCCATCACTGTCTACTCCACAATGCCTGGGGCAGATGCTGGATTGTATGTCTTCTATCCTCTAAAACGAAATGAAAAGTCTTGCAGTTCATTGAAATATCCTCACCGCCCTGTCCTCCGTTGATGAACATATTGGAATTGCCAGTCATCCTAGCTTGTTTACTCCACAGTCAAGAATGCTTTGACAAGCTTTTTTCCATGGCTTACTTATGAAACTGAGTCCTTTTTCATCTTTCAGTTATAAAGTAGTATTACCATTTTCAAGTAACCCGTCCAAATCAGTGCTGTAGGCATTGGGTAGCCATTGGAGGTTTTAAGTAGTTGAGTGAATGGAAGGAGTGAATGGATTTGGTCCTTGTCCTCTGACTAGATAATCTGACGCCACTGACAGTCTGGGAATCAGAACGTTAGGATGGAATGGACTTGGAAGTTCAGCAGAAATTCCTTTCAGGTGCAGGTAGAGAGCTGAGTTCCAAGGAGGCCCGGGAGCCAAACCCCCGCTAGTGGCAAAACGGACGAGGGTCCTGATCTCTTGATGCCCGTTCACCTGCCTTCAGTTCCTTAGGGTGTGGGTAAGGGGCCCAGGTTCCAAGCTGGTTTGAGGCCGCTTGTATTTAAAGTGTTTTCCCAACTCAAAATGTCCTACAGTCAGATGATCACGAGAGTCCATAGGGCTCTGGTTAAGAAATGACCGAGGGCAGTGCAGAAGGGACTGGCATGGACGGTGTGCAGTGTGCTCTGTGCAGCTGCTTCGCCGCAGGGTCCTGGAGGGTAGCTGGCCGCCTACTTTGAAAGTATGATTATCTCCAAAGTCCATTTACTGGCTCACCTTGGGGAGGGACAGTTTGTTGAAATGGCATATCTGTCTGTCACTGAGAACTTACAACTATTTTTTTAAGTTAAAGAACTGTCTTACAACATTGTGTTCAGAGTTGTTGGGTTTTAAACGGTAGGGGAATTAGAAGAAGAGAGAAGTCGTTTGAAAGATCTCCTTTATAGCATTTATTTCTCACGATAGAACATGGAAATATGCCAAGTATCACTCAGGTTTTTGAGTTCACGACCTCTGAAAGAGGTTTGGTGTATTTACAAACACAACAGCATAGTGACGTGTGAGCTCCTTTGTTGTGAGACTGTTTCTTGGCCTTCTCGGTGTCTTAGCAGCCAGCCTGACATCCAAGATAGAAGCTGCTTGTCTGGTGGGGTGTGGTCAGGAGCTGTGGCCTCAGGCATCTGGGGCAAATGACAAACTAAGAAGAAAAGGTAAAAATAGGAATGTATTCAGTAATTCTGGTTCCTGTTCAGGTGCTGTGTTTATCGACCAGTACTGCAATCCTCTCTCCGAAATCAGCCTCCGAGACATCCAGGCCCAAATCGGCAGCATCGTGGAGCTTGTGCGCAAGACCCTGCGGGGCATCAACAGCCGCCACCCCAGCTTGGCCTTCAAGGCAGGTGTGGCATTGCTTTGGATCTCCTCTGTGCACGGGGACACCTAGGCTAATTGGTTCCGTGGACATGCTGCAGTGTGCTCCCCCTGGTGTCCCAGAAAAGCACTGACACAACCACGTGTTTACCTGGGTAACGGGAGGGGTTTAAATAGCTAATCCCTTCTCCCCGGGTTGGTAACACCTGACGGGTGCTGTTAGGCCTGGCCAGTGTCGGCATGTTGCAGCCTGTGCTTGTGTCCTCAGGGTGGACTCTGTGTTTCAGGTGAGTCCTCCATGGTAATGGAGATCGAGCTCCAGAGCCAGGTGCTGGACGCCATGAACTATGTCCTGTATGACCAGCTGAAGTTCAAGGGGAACCGCATGGACTACTATAACGCCCTCAACTTATACATGCACCAGGTAGGTGTGGGTCTATAAAAAAATAACTCCGCCCAGCTCTGATCACTCGTACAGTTTTTGAGCGCAAGGGCTACATCTTTTTCCTCACTCACTGCCTATAAACTCATTTTGCCTTTACTGTAAGGAAACCACTGTACGTTTGTTGTTTCATCCACAAGGTAGCCTTTGTCGGGAAGCCTTTGACATGAGCTCCTGACTGGAGTAGGTCTTTCTGTGCCTCCGTGTGCATCTTGTGAACTCCAAACTGTGGAGCTACCCCGGCCTTCCCTCTTGTCCGGGCCTGGGGAGGTGGGCGGAAGTCTGGCCAGCTACGTCACGGACGTTTCTTTTTTATTTGCTTCCTACTTGGCTCCCTCTTTGTATCTCCTCTGTTGCTCTCTATGCTGCTTGTATCTTCTTTTTCACGTCTCACAGTCTTTCCTCGAAGTGGCCTTGAGTTCCTTCTGGAAGAAGAGGGCTTAAGTCACAGGTGTGGGGGCTTTCTCTGTGAAGGGCCAACAGTGAACTGCTTTGGCTCTTCCGGCCACGCACTCGTGTCCTACTGCCCAGTTCTCCATCACAGCTGGAAAGAGGCACCGGCCGCACGAAACAAGTGACCGCTGCGTTCCAATAAAACCTTATATGTACGCGTGGAAATTTGCATGTCAGGATTTTCGTGTGTCATGAAATAGTATTTTTCTGACTTTTTTTAACATTAAATCTGTTGAAAGTGTTCTTACACGGTCCATGCAGAAACAGGTGGTGGGCCAGATTTGGTCCGTGGACTGCGACCTCTGGTCGCGATAATTAACCTATTCATCCACTTGAGCCTCAGCACCTAGTCTGCCTGGTACAGAGATGTGCATCAAAGGGATGAGAACATGTGGTTGCTTTCTAGTGCGCTAAAGCTTTTTTTCCTCCTTTAGGTTCTGATTCGCAGAACAGGGATCCCAATCAGCATGTCTCTGCTCTACATGACCATTGCCCGGCAGTTGGGGGTCCCCCTGGAACCTGTCAACTTCCCAAGTCACTTCTTACTGAGGTGGTGCCAAGGCGCGGAAGGGTGAGCCATCTGTGACGTGGTGGGTGGTCCTGAGGATCATTCCCACGGTGTGGAGAGAAATGTAACGAAGCAGGTTAAGAGAGGGCTAGGAGGTGATGGGACTGTTGCATTTCTTGACTGTATTTCTCAGTAATTGGGTGGGAGAAGGTGCTCTGGATCTGTCTGTATTTGTTCTGACAGCTACATGTGAATACACAATTGTCTCAAGAAGTTTAACTTTAAAGAATAGGACTAGGGGTTCAAGGGCTTATGTGACTCTCAAAATCTCTTTGTTCAAAGCAGATCAGATTGAAGGTTTCTTAAACGTACTTTCCAGTGTTCCATGAAACCTCCCTTCCCTCCCCGCACAAGAGACGGGGAGAGGGAACAGATTAGCCAAGTCCTTCATTGATGTGCAGAGTAAATATTCGAGTACTTATCTCATCTCAGACCTCTTGGGCAAGGTTGGTGATTGAAATGCATTGTAGAGACCAGGTTAATGAATTGTTCTCTCTTAAACTTGGTGTTCTATTGGCATAAAGCTCCTTTTCAGCTTTTGTCTGACTTTTCTACAAGAAATCGTTCATCAAATAGGTAGGATATCTTCTCATTAAATGTGCCATTTGGAGGAAAAAGAAGCAAAGTTATTTAATTATATCCTGTTCTTTGAACCCACTTTCAAGCGACCAGTTGTGAACCCTTTGGTAAAGTGATGGGTAGGATAACAGAAAGGGCCTGAGATTTGAAGTCAGACTGGGTTCAAACCTTGGCTTCCTCGGAGCCTCAGTTTCTTCCTTTGTGAAACGGGACCATAGTTTCTCATCAGGCGTCTTGGAGGATTAAATGAGGGCCCCAGGGCTTTGCTCACGTAGCAGAGTTTCTGATGCATACATAGAAAAGAAGTATAACTGGTCTCTGTACTTCTACCTCCTAGTTGAAGAAAGAAAACATATGTATAGTTGGAGCTTCCTGGGTATTCTTCCTTATCCTTTTCTTCTTCCTCTCCTCTCCAGAGATAACCACCAGAAAATAATACTTACTATTTTCATGCAGATTTTAATAGTTTGATACATAGGTACTTTTCCTTAAATAATATGTACTGTGTTCCTTTTTTCCCAAATATGGTCTGTTCCAAGTATGTATTCAATGGTTCCTTTTTTGGATGGTTCTGTTTTCCATTATTAATGGGAAAGAAAGATTTTTTTCCAGCCCATTTCCATTTCCTGAATAACCCAACCACTCTCTCCAAATACCTCTAAAATATTCTTAAATGCCTGCATAATAATCCACCACGATTTCTGCATAATATAAAGCATTTAAAACACCAATTACCATATTACTTACCACAATAACTTATTACTGAGTACAGTTGTGGTAGCAGTATAATTTTGCCTTCCTAGGCTACAATGAACAGTGTAAATGTGCAGTTAAATAATTTGTTAGCATCCCAGGTCTCCTGGCCAAAAACAAACATTGAGACCCATCTAGAGCTGGGCTGGGCCCTCAGGGAAAGGCAGGGAAGAGTGGGCAAGGCGAGTGCACAGGTCTCCTACCAACAGCTGGCTGCAGGCCCTTCCTCTGCTTCCTTCCTTCCTTCTTCCTCCCTCCTTCCCTCCCTCCCCTCCTTCCTTCCTTCCTTCCTGCACCAAGACCATACTTATTCACTGTACTTGTACCCTCTCATTAGTCCTGATAACTGGTAGGTGAGACCTCCATCGAGTTCTTCCAGTTGCCTTGGCTGTTCTTAGTCTTTTGCTCTAATAAAACCCCATATTGATTGGCACCAGTGCTTACCTGACCATCCATTAATACGAGAAATATTGCCAGTGTTCCACTCTGAGTCTGTCTGTGAACATATCGCCCATATATGTACTATAAGTCATCCTTAATGTTCTTAAAAAGATTTTATTGTTTTCTTCGAGCCCTTTTGACACCTTAGATTTGTTCCTAGCACTTTAAATTTTTGTTGCTATTGTAAATAGTAAATTTTTAAAATAACATTTTTTAGGGTTGACATTGAACAGGGATTGGGATAATATTTAGATATAGGCCTGGTAATCAGCGCCTTCGCTGAATAAATGGTGAGTAATAATAACTTGTCAGCTCTTGGCTTTCCTCTGTAGATAGTCATGTTGTCTGAATGGTGACAGTTTTGTTTCTTTTCTTTCTAGCCTTGCTCTGTTTTTGTTCCTTCTGCTTATCTAATTCTGCTGGCCCAGTCTTCTGGAGCCAAGTGGAATAGGAACGGTCAGTGACAGCAAACCCCTTGCCTGAGTTTGGCTGTAAATAGAATCCTTGTAAAATCTCACCTCAAGCATGATGGTTGGGGACAGTGTCTTCTTTAGGATTATCAAAGCTGCCTTCTAAGTTCCTGTTTCACTAAGTCTTGTATTAATAACTGCACAGTGGATCTCTTTTCTAAAATTTCTTTTTGTGTCTACTGATAAGATCATACGGTTTTTCTTTAGTCTGCATATGCTTGAAATAGATGTTTTAATGTTCAACTCATCATTCTCAGGGTATATCTAACTTAATCACATGGGTTCTTTTAAATTGCTGCATTCGATTTGCTTGTGTTTGTGTGTATGTGGTTCTCCTAAATTCATAAAAAGCATTGAAAAACATTCCTTGTTTCTATGACATTGACAAATGTCTTGCCAAAGGAGGGCTGTTAATATGGCCTCTCTCCCATAGGGAAGAAATCGGAAACAGTTGCTCACGGGTCAGATACAGCTGTCCCTGGAACAAAGACCCACCTCAGTGTCTCAGGAGCCCTCGTAGAGCGCTCTGCAGGGTGGCCACCACCACGTGCAAGAGCAGGGTTCATGGAGGGCAATGGGCCTGAGTCCAGGAGCACATGACCAGCCTGAGGCCCTGGTTGGGCTTAGCAGGTCTGTGACTCCCCGAGTGTCTGCAGAGCTGAGGGCAGAATACTCCTGGTGGCAGGTGCCACAACTTTGTGCAAAGCTCGAGGGCCCAGGGTCCACAGACATTCGCACTGCTGATCTGTATGAGGCCATCCAACTCTGACAGGTATTCCTGGCACTGGGTTTTAGGGTTAGTCTCCCTGAAGAACTATATTAGATGGCATACGTAAGTACCCTTCATCCTAAATATCAGTGCCCTGAGCTCAACAGCACGAATGAAGGGTCAGATTCTCAACTTGGGACAAGGCCTTGTTGTTTTAAGTAGAAATGCTACTGTGTTAACTTTCAGTCTCCGATGTGAGCTACTTGTTAGGGATTGAAGTATTGACTTGCTCAGCTCTGACATGAGACGTGGCGACTCTATGTGCTCTTTGTACAGGGCCAACCTGGACATCTTTGACTACATCTACATCGATGCTTTTGGGAAAGGCAGACAGCTGACGGTGAAAGAGTGTGAATACTTGATCGGCCAGCATGTGACTGCAGCGCTGTATGGGGTGGTCAACGTGAAGAAGGTGCTGCAGCGAATGGTGGGAAACCTTTTAAGCCTGGGAAAGCGGTAAGGTTTTCTCAGTTTTCCAGTGCTTCTGCGGAGGGCGTGACCTCGGGGCCTGAGTGCCTTATGGAGACTTTTCTTTAATGAGCCTCCCTGTGATACAGCAGAGCAATGGACGAGGTGGCACAGCTGGGGTATCTACAGCTGTCACCTCCACAGAGAAGCTGGTTCCCGTGACATAATGCTGTCAGATTTAAGACATGCTCTGATTTCCCCTTGAAATCTCTCAGTGGACTTGGGCAGCTTCTCTGTAAATGCCGAAAGCACCCTTCAGTGACAGGAAGGTCTCAGACTGGCCAAGCTTCTCTTGCAGGAGCCGGGTGTTCTCATGCCAAGTGCTTTGTCATCTTGTAACATGGACCTTTCCATCACTTAGACCAGAAGGCACACAGAAGCTTGTGTCTGAGTCCAAGGGAAATGTGTCCGGGGAGAAAGGAGGAAGCTTACGCTGTAGCAGTAGTTTTCTGCTGTGGCAGAATTTTTTTTAAATAGGCTTTATTTTTAGAGCAGTTTTAGGTTCACTGCACAACTGAGCAGAAAGTACAGTGACTCCCCAGATACCTCTGCCTCCCAGCATACACAGCCTCCCCAGGTCAGCATCCAGCACCAAAGTGGCACGTTGGTTATGATTGATGAATCTGCATTGACACCTAATCACTCAAAGTCCAGAGTTAGAGTCATACGTTCAGGTTTACTCTTGGTGTTGTACCCTCTACGGGTTTTAGTAAATGTTTAAAGACACGTATCTGCCATCATAGTGTCACACAGAACAGCTTCTGCCCTAAAAGTCCTCTGCTCTGACTTTTCAGAATTCAATTTTAATTATATACGATGCTACTGAGGCAACTACGTAATGAAACACGACTTTTAGTTTAGTGCCCATCACCAAAGTGGGGTGTAAAATTTGTATTTCTTTTGTGAGTGGGTCTTTATTAAGACCATTGTAACTATTTGCTGAATAGAGAGGAAGTATCAGAATCAGAAAATATATGGGATGTCTGTCAGTTATTTCTAAGACCTGGGCCTTGCAAAGAGGGTCTTGGAAGCACGCGGGGTAAGACGAAGGTTTCTCTCCCATAGGGAAGGCATCGACCAGTCGTACCAGCTCCTGCGAGACTCACTGGACCTGTACCTGGCGATGTACCCGGACCAGGTGCAGCTCCTCCTCCTCCAAGCCAGGCTCTACTTCCACCTGGGGATCTGGCCAGAGAAGGTAATTATTTGACTTTGATGCTTTGCACTTGCCTTAGAGAGGGAATCATAGCTTGAAAGGCGGCTCTTACAGATTTGTCCTTATATTAACACTAGAGGCCCGATGCACGAAATTCATGCAAGGGGCTCAGCCCTTGCAGCCACGGCGGCTTGCCTCGGCCCTCGCAGCCCCAGCTTCATCCAGAAGGATGTCCGGAAGGTTGTTCAGCTGTCCGGTCTAATTAGCATATTACACTTTTATTATTATAGATGGGGATAAATACAAATCTATTCAAAGTCTCCCAGTCTTGACCTATCATTCAAATTTTGGGGGCTCTTCTTTTATTCCGGAAAAAAAAAAAACTGGTTGTATTGCCTAGAGTTGCCCATTCTCTTTGTGGTCAGTGCCTTAAATGTCAAGAACCATAGGGCCACTGCCCTGCCACTCCCCTATTGCTGCCCCTAAGGAAGATTTCCCCAAGTCACCCTGACTTGGCCAGGGGGCCAACCTGGGATGCTCAGCCTCCAGCTGTGCTGTTAGCAACTACAGTGGCTGCACACCAGCTGCCCTATGTGACAGCAAAGTTACTTCTTAGATGTGTACACGTCCTGCTGCTGGACTAGTTCAGTCCCTGAATTTGATACTGTTCCACAGGAGTTCCCAGTTCTGCCACGGCCCCTGTGGCTAGCAGCAAGCACTTTGAGGCGGCTGCGGTGTGAGGTCAGAAGTGCTCCTCAGCAGCTGTGGGCGGCGATGCTCAAGGCCAGCTGAGTATCAGAGCAGGAGTAGCTGCACGATTGCATCAGGCCCTTGCATATTTCTCCCAGGGAAATATGTAGTGATCCATTTGTTTGTTTAGAGCAGTCTGGTGAGGGCACTAAGCTCTGAGCTCTCACAGAGATGTCGTCAGAAAGCCGTCGGCTGTGCTGTTAGAGAGTAAAACCTTCGCTTGAGGAGATAAATCATGTAAATGACTTGACTTTGCTTAGATTTAAGTTGTCTTAGTTACTCACAACTTCAAAGTTGTGAAGTATTTCTAGGAAATGACACATCTGTAAGAAAATCTCTAGACTTTTATCTTAAGTGAAGATGTCATGTGTGGCCCAAGGAGCAGAGTCATGTGGTCTGGTCGAAGAGTTCCGGGAAATCTAGACTCTGCCAAAGTCCCCACCCACTTCCCAGAGCCCAAATAAATCCTGCTGTCTAGGATTCAATAGCTTATGTTACTTAGTTTTGATAATAGGATATATATAATTCCTGTCACGTTTTGCTTTAGATTAGTTAAGAAATTTTGTGATAATTTGTGAAATGCAGTGATCCTTTCAAAGCAGGGCTTCTTTATAAATAAACTAGAGGCCCGGTGCACAAAATTCCCTCAGCCCAGCCTGCCCCGCTCACAGTCTGGGAGCCCTCAGGGGATGTCCTACTGATGGCTTAGGTCTGCTCCCTGTGGGGAGCGGGCCTAAGCCGCAGTCTGGCCTCCCTCTGAGGGAGGTGGAGGGGAAGGCACCACCCCCATCAACCCGCTGCTGCTGCCACTGCTGGCCGCCACAGCCACCAAGGTGTTTTCATCAACACAGACTCCATTCCCTTCACCACGAAAAAATGACAACTTTCTTTAGGCATTTTCAAGATGTCTCTTTCATAGGATATGACATTTCTTTCTTTTTTTTTAATCCTCACCTGAGGATATTTTTTCATTGATTTTTTAAAGAGCATGGAAGAGAGAGGGAAAGACAGAGAAACATCAATGTGAGAGGGACACTTCGATTGGTTACCTCCTGCATGAGCCCTGACCTGGGCCCGGCCAGGGAGGAGCCTGCAACCTAGGTACATGCCCTTGATCAGAATCGAACCCGGACCCTGCTGTCTGTAGGCCGAGGCTCTATCCACTGAGCCAAACTGGCAAGGGCAGGATATGACATTTCTTAGCCCCTTCAGCAGTGGACCTTCGTTTTTAACTCCAAAAGTGAGGTGGAAAAACCCTAGATCATCTTGGATTCTTATTACCCAAGTTACCAAGAACACTGCGAGTGACGTACAGGGAGCTTAGCCAATGACCTGTAAGAAAAGGTGTTTCCTCTGCAGCTCACGCATAGAGGCAGGACTGCTTGCGCACTGTCTCCCAGCGAGGGCGGGCCCCCCTGTGTGTTGCGTCTCCACTCCAGGCCCATCTGCATGCGCAGCCTCCTCCTGAGCCGGTCGTGACTGTTACGATGTCCCGGCTCATTTGCATATTACCTCTTTATTTATTTATTTATTTACATATACATATACATATACATATACATATATATATATATATATATATATATATATATATATGTATGTATGTATAGATTCTGTCCTTAATTTACACGTCCGTCTCCGAGGAGTGAGGTTACCATCTCCTCTGTGGGGAAGTCTACAGGGGCTCTGGCTTCACCCTCAGCACCCACCTGGCTCAGCTTTGTGCTTGCACGCTGCTTCCCGGGGAACCACCTCAAGTCCTCAGGAGGCCAAGACTGCCGTCTGCCAAGCAAGGGTCACTGTCACTGAAACAAGTTCCCAATTCGTTCCCCGGACAGCACTCGTCCTCATGATGACCCTGCATTTGCTGCTGGCGAAGGTGTTTCCCCATTCAGAGATCAGGAATGAAAAGTGGCTCATTCCCGGGGAGTGAGGACTCCCTCTTGTAAACGTGTACTCTAGCCAGGAGCCCTGTGGGGCTCCCCAAGAGGAAGGATTGGGGGATGCTGAGGTGGTTAGAAAGTGCTCCTCTCCGGAGGAAGGATTTGAGGTGGACGTTGGAGGATGGCCAGCCATTTCAGAAGGCAGGAAAGTGGGTTACTGCTATGCACACCAATCGGTGTGCGCACAACACAGAGGTAGAGAGCTTGGTGTGTGCAGAGGTCAGCTTCACAAGGGTCCTTGTACGTGTACGTGTGCATGTGCATGTAGGTCTGTGTATGTGAAATAGTTTCCGGGCCTTCGATCAGTTTGTGCAGGACTTGGAATCTGCTTGACCTTATCGGATGAAAGGGAAACATTCCTAAGCTGGAGAGACCAGGAGGTCAGCGTGATTTCAATTGGATTAAACCAGGAAGAGCAAAATACAGGTCCTCCTGGTCCCCGCCATGGTAGTCCAAGGGTGTTGTGGCTGTGACGGAAATAGAGTGTAGGCTGGCCAGCTTTTAAAGCCACTAGCACTTATCAAACATCTCCCAACCCTATGGGTGCACTATTTTTCTGTTTTACAAATAATAAGACTGAGGCACTGAGAAGCTGGGAGCTTGCTGAAGCACCTTGCTCAGACATGGGTGGTGCCTGAGCCCTCTGACTCCAGAGAAGCTGACAGACGGGCACGCTGTCCTCCCTGCTGCCATACCTGCATCCCTACTTTGATCCGTCGTTATCTCTGGTGGAAAAGATATCCCTCCAGTTTTCTAAGGCAAACCTGCTGTGCTCTGGGTCCAACTCCCCTGCCTTTTCTTGGATCACTAAGTTTTCCTTTATTCTCTTAAAAATATTTTTGTAAATATATTTTTATTGATTTTAGAAAGGAAGGGAGAGGGAGACAGAAACATGAACGATGAGAGAATTATCGATCGGCTTCCTCTGCACGCCCCCTACTGGGGATCGAGCCCACAACCCAGCCATGTGCCCTGACTGAGAATCAGAAAGTGACCTCCTGGTTCATAGGTCAACACTCAACCACTGAGCCATACCGGCCAGGCCTCAACTGCCTGTTTCTATTATCCACCGTCAGCATTAAACATACTCAAATCTCTCTCATCTTTGGAAAAAGAAAACATAAAAGCACTCCCATGACAGCCCTGCTGGCATTTCCCTGCAGCTGCGTCCTTATCTCTCTCCCCTGCATGGCTGAAGCCTGCTCGCTGGCCGTGCCGGCCACCTGCCTCGCCTCCCACACACTCCTCGGAACATGGGGATCCGTTCCCACCCCTCCACCTTGGGAACCGCACTTGCCAGCGAAGCCAATGACCCCTTTCTGATAAATCATTCTTGTTGCCAAATCCAGCAGATACTTGTTTTTCTTTATCTTTCGTGATCGCTGGGGGCCACTCCCCGCCCCGAACACCCTGTTCCTTCGACTTCGGTTCCTGGCTCTCAGGCTCCTGCCTGTTCCTTGTCCTCTGGTAGTTTCTAGGCTTCCTTTCCTTCTGCACTTGCCCAGGGTGCTCACACCTGTTCTCCTTGCTCCGGGCCCCACCTGTGGGCTGCCGGCTCCCGGCTCCGTCTCCTGGCCGGACCTTGGGCTCCAGCAGCATCCCCAGGTGTCCCTCCACGTCTGTACACGGCTCTGTCCCTAGGTGGTTGCACAGGCCCCCTGCGTGCTCTCCTTCCTCTACACTTAGACCCTGCAACCTGTTTGATAAACTGTAGCCAGAGTAATCTTAGTAAAATCTCAGGACCCTCTGGGTGGCTCCCACTGTCTTGAAGACCAGGTTCATTCTCTTAAGGGTGGCCCACTAGGATATTGGTGGCCTGGCCCACCCACCCAAGCTCTCTCGTCTCTCACACTGGCCCCTTTTGTACTCCGCTGCCACAGCCACATCCTCCACTCGTCCCTGTTTGCGTCAGTCCTTGCATTTGCTGCACCTCTGCCTGGAGCACCTTTCTTGCCCTTCAACTCCACCTGCTTCACTTCTGCCTCCGAAACCCCTCCCCAGGCCCTCGGCATGGGCCCCGCTGCCCTTCGCAAAGCGGCTGGAGTGTGTTGTGCTGCTCCACTAGGCGCTCTGTAAGGACGAGGACCAGAGCCGCTGCCTTCACCAGAGCTGTTCCCCTTGCTCGCAGCACAGTTTTGCCCATGGCAGGTGCTCACAAGTTTTTATCTGAGTGAGGAAGAAATGCAGGTCTCCACGCGCTCTGAGTGAGGGGAAGGCTCGGAGGATAGCCAGATTTCCCAACTACTCGTGGCCACGTGAACAGTGGGTGTTGGAGAGCAGGCCTGTTTCATGGTATGGGAAGGGGTTTAGTTTTGGGTGTGTGGAATTTGATAGGTCCTGGAGCCGCGTGTCAGCATCTGGTAGTGGAAGCCCCCAAAAAAGAAGCGCTCACAGACAGTGGACGTCAGAGGATGGAGCCAGGAGCTCCAGAGAGAGCCTCAGGGGAAGCTGCAGTCAGTGGACCAGCCGGCCAGCACCCCATGCCTGTGGGCCCGAGGCAGCCTGGTTTTATGGATCCACGCCCACTTGCTTCTTTGTCTCTGGCCAGTTTCCAGCGACCTAGGGGACTACTTGAGTCAGAGACCAAATGGCCTGCAAAGCCTAAAATATTTACTCTCTGGCCCTTTGCATAAAAAGTTTATCAATCATGAGTGATAGATCCCCTCCCTCTCTTCCAAGATCTCTACCCCAAAAGTTGTGGCCTGGGGATTCTAGGCCTAGACCAGGGGTGGGCAAACTTTTTGACTCAAGGGCCACAATGGGTTCTTAAACTGGACCGGAGGGCCGGAACAAAAGCATGGATGGAGTGTTTGTGTGAACTAATATAAATTCAAAGTAAAGGAGCGGAGGGGAGAGCAAGAGAACCGGATAGAACAGCCGGATCCGGCCCGCGGGCCGTAGTTTCCCCCGGCTGGCCTAGACTTTGGTTGGACACAGCACAGGAGCCAGGTGTCGGCACTGTCCTTTGGGAACATACAAGGCCCGGATCACCAGGCCCTCTCCCCTCACCCTGTCAGCTACACGCCAAGGGAAGGGCGGGGGACCGTCCCTGAGCCTCATCTCTGAGACTGGGCGTTTGAGAATTCCTTGGTGCACTGAAGATTCCGAGTGAGGCCTGTTTCCCTGCTCTGGCAGGGGGTTGGGGGGGTGCTGCTGGGAAGGGGAGCTGTGCCAGGAGGGAGCAGAAGTGTGGTCCACAGGACTGGTCGGAACGGCAGGGGAGCACGAGGAACGCATTGCGCAGGCCCAGTCAGTAGGACTCGCTGTTAAAGCCCATGCCGTTCGCTGCAGAAGGTGAAGGTGGTTAGTGTCTCCCAAGTTAAAGCCTCTCGCAGGGGCTGGGCTCCCAGCTGACGGGTGAAGCTGGGTTGGAGGTTCACGGTCATACCATTCTGCCCATTTTTATGTGTTTGAGAACGTGCGTAACAGTTAATTAAAATACTCCTACTCCTGCTTTGGTGTGATGGTGGTGATACTAGAGTCTAGACTAGAGTTAGCCCGGTCTCATCCTCACTCCAGTCTTCATAACCTGTGACCTCAGGCCAGTTCCTTTCCTTCACTGAGCCTGCTTCCTCTTCGGCTGACCTTCAAGTTGGGACGATTAAATGAAATAAAAAAGTGATGGGACTGGCACAGTGACCAGCAAGAAATAAGTGTTTAGTCCAGCCATGGGCAAACTACGGCCCGTGGGCCGGATCCGGCTGTTCTATCCGGTTCTCTTGCTCTCCCCTCCGCTCCTTTACTTTGAATTTATATTAGTTCACACAAACACTCCATCCATGCTTTTGTTCCGGCCCTCCGGTCCAGTTTAAGAACCCACTGTGGCCCTCGAGTCAAAAAGTTTGCCCACCCCTGGTTTAGTCAGTACTGAGACCAGAAAATCTCAGTCTGGAAGGCGAGGTTGGGTATTGGAATAATGATATCTTATATTGCATAAAATGTTCATTTTCATAACATGATACATATCAGGAAGACAGGGCCTTTGTTAATCAGAAGCAGCGAGTTTGACAGACCTGGGACGAGAGTCCAGGTTGCTTGGTCCTAGGGCTCAGTAACTAGGGAAAGATCCTGTGTCAGAGACTCTGCCATTGGCAGGGCCCGCCTTGCCGTCCTCGGTCATTGTGTGCACGTGTTTGTGTTTGCACCTGCGTGTGCGGGTAGGAACTTGATCAGAATTTGTATTTTTCTTGGAGCCACTGAGACAGTAGAGAGAATATCACCTTGAATTCTGCTTCTACCAGCTAGTTATTTAAGCCCCACGTAGATGTGGTTTCTCCCAGCCCACTTGAATACGATATTGCGTCCTGAGTTAACGTCATGGCAATGGCTGGTAGGATTCCAGAACCCGGTGCACACATCTTCATTCTGCAGGCGTAAGGTCCGAAACGAAGGTGCATCCCTTCGGTGGCTTCTCTGTGGCCCCTCCCATCTGTATGGTCCCGAGGCAGTTCTGTCCAATGTCCTCTTGATTGAGGCACGTAGCCTTTTTTTCCCAACCGGTTCATGAGTGCAGGCAGCTTAAAGTTGTTTCCTTTTTGTGTGTCAGAAAGTGAAGCCGATATGCAGTGCGTGAATGGGTGGAAGAGTGGACCGGGGCTTCTTTCTCTCTCTCCTTTCCTCTCTCTAAAACCAGTAAATAACATTTTTTAAGTGAAGCCCACGCTGATGCAGAACGTAAACCCTCTGAGAGCTCACTTTACCCAGATGTGCCTGTCAGTGGCCGACCTGCCTCCCCCCACGCTGACTCCAATCCACCGTGTTTTCAGCAATTTCTGACATTCACGCTGGTTGCACTTGGGTGCCTGGGCCTGTGCCCAGGATCAGAAGTGAGGGTGCCAGCTTCGAGCTGACTGGGGAGAGTCCCAGCAGCCTCGCGGACCTGGGCCGCCATCAGGGCCCACCTTGCTGTCCTTTGTCAGGCTAGGTAGGGTTGAATCCAGTGCAGTAACAGGGAAAAGGCCTTAATAAAAATATTATCACCCAGTCTTTCTGTCTTGTCTTGAAGGTGCTTGACATCCTCCAGCACATTCAGACCCTAGACCCCGGGCAGCACGGGGCCGTGGGTTACCTGGTGCAGCACACACTAGAGCACATTGAGCGCAAGAAGGAGGACGTGGGTGTGGAGGTGAAGCTCCGTTCCCACGAGAAGCACAGGGATGTCTGCTACTCCATTGGGCTCATTATGAAGCATAAGAGGTGAGTGCCCACGGCGTCCGCCCACGCGTGGTTGCAGAGGACACCGAGGGCCTGTGAGCGGCCGCAGTGACGTGCTTGAAGGGGACCCGACGCCCAGCAGCGTGACCTGGGTCGCACCGCAGGAATGCCCACAAGCTGACCCGCGTCTTTAACTGTTTTGTTTTTTAAGAAGGGACTGTGGTCCTGACTGGGAGGTCTAATGTTTTGTGACCTCCAGATGTCTGACCCTTCTCTTTGTGGGAAGATGGAGCAGCTGCTGTGAACAGTTTTTCTCTCCTTCGTGCATTGTCCTTGCTCTCCTCTCGCTCTCCCGAATTCAGATGGTAGGCAGGGCGTGCCGGGTCGTAGGGTACACACCTGGCCGATATACTAGACAAAATGGGACTGTGTCCCCAGCGATGGCACTGACTTGCATCCCCCAGCCGGCTGGGAGCTGAGAGCGCCTCTCCTCACCAGCATGTGGCACGGCCAGACTTCTAAAAACGCACTCAGGTCGTCAGTGGCCCAGGGTGCTTCATTGTGGCTTTAATTTGCGTTTCCCTGCCAGCTGCACCGATTGAGGCTCTCTTCACAGGTCCCTGGTCATTCACGTTTCCTTTCATGAAGTGCCTTGTCAATATTGTGCTTCTGATTTATAGCGGTGCTTTCTCCATATATTTAGTCTCTGTGTGCGCTTAAGTGCCAGGTGTCTTTTTCCAGGTTTTGGTTAGTGTTCTCATTCTTTTATTGCATTCTATTTTTTAACTTATTGTAGAAATTTCAAACACCAACAGTAAAAAGATTTGAGTATAACAAATCAGATGATGTCCCATATCAGCCCCACTGGTTATCATAATAGGGTCCGTCTCCACCTGCCCTTCCCTCCTCCCTGGAAGCAAATCCCAGATGTCATTTCATCTGGAGCTATTTCAGTGTCTCTGGAAGGTAAGGGCTCTCTCTTTTGTTAAAAATAACATTTGCCACCCTGTTGTCGTATCCAAGAAAAAAAGAAATAGTTCCCTAACAGATAGGTAGGTAGTCTGAATCAGTCCTTTATGGCGGTCACATTAATCCGTCTCTTCCTTTATGGTTGTATTTTCAGGACCTTGTTTAGGAAATCATTCTCCATCCCGAGTCGTGAAGACAGTTGGGAAGTTCTGCATTTTGCCTCTAGGTCTCTGTTCTCCAGAACCAGTGTTGAGCGTTGTTGGCAGGCCTGGTCCTGATACCTTTTTCCACCTTGATGACCAGTTGTTGCCCCTTCTCTCTTCATCAAAAAAGTTTATTTTCTAACTGAAGTGCTAGGTTGATAGTAAGAGGGGTTTGTAAAGAGAGGCAGGGGTGTCCGAAAAAGGATTCGACGTGGAGCAAACGCAGGTAAATGTGTAAGAAAGGGAGTTGAAGAGAAGCTGAGCCCTCGCTTACCAGTTCCTAGGTGCCAGGATCCCAGGGGTTGACTGTGTGCTCCTGTGCTTAGGTATGGCTATAACTGTGTCATCTATGGCTGGGACCCCACCTGCATGATGGGACACGAGTGGATTCGAAACATGAACGTCCACAGCCTGCCTCACGGCCATCATCAGCCTTTCTACAATGTTCTGGTGGAGGATGGTTCTTGCCGCTATGCAGCCCAAGGTAAGTGGCTAGTTCAGGGGTGGGCAAACTTTTTGACTCGAGGGCCACAATGGGTTCTTAAACTGGATCGGAGGGCTGGAACAAAAGCATGGATGGAGTGTTTGTGTGAACTAATATAAATTCAAAGTAAAGGAGCGGAGGGGAGAACAAGAGAACCGGATAGAACAGCCGGATCCGGCCCGCGGGCCGTAGTTTGCCCACGGCTAGGCTAGTTCCTGTCTGCAGCTTTAATAACACCTGGGTGTATTTTAAGCACACATTTGAGCACTCAGATACTGTGGGCACAGTCATGAATTTCCAGTAGCTCACCTCCTAGGGCCGGTATTTAGCTAATAAACATGGCTGATATGCCCTGGTACAGCCATACCGCAGGTTAAAAAGTTTCCCCCTCCATCACCAGAGCTGGGACCCTATTCCAGTGCTGCTGCTGACCTCTGTTCTGATTGGTCATTGCCTTTGCCAGTCAAATCCCCAGTGCCTGCTTCCTAGGCATTGCCATGGGCTCCCTCCAGTTAAGAAGGGTCATCTTGTGCCCTGCTCAATACCGCCTGCTTGAACTGGAGGGCACTGAATGGACACTATTGGGGAGCCACCGTAGCACCCTCTGGCCTCCTGAGACTGGCAGCCTCCTGTGCTCCCCCAGAGACACCACCGTGGGAACTGCAGTCCATTGCACTACCTCTTAGAGCGTGGGGCTGGGTAGGTGGGGCCTCTGCCAGGCCTGGCAGGTGCTAGCCCAGGGCACTCCAGGACAGACAAATGGAGTCCGTGGAGGCAGGTTAGAGACCAAAATGCCTTCACTGTGCGGCTCTTTTCTTTGTTCCTCCACTTAATGGGACGAAGTTACTATAGGCCTGCCTGTGGTGGCATTTACAGCATTCGTTTTATTAATAAAAACTAGAAGCCCGGGGGTGGGGGGCGGGGGCAGGGGTTCCCTCAGCCCAGCCTGCACCCTCTCCAATCCAGGACCCCTCGGGGGATGTCCGACAGCCAGTTTAGATGTCCTAAACCGGTGGTCGGACATCTCTCTCACAATCAGGCATTGCTGGCTCCTAACTGCTCACCTGCCTGCCTGCCTGCCTGATCGCCCCCTAACTGCCCCCCCTGCCAGCCTGATCACCCCTAACCACCTCTGCCTGCAGGCCTGATCACCCCTAACTGCCCCCCCCCCACCCCACCGGCCTGGTCGCCCCTAACTGCCCCATCCCCTGCTGGCCTGGCCACCCCTTACTGCCCCCCATGCTGGCCTGGTTGCCTCCAACTGCCCCCTGCCGGCCTGGTCGCCCCACACAGTCTGCTGTTCAATTGTTTGGTCGTCCCTCACTAACCCCCCTGCCGGCCTGGTCGCCCCACACAGCCTGCTGTTCAATTGTTTGGTCGTCCCTCACTAACCCCCCTGCCGGCCTGGTTGCCCCATGCAGTCTGCTGTTCGGTCGTCAGTCGGTTATTTTGGTCGTGATGGCCCTTGGCTTTTTATATGTTAGGATGAACACAGGTGTTAATGCAATGTCTGTTAACTCCATTTGAAACTCATTTCCATCCTTCTCATCAGGCTCATTTTGTACATGAGGAAACTGAGGCACGCAGTCATTTAAATCTTAACTTACAGAGCATGAATTTGAACCCAGGCAGCTTGGCAAAGCCCTATTCATAATCATCATGTTAAAGCTTTTTGTGTCTGGCCTAAAGCATATTTGATCTCACTCAGTATTATGTTCTGGTAAGCGCTTTAATAGAAATACTGGATGTATAAAAATCTCAGAAGTATCAAAGAGAATAGAAAAGGTTTCTTATTAATTGTTACTAATTCATCAGAAACTGTGAGATGATAACATGCAACAAAAGAAATTCTGTGTCTATTACAGGTCTCTTTAACTTGTCAGTATAATGAGGGAGTTGTAAGAGGGGGTTAATGTCGCCCATGTCAGACAAAGGTGCTGACGATGATTTTATTTAACTTTTGATACTGTGACAAAAAGTCATTCTAAATTTCAAAAACTCAACATGATTTGAAAATTGTTGAGTGATCTGTGGACTCTTTGTCCCCCTATTAATTACTTGGTAAGCATTTCACACTGTACATCATGAAGCGTGTCCCGAGAATAAAGGCATTGTCTTGTGACCGCCACTTGGCCAGCGCCTGTGGCTTTGCCTCATGCCTTCAGTGCCTGTTATGAGTTTCTAGAAACATCTATGTCAACTTTAAAAGGGGCTTTTCAGAGTAGTAAAACGGCGTTTGGCTTTAAGTGTTCTGAACTTTTTCAGTGTCTCAGGAATTCATGTCTGATCGTATCCTCAGTAAACATGCAATGCAGGGTTCAGAGTCAGCATGGAATGACTTTGTAAGAAAGTTCACCCTCTGGCTGTCAATTTTACCCTTTCTAGAACTGAGATCCCACTAAGTGATTGTGGGTCCTTGTCACAGAGCGAGACGTTTGCAAACAGGTGTGGTTTTTAACAACTTTGGGTGAAGAGCATTTCAGACGTGAATACCCCTGCACCCTCCACTGGAGTCAGCAGTTAGCATGTTGACAGTATTTGTTTGACCTGCAGATGGTTTTCAGTTTTTGCTGAACCGTTGGAAAGAACACAGCAGACATCACGACCTAAACACTCCCATGCCTGCTGTAAGTGTAAGGCCATCTCACTGTGGGGCCACAGTTACAGCTTCACCCCTAGCAGAGAGACACTTTACAGGCTCTAACATTGGTCACCATTCCGACCCCCAGGGTCACAGAATAGCCTTCGTAGGCGTGTGTGCGTGTTCATGTTTAATCGTCGGTCACCGTTCCGACCCCCAGGGTCACAGACTAGCCTTTGTAGGCGTGTGTGCGTGTTCATGTTTAATCCCGATCCAGCCAGGGTCTATGCACTGCGTTCGGTTGTGTCTCCTGGGTCTCTCTTAGAAAAAACAGTTCCTCTTTCTTCCTTTTTTTTTTCTTTCATCCTTTTCCACAAGACTCTGACTTTTTGAAGAGTCCAGGCTGGTTATCTTGTAAAATGTCTAACTTTCTGGATTTGTCAGACTGTTTGCTCAGCTGTGTGTTGTCTGTGGACTGGAAGCTAAGTCTGAGGCTTGATGAGATCAGGCTGTTACTATATTTGGCCGGAATATTTACTATCAAATGCTGTGTGTCACGTTGCCTCTCCTCCGGAGGCCGATGGTGTCCGCTGTCCTGCTGTCAGTGAAGCGGATTTTGGTCACTTGGCTAAGATAGTGACTCACTCTAAGGGACAGTTTTCCTTTTGCAATTAACACGAAACCCCTGGAGTCCTACTGTGACATCCTATGTGTACCATCTTCCGCAGTAACCTTTATCCTTGTTATGTCAGTACCTATTGCATCTCTGTCTAAGTTATCATATGAGAATCGCAGAACGATGATTTCCTACTGCTGTTATTCCCTCCACTCCTGTAAACAAGAGCTTTCCTCCCTCACCTCCTACCTCTCCCCCTCCCCCTCCGATCCCTCCTCTCCCTCCCTTCCTCTCACACCCTCCCCCTACCTCCATCTCCAGCACTTCTTCTCTCCTCTCATAGATTCCTGGACTTTTATTTAGTCAATGTGTTCTAATCATTTGGAACAATTTTTTTTTTTTTTTTTTGCTCAAATTATACCATATTTAGCCAGTGGGAGACCTTGAGAGGCTAAATTTTAAAAATACTTATTTAAATATGTTTTTAACTTTTATTTGCATTAAGTTACTTTTTGAAGTATATTGTTATTGATTTCAGAGAGGAAGGGAGAGGGAGAGAGAGATAGAAACATCAGTGATGACAGAGAATCATTGATTGGCTGCTTCCTGCACACCCCCTACTGGGGATGGAGCCCGCAACCCAGGCATGTGCCCTGACTGGGAATCCAACCCATGACCTCCTGGTTCATAGGTTGATGCTCAACCACTGAGCAACACCAGCCGAGCTTATATTAAGTTATTTTGTTTTACAACTTGTTTTTTTATCTAAATTTTCAAACTTTTTCTCCATGATCCTAGTAACCTGGGTAAAATCTATGAATGAATACTCTTTTAATTACTAGTTCTCCACAGAGTTGAAGGGTAGATTATAGGCCACATGCATGTACAATGTCTTCAAATAGTTTTGTTCTGCACAGTCAAGGGAATTTTCCCAACAATGTGTTAGTGTGAACCTAAATCCTAAAGGAGGGGTATACCACACCTAGCATGTTTATCATGTCCCCCACGAGGGGGCCTGCTGCCTGTCCCAGCCCCCTCCCCCACCAGGACTGCTCAGATACCGTGGGAAACGAATATCCAGGCCAGATGCTCTGAACTTCAGTCAGCTGCCCGTATTGGAAGGTCAGGAATTCAAGTGGGACGTGACCTCTAGTTGAGAGTGCTTGGTGCCTGTGCGTCCACTACAAGTGTTAGTTCCGTCTCCATGAGTTGTCCTGCGTTTCCAAACTGAAGCTCCTGCAGCACCCGCCCTGCTCCACACCCCACTCCCCACTCCCAGTGGCGGTGTGCCCGTGCTGGCGGTGTGGAGGCCTACATCAGGACGGAGGAGGGACATTTCAGCCCTTCCCAAGGGCAGTTTGGTGCTCGGTTTTAAACTGTGAAAATCTCAAGTGTCACCTCCTCTGACCTGTCGGCTCCGTCCTCAGTCCCTCACTCGGGACATGCTCGCCAGGGGGCCTGTGGTCCCTTCTCATCGCAAACCAGTATCATTCGCAAGGACTTCCTAGCAAATTGGGGTACATCCAAACTAAGGAATACTAAGCCCCAATTAAGTAAACCAGTTGTTTCTATCTCTCTCTCCCTCTCCCTTCCTCTCTGAGGTCAATAAAAATGTATTTAAAAATAAAATACCTTAGCTATGCCTTGGGATGTGGCGCCTAGATATGTGGCCTTCCAGGCACTTTCTAAGTAGCATGTGTTCGTACTCCCAGTTCCTCCATCGGGTCTCGACAGCACATTGCTCGTTTTCCTGGCGGCCCAGCATTTTGCTGAATTAATGTGCCATCATTTATTTACACAGTGACCTGCCGTGGATGCTGTCAAGAGTAATGCTGAGATAAGCTGGTGTTGGTCCTGTGCACTCTGGGTGGGGGGACCAGGTGTCCTGCGTGCATTTCAGGACACTTAGGGTGTGAGTTAGCCCATCGGCCAGGCCTGTGCACAGACTAACTTGCATTAATTCCAGTGGCAGGCTGTGCAGTGTGGCTTCATACTGCAGGGAACCGAGACTGCCCCGGAACACGGTCAGAGCAGGTCGGCCTGGCCAGCTCCTTTCTCCCAGGTCATGGGCGGGTGAGGCTGGGGGCCCATGCCCAGTCTTGGGCCAGCGAGGAAGGATACACACCCACCACTCTTTCATTGGGCCCATGCAGAGCTGTTTTTCAAGTAGTTTTTTGGGGAGAAACCACCTAAAAGGATTTCAGCCTTTAAAATACCTCACCTAGCCCGGCCAGCATGGTGCAATGGTTGAACATCAGCCTATGAACCAGAAGGGCACGGTTCAATTCCCGGTCAGGGCTCGATCCGCAACCCAGGCCTGTGGGAGGCGGTTGATCAGTGATTCTCATCACTGATGTTTCTATCTCCTTCTTCCTCTCCCTTCCTCTTTGAAATCAATAAAAATATATTTTAAAAAAACAAACCAAAAAAAACCTCGCCTGCATTATCATCGTTGTTCTGTTATCATTCCATTGTAAAGGAGTCTGATTTTTATTCCTTCACCTGGTGGTGAAATAGAGAGCAGGGTGTGGAGAGAGCATGGATTTCTAGGAGGCATGCAGATGTCGTAACCATCCGTCTGTGTGGAAGGTCTGCAGTGTGCATTCCTCCCGCCGGGTCTCCTGCCCCCTGCGAGGTGCTCGCCTTGGGAGGCACATGGCGGTGTTGAAAGGACGGAGCTGGGACGGGACTGGTCGTGTGGAGGGGCTCACACTAGTAGACAGGAAGGACACAGGTACGCGAGCGTCACCAGATGATGTGGGGCTTCCGGAGCTTAACCGCTGGCGAACGGAGCCGGCGAGGGTTCCCTTGTCCTCACATTTGTGTCAGATCAAGTCAGAGGGGAGTCTCTGGCTTGCCCGTCCCCAGGAGACTGTCGGAGCTTTGCTGGAGCCAGATGCCTTGTTCGGAGAACAGGGAAGTCCTGTCTTCCTTGTGGAGCTGTTGGGGGTCCCAGGCCACCACTCCTCCTTCCCCCGATGGCCGTTCGCTGCCTTTTTCCTATTAGCTCCTGCATATTCCATAAACATCTCTGTCTTTCCTTTTCCTCCATCTCAAAATGCTACTTGGAAACGGTTGCTAGGAAGTACTCGGGATAAGAGATGCCGCAGAAAAGTCCATTTTAACCAGAATGTGCCTCTTTATCAACAGAAAACCTGGAATATAATGTGGAGCCTCAAGAAATCTCGCACCCCGATGTCGGACGCTATTTCTCAGAGTTTACTGGCACCCACTACATCCCGAACGCAGAGCTAGAGCTCCGATACCCAGAGGACCTGGAGTCTGTGTACGAAACGGTGCAGAACATTTACAGTGCGAAGAAAGAGAACGCAGAGTAAAGGCCAGGAGAGGACATTGTGCCTTTGCTGCTGCTGCTGCCTTCCAGGAGACAGGACTCCAGGAGTCCCCGGACCCCTTTGGACGTGACCACCAGGAAGCCACTTGGCCCGAGTGCTGGTTGCCTCCCGCCAGTTTAAGTGGCCCGTGCTCTCCTCAGCTGCAAAGACAATGTCGCTCTCCGCCTCCACTAGTGAATCCTTGGGAAGGCGCTGTTCGGTGGCATGGCTTGTCTGCTTGTCTGTGGTGACAGTCTGTGCCATTCTGTCTTCACGAGGGCTCACAGTCGACACCCGTCTAATCGTTCCTTAGCTCCCTTCTCATTAGTCTGTCTCGCACTTACTCACACATTTCATTTGCTGGCGACGGGCTCGTAAGTTTCAGCGATTTCTCCCTGACTTCTCTGTGGCCCAGGTGCAGTCCTGAGCCAGGGTCGTTGGTCTTTTCAGCCTGAATTTAGCTGCTTTTTCAGAGGTGAAGCTCAGTGAGCTTGGCAGCATCTCGGTGATGAGCAAAGTAGTGCTAATCAGAGTCGTTTGCATTTATTTTTTCTGATGTGTGAAACCGACTGCAGGCACTTGTCTTTGTCTGTATTTGAGTTAGAAGAATAACACAGTTTTCCCTCTTGGACTTACGCTCCTATCGCTATGAATCATTAGTTTCCCACTTTGTTACATGGAATTCTTTGAGGAAATGCATAATAATGGCCTTGGTGATGCATTTTTCCATCTTCATCTACTGTTCCTCCCTTTAAAGTAACTTCTTTTATGTTAATACTGTCCAGTAGCATGAGTAGATCTTGAATCAGTGATGGCTTCTTTTCATAGTAGGAAGTACAATCTGATGTTAAAATGCTTGCTTTTAGAAATTATACTTCGAGGTCTCCAAAGACATAAAAATGAGATTTCACTTCTGTAACCAGAAGAAAAATGAACCTCAAAAATGAAAGAGGAGGCCCCATGCCCCCGTCCTTCCTGAGAATCACTTGGAGACCTTTTTGAGTGTGGCAGGGTAGAGCAACTAACGCGTCTTTCATCTCAGAGCGTCTGATCCATGGGAAAAGAAACGAGTGTAGTCTGCTTTCTCAGTCACCATGGCCATGACAGCACCGGGTAAAGCCTGCTCTCGTGTCCCCTGGGGACTGACCGCTCACTCAGCCCGCACTGGCCCCTCTCCCACGTTCTTAGTGACCAAGCGCTGACAGTTCCACACTGTGCAGCTCTGGAACTCCCACCACGCCCGCCCGCCAGGTCTCCTGCCAGCTAGTCTTGTAGGTCACCAGTCGAGGCTGGTATCTGAAGTTAGGGCCTCATGACGTCACTCTCTAAGTTTAGGAGAATCCAGTTGATCTAATGCCTGAGGCTCTAGGGGGCAGGGATCCAGTCACTCTCGCTGCTGTGCTCATTTGAGTGCAGGATTTGCATACCATGTTGGATGACTGCCTTCCATTGGTCCTTAATGAACCCTGAGATGACTGAGGTTTGGGGACGCTACCTGAGACTCTATAGCAAGTGACGGCTGAGTTAAGCATTTATTAGAAAAAGATGGAGATGTGGCCAGCCGGCCCCTTCCAGCCTGAACTCGCTATCATCCGGTATCATGGTCATCGAATCCAAAGTCAGACGATTAGGACTTGCATTTGAAATTGTGACCACTCACAGCACCCTGCCTGCCTGAGGCCGGGGGCTTTCACACTACTCTCATTTAAAGGTGGAAATTAGGAAGTGTGGAGTAAATGTTAACGAGATGTATTACAAAGAAACCGTGGAGCATGCTGAGAATTATGATTGTTGGTTTTCCGGTTTGATTTCCTTTTCTCGTAGAGTAACATCGACGCCAAGAAAGATAAGATGGTTTTCCCTTTGGTGACCGTGTAAATATGTATCTAGACTGTTTAAAGGTTTCTTCACGGGTGCTCGCCTGGCTCCAGGAGGCCTCTGTCACCTGTGTAAGTTGGTATTTGGGCACTTTATATTTTTCTAAAAATGTGTTTTTGGAACCTGTACTCTAATAAATCGTAAGTTTCTTTTTAAAATTTTCCCAAAGTTTTCTCCATTTAAAAAAACCCTGTTATAAAAGTAGAACTTTTGCAGTGTTAAAATCTTAAATATTTGGATATACTAACTTCTTTTCTCTTCCAATGACAGCCAAGATTTTTTTTTTTTTTTTTTTTTTTTTTTTTTTTTTTGTACAATGATTAATAAATGGAACTCCTCCAGGGACACCACAGGAATGGCCTGGCCGAGTTCATCCCAGGACAGAGGCCCTGCCATGCCTGTCACAGAATGTCTCCCATCTCTTCTGATCAAAATAGGCAAAAATTTGCTCTGCTGAAACTTTTAACGGTGGTGAGTGGACAGGGTATCTTTAGACTGTGATTTTCCTGCCAAATCTGAGTTTTATAAGCTCACAAGTATCTGGTTATAATGGAAAGACTGCAGCTTTTCAGTTCTGTTAAAAGTGTGTGTTTGTAAAACGAGAACTTGAAAAGCTTTGAGGGAAACCCAGGTTCTCGGTGTGTCGCTAATGTGGACCCGAAAGCTGCGCGACATGCCGCCCGTCCAGAATGTCCTGCCGAGTCCTGATGCTCCGCGATGTCACCGCGCGCTGTGCGGGAGGAAGCTCGTGGGCTAAACGGTCACCCGGTCCCTGCCCTGCGGTGTTCTCAAAGCCTGCAATGTGTACTTCAGGAGTGGGTGCTGCGCCTGCCTTCCCGACGTCCCTGCTTGGGACGCCCCCTGGACAGGCACACGTGCCCGTGGCGTCCCAGGGGTCCCGTGTGCGCAGACCTCCTTTGGGAAACGCTGTCTCGGTGAGACACCAGTCACGCCCGACACTAGTCTCTACCTTGTCGTTGTGAGACCAGTCCTGCCAAGCGTCGTGTTCGAAAGCATCACCCACCCCATCGGATTCTGAAAGGCCGGCTTTTTGTTGTCTCTGCCTGAGCCCTGTCCTAGATCTCCATTGCAAGTGCGTTTACCCAGCAAAGTGTGCCCTTGCGACAACCAGCACTCAGGCCTGTCGCTGAGTCCGTTTACTCTCTTACCATACCTACTTAATGTCTAACTTACAACGTCAAATGTCGCGGTCTTCCCCGACGGTTAGACGGAGTCGCACCTCCATGTTCTGCTGCCAGCAGGTCCCTTTGCTATCAAGAGAGCTACTCCTTTCTCTTAGTCATGAACTTGAACTGCCAGCAACTTTTCATTTGAAAGATCTTCTGTCCATAATAATCAAGATGTTTGTTGTTTCTGGGAGGGAAGGGGAGACTGTTCACCTAGAGGAAATGAGGAACCCGTCACGAGGCAGTTTATTTTTGTAACACTAATAGCTGTGTTGCATGCATCACTTCGTATTGCTTGCTTCCTTTGAGCCAGGCACCGGCCTGCACTGTGGTGGCCCTCACAGCAACCCTGTAAGGCAGGGCCGGTGGGTGGCTATTTACTTGTCTGGCCTGCATAGGGTCTCAGTCACTTACTCTCTGTTTTTAAAAACGTACAAAACATCCTGAGCTCGAGGGCTGTACAGAAGCAGGCGCAGGCCGGATGCGGCCCCTGGCCATCGTTTGCTGACCCCGGCCGAGGGGTGGGCCTGCCTGGCATTCCGCTCGCTGTACAGATGGGGAATCGCGCACCCTGCTTGTTTGTAGGTGGGAAACCTGGCATTTGACAGCCACACTACCGACTACCTCGCAATGTTTTTATCCTTCGCCTTGCAGCAACTTTAACTTCTTACCTTTCACTTCTGAAAATTTAGTATCAAGAGAAAAGGACATTCCTGCGGTGATTCAAATGATGTGCAATTATAGCATAAATGTACTACGGCCATTTAGCAATGATTGTATTAGGGTAATGCTACTTCTGTAATAAATAGACCCAAAAATATTCGATGGCTCATACACAAAAGAACTTTCTTGCTGAAGTAATGGGCAGGGGAATGGGTGGGTGGGGCGGGCCTGGGGCAGTCACAGAGCCACTGCCTGTGTGCTTACAGGAGCACCCTGAGCCCATCTCCATCCAATCTGCAGGGGACCAAGCCTGGAGGGACTTGCCTGAGGGGTCCAGGGAGCCGAGGCTGCAGCGGAACTTGCCACTTCCACTCACACTCGCCGGGGGCTGGGAACCTACAGCGACGTGTGGCTAGCAGCTGTTGTCCACGTCTCATGCCTGCGTGTGCTCCTCCCAGGCGGACACGCCCTGCTTCCTGGGGAGGCGGCCTGTGTGATGCACCTCTTACCCCTCCTGTTCCTTTGAGGGTTGACCTTGCTCGGTCCGCTCAGGTTGCATACCAGCTTGCTTATATTTCTTGTAAGCAAGCCCCTCTCCCCTCTCCCATTATCCCATCTTCCATCTGTTAGGCGCCTCTGCTTCCAGGCTGTGGGGAATATAAACATGCTGGTCTGTGTCTCCGAGAGCTGTCCGTTTTCAGAGACGTCCAAGCATTTGACTTCGAGGCCCAGCCGGAAGTCTACTGGCTGGAGAGACTGTGTGCTGGGGCTCAGCCAGGTCCCTAGGCCTTAGCTGACACTGTCCCTGAAAACGAGCTCTGCTCATGGGCCAGTTGTCTGCTTGGTGTGGGTCGCTGGGCGTGGGGCAACAGTTCTGCGTTGGGATGAGTCTGCTCACGCTCTGCTGTGGGACATGGACCTCGTCATGGAAAACACAGTGAGCAGAGCCTAGAAAAAGTGTGTGTGTGTGTGTGTGTGTGTGTGTGTGTGTTGGGGGAGGGGGTGGTTAGACTCGAGGCAGCACAGGGGTAACATGCTGTTCAGACCCCACCTGGCTGGGAAGCAGGCACTCATCCCCCACAGTCTGGTTGGCACGTGTTCAATGAAGCAGGCTTTCCTTGTGCTCGTTTGTGGAGGGGGTGGAGGGCGGGGGCTGGCTTTTCTTTCTTGGAGATTTCAGTGGGATGTAAAGTGTGAGCTCCTGGGGTCAGCATTCACACTTCCTCCTGTCTGTGTCCACAGCGGCTGACACATAAGAGGCAGGCGGACGCTTCTAGAATGTGAGGTGAAGTCCTTTACCGTCCCGTGAGCAAAACACTCCTTGCCAAAAAGCACAAACATTCACACTGTGTCAGAGCTCACTGTCTCCCGGGCCTTTATTCTGTGCCAGCCCTGGATCCACTTGGAATGATCCCAATTTGACACGCGAGGAAACTGAAGCTCAGAGAAGTTGAGTGATTTGCCCAAAATGGCACAGCAACTGAGAGCAGGGCCCAGATCCTCACCCAGCTCCGCTGGCTGCAAACCCAGCTGCTCTTTACAGCCCTGTGCACTAAATGCCCCTGTCCTAGAAGTCAGACATCGAAACCTACCCTCAAGGGGGTGGCATTTGGAGGTGGGGCCTCGGGGAGGTGATGAGGTCATGAGGTGGAGCCCTCCCCATGGGATTAGTGTGCTTATAAAAGGGACCCCCGAGGTCCCCTCACCCCTTCCACCGTGAGGACACAGCAGAGGCTGCCACCTTTGAACCAGGAAGCAGGCCCTCAGCAGACACCGAATCTGCTGGCACCTTGATCTTGGACTTCCCAGGCTCCAGGACGGTGAGTAACCCATGTGTCTAAGCCGCGTAGCCCCTGGTATTTTTGCTGCAGCAGCCTGAGCAGGTTAAAATAACCACTTCTCCAGCGGAGTTTGGCTTCTTTCCTCATGGAAACGTCTAGAATAAGGCAGCTCTCCCGTACAAAGTTGTGTATGTACAGTTTCCAGGGATCATGTGACAAAGTCCAGCGAGTGCACTTTGGTTGAGTTAGTGAACCCCAGAAAGGGGGACTCGGGGACCTTTTGCCAAAGCACGACTTATTCGTGTGCCCGTCGGTATTTTGCCTTTCCAGGGATCAGTAGCTGCCAGGCAAAGATGTTCAGAGGACAGACTGAATGTTTGTGTTGGTTTCTTGGTTTCTCAATCATGTATTTATATTACTATTAGAGGCCTGGTGCACGAAATTCATGCACGGGGTGGGGGGTGTCCCCTCAGCCCAGCCTGTACCCTCTCTAATCCAGGACCCCTTGGGGGATGTCCGACTGCCAAACACAGTGTTTAGGCCTGATCCCCAGAATCAGGCCTAAACTGGCAGTTGGACATCCCCCTCACAATCCAGGACCACTGGCTCCTAACTGCTCACCTGCCTGCCTGCCTGATAGCTTCTAACTGTCCCGCCCCCACCCCCACCCCCCGCTGGCCTGGTCACCTCCAACTGCTCCCCCTGCCGGCCTGATCGCCTGTGCAGCCCGCTGCTCAGTCGTTTGGTCGGCCCTCACTAACCCCCCTGCCGGCCTGGTTGCTCCACGCAGCCTGTTCGGTCATCTGGTTGTTTCGGTTGCAACGGTTGCTTAGGCTTTTATATATATAGATGTTATTTAACAACAGCTAAGATTTCCCCCGTGTGTGCTAGGACTTCCACCTTCTTGTTTCTTCATCACTCCCCGAAATCATCTAAGCACCATTTACCATTTGTTAGTTACTGGAGTTGGGTTTCTCCCTCCGCTGGGGGCTGGGCGGTGAACAAGCTGCTGCTGAGCAGAGGGCGGGTTCCAGGTCCGAGATGCGCAGCTCTGTGACGTGGAGCGGAGATCCCAAAGTGAGCCCTGAGGGAGGGAGGCAGAAGAGCATTGTGCTGCAGTAATAGAGACAAACAGATGGTTCCGGAGTGAGGGAGGGTGATGGGGCCTGGGGCAGATGTTTTGCAGTTTATCTGGTGGTGATAGACTCTGCTGAGTGTCACAGAGCAGCAAGGCTCATTCGGGATGAGCCGCCCCGCTGTCTAGATTGCACAGCAGCCCCAAGCGGACCCCCGCCAGCCTTAAAGGCTCACTAGCTTCTGCACTCCAAGGCCTGCCAAGAGAAGGCTGTGCTGGGCAGGGAGCACCAGGAGCCCGGAGGGACCGAGCCACCACACAGCATGGCCCAGGTGTCCTGCCAGCTGTCCTGGTCGCGGACCCCAGGCTGTGCTGTCCTCCCCGAGGAGCCCGTGTTCCCGTTTGGGCACGAGGGAGAGGGGGAGTGAGAATTTTCCATCCTCCGTCCCCGGTGACTCAGAAGAAAGCAAGGTCTGTTCCAAGCTTGTTCTATTACTTCTGTCATTTCTGTCACTGAGCCGCGAAGAGCAAAGGCTGGAAGAGATTTTTCTGCCCCACACCCTTGCCTGGTCCCATGTTCTCACGACCTGCTTCCCTTTGCACCTCCGGAAGCCTGGCATCTGCCCAGGCCCCGCAGTTGCCTGGAAATGCTGTCTCTCTGTTGTCATTCTGTTTTACATGAAAATGCCGCTGCCCCTTGGTGGCCCAATGTCGAGGGGGTTCAGGAGACTTGGATACGAGGTTTTGGTCACATGTTGCTGCCTGTGGGATGTGCCCCAAATCCACCAGAACACAGCAGGCTGGGAAGGGCATGCGAGGGAGGCCACGCCTTCCAAAACGCTGTCTTTGGAATCAGATGCATATCAAAGTGGACTCCCTCGGTTCCAGTAAGTGACTCGGAGGAAACGGACCCAGTTCCTCTCCTGTCGTCCCCCATGGCCAGGACCTACTGTTTCTCACTTAAGGCCTAGAACCGTCTGAGTGTTGGGAAGGACTTGCCATTTCCCCATCGGTGGCTGTTTCGGACACAGGGAGGAGAGTGACTCACTGGGCAAATAGACCAGAAGGGCCTTAGGGGGGAATCAGTTATATGGCCTCACCCTGCACTTGGGAAGTGCTGCTCCGGAAAGCAGGGGCCTCCCTCTCCAGAGGGCCTGCCAGTGAGGACTGCAGATGAAGCTCCTCGTTCCCATGGAAATGAGCAAGGGCCCACCACCCCATCGCCAGGGCAGCTTGCACACGGGGTGCCTGTTTAACAGCCCTTTCTCCCTCATTCTTACCAGTAGAACCAGAGTTTGTTCGGCAGCAGGAACCTAGCTCCAGGATGTAAACTAACTATGAGAGGGTGAAGCCGGCATGGCTAACGAGTCTGTCTGACATTGCAGAAACAGTGTGGTAAGATTTGGCCCCCGACGAAGGGAGAGAACATTGTTTTTTTGCCTCCTTCCTGATGTGAATATTATCAAGAGACAGTGTGATGTCTGGTGCTGCTGCAGGCACATTGCAGCCACGAGGGGAAGGCCCACAGAATTTCAGACATGCCGGCCTGCAGCCCCCACTGGCTGAATTTGTGTGCCAACCCTAGAAATGCCCCTCTCCGACTTCGATAAGAGGGATAACCCCCGTCCGTGATGTCTGCACCAAACGTTCACGCGCAGATACTAACTAACCTAAATCGCACCCTGTGACCATCATCGCACAGATGAGTGCTCATTAGAACAGAGAAGGAGCTCAGTACGTGTCCTCCTGCCGTGACTTCCAGTCTGGAGTCCTTTCCCTGTTTACTTTCCAATCAAATATGCAGAATCCTTGAGGAGAAGTTTTGGGGTGAAAACCTAGATTCCGGGGAACCAGAGGCCAGAGGAGACCCCGTGGGGAGAGCCATCTGGCTCCTCATGTCAGTCTTCCTGTTAGATGATGTCAGACTCTCTTCAACGTTCCAATCACCTGAAGTATGAAATGTACCTGGATTACTTTCCGATAACCACAGTGCCAACACAAACAGCTAGGTTTTGTTTTCGTTCGTTGTCTGCGTACGAAACACCGATTCTTCTGGGGACGAAAGACACAGCTGAGGCAGGCGCTGTGCCGTCCGGAACTGGTCCGTGCTCACGCCAAGTGCGGAACACTGCGAACTGCTCCTTGGCCAGGAAGACGGAACTCCTTTGTCCAGGGACCTCGGCTGAACCCTAATTACAGCCACTGTGCTGATGGAAGATTCCAGGTCGCTTCTCCCTGCAGGCGGGTGGTGGCCTCGATGCCCAGGTTCCCTGGTCCGATGACTGACAGGATGGCCTCACATGCCCCAGCTGGGGTCTCCGGCCCCCTGCTCCTCAGCTGCCTGCACAGCCTCCCCGGCTTTGCCTGGTACTGACCTCTGCCCCCCTGCCAGGGGCATGGCTCAGACAGAGCACCCAGTGCCTCGCTGGCGCTGCACCTGCTCCTGCTCCCTCCCCCTCCCCCCCCCCCCCCCCCCACTGCATTTCAGACACGGAAGAGGTTGCTGGGCATCCCGGACAGCAGAGAAGGATGTTCCAGAAAGGAGGCTGAGCCGGCAGGAGAAGGAAAACTTGAGAGGGGGGTTCATTGTAGTCCTTTAAATGAAACTAGCTGGGCACTGTCTCTGCCCCCCAACCCCCTGCAAGCTTCCCCTTAAGTGAATCGGTTTGGGGCTCCTCCCCTTCCATCATCTGATGGGGGTCCAGCAAGGGCGGGATGGGGCCAGAAATGGAGTGAGCAGCCCTGTGTTAACTGAGAGCCATCAGACTGGAGGGCGACAGGTCCCCCTCCCTGCACCCAAGTGCCTGGGGACAGGGCAAGGCTGCACCTTAGGGGTCACATCACTCCCTCCTGGAGCTGGCAAGAGGCCCGGGTCCTGCTGTGAGGTGAACCAAGTGTGGTGTCCATCACAGTGGGAAACACGCAAACGCCTGGGTAAGGTCCCCAGCCGGTGTGTTACCGCGCAGAGTTACTCCATAATGCCGGGGCGGGCGGGGGGGCGGGGCGGTGAGGGGGAGCATTTCCAACTCCCCCGGGTACCTGCTCCCAGCCAGGACATCAGCAGAGCCTCAGCATCCACCGAGAGAGACATTTTCACACAAACAACCAAGGCAATCCCCCAGAGGACCTGTGCCAAGATGAAGCCCTGGGGGTCTGCGGGGAGACCTGGAGGAAGACCAGATCATCCGGCCTTGCTCCCGGAGGGCCTGCCTTATCCAGGAGGTGAAGATGGCCCCCACCCTGAAGGTGGGGTCGGTGCCTTTAAGAAAACACGTCTTTTAAACCTCGTGCTACTCTGCAGAGTGGATGCTGTGCCTATTAACCCATTTGACAGATGCAGGAACTGAGGCTCAGCGAGGGTGCACCGATTTGCCCGAGGTCTCAAGGCAAAAGACACAGAAAGAAACAGATGGTGGAGGATGGCTCCCCAGTGGGATGGTGCGGGGCTGGTTTCCCAGGTGGGTCCCCACTTCCCAGGTGGGTCCCCGCTTTCCAGGTGGGAAGCCCCACTGACCTGCATTGGGTCTGATTCCCGCCCCAAACCCTAGGGGGCAGCAGAGCTCCAGAATTGACCATGCACTTCACAGTGGCCCAGAAGTGGCTCAAATACTTACTGCTGCTGTTCCTGAGAGCGCGGAAGTCATTTGACCTGGAGATGGGGTCTCCATTGTTTGTGGCAAATTGGAAGAAAGGTACATCAGAGGGTGCCTCTCGCTGCATCATGGGCAACACAGAGCTCAGGCCGCCTGTGCTGCTCTAAGCACTCGGGGTGTTGCTGCTTCTGCTGTCGTCCTGGTTTCATAGCCGTCCACCCATCATAGCCGTCCCCCATCATAGCCGTCCACCCATCATAGCCGTCCCCCCGTCATAGCCGTCCCCCCGTCATAGCCGTCCACCCGTCATAGCCGTCCCCCCGTCATAGCCGTCCCCCCGTCATAGCCGTCCCCCCGTCATAGCCGTCCCCCCGTCATAGCCGTCCCCCCGTCATAGCCGTCCCCCCGTCATAGCCGTCCCCCCGTCATAGCCGTCCACCCAGAGGCAAAGAGAAGCCCCGTGAGTTCCCCAAGGCCCGGTGGCCAGTGACGGCCGGGGCAGGGTCGGAGCCCAGGTCACCCAGCTGCCGCAGAACTGCCTCCGAAATGGCCGGGGCTCAGGGCAGCTCCACAGGACGCACCCCTGCTGTCTGCTGTTGCAGGCGGCAGGTCAGGCAGTTCCCGGACGTGGGCATTACTGTTATCACGGCATTTTACAAGGCTCTCCAGGGGGGAGGGGGTGCCCCCACCGAGACTCGGAACATTGTGCGTCAAATCAGTACTTGCCCAGCTGCCGGCACATGACGATTCTGTGATTTATAAAAAGCCTGCTGAAGTCTAGAGACTTCTACCCGCGGAGGTGTGTTCTCTAGACTAAGAATAGCTTCCGAGGCCCGACAGGAGCCGCTTTCTGGTGACATCAGAGCGGCAGCCCCCTCACTCACAGCCGGGAGAGTGGCAATGTGGGGGGGACGTGGGTTTTCTCCGGCTTAGCAGCAATAGTCACTGTAGGCTCCGCGGCCCCCTGGAAGGCTGCACTGAGCCTGGGGCCTCCACGGAGGTGTAGGGCCGGGCCGGGGACCCCCAAGGTGAGCGGGCTTTATCTTGAGTCTGGAGTTTCTCATCTGTCACGTCTGCCCTTCCCTACCACCCCACTGTTTGCTGAGTGCTGGCCATCCGGCCTCTGCAGCAGGGCCCGGACAAAGGCAGAGGTCAGCAGGGGGAGGACGGGGCAGGCCCCTGGCCAGCCCAGAGACTACATTTTCCCCAGCAGTGGAAGACATGGGTGCCTCTGTCCTGGTCACCCCTGCCTCATCGTCACCTGGGGGGACTCTAACAAGTGTGAACCAGCCCCCACTCCTCCCACTGCACCCCTGCCCACTGGGGTTCTCAAACCCACCCGCTTTGGAACTCTGGGTCTCAGGAAGGAGAACTGCATGCACCTTTCTCAAAGCCCCAGCAGGGGACCCTCACTGGAGTGGGGGAAGTTCTGGGGGGAGAATAAAGACGGCGTGGAACCAAGGAGCTGGCCGCTTTCAGTCAAAAGGTGAGGGGGCCGGGGAGGGGGAGTAAAGGGACAGGAGCAGTTTGAGTGGGTCCATTTAAAACCCCGTTGTCAGGCACGTGTGTTCCTGGCATGTTACTGGGCGTTTGCGTTTTTGTGTTGTTCAGGTTTACTGCCCAGGCCTGTGTGCATAAAGCGGGGCACCGTGCTTTCCTGCCGCTGCGGGGAGCTGGAGGGTAACTGGCTGCCCGGGATTTTGACCTTGCACCCTTGGCTCCACGAAACTCAGCCCCCTCGGCCTCAGTTTCCCCTTCCTGCGGTGTGGGTTTACCTTCTGACATCTAGTAGGGGCCTGACAAGTCATCTTGGAAACATCACAACCGACTTGCAGTGCTGGCCACGCACTGTCTTCAAGGAAGGACCAAGGCCAGAGAAGAGATGCCGCTTGCCCGAGGTCACGGCGACATTCTCCGCAGACCCTAGTGTTCCCTTTGCCAGGATGGTCCCTGCCCTGAGTGGCCTCAAATGCTCTGTGAGTCCAAAGAGGTGGCGGGGAGGCGACTGGCGGCCGAGAAGGAGCGGCGGTGCCGCCTGTGAGCCGTCCCTCTGGCTCCGCAGCCCTCGGGGCGATGTGGCCCTCGCCTCGGGCACGGGTTAACGAGCCATGACTTTCAGCGCAGCTGCCAAGAGCCTGGGCTGGGCTCAAGGTCACACTGCGGGCACTCTCCGGCCCAGGCCCGTGATACCAGGCGGCAGAGGAGTCCCCTCGCCCTGAGGTGACCGGTGGTTCTCCACCCAGGAGGCACCGTCCACAAACACCGACACCTGGGCTTTCTCCCCCCACAAGCCTCGCAGGTGCGCGCTGAGGGCGCCCCGGAGGCTCATTACCATGCAGCTGCGAGGCAGAGGCTCTCCAACCTGCCAGGGCATTGGACTCCCTGCGGGGGGACACACTGAGGCCTGCCCCAGCCCACTAAAGTGGGGCCTGGGGTCTGAGCACTAGGAGTTCTAAAAGCTCCCCGGTGGCTCAGACGTCCTCAGCCCGGCGCTGCTTCTAACGCTGCATATGCATCTCCAGGGAAAACTCTGCTCCTGACTTTCTGAATCCAAAGCAATGAGTCTCCTGTCCCCACCTTCCTGACTAGCAAATAAAAGCTCAGCGTGAGAGGCACAGACAGGACAGGGGACTATGCCGTCTGTCGCCCAGCCCCAATCCGGGCACTCAGGATGCTCACTGCGGGATCTGAGCCCACAGAGCCCCCTGGGCATTTCAGGAGAGCCGCCGGGCGGCTCCCGGTGCCCTCACTCTGCCCGGTCACCTGGTGACTGAGGTCCCCTGGAGGGAGGCCTCCTTCCTGGCGCCCAGCTCCTGGGCCCTCCCCAGCATGTGCTCTCCTGTTCACTCTGACCTGCAAGCCCACAGGGGCCTGCGTGCTGATTCACTCCTCCCTGCTCCGCCTCCCTCTCCCCAGAAACCACAGGCCCTCTCTGCACCCTGTGACATCCGGTGGCTGGGCTCGAGGCCAGGTTTCATGGAGGCTGTGAGGCCCGGCCTCTTGGGGCCCGTCTTCGCTCCGGCAGGCCGAGGGACAGTCCTCCTCGTGACAAGCTGAGCACACCCTCCCCTGCAGACTGTCCCCAGGCACATCAGCTGCTGCAGGGACCTGCCCTCCACCCACCGAGACGTGGCCAGAACAGGCACCTGTCCCTCAGCGAGTCAGTGACCAGTGTCTTGGTCGCTGGGGACAGAGCCCCCTCCTCGGGCCAGCTCCGTGTAAGTACGCACTTCATGTAAAGTCTCATGGACCCATTTCACAGATGGAGACCAAGAATTCTAGGGGGAAAGTCATAGCCTAAAGCCAAAGACAGGGTCTGAACCCAGACCTCCAACTTCACCCCAGCCTCTACAGCAGAGGTTCTCAAATTGGAGACATAAAAAGCCCCTTAGCGATTCTCTCTCTGTAGGCCCCAGGAACCTGCATTTTTACACAAGAATGCAAAAGCCTTGCAGCGTCCCGCCCCCTCCCCCCTGCCCCCCCCCCCCCCGCCCCCGTTCCCACCTGCTTGGAGGCTGAGGACCCGTTCTAGCCTCAGCCCAGCCAGGCTCATCCTTGCTCCATGCCCTTGACCCTCTGACCTTCTTCCTGGTTGAAAATGAGGGTTGAGCTAGCCGGTTCTGAGGGGGTCTTCACTGTGCCTTGAGTCCCCTCCTTGGCTCCCACCTATGCAATGCGGGGAGGGGAGGAGGAGGGCTTCTCCCCAGCAGGCCCCCGACCGGGTCAGTGACCTCTGCCCCGGATTTTCACCTGCCGCTACGTGCAGTCGGCCCTGAAGCCCCCAAAGCACCCCCAACCGCCCTGGAGTCTCTGGCAGGGGCTCCCTGTGCCCACGGCCTCCTGCCTTTGCCTTCACACCTGCTTCTTCCTTCACAAAGGGCAGAGCTGGCATGCCCACCCTGCTCTCAGCCGCCCGGGAGAGCTCAGGCCGCTGAGTGGCCAGCTGGGAAGTGCACTGTCAGCAGGCCCAGGCCCTGGGCTCTGCGGAGTCAGCACTGCCAGCCAGGCCGGGGGGGGGGGGCGGGGGGGGCAGGGGTTCCCCACCTCCTCCTCTTACCTCCACGGCCCCCAGGCCTGCCCCTGCCCACGCCGCCGCAGTCTGCCCGAGCTGGCCCAAATGGTAGGTGCCTGCTGCTTCCTCTCCCAGGTAAGCCCCAAATTATTGACTGCGCCAGCTCTGAACCCCAACATATATTTATCATCCTGCCTCCCAGGCACTCGGCCGGGTCTCGCCGGTACCTCAGGCGTCCCAGGCGTGAAGGGAGAAGGGGAGGGGGCCATGGCTGTGCCTGCCCCATCCTCACCCTCTGGCTGCGGTGTGAGCTGAGCCAGGCCAGTGGCACTGCCCTGCTGACAGCTGGCCGGTTGCCCCTGAGGTCACCTGCTGCACCTGGGCGGGGGAGGTCCTGCAGGCCAGGCAGCCGAGGGACAGCCAGTAATCACAGAGAAAGTGCCAGAACCTGGCGTTCCTCAGGGTCCCTGCTTGTTTGTGGCCACAGAGGGGGCCTTTTGGGGAGGGGTCCCCAGGTGTGGGCTCCATCACCACAGGTGTCTGGGGATATGCGAAGCCAGCGACTCCATCCCAAGGGCCTCTAACCGCACAGTCCTGGACGCCAGCCCCCTCACCTTTCACCGAAGGATTTGGGGGACTTGCTAAAGGGGTGTCATGTGAGCACACCCAGCCCCCTCCTCTGTCAAAGACTTTTGGGGTGGTGCCATTTCTTCATGTGCGGTCCTCAGACGCCCTGCATCAGGAACAATTTGGATCCCTGTCACAAATGCACAGTCCTGGGCTCACCATTTACACGCAGAAGCACAAAACCATTTGAGGTCCCCTCGCCCCCCTCGCCCCCCTGGGGAAGCACAGAGCTCGGACTCGGCTGCTTCCCTGAGCCTCAGCTCCTTGTTCTTACAATGGGGTGTGCAGAACACACCCACCGTGCTCTGGAACTCCGCTGGGGCGGGCGGGGGGGGGCGTATAACACAGGCAGTGCTCTGTGCTCTGCACGCGGGGGCAACGCCCAGCACCACCGGCAGCCGGGCAGAGAGGTGGCACTCAGCTCAGCCGATGGAAGAAGTGGATTTTCCATTTGCTTTCTCTCTCTCTGCCAGCCGTGTAACCTTCGGGGAGACGGACGCCTACAGGAGGCATCGCTGGCTTGGGGCTCGGGGCTCTGTTGCCTCTTAACTGTGAGCTTGATCATGTGCTTTGAGCCCCTGTGAGCCTCAGTTTCCACATGGGGGAAATGGGAACCCTAAATTGCCCAGTCAGCTGTCATGAGGCTGTGATGGCTCAATGAGATGCCACGTGGCTGCACAGGCACCGTCCGCTCTGGGAGTTCCCTGTGCTCACCGCCCTCCCCTCAGCATGGCCTTCGCAGGGGTTCCAGCCTCCAGTGCCTTAGCAGCTTCTCACAACAGCCCGAGGGCAGAAACAGCTCCGCGGCGCTGGGGCTCCTGCCACCTCCTCTGCTGCTCTGGCGAGTCTGCTTCCCGGACAACAATGCAGAGTTTGAAGCCCATCCAGGGACACCCTTCTATCTGTCCCCTGCAAGTGCCCGTCATACGTCCCTATTTATAATTAAAGAAATAATAGGAAAACACGCTCAGGCCGCACTCCCCAGGGAGCCCCGGCCTCCTGTTTTTAGGCGGCCAGCCCTCCCTCCCGGGGATCTGTCTCTCCCTCTGCGGTTGGGCTGAGACAGAGATGTGGTGGCTGCGGTGGGAGGGGGGCAATTCTAAAATCCCATGGCAGAGACCACTCTCCTAAGACTGAAAGTGATTTCCTAAAAAGTGGGGGCTGGACAGGGTCGAGGGTGGGTTCTGTTTATTTGTCCCACCCGGTATCGTGGGAAGAGAGGGCTCACAGAGAGAGGAGAGAGTCTGGCTGGGAAGTCCTGGATCTTTTCCTCCAAGGAGGGACTGGACGGTGTGGAGGCTGTGCTCTGCCAGCCACTGACCCCTCCCTGAATCCTCTTTATAAGGATGGGATTGTGGACCCATTATACCGATGAGGATGCCAAGGTTCAGAGCGCAAAGTGACCAACCCAAGGACACCCAACCAGGGATGGCAGAGGCGATCCAACTCAGATCAGAATCTGTCTCCCGAAAACGCTGTCCCCTCAGGTGCCTTGGGGGAGAAAGCCTTCTTAAAAATATAACTTTAATTCAAAATGCAAACTGGGCATGCTTCTTCTCTGATTGCATTCACATTAAAACCAAGAGACCAGGACCTATGAGACCAGCATCAGAGCCTGAAGGAGCATAAGAGGAACTGTCCGTGTTGGAGTTGAGACAGGCATAGGGCACCTGTGGCGTTTCCCTCCCTGGGTGTATTTCAGAGACCATCACTGATCCTTCCTTGTTTGAAGTGGTTTGGGCGTGGGCCTCTCTAAGTCAGAGGCTAAGCAGGAGAGCACTTAGAGCCCCGTAAATTTCCTAGGTCAGTGCCTCCAGAATAGAGGTGTCTTGCTGCTCCCAGAAGGTAGCCATGCCCTGGAAACACCCCCAGCCCATGATTAGAGGGACCGGGGAGTGAGCCAGGTGGGTGCTAGGAGCTGCCACTTACCCAGCTTCACATCTGCACGCGGATTCTGAAACACCTTGGTTTTCCCATCCATAAAATGGGTGTGTGTTGGGTCCTTCTCCTCCAGGCTCCCACAGCAGCTGGTACCCACTGGTGTGCCCTTTAGTGATGATCTGTTCCTGTCTCTTTCCTTCCAGCCTCCGGGATCCCTGAGGTCAGGGACTGACTGGCTCACTGCAGTCTGAATTCCTGGCACTGAGTCGTGAGTGAGTGTGTGAATGAATGAGTGAATGAATTAATGAATGTGTGAATGAGGACAACAGTTACTGCTGTTGTCGCAGACGGCTTGTAAGAGCAAAGTGTTAAGCATTCAGGAACTTCACCAGCCCAAACTGTTAAACTACTGGTAGCTTGACACTGACCACAGTGAGTATATCTACACCAGGAAAGAGGTCAGTAAATGCTACAAGACGGGCTTCTCCCCCGTTTTCAGAGCCTGTTTCCTAGCACACCATGGGGCGCTTAGCCGGTCAGCACTGCTTCAGCACTTTACAGACAGGAATTCACATTTAACCGTGACACCCACCATTAGTAGTGCCTTTTTACAGATGGGGAAGCAGTGAAGTCGCTTGCGGGAGTGTGTTTCCCTGGCCTGCCCTGACAGGAAGGCGAGAGCCGAACGGAGACTGCTCTCGCCGCCTCTGGCTCAGCTGCCCATTGTGGCCCCACAGGTTCCCTCCATTCTCATCACGGCCGCGGTTTTTAATCACCTCCTCCGGACGAAGGGACGTGGTTAGTTGCCTGGTGACCAAGTATGTCCCAACCCTCAGAAGGTCATGCCGTATGCCGCAGGGTAAAGATCGCCACACGGGGTGCCCCCCATGCAGGGCTGCAGACGGCAGATCCAATCAACCCAGCCGGAGCCCATGGAAGCTCAGACCTCCTTCCTCTGGCGCCAGCAGAGCCCCGGGTGAGGTCGACTTAGAGCCGTGACAGCCTGGCCCGGCGCCAAGGGCTTGGTGTGCCGAGCCCGCTGTGTGTGCATCTTTGCCAGAGAAGGGGCAAAGCCCAGGGAGGGGTGGGTGTCTCCGCAGGGCCCCCCAAACTCATGGAGACGTCTGGCCACCCAGTGTTTGCCACAGTTGGGGACAATCATGGACTCGCCAAAGCTCAGCTTTAGGGATAACAGGTCTCCAGGGGCCTGTTTACCCCGTGGGGTGGTCGCCTCCAGGGTGTCAGTGCCCCCACTCCTCCGGGACTTCCTTAGAAGTGGCGCCTGGACCCAGCCCGCGCCTGAACACACACATCAGGCCCCCACGAATGTGCAGGGAGCAAATGAAGGTAGGCAGGAAGGAGCCCACAGCTGCGCCTTGGCGCCGGCACCTTCCCGCTGCCACAGGGAGTCCCCGATCACTTCCCGGAGCCCTGCCATCAGGAGTCAGTCCCGCTCGGTCCTCACACCCCAGTCTTCTCCTGGCTGAGTGGCTTGTGCCACAGCAGACCCAGGAGAGCGGGTGGGGACCCTGGGAGGCCTCTGGGAGGAAGTGATTGCCCTGAGATCTGAAGAGGAAGCCCCGGGCACAGGAAGAGGGAGGGGAAGGGAGCTCCGGGCAGAGGAACAACTGTAAGTGCTGTCTGGGAGCTGACAGCGGCCGGGGCCTTGAGGCCACGGTGATGGTAGAGATGGGTGTGGGGGCTCCCCGATCACCTGGAGGGCAGAGCGAAGCCGTCCTGCCCCAGCACCATCGCAGGGCCTCGTCCCCAGCCACAGGCACTGTCTTTAGCTCCGGAGCAGCCCTGCCAAGGGGAGGAGATGCAGTTTGAGGACGCCTTTTTCTATACCCCAGCAGAAAGCCCCATCAATGACCCCTTGAGTAATCCTATCTAATAAAGCCGGAGTATGCTAATTGACCATCACTCTGTCACAAAGATGGCTGCATCCACAGCTGAAGCCAAGTTCCCATAAGGAGCCTTAACGAGCAATCGGCAGGGACCCAAGGCTACGCCCTCCCCCACCCCCACCCCCACCCCTGTGGGGCTTGATGGGGGACCTCAGGCCGCGCCCCCCACCCCAGCACCGGGCCAGGGGACCTGAGACTGCGCCCTCCTGCCTGGCTGGGCTTGACAGGGGACCTCAGGCCATGCCCCCCGCCCAGCAGGGCTTGAAGGGGTCCTCAAGGTGCACCCCCCTGACAGTGGGGCTTGACAGGGGACCTGAGGCTGCGCCCCCCCTGCCTGGCAGAGCTTGACAGGGGATCTCAGGCCATGTCCCCCACCTGGTGGGGCTTGATGGGGGACCTCACGCACTCCCCCCACCCTGTTCTGGGCTGGGGGACCTTAGGCCACGCCACATCCTGGTGCCGGGCCAGGGGACCTGAGGCTATGGCCCCTGCCTGGCAGGGCTTGACAAGGGTGGGACTGGCCACGTCTGGATCTAGCCCAATGGGGAGAGGGGTGGCCAGGTCTGGGTCTCATGTGATTTTGAGGTGCATGTGGGTGAGCGGAGACTTAACTCTGGGTCCCGTGGTGTGCCCCAGACTCTTACAGGAGGAAGGTTTTCATATACATTTTACTAATTTTCTTTCATCCCTGACACTTCTATTATAGAGAAAGGGCAAATAGCAATATTAAATTATTTCCTCTAATTAATCCCCTTTTAATGGGCACGAATTTCATGCGCCGGGCCACTAGTTTAAAATAACAACATTTCGGAACTGATGTTTTAAGTTAGAATAAAATAGTTCCCAGCAGTTGTGGGTCATTCCCAAGGGCCTGGGATCCCCCTTTCTAACCCAAAGCCAGTCCAGGCTTCTAGATCCCTTCTGACCCAAATGCAGTCTCCAGGCCAGCTTCCTAGGCCACTGAGACCAGCTGGCATCTGACAGCCAACATTTCCCAGCCAGGCTAGGTCTCAGCACCACCTGTGGGTGAAATGCACGTTCCAGCCCTGGCTGGTTTGGCTCAGTGATAGAGCATCGGCCTGTGGACCAAAGGGTCCCAGGTTCGATTCTGGTAAAGGGCACACGCCCAGGTTGTGGGCTCCATCCGCAGTGGGGGGGAGGGGGGGGCGTGCAGGAGGCAGGCAGTCAATAATTCTCTCTCATCATTGATGTTTCTATCTCTCTCTCCCCGCCTCTCCCTTCTTCTCTGAAATCAATAAAAATATTTTAAAAAATAAAAATTAAAAAATGAAAATGCACATTCTAGGAGCTGCCCCTCTCTGGGTGCCAACAGAGTAATGGGCAGCTGCTCTGGCAGGGTTCAGGAGCCCCCTGGTGGCTCTGAAAGGCACCCTGCCCCTGGAAAGGGCTGTGACCCTTGGCTTGGGCCTGTGGCCTGCAGCGAGGGCACCCCCTCCTCAGCGCCACCCAAATCCTTGTGAGCACTGGAGGACCCTGGCCCCCACCCCAGCACTATCGCACAGCCTGGCACCCAGGACAGCGTGCATGCCCATCATTGATGGCCCTGTCAGTCGCCCAGCACCCCAGAGCCCTGAGCTTGAGAATCTGGAAGTCTGGACTTTGATTGGCAGCTCTCCTGTGTGACCTCTCCGAGAACCAGTGTCTCACTTACAAAGTGGACATGACTCCACTAGTGGAGACCGCCTAGAGCTGTGTCTCCTGCCGGCCCTCTGACGGGCCTCTCATTACCTATATGATCCCCGTTTTCTGGAGAAGGAACCCTGGTGAGACAGGTGGCAGGACTAGCCCCCATGGACCACACTGGCTACCGAACCCCACCCCTTTAAGCATCTTAACGCAGAACTCCGGCTGACTTGGAACCACAGCATCGCATCTCTGGCAGTTTGTCTGAAATGCAGCCCGTATGAGTCAGAATGGGGGCGGGGGGGGGCAGCGCTCCCCGCTCCTAAAGTTTAGGACACCCCCAAGGCCAAGCTCCTGGGATGGGCGGGCTAGTCCGCGGGTGTGTCCACTTCATTAGGTGCTGGGAGCGGGGAGGGCTTTCCTGGAACAAGCCAAGCACAGCACCTGGTGCCTGGTGCATCCAAGGTGGTTGCTGTTGTACCTGTAGCTGCTCGCCACGGAGCGGAGCGAATGAACGCTGCCGGCCTACTTCGCTGCTCCAGGCGAGTTTCCGCTCCCGAGATCGGGAGGATGTGTGGCGGCACCGGTGGGAGTGAGCACGGAAGCCTCCCGGGGGTCTGACCCGCCTCTGCTCACACCTGCGTCTTTCCAGAGCCTGCAGCCGTGAGGAAGGGGCGAGGCTCGACCTGCAAGGCAGCTGCTGCGGGACGGAAGGACCTTGGAGGTGGGCTCCTCGGTCCCTCCCCGCCCTTCCCAGCCCCGGGGCGGGGCGCTCCCCACACCCCGCAGTGCGTGAAGCCGGCGTGCGCTAGGACCGCGGCGCGCCGCCCTCCGCCGCTATAAGAGGCCGCGCTCGCGCCCCACGCGGAACCCGCGGCTCAGACCGGTCCCGGCGTCCCGACTCGCGTTGAACCCGAGGCCGGACCGGCCGCTGCGCAAGCGACGCCGCCCAGGGCCTGTGAGGGACGCGCGCCCCGGAGCCCCCGCCGTGGGCACCATGGGCGCTGCCCAGTCCACGTCCGAGGAGATACGGGAGCTCGTGGGCAAGACTGGCTGTGAGTATCGCGCGGGGCATGGGCTCGGGGACACGGGCGGGGGCCGCCGGCGGGTTCGCGCGGGGAATCCCAGCCCATCGCCGCCGGCCGGGCTTCGCGCCGCTTGCTGTGTGACCTTGGGCTGGTGGCTGGCCCTCTCTGCGCTCAGCCTCTGCTACCTTCCAAGGGGTTCCTGCCGGCCACTTTGCCGGCTGCGGCGCGGAGCCCAGGGGGGATGCTGAAAAGTGCCGCGGCCACTCATCCTGGCCGCTCTGCAAGTTAGCTGGTACCCCGGGCCTGGGGACTGCGGACCCGGGAGGGCCGGGCCGGGTTCCCCGCGCAGGGCAGGCGCCGGGCGGGGGAGAGCGCCTGGCTACGCCCAGCTGGGGCGCAGGCACCTGAAAGTCCTCTGGCTTCGCGTTGCGCAGGGGGCGGAAAGTTTTGAAATCGGCCGCAGCTGGGTGGGATCCGGGCTCTGGCCTCGTTCTCCCCTCTGTAAAATGGGTTCAGGGGGGCGCACCTCCCCGGGCAGCTGGCAAGTGTAAGCGAGGCAGCGTCCACAGAGCACTTTGCGGGAGGCCGGCGACCTTCCTCGAGTCGCGGGGACTCCCGGGACCCGCAGAGGCGGGGCGGGGCGCACAGGGAGGCCGGCGCGGCTGAGGTGACCGCAGGGACCTGACGGGCGGAAGCGCCTGTCTGCCCAAGCCCAGCCGGGCTGCACCCTGGACCGTGGGCTCGCGGGCCGGGCTCAGCCGCCGGCTGTGAAGAGGTGTGTGGACCGGAGACCAGGGCGGCCGGGGGAGCGGCAAGTTGGCGTTGGAGATGGACACACAGGGTGGGAACTCTGCCTGCACCACTTCCTGCCCGGCCGTGTGACCTTGGACCAGTCATTTTACCTTCTCTTTGGAGCAGGGTTTCTGCCAGTCCCTGGTAGATGCTCAAGGGGTGGGAGCTGCAGATGTTATTTCTAAGGAGCTGCTCCTGGCACCTGCTTTGAGTTCGGTGCGGACAGCCCGTGTCTGTAGTCAGTCATGGGAGGAAACCAGCCATTTGTGCGTGGGCTGAAAGACGACTCCTGACCCTCAATCTGAACACCTCTTTCAGGATAATTGAATGGAAATTACAGAAACCCCTTAACAACTGGAGTGAGTGTGTGTGTGTATACACACATGTCCACATACACATACATATGTATATATCTTCAGTGCGCAAATACAGAACTATCTATAGGGAAAAAAGGTGTGGTGTGGTGATATATATATTCGTGCACGGGGGTGGGGTCCCTCACCTGGCCTGCGCCCTCTCACAGTCCGGGAGCCCTCAGGGGATGTCCCACTGCCGAGGCGGGAGAGGCTCCGGCCACCACCACTGCACTCGCCAGTGAGCCTGGCTTCTGGCTGATCGGCGCTCCCCCTGTGGGAGTGCACTGACCACCAGGGGGCAGTTCCTGCACTGAGCGTCTGCCCCTGGTGGTCAGTGCACGTCATAGCGACCAGTAGTTCTGCCCTTCGGTTGATTTGCATATTAGCCTTTGATTATATAGGATGTATAATATGGAACCCCTTTGTAAAAAAGGGGGAATATGAGTATATATTTGTAAATGCTTTATTTGCATCAAGGTCTTTGGAAGGACCCATAGGCAGTAAGAATAATGAATATATATGGGGGATTGGGTGGAAAGGATAGGGGGGTGAGCTTTTCACTGTAAACTTAGTTGTATTTTCATTGTGAACCACGTGTGAATATTTCACTTCTCCAAAATGTTTTATAAAGTCCAGTTCAGCCCCAGGCTAACAAGAGAGAGGAGGTAGGATTCCCCTTGGCCTTCTTGGCTCTGCTCTGGATTTTATTTTTCAAGTGCCCTCTCGTTGCCTCTCACTGTCTTGTATCTGGACTGGTGGGAGTGGGGGTTCTTTGTAGCTAACAGCTTTCCCAGAAGGGGGCTGGTCACCAGTGGCCCCACCCCTCCCCCCACCAAGGCAGCCCCCACGGCAGGCAGGCAATCTGGGGGAATTCGGCTGGTTGTGGGTTTGATAGGTGATGGAGCTGCAGAGCATGCTGGGAATCTTGTCCAATTCCTGGGGCTGCTCTTGGTGGGGGGAGGGGTGACATGCAGAGTGTTCCTGCTCCACGGCTCCCCTGGGCGTGGCTGACGCAGCGTCCCCTCTTGCTGGCCAGAACTCGATTCCACCTCCCGAGGGAGGAAGGCAGATGGTGGGTCAGGGAAGGGGTTCTGAGGTCTGAGGGGAGGAGGAGTGCCTTCCGTTCTCTGAACTGGACGTAAATAGGAGCTCCCCCCAGTCCTCTGCAGGGGCCCCCGCAGCCTGAGCACTTTCACTGGTCAGCAGGTATTTATGGACCAGGGGCTGGGGAGTTAGAAGTAACCCAGAGAGGCTGCCGTTCCTGAGGGGAGACACACAGGACAGTCCAATCAACTCCCAAGTATCAAGCTCTGTGAACAAGACACTGTGGGAGCACGAGGGTCAGAGGAGGGGCAGGGACGCAGGTCTTTAGGGTGGACGGGAGGCCTCTCTGAGGAGGGAGGCGGTCAGGGAACAGAAACCCAGAGGAGGAGGAGCCAGTCACACGGTCAGCGGAAGGTGCGGTTTGGACAGAAGGAACAGCAGCTGCAGGTCCTGCTGGGGACAGTGAGTGAGACCTGTGAGATGCGGACCCGCACAGGCAGGGCTCAGCCTGTGGCAAGAGCCTCACTCACTTTAGGGTCTTGGCGGGGACGTGGCTTGGTGTTCAGTATGACTGGCCCGGCTTTCCGCACAGCCGCATGTCTGGTCACTGAGCCACAGCTCAGGGTTAAATCTTGGCCTCACTTCTTCCCAGGCCAGGACCTTTAGCAAGCCTTTCCCCTCTCTGAGCATCAGCACCCCCCTCCCTGGATCCTGGGTTGCTGGGCTCTCCCAGCCTCTCTCTGAGGATCAGGGTGGCCCTTCCCGCAGACCCCCATCTGGAAGCCACGAGGAGGGCGAGCAGAGGCTGTGCTGGCAGACATGGTTCCTTGCGCACCAGGCTCTGGGCCGAGCTCCCTGCGTGCGCTCGGGTGGACTCTTCCTCCTCCTCCTCCTCCTCCTCCAGGGAAGGCAGATTTGCATTCAGGGACACTGAGGCTCAGAGGGTAAAACTTGCCTGTAAGTGGAGGAGGGGTGGGTCACAGGACCCCCAAGTGCACCGTCCGGCACCACTGCTTCCCTGGGTGTAGCGGCCTCAGGGGGAAGCCTGCCCGTGTGTCCTTCTCACCCCCGGGCCTTTGCACGGCCGTGCCCTCTGCCTGGAGCACGCTTTCACTTTACTGTGCACGATGCAGGGCTCGCCTCTGGGAGCCGCTGTGGCCACCGCCGGGGTTAAGGCTGCAAACGTATCCTCTTCCTCTGCCTCTTCACAAGCTCGTGCTCTGCAGCAGGGGCGGGGACCTATTTCCCCCCACGGGCCGTGTGGGTATTTATAACATCATTCGCGGCCAGACAACATTGTCTGCTTAAACATTAGCCTGCTCTGTTGGGTCAAACATTTAACTCAGCAGGGCCAGGCCAAATGCTTTGAGGGCCTTACACGGCCCGCGGGCCGGACGTTCCCCACCCCTGCTCTCCGCCATTCAGGGCTCAGCTTAGCTGTTGTTCCCGTCCAGAAAGCCACCCCTGGCTACTTTCTCCCCGTCCAACTTGTGTGGGTGAAAGGCCGTCCTCAGGACGCCGCAGCCCTGCGTCCCCTCCCACAGCAGCCACGTGACAGCCTGCTGTCATTGCTGGTGCTGTCACCTGTCATCCCTGGAAACCTGGAGTGCCCTTAGATGGGAATGAAGGTGCCCCCCCCCCTTTGTACACGATGTATGGTCCTCACTGACAACACGAGGTTCACATTAAAGGGGTGATGACTGAGGTCTTGATAACACAAGGAGTATTGCCCAGGAGCATGTGTCCAATAGAAAACCTAGTCCTCCCCCCACCCACCAGCTTCTCTGGTTCCCTCCTTGCGCCATGCATCCCATTGGCTTCAGCACTGAAGCAGCTTCACCAAAAATAGGCCCAAGCACTCGCTCGCCCACGCAGGGCACCGCCGGGGCTGCACGCCCACCTCCTCTGCCTGGTGGAGCCTCCTTGATTGATTGAAAGCATAAACAAGCATTCCCAGCCATCACTTCTGAGCCAAGAAAGCTGATTAGCTAGCTCAGTGGTTCTCCACCTTCCTAATGCCGCGACCCTTTGATACAGTTCCTCATGTTGTGGTGACCCCCAACCATAAAATTATTTTCGTTGCTACTTCATAACTGTAATTTTGCTACTGTTATGAATCGTAATGTAAATATCTGTGTTTTCCGATGGTCTTAGGCTTTACAGCAGCGTTTGAGAACCACTAGCAGGGTCTCCTAAGATGATTGGAAAACACAGATATTTACATTACGATTCATAACAGTAGCAAAATTACAGTTATGAAGTAGCAACGAAAATAATTTTATGGTTGGGGGTCACCACAACATGAGGAACTGTATTAAAGGGTCGCGGCATTAGGAAGGTGGAGAACCACTGAGCTAGATGGTCAAAACTATTAAAAACTCCAGCGAAGGCGTCCTGGTTGCGTCGGGTCCTGTGCTGCCCTTCTGATCAAGCTGGGCGTGGGTCCCGAGGTGTGAAATGGTCCCTGGACAGGAAGAACGAGTCCTGCCCCTTCACCACCTCGAGCTGGCCTGGAGGTAGCCCCACTTCCTGACCCCCCCAGGCGGTGCCTGCTCCGGGCCTTGGAAAGGAAATAATAAGAGAAGGCTTCTGGGAAATGTGAAGGGTCTATTTTTTCCTTCAGGCTCCCAAACAGCTCCACAGGCACGTCTGTGTAGATGCCAAGAAGTTGCCAGAAGGAGGAAGAAAAAACAATCTCCCAGATCTTGAGTGCAGACCTCTGATGGTAACAGCTAATGTTTTCCCACTGCCGTCATCTGCCAGTCGCTGGCCCGAGCCGCGGCGCTCCTCCACATTCACCCATGGACCCTCCCAGCAGCACTGCACTTCCCACGTTAGAGATGAGGACCGCGAGGCTCAGGAGATGATGTGACTTGCCCAAGGCCATGGACTACTGAGTAGAGTCAGGGTTCAGGTCTTGGTCTAAGCCCCAGACCTCAACATTTGGGGGGGCAGGGGAAACCAGAGGTGTGGCGGCCTGGCCGACCGGTGGGGTGCAGTTTCCACTGGGTTCTCACCTCCAGGCAATACTTCCAGGTCAGAAAGCCTCCAGGCGGCCCTGGACCATGACCTCGCCCCGTCACCACCTGCCATGTTCCCACTGTGCTCCAGGCGCGGGATCCCCTGGGGACCAGATGGCTCCCCTCCCTCCAGATGCTCAGGGGCTGGAGGGGGAGGACAGGCTGACCGGTGCCACTGTGCTCCTCCTCTTGTCGCTAAGACCAGCAGAACCTGCCCAGCTCCTTTCCAGTTCCTCTGGAGAGGACAGCGGCTTTTAACTTGGGGTCCCCGGGGAGTCTCTGCACCCCATGAACTAGGGTGCAGGATTATGTTGTGTGACTCAAGGGGAGGAGGGACGTGGACCCCGAGCACTCAAGCTCATGGAAGTGCGGGGATTGCGCATAAATCATACCTCAGTAGGGAAACTGTGAAAGCACTTAGTGAATTAGAAAAAGCATGGCTTCCTGGCAGGGAGGGCCGGTCCCCACAGGCTGAGCGCTCAGGGCAGGTCCCCGGAGGCAAAGGCCTGGCATCCTGGGCACAGCGGTCAAGACCGTGGGAGGAGCCCACGTGGCCCAGCCCTTCGGAACCCTCTCCATGTTGGTAAGTGGGGGAGGGGTCCAGACCTCCCCTCCCCCCGCCCTGGGCGCTCACTGTGGAAACGGGCAGGCCTGGAAGTTTTCCAAAGGGCTGGGTAGCAAGTGAATTTGCCTTCTGGGAAAGCACCTGCTCTGGCCCATGCTAATATTTGTACTCTGTTCAGCTGGGGCCAGGCCCCTCCCAGCAGTAGCTGTGGAGCCCGGCCTGGAGCTGGTGTTCTCGGGTTGGCCCCGGGCTGTCTTGCTGAATTGCCTGGGCAGGGCCATCGCCCTCCCTGAGCCACCGTGTCCACCCGTGGAAAATGGGGCGGTTGACCAGCCAGCCGTGATGTGAATGAGGCAACAGTGGCTCTTTCTTGGGCACCTCATGTCAATCATCTCCTGACCCTCCTAAGAGCCCAAGGAGGCAAGACCACAACTGTTGCCAGTTTACAAAGGAGGAAGGACACTGAGGCTCGGGGACTGCTCAAGGTCATTTAGATGCTGAATGCGGGACCCAAATTCAAAACCAGGCCTTTCAGTCAGTTCAAGGAGAAACAGCCTCTTCCACGTGACCCAACCCCCCCCCCCGCCCCCGATAGAGACTGAGGCCTGGGTCTGCAGGTCTGTCCATCTGGGGGAAGCCTCGCTGCTGCCCCAGGACCTTGTTAACAGGGTCCCCCATGCTCGCTTACTGAGTTGGCAAGGGGAGAATGGGACCTCGAGGCAGAAAGGTTCTGGGTGATGTGGAAAGTTCTAGAATTGTGGGCTATCCCTGGGGAGGGCAGGCTCAGCGGTGAGCAGTGTGAGCGGAGTGCGGAGCCCTGGGAGAAAGAGGCTCAGTCTGCCACCTCGTCCGTTTCTGGTGCCTCACTGTGTGGCTCACGTGTTTCAGGAGGCTCGTGTTTTCTCCGCGTGGAATCCACATCAAGACTCTTGAGCTCCACGGATTCGTAGCGGTTAGATCCCTTGTGCCTCTTTCGTGCCGCTCCCACCCCCACGCTGGCAGGATACTTATCTGTGAGTTAATGGTCCCCAGAATGCAGCATGAATTTAATCAACACTCGGATGCACCATTCGCCCAGTCACACAGACAGAATACCTCGGGCGTTGATAAGACCCGTTTACTTCTGCAAGGCACTTTGGTGTCTAGTATCTCAAGCTGAGGGAACGAGGCGTTTTGGGCTCAGAAGTGCCCCGTGCTCTGGGAAGATACGGCAGGGCCTCCTCCTGCCCATGCTGGTGGCACTGAGCAAGGTGACAGGGAGGAGGCCGGCACCCAGGTCCTGCCAGCCCTCCTGTCTCCTGCTCTAATTGTATTATTAATTCATAAAGCCAGAAGGTTGAGTGGGTGGTTTCCGCTGGTGGCGGTCACCTTAAGCACGAGGACAAAAAGACCCTTTGTTGTCCCAGCAGCGTGACCTTTGGGGACTGGCAGGCTGTCAGCAGTGGGTCTTCCGTTCTGGGCACAGCTCCCTGGGAGATGAGCGGGAGCAGTCAGGTCTGAAGGCTGCAGCACCTCCTGGAACGTGGGCGGGGGCCAGGCAGGAGGCATCGGCACTGTGGACGAGTCTTAGCCGCGGAAAGAGAAGGTGGCTCCCGTGAATGACTCCCCTGTGCACGGAGCTTGGAAGGGTGTTCGCTCCTTCCTCCTGGCACCCAGGCCAGGGTCCCAGTGATCAAAGAGCCCCTTGCAAGTTCCCAGCACAGGCCTCACCCAGCTGGTGATGCTAAGGAGCTCTTTTGTCTTGTCATCACCTGCTTCCTGAGAGCTCAGCCAGAGGCCCACTTGGGTCACACATGGGCCTCCCACCACCTTGACCTTGACCAGCAGACAGATGTGGGTTTGATTCACGGTGCCTGGTTCACTGTCTAGGCAAGTAACTTTGCCTCCAAATCTCAGTTTCCTCATCTGTAAAATGGGAATGTGTCACAGGGTTGTTGTCAGAATTAAATGAGAATAAGTAAAGCTCTGGACACATTGTAAGTGTTCGGTAGTGGTTGGTAGCTACTAATCATTTTGCTTATAAGCCTTTCAGAAGCTTTTTAAGGGCATTGTTAACTTTCTTCAGTAATTCTATTCTTGACATGTCTGCCATCTGTGACATCCCTGAAATTAGTCATTATCTTGCCCTTGTGCTGATGATCAGGGGCCTTAACATGCTTTAAGTTGTAACACCATGTAACATATTTTCTTTATTTATAAAACCTACTAGAGGCCCGGTGCATGAAAATTCATGCACTGGAGCGGGGGGTCCCTCAGCCCAGCCTGCCCCCTCTCGCAGTCCAGGAGCCCTCAGGGGCGGGAGGCGACCTGGCGATCAGGGGAAGGTGACGCCCCATCACACCTCTGCTGCTGCCCCTGCAAGCCTCGGCCAGCCCTGGTTACCTGAGCCTCAGCCGGCCCTTGTTACCTGAGCCTCGGGCAGCCCTGGGCAGCTGGGCAGCCGACATCTGAGGCTTGCCTGCACCTCAGGTGTTGGCTGAGCAGCCACCTTCCAAGGCTTTACCCCTCAGGCCGGCCCTGGGCAGCTGGGCAGCTGGGCAGCTGCCATCAGAGGCTTGCCTGTGTCTCGGGCTGGCCCTGGGCAGCTAGGGGGCTGAGGGGACTGGGGGACTCCAGAGGCAGGCGCGTGGCAAGGCGGGCCTGGCCTTGCCATGCGCCTGCCACCCCGGCGGGCCTGAGGGGACTGGGTGCCACCATCTTGTGGTTGTGGGCGCTGCCATCTTTGAGGGTGTGGCAGTCAATTAGCATATTCCCTCCTTATTGGCTGTGGGTACTGCCATCTTTGAGGGCGTGGCAGCAATTAGCATATTCCCTCCTTATTGGCTGTGGGTGCTGCCATCTTTGAGGGCAGGGCAGTCAACTAGCATATTCCCTCTTTATTAGATAGGATTGGTTTTATTGTTTTGTGCAGACCCTATTAATTATTGCAACGGTTGTGTATAGGTTTCGTTTTCTTCTTATGTAACATACCTTTTATAGATTTTTATTTTTCCATGAGTCTGTGTGTTGTCAGTTTTGTCTGAAAATGTGGTTATTTGTCAGCATACACAAATGATCATTTACCTGGGTATAAAATTTGAGGTTGTTGCATATTTTCTTTCAGCACTTTATGGTCTCTTGTTAAGAAGTCAGCTCTGTTGTCTAATATTTCTTCATAGAAATCTGCTTTTTTTTTTACTTGTTTTAATTGTTTTTGTTTTTTTAATTATACTGTGTCTCGGGTGTGGATTTATTTTATTTATCCTGTCTGAGAATGGTTTATGCTGTTTTATTCTAAAGGCAACTCATGTCTTCCATCACAAAAACATTATCTCTCTCCTTTCTCTTTATCATCTTCCTCAATAATTCTTATAAGAAATATGTAGGACCAGAAATATGTCATTCTGCCCTGAATACTTCTTTACCTTATTTTCATATTTTCTTTTATTGCTCTATGCTATCTGGCTCAGTTAATTAGATCTGTCTTGCAGTTCACTAATTCTCTCTTTAGCTATTACAACTTTGCTGCTTTAGCCTAACTATTAAGTTTTTTAATTCCAATGACTTTTTTAAAACATTGTAAAAGTTCTGTATGGTTTTCAAATTCACTACTTTGATCATGGGATACTGCTTTTTATTTTTGTAATAACTTAAAGCTTACTACATAGTCTCTTCTGTTTCACCTACTTGAGGTGCTAGTCCTTTTTGTTAATTGTGTCTGCTGATTCTCCCATGTGGTGTTTTATTTGCTGTGTGGTTTGATTTTTGATTATGAGCTCATCTTAGATTGTGTTGTCTCCCTCTGGCTTCCACATCCTTTCAGAACTATCTTCAGCTCCACATTTATGCTGAAGCCAAACCAGTGCAGGTGAGCTTACTGAGAGTACCATCCACGAGACTCCCGGCTACCCTGGGTCACAGAAGCGCCTCACACAGCGCTATGTGTTTATGTGCTCGGTACCTGGGGCTTCCACTGGCTTGGAAACACTGTTTACGTGACTTCTCCATTTGCCTTTCCTGCACCACAGAGGTATGGGTTCTTCACCCGTGCAAGGCACAGGCTGGTTTGATTCATCACAGAGGCCTCGCTCTCTCCTCTGCGCCCTGCCACCTCCTCCGCAGGTCCATCTTGCTTGCTGACTCCCTGGGCCAGTGGGGAAAGTTTTTCTGGCCCACCTTACATGGAGAAGCAGCCTTTTGTGCTTCAGCTTTTGCTGGGAGTCTCACTCCTACCTCATGCAGAGCGTAGACCCCTTCTGTCAGTCAGTGGGCTAGAAGCCCCACCCTTGGCTGTCGCAGCCCGTAGCATCGCAGTCCCCTCCGGACCCTGGGCAGCATCGGCACGCCCACCCTGCTGGGCCCGAGCTCCCTCCTTGCTTCTGGCACCTGGGGGTTTCCCTTTCTTCTCAACTTAGGGGTGTATTTTATGTTTTGTTTTTTTATTTTACCCAGTGTTTTGTGTGTTTGCAGTGGAATGGAGAGTCTGTTAGCAGGAATGGAGTTCTTTATCCAATGTCCTTGCATAAGAAGCCCTCACGTCCTAGCTGGTTTGGCTCAGTGTATAGAGCGTCGGCCTGTGGACTCAAGGGTCCCCGGTTCGATTCCCGTCAAGGGCACATGCCCGGGTTGTGGGCTCGGTCCCCAGTACGGGGTGTGTAGGAGGCAGCCAACCAATGATTCCTCCTCATCACTGATGTTTCTGTCTCTTCCTCTCCCTTCCTCTCTGAAATCAATAAAAATCCATTAAAAAACAAAAAGACGCCCTCACACCTTCCATAATTCCATCTCCACTTGATGTGGCCTCCGTGTAATTCTGGAGCTGAAGACAGTTCTGGGAGGAGGTGAAAACCAGTTCCTCAGATGCTCTGAACAACACCCACTCTCTAAATCTCTGATTCTCTGTTGCTCCCCCTTTATCATCTTTAGTCTTTTTATTAAAATAGAGACATCTTTGTCTCCTCAGTGACATCAATGTCATGTCTTCATTATTCCAGTCCCTTCTCGGTTTGGGCATACAGCATAGTCAACGGTGACGAGAAACAAATGCCGGAGTCATAGACCTGTCGTCTGTAGCTGTGTGACCTTCAGCCGGTGACTTAACCCCTCTGAGACTCCGCTTCCTTACCTGTAAAAGGGGTGGAGACTCACCCTCGGAGGCAGGCCCTGTTCGGAAGGCCAAATAAGATAATGTCTGCCAGGCATTTGGCTTGGTTTCTGCCGCTGAGTAAATGCTAACACATGGCAGTTATTATTACTTTGCAAAGCAAATGGCAGAGAACACACCGTAGCATAGGGAGCAGAGCGAGGATGAGCAAGACGCAGGCTGTGTGAAGTCGAGTCATGCACACCCACGCTGACAGCTTTCCGAGTTGTCTCATCGCTTATGAGAAGAAAGTCAAGCCACGTCACTCCAACCCAGCTTTCCCTCCAGTCCCGAGAATCGGAGGGTCCCTTCTGTGCAGGGAAGAAGCGCAGAGATCCAGAAACGAGACCAGCAGGGCCCGAGATTAAAATCGATGCTGACACCGCACTGCAGTGGGCCCGGCCGCTCCCACCAGGAGTGCCTGGGCTTGCGCACTTACAGAGCGGGTTGGAGTGCGCATTAGATGGTGTGAGGGTGCGGGATCAAAGCCAGCAGCCAGCCATCTTCTAGGTGCTGCTTCTGCTGTGGAACAGAACTGGGTTTGATAACCTCCCTCTCAAGGCCAAGCGCACCAGGTCCTCTTCGGTTCATTGTAGAATCCCGGCAGCAAGGCGTGGTCTGTAACGTGTACACATTGGGCACGTGGCTTCCAGGGGGAGGCAGGTGAAGGAGAGGAGCCGGGTCCCCCTGCAAGGGCAGTCCCGCCGGGCTGGGAGGCCCAGGCTGTCACTGCTTTGGCTGTAGCCCCGGCGGCACACAGCAAGCTGCCTCTTCCCTCCCGAGCATGGAGCCACCGAAGAGCCTCAGAGGCACCAGGGACTCGTGCTTTACGGGCATAAAGACCACTCTCGGGGCAGCGCCCGTGTCTCGGGCCCCTGCCAGTCCAGTGACAAGTGTGCCGGTGGTTTGCTGTAAAATTGGGGCAAAATTCACGTAACATCAAATGTACCGTCTTCGCCACTTTAAAGCATCGAAGGCGATGGCATTGAGTGCCTTCGAAGTGTTGTGCAAACATTACCAGTATTTCCAGAACGTCTTCATCGCCCCAGAAAGAAACTTCATGCCCGTTGGCAGTCACTCTAATCCCCCAAACCGCAGCCCCTGGCACCACTTTGTGTCTCCATGTGCTAGTTTATGCCGGACATTTCACATAAAGGGGAGCATAGAATCGTGGACTTTGGTGACTGGCTTCTTTCTCTTAGCATGTTTTCCAGGTTCATGCATGTTGTGACGTGTCATTACTGCGTATTTGGGGGGCGGGGGATCATTCCAGTGCACGGAGGGACCACGTTTTGGGACCCTTCACCAGTTGACGGACGTTGGGTGTTTCCACATTTTGGTGACTGTGCGTCCTGTGATGTGCTCTTGGTTGTTTTTCACGGGGGAGCAGCTTCCTGAAGGCGGCGCTATTATTACCGCGTCTGCGGAGGAGGGGCGGCGGCCCAGGAGACAGCGGAGTAGGACGGGCGCTGGGGAGCCAACAGCAGCTCTGGGCAGGGGCGTGGGCTCACCTCTCTGTCTGGCCTGCCTTGCCTCTGTACTCCGGACTTCAGCCCTTTCTGGGCCGAGTCCTGACCAGTCTGTCTGGACACTCGCAGCAGGAGAGCTTTGGGGGCCCTGAAAGCCGCTGAGACCTCCCAGGGATGCCCTTGGTGTCCCAGGGCCCGCATGCAGGCTGGCGCTGCTGGGGGAGCAGGGTGGCACCTGGGCACCCCTGGAGAGAGCAGGCGCATGCTCTTAGACGCCATTGCTCTCTCCACCATCCCCCCACTCCACCATCCCCCCACTCTCACCCCCACCCCAGCACCTGGACTGCTCCACCTGCCCATCTCCCGGGTTTGCAGCCCCATCATGTGCATCTACCCTCCATTCTGCCCCCAGACACATGGAATCTTGTTCCCTGCCTTAGCATCCTCCATAAACTCAGGGTGAAATCTAAATGCCTTAGCCCAGCCTGTGCCCCTGCCCCCGCCCCCTGTTCCCCACCTGCCTTCCACCCCTGCTGAAGAATTAGGGCTCCCTCAGCACTCCCCACTCTGCCTCTGTGAGCCCTGGCCCCCATCGGGCATCGTCTCCCACCCAGCCCATGGACTGGAAGCCCCATTGCAACCTGGGTGCTCCTGGCAAGCTGACTCTGCAGTTGTTATCCTGGGTCGCGGCCAGGTACGCGCACCTTCACGACTGCAACCCAGCATCTAGGAGGAGCCTGGCAGATCAGAGGCGCTCAGTAAATGTCTCTTCTACTTTTTTTTATTTAAAGCAGTTTATTTTTTTTATTTTTAAAAATTCTTTATTGTTTAGTATCCTATATAATAAAGAGCTAATATGCTAATTAGACCGGACAGCAGAACGACCTTCCGGAACGACAAGTGGGCAGGGGGCGGGGTTGCAGGGCTGCGAGGCAGCCGGGGCTGTGAAGGCCTACCCTTGCACGAATTTCATGCATTGGCCTCTAGTTACATGAAGTATTACATATGTCTCCTTTCCCCCCATTGACCTCTCCGTGGCCACCCCATCCCCCAGCACATGCCCTCACCCCCTGTTGTCTGTGTCCATTGGTTAGGCTTATATGCATGCATACAAGTCCTTTGGTTGATCTCTTATCCCCACCCTCCCCTGCCTTCCCTCTGAGGTTTGATGGTCTGTTCGATGCTTCTATGTCTCTATCTTTGTTCATCAGTTTCTGTTGTTCATTATAATACACAAATGAGTGAGATCATGTAATATTTTTCTTTCTCCGACTGGCTTATTTCACTTAGCATAATGCTCTCCAATTCCATCCATGCTGTTGCAAATGGTGAGAGTTCTTTCTTTTTTACAGCAGCATAGTATTCCATTGTGTAGATGTACCACAGCTTTTTAATCCATTCATCTGCTGGTGGGCACTTAGGCTGTTTCCAAATCTTAGCTATTGTAAATTGTGCTGCTATGAACATAGGGGGGCATATGTCCTTTCTGATTGGTGTTTCTGATTTCTTGGGATATATTCCTAAAAGTGGTATTACTGGGTCAAATGGGAGTTCCATTTTTAGTTTTTTGAGGAAACTCCATACTGTTCTCCACAGTGGCTGCACCAGTCTGCATTCCCACCAGCAGTGCACCAGGGTTCCTTTTTCTCTGCATCCTCGCCAGCACTTGTCCTTTGTTGATTTGTTGGTGATAGCCATTCTGACAGGTGTGAGATGGTACCGCATTGTCATTTTGATTTGCATCTCTCTGATGATTAGTGACTTTGAGCATGTTTTCATATGTCTCTTGGCCTTTTGTATGTCCACTTTTGAAAAGTGTCTGTTTAGGTCCTTTGCCCATTTTTTGATTGGATTGTTTATCTTCCTTTTGTTAAGATGTGTGAGTTCCCTATAAATTTTGGAGATTAGGCCCTTATCAGATATAACATTGGCAAATATGTTCTCCCATGCAGTGGGCTTTCTTGTTGTTTTGCTGATGGTTTCTTTTGCTGTGCAGAGGTTTTTATTTTGATGTAGTCCCATTTGTTTATTTTCTCCTTATTCTCCATTGCCCTAGGAGCTGTATCGGTAAAGATATTTGCTACGACATATGTCTGATATTTTGCTGCCTATGGATTCTTCTAAGATTTTTATGGTTTCCCATCTTACGTTAAAGTCCTTTATCCATTTTGAGTTTATTTTTGTGTATGGTGTAAGTTGGTGGTCTAGTTTCAATTTTTTTTGCATGTATCTGTCCAATTTTCCCAACACCATTTATTGAAGAGACTGTCTTGACTCCATTATATGTTCTTGCCTCCTTTGTCAAATATTAATTGAGTATAATGGCTTGGGTAGATTTCTGGGTTCTCTGTTCTGTTCCATTGGTCTATATGTCTGTTCTTGTGTCAGTACCAGGCAGTTTTGAGAACAATGGCTTTGCAATATTGTGATCCCTCCAACTTTGTTCTTCTTTCTCAAGATGGCTGTGGCTATTTGGGGTCTTTTTTATTCCAGATGAATTTTTGGAGAGTTTGTTCTAGGTCTGTGAAATATGCAGTTGGTATTTTAATGGGGATTGCATTGAATCGATAAATTGCTTTGGGTAATATGGACACTTTAATGATGTTGATTCTACCAATCCATGAACACGGGTATAGTCTTCCATTTGTTTATTTCTTCCTCTATCTTTTTCCAATGTCCTGTAGTTTTCCGAGTACAAGTACTTTACCTCTTTAGTTAAGTTTATCACTAGGTATCTTAATTTTTTTGGTAAATGGGATTTTTTGTTTTGTTTTGTTTCTCTTTCTGTGAGCTCATTATTGGTGTATAAAAAAGCCATAGATTTCTGGGTGTTAATTTTGTATCCTGCTAGTAGTTTTTTGATGGAGTCTTTAGGGTTTTCTAAGTACAGTATCATGTCATCTGCCAATAATGACAGTTTTACTTCTTCTTTTCCAGTTTGAATGCCTTTTATTTCTTCTTGTCTGACCGCTGTGGCTAGCACTTCCAGTACTATGTTGAATAGGATTGGTGAGAGTGGGTATCCCTGTCTTGTTCCTGTTCTTAGGGGAAATGGTTTTACTTTTTGCTCTTTGAGTATAATGTTGACTGTAGGTTTGTCATATAAGGCTTTTATTATGTTCTTATTCCCACTTTACTGAGAATTTTTATCAAGAAAGGGTGTTGGGTTTTGTCAAATGCTTTTTCTGCATCAATTGATATGATTATGTGATTTTTATCTGTTTGTTTATGTGATGTATCACATTTATTGATTTGTGGATATTGTACCAGCCTGGCATCCCTGGAATAAATCCCACTTGGTCATGGTGTATGATCTCTCTAATGTAATGCTGGGTCAAATTTGCTAGGATTTTGTTGAGGATTTTAGCATTTATGTTCATCAGAGATATTGGCCTATAATTCTTTCATTGTAGTATCTTTATCTGGTTTAGGGATTAGGATGATGCTGGCTTCATAGAAAGAGCTTGAAAGTGTTCCTTCCTCTTGAACTTTTTGGAATAGTCTGAGGAGGATAGGTTTTAGTTCTTCCTTGAATGTTTGGTAAAACTCTCCTGTGAAGCCATCTGGCCCTGGGCTTTTCTTTGCTGGAAGCTTTTTGATGACTGCTTCAATTTCTTCCATAGTTATTGGCCTATTGAGATGTTTAGATTCTTCCTGATTGAGTTTTGGAATGTTATATTTTTCTAGGAATATGTCCATTTCCTCCAGGTTGTCCAGTTTGTTGGAATAGAGTTGTTCATAGTATTTTTTTTTATAATCCTTTGTGTTTCTGTGGGGCCCGTTGTTATTTCACCTCTTTCATTGTTGATTTTGTTTATTTGGGTCCTCTCTCTTTGCTTCTTGGTGAGCCTGGCTAAAGGTTCATTAATCTTGTTTATCCTTTCAAAGAACCAGAGCTTCGTTTCATTGATCTTTTGTATTTTTTTTTTTTGTCTCTATGTCATTTATTTCCACTCTGATTTTTATTATTTCCTTCCCTCTGGGCTTTTCTTGTTACTCTCTTTCTAATTCTTTAAGTTATAGAGTTAGATAATTTATTAGCAGTTTTTCTTATTTTTTTTTGAGTTATGCTCTGAACTTCCCTTTCAGGACTGCTTTCACTGTGTCCCATAGATTTTGAATTGTTGTGTTTTCATTATCACTCGTTTCCAGGATGTTTTTTATTTCTTCTTTGATCTCTTCAGTAACCCAACAATCCTATCTAATAAAGAGGGAATATGCTAATTAACCATCACTCCATCACAAAGATGGCTGCACCCACAACTGAGGCCAAGTTCCCATAAGGAGCCTTAACAAGCAATCTGCAGGAACCTGAGGGTACGCCCTCCCCCACCCCCGTGGGGCTTGACAGGGGATCTCAGGCCACGCCCCCCCCACCAGGTGGGGCTTGACAGGGGACCTCAAGGTGCACTTCCCATCCTGGTGCTGGGCTAGGGGACCTCAGGCGGCTCCCCCCGCCCCAGCACCAGGCCGGGGGACCTCAGGCCACGCTCCCCACCAGGTGGGGCTTGACAGGGGACTTCAGGCTGAGCCCCCGACCTCAGCACCAGGCTGGAGGACCTCAGGCCGCACCCCCCGCCCCAGCACCAAGCCAGGGGACCTGAGACTGTGCCCCCCTGCCTGGTGGGGCTTGACAGGGGACCTGAGGCTGTTCCCCCTCCCGGTGCCAGGCTGGGGGACCTGAGGCTGTGCCCCCCCAACTGGCGGGGCTTAACGGGGGACCTCAGGCCATGCCCCCCACCCAGCAGGGCTTAACAGGGGATCTCAGGCCATATCCCACACCTGGCTGGGCTTGACAGGGGACCTCAAGGCACACACCCCCCCACCCCGGTCTGGGCTGGGGCACCTCAGGCCATGCCCCCCATCCTGGTGCTGGGCCAGGGGACCTGAGGCTACGTTCCCTGCCGGCGGGGCTTGACAAGGGTGGGACTAGCCAGGCCTGGATCTATCCCAATGGGGAGGGGTCAGCCAGGTCTGGGTCTCACCCAATTTTAAGGCGCATGTGGGTGGGTGAGAACTTGACTCTGGGTCCCATGGTGTGCCCCAGACTCTGACAGGAGGAAGGTTTTCATATACATTTTACTAATTTTCTTTCATCTCTGACACTTCTATTATAGAGAAAGGGCAAATAGCAATATTAAATTATTTCCTCTAATCCCCTTTTAATGTGCACGAATTTCATGCACCAGGCCACTAGTAGTTTAATAACATGCTATTTTGCCTCCAAGTGTTTAAATTTTTTTATTGTTTTTATTGTAGTTTATTTCTAATATTATGCCATTGTGATCTGAGAAGATGGTTGATATAATTTCAGTCTTCTTGAATTTGAAGAGACTTTGCCTGTGTCCCAATATGTGGTCTATCTTTGAAAATGTTCCATGTGCACTTGAGAAGAATGTATATTCTGTAGTTTTGGGGTGAAATGTTCTGAAGATGTCAATTAAGTTCATCTGATCTAGTGAGTCATTTAGGATTGATTTTTTTTTGCTGATTTTTTGTCTAGAGGATTTATCCAGTGATGTCAATGGGTTATTAAAATCCCCTACTATGATTGTATTGCTGTTGATCTCTCCCTTTATATCTTCCAGAAGTTTTGTTATGTATTTGGGTGCTCCTGCATTGGCTGCATATATGTTTACCAGAGTTATATGTATCGCTCCCTTTAGTATTATGTAGTGGCCTTCCTTATCTATTGTTATGGCCTTCACTTTGAGGTCTATTTTGTCAGAAATAAGTATTGCTACCCCAGATTTTTTTTTTTTCATTTCCATTTGCCTAAAAATATTTTTCCATCCCTTCACTTTCAGTCTGTGTGAGTCCCTTGTTCTGAGGTGGGTCTCTTGTAGACAACATATATATGGGTCATGTTTTCTGATCCATTCAGCCACTCGATGTCTTTTGATTGGAGCATTTAGTCCATTTACATTTAATGTTATTATTGATAGGTACTTGTTTGTAGCCATTTTTATTCTTTATGCCTGTGTTCCTTCTTCCTCTTCTACTTCTTCTCTTTAGCATTTCTTGCACTGCTGGCTTGGTAGTGATAAACTCCCTTAGCTGGTTTTTGTCTGCGAAGCTCCTGATTTCCCCTTCAATTTTAAATGATAGCCTTGCTGGATAGAGCAGTGGTCGGCAAACTCATTAGTCACCAGAGCCAAATATCAACAGTACAATGATTGAAATTTATTTTGAGAGCCAAATTTTTTTAAACTTCTTCTAATGCCACTTCTTCAAAATAGACTCGCCCAGGCCGTGGTATTTTGTGGAAGAGCCACACTCAAGGGGCCAAAGAGCTGCATGTGGCTTGCAAGCTGCAGTTTGCCAACCACTGGGATAGAGTATTCTTGGACTCAGTCCCTTGCTTTGCATCACTTTGTATACTTCATTCCATTCCCTTCGGGCCTGATGTGTTTCTGTTGAGAAATCATTTGATAATCTAATGGGAGATCCTTTGTAGGTAACTCTGTGTCTCTCGCTTGTAGCCTTTAAGATTCTCTCTTTGTCATTAACATTTGTCATTGTAATTACAATGTGTCTTGGTGTGGGTCTTTTTGGGCTCATCTTGTTTGGGACTCTCTGTGCCCATGGGGACCCTCCCCCCCAAAAAAATCAGGGAAGTTTTCTGTCATGATTTCTTCAAATAGGTTTTCTAATCCTTGATTCTCTTCTTGCCCTTCTGGCACCCCTGTTATATATATGTTACTTCATTTCATGTTGTCCCAAAGCTCCCTTACTCTCTCCTACTGGGTTCTAATTTTTTTCTCCAATTGCTGTTTAGGTTGGGTATGTTTTTCTGCCCTATCATCTAATTTACTAATTCAGTCCTCTGCTTCTTCTAGTCTACTGTTGAAACCTTCCATGGTGTTTTTTATTGTAGCTATATCATTTTTTATTTTCTCTTGATTCCCACATAAGTTGATTTTCTCATCCTTTTGGTTTATGAACATATGACTCTTACTCTGAATTCTTTTTCTGACATATTGCATGCCTCTGTTTCATTTAGTTCCTTTCCTGGCAATTCATCCTTTTCAGTTCCTTAGGGGTTGTTTCTTTGTCTCCCCATTTTTGTTGTCTCTTTCTGGCTCTGGGCAGCCTGCTTGGGGTTTGAGAGGTTGAAGACCCTATCAGGGCAATGGTCTGGAAATAATTAGCCCAGAGGCTGGGTCTGCCTCGAGTGTCACACCTTTACTATCTCTGCTCTGAGTTGTATCCCCTTCTCCCACGGATCTGGTCCCTCAGTTGTCTGCTTCAGATGCTTGGGGTGGTGGGAGCATGTGCACAGTTCCTCTGATGTGCAACTCCCTGTGAGGACCCAGAACCCTATGGCATGCAATTTGCTGTGTGGCCCTGGCACCCGTGGCAGGGTGGCACCCTAGGTCCCTCTGGCAGCACACTTGCACCATGGTCCTGTGGCCCCTGGCTGGGCACACTGGCTTGCTCCAGATCACCCTGGCAGCGCTTTCCTATGGCCCGAGTGAGGCGTGTGCTGGGTTGCTCCGGTAGCCCCTGCAACTGTTCCAGGGGCCGGGGAGAAGCGTTGGAGAGTTGCTCTGGGTTGCATAGTCAGAGCTCCCCTGTGGCCCAAGTGGGGCGCGCACTGGGTTACTCCTAGTTGCCCTGGCAGCAAAACCCTGGGCTCGGTGGAGTGGGCGTGGCTTGCTCTGGGTCGCACAGTCCCCACTTTCCTGTAGCCCGGAGTGAGACATGCAGTGTGTTGCTCCAGTTCGCCCCTCCTCCGTGTGGAACAGGGGCGGGTTGCCCTGGGTCGTTCAGTCCGAGCTGCCCTGTGCGGGGTGAGGTGTGCGTTGGGTTGCTCCGAGAGGCCCTGGCAGGACTGTCCTGGGGCCATGCTGGAGCGGGTCCTGGTTGCTCTGGGTTGCACAGTCAGAGCTCCCCTGTGGCCTGGACTGGGGCATGCTCTGGGTTGCTCTGGGTCACCCTGGCAGCAGGTCCCAGGGCTGGGGGTGGAGCTGGTGCTGGGTGGCTCCAGGTCAGGCTAGAAGCCTGGTTCTGGGGTGGGGGTGGGGCACAGGGTTTTTCCTGGCTCGCACTCACGGTAGGGTCTTGGAGCCAGATCCTAGGACACTGGGTCCCAGCAGGCTGGTGAGGTGGCCTGGTGTGGAGCTCACCGTGGTGGCACGCACTCCCCACAGATGTCTGGGAGCCTGCCGGGAGGTGCTGCGCCACTCACTGCCGGGGCACGGTGGTGGTTCCAGGCAGGGAACGGCTGGCAAGCGGTGTTCTCTAGGTGTCCTCTGTCCTTCCTAGAGGCCCAGTGCATGAAAATTCATTCACTGGAGGGGGGTCCCTCAGCCTGGCCTTCCCCCTCTCACAGTCCGGGAGCCCTCAGGGATGGGAGGCAACCCAGGCGATCAGGGGAAGGCGACGCCCCGATCACACCTCTGCTGCTGCCACTGCTGGCAGCGCAAGCCTCAGCCGGCCATGGTTACCTGAGCCTCAGGCAGCCCTGGGCAGCTGCCATCCGAGGCTTGCTGCCCCCCACTGTCTGCTTTCTGCATCTGCACCTCGGCTGGCCCTGGGAAGCTGGGCAGCTGGGCAGCTGCCATCTGAAGCTTGCCTGTGCCTCAGCTGGGCCTGTTTGCCTGAGCCTCAGTCAATGGGGGTGCAGGAGGACCCAAGGCCCCCAGCAGGGCTGAGGGGACTCCGGCGGCAGGCGCGCGGAGCATCTGGCCCCGGCTGAGGAATGGAAGATACTCTCAACGACATGAGTTATAACTTCCAATTTGTTGGACACCAGAGTCAGGCTTCAGCTTTGGGGGAGGGAGGAAGAGGGATGGGCAGCTTGTTGGAGGAGGCTGGGTGAGCTGTCTGTCAGTGGGGGGTGCAGGAGGACCTGAGGCCTCCGGCGGGGCTGAGGGGACTCCAGCGGCAGGCGCGGAGCAGCCGGCCTCGCCCCCACTGTAAGTGCCGCTATCTTGTGATGGTGTGACGGTCAATTTGCATATTACCTCTTTATTATATAGGATTGTCTCCTCGGCTGTGTCTAATTTCCTAATTCAGGGTGGATGTTCTGTGATTTAGTTGCTTTTCTGGCTTGGCCCTAGGTATTCCCCCCTCAGTAAATACCTCTTAATGAATGGGGAGGGTAAGTGGACACAGGTGGGCCGTAGGGGAGTCCACCAGGCCCCCCAAATCTCTGTGAGCCAACATGGATTCTGGGGAGCAAGTGGTATTTTCTGTGACCCTTACAGCAGACTTGGGCCCCTGGCATAGGGCTCGAGCATTCCTAACCCCCTCCCACTCCAATCCTGGATGTGGGGGATGCTCGGGTTCCTCTTCCTCCAGAGGCTGGACCTCACTGAGGACATCAGGCCCATCTCTGCCTCCAGACTCCTCCCACTGCCTCCCTGAGGGTGGTCTCTGACTCCCTGGTCTATACAATTCCTCCACCCACCCAGCCCCTGCGCCCAACCCCCATGACCCCTTCCTTAGCATAGAAGGCTGCAGGCTGGCTCCCATGGCCTTACAGGTGAGAGGCCAGGGCCAGACGGAAGCTCTGTGTCTATCAGCAGGCACTGCTCCCTCCTCCCCACCCCGGCCCCCGGCAACCACTGTCTGCTTTCTGCATCTGTCGATTGCCTGGCCTCATGTGTCTGGCTTCTTTTCCACTTGGCACAGTGTGTTTCGGGTTCATCCGTGTTGTAGCATGTGTCGGTGCTTTATTCCGTTTCATGGCCAGATAATATTCATTGTGTGGAGAGCCTACGTTTTGTGCTCCCCTCATGGACATCAGGGTTGTTTCTACCTTTTGGCTGTGTGACCAGTGCTGCTGTGAACATGCGCTCAGGTTCCTGTGTGGACATGTGTTTTTGTTTCTCTTGGGTATGTGCTTAGGAGAGGGATTTCTGGATCGTATGGTAAATCCATGTTTAGTTCATCGAAGCACCTCTGAACTGTTTCCAGTGGCCGCACCAGGCCCCCTCCCACCAAGCAATGTACGTGGGTTCCAGGTCCACACGGCCGTATCCACACTTACTTTATGTCCTATGATACTCATCAAGGTTTAAACATTTTCATTTAAATAAGATTACACAAGTAATCCCTGTCAATTGTAAGGAAGTTAAAGGACAGATAAATAAAAATTAGGGGTGAGGAGAGAACTGTCCTATAATTGTAACATCTGGAAACAATTTACTATTTTGTTATAAATCAGCACAACTTGTATATCAACGTGAACTTTCATATACGTGAGACCTTGTAGCCTAAGTTTCCACATAATGATATACACAGACATTTTTCTGTGTCTCACAGTATTCACACATTTTTTACAGCCGTGTAGTATTCTGTCTTCAGGATGTACCGGGATCTGTTTAACCTGTGTCCTGAGGCTCAGCATTTCTTTATTTTTCACTGTTCTAAACAGACAGAGAGGGTGACTGTCTGTTTTCCTTCTACCCGTCTCAGTCCTCAGGACTCGTTACGAGGGGTTAAGTTTCTGTCCGAAGCACACAGATCGGCACTGCCCACAGCAGATACAGCGCGAGGTGCCACCCTCCTGAGTTGTGTAGTAGCCACATAAAAAAGTGAAATGAGTTTGAATCCTGTATTTTAACCCATTCTATCTAAAATATAATCTCCACGTATAATCACTGTCAGAAGCATTGAGACAGTTTACATTCATTTGTATCAAGTCTGGAAGCCTGTGTGTAGTCTACACCGGGGCACATCTCAGCTCGCACTCGCCACCTTTCAAGGGCTTAGTGGCCACATGTGGCTGGTCGCTCCCTGTTGCTCGGTGCAGGCCTCTAACCCTTTGTTTACGCTTTGGATACAAAGTGATGTCCCCCCCCCCCGCCCCCATATCAAAGATTGGGCCATTAAACTCCCCCAGCACCTGGAAGGGTGCATTCCCCCAGGGGAAATCTAACACTGAGATAAGGAGGTTGGCATGCCAGGCACTAGAGCAGCAGTGTCTCTGTCACCCGTTCCCATGGCAACTGTGACCTCATGGGGGCCTGGAGAAAGGGCTGAGCGAGGAGCAGGGAAGCCGGAAAGTTTCCTTCCCAGGAACCCTTCAGGGCAAGAGCAGACCTTCCACGTCCGGGGCTGTGACTCGGGCACGTGTGTGTGGTGTTCCCATTGCCACAACCTAATAGTGGAACATTTCATCCCCCCAAAGAAACGGGGTGATATTAGCAGTGACTCCCGCTTCTCCTTCCCCAGCCACCGCTGGTCTCCCTCCCTTCTCTATGCATTTGTCTCTGCACATTTCATACACATGGGACCGTGCCGCGTGTGGCCTCCCGTTTAGCGTGATGTGTTCGAGATAATTCTTCTCTAATAGCCATTGTTTAGGAGCATGTGCTGCTGTAATTTCTAATCATAATTTCTCAGGTGACACCCGGGATCTTTCACCAGTGAGTCTACTCTGACCTCCCAGACGGAGGCAGTGTGGGCTGTCAGAAAAAATAGAAAAATAAAGCAAAGCCACAAATTGAGTTCAGATCCTGGGTCTGCCTCTTTCAAGTTACCCATCCCCTCTGAGCCTCAGTTTGCCCTTCTGTAAAATGGGAACAGTCTGTCATAGGTTCACAGACAGGGCTAAAGAAGAACATGTGTGCCTGAAACATGGTCTGTAGCTAGTGGATGATTCATCAGTAACAATATTTTTGAGATCTGTCGGCTGTCCTATATGGGGCCATATTGTGTGCTTAAAATATTTGTTACATAACTAATAAGTATACATAGTGTATAAGAAAAAAATTGGAAAATATAGATGAATTAAAGCAAAACAAGCCAAGTCTCTGATCCCAGTATTAAGATAATTGCTATTATTTTGGAGAAACAAATCTAGATTTCTTTCAATACTTATGTACATTTGTAAATATTTATATATTTCCCCACATGCTGCTTTTGTAGCAAGCTGTTTTTAACTCTATATGTGCGACACATTTCCATATCAAATATACAATAGATTTTTAAAATTTTTTCAATTGCAGTTGACAGTCAATATTGTTTTCTATTGGTTTCAGATGTTCATCACAGTGATTAGACATTTATGTGACTTACAAAGTGACCCCCATAAGTCTAGTACTCACCTGACACACACATAGCCATCACACTATTACTGACTATATTCCCTGCGCTGTACTGGACATCCTGTGACTGTTTTGTAACTACCAATCTGTACTTCTTTATCCCGTCACCTTTTTCACCCAGCCCCCCTAACCCCACTCCATATATATTTTTTGAATAGTTGTTCTAGTTCCGTGAAGTACGTCATTGGTATCTTGATAGGAATTGCATTGGCTCTACAGATTGCTTTGGGTAGTATAGACATTTTAATGCTGTTCCTTCTTCCTATCCATGAATATGGTATATGCTTCCACTTGTATCTTCTTCGGTTTCTTTCTTCAGTGTCTTTTAATTTTCCAAGTACAGATCTTTTACATCCTTGGTTAAATTTATTCCAGGTATTTTATTATTTTTGAAGCAATTGTGAATGAGATTATTTTCTTACTTTTTCTGATAGTTCTTTATTAGCATATAAAAATGCAACTAATTTCTGGATATTTGTTTTGTGTCCTGCTACTTTACTGAATTAATGTATCAGTTCTAATAGTTTTTTGGTGGAATCTTTAGGATTCTCTATATACAGTATCATGTCATCTGTAACAGTTTTACTTCTTCCTTCCCAATTTGGATGTCTTTTATTTCTTCTCGTTGTCTGATTGCTATGACTAGGACTTCCAGTACTATGTTGAATAAGAGTGGTGAAAGCGGACATCCTTGTCTTGTTCCTGTTCTTAGGGGAAAAGGTTTTAGTTTTTGTCCATTGAGTATGATGTAGGCTGTGCGTTTGTCATATGTGGCCTTAATTATGTTGAGGTATGTTTCCTCTATTCCCACTTTGCTGAGAGTTTTTATCATAAATGGGTGATAGATTTTATTGAATGCTTTTTCTGCAACTGTTGATATGATCATGTGGTTTTTAGCCTTCATTTTGTTTATGTGATGTATCATGTTTATTGATTTGCAGATATTGTACCACCCTTTCATCCCCGGAATAAATCCTACTTGGTCATGGTGTATGATCTTATTATTGTATTGCTGGATCTAGTATTCTTTATTTTATTGAGGATTTTAGTATCTATGTTCATCAGGAATATTGGCCTATAATTTTCTTTCTTTGTAGTGTCTTTATCTGATTTTAGAATTAGGATAATGCTGGCCTCATAAAATGAGCTTGGAAGTCTTCCCTCCCCTTGAAGTTTTTGGAATAGTTGGAGAAGAATATGTGTTAGTTCTTCTTTGAATGTTTAGTAAAATTCACCTGTGAAGCCATCCAGTCTAGGACTTTTGTTTGTGGGGAGTTTTTGAATTATTACTTCAGTTTCACTAGTTGTAATCTGTCTATTCAGATTCTGTGATTCTTCCTGACCCAGTTTTGGCAGACTGTAAGTTTCTAGGAATTTACCCATTTCATCCACGTTGTCCAATTTGTTAGCATATAGTTGTCTGTGATATTTTCTTACAATCTTTTGTATTTCTTTGGTGTAGTTGGTATTTCTCTTTCACTTCTGATGTTATTTGTTTGGGTCCTCTCTTTTCTTGATGACTCTGGTTAAAGGTTTGTCTATCTTGTTTGTCTTTTCAAAGAATCAGCTCGTGGTTTCATTGATTTTTTTTTTTTTTTTTTTTTTTGGATTGGGTTTTTTAAGACTCTATTTCTGCTCTGAAAGAAGGAAACCTTACCCTTTGTGATAGCATGGATGACCTGGACAGGGTTATGCTAAGTGAAATAAGCCAGTCAGTTCATATGTGGAATCTAATGAACAAAATGAACGAAGAAGCAAAACAGTGACAGACTCAGAGAGAGAGAGCAGGCTGACAGCTCTAGGGGTGGGGCTGGGATGGTGGTGGGTGGATTGAGAAGAAGAAAAAAAAAAGGAAAAACTCATGGACACAGACAACAGTGTGGTGATTGCCACAGACAGCAGTGTGGAGGGAGGTGTAGGGGGATAAATGGTGATGGATGGAGACTTGACTTGGGGTGCTGAACTCACAGTATCGTATACAGATGATGTGTTGTAGAATTGTGCACCTCAAACCTAATTTTGTTAACCAGTGTCACCCCAGTAAATTCAATTAACATTTTAAGAGAGGGTTAGGGAGGGGGAAGGTGGTTCGGGCCGGTGCTGGCAGTTCCTTGGGAGACCTGTGGTGAGAAATGTATAGGGAATCTGGTGGGTGGGGCAAGGGGAGGGGAGGGAAAAGAAAGAAAATTTTAATAACTGCTGCTGTGGACCACGTATTTCGATTTCCCCGGTAACCTAGATTTAAAAACCTCAGCACAGGAGACTTACTTTTTAAAATCACCATTTTTGGCTGATGGGCCATGTTTCTTCCACCGCTCAGCCTGGGCCTTGTAAGGCTCCAGGTTTTATGAAGGTTCTGGCCGCACGTGAGTGCTTATTTGATGAAACACACAGTATTAAACACAGACATGCACCTTCTCGCTTCGTCCTCAGAGCCTCCCTGTAAGTGAGAAGCACGTTTCCCTCTGTCTTATAGTTAGAAAACATACACAATTGGTAAGTGGTGGAGCTGGGACTCAGTTCCAAGTCTGCCCAACGCAAAGCCTGCCCTTACCTGCTTTGCATATTGCCTGTTTGACCAGAATGTCCAGGGGTTCAAAGCCTTTAGGTCTGGCTCCTGGGGACTGCACGCAAAACTGTCCAAAATAGTGGGTGAGCTGGAGATTGGCTCTCCCCCACCACTGTCCGCTCAGCATTCCCCATCCCTTAACCGCCTTTCTCCTCTTGTTCAAGAGGCATCTACCCTGTTCATTTTTGTTGGCCCCTGGCTCAAACTGGAATCTCTTCAAGAATCTACACTCGTGCTAGCCGAGTGGCTCAGTTGGTTGGAGTGTTGTCCTGTGCACCAAAAGGTTGTGGGTTTGATTCCCAGTCAGGGCACATACATAGGTTGCGGGTTTAATCCCCAGTGGGGGCTTGTACGGGAGGCAGCCAATCAATGTCTCTCTCACATCAATGCTTCTCTCTCTCCTCCTGTCCCTCCCTCTCTTTTTAAAAGTCAATAAAAATACTTACCTTGGGTGAGGATTAAAAAAAAATCTACAGCTCAGCATTCTCAAGTCTTCCTAGGAGCTTCTGTTTGCTAGAAAATAGTCATTAGGACTGTCAACAGATTCTGAGGGCCCGCCCACACATTAAGCTTCTCTTCCTCTTGACACCCTGGGAGGGGGTTGTATCCCCAGGTTACAGATGTAGAAACTGATCCTTGGAAAGGTTAGTTAGGTAACCACTGGGGGCATTGACCACCTTTCTGGAGTAAATGTGGCCATGTATATCACATGTATGTTAGCAAGGACATTTGGATACGTGATCGGCCAGCAATTCCGCTCCTAGGTATGTACCCAACAGAAATGAATAATTCCGTTCACCAGAAGATGTGTGCAGGATGTTTGGGGCTGTAGGATTTGAATAGCCCTAATCTGGAGAATATCCAAATGCCCAGCAATAGCAGAATAGATAAAGTGTCCTCCATTCAAACAGGAATAATGTGCATAGTGAACACGAACAAGCAGTATGTGCAGTAACTTGGGTGAGTTGTCAGACTATCATCAATAAACCCACAAACAAGTGCTGGCGAGGATGTGGAGAAAAGGGAACCCTCGTGCACTGCCGGTGGGAATGCAGACTGGTGCAGCCACTGTGGAAAGCAGTATGGAGTTTCCTCAATAAATTAAAAATGGAACTGCCTTATGACCCAGCAATTCCACTTCTGGGAATTTATCCAGAGTAACCCAGAACACTAATTTGAAAGAATATATGCACCCTTATGTTCATTGCAGAGTTATTTACAATGGCCAAGATTTGGAAGCAGCCCAAGTGTCCATCAGTAGATGAGTGGATAAAAAAGCCGTGGTATGTGTATACAACGGAATACTACTTGGCCATAAAAAAGGATTTAAAAAATATCTAATCCAGTTGACTTCCAATATTATATTAGATTCAGGTATACAGCGTAGTGGTTAGACATTAATATAACTTAGAAAATGATCACTTTGACACCCTGACCAGTTTGGCTCAGAGGATAGAGCATCGGCCTGTGGACTGAAGGGTCCCAGGTTTGATTCCAGTCAAGGGCATGTACCTTGGTTTCGGGTACATCCCCAGTAGGAGGTGTACAGGAGGCAGCTGATCGATGTTTCTCTCTCATCGATGTTTCTAACTCTCTATCCCTTTCCCTTCCTCTCTGTAAAAAAATCAATAAAATATAAAAAAAAGAAGGATCACTTTAATAAGTCTAGTATTCATCTGACACCATACATAGTTATTACAATATTATTGACTACTAGAGGCCCGGTGCACGAATTCGTGCACTGGTGGGGTCCCTTGGCCTGGCCTGCGGGATCGGGCCCGAACCTGCTCTTGGACATCCCCTGAGGGGTCCCGGATTGCGAGAGGGGGCAGGCCAGGCCAAGGGACCCCACCAGTGCCTGATAAGGGATGGGGAGGGGTGGGGGAGGTTGGCTAGCCGGGGAGGGACTGTGAGAAGGCTCCAGGGTGTGTCCAGCCTGTCTGGTTCAGTCCTGATCAGCCAGACCCCAGCAGCAAGCTAACCTACTGGTTGGAGGGTCTGCCCCCCTGGTGGTCAGTGCATGTCATAGCAACTGGTCAACAGGTTGACTGTCTGCCCCCTGGTGGTCAGTGCACGTCATAGCGAGCAGTCGAGTGGCCTTAGCATAGCATTAACATGTTGCACTTTGATTGGTTGAACGGCCGACTCGACGACTGGACACTTAGCATATTAGGCTTTTATAATATAGGATATTCCCTGTGCTGTATCTATACCTGGAAATTTATATTTCACCCAGCTCCCCAACTCCCCTCCTATCTGGCACCCCTCAGTCTGTTCTCTATGAGTCTGTTTCTGTTTGCTTGTGTGTTTTGTTTTTTAGAGTCTGCATCGAAGTGAAATCACATGGTAGTTGCCTTTGTCTGTCTGATGTATTGCTCTTCATATGTGACTCACAGAGACCCTTTCTCAGCTAGGAAAGAGCCGTCTTCAGGAGCGGCCGAAGGTCTGATCTCAGAGGCCTGGAGAAGGCGGGGGAGCCTGGGCCGGCTGCCCTGTCCCAGCAGCTGCCAGTAACAGCTGTATTATTGCTACGGGGGTCAGAGCTAAGGACCCCAGAGCTGCGTTACCAGGAAGAATGGGAAGCCCTGTCCTGGCTTCCTCATCTGCTTGTGGGGATGGGGGGGGGGGTGGAGGAAGGGGGAGGTGGCAGGAGAATGAATGGAAGAGGAGGGCTGGGGGGGGGGGTGGGCAGAGCAGTGGCTCCAGCCTCCCTCTGGTGGCTCTGAGGTCCGCAGCCTCGGTGTCTTTCTGTCTCATTTTCTTTCCTTCTCTTACTTCGCAGTCTCATCGGACCAGATCGAGCAGCTCCGCCGGAGGTTTAAGCAGTTGAGCGGAGACCAGCCCACCATTCGGTGAGACGGGCAGCTGGGGTGGGCGCTGCAGGTCCGGGCAGCTGGGGAGTTTCTCTCTCCGTGTCTCTTTCCCTGCGTGCCCCCGGGGTGCCCCTCTCCTGGAGCCGTTGTCATTCTCCGGGCGCCTTCAGGACAGGATGCTCTCCACGAGGAGGGAAGGAGCCACCTGCTTCTTCTGGGGCCAGAAACTTCTCACTTGAGTGAAGATAAGGGGAGGGTTGAAGAGCTGGCCAGCAGCCCCGCCTCGGCCTGGCTTCCTCAGATGGAGCATGCTCCCGGACTCCGGCGCCGGGCACACGTGGAGGCCGTGTGCAATGCCAGGGTCCTGCCCCTGCTGGGTGCAGCCGGGACGGGCTCTGACGCTTCCCTGGTTGTCAGTGCGGCCCTTGGTGAAGAGGGCGGGCGCCGGCCGGCCAGTGGGCTCAGTGGTCGAGCATCAACCTATGACCCAGGAGGTCTCAGTTCGATTCCATTGAGGGTTCTCTCGCATCATTGATGTTTCTCTCTCTCTCCCTCTCCCTTACTCTCTCTGAATCACTAGACACATTTGTTTAAAATGAGAAGGTGGCAGGTGGCAGCCAGCTCCCCTTTCAGAAGCCGGCAGGTTACGTTTTGATGAGGACAGATGCTTGCACGGGGTGCCTCCGGGGTGCATTCAGTCTTGGGTGGTGGGTGAGTCCTGGAACGAGGTCAGTGAGGGGCCGAGGCAGCAGGTTGATAGTGTTTCCCTCAGAGGGTCGCCCAGTACAGGACTTCCCCGGGGCCCTGACACGGGACCTGCTCACAGATGTTACGTGAGCATGTCCATGTGCTGCCAGCGAGAGCCTGTTCAGTCCTGTCCCCTGCCCCCCCCCCACACACATGAAGTCGTGGTGGGAAGACCCCCACTTCACAGGTGGCTGAGGAGGCCGTGCTCTGGCCTGGGTCAGGCAGCCCCTGAGGCGGAGGAGCGGGATTTGAACCCAGTGCTGAGATCTTGCGTGAGGAAGCGGCCTCCCGCTCTGCCTCTGGGACCAGCCCTCAGGGTCCCGGCCTGCAGCTCCCGCGGCCCCTGCTCCGCGCCTCAGCCTGTGCTGGGAGGGGAGTCGCTGCACTCTCCTGCCGGAAGCAGGTGGGCTGGCCACAGCGTCTTGTGCAAAGGCCTGCAGGAAGGGCCTCCTCCCCGGCTCTGGAACCACGTTGCCCGTTCCTGACCCCCCCCACCCCCGTCCAGGGCCCGGAGAGGGGAGATGGGGCAGCTTCTCGGTCCCTGGGCTTTCCCGTCCGTCTCCCAGGGCAAAGGAATGAGAAGCGAGCTGTGGGCTGCGGTCTGGTCTCCAGCGCTGTTCCCACTCTGCCAGGGGTCTCCCGCGTGACCTCAGGCCAGGCCTTCAGCCTCTCTGGTCCCTGGGACATCCATGGGCTGTCTGGGGGCCCGGGTTGTGCTGGCGTTTGTGGGCAGGGCAAGGATTCCTCTCTTTAGTGTTTGGAAAACTGTTGGTGGAGGCCGGCCAGGTTGTGGGGACATTCCGGATCAGGAGAAGGGCGTTGTCTGGGGATCCCCGAGCGTGGCCCCCAGCACCCCAGTCCGTGAGTGTGGGAAGCAGTGCCCTGGTGCCTCCCACAGGGGATATTTAAATCCTCGAGTGCACAGGTCTCTTAAAGGTGGCCGTGCACACCCGCAGGCTTCGTGCACAGACAGGTGAGATTTGCAAGCTGCGTTTTTAAAAGTTTAACGAAGAATTGGGCTTTGCAATTTGTGACTTTAATAACTTGAATATAGCTTTAAAAAATCAAACACGTAAAACTGCCAAAATTGGTTTTAATTTTAACCCACTTGTTTCCTACCCATGTTTGGTGGGATAAGTTTCTAGACATCATGTAAGGACATGGGGGGGGAGGGGCGGGGTTACCCTGAGGCCTTTAAAGCTAGGATGTCAGGGCCCGCCCCCCCCCCCCCCCCGGGTTCCTTACACAGCCTAGCACCTAATTTTAAAAAGTTCATCATGTTGCATTCTTTTTCTTAAGAGGGCCCCCGAATTCCATCCAGGACCCCCAAATCTAAATGCAGAACGCTGAGCTCTGAGCCTCTGGTGGATGCTCGAATAGGCAAGGTCGTCTGACACGCTGATGGAGCACCCGCTGTGCCGAGCCTCTCTCCTGCCTCACAGGCTCTCTGCTGTGAGGAGGACCCCCCACAGTGACCCCCACAGTGACCCCCCACAGTGACCCTCACTGTGACCCTCCACAGTGACCCCTACAGTGACCCCCACAGTGACCCCCACAGTGACCCTCCACAGTGACCCTCCACAGTGATCCTCCACAGTGACCCCCACAGTGACCCCCACAGTGACCCTCTACAGTGACCCCCACAGTGACCCCCACAGTGACCCTCTACAGTGATCCCTACAGTGACTCCCCACAGTGACCCTCCACAGTGACCCCTACAGTGACCCCCACAGTGACCCCCCACAGTGACCCCCCACAGTGACCCCCACAGTGACCCCCCACAGTGACCCCCACAGTGACCCCCCACAGTGACCCCCCACAGTGACCCCTACAGTGACCCCCACAGTGACCCCCACAGTGACCCTCACAGTGACCCTCCACAGTGACCCTCCACAGTGATCCCTACAGTGACCCCCACAGTGACCCCCACAGTGACCCCCACAGTGACCCCCACAGTGATCTCCAGTGACCCCCACAGTGACCCCCACAGTGATCTCCAGTGACCCCCACAGTGACCCCCACAGTGACCCCCACAGTGACCCTCTGCAAGACGAATCGTAGGCCCTGAAGAGAATGCAGTCATGGCCTCGTGCACTTTCCTTGGGCCCTTCACTGGCAACTGCCTTAAACAGCAACTTTCCACTTCCTGATAGCGCCTGGCAGGCTCCCCAACATCCAGAAATAGCCGCAGAGGCCACTTCAGCCAGGCGGAGCGGGAGGCCGATTAGATAGCGCACGTTACAGGCACACTTCTAGGTCCGTGAGGCCCCCGAGCGGGTGGCTCCTGGGATAAAGGCCCCAGGTGCCCCTGGGGAAGGAGGGGTGGTGTGCACTGTTGCAGGCCCCAGGTGCAGGCGGTGCTCCCCTCGGCCCACACCAGGCACACCCACGGCACCCCTCCCCAGCCTGGTGGGCGTTCCCAGTCAGAGGTTCACTCAGGGCGAACCCCACACTTGGGAGTCCCGGCCGCCATCGGCTGAGTGCTGACGTGTGCCGGCACAGGGCCGGATGCTCACAGGAACCCTCTGAAGTCCACATCGTCACCTGGTTTTGCAGATTAAGAAACTGAGGCCCAGAGGTTAAGTCTCCCAGCAGAGCGGGCCGTGAGGTGCTCCCGTCCGCCGTGAGTCACTTGTTAACCGGGTCACAAACCTGTCAGATAGCTAGACATTGACCGTTTCCTTAGAATCGCCATTGCGCAAGCGTTGAGGCCCTGCCTGGATTGCCGGCTGTTTCACCGTCAGGACCTGATGTATCCCAGGAGTTAACGAGCCTTTCCTTAAAGCCGCCGCTAGGACGATGCACATTTACCCTCTATAATAAATAAAAGGCTAATATGCAAATTGTCCCCACTGGCGGGAGTTCGATGACGGGGAGTTAGACGTGCGCTGACCACCAGGGGGCGGCAGCGTGGTGCTGGCAGCGGGCGGCAGTGGAGGCGCTGCCAGCCCCAATGGGCCCCGATGAGAGCGGGACCCTGGCGGGATGGTGGAGCAGGTGAGTGGGTGGCACCAGGCCAAGGCAGGTGCGAAGGGAGGCCAAGGCTGGCAGCTGGCAGTCGGCAGCCACTAGGGACCCTATCCATGCACAGATTTTGTGCACTGGGCCTCTAGTTTAAAAAGAAAACCCCCAGTCACTTGTAAAGCTGCTCCGGAAACAGCAGCCGGTCAGGGCTCCCACACCTGTGCGGGGGGAGGGGGGCGGTGAGAAGCAGCCACCAATCAGTTTGGTGTGGAGGGTGCCTGGGTGTCCCCGAAGCAGGAGGGCGCTCTCTGATGGTCTCAGATTTATTAGCAGGAACGTGCGTAAATGACTCCTTCCCAGAATTTGTCCCAACTCAGTCTCCCTCAAAGCAGGCACTTCGGGCCTCTGGGGCAGGTTCCAGCTCTGAGGATGCTTGGCGAGCCCCATGGGGGCTTCTGCTCTCGGGGTGGGGTAGGGGTAGGGGTGAGAGTGGGGGTGGGGTGGGGGTAGGGGTGAGGGTGGGGATGGGGATGGGATGAGGGTGGGGTGAGGGTGAGGGTGACAGTGGTGTGTGGGGGGTTAAGGGGAGGGTTCTGGGGGGTGAGAGTGGGGATGGGATGAGGGTGGGGTGAGGGTGAGGGTGACAGTGGTGTGTGGGGGGGTGAGGGTGGGGGCGGTTCCGGGGGGTGAGAGTGGGGGTGGGGTGAGGGTGGGGGTGGGGTGGGGTGCGGGGTGGAGGGGTGGAGCCAGAGCCGAGGCTCACAGAAGCAAGCTGGCTCTGTGTGGTGGTAGAGGAAGGACATGGGACCCGTGGGAGAAGGGCCTGGGACAGGCGGTGCTGAAGTAGCCTGAGGCGGTGCGGGGCTGGGAGCAGCGTGGGGAGGGGCTGTGGGCGGAGGCCCTGTCCGGAGGCAGGGAGAGGGGCCGCCTGAGCGGGATGCTGGGGCCGGGCAGGCAGGGGGCTGAGCATCGCAAGGACTGGAAGCGAATGCTCCTTCTTGGCTTGAAACACCCGAGGGTGATGCCCACGCCTGCCCTGCGCGAGGAACCTGACACAGGCCACGTCCCAGCGGCCGTCCACCTCGTCCCCACCTCACATGGATGTGCCCCCAGCAAGCCGCTCCTCTCCTCCACCGCCCACCGGGGTGTGGCAGGGCCTGCTCCCTGGACCCCTGGCTTCTGTCCGCGGCCCCGGCCACAGACACACAGGAATGTGCGGGGATCCTATTAAAATGGCGCTTCTCTGGCCCAAAAGGTCCATCCCACCAGGAAAAATGAAGTGAGAGCCCCCGAGGCCGCTGCACATCCGCAGGTCCCTGTGCGATGGGCCCACCCCCTCCGCCTCTTCTTCCTGCTCCAGCCACGTGGACGGCCCGCTGGCCCCGCCTCAGGCCCAGCACCCACTGTCCACCTTCTGGAATGCTCTCCCCAGGCACTTGGGGCTGGAGCATCCTTGCTGGGGGTCATCATGCACATTGTAGGGTGCTGAGCAGCGTCCCTGGCCTGACCTCCACCCCCTCGACGCCCATAGCCACTCCTCTCCCACCACGACAGTGAGAAATGCCCGCAGACATGGCCAGCTGTCCCCCGGGGCTGAGGACGCGCCTTCTCCGGTCTCTGCTCCCGTGTCCCCCTCGCCACGAGGCCGCCCGCTGACTTCCACCAGCTCCCTCCCTGCGGCCTCTGTCCGGCCGCTCAGGCTGAGGCCAGGCGCCCGTCACGCCGGAGACATGGCTTTCCGCCTCGCGTTTCCCCACCACCCTCAGGAGGGCTGCGCTGGTCCGTCCCTGTGAAGCCAGCGCCGAGCCGGTGCCACTCCCTGGTCAGAGCTCGGTGCCAGGCGCCGGAGGCCAGCTGGTGCAGGCACGCAGCAGTGGCGGGAGAGGAGGAAGCGTCGTAAGAGCGTGGCCTTTCCTGCCAGGGAGTGTGTGCACAGGCATGTGGCTGGGAGAGCCCTTGCCGTTGGGGAGTGCCCAGCACTGGGCCGTGGGGTGCACACCCCCCGGGATGGGCTAGCAGGCCGGTGAGGAGCGGGTCTGGGCCGAGGGGCTCTGCCTTCTCCAGGGCCCAGGCTGTGCCGCCGCTGCTGGCCGGGCCTTGCTTGGAGGAGCTGGCCACTGCCCGAGAGGACACTTGCTAAACGAGATGCGGTCCCCCCTTCGGCCCAGGGCCCCGGTACCCTCCCTGTTCAACATGCAGTGGCCCAGCGTGGGCGCGGCTGACGCTGACCAGTGAGTGCGGGGCGGGGTCAGGGGAGGTGGGAGGAGGAAAGGCCCTCCCAGTGCTGGGCCCTGGGCACCGGGATCCGATGGGGAGGCTGGAGGTCCGGGCTGAGGATCTGGGCCTCCTGCACCCTCAGCTCGGGGCTCAGGAAGCCTGGGGTGGCTGCGGGCAGCCCAGAGCCAGAAGCCGCAGAGAACTTGGCCGCTGAACTGAGCTGAGCCGAGCCTCAAAGCCTCCGGAAACCAGCCCACACCACGGGCTGCGCAAGGTCCCGGCCGGCCTCGGTGGTTTGTTCCATCCTGTCCTTCCCTGTGGGCCAGACACTGGCCCTCTTTCTGGGTCCTGGTTGCGCCTCTCGGGCTGTGTGGGAGCAGGTGCCCCACAAAGGTCTCTGCTCTTCCTTCTCTTTAAAGTAAGAACGCTCAAGCGGGAGGAAGTATTGAGGAAGTGCATGGGGCGGTCAGAGCCGATTCGCAGCCTTTCTACTGCTGTGTGGCCGTGGCTTAGTCACTGCCCCTTTCTGGGCCTCATTTTCTTGCCTGTGAAATGGGGTGGCACTTAGCACAGCCAGACACCGTGAAAGCCCTCCTGGAGGGGGCAGGAGGCCGTGTGCCCCTGCGGGCCTGTGGGCCAACACCCCCCTGCGGGTCACGGGGCATCTTCGAGGGGCCCCGGCCACCGTGCCTCAGCTCTGGCCCAGAGCAGTGCCCTGTCCCAGGTGAGGCAGGGCCTATTCCCACGGCTCAGACACCGTCAGCCCAGCCGGTCCAACCAGCCCAGTGGGCACCCGGGGGCCAGTGGGGAGGAAGGGCAATAAGACCGAAACCAGCATTTATGGGGCGTGGAACTGGTTAGTCTTTCCCAGTTCTGGGCACAAGGCCTGTGTCCAACTTGTTGAAAAGAGAGGTTGGCAAATAATTGGGAGTGTCCCCGAGAGCCAGACACCCCCTCCCCCTGCTCTCAGAGGGCCTGCTCTGGCCAGGGCGGCGCGGCCCACGTCCTCGGTGTCATCCTTAGCAGGAAGTTCCTTCACCTCTCGGCCTCGGTTTCCCCGCCTTTCAGACGGAGATGAGTCCCTACCTTGTAGGGTAATGATGGCACGTAGGGAGGACACGGGAGGTTAGCTGCTGTCCTCATCATCGTCGTCGTCATTTGAAGTAAAGAGCTCTTGAGTGCTGGGCAGTGGGCTTTGCACCATGCGTGCCTATAGTCGTCTCATTAGCCCCATGATGTTACCTGCGATCCCATTTCTCAGGTGAGAAATCCGGGGCTCTGACACGTGGCTGGGGCTCACCTGGACCGGCCCCCCCTGAGCTTGACTCACATCCCCTTTGATATGGGAGGTGTGAGCTTTGCACCCAATTCGCAGATGAGGAAATGGAGGCTCCGAGAGTCAGGAAGGTGCCTGTGGTGAGGGGGAGGGGAGATTCTGCTCGCCTGTGGGCCTGGCAGCGACCTCTGAGGAAGGAGCGGAGGCAGCTGGGCTTCAGGACACCTTCATGCACCTGCTGACTCCTGGCCCCGCCTCCCCTCTGCTGTCGGAGAGCAGGCCTCTTTGTGCTACCTGCTTTTCCAGACGGGTAGTTTGGCTCTGGGAGCTGCTGGCCCTGCGGGGTTGGTCCTCCCTCCATCCTTTCTCCTCACCTTCCCTCCCAGGACGTTGCTGCCTGTCCTCCCTCTCAGGTCAGCCCCAGGGCCCCGCTGACGCTTCATGGGATCTCACGGTGACCAGGGCTGCTGGTCCCTTCTGGCCGCGTGCACACGCATGGGGGCTCGGTCTCTCCCAGCCCCGTAGAACCGGCAGCTTCCACATTTGGGCTCTTCATTGTTAGCTATTTGTGATTGGGTTGGGGTCTTCAGAACCAGTGTCAGCCCTTTGGGACTAGATTGGGCTCTTAGGCCTTGGCTGGGCCATCCCGGGCTAGGTCCGTTAAAATCAAATGGACCCGGCCATGGGGAAGCCCGGTCCCCACAAGACTGCCTTAGAGGAGAGGACCCTTAAGTGAGCACACTCGGCCTGGGAGCCCGAGGTTGAAAGGGCTGCTGACTCTCCAGGGGGAGGTGCTGTGGAAACCACGGGGCCACACTGAGGCTGGCTCCCGGGGCCTCTGGAGGAGGGGGTGCTGCTAGGGGCGTGGCTGGGCTCCTGGGGGAGGCTCCTCCCCTTTGGACTAGGCTCCGCCCTTCGGGACTGGCTACAGCCGCTCTGGTCGGACTGGGCCCTTAGGGGCTGAGCTCTGCCCGGGGTCTGGGCTTGGCTCTGGCCCAGCTGGGAGCGCCAGGCAGGGCACAGGCACTGGCACAGGGGCGGAGAGCAGAGGTTGTCCAGGTCTGGGGCGTTCTCTCTGCACAGAGGGGCCGGCCGGGTGTTTAGGGAAACTTTCAACTGAAACCGTGTTTAAGTCTCTGCGTACGAGGCACTTCCTCCTCCCGGCACGGCCTCCTACTCCCCGTCCTGGGTGGGATGCCAGTCCCTCCCTGGCTCTGCTTGTTTGAGGTGGTGGTTTCCTCCTCCTGCCCGGGCGTGCCTCCCTGTTCCCCGGATTCTCACCTGTGCCTGGGTCTCTTCCAACACACTGCCCGTGGCAGGCGCCGCGCAGGGAGAAAGGTGAGCAGGAAGCAGATTCCGAGAACAAAGGGTGGGCTGTGCGAGAAGGTGGGGAGGTGGGGACTTCCACAGCCTCACCCGGTGCCCGCAGACCCACAGCCTCACCCGGTGCCCGCAGACCCACAGCCTCACCCGGTGCCCGCAGACCCACAGCCTCACCCGGTGCCCGCAGACCCATAGCCTCACCCGGTGCCCGCAGACCCACAGCCTCAGCCGGTGCCCGCAGACCCACAGCCTCACCCGGTGCCCGCAGACCCACAGCCTCACCCGGTGCCCGCAGACCCACAGCCTCAGCCGGTGCCCGCAGACCCACAGCCTCACCCGGTGCCCGCAGACCCACAGCCTCACCCGGTGCCCGCAGACCCACAGCCTCAGCCGGTGCCCGCAGACCCACAGCCTCACCCGGTACCCGCAGACCCACAGCCTCACCCGGTACCCGCAGACCCACAGCCTCACCCGGTGCCCGCAGACCCACAGCCTCACCCGGTGCCCGCAGACCCACAGCCTCACCTGGTGCCCGCAGACCCACAGCCTCACCCGGTGCCCGCAGACCCACATCCTCACCCGGTGCCCGCAGACCCACATCCTCACCCGGTGCCCGCAGACCCACAGCCTCACCTGGTGCCCGCAGACCCACAGCCTCACCCGGTGCCCGCAGACCCACAGCCTCAGCCGGTGCCCGCAGACCCACAGCCTCGAGGGCCCGGTCAGCCTGGGCCCAGCGACGGGCCACTGCGTTTGGTGGGCTCACCCCCTCCGTCCAAGTCGGCATCTTTTTTTTTTTTTTAACAGCTTTACCGAAATACAATCCACATGCCCTTCAGCTCACATATTAGAACGCACATGGCACTGGCTTTAGTCTGTTCCCAGAGTTGTTGACAGCAAGCACCACAGCCACGTTTTAGACGTTTTTAGACATTTTGTCACCCCACAGAAACCCGTATCCTCAGCCGTCACGCCCATCGCTCCAGCCCCCAGCCCCGAAGCCACGCCTCTCCTTCCCGTGTCTGTGGATTTGACCGCTCTGGACATTTTTATAAATGAAATCATACCCTACGTGGCCTTTGTGTCTGGTTTCTTTCAGCATCATGCGTTCAGGGTCTCTCTGTGCAGGATGCATCCACAGTCCATTTATTTGTTTTCGGCTGAAGAACATTCCACTGTGCGGGGGACCCCATTTTTTTTATCCAGTTAGCACCTGACGGACACGTAGGGTGTTTCCCTCCATGGCAATATGAATCATGCCGCCGCGAACATTCCTGCACATTTTCTCGTCAACATGTTTCATTTCTCCTGGGTACACACCTACGAGCAGAATCGCTGGGTCCGGCGGTAACCTGTCATCTCACGCCTGGAGGACCGGCCAGACCACTTTCCACATCGCCAGGCCAGCATCCTGCTGTGCGACTCCACAGTGGCCGGGGCGGGTTTCCCTACCCGGGGATGTGACGCGCTGCAAGTGGTCTCTGACCTCCCAGACGGGGTGCAATCCTGTATCCCTTGAACGTTCTGGAGGGGAATGTCCAGGACACTTAGTGGATTCCCCAAAGCCTCCCTGAGCCTCCAGACCCGCCCTGTTCCTGCCAGTCCAGGGTTGGGTCAGGGCAGCATGCTCAGTCCTGCTGACCTGCTCTCGTGGGCCCCACTCAGGATGAAAGGGACAGCCTGGCCCCGGCCCAGTCGGGTGGAGCCTCGTCCCGTACCCAAACGCATTTCGGGTTCGATCCCCAGTTGGGGCACATACGGGAAGCAACCAATTGATGTTTCTCTCTCACATCGATGTTTTTGTTTCTCTCTCTCATCAGTAGAGGATTAAAAAAAATACAGCCTGGTACATGGTGAAGTGTTATATGACATCTGCTTTCTTTTCTCTCTCCTTTCCTGGTGCTCGTCCGTCCGGAACCAGCAAGGAGCACTTCAACAACGTCCCTGACCTGGAGCTCAACCCGATCCGATCCAAAATCGTCCGTGCCTTCTTCGATAACCGGTGGGCCTTTTCCCGTGGCAGGGGACTGTGTCTTCGGGGGAGCATTCCACCCTTGTAACTAACGTCTCACAGCCCTCGTGTGCTCAGAGCAGCCTGGAGCTGGCGCAGGGAAGAGGAGGGAGCTGTTTTGGGTAGGAGCTGTGAGCACAGGTTTGGGTCACACCGTTCTGGGGTCGGAGCTGGGTGACTTGGGTGGCTCACTCAGTCCTTCTAGGCCTCTGTATTAGTCAGCTATGGCTGTGTAACAAATTACCCCAACACTTAGCAATTTCAAACAATGAGTATTTATTCTCTCACCATTTGTGTGGATCAGGCATCTGGGTGCAAACAAGCTGAGTCCTTGGGCTCAGGGTCAGCTGGGGCTACAGGCATCTGAAGGCTCGACTAGGGGAGGCTGTGTTCCCGAACTCCCTGTTGGCAGGCGGCATCTCAGGACCTCTCCATAGGGGTACGTGCACGTGGCAGCTGCTGGCTCCCCCCACTGAGATGTCCCAATGACAAGGAGGGGGACTGACTGGGCACCCCAGATAGAAGCCACCAGTTTTGGTAACCCAATCTCTCAAGGGACGGGTCACCCCACACTTGGAAAAGGGACTGAGCAGGGGCGTGGGATCATTGGGGGCCACCTGGGAGGCTGCCTCAGTTTTTCCATCTATTGAATGGAGGTAATAGCCTCTGCCTGCAGGGTCGCTGTGAGGGTGCAGAGATGATGCGTTAAAGCGCTAAGGGCTATCCTGCTTGTTGCCTGGACTACAGACGGCAAAACTGAGGTTCGGGGAGACGGTGCACTTGGCTGCCTGAGTCCCAGAGCTGAGGCTCTGGCCAGAGCTCCTCCACCCAATGCCGTGTTGTTGGAGCTGAAAGACTCACATGACCGGATGGCGGCTCCTGGAGTGTGAGGCTGTGTTGGCGGTGAGGGTGGGTACGCCCTCCCAGGCCTGACCCCCTCTGTCTGCAGAGATGGCTGACACAGGAAGAACCAGCAGAAAGAGGAAGGAAGGGATCGGGCCGTAAGGACTTCCCTGACCCGTTTCAAGTAGCGTGAGCCTGACCGGCTCAGCTCTGGTTGTACTGGGGCTGCGAGGCCCGAGCAAGACGCTGAGCCTCTCCGAGCCTCGCCTGCTCATGGTGGGGGCGTAGGGAGTCCTCAGGCGGCCCCCGAAGATGTGGAGGCCTTCCTCCAGGGCTCATGGGCAAGACCTGAGGAGAGAGCGACCGAGAGTTCACCAGGCAAAGTGGGAGAAGAGATGCTGCCGGAGAACTGCTCGTGCGGAGGCCCAGTGGCAGGCACGGGCAGTTCGTAGGGTGGCAGGGAGGACTCCGGCTGAGTGCAGAGACTGAGTGTGGTGAGCGGGGTGGGAGGGCAGCGCAGCCTAGTGCAGCCCCTCTACCAGCGAGAGGCGTCCTCACTTCAGCGTGGAGCAGTGAGTGGGGAGCACTGATGGATTTGAAGGGGGGGTGTGGAGCATGAACCAGGTCTGACAAGGAGGTGAGGGAGCACCTCAGAGGGGGCACTGGCATTGGGACTTTTTTTTCAAGAAACACCAGCCTTGCTTCCCAAGACCCTCAGGGAACAGGAGAGTGAACCGAGGGCAGGGTCTGTCCGGACTTCCAGGGGCGCCTTACAGAAACATCAGAAAGTGAAGGGAAGCAAAAATACTGCTCCAAATCGGCATCTTTGCAAAAAGAACGAAAGCTGCCCTGTTCTCGTGCTGGGTTGCAGGTTTGGGTGGGGACCCCTGTTCCTCCGTCCACCAGCCCTGGCTGTGGGCGCCCCGTTTAGGAAATGGGGGTGGAGAGCAGGTATGGCTGGCTCCAGGAGCTGAGTCTGCGTTTCCTTGGCCTCTGCACGCTCGTTGCCTTTGGAGACCATGATGTTGTCTCACGTGGGCCTCCCTGGGACACGAGGAGGGAAGGGACTCGCTCCCCTGGTGAGCGTGAGGGGTGCCGATGGGAGGTAGGCCCCGGTTACTCCTGCGAAGGGCGCCAGGGGGTCTCTCTCATCCGAACAAAAACCAGATGGCGAGGCAGCCTGGTTCTTGACCTTCCCTGAGAAGGACCTAGGGCCGCCTTTCCCGGGGCTGCAGCCAAAGCCGCTCGGGAAGGACGCCTGAGCCGGCCGCACGGAGCAGCGCTGAGGAGCCCGGTGCCCTGGCTGTTTCTGCCCCGGGCTAGGCCTGTGCCCTGGCACGGGAGCTACGAGGTCGCCGGGATCTGTCGGGAGGGCCGTGGGACGCTATCAGATGGGAGATTTTAGGGGAGGCAGGAAAACTCTCGGACTGGGCTCCCTGCATCTCAGGTTTGCAGTTTTCACAGCCCGCCTTCCCTGGCCAGGCTTGGCATCCGCCTCTTTCTGGAAAGTCTCCTGGGATGGAAGGCTGGGACCAGGGAGATACGCAGACTGTGGAGGGTGGTCCCACGTCAGGGTCGGTCAGTGGCAGAAAGAGAATAGATGGGTCCCGAAGAGAGAACCACACATTTTCTTTTAAACCAGGACAGTCACGACCGAGGGGGACCCCAGTAAATTGGGAGCCCTGCCCTCGACGGCTTGTTGTCCCAGCTGGAAGGTGCCCCCTGGCCAGGACGCACAGTAAGGGCGGGACCCCGCCTGCCATTCTGATGGCACCTCCCTGCGGAGCCGCCCGACTGGCTGCCGGGTCCGTCTGAGGCCTTGCCATGGCGGAGGCCCCCTCCAGAGCTGTTGTCGCCGGGACCTGCCTGGGTGGCCGTGACCATGCCTGCCGTGCGCTCCCAGATCCCCGCCCGGGCACATGCCCTTTCTTGCCCCTCAGGACGGCACAGACAGGGACAACGGCAAACTGCCCCGATTTACTAAGACACCCGGCGCCGTGTGACCTTTGCCCTGGTAGTGACAGGTTCCTAGAGCCGCCTGGGCTGCTGGGACGCTGCCGGAGAACAGACATGTCAGGCCTGGGGGCCCGGGGTCTCTGTCCCAGCTGCTCCCAGCCTTGGTCGCCTGAATGCAGCCACAGCGACAGGTGAAGGAACGGCGTGGCTTGAGCCAATACCACTTTATTGTGGACACTGACATTTGAATTTCATGTAATTTTCACTTGCCATGAAGTGCCATCCTTTTGGGTTTCCCCCCAAACATTCTTTCAGCCATTTCAAAGCACGAAGACCCTCCTGGGTCCCTGAGCTGCTCAGCGCAAGCCCCGGTGCAAAGTGTCAGCCGGACCCGGTGAGCCGCTGCCCTGCTCGGAGCCTCCGGTTCCCCGGGTGCGAGTCCCCGCTCTGTGCCTGCAGCACAGCCAGGCGGCCCTGCGTGCCAGGCCCCGGGTGTGCGCTCTCAGAGACCTCATGGCGGTGGGGGAGGCTGCGTGGCACCTCCTAGGCCCGGGCCCAGAGCAGGCTGTTGGGAAACGGAACCCAAGCTCGGACGGCCATGGAGGGCGAAGGGTGTGTCCCACAGGGCCGAGCTCTCTGCGCTGTGGGGCCTCTAATTCATTCCCAACTCGCCTCGCCGCTCCCGCAGGAACCTGCGCAAGGGGCCCAGCGGCTTGGCCGACGAGATCAGCTTCGAGGACTTCCTGACCATCATGGCCTACTTCCAGCCCGTCGACGCCACCATGGGCGAGGAGCAGGTGCAGCTGTGCCGGACAGAGAAGCTGCGATGTATGCACCTGCTGTTGGGCGGGGGTGGGGGCCGGGGGGGGGGGGAAGGTCGGTCCCAGTGACCCCACCACAAAGGGTGGCTCTCCCGCCTCCGAAATGGCCCTGTGGCGGCTCCCCGTGAGCACCCTCAGCAGCGGGAGGTCCCGGGCATAGAAGGGGTTGTAGGTGACGCGCAAGAGCAAGGCCCTAGGTTCAGAGAGACCTGGTTCCCTCAGACCCTTCCACTGGGCGGCCATGTGACCTTGGCCTGCACGTGGGCATCTGTGCACCCAGGCTGGCTCGCAGGCTGATGGGATCGTGGCATCGATGAACCCGGGTCCAAAGCCCTGGTTCCCCCTCCCTAACGGTGGCCGAAGGCAAGCACCTTAACTTCCATGAGCTTCAACAGCCCATCTGAGCCTCATGGGGAGTGTGAGGGTGAGGGAGAGGGTGTTTGACCAGGGCCTCAGGCCAGCGCTGGACAGATGCCAGCAAAGGGGGCTCCTAAGTTTGGGGCTCCCTGGGGCCAAGCCCGGAGGGCGGGAGGTGCCTCTGTTGCTGTGGGCGCCAGTGATGGCAGCAAAGGAACGCGTGGATGTCACCAGGAGGAGGCGCTGATGCCCCTCATGCCCACGGCGGGAAGCTCCCATCAGCCAGGGCCCCGGGGCCCGGGCCCTGCCAGGGACAAAACCATGAAATGACACTGCTTTGTCTCCATGCCAACGATGCTGTCACATCATCCACGCTCAGTGAGCCAGGCATCCTGGGCCCTAACCCGCCCGCTGTCACTCACTGAGCCCTGGCAGTGCCATGAGGGAGATGCTCGCTCTTCCCATGTTATAGGTGGGGAAACTTAGGCTCAGAGAGGTTGGGTCACCTGCCCAAGGTCACCTACTAGGAAGTGGCCAGTCTGACCCCTGTCCTTTGCCCTTGACCCCTATGGCTTTGGCATTCATGTTTCACTGTTAAGGTCTTTTGCTCAGTGTGAGGCAGGTTAGGAGCTGGGAAGGTGAGGGGGGCAGGGCCCCGGGCGCCCTCCACCTCCCTGACTGAGCCTTCCCACTGCCGCCCCAGTTCTGTTCCACATGTATGACTCGGACAGCGACGGCCGCATCACCCTGGAGGAATATCGAAATGTAAAGTATGCTCCTCGCCCGCCCGGCCAGGGCTCCTGGCACCTCCCGCCCTGCGGGGACGGAGGTCCTGGGTCACGTCTCCGCCCGCCGGCAGGTGGTGGAGGAGCTGCTCTCGGGGAACCCGCACATCGAGAAGGACTCGGCCCGCTCCATCGCCGACGGGGCCATGATGGAGGCGGCCAGCGTCTGCGTGGGACAGATGGTGAGTGAGCTGCCCGGGCGGCCGGCTGTGGGGCCTCTGGAGCGACCGGCAGCGGCAGCACCTGGCACCGTGGCAGGGCCGGGCAGGGTGGAGCGCGGGCTCGCTTTACTGTGTCTGTCCGGCGTGGCTCGGAGGGGATTTGAGGCCCTGAGGCAGGGCTCACAGGGAGCTCACTCTTGGGCCACCTGGTCTGGGGTCCTGAGGAGCTGGGGGGGGCGGGGGGAAGGGGGAGGTACCTGAAATGTGGGCGAGGGCTCCGCCTTCAGAGCTTGAGGCTGCGGAGGGTGGGAGCCCCCAGGCCTCCTCTGCTCAGGCCGGGCGGGCAGAGCTGGGGTCGGGGGGGGGGGCGGGGGGGACCCACGGGCATGAGCACAGAGCAGGACACACCTGAGCTTGGCTGGGTCACCCTGGTGTAGACAGGCCGGGCCACTTCTCAGGGCTGCAGGTCAGCCTGTGATGAGCTGGGCGGGTTGGAGCCAGCTTCCCCACCCCGCGCTCGACATGTGGCCGGGCGGCGGTCTGCAGAGCCTCCCCCCACTCGGTGCCAGCCGAACCTTCCTGGTTGTGACAACCAAAATGTCTCCAGACGTTGCCAGATGTCCCTGGGGAGCGTGGCCGTGGGGAGCGTGGCCGTGGGGAGCGTGGCTGTGGGGGAGCGTGGCCGTGGGGAGCGTGGCCGTGGGGAGCGTGGCCGTGGGGAGCGTGGCCGTGGGGAGCGTGGCTGTGGGGAGCGTGGCTGTGGGGAGCGTGGCCGTGGGGAGCGTGGCCGTGGGGAGCGTGGCTGTGGGGAGCGTGGCCGTGGGGAGAGGGAGGAATTGTCCCCAGCGAAGAGCCATTGGATTTGAGGGTCACAGGGATAAATGCTCAGTGATAGTCACCACATGTGCCCGTAGGAGCGGCCGCTGCCCGCGTTCACGCTGCTGTCGGGGTGTGGAGGCCCCTCCGAGGTGACCACAGCGTGTGCGGCCACGTGCGAGGCCCTTCACATACGCGTCGTGTTGATTCTTAGCCTCATTTTTACTGGTGGGGACCGGGGCTTGGGGACACGGAGCTCCTGGAATTCGGGGCCGTGCTTAGTAAGCTCCCTCGTGGGGCGGGGGGGGGGGGGGGGGGCGGGCGGGCCAGCCTGACACTGTGGCTCGAGCCCCCGGGACCTCGCGGCAGGCGCGGGGCCGTCTCGATGGACTGTTCCCTGCGTGTCGGGGTCCCACTGGGCCGTCCCCTGCCTGCTCCTGTGTTTCGGTCAGCTCCGCTGTACACGCCTCTGTGGCTGAGGGTTCACAGCGTGTGTGAGTGTGTGTGTGTGTGGTGGCACGGGGTGGGGGGCTGTTTCCTGCTGGATCTGTTTGTGCCCCAAGCCTGAGCCCAGGGGCCACAGCAGGCCAGGCCTGCCCCAGGGTGGGGCTGGGGATTACTGGCCTGTATTTTATCTGCCTGCTGCTTGGGCGCCGGCAGGCGGCTGGCCTCTGAGAAACCACCCCACTCAGCAACGTAACTGCCACAGAAAGGCTGGTGACCTCGGCGGGGAGCGCAGGGATGCCCACCGGTTGTGGGGCCAAGTTCCCCTGTGATGTAACCACACGCGCCTTCTCTCAGCCGCTTCCCGGCCCTCCGCTCCAGCTGGCTCGCTTTCTCCACTTGCTGGAGTAAACGTGGCGGCTCGCAGCTGCTAACGGGCATAAACCCCGCACAGCCCCCGAAGAGGGCATGTCGCCGTGGCTTCCCGGCCGTGTCCGAGCGCCGTCCACTTCGGCATCCTGTGTGCCCTTCACATGTTCCGTGGCGGCGTGGGCCAGAGCAGCAGGCGAGCTGCGTGCGTTTCGGTGCAGCCGGCCTCTGAGGACGCCGAATGCGTCTGCCACGCCGCCGCCCCACTCAGCACCATCACCCCTTTAGTGGACGTCAGGGCCTGTCACTGACGGCAACAGCTTCTTTCTGGAGTGTTCTCTCTGGGGAGGCTTCTTAGGGCTCCAGAGGGGCGTTGCTTGGCTGGGGTCTTGGCCTGGGGTGTTTCCCGAGCTCCCCTCTCTCCTTCCTTCCAAGGGTGCCCTGCAGCCTGGCTCGGGCCAGGGGCCTTGTCTGTACTTGGCTCTCCTCGCTGCCCGGGGGACTGGGGTTGCCCGCAGGGACAGGACGGCCACTTCCCCCTGGGCCCATGACCGGCATCTGAGGACTGGCTGCACTGGTAACATTAAAAGGAAGTGTGTGTGCCAGGTGCGATGAAGACACCACAGGGGAGAGCCCTGCCCACGGGACAAGCGGCCTGGCCCCGGCCATGGCCGTCCCTGTGAGGGCTGCCGGCAGGCCCGCCGTGGGAGGCTGCTGCCAGGCTGCCGTCAGTGGTAACGGGACAGCGACGTGGTAAGCGCTCGGGACAGTGCCTGGCACGTCGCAGACTTCCTTAAAGACACACAGCACAGCTTCCAGGGAGGTCCCGAGAGAGAAGCGTCTCTCCTTGGCCTTCTGCCATCCACCCGTCCTGCTCCAAGGGAACAAGGCACACACACGCCATGCCCCTGCTGGCTGTCTTTCCGAGGCCCTCTGCCGAGTTGGACTGCCCTGGCCTTTCCTCTGTGCCGACCCCGACGTGGCAGCAGTAGGGGTCTGGTTAGCTGGGCAGGGGGCCCGCAGACGTCCTTCTGCTCCTGACGGTGCTGGTTGGTTCCACTGTGTACGTGTCATGGCGCTGTTTCCCTATCGCGTGTATAGATCGCCCTTTTCTAACGGCCGCACAGTGGCCGGTACCATGGACAAGTGACGTTTACGTGGCTGGGCATCTGGGACGCTGGCCGGGCTTTCCCATCACCAAGGGGCTGGGGGGAGGTGTCCGGGGCCCTTGAGCAGAGCTGAGAGTGGCAGCAGAAGGGACAGGAGCCCAGCTGCCGTCTCACGAGGTCCCTGTGCCCACAGCAGGCTCACAGCGGGAGGCCAGCACCGCCAGTGACGGGGCAGGTGAGGCCACCACCAGACGTGTTCATGGTGACTCACTGGGCACACAGGCCAGCCTTCGACCCCCTGCTCCTTTCCCCGGTGGCCTGAGCTCGGATCAGCCTAGAACCGGTTCTTATCAGTGCTGGGGCGCTGAGGCAGGACCAGGAAGTGCGTGCCCACTGGCGTCCTGCTGGGACCTGGCAGAGGGGGCCGGTGGGGAAGGAGAGCCCGTGCCTCGCGCCCACCCCGCCTCCTTTTCCACCCTCGTCCACGGGGTCCCCACCCACCTACCCTCCCACCCTCCAGCCAGTGAGGGGGCCGTCGAATTCAGGGTGACTGGCCTTGAGCTGGAGACAAATAATGCAGAATGACCCTCTTGTGACTTGACATAAACAGGGCCAACCATGTATGCGTGTGCGCACGTGTGTGTGTGTGTGTGTGCGCGCGCGCGTGCGTGGGGGGAGGGGGCACAGGGGGATGCACGGGGGTGGGGTGGGGCAGAGCCTCCTGAGCCTCTGGTGGAAGCCACTCACCCTGCCTGTGCTCTGTCCCCAGGAGCCTGACCAGGTGTACGAGGGCATCACCTTCGACGACTTCCTGAAGGTGCGTGTCCGGGGAGAGAGAGTCGTGGGTGTGGCTGTGGTGGGACTCGCGGGGGAGCCAGCTGGTCCGGAGGAGACTGGCAGCTCTGTGGAAAGGGTCGGGCCTGGGCGTGGCCTTTAAAACAGTTTAAACCGGTTTACTTATGTTATTGAAAAGTAATATTCACGCGTGGTCAGAACATTTGGAGGGTACAAAGGGTGTACAACGCCACTCCGTCTCTCCCAGGCGAGTCCCTCGCCCCTTCTCAGAAGCGGTGCCAGCGCACAGACGCGGGACCCACCCCGTGAGGTCCTGCCCTGGCTTTCCCGCCTGCGCCTGCGGGGCGGCTGCGCTCCTCCGGCCTCCCGGGCGGGCTCTCGCGCTCCCCCTAGTGGACACTCAGGCCTTGCTCACCCCTCCTGCTACACATGACTCCCAGGTTGGGAGCTGGGACCCCTCGCTGCTCTGACAGGAGATACCCCGTGGCAGGGAGATGAGGCCCCCACTCTCTGACTGGCTCTTTGGCCCTGAGCACCCCAACATCGGGGTTCCCAAGGCCTTTCTGGGGGTTGAGAAAGAGAGGAAGCCGGGGGGACTGTGCACGGAGTGGGGCCAGGCCCTGCTCCGTCTGCAGCCCTGACCTGGCCCGTCACCAGCACTCGCCTGACCCAGACAGAGGCTGCGAGGCGGCTCGTGGTCTCCTTCGCCTTCCCAGACGCACCACCCAGGGCTGGGCAGGGCGAAGGCAGGAAACCTTCCTTCTTTGCCTGAGAAGCCAGCTTCTTCCCTGGAGGCTGGCCGCCAGGCCTCCAGCCGGTGGGCCTCTCCTGCTCGGCTAGCGCCTCCCCACCCTGAGCTCCACCGGCTTCCTTGGTGACCCGGTTGCCACCTGCCTTTGGCAGAAACCGTCCTGGTGCCCAGGCATCTTTCCCGGGAACGTCCTGCTCACCCAGCGAGGCCAGAGCCCGCCCGTGGAACCAGGTGTTTCCTGTGGGCCTCACCCCACACCAGGCAGCTGCGGGCCGGGGAGCACGTGGGCATCGCGCATGTGACAGTGGCAAGAAGCGCGCCAAGGCCTTCCTGTGGCTTTGGCTTCCCCGTTGCCAGCCCCCGGCCGTCCCTGGAGACGCTGTGGTGACAGCTTGAGAGTTTGACGTTCTTACATAAGCAGGGAGCCCGTGAGAAGTCACCGCCCACCACATCCCTCCGTGCTGTTAGCATCCCTCCTGCCTGCGCTCCATTTGGGGCCCTCTTGGGGGGTTGGGGGCGCTGTGTGGCTGAGGAGCTGGCAAGCACCCAGCCGGTGTGGGACTCTGTGTGTGTGGGGGGGGGGGGGCGGGGCTGGCAGAGCCCGGCCAGGCCTCACTGGGACGGCCTCTCCAGCACCCAGCCGGTGTGGGACTCTGTGTGTGTGTGTGTGTGGGGGGGGGGTGGCTGGCAGAGCCCGGCCAGGCCGCACTGGGATGGCCTCTCCAGCACCCGGTATGTGGCCATGGACCTGGTCTCTGAGTGGAAACGTTTCCTTTGAGCGTGTCTGTGTAGAACAGGGGACGGTTATAAAGCCCAGGCTGTGTCACCTTTTAATGAGTGATGGAGGCTTACTGAAACCTCACAACTGCAGAGCCCTAAAGTTGATAAAACGCTTCTGATGATCCGACACCCCACACCCCAGTCTTCTGTGCTGTGGGGGACAGGTGGTGGTCTCGGCATTTTACTGGTGAAAAGGTGTAAGGGCATGACTCAGAGCCTGAGGCGGTGGAGGGATAGGAGTGTGGGTTCCGGACTCAGTCACCACCTGCGGGGACATCTCAGAGAACCGGAACGCCAGAGCCAAGCTCACCGGCAGAGTGGCAGTCCCTGTGGTGGCTTAGCTGGTTGTCCCACAGACACATCTCTGATGCTGGCGGGGGGTCGGGGGGTGGTTCAGGACTTGCCTGGGTCAGTATGAGGCCCTCACGCCGCTCCGTGCGTTTCAGATCTGGCAGGGGATCGACATCGAGACCAAGATGCACGTCCGCTTCCTTAACATGGAGACCATGGCCCTCTGCCACTGAGCGCTCCCCGCGGAGACCGCACTTTGCACCGCGCAGCCCCCCCGAGGTCGAGCAGCCCCCCAAGGCCGAGCAGCAGGGCTGGGGCCTACGGCTGCAGCTCATCCCGTCCCCAGGACAGGGCATGGTGTGTGGGACTTTACTGTTTTTATCTCTAATAAAAAAGGAACAGGGTTTGTTAATGAACGAGGCTCTTGTCTGTCCCTTGCCCACACGAGTGGCCAGCCATTGGCTGGCACAGTGGAGACCGAGGAGCAAGCAGCTGAGTCGTGGTCGAAGGCTGGTTTGAGGAGGGGATTTTTTCTCCTTGTTGGGTTCATTTGGTAATGTGTCTGCTGTTTTCCCTGCAGAAGTGCTGGGAATTAAGTCAGGAGGCAGCTCCTTGCTCCCGGGACTGGGCACTTGGCCGTGGGCTTCCGCAGCGTCGTGGCCGCACGTTTAGAGCCTGTGCGGCTGCAGGGGCCCGAGCTGGCCTCGTGCTGCTGGGCACCGATGCCAGGGCTCAGGCTGGGGTGCTGTGGCCCCTCCTGGCAGGATGGGGCAGTGGCGGGGCCCAGCACTCGGTCCCCAGCGTCCGTGGCAGCAATGTAGACCTGGCACCGCGGGGGGAGGTGACCGCCCCAGGTAAGGATCTCCCAACGCTCACCTGATTCGGGATGGGCTGTGGGTGGGGGTGAGGAAGCACAGGCGGTGCATCGCAGGTGGGGCCGTGGCCTGTGAGTCAGCAGGCGGCTGGCCCGGGTCACACTTGGGGAGCCGAGATGCCCTGCACCTCGCCCAGCACTGACACCCTGGGCACAGCACTGGGTGGTGGGAGCTGTTGCTGTATGCATTCCAGGCGTCCTCCTGGCATCGCATTAAGGAGACGCTTGGTTCCTTTACTGACACTCGTTGGGCAGCGCTGTTCCAGCCTTCTAAGAAAGTTCTCCTGCGAACTGGCAACAGCTGTTATTTGCATTCTCTAATTTAAAAAAAAATCTTTATTGATTTCAGAGAGGAAGGGAGGAGAGATAGAAACATCAATGATGAGAAAGAATCAGTGATCAGGGATCAAGCCGGCAACCCAGGTATATGCCCTGACCTGGAATCAAACTGTGACCTCCTGGTTCATAGGTCAGTGCTCAACCACTGAGCCACCACGGCTGGGCTAAATTCTCGAATTTTCAATTCATAGTTTTGACCTAAGTGCGTTACAGTACTTCTGTCACACCCACGCACTGGGGTTCAGACTGGAAAAGGGACAGCCGGGCGCATGTGGGTCTCTAACCTGTTCTTGTCTGGCCCCAACTTTCCCTTCCCAGGGCCTCACCTTAACCCCATTGGCACACAGAGGCAAATGCGTTGTCTAGGATGAAGTTAATGTCGGCATTTATATTTAAAAACCAAAACAGAGCAGCAAGGGAGTTGGAGAGAAGCGGGCGAGTGTGGACCGCAGGAGTCCGAGGGTGGCTGACGGAGGCTCCTGCCTGCGTCCTGTTGTCAGAAAGCGCTTGGCAGGACGGGGCCGGGCCGCGGAGCCCAGCTGTGCCCGAGGACGTTGGCCTGGGACCCGCCACCACGATCTCACACGTGCGGACTGCGGCCCCCACACCCTGTGCTGCAGGTGGACGGTCAGGCTGCCGCCCAACCTCAGGGTAAGTGACAGACAGTCTGAAGTCCTGCCCAGGGCTCTGCATCCTAGACTAGCGTGTAATTCAACAAACATTTAGGCATCAAGAGGGGTAAGGAGGCAAAGGCCTCTGCTTCCTGCCCTCCAGGGGCCACATCTGGTGGGAAAGACCAACTGAGAACTAGGAAGAGGACAGCCAGGCCGTTTCCCGGTGAGGGCTGGGATGGGGTTTCCTCCTGCTCCCCTTGCTGCTGGGGATCTTGCTCATGCCCTTGGGTTTTCTGGCTGACAGCAGGTTTCTGGGGTCACTGGACAGCCTGGTGTGGGGGGATCTGGCCCAGGAAGTGCCTCCAGTGCACCCCGCGGCCGTGCGGAGGCGTGGTACCCTCCTCATGCCCAGTGAGAGGAACCCGGGGTCAGAGCGGGAGGACCCTGGCTACAGCAGGCCTGCATTTGCTGGACGCTCCCAGTTTGCTTCAGTTTTGTTCTTCTCAACAAAGGCAGCTCATTAATGTAAAGTGTTTTTATAAGTAATGTGTCTTCCACCGGCCCCATGCCCTGAGCTGGAGTTTGGGATGTGGGCAGGCATCGAACGCTTTCACTTGCAGACCACACAGGGACCAGGCTTTATGTCTGAAGCTTTGGGCCGCTGCTCACCTTAAATGCTCATTAGCGTGAGACTGACTCACTAGGAGCCCAGGCCATGCTGCTCAGAAGGAAGCTGATTTGTTCTGTGAGCCTGGGCCTTTGCTCATTCGGTCGTTTGGGGAGTGACCAGGGCTGGCTTAGCTGGTACAAACCTCCCAGAAGGGTAGGCTACAACCCCACCGTCTAGTGGGGCTGCTGGCCTTTGATGAACAAGTTGAGGGTTGCTGCTCTGGGCACAGGTCTCGGGTGCCATCTGGTAGTGTGGAGCGGGCAGGGGCCAGACGCAGTGGCCTGGAAACGGCTCCTCTTACCTGCGGAACGAGCGGGTGTGCCCAGGAGGGGCCAGCTGGCTGCACAGACCCAGTGAGAGTGCAGCAGCCCCCTGGCCCCTGGCCGGGCCACCTCATCGAAGCAGGTGATGTTTGTTCTGAAATGTATTCTAACACAGGCGGGTGATAAATCAAATAGATACATTTGTTAGCCCTCGTTCTATCAGGAACTGCAGTGACTAAGAGGAAGTAGGCAGAAATCAATGCAAAGCCAAATATTTGAAGGAAGCTGCTAAGTCAGGGCTTTGAGGGCCTCGGGCTACAGAGGGAGAAGGCGGGGCAGGGCCGGTGCCCAGTGGAGGGTGAGGTCACTTACCCAGGATTCAGGTGGAAAGCGGGATCTCATCCTACACTGCCACATCGCCAAGGGGGAAGAGTTACCAGATCTCGGCTTTTGGACGAATACGGCAATTTGACACAACAGCAATTTGGTAGGGTTACAAAAGGGCTGTGTAATGGAAATCTAATAGGAGAGGCCTGGGGGAGACATTCTGCAGCCACGTTAGACATGAATTATGGATAAGGAAACGGAGTAAGGTTACAGCAGCTTCCAAGTTTGGCCATGCACCCTCTCAGGGAACGAGTTATTGCTGGACTTTAACAAAACAGCTCCATTATCTTCTGGTCCAAGGGACGGAAAATTCTCTCTGTGCTTCGCTAATGGGAGTCGGGTCCCGTATGGCCCGACCCTGTCACTGAGAGCTGAACCTGTCCCTCCTGGCTGCACGGCAAGGAGGCTGAGCTGTGCTGCGAACGCATGGTGGTTTACACAGGCTGCTACAGAGTTAAAAATACAAGTCGCCTTGGCAAGCTGTTCTGCAAACACCTGCTTTGCAAGCTGTCGTCCCACAGTGACCTTGGGGAGGCCTTGGGAACTGAGTGGGAGGGCAGCCGTGGGCAAACTACGGCCCGCGGGCCGGATCCGGCCCGTTCGGCTGTTCTATCGGGCCCGCGGAGCCGAAAGAGCGGAGGGTTCTCTTGCTCTCCCCTCCGCTCCTTTACTTTGAATTTATATTAGTTCACACAAACACTCCATCCATGCTTTTGTTCCGGCCCTCCGGTCCAGTTTAAGAACCCATTGTGGCCCTCGAGTCAAAAAGTTTGCCCACCCTGGGCTAGGGTGTTAAGCACACTTCCCAGGGCATTAGGGTCGCCTTTGTCTCTAGGAATTGTGAGCACGCCAGCAGGGGTCTGTGATGGGTGCGTGAGCTTGGCCCTGAGGGACAGGTGATGGCGGCACCCATGGCTGCTGGGCCCTCTGACCCGCTGGTGACCTCGTGGGCAGAGACTAGGTCTGGTCTGCACCCGCGTGGCTCAGGGGCAGCAGTAAGGTCCCGGGATGTGCTAGGAAGCAGTTTGCAGCCACCCCCACCTTAGAGCAGTGTCTGTCCCAGAAGTGGGAGGAAGAGAAGCTGCGGCAGGCAGGCTCCGTTCTGGGTGGGGACCTTTTCCCTTCCTTCCCAGGGAAAGAGAAGCCCCGGTGCCGAGCCATCGAAAGCCTGCTGCTGGAAGCCCTCGCTCGACACTGGAGGCTGAAAGTGAGCCGGCGTCACGTGGCACCCGCGGCAGCCCAGCCAGAGGGAGTCTGCCACCACAGCAGAGGCGGCCCGTCCAAGTCGCCGCAGGCCCCTGCAACGCCGCCAGGTGACCATCTGGCCTGGCCCAGGGGGTGAGGCGGGCAGGTCTGTGAGGCTCACAGCATGGTGGCCAGGCAGCCAGCTCTGTAAGCTCAGGGCCGCCACAGCTGCTGCCCAAAGCAAAGGCCCCAAGTCAGGGAGGAGGAGGAGGAGGCAGCTCCCGCCTGAGCCGCTGTCACGGCCCGGCTGTACTGGCAGGCCACCGGCTCCGGGGAAGCCATTTCTCTGTAATGACAGACAGAGCGGCAGGGGCCAGTGTCTGCCATTTAACTGCAGAGCCGGAAGCACTAGCCTCTTAGGGTTGGGGAGGAAGACTTCATCTTGGGGTTGTCAGCTTTCCCTCTCAGAAAGGCCCCAGCTCCCACGTAGGGAGATGTTTCCTCCTACCAGTGAGACCCAGTGAGCCAGGGGTTTGCCCTTGCCCTGGGAGGGTGATGCTGGGGGTCTTCTAACCATGTACTGTCTGGGCACCAGCAGCGCCCTCTAGTGGCAGAGACGCAATTCTCAGGATGCGCCTGGTGCACAATTTCACAGGTAGTTTTGTGGGTTCCCTGGCTCCTGGGCTCAGAACCCTGTAGTGGTGGTTCTGAGATAACGACTCGATCGATCTCGATCGATCGTGGGCAGCAGAACCAGGCCACCGAGCAAGGTGAGATGTCGGGGCTGGGGGAGATTGGTGGCCAGAGGTGGCAAATGAATTGAGCAATAAAAACATTTTCGAAATTTAATATTAGAACCAACATAGACATAGTAATGAAGTAGAAAGCAAAGTCATACAACGTTTTGAGACGGGACACAAGAGCCTGGAGTGTGGCCCTTGGTCCCTGCAGCACACCCAAGTCCCCTCTTCTGCAGGGGAGACAGCAGGGAAGAGCTTGGGAAGCAGAGGTTAGATCCACAACCAGCTCAGAACGTGGGAGCAGCTCCCTGAAAACAGCCCACGGGGAGGAACAGCCCAAGGAGTGAGCGGAGGGGTGAACATGGCCAAGCCTTTCTCTGCTGCTGGGCAAATGGCGGTTTATAAAGGGACTCTGACCCTTTCCCCACCCAGCCCATGTCTCCGGGATATAAAGTTTACAGCGGAAACACTGAGGTGGGCGTGCTGAGAGGTAACGGTTTGGGTGACAAACGCTTCTTTGCAAAACCCAGACACTTTCAGGAATGGGAGGGGAGTTATATACAGGTTGCGGGGGAGGGGAACCTGTGCTTGTAACATTTTACACTGGACCAGCTGTTGCGTGAATAACTAGTTTAAAACTATTTTTAATTTTGGTGTAATTGTCTGGGTCTGATTTCTTTAAACTGTTCAATTATGTAAAATTGCTGCAAAGCTAGTTCGGAAGAAAGAACTGGGAGATCAGACTGGGCAGAACTGTTTCTTAAAAGGAAAAATGTTACCCAGTGGTCCAGTGGCATTAAGACTGAGAGATGAACATCTTACAGAAGCGAGGGGTCAGAACCCCGAGTGACAGTGAGAGGAAATCCCTCCTTTGCCAACTGCAGCGGCTTCACTCCTGAAGTCGTGGGGCTGAAGGAGGCAGAGCCATCCGGACAATGCTGCCCCCCGGGAGGGCAGGCTGGGCGGAGAAGTGACAGTTCCTGGTCACGGCTCCACTGGCCTCCCAGTGGACGTGGGATTTTAAGGACGACCTTAAGCAATCGGAACCTTCACAATCAAAGGTGCTGGGACTCTGAGTGATGGCCCGCAGGACTGGGCCCATGTGACACGCTCGTGTGCGCGGCCCCTGCCGTGGCCACCCCGCTGGTCTAAGCTTGCGGAGGTGAGCCTCCCCTGGGCTGGATGTTGTGCTTTCATGGCCGCTCAGGTCGTTCTGAATTTCCTTCTTCAAAACCAAGTCAAGTCGGAGTGGTTGGAATCTGCGGATGTTTGTTGTTGCTTTGGGACTCAGGGTCACTGAGGAAGGCCAGCCTGGTATCAGTCTGTGCAGCAGGGGACTTCCTTGGTGGTCTCACTTTGTGATGGTCTGTGGGTATTTGGGAAGGTACAAAACGGCATGTGTTTCTATTGCCAACTTGTATGTTAGCTAAGTACGTCCTCGTGCGTGTTTTTGCTGCTGTGATCTGTTGCTAACTCCCTCGAGTGTGGTCTTGCTTCTCTGTAGTTCTGTCCGTGTTACTGTGATGTTCTGAAGGTCTAGCAGGTGGCTGCCGCCAACACTGTAAGCCAAGAGTAAGGCAACGGTTTGCCACTTAGTCCTTTGGAGGTGGAAGCTGTTTGTCAAACGGAACAGTTCTCTCGCCTTGGCATTACCTTAGTGGTTTGACACGACAGTTCCTCCCGTGTAGAATCACCATCCGTCCCATTGGAGAATGGCTGTTTATTCAGTGATTATGTAGAAAATATCTGCGTTGTGTCACATGTTGTAGACGCAATAATAAGCAAAATAGTCATTAATGAAATAATGGTATAAATATATAATTATAAAAGCTCTGTGGAAAAATACTGCTAACCCAGGTTTGCACTGGTGAGATGGTATCGGAGAAGCCCACCTGAGTGAACACCCGATCTCATCTAGGCACAACCCAAGGGGGAAGGACTGGAGGCCGGGCAGGTGGGAGCAGGGCTAAGAGCCTTGTTCACAGTGATAAGCCCAGGCCTCAGTGGAGCTGCAGCGTCAAGGCGAGACGGGAACCCGCTGGGGGTGTCACCCCTGCGGCGGGCTGCTGAGCTGGAGGAGGAGGAGGATGTGGGGGAAGGCGGTATACATGTGAGTCATCAGTGTGTGGTTCTCAAGGCCAGGAGAGAGGGACCAGTGAGGTGAAACATGCCTGACGAGCCCCAGCTGTGCACAGTCGTGGGCGGAAAACAGACGGGAAAGTGCAGGCAGTTCAGGAAGGTGCGTCACACAAGGACCCCGGGGTTGCTTTCTTCCCCCAAACCTTTGAAACCCGGAGCAGAGGTCCTCTGTTGCTCTTCCCATTTCTCATTGTCCCCTAAGTACTGTCGTAGGGGAAGGCGAGCGCGAGGTCATAGCTGTTCCCCGCCGTGGTGTCGCAGGACGAGCGGCAGGCGGGAAGAGCACTCTGCAAGGCCAGCCGGTCCACTGCGAACTCGTAGGCGTGGACCAGCCCCCGGTGCCTAGAGGGAGCACAGAGAGGGCCGTCCTAACAGATCTGCCCTTTGGGCCCACAGTGTGCCGGACACTCAGGACCCCGGGACTAGAGGTAAATGGGTAGGTAAGTGCCAGGAGGAGAGGCCCCTGGCCTCAGGCTGCTCAGGTGCCAGGCCAATAAGAAGCACCTGAGCCTCGTGCATGGGGTGAGGAGGGAGGGGTCTCCCTTGTGTGGCAGCTGAGTCACCCAGCCGACCCCGCAGGAGGACTTAACTCAGAAGCCGTGACTAGGTATCTAACCACTGCAGGTCCCTAAGCCCTGTGTCTCGGCCTCTCTGTGTCCCCACCCATGCAGCCATCCTGCAGCAACAGTGAGATATTGTGGGGAAAACACTTAAAACGGGCACGTAGCACATTATTTGCTAATATCACTCACCCTATTGCATCTATAGTTACCTGTGCCTGAGGGTACATCCCGTAGGGAGTAGTGTGACATGGGGGGTTCTATTCTAAGATCAAATGTAACTGTCTTTTCTGCACATCCAGACCACAGCAGCCAAGCCCACTGACCTCCTGTGCGTGGCAAAGTTGTCCAGGTCGGCACTACGCACCACCCGCTCGTAGGGCACGTTGGCCGTGATGAGGCTGTGGCTGGTGAAGGAGAGGTGGCGGACGGGGTGTCTGGAACACAAGGGGAGAGCGCTCTGGTAAAGGTAAGTTCACTGGAAATGGAGCACGTCCTGCATTTGCTGCCAGTCTCGGAAGTGGAGAACTACAGGGACCCTAGAACCCTCTAAACCAGGCATTCCTTTTATAGTGGACACCACTCTGGGTGATGTCTTGCCTTAGTTCCCAAAGTTAGAGCCAGGCCCACTCTGTAAACAAGTCTGAATGCCCCCAACAACGGGGTGTTTTGGACATAAAGGATAAACTCAGCAGCACGTAGGCGAGAACACCCCAGGCTGGCCGGTGTTGGACAAGTCACCCCAGCTCTCCGAGCCAAGTCCATCTGCAGGCATGGGAACCATAAAGGCCCCGTAGTCCTAAAGTCGGGGGGCTCCATGTGACACAGGCCGTCTGGGTTGTAAACGCACACTCAGAAAATCTTGGGATGAAATGGCTTGAAATCTATGTACCAAGTTTTGTTCATTCTAAAACCTTTTCATTGCTATTATGGTCACAGCACTGAGCCAGGAGACCCAGGATGAAAAATGTCCAGTGCAAGCAGAGACCTGGCATCAGAGATGCCCGCCTGGTCAAGGTAAGACATACCGGGGGGCTGGGGGGCAGAAGCATGGTTACAGTGCCCTAGAGCGTGAGATGGTACAGGGCACACAGATGGGACCCAGGGTCCAGCACTCAGGGGGAGGAGACTGCGGCTGACAGGCCCTCTCAGAAGGCACAGGAGTGGGGGAGTCACAGGCTTCCTGGTTAGAGCAGAGGATTCTCTCGTGAATAAAGGGAGTCTGAGCCCAGTGAGGCAGGAGGAATGGAGAGAAAAGACGGGTGTGAGCAGGACTCAAGGAGACAGGCAGAGGTGGGGCAGAACAGGCACCTGACCAAGTGCCAGCTGGCAGAGCTCAGAGGAGCATCACAGCAGTAGTGGCAGGTGCCTGCTAACAGTGACCTGATGAGGGACAAGCCACTAACCGGTGGCAGAACTGGATGTGCATTTACAGACGAGTCAGGACAACAGTGCTGGGAAGACCTTACTTAGCCGGCTTCACCAGCACCGCTCACCCGAGGGCATGCAGCTTCTCGGAGAGAGAATGAGACCTGGAGTGCAGACCTAGTGAGCTGCACGCGGGGGAGGCAGTGCTGGAGCCAGGTGGAGCCAGCTCTAAACTCTTAAAAGGGATTCCAGTGGGTGGGAGTGTTAGTTGCCTTTTGGCACCACCTGGTGGCAGCTCAGTGCATCACCACAGAGGTCAGAAAAGGGCCTATGGGAGGGCTTGCCCAGTACGCTGCAGGTCACCCAGGGCTCTAGTCTGGAAAAGCTGCTGCTGGGGCACTCGCTAGCACTGCCCTCCAAGGCAGAAACCACATTCTTCTTTTAACCTGGCCCTTCTTGTACTTAGAATGAAGACTGTGCTGCCTTCTTGTGGGCCTAGTTTATCATGATTTGCACTAGAGGGGAACAAAGCTCAGCTCACAATTGCAGGCTGTGGCCTTTCCTCCCACCTGCCTCAGAAGCAGAGTGGATGGGGTGAGCTGACCCCTGCTCCAAAGGTCAGGAGCAAGCATGTCAAACTCAAAAGGCTAACATGGGCCAAATAAACGAGGCATGTGGCCCGCCGGCCGCGAGTTTGACATGCTTGCTGTTAAGTGTTTAACCAGTTAGGCTCCGCTCATGTAAACATACCTACACCTGTGAAGCCATCGGCCTGTGCTTGAGATGGTACCTATTTAACTTGAATATTCGAGTTAAAGGTTGAGACCGCACCTAGTCCAAGCCTGAATCCATCCAGTCCTAAGTGCCCTTCTACACCGTGGAAGGAAGTCCAAGGAATGGGCAGGACATCACGTCCTGCTGCTGAGACTCTGAGTGGAGGGAGGTGGGAATGAATTAGGGCACTTTTCACAATGGGAGAGAGGAAATGCCTCTCTGTCTGTGACTGGCTCCACTCCTCAGCCTGAGCTTCCTCGTCTGAAAATGGAGATGACAGCAGCTGGCTCCCGGGGTTACAGTGAGGACTGTAAGCCCCAGACGGCACTGAGCACAACACCTGGCTCAGAGGCTGACTAGTGTCATCATTACTGTTAGCACTCGAGGTGCCGAGAAGCAGCTTTACCTGGAATGCACCTCCCACAGCTTCTGGTTCATCCGATAGTCCCACACGGAGACCAGGCCCTCCTCGCCTCCACTGACAACTTTCCAGTCGTCCATCTGCACTGCAGAGACGCCAAGCTGGTGTGCAGAGAGCGACAGGGCGATCTTGTTGGTGCGGAGGTCATGGATCCTCACCCTGAAAGGCCCAAGATGAGCAGAGGTAAGAGTTAAAGCCTGAAATGACAAACCCCTCCTGGGTTGTGCTGGGGTCTAGGCACAACAGTCCTATGAAGACAAAGACCATAAAAAACCCCGGTGGTTGCAAACATCTAAACATGCTACAAAACGTTATCTCCTTGGTACGCTGTCATACAGAGGAGGCCCAGACGCAACAGACATGAACTAGTGAAGAGCCGACAACTGCTTATTGGAAGGATTTAAAAGCACACAGAACAGGACAGACTCAGGACCAGTCCAGTAGTTGCCCTGTCACTCACTTTATCAGATCAACAGGGAGACACCTGTCCTGGGTGCTCGTCCCCAGAGGGAAGATGAGCTCTGACTGCGCCTCCACATGGGCACCGGCTGCCCTAAGGGTAAGTTTAACTCTCAGCATGGAAATTCTGCTTGTGGTATAATATTCTGGTAAGGGCAAGAGGTAAATCAGTTACGCCTGTCTGCCACCCGAACCCTTACCTGGTTGAGAAAAATAACATTTTACTCAACTCTGTCCATCACCATCTTGCTGAAATGTGGGAAGGGAACGCCTACAGTTGAGCAAGTATAACAGAATCGTGAGAAGTGACTGTCCGGTGCCCACATACTCTTACCTAAAGTCTGGAAAGAATCACTTGCCTTGTCATCATCTGAATTTCTCCCTGCCCCTCACCTGAGGATATGCTTTTCGTTGATTTTAGAGAGAGAGAGAAACATGGATCAGTTGCCTCCCGTACTCGCTTCAACCAGGGATTGAACCCACCACCTTTCAGTGTACAGGACAACGCTCAGCCAACTGAACCACACCGGCCAGGGCAATCATCTAGATTCTTAAAAGAGGTTCTTAAAGTAACTGCTTTTTATACAAGTATGTGACCTTCCACATCAGGATAAATTATATAGAGACAGAAATCTCTTCTCCACTAGAAACCCCAACATACTTAGCGTCTGAAATCAGCCACAATCTACCACTGAATGAGACAAAATGTGTGTACAAGGCCCCATGCTGTAACTCACCTAGGGGGTGCTGGGCAAACAGAATGCTAGCATGGCCCATGTGACCAATGACGTGTTTGACACGAAAACTGGTGAGAAGGGATGACCTGAGACATGTCCTACACTCTCGGTTATATGAGAATGCACACACAAATCTATTATTTTGAACTGAAAATTCTATACCTAGCTTACCTACCAAATTTGAAGGCAAAATGAAAAGGCTTTTGTTTTGTTTTCTTTTCACAGAAAAGGACTCAGAGTGAGCAACCTGTAGCTATTCCGAAAGGAAGTGCTGCAGCAAAATCCTGGAGGACTGTGAGGAGCCAACACACAGAACAAACACTGAGCACAGCGTAAGAGGAAGCCGGCTTACGTGAGACCGAACGTGTGTGCTAGGCAGTAGACACACACACAGCAAACCCACCCAGAAGAGTTCAAACGGGTCACAAAGCAGAACTCAATATATGATACACACAAATGCCATGTTTGCCGGTGCAAGGAAGAGGCAGTAATTTTAACACCAGAAAAGGGATTTCGGAGCACAAAGATGAGATGAGAGTACTTTAGAATGATGAAGGGTACAATTCACTAAATGTTCAGTAAAACTTACCTGGAAAAATAACCCAAAAAACCTACATGGACCTAACTGTTTAATTTGGTTTCTTTGGTCATTACAATCTATTCAGGTTTTCTATTTAATTGTTTAAATCTCCAAATTTGAAGATATGGATGAATACATGACTTTCCAAGAATGACCAAAACTGACCCCTGGGGCAGACAATCCCAACAGAAGTAACGAAGAGTAAGCTGGGACAGCTGTCCCCGCACAGAGAACCTGGCCTGCTGCGGGGAGCAGCCCCCAGGAGAAGAGGAAGCTTCCAAACCTACAGAAAGCCAGCATTCTCTTCCAAGAAACCCGACGAGGAGAGCACGCGGGAAGGCAGCAATCGATCGGTATCAAGGCTAAGACCTGAATGAAATATTAACTAACAGAATCCACAGCAACACACTGCCAGCGAGCGAAATCCACCCAGCTCCTGTTAGCACAATTCACCTGCTACTGTAACAAACGAGAAAGAAACACAGTCACTCCCATGGATGCTAAAACGAAATCTGATGGAATAAAACATTTATTCCTAATAAAAAGTCTTTAAAAAATAGTGACCTGTACTTTTACCACTGATATTTCACATTGTTTTTAAAAATTGGATATAATTAAAGAAAAGAAAATGAGGTGGGAATTTATCACTAGAGATGGCAATCCAGTAATACTTGAGAATCAAATGCAAATTAATGTCAAAATTAACAGCTGTATCTTTTGTACCAACAACCACTAGCTTTAAAAATGTAATCAGAGATCCCACTTATAATAGCAATTAAAGGCAAAATACCCTATACCTTTATTTTAGAGTTCTGCCATATACATTATACCGAAATAAATTATAGAAGGCTCAAGAGTCAACATAATTAAACTCTAAATAGTCAGAATAGGAAAGGCCTTTCTAAATATAAAAGGCCTGGAAGTCAAAAAGAAAAATATTGGTAACTGTATATAAAGTATTTAAGTTTTTCCCACATGGGAGAAAAAAAATCATAAGGCAAAATGATCAAGTGGGGAAAAGGTTGGTAACAGAGAGGGCTGGCTAAAGCCTTCAAATTGATAGTCAAGATCGACAACCCAAAAGTAACTGGAGAGAAAAGAAAAAACGTTCACAGAAAAAGAAATACTAACGGTTTTTAAACATGTGTGACATGTTCTAGTTCACTGGTGAGGAGAGAAATTAGGAAATAAAACTAAAGCAATACACCACTTGTCCCCTATCACCCAGCAAAGATAAAAGTTTGGCAGAACGCTCTGAGCCCCTCCGTGCTGTGAGACCTGGGAGGCAGGTGCTTATGTGTGGCTAATGTGAGCATAAATCCCTCTTTGGGGAGTGACGTAATATCCAACAAAATAAAAAATACACCACTGACCTAGCAGTTCTGCATTTAAGAATTCAGGATATATCGCATGTGTACAAATGCACACACATACAGGCATACAAGGCCACTGGCCAGAGCACTGCTTTTAGTAGCAAAAGATGGGGCTTCTGTTTCAGGCAACTTGTGGACCCACTCATTGAAAATCCCTTAATACTGCTGGATACCCTTTCAAATGCACTACTGAGCTCACAAAATCAGCGCCTTCCCCAGGGCTCGAGCTGAGAACCAGCCTGGAGAGCTGCAGTGCCAGGGTCCTGTGTGCATGTGTGGTGGGGTGAGGCTGCCGGCAGGTGCCAGTCTCAGGAGCCAATGGGTTTGGATCTTACCTGGACACAGGCCCACCCAAAGGGGGAGGGGGTGGGAGTATTGAGATTCCTGCTTTATAAAAATGCCAAAGTAACCTTCTACAAATGAAAATATAGTCCCTGAAATTAACAGGCTAGAAAAGTTTATGAATTAGAGGATACATCTGAAAAATTACCTAGAATGCAGAACAGAAATTAAACAGGTGAACAATGTGAATGAGGGGTTGAGAATAGAAGGGAATGGTTCAGCATGTGTTTGAAAGAAGTTCCAGAAGGAAAAAATAGAGTGTGTGTGTAGCAAAGAAGCAATATTCAAATAGTTAATGGCTAATATGTTTCCCGAATCAATGACAGTGATGCATACTCATACTTCATGAGCCGTAATCAAAATAAATACCACCTAAGAGTATCATAAAGTGGGAATATGCAAAAGTCTAAAAGAAGTATTAAAAGCAACCTAAGAAAAAGGACATTCCCTACTAAAGAATGACCATTAGAACAACGGGAAAAACTAGAAACAACATTTAAGTCCTCATGCATTTGGATGGCACAATTAACTTGCTCCCTCAATGGAGTGCGAGCTAAAGCAATCACGGTGCATCCGGACAGTGGAGCCAGTGCAGCCACTGGAGAGTGAGACAGATCTAGGAACACTGACAGGCAGCCGTCACCAAAACACGGCTCTACGTCCAACCATGGCCCACGTGTGACAGGCGGAGGGTGTATGCTGTGCACGTGCAGTTGCTCCTTAGAAAAGGCTCACTGTTCCCAGAAGGCCGACTGCTTCCTATTTATGCCTCTGTGCTATATATATTTCTGTTAATTTCAGAGAGGAAGGGAGAGGGAGAGAGAGAAAGATCAATGACGAGAGAGAATCACTGGTCAGCTGCCTCCTGCACGCCCCACATTGGGGATCGAGCCTGCAACCCGGGCCTGTGCCCTGACCAGGAATCAAACCGTGACCTCCTGGTTCATAGGTTGACACTCAACCATTGAGCCATGCCGGCCAGGTGCCTCTGTGCTTTTTAATTCAAGTTTGAAGGTACAGGTTACCTGTTTAAGTAAAATTGAAAAAATTTAAAGAGAATTTTAGAAGGACATACTCAAATTGGTAGCAGTTACCTGGGGGAAGAGTGCCAACTAAGAATGAGGGGGGAAAGGCGGCTTTTACTTTTGACACCGCCATGTTGTTTTAAGAAACAACTCATTCGTGACTGGAACAGGCACCTTGAGGTATGGCCACGCTGTTTAAGCTGGGTGGGGCGCGCACAGGCATTCGTTACTCTAAACTACACATCCCTCACCCTCCCATGTGTATACTCTGCTTCAAATATAGATGTCGTCTCAGAGCACAGAGGAGATGCATGAATTCTTCCTGGGTAGGACATGCAACCAAGTAGGTGACACATATTAATGGCGACCCCTATTACTCCAGCATGCCCTTCAACCCCCCACTTCCCAGAGAGGGGAGCTGGGCCTCCAGGGATGCAGGAGAACGTGCAATGTGCTGGAAAACGAAGGTCTCCCCTCCAGCCCTTAGAAGCGCCATCAAGGCCTTGGTGGGTGAGAAAGGGCAGGAAGGTGTCAGCACCGTAGAAGGAGCTTTCCCTGCAGCAACCACAGCCGAACTGCTTGCTAATGGGGACCAGAGAGGAACAGGGAAAGGAAAAATTTAGCCCAAATGCTTTTCAGCACATATCCGGTTAATAAGGGTCTACTTTGCCGTGGTGATTTTCATAAAGAGCCCCTCTGTTGAATATTTATGCTCTATAATTTACAGTTTGGCTGTTAAGGAGACCAAGGCAAACACAAATTTGGTCCAGAAGTTCAAAGTTTGCCATCTGTTTTCCTATTGTGTTTAGATACCAGTACGGATGGCTCCAAACAAAACAAACAAATATACCAAAAGATACAACATTTGCGTATTTTGTATCACCAAGGAAACGAAAATGGGCCAAAACAGACTTGAACTTCTCCCCACAGGGAAAAAGGAAAAGCATTTACATGACATCTCCTTGGAGAGGCCTCACTCTGGCCTCTTGTCGCCAGATAGCAAACACCACAGCGTGCGAGGTCCACACAAGCCGTTCAAATTCACATTCAGGGTCCGGTGTCTGCCTCGAACAGCTGACCGTGCGCGGCACCAACCCCGACAGCAGCGCACCTTAGCAAAGCCCGTGTCCTCAGCACTCAAATCAAACACTCGGCGCTGGGAACAGGTAGCACAGCAAACGGGCACTAATATATGCCAAGACGGCTGATTCCAGGGACAAAAAGAAGCCAATGGTAGGTACTGAGTCCCTATCTAGTGCATAGTTCATCAACGTTGCCCGCTGAAAAGAAAAATAATTGGTCAGAAAGCTGTAATTGTATTATGTTTAATATTCATGGCTGGATTTGGAGGGCTGTTCCAGCACTCCCTCTCTCCAGCCCCTCTCTAATGAAAATCGCACCATAGGAGTCGGCTCTAGCCCGCCAATTAAAACAAAAGACACCAGAACCTTCCAAAGCCTCCAACAGAGGAGCATCCATCTGATGGGCAGGAAAACGTGCTGGAACGGAGAGGGAGGCACGCTCTGGTTGGTCCTGTGCTAAGAGCTTTGAATAACTTATTACAACACTTGCAGATGGAGCAAATACAACATGCACGCCCCATGCTCGCTCTCTCTAACAGCAGGCAGCAGGGCCAGAGCACACCGCAACTTTGTATTTGTCAGGGCAAGAAGTGAGCGCTGAGACTCTTTAATTGGGGGTCACAACTCAGGGCTCGCTTCCCATTGCTTTGGATTAAATAATCCCACGTAATAATAAAGCAAGCTGTACTAGATGGCAAAGATGAAGACTATTCCGACTCAGCTCAGCAGTTTCATTAAGAAGGACCTGCCCTTCAGCTCTATTTCTATCCAGAAAATAAAGGAACAAGCAAGAGGCATTAAAATGTAGGCTTTTTAAAAAATGACCAAATTAATAAAGAAAACTAGTATTTAAAAAAATCAATACATGATTCTGTTTTGTTTCATTGAACCTGGGCTATTAAAGAGGATTTTAAATATAACCATTATATACCAAAATCAATAGCTTTATCTAGATAATACTGGTGATGGCCTTTAGTAAATGATTCACTTGAAACAGCAACTAGAAAAACGGCCCACTTTGATCCAACGAGGCTATGCTGAGAGCTCTCTACTTTAAAGCTGCGTCTCTGAAGTCTCCACTTCCCACAAAGAGCAATAGGCCCATCGGACCAATCACTCCACCTTTCTGGGCCTGTTTCCTCAGCCAGGTCAACAGGAGAGAGCTCTGCTTGGCCGTACGTTCTGCGGCCCCTAACAAGCCCACCCAGGTTTTACCTCTAGACACAATGATGTAGGAAACACCAAAATAATAGGGCACATGACCCCAAATTGGAAACACAGAAACATTCCATTTACTTTCATTTCTTTTTAAATTTTAATCAGATGAGTATACCTTGAATAACCCCTCTCTTTTACGGTCAACTGATTTTCAACAATAGTGCCAAGACAATTCAATGGGGAAGGAATAGTCCTTTCAACAGATGATGCTGGGACAATTAGTTATCCACATGCAAAAGAATGAGGTTGGACTCCCACCTCACACCATATACAAAAATTAACTCCAAATGCATTGTGACCTCACTATAACAGCCAAAAGTACAAAAATCCTTTGAAGAAAAAACAGGAGTAAATCTTTGTGCCTCTGGGCTAGTAAATGACTTCTTCACTATAATACCAATAGCACAAGTAACAAAGAAAAAAGAGATGACCTGAACTTCATCAAAATGAAAACCTGTGTGCTTCAAAGAACACCATCAAGAGAATAAAAAGACAACCCACAGAATGGGAGGACGTATTTACAAATTCTATCTGAGAAGGGACAGGTACCCGGAATACATAAAGAACTCTTATAACTCAGTAAGTAAAAAAGAGAACCCAATCTAAAAAATGGGCCAACGATCTGAGTACACATTTATCCAAAGAGGTGCTCAGCGTCAGGAGAATGAAAATTAAAACCAATGGTTCTTGACTTTCTCCGTCTGACTTATTTCACTTTTCATGACTGAAAGAAACTTGACTTTGGGTGGTGAATGCACAATGCAATATACAGATGATATATTATAGAACTGTACACTTGAAACTTATATAATCTTATTAACCAAGGTCACCCCAATAAATTTAATAAAAGATTTAAAAAACCACAATGAGATACCACTTCACCCATTAGAACAACTGCCATCAGAACAATGGCACATATTGCTGAGGAGGTGGAGAAATTTGAACAGTCACTTAGAAAAAGTCTGGCGATTCCTCAAGTTGTTAAACACAGAGTTACCAAATAAGCCTGCAATTCCATTCATAAGTATATATCCAAGAGGACAGAAAACATGTATCTACACAAAATGTGTACTTGAATGGTAACCGCAGCATACATAATAGTAAAAAAAAAAGAAAACAACCCAAATGCCCATTGAATGAGGAATGAACGAATAAATGTGGTATATTCATACAAGGGAATAGCATTTGGCTGTAAAAAGGAAGGGGGTAGTAACTCATGCTACAACTTTATCTTATAAACATGCCAAGTGGAAGAGACAGTCACAAAAGGTCACATGTATATGATTCCATTTATGTTATATATGAAGTGTTCAAAACAGATCCACAGAGACAGAAAGTAGATAGTGGCTGCCTAGAGCTGGAGGGATAGGGTGGAGATGAAGAATGACTACTAATGGGTACGAGGTTTATGTGAAGTGATGAAAATGTCCTAAAATTAACTTGGTGATGGTTACACAACCTTGTGAACTTTACACTGAATTGCACAATTTAAATTGATGAATTGTAGATATGAAATTTTCTCTCAATAAAGCTGCTAAAAATTTTAAAAATAATCTTGAGATGCCCTAGCTGCTTTGGCTCAGTGGATAGGGCATCGGCCTGCAGACTGAAGGGTCCCAGGTTCGATTCCGGTCAAGGGCTTATGCCTAGGTTGCAGGCTCAATCCCAGTGTAGGATGTGCAGGAGGCAGCTGATCGATGGTTCTCTCTCATTATTGATGCTTCTATCTCTCTCTCTCCCTCTCCTTTCCCCTCTGAAATCAATTTACACTAAGAAAAGAGAAATATGCAAATTGACTGTACCTTCGTGACACCCACCAGCCAGTCAGGAGTGAGTATGCAAATTAAACCAACCAAGATGGTGGGTTAATTTGCATACACAGGCACTGAGCGGCTTGGGGTGGGACGCTTACATCTAGCCGCTCCGGGCCTCTGGGCAGCGTGGGAAGGCAGAAAGGCGGCTCCAGCTGGAGCAAAGGTGGTGACGGCAGCCAGGGGAAGGAAGGCCCATTCTTGCACGAATCTTCATGCATTGGGCCTCTAGTAAAAATATATTTAAAAAAATAATCTTGAGATTATGGAGAAAAAGCAGTGGGATTTTTTGGTTCAGTGAATGCTGCCTTGGCAACCCACTAACAACCTGACATATGCTCTTACCCCCAACTCTTATCTGATTCTTCCCAGCAGAACACTGATAAGCTGCTCCATTCTAGACCCAGAGTTGACTGAGAAAGGAGGAGCAGATCACAGAGGAGAAGACTGAGGGTCACAGGATGGGGAAGGGCCTTCTTTAACAAAGCCTCTACTGCCGACCACAGCATTTAATTAAATCGTTTGAAAGAGAGAGTTCTGATGCTGGCCAAGATGCAGTGAGCCCAACACTGCCTCTGACCTCTGCTGACTGCAACCACAACCCCTGCACAAAACACAAAAAGCCAGTTCCCGAGGACTCTGGGGAGTTAAGTAAAGACGGTGCATTGTGGAAAAAGTGGCCATGTAGGCAAAAGGTTTCCCATTTTCCCTTTTCTCTCACAGCCTCACGCTGGGGATGAGCTCCAGTGCAGAGCCGTGTGGTGCTGCAGGAGCTGAAACACTAAAAGAAACTTCATTCTGAAGAACCAAGACAGGGGGCCCCTGCAGCCCAAATAATGTGTCATAGAGCTGCACGGTGGTAGCAATGAAGGCAGTTTCTCTGAGAGAAACCCAACTACTGATCACAGGCTCAGGGAAAGGAGCCCTGGAGGCTGGGAAGTACAGGGATGGAGAGGGGACCTGGAGAAGGGAGCCCATCTCTGTATGACCCCAGAAACCCCAAGCTCCTCTCTGAGCTGTGCAGGACAGCCCCAAAGCAGCACAGCAGAGGTCCTGAGGACTCCACTATTCTGCCCTGCTGCCATCTCTGACTAACCCGCGTGGCACATGTGCCCACAGCTAGAGGGGCATGGCAAAGGCTTTAGAAATTGAACAGACACTGGAATCACCACCCACCGAAGGCAAGACAGAACCTGCAGTCTATACCTAACCAGGGTGACTGCCTGCCTTTAAATAAATAAAAAATCTCAACAGTCGCCAGAGGATTACATAACAGAATCCAAAGGGGGCAGGACCTAACATTTAAAATGTCCAGGATGCAAGCCAAAATTACCTGACATACCCACCCCGCCACCCCAAAAAACAATAGGAAAATGTGACCCATTCTCAAAGGGAAAAACAACTAACAGATGTCAACCCTAAAACAACCCAGATTTGGGTAATCATTAATAACTTTAAAGCAGCTATTGTAACTATATCCCATGAGGTAAAAGTAAAATAGTGCCCCGCTGGTGTGGCTCAGTGGTTGAGCATCAACCATGAACCAAAGAGGTCACAGGTTCGATTCCCAGTCAGGGCACATGCCCGGGTTACAGGCTCGATCCCCAGTTAAGGGATGTGCAGGAGGCAGCCAATCAATGATTCTCTCTCTCCCTCTCCCTTCCTTTTTCTCTAAAACATCAATAAAAACATGTATTTTTTAAAAGGTAAAATGCTAAGAAAGACTGACATTTGAAGCAGAGAAACAGAAACTATGAAAAAGAACTGAATGGAAATTTTGGAACTCAAAAATACAAAATCTGAAATAAAAGTCACCGATGAGCTCATCAGCAGAATGGACATGACAGAGAAAGAGCCAGTGAACCTGAAGTTACACAACAGATATCATGTGACCTGAAGAAGTGAAGCTGGGAAAGAAGTGAGCAGAGCTTCCGTGATCTGTAGGACAATATTAAAAGGTCTAACATCCGCATCCCCCACCTCTCACCAAAAAAAAAAAACAAACTCCTTGCAAATTCCACCCGTGTTTGCAAACTAACTCAAGCTGATTTCCTTATTTTAATGAAAAACTATTTTTGTCTTAATCTGGGACAGTTTTATGCATCTTTAAGCCCATTCTCAAGTTATTTATAAAGTATTAAGAGAATGCACTGGAAATTCAGTTTTTTAAGTTCAGAAAATGGAGGGTCCAGGTTTTTAAAAATTGCATTAGTCATTAAGTAACAGTCTAGGATGTAGTTCTTTTCATAGTATCTGACCCCTTACTTCCACTTTTGAAATAAAACATAAGCTGTGCAAGCAAGGGTGTGCCTCTCCAATGAGCTCCTACTCAATGAGCTCCTCTCTAATGAGCCTTTGAGGGGGAAAAACCTCACGGTATTTCCCTGTACTATTCCTTCCTTTTTCCAGATGTACAATGTTTAACCCCTGTGTTCAAATTCATATCGCTTACCCTGCTACTCAGACTCATAGGAATAATTCTCCGTATGATGGTGAGATTTGGACATACTCTGGTCAAACAGCTGGCACAGTGGTAGGACTGCCCTGACTGAGGGCCACTTAGGATGGCCCCCTCCCCAACTGCAAGTCACTAGAACAGAGACAGAGGTTTTAAAAAATAACATTGGTTTACTAATAAAATGGGCTTAACGTGATCAAGTCTGGACTGCAAGATGACCACGAACCCCGCACACTGAGCGTTAGCTCCTCCCTGGCCATGGTCGCATGGGCAGGCAGCCTGCTCCAGAGTTAAGTCAGCTTTGCCTAACTCTGGAGTGTGTGTGTGTGTACACTTTAACTGATAAGTCAATTTTCACTCCTTTTTAAGTTTAACTGATTTGAACAAAGAAAATTTATCCTAAAAACTAGTAGACTTTTTTTTATGGGGATACATAAAAGATGAAGTTCACGGCAGCAGTTGATGAATTAAAGGCACACAACTACCTAACAAAATGATTCTTGATGTTTGTGGTTTCATTGTTTCACGTTATCAGCAGTGCCTGGACTAGAACTGTCATCAGTTTGAAAACAGGCATTGACAAAAAAATTATTCATTCCTGGATTCCTTTAAATTTTGAAAATGAACAGTGTGCTAATAAACACTGACTTTATAATCATTCAAAGTGTGTGTACATTTTTGGGACACGCTGTATACACTGAGTATGTGCTGCTCGGACTACCTGGCAGCCAGGGTGGAGCCGACAGTGGTCCCGACAGCCTAGCTTGCCTGTCCTCTAGAGCTGACTTCCAGGAGTCTGGCTGTGGCTGCCACCTAAGCGGCCACGCTGTAAACCTAACCTACAAGCCCCACCCTCCTGCTCGGACGCCCCAGCGCCCTTGCATGTGCTCTCCTGGAAAGCAAAGAGCTGCGAGATCCCTGTGGGGAGACCCTATCAGATAAGCTTGGAGCCTTGTGTAGCTCAGTCTGGAAACTAAAACGTGAGAGTAAAACTACAAACTGACGTGTTTCATTTGCTGGGGCACACGGGGCCACTTATCAAGCCTGGCTGGGGTTTTTTAAGAGGAAAACTGGACACACTGAGAAGTTCAATTCTCAAGCCTCGGAAATATCAGCCATGTTTGGGGGCCTTGAGAAAAAAGATCAAGTATTTCCTCTCAGTAAAGCATTCTCACATTTTCTTTTGGCTCTAAGGGGAAGGGGTAGTAGAGGGGTGAAGGTCACGAGTTGAAAATATTATTTGACAAAATGATTATTTTTGCAAGTGCTGCACTGGTGCGACAGAGATGTGGGGCTTGGCACAGAAGAGCCCCCGCTCGCGATCTGATCCCCCCACCGAGCAGCCCACCACCTGCAGCCTGGGGCCAGCAGAGGAGGGGCGCGCAGACCCTGGCCTCTGGCCATGCCACCTCTCTTCAGGGCTGGATCCGACATGGCCTATAACCAGCCAAAAATTTAAAAACGGAAAAGAAAAGACATGGGGAGAGGACATGGGGATGGGGGGAAAAAAACACTAAAATTTGGACGGGGAGTCTTTTCAAACACTTTAATCCTTTCGTGCTGATGGTTCCTGGAGCGTCCGTGGCTGGCACGGGACCTGCACCGGGAAAACCCGACTCCCCGAGCCAATGTGCTGAAGAGAAGGCTGCTAATCACCTAAATAGGAACTGGAATCTGTTCACATGCGGCCTCTTCCCCATCACCAGAGGGACACCACGGCGCTCGGAAACACACTCTTGACATCATTTGGCAGGCAACCCTATTTCGTTGAACATGATTCATCCCTTAGGTTATTGTTTTTAATATTAGAAAGTGAGCTTTTAAATGCCAAACAAATTTATTCCAAGTGGTCTCACTGGGCCTTCCACCAACTGCGTCCACCAAATGGCTTAAAAGACCACCTTCCTGTGGTGTTGCAGAAAGGAGGCAGAGACAGCGCCGTCCAACTATTACCTAATACGAGACTTTGTTCTCCAGGTTCACAGAGACAGCATCTCTGGGATCGGGCTGAGCACGGTGGACGAAGCCGTGGAGTGAGCACTGCGGAGTGTGAGCCGCGGAGGACACGCGAGCAGTGAGGCTGGGCGGCCAGGCAGCGACAGAAACGGCTGTGGCTACAAAGCCTGTTACTCAGACATACCTCCTGTCCATGTTGCCGCTGACCATGAGGTTGGGAGGGCTGTTCCTGAGGTTGACGCAGGTGAAGTCGCCAAGCGCGTTGCCCAGCTTCGAGAGGCAGCGTTCTGCTTCCAGGCTGTAGACCAGGATCTGGGGAGAAGGAACACGCGGGGGCCCTGTTACACACAGCAGCCCTACATCAGCACGCTTTATTTCAGCACATCCAGGCAGGGCCTTGCCTCAGCCCCTAGTAAAGATGTTCTGCCACTAAATACCCTGACCTTTTCCAGGGAGTGAGATTGTAGGGACAGGGCTGTTAGAATGACAAAAGGAAATGCAAAAGGAAATAAAGGAAAATCCAGAGAATTCCTCAGTCCAAGTTGCAAACAAACTCAAAGGACACACAGAAAAATGCCAAATGAAGAAATTAGGTTTGGGTTTCCTAACAGAGAAAGAGGCGTGGAAATGAGGGTCACTGACTGCGCCTGGTTTGGAATTAATGGGAAAGCTAGCAGATCCAGAAGCGTGCAGCCAGCCAGCGCGGGTTCTCTTTCTTCTTCCACTCCCTGTATTCATACCATGGAAGGTACAAGAAAGAACGGTTCAAGCGTCCAGGAGAATGAAGCTTGCACAGTTAACCACTACATGCGTCCTTTAGACTAAATGACAAACCCCAAGTCCTGGTCCCAATGCTTCCCTCTTCACTCTCCACTTGCTAATTTTAAGGAACTCTATTCCATAAGGTATGGAGGCAAATAAGAAGGTGGTCTTGATCTCTAGACAATATATTTGTTAAATGTAAACACTTCCGTGCCTTCTCTCCAGCAAAAGGAAAATAAAAAGATGATTCATAAATAATCTTTCTGAAAAGTTAACACTTCTACTAAAAAAAATTTAGTAATTCAGTTCAACTTAACATGAACTGCTTGCTATGGGTCAGTCACTGTTGTAAGTACCGAGGACACAGTTCTTGCCCCCAAATTCACAGTCAAAAAGCCTCCTCATCAACACAGTTCAGTGGCTATTCATTTATCAAGTATTAGTATACAGGTTCTTATTTTAATATTGAGAAGTGAACAAATTGTCTCCACACATTTCTAACAAGTGAATCTTTAGAAATTCCTAATAGTCCAGGCAACACTATAATACTAACTATTGCTCACAGCATCTGGAAGAGGGCGATTTCAAACTTTAACCCATAAAGACTAGAGTAAGTAAGCTAAATGTTATTTTTATGCAGTTGAAAATAAAAGTTTGAGAAAATTTCAACAATTGTAAAATATCCAGAATAAGATTCTTCTTCCAGGTAAGAACACAGTAATAATCAAATCTTCTATCTATGGTGAATAACATAAAAATTGCATAAAATTAGCTCCTGAAGAGAAAAAAATTAAAAACAGCAACTTCATGGTCTATCATAAAAGTAGTATTTTACACTTATCATTATAGACCTTTCAGTAGGATTCTTTGACTCAATATATCTTGTGTGTGTGTGGGCGGGGTTCTGTTGTTGTTGTCAATCCTCACCTAAGGATATTTTTTTCCAAAGAGAGTAGAAGAGAGGGAGAGAAAGAGAAGCACTGATGTGAGACACAGTGATTGGCTGCCTCCTACACTGGCAACAATGGGGCCTGGGGATCGAGTCTGCAACCGAGGTATGTGCCCTTGACCAGATTCAAACCCACAACCCTTTAGTCCGCAGGCTGACACTCTACCTCTGAGCAAACCGGGTAGGGCTCAGTATCTTGTTTTTAAAATACTTCAACTTCTATATTCGGAAGGTAGGCCTTTAAAATATAAAATGTTCATGGTAAATATAAGGATTAAAATCTGATATTGAGTCAGTTCCTATTCTTTACTTTTTCTAGTTCTTTATTTACAAGTGGATGGACCATTTCTGAGGGACACAGTGAGGTCGCATCCCTCTGCAGAGAGCCTCTGCATAAAGACGTTCAAGTTATCAGGACTCAAGTATCTTCTACAATGCTTAGTAATTCAATGAATCAGAACTATCCGAACAGTACCTGCACCATTACGTTTAGTTAAAGACCACAGAGATTAGAAAACACATTACCCATCTCGGAGGCGGTTCTTTCCATGTTACAAGTCCCTTAACGACCTTTACCATTCCTCCCCCCTCCATTCCTCCTCCCTCCCATACTCTCTCTCTTTTAATAAGGTTGAGCAAATGGGACTTCATTTTATCTGACTGCCACAGACTAGTGAGATTAATTATTCATGCTCACACTCTCCCTCTTGTTAAGACCATGCATTAGACTAATTTTTCTCTTTATTGCCCTAGTTGGGTGAGTCTCAACCCATGGCCACTTGACTCACCCTCAGTGGTGTAGGGATATGCTGGAAAGAAGGAAAAAACTATCCATAGCTACAATCTTGGAGAAAATATTCTGCACTAATGCGACCGCCAAATCAATAGATGTTGCTGGGGATTTTTCCTTTTAAATACCAAGTGGATATTACAAAAGAGCTTACATAGTGATTACAGGGCACATTTTTACAGGAGTCAAATGCTTCTTCAAGAATTTTCTAAAACAGTGAAACCACGTTAAGAGTGGCATATATTTTGCCCTAACCAGTTTGGCTCAGTGGATAGAGCGTCGGCCAGCGGACTCAAGGGTCCCAGGTCTGATTCCGGTCAAGGGCATGTACCTTGGTTGCGGGCACATACCCAGTGGGGAGTGTGCAGGAGGCAGCTGATCGATGTTTCTTTCTCATCGATGTTTCTAACTCTCTATCTCTCTCCCTTCCTCTCTGTAAAAAATCAATAAATTAAAAAAGAAAAGAAAAAAAGAGTGGCATATATTTTGCAAAGATAACTACAGGAGATGTATTCTGGGTGGTTTTTCTTTCTCTTTAGCTTCCAGGCAGATGTAGAGGCACCTGGTGGAAGCAAACATTGTTTGAAAAGAACTTCAGGGATCTTAAAGTATTTTCATAAATCCTAGTCTTAGAATCCCAACTTTGAATTTTGTTCAAGTTAATCTAACATAACAGAATTATATAACGAAATAGTAACCTTCTGTGCATCCACCTCTCAGAGATAACCACTTGAACAGCTTGGTGTATCTACTGCTAGACCTCTATACACATCTGTCTTGTATCTACCTGTCTCCTCCCTCTCCCTGTATGTGTGTATAAAATTATTCTTTTCCATGAATGGGACTATTGTTCTACAGTTTGGTTTTCCTACTAAATACCATGAGTGTTCTTTCCTCGTCAATACTTATAGGTAAATCTTGTTATTTTTAATGGCGGCATAGAATTTCTCTGTGGATATTTAATTCCATACGGGTAGATATTTGGGTTGTTTCTAATTTTTAGACAAAACAAATAATGCTGTAATTCACTTAACAGCCAGTCAACAGTATTTATTAACCATCTTCAGTGGAGTGGGCACTGGAACGACAGGGATGGCGGATGACGTGAAGCCTCCGCCTGCTGCCAGTTGAAACCACCCACCTCTCCGCCAGCTGGTGCGCGGCCACAGCTGTCCTGCTCCTGCAGACGAGGGGCTCACCTCTCTGAGGAGACCCACCTTATAGCCATGTCCTAGCAGCTGGTGTTGTAAGCAGCAGGGACAGACCTGTAGAGTCAGGAAGGAGCCACAGGCCCAACATCTGAGAAGCATCAGTCACTGTCCTGGTGCAGGAGGGCCCTGCACCCTCCAGGTGTGGCCTAGACCATTTGGTGTGTCCAGGACTGGCTGTCCAACCAAACCCTGAAGGAAAGAGCTGAGAAGTGACTACTGTCCCTGCAGTGGGGTGAGCTCAAGGCAGGCCAACGTCCTCCTCCATGCAGGAAGAACTGGATTTAGCACTGCAAACACATCCTAAATCTAAGACTGCTACCAACCCCATAAACTGGAACCACGTGCATGCAGAAATTGCCATGAAAAGATTACAGAGCCTTGCAGCCCCCGATTTTTGGTCACATGATGATGAATGAAGAAAGGAACGCCTTCGTGTTTTCTTTGGTTAAGTTTACAAAAATAGTCTTCCTGATGCTCATTTATCTGCCAAAGGCATTGCACCAACCGCAGTATCAACCCGAGCAGCTGCTCACCTGCTGAGCACCCCAGCACTGCCCCTCAGAAGGGGTAGGAGTGGTCAGAAGCTTCCTTGCAAGACGCAGCACTGAAACAGCTTTGTGAGCTCCAGCTAACTTGTATACGGGCCACTAAAGAGGGGAGAGAGTGACAGAGCCCAGAGTTAGAGTTGCTGAGCTGGACTGAAGCAGAGTGAAGAATAAAGGGTATGGGGATTGATTGAAATTCTTGGAGATGACAAAGTCTACCTACTTTCTTTTCTGATCCCTGATAACCTGCCTCCATCACTACCACATATATTCTTCTCTTATGAGGGGGAAATTATAATAAGAAGCCAAACTCTAGAGAGTAAAGCAAATAACCCCCACACTCTATCTTCCATCCCTAACAAGCTTGTGTTGTGCTCTTGCTGTGCCTTCAGCACACAGAGCTCGTTCCCTCTGGTCAGTGCCAAAGGTACTTATGTCCACACACTGCATCTGGTGTTTCCAAGGTGCCACCTTAAACTGTGCCTTCGCTTCCTCCGACCTCTCCCAGACCCGTGGTTCTTCAGCACCGGGGCTAGGAGCGTCACCAAGGAAAATGTCATTTAGCAGGTCAGCTGAGGCTGTTACCAAGTGCCCCGCCATGTGTGTAAAATGCTGTCCTAGACTTGGACTATACGTTCCTTGTGAAATCAATCCTATCATTCATTCCTGCAGCTCTGATTAAGGATGCAGCATGTGCCCGGTGCTCAGTATACAGACAACTGCTTAGTACACATTATCAGGGAAACCCAGAGCTTACCACAATCTGGGACACAATAAATACTCATTTCTTTTTTTGCTTAACACCTGCCACCCCCTACACGCCCCATTTCTGGATGCCTAATCTTGCTGCTGTCATGTACAAAGGAATACTTTATCCTGTGCAAACAGAAGGAGGTTCCACAATAACCAGGTTCTAGAACCGTAATATCCAGATCCTAGAACCCCCCCCCCACACACACACACACATACACTAAACTGTGTCCAGTTCTGAAAATGTGGCAGATTAGAATGCCTGGAAAACCCTGCTGTTTACAAATGCAAAAATGCTGGATAATATTCAGTATCAATAAACATTCCTTCAACCTATCTGTTTAAGTTCTAAGAAGTCATAAAAATTCTGAGGAGCCAAAAATGGGGAACAGTGGCCTGGCCGGGTAATTCAAGTAGTTACAGTGTCATCCTGATATGCCAAGGTTGTGGGTTTGATTCCTAGTCAGGACATATAAGAGTCAACCAATGGATGCATAAATAAGTAGAATAACAAATCAATGTCTCTTGTTTCTCTCTCTCTCTCTCTCTCTCTCTCTCTCTCTCTCTCTCTCTCTCTCTCTTCCCCCCCCCCCCCGCCCCCCCATCAATAATTAACAACAAATAGAGAACACTAAATCCAGAAAGGGAAGTGAGCTCTCATGCCGGGGGTGCTCTGTGACACCCGCCAGCACAAATAGAAGCCCAGACTGCAGGCCCTTGTGCGGCTATGCACACTCAGTAAAAAGCAAGCTGGGGAAACGGTCTGTTCGTTGGCGAAAAGAGCCTACCCGGAAGCTGGTCTGCCTCAGGTTTGGCTCAGGATGGAAGATGTTTGCCTTGGGGTGTGCAAGCACACATCTGCCCTCACCCAGGTTCAGAGGCTGAATGTATGCTACCTGCAAGGCCAAAACCCCATGCCCAGTCATCAGTTTAAAGTACTTCCAGGTTGGTAACGTGCTCTGGTACCTGCAGAACTACTCTCAGGAGGTAGAGCCTCTCAACCCAGGCCCCTTAGGACATGTACAATCACCATCAGCCAAATAGGAGCTCACAACAAAAGCAGAACTCCAAATACAGAAGGAAACACCTCATCCTACGTGACAGGCAGAAAACAAACAGAAGAATTCACTTCCAGGATATCAGAGAATGTTTACAGAAATAAAAGTGGGTAGGGGTCAAAAACAGAAACATGACTAAACAGTTCTAAAAAAAAAAGACCTCTAGAAATTAAAAAGTCAATGAATGAGTTAAGTAATTGAACAGAGTGCATGAGAGAATTTTGTGAATTGTGAGGTAGATTTTAAGAAATTATTTAGAAGGCAACACAGAGAGATGGAGAAAGAAAATATAAATGAGCTGTGGACAGCACGGAGGAGACATGTTGGTCTAACACACACCTAATCTGAGCCCAGACAGAAAGAACAGAGAAAACAAGGGAGAGGAAAACTTCAACGGCTGAGAATTTTTTACAACTGTAGGAAGGAAGCATAAGAAACCCCAAATAGGAGAAATAAAACTAAATCCACACTCAAGAGACATTAGAGTGAAACCGCAGAAAATTAAAGACAAGGAAAAGATCTTAAAAGCAGCCAAAGAAGAGAAAGAGCCATAGAAGGAAGTGACACTTAGACCAACAGCCAACATCTCAGCGGCAGCAGTGGAAGTCCCAACCACTAATCTCTTCAAGGGGCTGAGAGAAAGTGACTGTTAGCCTAGAACGAGAAAGGTCTAGCGAAGCTGCCTTAGAATGAGGGTGAAACAAAGACTTCTTTAAAAATTAAAACATTAAGAACACTTGTGTACAAAATGGAGGACAGTGGCCTGGTCGGGTAGCTCAGTTGGTTACAGCGTCATCCTGATATGCCAAGGCTGTGGGTTCGATCCCTGATTAGGACACGTAAGAATCAACCAATGGATGTATAAATAAGTGGAATAACAAATCGATGTTTCTCTGTCTCTCTCTCTCTCCCTTCCTTTCTCTAAAATCAATAAATAACAACAACAACAAGTAGAGAACACTAAATCCCGAAAGGGAAGTGAGCTCTCACTAAAGGAACTTCTAAAGAACTCGCTTTTGGAAGATGGTCCAGAAAAAAAAGGTCTGACATGCTGAAAGGAATAGTAAGCAAAGATTCAGGTAAATGTGCATAAAAGTATACAAGTACTGACTATATAAAACAACAACAATGCTGCTTTGGGATTAAAGAAATAGAACAGACTGTATCCTGCCCTATTATTCCAAGCAGCAGGGGGCCCTGACTCAGGGCGATGTACCACGACCAGAGGACGCAGGTGCACAGGGGACCCCCCCAGCACTGAGTCTGGAGTGAATAGAGGCACCCTTGGACACCTGTACTCTGCTTGGCACACAGAAGGGACTCGGTATGTATTTGACGAAAGAATGAATAAATGCTGCACATCTCTGCCTGTACTTATCAATGACAGGAGAATGATACACGGGCCTTACAGTAAGATGTGCTCCATGCGTACAAATGAACACAGCAAGTCAATTTGCTTTCCACCAACAGCAACATATTTAGCTGCTTCAGAAGTGGGAGGTACAGTTTCATTTGGTATAGATCTTGAAGTACAAGACTAATAATGCTCATTTTTTTAAAATAAAGGAAAAAGACCTCCCATTCTTGGGGTAGGTTTTACTCAAGTAAATACCCAAGCTGCTACTCTGACCCAACATAAATATGACCCACAAAATGTGGTAAAAAATTTCACTACAAAAAATGCAGGGTCCACATATTGATGTCGACATACAAAGATAAGTGAACAGCCCCTGTAAATTCACAGATGAGCTAAGATTTAAAAAAACAATGAGAAAGACAGACAATTGGGAAGGGAGGGGGAGCTAGTGAGAAAAGAGTAAATCATACACAAAACAGCCAATAAAAAAATAAAAAAGCAGTTAATATACATGAATAATGGATGTCTGATTTAAAAGCAGTTTACTCCGATATGATGTAATTTTTGACAATCAGCCAGAGAGACTATTTTGTAAGTCCTTGCCAAAGATAAGTCAGAGCGTGAGGCCTGGTAACAGGCGTATCTGTGAACATGTGGAAAATGACTTTCACCACCATCCCAAAGGTGACTTTCTGTTGGCAAACAAAAACTTGCCTCTCAGGTGCACTTAGCAGCAGCCACCAGCAAGATGCAAAGCTGGAAGAAGCAGACCCCCGACAGCACAGACCCCTGAAACACAGCACCCCTCCACCGTTTCCATGATATGCTCTGGCACCGTCCACGCTCAACTGCAGCACAAAGGGAGGCAGCCTGGGCTGCTTTCATGTTTAAGTTTTAATTGGAGTGACAAGCCCGCAAGGCCAAGATATTTCAGGGATGGGACGGTGTTGCTGAGCATCGCCAGGCGCTGGGTAGGCAAGGCCCGTGTGCGTTCCCCACCACCACGTGCCAGTGCACCTGCAACCCCCGCTGTTCCAGGACTGGACTCTGCCCGGGAAGGCTCTGCCAATTACCGCAGACTTGCCAAACTCAGGGGCTTTGTGATGTGGGCAGATGTCTACAAAGGATCAGAGCGAGGCCAAACCAACACCTATTGTGACCTAAGCCTGAAAGAAACCCAGAGACAAGAGTACGCTCCAGTGCAAATGCAGGCAACACAACCCACCCCCGACCCTCACACCCATAGGTGCTGGAAACAATAGGGAAGGCAGGTCCACTCTGTGGAGTGAGAGAAGCTCTAGCTTGGCTTCGGAAACCTCCTCAGACGACCTCTGTCCTAGCGCTGGAATAAGAAAAGAGACCACAAAGAATGGGCTCCTGCAGACATAAAACGAGCAGGAGAGCTCATGGCCCCAGCATTTAGTCCAATGACAAGATTACAATTACTATGTAAATGTATGACTGAAGCTGAAAATCCTCACAGCCTCCTTTTATGCTCCCAACAGGCCTCATCATAATAAAGAGCATGGACAGTTTCTAAGCGCTTCACAAATATTAATGACACGTAACTAATCATGGTCCCCAGGAGAAAAAAAGTTAGTATTAAATCTATTTTATATTGGGAGGAAGACTGAGGCTGCAAATTAGGAAATGAATTCTTAAAAATTAAAGGCAACTTGAATAATTATTTTTTAAAATGGGAAGATTACATGTGAGATGACTGTGATATAAAGCTATCTGTATAAAATTGAGGATATTAGACTGGCTTGGGTATCAATTTTCTATTCACTAGCCTGGCAACTGCTGGTCTGGCCCCAAGTTAGACAAGACAAAAGCTCAGAAGTGGATAGAGTGTGGCTAACACCAGAGAACTAAAACAAGTGACAGCTGATGGAGGAGCGTGAAAAATGAGTGAACAGTGAGGACCTCTGGTGTAGGGCAAAGAGTCTACCCATGGTCTCCCCTTCGTACCCCGGAGGCATAACGCCCCTTTAGCACTGCCTAAGGGGCAGGACTGTACCAGCACAGACATATGCTTAGCAGCACTTTGCACATAAAGAACTCTATAAATAGTAGCTGTCTGGATATACAGCCAAAGCATGCAACCTATTCTACAGTGTTAGCATTCTTATTTACAGAGCAAAAGCAAAGATTCCCAACAGCCCTCCCCTTGATCTTCATTAACTGAAAAACAAACTGACTTTTAACCCTTTAACAAACCTACTTGCTCTTGAGCCCTGGCAGGAAGAAACCAAAGCCATGCCTATCCATAAGATGAAACAAAAGCAAAGCCAAACTCCAAGTTCACAGTCTCCCATGGGTGAGAAGCGGTGAACCAGGATGGAAATGCCACATGAATCGTTGGGAAAGCTATTAGAAAAAGTAGGCCCTAAATAAAATTCTAAGCTTAATTCAAAAGACAAACAAGAAAAAGGCAATGATCAGCATACACTTCAATGTAATGGTCTTAGGAGCTTGCTCGGAACTTCAAAAATACTGATCAATGTTTTTGAAAATTAGAAAATGATACAAATGCCATTGGTATACAAACACTATGCAAGTATGAGTGCAGACATAAGATATTTAAGGCACAGAGCCAGCCCTCTCCACAAGGGTTTGCATCTCAAGGCTATTACACCAAGTGACTCAGCAACCGCATTGGCTCTGCAGGAAGCTGAACTGACTTGCCCCTTTCTATTCTAAATGCATTATTTCAAATCAGCTCTTGGGAAAATGAATCTGGTGAAGAACCACAGGACTTTCACTACAAAATGACTTGAGCACAGTTCCCCCACCAGCCAGGGTACCTGTGCTCCAGCCAGCCTGGATCACCCCACTGCTGCTTCCTGGACCCCCTGGGAACCCATCCTCCAAGCCCATTGCCTCTGCCTGAATTGCCTTCTTGCCCAAGTTTTCCCGATGAACTCTAACCTGCCCCCAAAGCTAGTGGGGATAGGGAGGTACTGGTGCTCAGTATCTAACAAGCACATGACCTACCTTTCCCAGGTAAGTAACTTGCTGCAGGTTTATCTGGCTCAATTCCCAAAGGTTACACCACCAGCTTGACTTAGTGGAAAATACTTTTCCCTGGATTTATTTTCTATGCGGTCATCACTCTCGCAAAGGAGTGGTTCAGGATCCTAGATATCCTAGAGCACGCTCGGCTTCCATAAGCAGCGACAGCATTCTAAGAAATGCTTCCCACAGAATCACCACCGTGTTACAGAAGATCAGAGGTGGCCAGGTCCTCAAAGGTCCCCAGTTGAGGTTTCTTGTCTGTCCTGAGTAACCCGGGGGCTCTGTGAGCTGTCTCGGGGTTCACCCAGCACGGGAGGAGAACTTCATGTATTATGAAATTACACTAACAATTATATCACTTACTGATACCATTTTAATACTAAACCATTTTCTAGTATTAAAACAATCCTCTGAATGTTCAATCCTCATTAATTTATCTATATAAATTTCATCACTTTGGAATTCAGCAAATTGCTGTGAAGGGCTCTCTGTGACCTGATGTCCATCTCAATGTGGAGGAAGAAACCCTTGTATTGCTAAGTTGCTGAGGAACACAAGGCTGAAAGTCCTAAGGCAGATGTCATCTGGATTCATCTCCATGTTTCCAGTGCCAATCAGAAATCTAGCATATAGCATGTGTTCGATAAATCGTCATTAGCAGTGACAGTAACCTAGGCAACAAAAATGAATCCTTCTGGTAGTCAACATCACTCAATAATCTAGAAAACTGGTCCCAAAGGACTATCTTCCTAAACTTCTCTAAGAAGAAAGTTAAAACATTTTAAAGGTTTGAGGAGAAAGTGAAAAGGAAACGAGGCATATATTTTGTGAACTTTCCGTTTTAAATTATTCACCCTGCTTATAAAAGACCGAGTTTTTCATTTTTCTCTGGAATAGAACCTTGAACAAAAGAAGAGGTAGACTGCACATTCTGGGGTAGGTATGGGAGAATGTGGTCAGAATCCATGAGCACTGCGTGTCTCATTCCAAGCATCCTCCCAGACAGTTATTTCAACTTGTGACGAGTGCAAGCAACCAATCCAGAGTCTTTCCACGTCCGTGTGAAGGGAATGATTATCATAAGAGATGTTAGTAATTATTTTCCAGCGTGATGTAAGCTGAGGCAGCAGCGCCAAGGCAGCGTCCTTGTCAAACACATCTCAGCCTCAGGATTACTTCACTCGCATTCCCCTGATTACGATGCACGCCGCGTGCTGCTAAATACAACCTGCCACCGAATGCCAAGTACTTCAGAACTAAATTAGAAAATATGTCCAAATACATAGAATGATGCTAAGAGCCCTAAGTGGGTCTCTCTCTTCCTTTATGAGGCATGAGACTCGTCGTCAACATAATGCTCTTAAATGAGGCAATTCTATCTTCTAACCCTCCACATCTGAGAGCAAAATTTAATTCAGGGAGCAAAAGAATTAATGATATGGTATCATACACATGTTTTCATCGGTGGAAGCATTTTTGACAGATTCAGAAAATATGAGACATGGAAACACATCATAAAGGGGTGTTTGGGCACAGAGGGCTAGGGTGGAGTTGACACGGATTTCTGCACTGCAGCAGGAGGAAGCAGGCCATTGCTAAGTAGCATCTAAAAGCAAAAGACCTGTGAGGAGGCCTTCTCACCACATACGCTGGCCCGCAGGACATAGAAGTGATAAAGAAGTTCCAAGTTCCTGCCCAATCATTCCTATCAGCAATAAACATGGCCCGTGGGGTGGTCTCGTTAGGGAAGAGTAGAGTGATGGATTCCTCAGCCCATTTCAGAAGCATTCAGCCACCCAGCAGTTCCAATGGGGGAGCAGCTCAACACAACTCCACAGGTAAAGTAGGAAGCTTCTACCACCTAATCACTTCATCCGGAATTCAAGGAACGTGGATGCTGGACAGAAGCCCAGAGGTCACGTGCCCACCGCTCTTCATTTTACACAAAAGAGGCAAGTTGGCTTATCACCTTAGAAGAACCATGGACTCTCCTTCAAATGGTACCAACTAAGCTGAGAAGGAACACATATCAGTGCGTGTTGCAGCTCTTCCCAACCTAACGGTGGCCTGAGAGGGCTGTGAGTCCCACTGCACTGGTTCTAGGTAAAGCCATGTGATTCGAAACCTTTACTCATCCTAAGTAGTAGAGCTACAAAATAATTTACTGAAGAGTAAGAGCAGACAGATCTCTGCATAGTGCTCTGGCCTCACTTTGCCGTGATCTTTCTGTAAAGCCTGTGAGAGAAAAGATGTCCAGGAACTGCCAGGGAAATGGGATGTACTGCCACCTGCCACTTTCCCAGGGATGCCGCTATAGAGGCAACAGCCATCAAAATCATAAAGGCGCGGACCCCTTTCACTCAGCAAGTCCACTCTGAGGAACTAAGCCTACAAACACATTCAAGTGGGCCAAGTGTGTTCACAGCAGCAAAAGACAGGGAGCAATTTAGCATACATCTAGAGGGGGCTAGCCAAACTCATCAAGGTCCGTCCACAGGTGTGGTACCATAAAAATGCAAAAAGCAAAGCAAAACTAAACCAAAAAACAATATCCAAACACCAGGATGAAAGGACCTTTAAGAAGTTTTGTTGCAGGAAAAAGTAAGGTGCAGAACAACAATATAGTATTTGACCATTTATATTTTTAAAAGAGAGGGGACTGAGGGTATGTCTGGGTAATTTGCTTCATGTGCATAAAGTATCTCTGGAAGGATGTACACGAAACTAGCAACACTGACTTGGCTCCAGGAAAAGAAAGAAGCTGGGTGGCAGGTTGAAAGGAGTGCGGAGGGGTCCTCCCACTGCACATTCTTCCTTGTCGGATCTGTTGATTTCTAAATAAGGTGAATGCATTACCTCGTTTTAAATTACTCTTAAAAAAAAAAGAAAAAAGGTGTTTAAAGATCTGATCTTTTAACAAAAAGTGAAAATAGACAATGGCCATTTTTTTCTACGACTTTATTTGGGCAAAGAAAATGCTGGCAATTCCAAGTGGGGTCCCTAGTCCTGGCCTCTAAATTCAAAAGTCTGGGAAGTTCTATGCCACTAGCCAACGGAGAAGTACAGAGCACGAACTCTCTCTGGTCCTGGAACACATGGAGCTGGAAAGGATCAAACCAGCTGTATTCACAGGCCTTTTCTTAAGGTTAAGTAGGTACATTTTGCTTACATTACTTGGGCTCATTTCCTTAGAAAACTGTTTATTGACAGAGCTGGGTTACTTGACAAGTACCAGTTTGCTGAAATCTGTGCATGAGGCTGTTTCACACTCCAGTGCCAGGAACACAACTGGTGCTCTGTGGCTCTCTGTGCTGAATGCACACACGATGACTGGCTAGCTGGATCTATGAGTGGATGGACTTGAACCATTATTATTTGATGCTCTGACAGCTGTGGTGCCTATAAAATGCTAATGCGATCATCGTATGGGGCAAGGATATCCTCCAACTAAACAAAAATAACACCTCTGGAGTACTTCTACAGGTTAGAGAAATTTCAGTTCCCGACTCAAATGTATTTTATATCAACATTTGGACTTCACTGTCTGTTTTTATCACAGTTAATCAATAATGGACTCCAGCTAAGCCCCAGCTCTGTATCAGGTACAAACGAAGATAAGCCAAACTCTATGTTCTCATAAAGCCTTCATCTGATTCCGAGTTACACAGGCCAGAGGCGCAAACACAAACCCCCATGTGGACGTAGCTCCAGGCAAACTCTACTGCTAATAGTCTGACACCAACCTAATAAAATGTGCTGGGACACACGCTGCCAGGCCAAGCACACACACAGCCAAAACGGCATTCACAAGCAAAGCAACACTGAGCACACATATGAAGCTACCTGGGAATTATGACACTACATTCTAGGATAGCAGCAGGATGACATGGCCTAGCGCACACAGAGATGTTACATGACAATTACGTTTCTTAAAAATGCAGGTTCTTCTGAGGAAGCAGAAAACCCATTAAACTGCATCAGATGGAGAGTCCTGCCTCTGCAAAAATAAGGAAAGTTTCACAGACAAAAGCTTGGCTTCCCTCACATTCGAGTGGGTGGCATTCATGTTGGAGAAACATCTCAACACAAAGTGATTACTAACAACAACCAGCCAGCCACCCACAAGCGTTTGAAGGCTTGCTGTTGCATGCACAAAATATTTGGGTAACTAACTGCTACTGTCAGATTTCAAAGGATGCTTCAACAAATTCTTGTAGCAAATTTACTTCCACTTTTAATTTTAAAATAGCAATGAAAATACCAGTAACAAGTTATTTGAGAGAACACATTTTAAAATAAATTTCCATAAAATTAAGGTATTAATAAGCAGATTCTTATAATTAATGCTTTTAATTGGGTTGGAAATTTTCAGAGACATCCACAAAGTGCCTCCGTACCATCGATATCCAAAGGATGCTCCCAGTATGATTCTGTGCTGGACTCTCCCTTTAACTGATTTCTCAAATTATCCACTATGATTGTATCAAAATGTAAGGCTGTATAGAAATAAATCTACTTAGATAAGTCAAAGAGAAATAGGATCGGCCAGATGAAAAATTTACTGAAAATATGGAAAATTTTAACCAGGCTAGTATTACATATATCTATCCCCTCACTACACTGAGACTTGAGAAGTAAATGGATAACCCAAACTTGAAAGCATAATGGATTAGAAATTAGAAAGCAAATACGCAGTCTTTCTTCTCTCAACAAATGAGCTCACCAGGGATCGGAAAAGAAAGTTTTTTAAAGCCCCAGAAAGGAAACCACCTTCAGAAAGCAATTGCTGTCCCCTTCCCCCACTTCCTAGGAAGACAAAACACAGGAGTTAGAGCATCGCAGACTTGTCAGCCGACATACGCTGACATATGCACTCCTCAAGCACAAAGAGAGAGAGGCCTTCTCACAGTGAGGCTGCAGGAAGCCACATGCCTTTCTAGTGCCTTATCTATCTTACTGGATGAAGAACATAATTGGAATCCAGGATGCTTCAAATTTTTGAGTACCTACTAAGTTGCAAAATCAGTTAAACCTCATAAATGAGACCTGACCTTACAGGTGACTTACACGTTAGGGGAAACTATGTAAAAAAAAAAATCACAAACCGAGGCCAGCATTGAACTACAACTGGTAGAAATACCAGGAGGAACACAGTGATGATTAACTGTCACATGACAAGCATGATGCTTAAAGCTTTACAGACATGTTTTCATTTAATCTGGCAATTCTATGGTGTAGGTATTGTTATGAGCCCCCTTTTACCAGTGAGGAAACTGAGCCCTAGCCGGTCTGGCTCAGTGGATAAGAGCGTCGGCCTGCAGACTGAAGGGTCCCAGGTTCAATTCTGGTCAAGGGCACATGCCTGGGTTGTGGGCTCGATCCCCAGGAGGGGGCGTGCAGGAGGCAGCCAATCAATGATTCTCTCTCATCATTGGTGTTTCTATCTCTCTCTCCCTCTCCCTTCTTCTCTGAAATCAATAAAAATATATTTAAAAACAAACGAGGAAACTGAGGCATACGGAGGGTTAAGCAACCTGCTTCAGGCCACACGGGGCAGCAGGCCGCAACAGCGCCATGGAGAAGGCCTCGTCCCCAGGAGGAGGAGCTGCCAGGGGCGCCAAGGCGCAGAGAAATTTCTTCCTGGGGTCACACCACTGCCAGGGGGTGGAGAGCAGGCGCATTAGGGGGAAAACAAATAAAACTTGATCCCCCTCTCCCCTGACCCCCCTGGAGGAGAAAGCGACTTCCATAAATCAGCTTTAAGACTTTGCAGACTAAGTACTTGGCCTACAGTCAGGATAGTAAAACGCTAGGTAGTGATTACATTTAGTAATCATGCAAAGCATTTCAATTAAAAACTTTTCTCCTTGCTTCTGGCTCACAGAGTACTGGAGGTACTTTTATGCACTGTTGGTGAGAATATAAATTTTGCTGCAACCTTTTTTCTATAAAGGTATGTTTTTCAGTGTATAAAAGTACCTATATTCTAGATGGATATCTACTAGAAATTATTACCAGTTTTGTCTGTGGAGTGGGGTTGGGATAAAGGAGGAAAAAAGAAACAATTATTTTCACCTCATATCCTTTTCAAATGCTTGAATTTTTTTACCACGCTAAATATATATTTCCTGACTACAGCATCTTGGAGCTTTAATTGTTTAAATTGCCTTCTAAAAAATAAAAACTGATGTTCTATTTTGTACCTTGTTTCCTTCGTGCACCCATCCTAGACTCTTCACTCCAAAAGCAGCCTGGTTGGCCGAGACATCCAGACAGGTGACGGGCTGCCCGTAGACGTGGTGGAGGGTTCTGGCAGAGTCGTCAGCCTTCAGCAGGTACACCAGATCTCCAGCAGTGGCCACTGCCACAGGGTACCTTTCGGTATCTGGAACTATTTCAAGGTAGTCAACCTGGAAAGGATAAGGGTTGTTTAGTCCTTCAGGTTCCACATCCAGTTCATCCTGACTTGGTCAAAATGTATATACTTCCTCCTACATGTCAATGAGAAGACCAGCAACCCCACAGAAAAAGACGGGCAGAGGGGCAGTTCACAGGAAATGACACACAGTTCTTACACAAATGAAAAGATGCTCATCATAAAAGAAACACAATACATTCCTAATATGAGAAATATAAAGTAAAAAGTCACCGAGGTACCATTTTCACCTGTCATACCAGGAAAGATCACATCGTCTGCTGAGACACTGGCCGAGAAGTGAAGGGGACAACCACACGATGGGTCCCACTATGGCTGGGGGGATGTAATCTGGTCCAATGTCTACAGAGGGAAATCGGCAGCACTTTCCACAATGTCAAGTGCACTTACGCTCTGACCCAGCAAGTTCCTCCCAGGACTTTCCTTACAAATAAACTCGCATTTATGTAAAACCACGTGTGCAGGTTATTGGCTAAAGCTTTACTTTTTCATCACTAAAAACTGGAAAATGCTAAACACGCATTACTAACGGACTACAAATAAATGACAGTCGATTTTTTGCGCTGAAATACCACGCAGTCTTGGGCAAAAGCATGAAGACAGATCATCTCTAAGGTGAATCTGGGCGAAGAGCAAGGAAGCAAGGTAACGGGATTCCCAGTGTGCTAACGTGTGTGCATGTGTGCAGAGGAAGGGTGTGATGTACTTGGCTTGTACATGCATAAATCTTCTAATCATGGCTGCTTTCAAAGAGGGAAGAGTTGAGGGATGAGGTGCAAATGGTGTTACTCACTGTAAACTTTATTGGGTCTTTTAAATTCTGAACCCATGCAGGTGTAACAGTTATTCAAAAGTATCTTTAAGCCAGAAACTGAATAAAATTCACTCAGTTCCAAATGAGCAAAAATCACATTTTAACATCTGTGCCAATACCAAAAATGCGTTGCTAAAAGGTTAAAAGTATCTGAGTTACCTCCTCTCTCCAGGTTTTAATGCCATCGGGAGCAGGAAGGCCACGACCAACAGCATTTTTGTGCCACGCCCTTCTCTAATCGCCATGTGTATGGGAGGTCCCTTGAAGAATGATGTGCTTTTCTAGATCCCGGAGTGGCACACTTCCCCAGTGCAGTTTACCACAGGTTCTCACCTCCCTGAGTAAATTCTGAGAGTGAGACAGCAGGTGAGCCAAGCCATTCAATTATGAAAATCCACGGTGTAAAAGGACAGTATTGCCCTGAAAACAAGATAACTGAGTCCAATGCTGAGGGCTGTCCAGGGGAGCTGGAGACAGAGAGCGAACATCTGGGTGGCTCTGGTAATCCTCGGCCCCTCGTCCAAAGCCCAGGGCCCATCACAAAGGATGATGTTCTAGGCTAACATCACAAACACGGGAGCGCTGCCACTGCGATTTGGGGAGCCTATCTGGGGAAGACAAAAGGACCCAGCGCTCTAGGCCAGGGGTGCCTGCCAGACAAGGCAGCCTGTGGCCACCCCTCATGCAGGGTGAGAAATAATACACAAAGAGTGTTACAGCACACGCCTCCAGCTTGCTCCCTCTCTCTAGTCTAAAAACCATTTCTTACTTTCCTAAGACTGACATCCCCAGCCCAGCCATTTAATTTCATCTTAATGTTGGATTTTGGACAGACCAAGACGCTCTGATAGGCAGTGGCTGTGCCACTGCTGGGAGCTGTAAAACTACTTCAAAAACCATCCAGTCTGTGCCAGGATGCCACCGATTGCCAAGGCAGGATTTACATTTTATAGAGGGACTCACATCTTAAGTAATTGTCTGAGTTCATATAATTACTGCGATTCTACAGTGTTCTTTAGTCAAAGACCAGATAATAAGCACGATAGTAGTTGTGAAAACAAACAAATATGGTACTTTCACATTTTTTCTCATAAAACCCAAGATGGGAAAACAGCCTCAGGCAGTTTTGGGGAACACTAAATCCAAACGGCCGAGCCTGGATCATTAGAGGGACAAGCAGCTTATGGAGGTGAGGCAGTAACACTCGGCTTTTTAGTTATTCAATCTAATAAGATTCTCACCAGGAGGAAAGAGAGAGGAACAGGATTTGTTCCAAGTCAGACCATCAATTTATTCTTCAATGTTGGCTCTTCTGTTCACTCTCCTACTAGTGCCAAAATCAGGTTTATTTAAATTAAACCCAAATTCAGCACAGACTTAAACTTCCTTCTACCAGCAAATCACCTGCTACCATTAGAATGCAGAGGCTCCCGTACAACTGAACTCAGAAGCAAGCTCCACGTGAAGAACTCTTTAAGGCTGGCTCAGCTTCACACATGACATCCTGGTACATGACACCGACTTATACCTATTTTCACACAGGAGCTACTTTTACTTCCAGGTGAAAAAAACGTGGGGTGAAGAGAGCTGAGGATGGAATCCTCCTTGCCATAACGACTGGGATAATGTCACTGAACTCATTTTCACTTCTGTACGAGGCCAGAAGCTGACCTTAGATTTCAAGGGGTGGACGTCCTGTGAAAGCAGATGAGGACCATGGCAATGAGAAACTCGAGCCCTGAAGTGAGCCCTGGGTCCGAATCACACCTCCTGGCTCTGAGGCTGGGGCAGGTCCAGTCACTGATCTAAGTTCCTCTTGGCTTCTTGGTAAACAGGGAAAATGATAGTACCTGTTTCGCAAGGCAGTGGTGAGATTTATGGATGTGAGGCCCACAGGGAGTCCTGAGTGAGTGAGAGCTGCCAACATCATTACTATTTGTTTATATTTGATTCAGAGGTTCTAAGAATGAAAAATAAAATGACCAGACTAAAAGCTCACCAGTTTCTGAACTTCGAATTCTGCAGCTATTTGCCAATATCCTTCGTCATTGGGATGCAACATCACAACATCGAAAGCAGAAGCCGTGGCAACAGTGGCATCTTCCTGGCTGAGGGCTAGTGCCTGTATTCTTGCATCGTGCTCAAAGCGGTGGATAGGATACTTTCCAGTCCTTAGATCCCAAATATTAAGAAATCCTACGTAGAAAAAAAAACAATGTGGATAACTTTAAATTTACTTCAATATGAATTTTCAATTTACTTCATAAATTTTCAATTTACTTCATATGCACAATTATAAAATAACAGTTGTTTAAAGAAAATTAAAAAATAAATGATAAAATATTTGCATCACATAAAACAAAGGGCCAATTTCTATCCTATATAATAAAAGCCTAATATGCAAATTGTCCCCTTGGGAGTTTGACCGAGAGTTCGATCGCTCGCTATGATATGCACTGACCACCAGGGGGTGGCACAGAACATGGCAGGCAACCATCAGCAGCAGCAGGGCACTGAGGGAGCGAGGGAGCGAGGGAACGGGGAGGCGGGGAGGCGGGGAGGCAGGGAACCTGATCGGCCCTGATGGTTGGCCAAGCCTAGGGGCCCTACCCGTGCACGAATTTCGTTCACCAGGCCTCTCGTTATATATAAAGGGCTTCTAAGATTCACTAAGGAAAAAAAAGCAACTGAAAGCTGAGTGAAGGACATGAGTATGTTGTTCACAAAAAAAGAAACACAACCGACTCAAACATAAAAATGTCAAAATTCACTCACAATTAGAAAAAGATAAATAAAAACTATAATACAATACCATTTTTATCAGTCATATTGACAAAGATAAAAAATTTCATAAAATATTTTGTTGTTGACAATTCAGGGAAATGCGCTCTCAAATTGTTGGTGGGAATGTAAACTAATTCACCCACTTGGAAGGCGATTGGATATTTACGAAATTACAAATGTATATAGGCTAGTCACTGTAATGCTTTTAATTATGTCAAAAGATTGCAAGTCTTAAATGTCTCCATAAATAGAGAGCTACTTAAATAATGTCACCTCCATACTTTGGAATTTAAAATGACCAGTTAAAAAAAGACTGAGTCAGTCTTTTTTCTTTTTTTTAATTTTTAAAATTTCTTTATTAAGGTGTTACATATGTGTCCTTATTCCCCCATTACCCTCCCATTCCCCCCCCCCACTCCAGCCCTCACCCCCTGTTGTCTATGTCCATTGGTTAGGCTTATATGCATGCATACAAGTCCTTTGGTTGATCTATCCTCCTTACTCCCACCCTCCCCTATCTTCCCTCCGAGGTTTGATGGTCTGATTGATGTTTCTCTGTCTCTGGATCTGTTTTTGTTCATCAGTTTATGTTGTTCATTATATTCCATAAATGAATGAGATCATGTGATATTTATCTTTCTCTGACTGGCTTATTTCACTTAGCGTAATGCTCTCCAGTTCCATCCATGCTGTTGCAAATGGTAAGAAACCCTTTTTTATTGCAGCGTAGTATTTCATTGGGTAGATATACCACAGTTTTTTAATCCACTCATCTGCTGACAGGTACTTAGGCTGTTTCCAAATCTTAGCTATGGTGAATTGTGCTGCTATGAACATAGGGGTGCATATATCCTTTCTAATTGGTGTTTCCAGTTTCTTGGGATATATTCCTAGAAATGGGATCACTGGGTCAAATGGAAGTTCCATTTTTAGTTTTTTGAGGAAACTCCACACTGTTCTCCACAGTGGCTGCACCAGTCTGCATTCCCACCAGCAGTGCACGAGGGTTCCTTTTTCTCTGCATCTTCGCCAGCACTTGTCATTTGTTGATTTGTTGATGATAGCCATTCTGACAGGTGTGAGATGATATCTCATTGTCGTTTTGATTTGCATCTCTCAGATGATTAGTGACTTTGAGCATGTTTCATATGCCTCTTGGCCTTCCTTCTGTCTTCTTTCGAAAAGTATCTATTTAGGTCTGTTGCCCATTTTTTGACTGGGTTATCTTCCTTTTGTTAAGATGTGTGAGTTCCCTATAAATTTTGGAGATTAGGCCCTTATCAGATATAACATTGGCAAATATGTTCTCCCATGCAGTGGGCTTTCTTGTTGTTTTGTTGATGGTTTCTTTTGCTGTGAAAAAGCTTTTTATTTTGATGTAGTCCCATTTGTTTATTTTCTCTTTCGTTTCCATTGTCCTAGGAGCAGTATCAATGAAGAAACTGCTTCGGCATATATGTGAGATTTTGCTGCCTGTGGATTCCTCCAGTATTTTGATGGTTTCCCGTTTTATGTTTAAGTCCTTTATCCATTTTGAGTTTATTTTTGTGTATGGTGTAAATTGGTGGTCTAGTTTTATATTTTTGCATGTATCTGTCCAATTTTCCCAACACCATTTATTGAAGAGACTGTCTTGACTCCATTGTATGTTCATGCCTCCTTTGTCGAATATTAATTGAGCATAGTGGCTTGGGTCAATTTCTGGGTTCTCTATTCTATTTCATTGATCTATATGTCTGTTCTTGTGCCAGTACCAGGCTGTTTTGAGAACAGTGGCTTTGTAATACAGCTTGATATCTGGTTTTGAGATTCCACCTACTTTGTTCTTCTCTCTCAGGATTGCTGCAGCTATTCAGGGTCTTTTTTTATTCCAGATGAATTTTTGGAAAGTGCATTCTAGGTCTGTGAAATATGCTGTTGGTATTTTAATGGGGAGTTCATTGAATCTATAGATTGCTTTGGGTAGTATGGACATTTTGATGATGTTGATTCTACCTATCCATGAACACAGTATGTTCTTCCATCTGTTTGTCTTCCTCTATCTCTTTTTTCAGTATCCTGTAGTTTTCCGTGTATAGGTCTTTTCCTCCTTAGTTAAGTTTATTCCTAGTTATCTTAATTTTTTTGGTGCGATGGTAAATGGGATTGCTTTTTTAGTCTCTCTTTCTGTAAGTTCATTATTGGTGTATAGAAATGCCATAGATTTCTTGGCATTAATTTTGTATCCTGCTACATTGCCAAATTTATTAATTAAGCCTAATGATTTTTTGATGGAGTCTTTAGGGTTTTCTATGTACAGTATCATGTCATCTGCGAATAAGGAGTTTTACTTCTTCTTTTCCAATTTGGATGCCTTTTATTTCTTTTTCTTGTCTGATCGCAATGGCTAGTACTTCCAGTACTATGTTGAACAGGAGTGGTGAGAGTGGGCAACCCTGTCTTGTTCCTGTTCTTAGAGGAAATGGTTTTAGTTTTTGACCATTGAGTATGATGTTGGCTGTAGGTTTGTCATATATGGCTTTTATTATGTTGAGGTATGATCCTTCTATTCCCACATTGCTGAGAGTTTTTATCAAGAAAGAGTGTTGGATTTTGTCAAATGCTTTTTCTGCGTCAATTGATATGACTATGTGATTATTATCTCTCAATTTGTTTATGTGATGTGTCATGTTTATTGATTTGTGGATATTGTACCATCCTTGCATCCCGGGATAAATCCTACTTGGTCATGGTGTATGATCTTTCTGATGTACTGCTGGATCCGATTTGCGAGGATCTATGTTCATGAGGGATATTGGCCTGTAATTCTCTTTCATTGTGTTGTCTTTATCTGGTTTGGGGATTAGGGTAATGCTGGCTTCATAGAATGAGCTTGGAAGTGTTCCTTCCTCTTGAGTTTTTTGGAATAGTCTTAGTAGGACAGGTTTTAGTTCTTCTTTGAATGTTTGGTAAAACTCTTCTGTGAAGCCATCTGGCCCAGGCTTTTGTTTGCTGGAAGCTTTTTGATGACTGCTTCCATTTCTTCTATAGTTATCGGCCTATTGAGATTTTTAGAATCTTCCTGATTGAGTTTTGGAAGGTTGTATTTTTCTAGGAATAGGTCCATTTCCTTCAGGTTGTCTAGTTTGTTATAATAGAGTTGTTCATAGTAAATTTTTTAACAATCCTTTGCATTTCTGTGGGGTCTGCTGTTATTTCTCCTCTTTCATTTCTGATTTTGTTTATTTGGGTCCTCTCTCTTTGCTTCTTGGTGAGCCTGGCTAAAGGTTCATCAATCTTGTTTGTCCTTTCAAAGAACCAGCTCTTGGTTTCAATGATCTTTTATACTGTTGTTTTTTTTTTGTCTCTATGTCATTTATTTCTGCTTTGATCTTTATTATCTCCTTCCTTCTGTTCACTCTGGGTTTTTCTTGTTGCTCTCTTTCTATTTCTTTGAGTTGTAGAGTTAGATGATTTATTACCATTTTTTCTTGTTTTTTTTTTGAGGTAGGCCTGTAGAGCTATAAACTTCCCTCTCAGGAATGCAAGAGTCAGTCTTATATAAGCTGTATGAAAGGATCAACAAAATATACTGTTAAATGAAAAAAGTAAAGAGCAAAATAGTAGTATAGTATGTTACACTGTTCTTGTGTTTTAAAAAATTTACACACACACACACACACACACACACACACACACACACACACACACAAATGGAATATCCTGGAAGGACACACAAGAAACTAGTAATGGTAACTGGCCTCTAAGGAAAGAAACCAGAGGTAAGGAAGAAGAGCAGGAGGGAAGTTTCCTGTTACCTCCTTGTACATACTAAAATGTTTTCCAAAAACTATCTTTACCAAGAAGTTAAATTTTTAAAACATGTTTTCATGCAAAAAACTTAAGAAGAATTAATTGTTGAGTAGTGCTAACATATAGAGTTAACTCCTTCTACTTGTTCACTCATTCATGCAACAAATAATCACTGAGCACCTGTTCTAGGCCAGGCCCTGCTCTAGACACTAGCAATGCCTGAAAACAGCCATTAAAAGTAGTTTACATCCTCCCTCACCACCTCCTTCTTCTAGACTACCCCTGGCCATGGTGCTTTATCGCGCACAGTTGTAAAAACCCAAGCTTGACCTTGCCGCACTGGTTAAAAACTGATTTTACAATCCACCCTCTTCCAGCACCTTGACATGTCTCCACCTTTCTCAAACTGTCTACGGCACTGCTTTCCAAGTGTGGGCCCAGGACCATCAGGATCCCCGGTGCTTGTTAGAAAAGCAAATTTTCAACTGGAGCAAAAGCTTGAGTTTGAGAACCAGCGGTCTACAGGAACTTTCAGTCCCCTGCAGATATGTACACTTTTCTGTATTTGCGATGCCACTGATTCTTTTTTCTCACCAAATCATTTCTTCTTTATGACCCCAAGCTAGTTCTTTTCCCTCAAAGGTTTACCCAAGAAAAGAATTACTTTCTGTAGATGCTGGATAATGGTTTGTTCCAATTCCAACTGATTTTATTTTTTCAAAATTCACAGAAACAATCTGTGGAGATAACACAGTCCATGGCTATTTCTTTGAGTTCAAATCCAGCTCCACTACTCGCTAGTTGAAGGCCTTGGGTTGAGTTATGTAAAGCAGTGAGCCTGTTTCCTCACCTGTAAAACTGAAGATAACATTACCTACTACCCAGGGCTGCTGGGTAGATTAAAGGAGATAAACCACATAAAATGCTGGAGACAGACCAATCATTTATTTTTATGTATTCTACAGTTCCTGCTGTGCATAAAGCATTTTTAATCTATTAATAACACTAATTTCCTCTATTGCTCATCCATAAATCCAGTCCTATTACCTACAGCTTCCTACTACCTAAAACAGATGTAGCTTCTCATGTTTCTTCTCTTTGTGATCCATCTTCCCATCTTTCTTTTTTCTTGCTTTGTACTTTTGTCTTTAAACAATAAATTATTTGAACTTATGAACTCACTATGAAGTATGCTTCAGCACTAAATAAATATTGTCAGAAGAAAATAATACCTTTGTGTTGCTTTGCCAGACTTTCAAACTGTCAGTAGACTTAAGTAGGTGATTATAAACCAAAGCAGAGCTTTTGAGTTAAATGTTGCTTCATAGGTAAAATAGGATGTTCAATATCTGAAGTACAAGAATTATGATAAACTTGGGGGATAAGCAGACCACAAAGGCTCCACAACACATTCCCTGGCAAATATGCTGGTAAATTCTTTCCCTTCTGACTCAGAAGAAACAGACGTGCAACAGAAAACGCCAATGGCTCTGCACATAAAATAGGAGACAGGTGCATTCCAAGATGCGCCTCTTGCAAATATTTCTGCGTGGCATTTGTTGGGAGACGTCACAATCAGCAGTAGAGAGAAGTGAAAGTTGCTTCTTGCAAGGAAGTTTCAAGCATGCAGACACTGTCAATGTCTACTTTCATCCAGTGCTCACGTCGTCTTGGGAGGGGCATCCATCCTTATCCTCATTTTACAAAAGAGAAGAGACAGAAGCTCTGAGTGGTTAAACAACTGTCCAAAGCAGCTAGGTGCATGAGGAGGCTGGGCTGGAATTTAGCTAGAAACGTGTAGGATGAGCAGCTGCATTTACAAGTGCATAAAAAAACTGTGAGATCGATGAGTAACTGACGTCAACTCACCCTGTGTTCTGCCAAGTGTGGAAGTTATTCAACCACAGCTCACTCTAAGCACACATGGAGTTTATCTATAAACACATTTTTCATTATTAATCAAGTATTGGTTTTGTTGGCATCATTTTTCCAACAGAATTTTATGCAATAAAATAGGCTTCCCCACAGGTTGAGTTTCACAGAGCTATCCTAAGAAGGGTCTTTTGGAAAATACATTCTAGGGCTCCATCAATTTAATTCTCTCTGAATGCCTATTGTGCCATCATCTTTGTTATTTTCTCTATTTCAACTGTTAAGTGTAGAACTTGGTCAGATCCTCACTTGTCAATGGTGCCAGTGTCATCTGCACAGTCCTCCAGGACCACTTTATGGTGCATAAAATTTAGGATTGTTATGTCCTCTTGATGAATTGACCCTTTATTATATGAACATCCTCTATCCCTGGTTATACTCTTTGCTCCGAAATCTACTTTGTCTGAAACTGACAGAGCCACTCCAGCATTCTTTGGATTAATGTTAGCATGGTATATATTTTTTGTCCTTTCACTTTGCTGTGTCTTTATATTTAAAGTCAGTTTCTTATAAATAGCATATATTTATTAACTGGTGTGTTTAAACTATTAACTGGTGTGTTTAAACTATTTATCTTTAATGTGATTATTGGTAAAAATGGGCTTAACCTACCATTTTTCTATTTGTCCCATTTGTTCTTTGCACCTTTACCCACTCTTTTTCTGTTTTAATTCCTTTGTTGGCTTATTAGCCAAAACCCTTTGCTGTGTTATTTCAGTGGTTGCTTTAGGATTTTAACATACACCTGTAACTTACCGCAGTCTACCTTCAGTGATATCATACCACCTCTCACATGTAAGAGCTTCCCAGCAGCTACTTCCATCTCCTCCCTCCCAGGCTTTGTGCTACTGTTGTCATACTTTTTATTTCTACATGTTATAAACCCCACATACACTGTTGTTATTTCTACATAAACAGACGATTATCTTTTAAAGAGACTTAAGGAGAAAAGCCATTTGTTATTTATCAGTATAATTACCACTTCCAATGCTCTTGCAATATAACTTTTATTAAATTCTGCAGCTTTTGTAAGATTTGCAACTTCACTTTGCAACTATTCTATTGGATATTTGACCCAAAAACACATGGGCAAGGTGGGCAGGAACAGACATAGCAGCCAACAGGGAGGGATGTTTGAGTGAAAGCTAATTTTATAATCAGCTGATTAATTAGTTGTACTAAAGGGCCGGTGCATGAAATTCATGCACTCGGGTGGGGCATGAGGGGGGGGGGGGGGTCCTTAGCCCAGCCTGTTCCCTCTCACAGTCCAGGAGCCCTCGGGGGATGTCCGACTGACAGCTTAGGCCTGCCATGGGCCAGCCAGCAGTCAGCAGTCGGACATCCTTAGAGTTGCTGTGGAGGCCAGCTGTGAGCCGGCTGAGCAGCGCTCCCCCTGTGGGAGCACACTGACCACCAGAGGATAGCTCCTGTGTTGAGTGTCTATCCCCTGGTGGTCAGTGTGTGTCATAGTGACTGGTCGTCCCGCCATTTGGTCTATTTGCATATTAGGGTTTTATTATATAGTATAGTTATGTCATGGCTACTTTTACAACCTCAAATACTCGGAACAGTAAAAACTTGAAATATAAGACTGTTTTATACCAATGCCGCAGATTATCATTCACGTTAACCAATATGTAGCCAAAAATAAATTAATGCAACAACACATTCAACAAGTAGCTGCTGAGCCCTGCTCTGGGCCAGCCACTATCCTAGACACTGGGAAACCACTGTGCACACATCAAAACAAAGCAAAGAAGTCCCTGCCTGCATGGAGCTGACACTCTAGCGGCATCCACCCAGCATCTCACATGGGGGGACATAAAAAGGACATGATCCCTATTCTCACAACACAAACCTCATACTGAAGAGAACCCTAAGCATTTTAATAACTAAAATATAACAGAGACATATATACAAAGTGCAATAACACAATACAGAAGCTTAACTTTTTGTCATGTTGCAGAATTTTAAGATCCCAAAGAGGAGCAGCTAATTTTCCCAAATATTTCAAGTTTAACTGGGTCCACATCCACTTCCTGCATTAAGGAAGAAGTAGTCAAAGCCTGTCAGAAACAGGTGGTGATCCTTAAAAATCAGATGGGAATTCATTTGAAAGGCTAAGCTTTATCATATTGCAGACACAGACTAACACAGATTTGGCTCCTGATATTGTGTGGCTTTATGAAGTGGCAGGACTGTGTCCCTTTTCTGCTACATTCCTGGCTGGGTAGTGAATTCAGAATACTGAATGTAGCTGAAAGTCAACAAAGGTTTGCTGAGCATTCGTCTTATGTTTTAGCAAGAGAACATTTGGTTGTAAGAAACAGAAATCCACTGAAATGCTTATATACAAAAGAAAACTCACTGGAAAGGAATGGGACTGTCCTGTGGAACCTAAGGCAGGAAGTATAGGAACCAGGAACATTCGGAACCGAGGCAGTTATGTATGTCTCACCACGTATCTTAACTCTGCTTCTCTCTCAACTGTCTCGACCTTCTCTGCCTCCACAAACCAGCTTTCCCTTTCCCAGCTCCATGAAGTCATCGACTCCATGCACACACCTGACACTGAAAATCTGAGGCCCAACCGGCTCATCCCATCCATGAAGCAGCTGCTCCCAGGGCCAGGGTCCTCATCCTTGTCCAACCAGCTGAGGCCAAAAGTACTGTGAACATGCTGCCTCTAGAGGCAGTGGGGAGGGATCTCAGAGCAAGGAGGCACCCTGAAAGGTGTCTACTACATGTATTCTGCCTGCCAGGCCCAGGTAAAAACGAAAGGAAACCTCAGCAAATGCAAAGGGAGGTTCTGTGTAGTTCTTTACTAGCGACTTAAGAGGTATGTCATTGCTATCATTCCCTGAACCAGGCAGAATCCCTAAGAGCTGGGGTTTAGGGCTCCCACTTGCCCCCCACTGGGAAAACTAAAAGGGGAGGTGTCTCTCTTTCTCCCCAATAAAACCTCAATAGCTAGACCAGGGGTGGGGAACGTCCAGCTCGAGGGCCGTATAAGGCCTGAAAAATCATTTGGTCTGGCCCTGCCAAGGCATTAGGGGTGAGTTAATTAAATGTTTGACCAAATATAGCAGGCTAATTTTTAAGCTGATAATTTTGTATGGCCCGCGAATGATGTTATAACTATCCAAATGGCCATTGGTAGAAAAAGGTTCTCCACCTCTGAGCTAGATGAAAGATGCTTCATTCAGAAGCTAGTGCTGGGACCCAATAATGCTGTTTTATCTACGAAAAGGATGCAGACAAAAGAGAAAGGGTCTCTCTAAAAAATACGAAAGAACACAATGAGTGAAGACCCAATCAAGTAGACAGGAGTAGGGCCTGGCAGTCCTCTGGGCTCAGGACCCTCCACCTTGACAAGGGCAGCAGGGCTGAAGGAACTCCTGGTTCACCCTAGACGAGCAACAGTCATTAACAATGACATGAGTAACGATGGCCAGTCTTTTGAGGAGACATAAAGCCTGCTCAGCAGCTGTGGATGGGCACCCATGCCAGTTTGTAGCATGCCCCTCCCACCTCCCAAAGGAGGCCAGCCAGAGTGTGGTAATGAAACTGCACATAGTGGAAATGGGCTCTAAATGAGTTTAAACTGATTTATGCTAGCTTTTGTAAAGATGACTTGATATCAGGAAAGTGCTACCACTGTGAAATAATGTCGACGATCCTTAAGACCTCCGCCTAATGGTACTTGCACAGAATATTTATATTCCTCATCATGGGAACAAGGACCATAATGGATACCATTTTTGTTTTATTAGGGATGCATATTTAAATTAATCTGCTATTTGCCTAAACAATTAGCTGCTTCTGTTTGTGTGCACAAAGCCAAAATTGCAATTAGGCTTCCATCAAAAAGATAAGTCCCAACTAAAACTGTCCCGGTGGAGTCATAAGAGCTCAGGGCAGAACTTTCCAAAATTATTTTTTAGCATAATGGTAATTATGTTAATTGCTTGAAAGGTAAATAACTGCTGAACTGGTTTTAGAAAAAAACACACAATTGGTATTGCCCCTCCCCTTTAATCTTTTTCATGCACCATAAAATTTAAAACAGGTTACCAGTTTAGAAAGCCAGAGACTGGTCACTTCTTGCACTAGTTTGTCTTAGTGCTTTCTTAATTAGAACTTCTTTTAGCCAGGAGCTCCTACTCTCTCGAGCTTGTGCAATAAATACCTGAGGCTTGGCCTCAGCTTCATAATAGTTAAGTAGACAGGATCAATTAACTGCAGTTCAGAGACACTGAATGAAGCAGACTATTTATAAAGACAGCTGGCAACCTCAATTTCCACCATGTACATAAACACTTGGGTATCAGAAATTAAGGAGTCGAAAGAAATCCTGCAACAAGAGGAAAGGCATTTTAACAAAAATGTTAAATATACCCACAGCACTCACTAAACGTGCACCTCTTCATTAAGCTATGAAGTGAACACCAGGGATGTAAAGGTGGCATAAGTCTGAGAAGACAAAAACACTTGCTTTCATGGAAGAGGTGGCCCGGGCACGATTAATATCAGTGCAAACAAGGGTCATAATGCTGCATCCACCGTGCATGTCATACTTCACATTCCAGCTACATAAGCTCTAAAGCTGAACTCTATTACTTACAAAACAACAACAACAAATAAGCAAAAACACCAATAAGTAATGAAGCATTCCGGAAGCTGCATTTTAGATTGACAAGTAAGAAATCTGGGAGAATCAGGGGCCAAGCGGGTTGGAGGAGAAAGAACACTTCCTTTTACTATATATATTTTATATTAATCTGCTATTTGCCTAAACAATAGAAGAAGTTCTAATTAGGAAAGCACTAAGACAAACTAGTGCAAGAAGTGACCAGTCTCTGGCTTTCAAAATATACAAAATATATTTTGGTGCTATTTGTTTTTCTACATGTAATACTGTAACAAACAATTTCTTATAACCTGTATACACATCGTTATAAATAGTGGTATGATTAGTAATAGGATATTTTGATTATTTACTAATTCCAATCTTGATCTGCATAGTTTTATAATATATAACTCTGATGTACACAATTAAATTAAAATCTCAAATTCTACTTCTGACCCATCAATGGGTTAAGGTGAAATAAATTCCAGAACATTCCACACCACCACCACCACCACCACCAGTTCCCCGGATCAAGCCAGGGCAGGACAGCCCAGCACAGGGCCTAGACCAGGCTGGCATTCAGGCTTAGATTCCTTGTTCATTCGCTCTCTCTTTCTCTCTCTCTCTCTCTAACTACCTACTGGTATAAAGAATATATGCCTAGCCCTAACCGGTTTGGCTCAGTGGATAGAGCATCGACCTGCAGACTGAAGGATCCCAGGTTCGATTCTGGTCAAGGACATGTACCTTGGTTGCGGGCACATTCCCAGTAGGGAGTGTGCAGGAGGCAGCTGATCGATGTTTCTCTCTCATGGATGTTTCTAACTCTCTATCCCTCTCCCTTTCTCTCTGTAAAAAAATCAATAAAATATATTTTGTTAAAAAAAGGTATTAGGTACCTCTTGCTTTAAAAATATATATATATACACCTATCTTCAAAATTAGTTTCGTTCACATGTTGACTGACATAACTATAATATTTAGAAACATAATTTAAGACTGATGCTGGTAACTGTTGAAGCTGAGTGATGGGTACATGAGGGTTCGTCATATTATTCTGTACCATAATAAAAGGATTTTTAAAAACAACAAATTGAAAGACTATCAGTAACAAAAGTAAAAACTACCATCTTGTAAAAGTAAAAAAATATCATTTGTGTTTTACTCATGTTTTCAGTAGCTACACTACAAAGTGACTTCTCAGACCAAATGGACTGACAATGCAAATTCCAGTGATGACATTTTGCAGCTTTTAGAAACCCTGTCCCAAATCCTCAAAAGACCTTGAAACCATACTATAAATTTCCTTTCAATAAAATTATTAAATGGCTCAAAAACAAAAAAGAAAAAAAATCTAGATGTGAAGATTTAGATTATAGCAAAATGGCAGTCAGTTTTGAGTTACCTGTTATCAAGTGAAAATGAGAAAGGAAACCACAGATAATCTAACCTCTGAACTTAGGCATTCAGATCCCAATGCCAATCTTCCCAGTGTAGGTGGGTTTTGTCAGGAGGACCCTTCACGTTTGGGCCAGTAGTAAGGCAAGTACAATCTATAATAATAAAAGCATAATATGCTAATTAGACTAGACAGCCGAAAGACCTTCTGGACGTCATTCCAGATGTCCTTCCAGACAAAGCAGCAGCAGCGGGGGCCGAGGCAGAGGCAGTTAGGGGCGATCAGGCAGGCAGGCAAGTGGTTAGGGGCAATCAGGCAAGTAGGCAGGTGAGTGGTTAGGAGCCAGTGGTCCCGGATTGAGAGAGGGATGTCCAAGGGGTCCTGGAGTGCAGGCCAGGCTGAGGGGACCCCTCTGCCCCATGCATGAATTTCATGCACCAGGCCTCTAGTGTTAAATAATAGTAGTGAACGTGAACATCTTTGCTTTGTTTCTAATCTTAAGGTGACAGTATTGTCTTTTACTATCTATATATATAAAAGGCTAATGTGCTAAGTATCCAACTGTCCAACCCGTCACTATGACATGCACTGACCACCAGGGGACAGATGCTCAACACAGGAGCTGCCGTGCTGCACTGACGATTCTCTGGTGATGCACCCTGAAACCAGAGAGGAGGGAGCCTGGTTCCTCGCCAGACTGTGCGATTCCACCTTCGGCCGTGGGTTATGTTGTTGCTGGGGCACTGTCGGCCACGAATCTGGTTTACTGCACACTTACGTTTGTGTTCCACACCCTATACAACAGCAACTTTGCAGAGTGCCCTCTCACACTCTGGGACCCCTTGGAGGATGTCAGAGAGCCAGTTTCAGCCCAATCCCCGTGGGCCAGGCCAACACCACTCACTCCACAGATGCAGGGGAGGGACTGAGGGAGGTTAGCTCCAGGATGTGTCCAGCCCATCACACCCAGTCTCGCCCCACTGGCCACCTTCTAATTAATTTCCTTTCAATGTGCACAAACCCATGCACCAGGTCACTAGTTGAATATAAAATTAGCTGTAGGTTTTTCATAGATGCTCTCAAGCAGATGTAGAAAATTCCCTTCTTGGTCAATGAACTAAGAGTTTTTATCATGAATACAAATTGACTTTCATCAAACATTTTTGTTTTATTGAGATGATCAGATGGTTTTCTTTATAGTCTATTAACATGATGAGTTATATTGACTGATTTTCAAATGTTAAACTAACCTTGAATTCCTGGGATGAATGCTAACTGGTTATGATGTATTACCCTTTCAGTGTATTGCAGAATTCAATTTTAAAATATTACATTGAGGATTTTTATGTCTATATTCATGAGGAATATCAATCTGTAGCTTACTTATTTTCATGTATCAATTATACTTTTTTTTTCTTTATCTAATTTTAGCATCAAGGCAATGTTAGCCTCATAAGTTGAGCTGGGAAGTGTTCCTTCTAGTTTATGGAAGTACATAAAGTTGGCATTATTTCTTCCTTAAATGTTTGGTAGAATTCACCAGTAAAGTCACAGAGCTTGCAGTTTTCTTTGTATAAAATTTCTAAATTAGAAATTCAATTTTTTAATGAAAATGAAGCTATTTCATTTTTCTAGTTCTTTTAAAGTGAATTTTAGTAGTTGTGTCTTTTAAAAAATTGATTTATCCATTTCATCTAACTGGTTGAATTTAATGGCATAAAGTTGTCTAAATATTTCATTATAATCCTTTTACCATTTGTAGTCTCTGTAATGATGTCCTCCCCTCTTACATTCTTGATGTTAGCAATTAATTTCTTTTCTCTTTTTTTCCTGATCACTCTGGCTAGTATTTATTAATTTGATTGATCTTTTTAAAGGAACCAGTTTTCTGTTTCATTGATTTTTCTGTATTGTTTTTCTCTCTCTTCTATTTCATTGATTTCTGCTCTTAACGTTATTACTTTATTCTTTACACTTATTTTGTTTTTCTTTTTCTAGTTTCTTAAGGTAAACAGTTATAATGTTGATTTGAGACTTTCTCTTTTCTAATGAAGCACCTAATACTATAAATTTCCCTCTAAGCACTGCTTTAGCTACATCCCATACATTCATCCAGTTATTTTGCTAATTTCTTTTGTTATTTAGAAGGAGTATACTGTTTAATTTTCAAATATTTGGAGACTATCCCTGCCCCAGCCCTGGAGTCAGCCATTTCTGCAAGTAGCCCTGGCTCCTTTCAGTGGAGAGTGATATTTTCAAGATCTAAGCACTAGGTGAGCTCATTCCTACTAGGCTGTTGCTCCTTTTATACCTTCTCAGCCAACAAAGCTAGGACATACATGAACATATATGCTTACACACACACACACACACACACACACACACACACTTCTATTTACTTCTCTGTTTACATTGAAAATCATGAATTTTACAGACACTTCCTATTCCTATCCGGCCCCACAGGGCTCATTCTGACTACCCCCTTTTCCATAGCTGTACCTCCCTTCTCCAATAAGAAGAAAACTGGCTCCCATCATCCTCAATATACGTACCTGCCCAATCTCCCTGTAGCTGCCAACCTCCCGAACCCGCCGGGCCACTGACCCACTCAGACTCCCTGCTGCACCTGTCCCTGGCCTCACTGGGCTGCCTTCCTACTCCATGTGCCTGCGTAATGGTGTTTTGACTAAAAAGGCAGGCACATTTTGCTTTTAAAATGAGAATATATTCCACAAATATAGGTATTCCTGCTTTAAAAGAGCTCTAGGGTTTCAGATGAAATAAATGCTACAACCAAAATTGTAAGTATTGAAAAGGAAATTAAATTCTCTGACTTAAAATTTGATTATTTTCTTCCAAAAAACAAATTCATGCTTGGTTTTCATTAGGTAAATTAAAGAACTTGGACAATTTATTTCTCGAGTTTCAGCTATCTCCTCAAAGCCTCTCTGTGGTACTTACTGCTCCTTTTGGTTTTTAAGCTTTTACTACAGTTAAGCTTACTTTGAATTTATGTATCAGACTGTCTTATTAAAAATCAGTGTTCAGTAAAACCATCCAATAAGCCAAAGGATTAACACCAAATCTTATATCATAAATTCAATGTATCACTTTTTTTCTGCATGAGAAAATTATTTCAAATTATTTTCACTAGTAACTTCAAAACTTCATAGTGACACTGAAATTGGTCACCTGCTGGTCTGTGCCTACAGCATGAGAACTTCCCTCCCCAGTGCTTCTTAAACGGGAGAGCTCTGGACCTCTAAGGTTCACCGGTGTGCTCCCAGCGTGAGACACAAAGCATTAGAAGGCGTGTAGGTGGTCACTTGATGCCAACAGCCTGTGGCTACAAAATGCAAATTCAAATACTGTAACCCCGCAGCATGGTTCAGCTACAAAGTCAAAAGATGCAGATTCTTTTTACTATTTTTAGATTACCATAAAAAATACCCAGATTTTGAAAATGTTCCTAAAGATCTCACAACTCCCACCCATGATTGTACCTGTGGACACCTGTTTGAGCAATACTGCCCTATTAGTTACAAAGCATTCATAAGCAAGTGTAAAACAAGCAGAATTTCAAACTCCTCTCACTGAAAATAGAAAAACCTTTAAAAAGCATTTTTATTCAGTAATTTCCTCCATCACAGAAACAATCTCTATGGCTTGCCTTAGAAATCTAACACCCTAGACCGCACCAGGTGGCAGTCAACGTTCAAGTTCAATGCCTTAAGAAATAATAGTATTTCCTCAACACAGAAATAACCACCTCAGTTCAGAATTCTGCATTTCCTTTTTTAACTCCACTCTGAACAGCTTTAAAATGTGAGCACTCCTACTGTTAAGAAATTGTTTAAATTTATTAATGTATCCTACCTTTGAAAAGGAACATATTGGGTATATTTTTGTTTTGTTTTGTCAGAAAGTTGTTCCATTCTGTTTTGTTCACTGAGAGTCTAAGATTCCTAAATCTAAGCACAGTAGACAAAGGTTTCAGGCAAGAACTGATTACTGAAACTTCTAAAAGAAAAATGACAAGAAAGGCCTTGAAAAAAAAAACACCACAAAATTCTCCCTATCCACAGCCAATTGTCTCAGCCATCTCCAAGTAATGCTTCAGTAAATTCATAACCCACTTCTCAAACTTCCATTTTGACCAGGGCAGGGGAGGAGACTGAATATTGCACTCTAAGGTTAGGGCACTACATTCAAATGTCATCACCCACATACAAATAAGAAAGAGAAGCAAAATGATCAAGAACTGATCTTTTACTAAACAAAATCAGTCTCCATAGCCGCCTAACTAAAACACAGTCCTGCTGCTCACTGCTGAAAAGAAGCTTGGAGAGACCCACTTCCATCCATTGTTAATATGTCAGTAAATGAGAAATCAGAGCCACTGCAGCCCAGGGCAGCACAGTCCCGGACAATGGAGCATGTGTGTGTCAGACAATTACACTGGGAGTGCTGCAGAAGTGGATAAGCCACTTTGCCGTGCTTGATGGCACCAAAGACGACTGTTGGCTGTCCCATCTAGGTTTCCACATGCTAAACTGCACTGGGTCTTCTCCCACTTAGGGGGAACAAGTAAGAACTTCTTTGCACCTAAGAAGAGTGTAGCCTCATTTCTCTGCAAAGAGTGAGTTTTCAAGACAAACTCTGTGAACAGGGAGTGGGTTTCCAGTACGCTGCCGTTCCCTAATGCTGTGGCTCAAGGCCAAAGGCAGGCAAGCATGGAGCAGATGGAGTCCTGGCAAGGTCTCCCACTGTCCCTGCATTAGCAGCATCTGCTCATTACTCAGAACCTTCGCCTGCTTTATCTAATGCTCCAGGAAAAGCATTTTGATTTGATTCATTTTGGTACGGTAACGTGCAACACAATTAGTGGTAAAATCAACTGGAGGATGGCCAGTGCTGACAATCGGAAACAAGGCAGAAGAAATATGAGGCCAGTGGGTTGGAATTCAAAAAATCACAACTGTGGATCACCTTGCCAAAGCTCAATACCCCAGGTGGGTGTACAGTGTTCCTGTGCAGCAAGGAGTCAAAAAAGGATGAAGGGATGAGTCACTTTCTCCCAAAGCTGTTTCCATCTCTCCTCTGGATCTGATTCTTTCTATGCGTGGATCACCATCAGGTCTCAACGGCTACAGAGCTTCCCTTTGGCACAACCAGGGAGCTGAAGTTCATTAACTCATTTTATTATCCAATTCTTCTCTTCTGTGGGGCACAGTTACAAATTTCATACAGCAGACCCCACAAGGTAAGTTTCCTTTCTGCCCTGTTGTACCTAAGAAGAGCCTGTTCTCTGCTCCTGGAAAGGAGGAATGTAAAACTGTACGTTTGATTATTTCAACCTGTCTTTGCCCAGAAGTAGCTACTCATGAATATGTTGGTATAAATACTGCCGTGACAATCTGTTAAACTGAAGTGAAACCAAAGACAATGCCACCTGAGGTCTGCGGAGAAAGTGAGAAGTTGTTGTTTACCGCAGAAATAATAACAACCCCAATCAGACTGGTAAAACAAGCTTAGAGTAACAGAGAGGCAACAAAAAACAAGAGCTCTTATCAAAGAAACAATCCTAATACCAAAAGGAATTTGAGACAAGTCACAGATTTCAGTGTGAACGATGCAGGCATGGAAGTGCTGCAGACTTTACCTAGAATAGGAATAGCTCCTAGAACAGGACACAACTGATAAACAGAACGATGTGAATGTGAAAAACTGGACAGACCACTGGACCAGAACTTAACATCCAGAAACAGACAAATACTAAAAGAATTCATACCTAAAAACTTGTAAAGGCACCACCTCCAACCAGTGAGGTAGATAGAGATGGACTTTCTAAAAAGAGATGCTAGAAAAAGGATATACTCCAATTCATCTCTCATGCTATTCCAGGATGGACTCTATATTGATCAAAACTTAAATATGAAAAACTAGCCCAGCCAGTGTGGCTCAGTGGTTGAGCATCGACCTATGAACCAGGTCATGGTTCGTTTCCTGGTCAGGGTACATGCCCAGGTTGCAGACTTGATCCCCAGTGTGGGGCATGCAAAAGGCAGCCAATCAATTACTCTCTCATCACTGATATTTCTATCTCTCTCCCCCTCTCCCTTCCTCTTTGAAATCAATCAAAACATATTTAAATACATATATACACACACATATATATCGTACATAATAAAAGAGTAATATGCAAATTGACCCTAACAGCAGAACAACCAGGAATGACTGGTCGCTATAACACACAATGACCACCAGGGGGCAGGTGCTCAACGCAGGAGCTGCCCCCTGGAGGTCAGTGCGCTCCCACAGGGGGAGTTACGCTCAGCCACAAGCCAGGCTGATGGCTGCGAGCGCAGCACTGGTGGCGGTGGCGGTGGCAGTTGTGGTGGCAGGAACCTCTTCCGCCTCTACAGCAGCACTAAGGATGTCCTACTGACGGCTTAGGCCAGATCCCTTGGGGAGTGGGCCTAAGCTGTCAGGTGGGCATCCCCCAAGGGCTCCTGGGCTGCCAAAGGTATGTCTGACTGCCAGCTTAGGCCCAATCCCCTGGGGGACTGGGCCTAAGCCAGCACGTGGACATCCCCTGAGGGGTCCCGGACTGCGAGAGGGCGCAGGCCAGGCTGAAGGGACACCCCCCCCCCACGAGTGCATGAATTTTCATGCACCGGACCTCTAGTACTATATATATATAAGTAGAAGGAAAAGAAAAAGTTATAAGTAGTAGGTACAGATGTGAAAAAACTCAACCTCTCCCACACTAAGAGAAATGTCAATTGCAATTACAGTTGGATACCATTTCTTTTCTATCAATTACGGTTGGATACATTTCTTTTCTGACAAATACCTAAAAGTTTGAAATATACTTTGCTCATAAAACTGTAAGGAAACGAGAACGCCTTGCTGGTAAGAGTGCAAAATAATATAACCCCATTTGCATTTTTATAGGAAACTATAAAATGTCATTTATACAAGGTTTTCCACTACAACACTGTAATAGCAATAGATCATAAACAATACACTGTTTCCCAACAATGGAACTGTATGCAGGTATGGAAAAGAAGTGTATTTTGTATAAACTAGCATGCACAACCTTTCCAGATATGCATGTTGCCCTGGCTAATGTGGCTCAGTTAGTAGAAGGGTCATCCTATACACTGCAAGGATGCAGGTTTGATCCTGGCCCTGGTTGGAGTGCGTGCAGGAGGCAACCAATCAATGTTTCTCAGATCGATATTTCTCTCTCTCTATTCCCATTCCCTTCCCCTCTCTCTAAAAACCAATGACAATGTCCTTGGGTGAGGATTTTTAAAAAAAGATATGCATGTGTATCAGAGCATTATTCACAATAGCCAAGGTATGGCAACAACCCAAATGCCCACCAACAGATAAATGGATAAAAAATATGTGGAATGTACACACAACAGAATATTATTCAGCCATGAGAAAGGGCAATCTCTTACCATTTGCGACAATATAGATGAATCTTGAGCATATTATGCTAAGTGAGATGGTCAGAAAGAGAAAGACAAATACTGTATAATCACTTATATATATGGAATCTAAAGAAGTCAAAACTGTAAAAAAACAGTAAAATGATGGTTACCAGAGGAAATGATTGATGGTGTCTAAAGGTATAAACCTGTAACAAGTAGTAAATGAGCCATAAGGTTCTAATGCACAGTATAATGAATTTAGACAATAATATTGTACCTGGCAATCAGACTACACTATATATGAAAGTAACACACTATGCACCTTAAACTATACAATGTTGCATATCAAATTTATGCAATAAAAAAAGATATGTTAGTAAGTAAAAAAAGCCAAGTTATGGATTACTATAAGATGGTATATCATCCTTTATTTTAAAAAGGGGGCATAAAAATTGATATTCATATTTGCAATGCATAAATACTGCAAGGATTAACAACAAACTAAAATGCATGGCTGCTTTAGAATGGAGTTGACAAAAATGAGTAGAAGCAAGGCTTCCCAATATATTTTCATTGTGTTATTAGTTATTTGTATTAGTTTGATTTTACATCCTCAAAAATATATGCTTAGTCAAAAATATTAAGCTATAAAACCCACTCCTTTATGAATTAAAAATTAAAATCTCACACACACATACACACACAACCACCATCTAGAAAAATAACCCACATAGTTCACTGAAGAGTAAATGACAAATTAATAAGATATTTTAAATAGTCCTTAGTCTTTTCTTTTCAACCGGAAAAGATAACAGAGCTCTAGCCAGTTTGGCTCAGTGGGTAGAGCGTGGCCTGCGGACCAAAGGGTCCCAGGTTTGATTCCAGTCAAAGGCACGTACTGTATTGTACTTTGGTTGCAGGCTCCTCCCAGCCCGGGCCCTGGTCAGGGCTCGTGCAGTAGGCAACCAATTGATGTGTTTCTCTCACATCGATATTCTGTCTTACTCTCCCTAAAAATCAATGGAAAAATATCATCAGGTGAAGATTAAAAAAAAAAAAAAAAGATAACACAAAGAGAAAAGGGGAAGAATGCGGAATTTGCGGAGAAAGAAATATAAACAACTAATAACACAATGAAAAGGTGTTCATATAAACATCAGTGAGATACCATTTCCACCTCTGTGACAGGCACTAGGAAACAGTCACTCTCATACCCTTTCGGAGGGTACGTTGGCCATCTTTATAAAAATGTAAAAGCATCTGCAGCCTCCACCTCGGTAATTACTAGTCATTTATCCCTCTCTCCTCACTACTTGTAAAAATACTTGCACAAATCCATCCATCACAATATTTGTTTAAGGATATTGCTTGCAGCACTGTTTTTAATGACAAAAATAAACCATCCATGTGTGCATCACTGAGGGCCCTAAGAAGTAAGTTAGAGCACAATCATGTGATGCGATACTGCACAGGCTGGAAGGAACGAGGGCCACCTGTAAGTGGTAATACCGAAAGATACCAAGATGTGTTGTCTGGAGAAGAAAGCAACGGTGCAGAAAAATACCTAGAGTAGCGTCTACGCGTGAAATGTGAGGGGGGCTTAGAGGTAGAGGAACAGGGAGGAACACTGCAACTTCTTTCTGGATACATTTTGTTTACATTTCATACTTTTTTCCTGTTTGAATTTTAAGTATGAAATTTCATTTAAAACCAAGTTATTTAATATACACTGAGTGGCCAAATTATTATGATCTCTGAATGCATCAGAAGCCTGGTGCATGAATATATATATCAGAAGCCTGGTGCATGAATTCGTGCATGGGTGGGGTCCAGCCAGACTGGCCGGGGGAGGAGACATGGCGGTTGGCTGGCCTGCCTGCTGGTCGAACTCCTGGTTGAAGAGACAATTTGCATATTAGCCTTTTATTATATAGGAGGATATACACTGAGTGGCCAGATTATTATGCGTTCAGAGATCATAATCTGGCCACTCAGTGTATATTTTTGCAATTACGTGCCATGTACATGCAGACAAAAGTAGTTTCTCTATCATATCTACATGGTCTCCCAGTGTTGGTGACAAAGACAATTCTAACCAACAATATAAACCTGCAGCACACTTCACATCACCTCAAACTCTGTTTTCAAGCTCACGGATATGAGAAGTTGGGGTACAAGAGCTGGGTGCCTGTTTCTGTGTCTGTGTTCACTGTTACCTGACCAGCACGACGACCATGCAGGGCCCCAGGGACACAGCACAGTTCTGGATTCACCAATGATTAATGACTCATCCGCAAGCAAATCACTTAGCTGGTGGCTCTGGACCTGTTTCCCCTTCAGAAGAAAAATGTGTATGTGTGCACATGTGTCTGTGGCAGGGGAGGCTACTGGATACTTCTAAACCTGTATGATTCTAACTTAAAAGTACTACAACATTTCATTGATAATTTGGAAAGCAGCAAACACACTCAAGCTGCTCATATGTTATCTATCCAGGATCTCAATAAACAGACAAAAAAAGTTTACATACCAAAAGAAACCCAGCTTAGCTGAATATCTAAAGGCTGAAAAAAAGACCATCAATGGGTCCACTAATGTCAAGCCAAAAGAACAGCATTCATGCTCTTAAAATAATAAAATGAAAATATTTTAAAGATGTCAGCCCTAATTTTTTTTCAATGGCATATGGATATGAAATTCCCCATAACTTACTTTACCATAGTGGTTTCCCTCTGAGCCAACCAATAACACTAACTCTGAAGATCTGCAATGGGGCCATGACATGAACACGAACATTCTAAACTATCTGTGTTCCAGCTTTCAGGCAAGTAGGGGAACAATTTCTGGAAATTCAAATTTTACACTATAGTGGAAGTCAGGAGCATGAGGAAGGAGTATAGGATTTTCACGGCCATTTCAACTATTATTCCTATTAGCTATAAACTGTCAAGTGTTCCTGTATTAGACTATTCCCAACTACTTCTGAAATCCACAGTTGCTTGTGTGCAAAAATCAGTCCCAGCGAGACAACATATTACCATAAATCATGTAAGTGCCAGAAAGGTAGGCACTGACTTTAATTTTTCTATTTCCATATTTGTCAATAGATGATCTATGTCTACCCTTTTCACTGTTCCCTCTGAACTAGGCAGAGACTAAAGGAAAAGTAGGCCAAGTATATTTAATATTTTACACCAAACAAGTTCTTTGTTAAGATGGCTTACCAGCCCCGCGCCTGACTCACACCAGCCTGACAGCTCCAGTAGGAATGAAGCACCAGTATAATGGGTGCTGTGCTCCAATGCCTACAAATGCATTGAGGGTTATTGGCCAACTTTTTCACATAAAGGCAAGAGTGAGTGTATGTGTGTGAACATGTGTGTGTGCCCACGTGTATGTATGGAGGGATTACATGGGGGAGCCGGCCACAGCTGCTTAATTTTTGTAAAGCTTTTTTTTTTCCTTAATAGGGAGGAGGGTTGTGGTTACTTACCGTCCTCATAAGCTGCTACTGCCAGCGAGCTGTTTATCCTCACAAAGGAGACATATGGCTGCATTCCAGGCTCGTCCTCCTCATACTCGGAGTCCAGGAAGGGGGCTACGTAGTCCCAGGTGCGGGTGTCCCACACCCTCACGTCCCCTGATGTGTATCTGGAAAAGAAGGGCCTAGTTGGTTCCAAGTGGAGACAGAGAGCAGGGCCATAGTGGAGAGAATGGGGAGAGCCTTAAAACTACAGAGGAGGAAGATTTGGTTGGAGTGGAACCACCCCTGCAACACTGTTCAGATGAGTGACTCCAACAGGAGAAACTGTCACCCTGGGTAACAGAAAGGGTGTGAACAACTTTCACATTCTCAGAGCACAATGCTGACAACTTCAAGAGAACACTATACCATAAAAACGTGGGTATCGAGATCTCCTTGTTTTTCCTTTTACACTATCATAACCTTAAGTTCTTCCAGTAAAGAGATCACTAGGAGAAATTTGTAGAAGCCACAGTATTTACATACATACACACACAAGAAAGACAGGCAGAGAGAAAGAGAGAAACTAAGGACTAACCATTTTCCAGGCACAAGCTTTCTAATACCTCACCCATGCATCAGATTTGACTGATTAAAGTCCCTAAAGACTAATTGATTTGCTGAAACAATTAAATCTTGCCTTTAGCAGCCAGACAATGCTGCCTTCTCATGAAAAGCTCTTGCTGAAATGCATGACACTCCCAGTTTTGCCCACTTAGAAAATAGAAGCCCTCACTCTCTGCTATTACTACTGCCACTCCAACAAATGAAGCTCTCCATCAAAGCCACGGCAGGGCCAGAACCTGCTCAGACACAAGGCCACGAGGAAAATGGGCTGGCCAGATGATGAGGTGGTGCACTGCCTGCCACTGGGGTATTTACGCTAAGTTCCTTACATCTGCTACAGAGGGCTCCATTCAACATGTAAAGCAACTGCGGGGAGGCATATCAGAGATGTTGTAAGAGTCCATATGTACCCACACAAACACAGGCAGACAATTTAGGGGGTTTCCAAGCCACTGTTCTTTCAGGGTTTCTTTTAATATATTTTTATTGATTTCAGAGAGGAAAGGAGAGGAAGAAAGAAACATCAATGATGAGAGAGAATCGTCGATTGGCTGCCTCCTGCACGCTCCCCCTGGGGTCTGAGCCCGCAACCCGGGCATGTGCCCTGACCGGGAATCAAACCATGACCTCCTGGTTCATAGGTCGATGCTCAACCCTTGAGCCACACCAGCCGGGCCTTTCAGAGTTTCCTTGATCCCACGTTAAAAGTGTGGAGTCAAACACAATAACCTCTGAGGTTTATTTAATTACTGCAATCTATGGCATGATTCATTACAAAGTAGTTATAGATCAATTTCTCATGTGAGATTTCTTAATAAGGAAACTAAGAATACTCTTAATTCAGGAGTGCTTCATTTATTAAAGGCAGTAAGTAGTCTTTCTCTCAAATTAATAACTGGCAGTAAATACAAAGACTGTGTAATTCAAAGGTCATTCTGTCACAGATTCTCTAGGTTGGAGGGTCCTCTCCCTACAGACAGCATGTGGAGAGTGTGCGTGTAGAGAGAGCCAAATAAGAGGCACGTGCTTTCTAAAACTGGACTGATGGGCCTGTTTGACCACTCATCCTCAGTAAACAGAACGCTCACTCCACGGTGTCATTAGCCTGATGATGCACGAGCAAGGGTGGATATTGATAGCATCGCGGCCGAAGCACGGCTGCTGGCTCCTGGGCCCTCCAGGCAGTGTTCCAGATGACCCTCCATAATGAGGAACCCCACACAAGAACACACACCCCACTGCACCAAAACTTCCAGGCTCACCCTGACTCTCTGGAAATGACTCAGACAATCCCCAGAGTAAGGCCACTTCGTTATTAGCGAGAGACATTTAACAGAGATGACATGTTTGGAATTCTAGACTGTGTGAATAGATTCTTAGGGTTAATTTCGAAGTGAAAGGAACTAGCCGATTCAGAAAAGAAAGGTGAGAAGGATGACAACATCTTTCAGAAATTCAGAGGTGAGTGAAGAAAGGGAATTTGGAGATCAGAGAACTAAAGAACTTGGAGAAAAAGAGTGCACAAACCAGGAAAATGTACTTCTACTCCATAGTCTCAGTCATTCTGTTTTTTATTACCTGTACAAGGGACCACACCAGTGGTCTTCATGTGGTCCTTTGTGACACCCCTTAGGTGCCACAGTACAGAGGAGAGAATTCTAGTGGTTGAGCTCCACCCCACCCCCAGTCCCTTTTATATGATGAGGTCCCAGGTAAAACAACAACCACCAAACAAAACTTAGAAAACTGCTGAATCCCACAACAGTGACCTGTGAGATGCAACGTGTTGCTCTCTCATTACTTAGGGAAGAGGAGAGAGGGAGGGCAGAGATGCCACAGAGAAGAGCACTCCATTAACATCTAATACTCCCGGCGAGCCTCTTCTTCCATGAATGAAGTTGTCCCACTCACGCTGCAACTCCACAAGATTAAATTAAACGTGCAGTCCTCAAAAGTTTCAGCTCACCACCAAAGTAGCCCGTTGCTGAATTCCTTATTTTTGCTGGTGATTTTCTTTTTTTGCCCGCTACCCACACTGCAATATACGTTCAAATCGCTGCACCCTTTCTTCTCTTCCCAGGAATGCCACTCTAGTCTACATCCCCCAAGCCCTCACAGCCCCCCTACATCTAAGCCTCTTCCACCTCCAGTCAACCCTGCACAAGCCAAATCCTCAAAAATACTTGACTCCATGAATCATCCTGCCTTTGTCCTTTACCCTCCTAGACCATGTGCCTTATGATCTATACAGCCTAGACTTACGCTCAAGGCAACTGTGTGTGTGTGATTATCTGACTGTTCATCTCCCCTACAAACCTACAAGCTTCTAAAGTCAGGGGCTGGGTCTTGCTCACAGCTGTGGATCAGTGACTGGAACTGTCAGACTAGAAGAGCACTGGACACCCAGAAAGTCCTCTGTAAATACGTAGTCCTTAACACCTACTGGAATGAAGTTGTAATTACTAGCCTAGCACTGAGAACACTCCACAACTTGGTGCCCACTCCTCTTCCCAGCCTCATTTCCCACTCTTCCTTAGCAGGAGCCAGCCTCCATTCATTGGCTTCTGAACACTCTTGCCTCTGAATCTCGGCTCACAGCATCCAGCTTTTTTTGGAGGCCTTCCCTCCTCCCCACTCAGCCCAGTGGGTCTCAACCTTGACTGCACACTATAGAATCACCTGGGATGCTTTTAAGACTCCCAATACTCAAGCATACCCCAGACCAATTAAAACTGACTCTCTTGCCCAGCCAAGGTGGCTCAGTGGTTGAGGGTCGACCTATGAACCAGAAGGTAATGGTTCAATTCCTAGTCAGGGCACATGCCCGGGTGTGGGCTCGATCCCCAGTGTGGGGTGTGCAGGAGGCAGCCAATCGATGATTTTCTCTCATCACTGATGTTTCTATCGCTCTTTCCCTCTCCCTACTCTCTGAAATCAATAAAAATATTTAAAAACAAGAACAAAAAACTGACTCTCTGGAGGTGGAACCAGGTATCAATATTTCCAATGTGCAGCCAAGATTGAGAACCTCTGACCTACCCCAAGTCCACCAACTCCTCAAGGTCTAGCAAAGGCTCTCCTCCTCCATGAAGCCTTCTCTGACTCAACTACCATGCCCCATATCTGAAGAAACGGCATTCACTGCTACATTCCATGTCTCCTCACTGTAAAGTCCCCATGAAGGCCATCTCTCATTGCCACAGCCTCCATCACAGTGCCTTACACACAGCTAACAATAAACAAATGGTTGAAAGGGGACATCCACAAGTCACTCAAATGGTTTCAGTGGCACCTCCTTCCATATCTGCTGCCCACCTTCCAGGGCTATTGATCAATGAAACACCCAGAATGCACACAGCAATATGCATTAGGATTCTTGCATGTGTTTCTAAACTGATTAAAATTATTATAAAACACAAGATAAGCTAAATTATTTCAGTAAACATAAGGTTGTCCATAGACAGCCATTTAAATTAACTCCAATCTTCATGGCTAAAGAGCATGATAATAACACAAACATGTTGCTACAAAATGACTCAGGAAGCAAAATGTAAGCGACTTTACGTCTCTTTCATGATAGGAACAGAGAATAAATAGCGTGATGACTCCATTGCAGGTTCTAAAATCTAACATGGGTGAAAGCAACCACAGCAGTGGCAATGGGACTCAGTGCTAAAGAAACGCATTTTCACCAGGGTAAAACATTGGTGGGGGCAGAGGGCCCTGGACCAAACCCTAAATGTGATCTACAAGCACTTACCAACATTGGCCAGGAGAAGCAAGAACAGATATCCAAGCAAGGTAGGGGAAAGGGTTGATTTTTCTCCAGAGCTCCAGATGTCTTTATCGCTGCCTAATGGCAATTACACTCAACCAATTAAGACACCACTATGACAGTTGCATTGTCAGTAAGCCTTTGGACCCCAATGTTGATGGCTCTCTAATTAGTGCCTGTGCAAAGTACAACTGCAACTAATGGAAGAGCACTAAAGAAACAATGAAGAAGCAGCCTTTTCCAAACCAGTAAGGATGTCCCAACCCATGGCACGGGCCAGTGAAACTGTATGCCTTCGCCATCTTTTTTTATGCTTGGCAAGGCCGAGTTTACCTCCAAATAAATGGGTCACAGACCACAGCTGATTTTTTTGTTGAAAGAATGGGAATAGAGCCTCTCTCAAGCTCAGCACGCCAGAGCAATTGCCAATTTAAAATGATTTATCACCAAAGAGCTTTCATTAACTTGTAAGTCTCCAATAAACAGACTACTGATTTGGACTAAAATACCGGAAGAAAAAGAGGGAAGACATACAGCTAAAAACGACCTTTAACCTTTCTTTTCATATAAATGTCCAGCAGGGTGAGAGAGACCGGGCATGGTTTCATTTTGCTTCCAGGTGCCAGCTCCTTTGTTAAAAACAATATTTGTCAAAGCTCTTCATAATAACCTGGGGGGTTGTTTTCATTTAAGAAAGCTGGAAATGGGGTTAAGTGACTTACACAAGGTCACAAGAAACATTTTAGTGGGACAGCTGGGATCAAAACAGGTTCTTGGGCTTTTTTCAATCTGCTGCTTAGCCAACAAGCCACTCCATCTCCTCAGATGATAGTGTCTTTAAACTAATACAGCTTTTAAGAACCATCCCCATTTAAGTGCAATATAAGGAATTTATTGTTTTCAATACTGTGACTCAGGTTTGCAGGACACAGCCTCTGACCCTAACTCATCAATTCTACCACTGTATCTCAACTGGAAGGCAAGAAGCCAACAGCAATAACACAAAAGCTCAGGATGCTGGCAAGGAGTGTGGCTGGGCAGATGCAATGGGGCCTCCCACACCTGCTTCACAGGTGATGTGGGAGGACATATGCAGTGGATGGTAAAACTTCACCCTCTACAGGGCCATACTCATGCAGCTCCCCACCCCCCAAAGAAGTCACAATTCTATTCTGACCAGGTACTCACAGCAGCCAAAAGGAGCCTTGTTATGTAAGGCCTCAGACCAGGAGCAGCAAATGGTTTCATTTGTGTGTCAAATCCAATAAATTAGTAGTGGTTGCCTACCGCCCTGTGTTGAGAAGGATTCTGAGCTATATTCCATCCAGCTCACAGATCAATAAATGCTATAAAGGGTTATCAATGCCCAGTGTCGGTTTGGGAGTGAGGAGTGGCAGCATACCTACAAGTTATTTGCATCTCTGCCCCATACTAAACTCTACCTAGCCAACTCCTAACCATCCTTCCAGGCTCAGCTGAGAAGTCACTTCCCAGGAGAAACCCAGCTGACTCTGAGACTGTAGGTGCCTCTCGCAGCGCCTTCCAGTGCCCTGCTCATCCCCTACTCTACCATCCCCCACACTGTCTCTATTCCTGGGTTAGGCTGTGAGCAAGGGAGATATCCTTGCCACAAGCAAGAGATGTGCCTGCAGCATTTATCTGTGCTTGTAAATGTTGAATGAAGCTCCTGACTTAAAACTTACACGATGAAGTGATTTAAAGCCTGCAGAGCAATTAGGCGGAGGCCCCTAAAAGTACAGCACCCACATCGCAAGAAACATCTATTCCCTTAATGTGTGGAGGTTTTAAGAACTACTCGCATACTCCATCCTTTCGTTAGCAATACCAAAGATTACAAATCAATGAAATCAAGAGTATTTACTGTTTTCTATGAAACATGGCTGTGTTGTATTATGCAATTAACAAAATGAACTCAGTCCCACAGTGCAGTCTTTTTGTGGAAATGCACTCCTACAAACATCAAGTGCAGCTTAAGACGCATCAATTGAAAAATAATGAACATCTTAATGGACCTTACGAGATACATGCACTACACACTTAAAACTGTTTTCCATACATCTTGGTTAATCACAATCAATAGAGCCAGAGTCAATGATGATTATTCGGAGTTATTGTAGCTGTGGCCCTTCCCATTATTCCTTGGAGAACCAGAGATGGATAAATGCAGTCATGAGTTCACCAGTATTTATTAGGACATTCTGAAGCTCCTTCATTAAGGACATAATAAATGCAATGCTCTTCTCTCGTCTCTTATCAATACCTTACCTCAGACTTATTTACCAGAAGAGCATGTATACCTCACAGAAAACAAATAAATTTAAAAGTATTTTTAAAAAGAGGTCCCTAACGGGTAATGATCAAATTCCTTATGGGAAGCAGCCCAATGCCATAATAAGCAGCAGCACAAAATCAATATAAAATGAGGTTGAAAGGGAAACTGACAAGAGAAAGTTTTGTGTGCATTTTTTTAAAGAAAAAGACAAAGTATGACTTAGTAAGTATAAATATGGGGTGACATTTGCCTAATGCAACTTTTATCACCAGTCTGTATTTAAAAAACATCTGTTATCTGAAGAGCTGCAAGGTAGTCCTAGGTATTATCCATTTTTTATACCTTGACATTGAAACAGGAACTTTAGGGGAATAGAGGCAGGATTAGGGAATTTTGTAAATTGGGGTCCACGGAAAAACACAGGGCTACAGACTGGGAGAAGGTACACAAGGAAGCCAGGTGCAGCTTCATTTCCATAAGACAAGGGAACTGGAAGTAGCCAAAAAAGGTCTATATTTACAAAATAAAGAAGGAGGAAGAAAGCCCAGAAGGAATGGAAGGACTATGAGGGAGGAGGGCCTCAGGAATCACTATAGTAATCACTTCAAAAGGGAATATTGACCAATCAGAGGGGATATCAGGACACAGGAACTGCAGCCTTTATAAACCATAGAAACAGGAAGTCTGTGGGACCCTTTCCCCCTCCCCAAGTGGGAGTCCATTCAGTGGGATTCTTTCCCTCTCCCCACGTGGGAGTCTGTACTTGTTCTTCAATAAATCTCCACCTTTGCTATACTACCCTCTGTCCATGAATTCATTCTTCGATTCCGGCAAAGAATCCCGGTTCCAGTCCAAAAATTCCATATCAACATGAAACTAGTAGAGTATTGAATACACCATCCTTGAGGTCTTTGGCTCCTGAATAGAAAATATTTTTAAAATTCAGGGCAAATATACTCTATTTCTGATCAAAGCCATATTTTGGCACGGTACCTGGTCAATACAAAGGCCAGGAATAACTGAAGGAAAAAGTGGCTAAGAATAAGGTTAACATTCTACTGTAAGTGCCACTAGGCAAACTGAACCAACCAGAGATTCAGTGCATATATAAACTAGCTCAAAATTTTGCTTCCTGTCTAGGAAGACTGGAAACCCTCTCACGTCTGATGTCCAGGTTGTGTGGACAGACAGAGCTAATAAAAATGAAAGCCACGACAGCCAGAGGTCACTCGGCTGCTTGAGAGAGGTGTGGTGGCACGCTCGCCTCGAAGAGAATAGAGATGGATAAAATGCATGAGAGCAAATGGGACAACTGAGTATTTTTAGGGAAAGGAGAGAGCTAATCTTTTGCAACATTAAATGATACATTTTTCCCTCTACCCACACTTGGCAGAAGAGAAACATGGACACAGTGAGTCACTGTTCTAGTAAAGGTGGGGACTGTATCCTAAAAAGGCATATCCTATCAGTGGAAAACCACTTAGGAGTATTGAGAAAAACCTCAATACAAAGACAGTGCCTGACATTTTAAAAACCAAAAGTGGGGGAAATGGTCCTATAATGTAAACAGAAAAGTGTGCTTTCTTATGCAAACTGACACACTTCACACTTAGGAATCATAATAACAGTGAGAAGGGAGTTTATAGCAAAACACCACCACACTCCTGGGCCTCCGATAAAAGCCTTTGATGGGCTAATAGTTTAATGGTTAGCAGAGCAGAGCAGCACGAAGCCTCCAGTGACCCAGGTGTGACTTTCTCCTCTAAGTTTGACCTGAGATGCTCACCTTCACTAGGTGGCAGCACAGGAAATACGCTCCTGGCAAATTATACCCAGACCTACTTCTCGGGTTCTCCAATGTGACCTCTCTGAACTCATGACATCATCTGTTTTCAACACCCTTCCCTCCCACAGCGCACCTGGGGAGCAAGCGTGGCCTGGGCATCACAGAACAGCGCAGGGATGCTTTCATAGCCTCGTTTCTTCCCTCTTTTTCCTCAGTGATAAACATAATTTGAAAAACGTTGTAAAATTCTCAGAGCTGTCACCACCAAAAACCAAAATAAAACAAAGAAAGAAACAAACAAAAAACACACTTTCTGATCACTTATTATCAGCAAACTTTCTAGATAACAACTCTTTTTGTAAATACCAGGAGAGCACACACTGGACCTCATGATATTTCAGGAGTGATATCAGATCCCAGAGAAAGTGCAGCCAGAGGCTGAACCCCAAGAGAAACAGACAGGTGGCTTATTGTATAGAGATTGGTGGCTTTGCAACACGAAGTTTTTTCAAGTTAAAGAAATAGGAAATTTTAGCTGGAAAATCGAAGTAAAGGCAGTGTCTGAATGACTTAGTCACGGTTGAAGGAACTTCACTTACCTAACAACAAAGAAAACAATTGGCTCAGGCATTTTCTGGGAATGTGCTAAGGGGCCAAATGAGAGCACAGAAAGGCCAGAGGAAAGACAGGGCAGGAGGCAGGCGGGTCAAAGATGCAGTGAGGAAGCTCAGAGAGTGTAGGGTCTCAGACATATGAGGAGTTTTCCTTCCGTCCGCACATCCCGCCAAGTTTCCTGGGTGCTAAGACTGGTGTTAGGGCCTGAGACTACAAAGATGCTCAATTCATCGTCTCCACATATTAAGAGGGGTCCAGTCAACAAGATCAAACAGTACCAAGAGGCCGAAGGGGATGGGGCAAAAAAAGGCCATTGGATTGCAACCACCTGGGACCTGTGAGAGTGTAGCTCAGTGGGAGGGCTGGAGGCTAAGATGTGGGTAGTAAACAAGGGACATGTACTCTGATTATTTACGGTATTCATAGAAAGCAGGTTTATTCCAGAGAGCAGGCTTGAGGGATGGTTTAGACAGCAAAGCAAAAAATTAAATTGGAAAGAAGTTGAGGATTATGAGGCCATTTAAAATAATTTAACCTAGAAAGTCTAAAAATTCATTCTTCTAAATCTATCGACTCCACTTATGGGACTCTAGCCTAGGAAAACAATTAGACTAGGGGAGGGTAATGGAAGAACTTTAACTCTTTAGTCTACACACTTCTATGAAATTCAGAGTTTCTATAATAAGCATGTGTTTTATAGTTTTTAAATAAGAAGATTTACAGTACTAAAAAGGGAAAAATCTGCAAACCTCTACACAGAAAATATTCACACTGTATAATAACAAAACATATGAAATGACTTTAATGTCTAGTACTAGTGAAATGAGTAAGAAAATTAGGATATAATTGTATCCTAGGAGCTTCTGCAACAAATCAAAGAATGTAATGAAATGTATATAATAACATGGAAAAAACTTCATCAGTTTAGTGAGGGGGGAAGGCCAAAGTGTAATGTAGGCTATGATTATATTATGTAAAAATATGTATTTCAAAAATCTACTGAAAAATAAACTACACACATCAAAAACCATAACCAGAGTTGTGTTAGCATGCAAAGATTCAGATGGCTTTATCCTCCACTTTCTACCAGTTTTACAAAAACAGCATGGCTTTATTGCTGCTTTTATTTTTAACAGAAAAGAAAGATTCATGCCACAAAAGAAAAACAAAAATGACCCTATAACAGACAAGCAGTCAGAATGGCAAAGAAGGGCTGGCGAAGGCAGCCCTGATGCAGGCTCTACGTGTGGACACTACAGAGGGACAGCACAGTGGTCCAGGCACGCGTGCCAATCCTGGCTCATCAGACCTCTCTGGACCAGTTATCTCACACAAAATGAGTGTTTGGGAATAGACAATCTCTAAAGTGCCTTCCAGGTTTAAAATCGTATGATTTGCCCTAGCCAGTTTGGCTCAGTGGATAGAGCGTCGGCCTGTGGACTAAAGGGTCCTGGGTTCGATTCCAGTCGAGGACACATGCCCGGGTTTCAGGCTCGATCCCCAGTGTGGGGCGTGCTGGAGGCAGCCGATCAATGATTCTCTCTCATCACTGATGTTTCTATCTCTCTCTTCCTTTCTGAAATCAATAAAAGTATATTTAAAATTAATAACTAAATAAATAATAAATAAAATCCTATGATTCTAAGTTGCAAAAACTAAGGAATCAGAGAACAGACAAGAGAAATTAGGAATTTCTCCAGTTTTCTTACATAATGTAAAATATAGGTGGGGGGAGAGACAGCCTATATATTACTTTTTTTTTCAAGTATATACGAATATTTTTTATTTAAGTAGCAAAAAAAACCCTACTTAAAAGAAGGTAAGCATAAACATGATTAACATAAACATAACAAAACAAACATACAATTTTAAATAATATTTGAAGTATATAAATACCTAGAAGCAATTAAATACCTCATCCACTAAAGATTAATTTTGTTTTCTTTTTTTTAATTTAATAAATCTTTATTGTTCAGATTATTACAATTGTTCCTCTTTTTTCCCCCCATAGCTCCCCTCCACCCGGTTCCCACCCCAACCTCTGCCCTTTATATATTACATTTTAATGCTAACTTCCGACAAAATGATGTGTAGGAAGTATGGACATTAATGAAATATTACATGCCACCTCCAGTTTTAAAAGATGCTTACAAACTGGAAAGAAAATGCATGGCTGTAAAGTTAAAATAACAACATAAAACCAAGGCGTTTTGGGGAAACCGTGAGGCCACAGGATTAGCTGCCCTATCAGCTGTAGCTCATCACTTCCCTGGGAGATGAGAAGAGTAGATGTTGGTGTGGGGGTGAAGGGGTTCACAGGCTAGAGTGCTATGGACATCTATGGGGCGGGGGGGACAAGACTCAAGGTGGGCTTTAAAGAATAGGGACTTGGTTTCTTTCGGGGGTGATGAAAACGTTCATCACAGGTAACGGTGGATGGTTGCACAACCTTGTAAATAAACCAAAATCACTGACGTACCATTTTAAAGGGTGAATTTTATGGTATGTAAACTACATTTCCATTTTTAAAAAGATGTGGTCAGAGGTAACTAATTAAAACAGTGTAGAAAAATCCAAAGGTACAGCGAGGAGAGTAATGAGGAGAAAGGTGGGTTGGACACAAATTTCAAAGGACTTAGAACATTAATGATGAGGAAAATAAAACATTTGGTGGGGGGCGGGGGGCAGAGGGGGTGCTAGCAGCCTGACTCTATCCCTAATGAACATTCCTATTAGCCTATAGTCTAGTCCAGAGGTGGGCAAACTTTTTGACTCGAGGGCCACAATGGGTTCTTAAACTGGACCGGAGGGCCGGAACAAAAGCATGGATGGAGTGTTTGTGCGAACTAATATAAATTCAAAGTAAAGGAGCGGAGGAGAGAGCAAGAGAACCGGATAGAACAGCCGGATCCGGCCCGCAGGCCGTAGTTTGCCCACGGCTGGTCTAGTCACTGCCCATTCCTTACTTATCTGGTCTTGCAAGACCTGTTTACCTAAATACTCCCATTTTACAGAGGTCATAAACCATGAACAATACACAACCCCTGGAGGGGGTTATCAGTGCTGGCACCAAGCCAGGCCTTTAGGTGTGGTCTCACGGCCCCCATCCCAACACACGGGGCTTTCTGCAAAGCCCGCGGAAGGTCCGGAAGTCTGATCCATATATAGGGGACAAAGAAACAAAACGGTATAAAGGGAGAGCTTCCTCCATATTGGTTTACTCAGGATTTGGAGAACTGACCCCCTGAGTCACTATACTAGTACATGTGAAACATCTGAAAATAAATGGGTTTTTCCTGTATCTCCGGGTACTCCTGCGTATTTTTCGGTCGCCTGGTAAATTCTGTAACATTAGGAAAAGGTAATAGAAATGATCATCCATGAGACAGTAAGGGAAGCGAAGACTGATGGACCAATATGTGAGAGATCCAAGCTTTGAGAATTATGTGTTTTCTCTGCTGGAAAAACAAGCCTCGAGTAAGCAGGGCCAGGTCCTGTTTGCCTGCTAGGTACCTGAGTGTCTCAGATGAGCGTATGAGGGAATGAGCCTTTGATGGTTACTCTGGGTCTGTGTGAAAAGAAGAATAAAGATTGGATAACTGTACGTTTAACATAATAAAAATTAGTGTAGGCCTGAACAATGTCACTGCACACCAGGAACATTGACACACAGGATTGAAAAGAAGCAAGAGACTTTCCAAGAGTTTTTGCTATCAATTATATGAAATGTATTTAGTAGGTTTACATGCAAAAATGTTACATAGTTCAGCTCTAGCTATACAAACTAAATTCTACTTGTATAAAAAGAGAGAGGGAAAAGAAGGGGGAAAATATAAGCAAGATAAGCAGAAGAGAAAGAAATGATGAGGTGGACACTGTCTCTTTAAGAAGCTCCTTGGAGATACATAACTGTAGAAAGCCTGGTGAATACAACATTGATTGGGAATGAGGTAACCACAAACACCGCTGTCTCAAATGAAAAGGGATTCAAGACCTGACCCAGAAAACAAGCATCGTAACCACCAGATAAAATTTTAATGATAAACACAAGATGCTCTACACACAAGCAAGATATGAAGTATCTGATGCGAGGCCATAAACGTAAGGTTCTCTTAGAAAGAGGAGCTGTGAGGAGCATCTCTGACCCACAGATCAAGTTTCATCTTATCGATCCACAAACTCCGCCATCGCTTTGCTTTGTGCTGTAGAATCTGCAATGTTGAGCGGACCTCCAGGGAACACGGAGGCAGGAAAAAAGGACTGGCACCGGCTGGCCTTTGTGAGGTCCATGTCCAGATAAGAAATTCACAATTGGCTTTTGAGATTAAAGTCTCCTTTATTTCTAATTTCTTTTATGATTCTCTCAGTCCAATCTCCACATTCTGTCCTCAAAGGTCTCTGACACCAGGAGACCCCTTCAAGCTAGAATGACAGAAGTCCCTTTCGAGTTAACATGGAACCTAGAATTGGTGGGAGGAAAGGACCTTCTGTATCAGGAGCTGTTGGGCCCACACTTGAGCAGTGGGGGCAGAAGTCCAAAGCTGCACTGGATGGATGAAGTCTAGATTCCTGGTCCGTTAATCTTTCTAGAATAATCCTATATAATAAAAGGGTAATATGTAAATTGACCCTAGTGGCGGAACGACCAGAACGACCACTTGACCAGTCACTATGAGGCGCACTGACCACCTCTTGGTCCCTTTCCCCGACCGGCAGGCTCCGATCACCCAATGGCAAACAGGGGGTCGGTGGAGGGGGGAGGGAGGGCAGGGCCCGCTGTGGGCAGCCAGGGAAGATGGCCCTGATTGCAGGCCAGGCCTAGGGACCATACCCGTGCACGAATTTCGTGCGCCGGGCCTCTAGTAGTACTAGAGTGCTCTGAGGAAGTCCACTGACCTCTAAATTGTGGCCAGCAAAACAAAAGCTAAAGGAAAGTGTTCCTCTATGCTGTACACCTGAAACTAATACAAATCACATTTAATGTAAACTGTAATGGGAAAAAAAATGTTTTTAATTGCACTTACAAAAAAATTAAAATAAAATGAAACAAAACTAAAAAACAAAATAAGGGTTCCCCATAGGCATATCTTGTTTAAAGCAAAAAGACTTTTTCATAGGCATTGCATGCCACAAAATATTAAAATAATCTGACTGCAATTTCAATTCAAGTGGTGATCTTTAAGGAATGCTTCTTAAGGAGAGATTTTTCTTGAAAGAAAAACCTGACTACTACTAAGTTGTCAAGGCCAAGGTTTGTGTTTTTTTTTCTGGCAGGTAGGTGCCTCTCTTGGGTGGCTCACGCCTAAGCCAATCCAGACTGAGAAGTTTCAATGTCCTGGTTTCTATAGCACTAAGTATACAGTGTGAGAATCTAGTTCAAAATATCTTCATCCAAAAAAGAAAATTGACCTTCTCATTATACATTAACGAAATACATAAACACATCTCTTTAGTAAAATATAAAGAATTCATGAAAGTGGTTTTTAGAACAGAAGTCAAAGGAATCTACAGAAGCTAAAATTAAATTTCTTGGCCACAGAGACAAATAAAAAGCAAAAAGGCACTGTGTGGTGGGGAAGGGAGACCGTGTGTGGCCACAGCCCTTCCTCAGTAATAAAAGCTTCAGAACAAGAGCACAAGAGCAGGACCTCTTTGTGCCAACACGTATTATTCTTGCTTGACTTTTTTATGTCTTCATAAAATACAAACTGTTTGCCTTAATGAAAATCTAACATAACATGCCACAAGAGTGGTTTTAAAGCTAGGAAAGACATATTGAGACAGATCTGCTCTGTACCATTCGCTTCTCACCACTAACTTCAGAGTTCTCCAATCCCGGAGAATGGAGTCCTCCAAACATGAGCCATCTATACGAAAGCACGTGCTCCCCAGGGAGGACCATGTCACTGGGACTTAGAGGGGTTACACGAAAACCTAAAAGACCTTAAGATACAGAGTTGTTAAGTGAAAAACTGTCCTAGCTTACCCAGCAATGACCACACCGTCGTGAGAGTGCACGTCACATAAAACAGCATCAGGAATGTATTCCAGCTCACTCACGGCTCCCTTGCGATTCTGCATAAGGAAAAGGGTGTGCAGGGTCTGTTATTCTGTGGATAGCAGAGACAAAGCATGTCCCTTTCACCTACACTCCCCAGTGACTTTTTACAGCATGTACTGTGTTCAAAGTTATCTGGACATTCAAAAGGACCAAGATGACAGCCAGTATGTTAAGCTGTTAGCATTTACAAGTTCACACACACACACACACACACACACACACACACACACGCAATAAACTAGAGGGGGTGTGGGATGTTGCCCCGTCATCCTCAAGGGGATATGAAGGAAATATGTGATCACAAATAACTATAATCCACAGAAGGCTGAATGTGGCAAGTCTCAAGAAATTATATAAAGTGTATTAAAAAGTTCCACTCAGAGGAGAGAAAGTATTTAAGGATATTTTACCTGTTAACAACACTTATAAACAACCTGCTGAATAAAATGAAAAAGTATACATAAAGAGAAAAAATCAGGATGGGGAAAAGGAAGAAAGACATTGTTCCTGATTGAGAGGTCAGAGGTTCATGGGAATAGTATTTAAAGGAAACCTTTAGACCCATAACACTGGTTGCTCCTAAGGAAGGAACCAGGTGGTAGGTGAAGAGAGGCGAAAAAAAAGATGTCTCTTTCACTGTATGTCCCTTTCTGACTTAAATTATTTGTACCATGGCAATCATCAACCCAAATATACACATAATTATTTTAAAAATAAAAATAAAGGGAATTTAAAGGAATATAAAGTACTTACATGTGAGATGTCGGGAAGAGTAGAATAGTTAAGCCAAAAGTAAGCATGAATAAAGGTATTCAAGAACATTCAAGTAACCATAATTTCAGCCTTGCTGGACTGGAGCAAGGATAGAAATAGTGTGTATAAGTGCTAAGCACAGTTGTTAGCATACAGCAAGTGTTCAATAAATGGTAGCTCTTACTACTACTGATATTATTAGGAGACAGCTGATGACATTCACCTCATTAAAAACAACATTTAATGGCTATATTCCAGGCACTGTGTAAGATAACCTGCATGATGATGTCCCTGGAAGACCAAGTCCAAGGCTGAGCAACAAAACTGGCACATCCAAGTAGAGCTGTCCTGCTAGTGGACACATGGGGATGGAAGGGAAGGACTTGAGACTCATCTGTGTAAGGGCCATGGACAAAATCACAAGAATAGCAAAGCTCTTTGAGGGACGAGGTAGTGAAAGAAAAGGAGAGGGCCTGAGATCAAAACCTGTGTGTTTATGGCATTTACTAATGTCTGCCACCTGCGCCCCACCCCATGGGCTGCAACCTCACACTGGATTCTGGTCTTAGAGAAATCCTAGAGGCCAGAGTGAGAAGAGTTACTGCAAAAACCAGGAAGAGGAATACTACAGCTACCATAACCAGCTTTCAAATCGTTTCCATGATGGCTCTGAATTGCACGTCCAAGTAAGTTCATGCAGTTACTATGTAGAAATATCTGAGAACCTTGGGATCCGTTCTCAGGTTCCCCAGGCACTGACCTAGGAGATACCAAATCAAATCACCTGCTCAACCCATCCTGAAGTCAACCATGAATAGCACCAAACCACAGGATCTTCATGCAAAGCTCACATCTTCATGTGAGCTTCTCCAGCCAATGCTCACTGAGCACTGGATGTGAGCCACGCTCTGCAGGAGCGTTAGATACATCCTTAGACAGTCCACATCCCACACACTATGAGCAGGGCTACTCTGAGCCCCACTTTAGAAATAAGAAAACAAAGGCATACAAAGGTAAAGCAACTTGCTCTAACACTACCTTTCATGTTTTGATAGGGCTTTCTTTCATTCTAGAATCACAATGAGAATCCCATCACTACAGCGAATATTTATCATGTGATATTTCACTCGTGTAGTCCTCATTGGTAATACTGTCAGAAAAATGGTCCAAGACACTCCAAAGAGAAGCCTCCCTGACATGCTGCCTGCAGTTAAGAATCCAGTTCATCCTAACGACAACCATTTATCGAGCACTTACCAAACAGAGGGCTTTGTGCTCGTACCAGAAAAACAATAGGTAGACGCTCAGTTAAGCTGCATGGAACTTGCATACTGTTACTGAGTGCCAGATGCTATGAGGTGGGTCTTTACTAGTAGATCTTCACTTCTGCCACCTCTGGCCTGAATGGGAAGCTGTACCTGCCTCCCCTCTTGCTTTTTCTAATAACAAAGAGGAAACAAAGAACGTAGCCGCTGCTTTCTCTCTCAGGGGCTGACACCTCTAAATGGGAGCCAGGCACACTGAATTATCTGCAGCTCTCACACTCACAAATCTCAAAAGTATCCCTTCTTCCCAGACAGAAAGGTCCTAGTTAATGCCCAGCTCTCAAGCTTTCATTACATTACAGTGCCTCCTACCAGCGGTAGACCCTCTACTTTCTGCCCGCCCCAACCCCCCATGCCTGTCTAAGCAGCTTTGTCTCTCATGCATGTCTCTCACAGACCTTACTCAAGCACACAGGCAAGAGGACTACGGGTCCCTCCACATGAGTTTATTATCTGGTGAGGATGCAAACCGTGGGCCAGTATGGCTTTTATTTAGTAGTGGTGTCTTCGTGGCCTAAGAAAGGATAGCTATGATAACTCTCCTTAGAAAGGTGGTTCTCAGCCAGGAGCAATTTTGCCTCCTGGGGACATGTGAAGATATTTGAAGACATTTTTGGTTGTCACAGCTGGGGGAGAAAGAGAAACGCTATTGGGCATCTACCAGGTAGAGACTACAGGTGCTGGTCAACATCCTACAGCGACAAGACAGCCCTCACCATAAGGACTATCCAGCCCAGTGTCACCAGTGCTGGTGGAGAAGCCCTGACTCAGAGAACCACTGCTCGTATTCACTTGGCTAGAAACTGTATGAGGCTGCCCAGATCAAGAGCATCGGTCACTAATCAGGTTATGAGGTGACTGGGGACAGACATGCACACAGGCAATATGTCACCATCAGTAATGAGCAAAGGCTTGTTAATCTCAGAGTCCATTAGGATTGACCTTTAAGGGAGAGGTAGGGGCATGGTTCTGTCCCCTCCACACGACTGACTGTCACCCAGCTACCCAGGTGGGAAGAGACAACCACCACACTGCTGTCTCGTCGTGCCTGAAGCAGCTTTAGGCAACACTGCTCTTGACAGTTATTCCGCAGAAACGTTTCACTCTGAACATTCTTAGCTGTGATCTAATATTTCTGTAGAGATGTTGAAGTGATAAATGTGATGGAAGTAAGCCAATAGGTTATGTGAGGGAAGAGAAGACAGTGCTTAGAGACGTTTAATAATCTCCCTCTTACATTTCCTGGAAATAGCTCCTCTTTTGTATTCAGGTGCTGCCTTTGCTGTCTTGGTCCTTCCAGAGAGATGGTGAAAATGAAGGGGGCTCCACTGAGCACTACACCCAAGACCCTACCCATCGAGGGAGGTGCCCGGCCTCTCTCTCACCCTTCCTGTCCTGGAAACAACAGGATGCTCCCAAATAGTGTGGCTGGAAATGGGGGTAGAGACTCTAGTGGCGAACAAAATGGGCAACAAGTCACCAACAGCAGAAGATGCGTTCACCATCATCCTCTCTTTGCTTTTGGCAGTTAACTCAGGCTGTAATTAGAAGGACTCGGTGATTAATCCCAGCCTTGGATTCCCGGGTCCTTGTAAGCTATTCTTCTGCAGGTAATATTGACCACTGCCTACCTTCCAGTTGGTTCTTAACATGTGCTCCTTGGCTCGGCACTCCTGGAAGATGAGCTTCCAGCAAGAATAATCGGAGATGCTGCTCTCGGGAAGGTGCCCTTCCTGCTGGCACAGCCGGTACCAGAGCACTTCATCTTCTGCAATCACCTTCCACGTCTTGCTCACCTAAAGCAGCAGAAGTGACACAAATGTCAAACCCTGCAATTAGAGAAGCCCCTTGTCATCCAAAAATCAATCAACACCTTTATTATTGCCCTGGGTTTATGGCAGTATAAAATGTCTCATTAACAAAACACTCCGAGGTGGGGAAAAAAAACCAACAACACAAAAAACCAGCAAATGTTTCCAGTTTTATCTTTCAAGATTTCAAAATCGTATTATCATCCAATATCACATTTTAGACTACTTGGTTAAAGTATTACATAAGAGGAAAAATACATAAAAGGCAAAAACTACATGCTGTTAACATGTTAATAGATGTACAATCACACACAGTTTTTCAGAACAGAATCGCTTTATTTTTTACCAATAGGCACTTGTATTTCCGCCTTATAGAGCTGGAGACCGATGGCCTCTGAAGTGTAAGCAGTAATAAAATAAATATCCATAACTCAAAACTTCTGCTCCTCTGAGAATTTCCAATTTATGTTATGTGTGAAAACTTAGATTTTAAATGTGTACCTTAAAAAATATTTAACAGAAAACTCAAGCTGTTAACCAGGACTGTAAGATCTGATATAGAGAAATTAATGTTATATCTGGACTGAATTTCAAATCCCAACAGTATCCAGAGGAAATGGACATTTTAGCTATTAGTGCTTTTGCCTTCCAACCCCAACTGAGGGGAACGATGAATTTATCTCACCACCGGATAATGCACAAAGTGGGGCCAGACTGCAAAAGATGAACTCCACTGGCAAGACGAGAAACGGATCCAGTGGATAACGTGATCTTGGGTCTGCTAGACATTCTGCTCACAGCCCATCTGACTCACTTCTAGTCAAGTAAGAGTTGTGACCAGTGGTTTACAGTAACCTGTGCTCCTTAACACTCCCTTGGGGCCATTTCAAGACATCAAATACACAGACAAGAAGAAAGGACATGAGACAGAATGAGGCGAGCATGCAGCCCGTGCATGGCACACCACACTGCACAAGGAGGCCTCGCTTAATGGTAGGGAGTTAACTTTTGGAATTGCAGAATAAAGATTTCCGAAAATCTGCTCCCCCGTAAAAGCAAGAAGAATGCTGCCAAATAGTGTCAAAATCAAGTTTTTCATTACTCTGGAAATTAACTGAAGGCTTGCAACATTTTGAGGAGCATTTATTCAGAAAAACGGCTTAATCTTGGTAAGAAGCGTAACTTCTGTTTTGTTTTGCTTTACGCTAATCCCATCCTCCTCCTTCAGCTCCATGGCAGCATTGAAAACTAACAGCCTTGCAACTACAGTAGCTGTAAAAACCAGCAGCCTTGCAGCCCCTGGAAGGGCCAGACGGATTTACAGCTCCTCAAAGGTGCCGCCCCCAGAGAACTGTCACCATCTGACCTGCCTGGCAGCTTGCTTAAAGCTCTATTCTGAAGGACTGTCTTTTTCTGACCTGACTCAGAGCACTCCATCCTATGTCCAGAGCATTTGTCAAAAACAGTAAGGGACAACTGTTGAACACTGCAGCTGCCTAAGGCAGAATTAACACCAATCATTTACAAACTCTTCTAAAAAATAGAAGAAGGAATAGTTTCCAACTTATTCTAGGAGGCCAGTATTACCCTGATACCAAAACCAGACAAACACATCACAAGAAATCTATAAACCAATATTCCTTATGAATATACACAAAAATCTTCAAAAAACACTAAGAAGAGTAACCAATGGATGCAAAACATTGGGGGGGTGAGGGCATGTATGGGAGTGGGGTGGGGGGTGGGGTAATGGTAAGATATGTACACATATAATACCTTAATAAAAATTTGAAAAAAAAACAAAAAAAAACACTAAGAAACTGAATCCAGCAATATATGAAAAGGATTGTATGCCATGACAAATGGAATCTCTCCCAGCATGCAAGGTTGGTTTAACATATAAAAATCAATGTAATATATCATCCTATCTAACAAAAGAGTAATATGCAAATTAACCATCACCCCACTACACCCACGAGCCACGCCCACAAGCCAATCAGGAGTGAATATGCAAATAAACCCAACCAAGATGGCTATGGCCACAGAGAGCAGGAGGGAGGCTTGGGTTTCCCTGGCAATGGAGGAAGCCAAGCTTTCTGCCTGCCCTTGCCGGCCTAGGCCTCTACTCAAGGCTACAAAGTTTCAATGATAGAAGATACATAAATCCAAACAGAAATGGCGGCAGCCACAGAACTGGAAAGAGCAGGAGGCTAGGGTTGCCACCGGCGATGGAGGAAGCCAAGCTTTCCACCCTGGCCAGCCCAGGCCTCTGCTTAAGGCTACAAAGTTTCAATTATAGAAGATACATAAATCCAAACAGAAATGGCTGCCACCATGGAGCAAGCAGAAGGCTTGGCTCCGCTCCAGGCTACAAAGTTTCAATTGTAGAAGATAAATAAACCCCAGATACTAGGGCCTCTGCTTGGGTCACCAGGGGGCGTGGCCGGCCTGAAAACCACCACAGGCCCCTCGCCGAGGCCACCCCACACCCCAAGGGAACCCCCACCCTGATCTGGGACACCCTTCAGGGCAAACCAGCTGTCCACCACCCGTGCACCAGGCCTCTATCCTATCTAATAAAAAGAGTGATATGCAGATTGACCATCACTCCAAAACATAAGATGGCTGCCCCCATGTGGTCAAAGATCCTGCCCCCATGTGGACACAAGATGGCCACCACAAGATGGCCAGCAAGGGAGGGTTAGTTGGAAGGGACCAGGCCTGCAAGGGAGGGCAGTTGGGGGCGATCAAGCTTGCAGGGGAGGGCAGTTAGAGGTGACCAAGCCGGCAGAGGAGGGAAGTTGGGGGCGACCAGGCCTGCAGGGAAAGGCAGTTGGGGGGGACCCAGGCCTGCAGGGGAGAGCAGTTGGGGGGGACCAGGCCTGCAGGGGAGAGCAGTTGGGGGGGGACTAGGCCTGCAGGGGAGGGAAGTTAGGGGAAAACAGGCTGGCAGGGGAGCAGTTAGGCATCAATCAGGCTGGCAGGGGAGTGGTTAGGGGGTGATCAGGCTGGCCGGCAGAAGCAGTTAGGGGCAATCAGGAAGGCAGGCAGGCGAGCAGTTGGGAGCCAGCAGTCCTGGATTGTGAGAGGGATGTCCGACTGCCCGTTTAGGCCTGATTCCACCGGGATCGGGCCTAAACGGGCAGTCGGACATCCCTTGAGGGGTCCCAGATAGGAGAGGGTGCAGGCTGGGCTGAGGGACACCCCCCCCCCCCGCCCATGCATGAATTTCGTGCACCGGGCTTCTAGTACTACTAGAATAAAAGACATAAGCCACATGAAATTCTCATAAATTTTTCTTTAAAACTATAAAAATTTAAAAACCAGTAAGGGAGTTCTTTACATTCAAAATAAATCTGCACTGCACCAAAAAAATTCATAACATGGCAAAGTTCCTTTACATAATAACTTCCCCAAGGAGACATAAAGTGATAGGGATATATATGTATATATGTTTGATAACATTTTCAGAAACATGTCTTGATGCTTGCCTCCATTATCTAAGAAGCAGCATGATATAATAGGAAACTAGTTACAATTGCGGGGGAAACCCAGATTCTAATGCCAGGTCTTTCACTAACTAGCTGTGCTGCAATGAGAAAGTTACTAGTCTTCCCTGCACCTCTTTCCTCCACTGTGAAACGGCAGGGTGGGGTGGTGGGGGCGGTCAGACCCTAAAATGCCCCTACAACACTAAATTCTATGACCAGGGACCTTTATTTCCTCATCTTTAAAATGTGAATAATCATACATTATCACCAACAGAACTGTTGTGGATCTCAATAAAAGAGCTCACGGAAAAGTACTCTATAAATGTAATTCTTTCTACATATGCCGTATACTAGTACAGATCATGACTGAGAGCACTACAGGTCACACACAAATACCTTATTATGAAACTATGCTGCTCCAAATATTACTTTAAATAAGGAAGCCATTAGCTTCTTTGTATTTTTAATAAAGAACTTTCATTAGATCTATAGTGGGTTTCTACTTGCTCCATGGCAGCAGAAGCTAAAACTTATAAAGTGTAAGTTCATCAAAAACCAAGAACTCACTTGTTTGTCTCAAAATTTCTGATTTTCATCACAAGCAAACTACATTAAAAAGAATCATTATTACAATACCTTATTCAATGAAAAGTATGTCAAAGCAATATTGACCAACAGAGCACTCTGATGGTACATTCAAGTTCTGGCTCCCTTAATTACGTTTCTGCAGTACATGAGAGCATGCAAGTTCTAGGTGTGATGGTCACATCACCTAAGTCACCTTCTCTGAAGGCGTGGACACTGTGCATGCAATTCACAGTATCAGATGTTAGACCAGGTAGCATAAAGAAGTGCAAAGCTTCTGTCATTTTTCTGAACCAAAGTGTCACATTGTAATGCTGAAGGTGTCACATGGCTCAAGTCTTCAATGGTTTAGAAACTGAAAAAGTACCAGGAGTCTTAGAGATCAACTAGGCACATCTCCCCATCACAGGAAGGCTCCTCACAGCATCCCTAGCCAGCAGAAGGCTTTTGGTGAAGAGCTGACCTACCCAATCAGTCTGATTCACTGCACGGCAACTCTATTAAAAAGTACTTCGTTCCATGGTTAGAAAACAGATTCCACCACCCTAGCTGGTTGTTCAGTGGTTAGAGCATTGGCCCAAGGAGAGTTGCGGATTCTATTCCAGTCAAGGGCAAGTACTTCAGTTGCAGGCTCGATCCCAGGTCCCGGTCAGGGTGCCTGTGGGCGCCAATCGATGTGTCTCTCTCACATCAATGTTCTCTGTCTCTCCCCTTCCCTTCCACTCTCCCTAAAAATCAGCAGAAAAAATATCCTCGGTTGAGGATTAACCAAAAAGAAAACAGATTCCACCTATGGCCCTGATTTTTGCCCTTTTGAGAAAATAAATCTATTCCCTCTTCCACGTGACAGTTCTTCAAATGCTGAAGACACCCAACGCATTTCCCCTTAGTCATTTCTTCTTTGGTCTAAATACTACCCATTTCCTCCAACTAATTATCATACCACTAGTTCTCATACCCATTATTTCTGAATATTTCTGCATCTACTGGGTCCCTCTTCAAATGTGGTAATCAGGGTTCAACAATATCCCACATATGGACTGTCAAGTGCCATGAACAAAAGGATTTTATCAGATTTGCTACTTCATTTGTAGCTATAATCATACACCATCACCAACAGAACTGTTGTGGATTTCAATAAAAGAGCTCACAGAAAAGTACTCATCATCCTGGCTACAGAACTAATGGTCCACCAAATCTTCTGGAGTCTGTTTTATTAAATATTGAAGGCAAACAAAAAGGTATCAAGAATATTACAAACACCCATGGACTCACCACCCCACTTAAATAAAATCCTATCTAATAAAAGAGTGATATGCAAATTGACCATCACTCCAACACACAAGATGGCTGCCCCCATGTGGACACAAGATGGCCACCACAAGATGGCCAGCAGGGGAGGGCAGTTGGGGGTGATCAAGCCTGCAGGGGAGGGCAGTTAGGGGTGACCAAGCTGGCAGAGGAGGGAAGTTGGGAGCGACCAGGCCTGCAGGGAAGGGCAGTTGGGGGGGACCCAGGCCTGCAGGGGAGGGCAGTTGGGGGGGACCAGGCCTGCAGGGGAGGGCAGTTAGGGGTGACCAGGCCTGCAGGGGAGGGCAGTTAGGGGTGACCAGGCCTTCAGGGGAGGGCAGTTAGGGGCAATCAGGCTGGCAGGGGAGCAGTTAGGCATCAATCAGGCTGGCAGCGGAGTGGTTAGGGGGTGGTCAGGCTGGCAGGCAGAAGCAGTTAGGGGCAATCAGAAGGGCAGGCAGGCAAACAGTTGGGAGCCAGCAGTCCTGGATTGTGAGAGGGATCCCAGATAGGAGAGGGTGCAGGCTGGGCTGAGGGACACACACCCCCGTGCACGAACTTCGTGCACCGGGCCTCTGGTATTACTAATAAGCTTAAAACTCCTATACATCTCTCAGTGTCCACATCCTCTTCCCTCCAATGGCAATCTCAACTTGGTGTTCATCATTCTTCAGTCTTTTATTTTTTAAATATATTTTTATTGATTTCAGAGAGGAAGGTAGAGGGAGAAATAAGATAGAAACATCAATGATGAGAGAGAATCGTTGACCGGCTGCCCCCTGCACACCCCCCTTAGGGATCGAGCCTACAACCTGGGCATGTGCCCTTGACCAGAATCGAACCTGGGACCCTTCAATCCACAGGCCAACACTCTATCCACTGAGCCAAACCGGCTAGGGCCTTCAGAGTCTTTTAAAACACAAATTGCAGTTAAAGAAAAATGTCCACATGTCTTACTTCCACAATATTTATTTTATTTTGTTAATCCTCACCTGAGGATATTTTTCCATTGACTTTTAGAGAGAGTAGAAGGGAAGGGGAAAGACAGAGAGAAACATCGATGTGAGAGACACACATTGACTGGTTGCCTCCCATACGCACCCTGACCAGGTCTGGGATCGAGCTTGCAACCCAGGTTCATGCCCTTGACCAGAATCAAATCTGGAACTCATCAGTCCACAGGCTGACGCTCTATCCACTGAGCCAAACAGGCCAAATCTCCACAATATTTTTTAAATGTAAATTATTAGTTTAATAAACTTTCTATCCATTTTAAATCTCAGCTCATTGCACACAAACCCCCACCCAGCATTTATATCATCTTTGCATCTCAATTCTGTCATCCTTTGCATTAGCTACTTCTCCCATACATAGATCATTTGCAAAATATGGTCTGTGGGACTTCATATCTTAATTATTAAAAAAAAAAAGTTAACCAGGATGGGACTGAGGACAGAGCCTGTGGCAAACCACTGTAGCACTCCCCCCAGGCAGACATGGATCCATTAAGCAGCCCACCCTGAGTCTGGCCACAGCATCAGTTACAAATCCACTTAACCACATTGTCATCCCACACTTCTCCATCCTCGCCATAACGGCGTCAGGGAAACAAACCCTCATCTGATCACAAGTGATCAGGCAATAAAGAACAGGATAATAACTCAATAACACTGGAGTTCCAGTTTCACTAGACAGAACACTACGGTTTTATTTTTGGCATGTTTGGTCCACAGCTGAGCCTATCCATGACACTGGGTGGTGTCTGTCCATCTGTCTATGCCAGAGTGAGGCTCAGCACTGGCAATCATGAAGCGCAGAGACAAACCAACATCAGCTGTGATGGAGCCAGGCCACTTCTCAGATAGTTCCAGAGCAGAATCCTTCCCCAACAGACCCCTGGAATTCAGGGTTCAATAAGTATAAAGTAAAGGCCAACATTCAGAGACGCTCATGGGTTCTCAAAGGTAGACAGTGCTAACTAACCACAGGGCTGTTTACCCTGATCCTTAGAATACATAAGCCTGTTTTGTAAAAATTATAAAATATAAAGTAAATTATGAAATGTAACTATTGGACAAAAGACTCAGAGTTGCTAAGAGATCGCATAAATGTCAGTCATGATTTCATTACACAGACCGACATTTTCCAAAGCATGCTCAGCAGAACAGCAGCTCCTCGGGGTGTTAATATGTTACTTTAATACACAGACATGTGTTACATATCTCTAAGGAGACAGAAGAAGCTGCAGTCCCCAAAATTACTTGGTTCCTGAACACTTCTTATAAGGAGTGTTTCAGAAGCCTAGAGCTCCTTAGAAGACACTTTAAAAAAAACACACTGAAATGGGTTATTGGTCCATCGATTAAGATGTGTTGGGTGCTAACTACATGCTGGGCACTAAGACTAGAAATTCTCATCCACTTTCCACCTCAACCTGCCAAACTGATACCTTTCCACCAGTGACTTCCCATGAACCAGAGGGAAAGCTTTTGGTGTCTGCCCTGAGTCAGGATGTATCACAAGACTGGCCCCAAGTAGGGGCAATCTTTGTAATTCTGTAGTCCAAAATTAGCTACAAGGCTGCATGGTTAGGTAGAGCAACTGAATCATCAGCATTTTAGGAGAATCCAAATCAGTGCTCAGTAATTACAAACTAGAAGATTCCAATGAAATTAAAGATTCTGGGTAAGTTTTCATTAGGAACTAAACTGTACAACTTCAGCCACTTTAAAATGAAGAAACTTGCCCTGGCTGTTTTGCTCAGTGGTTAGAATGTCAGCCTGTGGAATGAAGGGTTGCAGGTTGAATTTCCAGTCAAGGGCGTGTACCTCAATTGCAGGTCCCCCAGCCCCCAGTAGGGTTTGAGTGTGGGAGGCAACCAATCGATGTGTCTCTCTCATGTTGATATTTCTCGCCCCCCCACCCGCCACCTTCTACTCTCTCTAGAAATCAATGGAAAAAATATCCTTGTGTAACAATTAAAAAACAATAATAATTAATTCAAAAAATGGAGAAACTTTACAGAGATTTTCAAAAAGTCTCAAATATATCAGACCTTAAAAACTTTGGAAGCTGAAAACAGATTTGTATTATCAGCTTCAAAGAAAGTATCAGGTCGTTTTAAATGACACAAGCTAAAATTTGTACAACAGGGTTATGGGATGAAAAACTGAGAACAAAAAGTTGATGTTTAGGTGCACCATCCCCACTACTAACCCTCAATCACAGGGCTTATTCTGTAGAAAATGATATTCAGGATAAAGTTTAAATCTTGGATAACAAACAATAAATCTCTGTGAGGGATTTATAAAAGCTAAAGGTGAGAATTACTTCCAAAAAGGGATCAGGACTGTACCTACACTTAGGTATTAAACACAGAAATGTGCAAACTGTAAAAGGAGGGTGTCTTTTTTTCTTCTTTTAAAGAAGAATTACAGGCTTGAAGAATTTCTTTTCATCCTAGAGGGGAAAGTATCAACAAGAAAAGACCTAGTAAAACTTTTACAACTAAATTTTAAAGAGTCTCACCCAAATGAAATCTAATTGTTGGATTTCTTAAGTTATATTAAATCTAGCAAGTTTACAAGCCTAAATTTTCCAAAGGCCTAATGGTCTTTTTTTAGTACACCAGGACTGGAATGGCTCTGCCCAGTAAAAGCCCCACTGAGTGAGCCTCAGCTGCAAGAATTTGCTAATAAAAGTGTCTCCAGCATTTTGCTTTATAGCACCACTGTGAATTGTACATTACAAAAGAAAAAGAAAAAAGGACCCTTGGCTCAGAAATTAGCTTTATTAACTCTGCCTGGATTAGGGTTACCAGTGAGGCCCACAACAGGGGGAAAGTGTCATTGTTCTGGTCACACTTTCATGTATGAAGTCTGCTTGAGGAGAAACAGACTCATCTCAATTTCCTTTCTTCCCATTCACTCTTAAACCCACTCACTTTTGCCCTTCCCATGCCACTGATTCTGGTCAAGGTCACCAGTGACTTCCAAGTTGCTAAATCAATGGGCATCTCTTAGTCCTCCTCTTACCTGACTAACAGCAGTGCTTAATGCCTTTGATCACGTTCTCCCACTTGAAAACTTTCATCCCTTGCTTCCAGGGCACTATGCACTCTGGGTTTTCTTCCTGCCTCACAGGTAATGGCCTCTCAGTCTCCTCATCCCCTCGCCCCTGATCACTGGCGTGCTCCAGACTCAATCCCTGAACCCCTTCCTCTATCTACTCTTACTTCCCTGACGAGCTCATCCAGTTTCTAGGCTTTGAATACCATCAATGTGCTCACAGCTTCCAAATTTAGATCTCCAGCCAGAGCTGAACCCCAGAACTCACCTCCAGCCTCACATCCAACTACTGACCTTCCCCACAACTTGCACATCCCACTTTTTCCTTGTTAGTGAGGGCCACCTCAACCATCAGCTGATCAGGCCAAACACCTTGGAGTTTCTGTTGGCTCCTCCACCTCTCCCCATATCAGACCATTATTAACCCTGACTCTACCTACTTCTACTGGTATGTCATGGTCCATAACACCATCTTCTCTCATCTCGATTATTTTGATAACCTTCTAACCTTCTTGCTGGCATCCTTGTCACACTATAGCTTATTCTCTACATATCAGCCAAAATGATCCCTTTTCAAATGTAAGTCTGACTTTGTCACTCCTCTGCTCAAAACACTTCAATGACTTCCCATCTCATTCAAAATAAAAGTTCAAGTTCTATTAATGCATTAAGTGCCTTTCACATTCTGACCATCTCTCCTTCACTTAGCCCCATCTGCTCACTACGCCACCATATTAGTTTCTTGCTGATGCTCTAACCAATTACCACAAACTGAGTGGTTAAAACAATACAAATTTATTATCTTACAATTCTGGAGGCCAGAAGTCTAAAATCAAGGTGTTGGCCCTGGCAGGGTAGCTAGTTAGTAAGACCAGTGGTCCGCAAACTGCGGCTCGTGAGCCACATGTGGCTCTTTGGCCCCTTGAGTGTGGCTCTTCCACAAAATACCAGATGCGGGCGCACACATACAGTGCAATTGAAACTTCGTGGCCCATGCGCAGAAGTCGGTTTTCGGCTCTCAAAAGAAATTTCAATCGTTGTACTATTGATATTTGGCTCTGTTGACTAATGAGTTTGCTGACCACTGATAGACCATCGTCCTAATATGCCAAGGTTGCAGGTTCGAACTCCAGTCAGGGCACATAAAAGAAGCAACCAAGGAATAAATAAGTGGGACAAGTCGATGTCTCTGTCTCTTCTCTTAGAGCCTTTAGGGGGGAAATCTATTTCCTTAGCTTTTCCAGCTTCTAAAGGATACCTGCATTCCTTGGCTTATGGCCCCTTCCTCCATTTTCTTTCTTTCTTTTTTTTTAATATATATTTTTATTGATTTCAGAGAGGAAGGGAGAGGGAGAGAGAGATAGAAACATCAATGATGAGAGAGAATCGTTGACTGGCTGCCTCCTGCACACCCCCTACTGGGAATCAAGCCCGCAACCCAGGCATGTGCCCCTGACTGGAATCGAACCTAGGACTTTTCAGTCCACAGTCCAAACTGCTATCCACTGAGCCAAACCACCTAGGGCCCTTCCTCCATTTTCAAAGCCAGCAGCACAGCATCTTCGCTCCTCTCAAGCTCCTGCCACCCTCTTATAAGGAACTCTGTAATTACATTGAACCTACTTGGATAATCACCCCATCGGAAGATGCTTAACCAACATCTGCAAAGGTCCTTTACCATAAAAGTAACATAGTCACAGGTTCTGGGGTTAGGAGATGAACATCTTCGGAGGGACATTAATCATCCTCCACAACCTAGGCATTGTGACCTGAGATGAGCACACCTGCTGTTCCTTAAATACGGCAGGTGTGTGCATCTCAAGGCTTTTGCACTTGCTATTCACCTGGGTGGAGACCTGCACAGCTTCCTTCTCCCCTCCTTCAGGTCTTAGCTCAAAGGTCACCTTCTCTGTGACGTTTTCCCAGGCCACTTAAAAGTGAACCCAAGCCCGGCCGGTGTGGTTCAATGGTTGAGCGTCGACCTATGTACCAGGAGGTCACGGGTTCTATTCCCGGTCAGGGCACATGCCTGGGTTGCGGGCTCGATCCCCAGTAGGGGGTGTGCAGGAGGCAACCAATCAATGATCCTTTCTCATCATTGATGTTTCTGTCTCTCCCTTGCCTTTCCTGTCTGAAATCTGTCTCTCCCTTGATTTCAGAGAGGAAGGGAGAGGGAGAGAGAGAGAGACTGAAACATCAATGATGAGAGAGAATCATGGATCGGCTGCCTCCTGCACACCCCCTAACTGGGGATCGAGCCTGCAACCTGGGCACGTGCCCTTGACTGGAATTGAACCTGGGACCCTTCGGTCCGCAGGCTGACGTTCTATCTACTGAGCCAAACCAGCTAGGGCAATAAAAATATTTTTTTAAAAAGTGAATCCAAGCATCACCTCTGCTGTATGACTTTTCTCCACTGTACTTATCCTATAAAATGAAAGCTTTCTGAAAGACAGGGTTTTTTCTTATGTTTTGTTCACTGCTGTACTCACTGTCTAGAATACTTAAGTCCATTTACATTCCCCCACCCCAATGACCCCCTTCAGCCCGCCCCTAACCTCTCCCCGCCCCCAGCTCGCCCCCCTCTCCCCAGGCCTTCAGCAACTTATTGTCTGTGTCCATGAGTTATGCATATATGCATTCAAGGTCTTTGGTTGATTACCTTCCACCCACCCACCTCCCCCACCTTCCCTCTGAGATTCCGCACTCTTCCATGCAGTCCATTTACATTTAATGTAATTACTGATAAGAGACCATTTATGTCTGCCATTTGCTATTTGTTTTCCGTATGTCTAGAACAGTACATGGCACATAGTAGGCACACTGTAAACACTTGAATGAGAGGAATAAGTCCAACTTTTTTTTTTTAATATATTTTATTGATATTTTACAGAGAGGAAGGGAGAGGGATAGAGAGCTAGAAACATCGATGAGAGAGAAACATCGATCAGTTGCCTCCTGCACACCTCCCACTAGGGATGTGCCCGCAACCAAGGTACATGCCCTTGACCGGAATCGAACCCGGGACCCTTCAGTCCGCAGGCCGACGCTCTATCCACTGAGCCAAACCGGTTTCGGCAGTCCAACTTTTTATTATTATTATTCAATACTTTAAAAAACTAGATTGCGAAAAAAAACAAGATGGCGGCATAGGTAAACACCAAAACTGCTGCCTCGCACAACAATTTCAAAACTACAACTAAAAGACAGAACGGACACCATCCAGAACCACAGGAAAGCTGGCTGAGTGAAAATTCTACAACTAGAAGGAAAGAGAAAAGCTCACAGAGAATTGGAGGTACGGCAAAGGGGCTTTGTGCGCGCAGAGAGGAAGGGCGGCTGAGAGCCTGGCTGACTTTCTCTGGCGGAAGGGGGAAGGAAGCCTCCGACCGCACTGAACCCCAGTTCTAACTGCACTGAACCCCAGTTCCGGGCAAACCCCTGGGGACCCACGCTCTTACGGGGGGAGTCTGGACTCTCGGGCGGAGACTCGAGCTGGGAAAGGCAGAAGTCTGAAGGCGCACGCGTGCCAGTGCGCACAAAGGCTGCAGAGGTTGCCACAGGCTTTCCCTAGTGGAAGGGAGTCAGAGGATCCTGACTGCACTGAGCCCCAGTTCTGACTTCAGTGAACCCCAGTTCCAGGCGAGCCCCTGGGGACCCACGCTCTTGTGGGGGGAGTCTGGACTCTCGGGCGGAGACTCGGGAGCCGGGGAAGGCGGAGGACTGAAAGTGCACACACGCGCGCGCGCCAGTGCGCACAAAGGCTGCGGAAGTTGCCACAGGCTTTCCCTAGTGGAAGGGAGTCAGAGGATTCTGACTGCACTGAGCCCCAGTTCTGACTGCAGTGAACCCCAGTACCAGGCGAGCCCCTGGGGACCCACGCTCTTGTGGGGGGAGTCTGGACTCTCGGGCGGAGACTCGGGAGCCGGGGAACGCAGAGGACTGAAAGCACGCGCGCGTGCCAGTGCGCACAAAGGCTGCGGAGGTTGCCACAGGCTTTCCCTAGTGGGAGTCAGAGGCTCCTGACGGCACTGAGCCCCAGTTCTGACTGCAGTGAACCCCAGTTCCAGGCGAGCCCCTGGGGACCCACGCTCTTGTGGGGGGAGTCTGGACTCTCAGGCGGAGACTCGAGCTGGGGAAGGCGGAGGACTGAAAGCGCACATGCGCGCAAGGGCAAGGCTGACAGGAAGCCAAGACTGAGACTCCACCCCATCCAAGCTGAGCACAGAGGCTATTGCAATTTGGCAAATCTAATCCTATAAGGCTGTCTCCAGCACCGAACTTCTCCCAGCATAGACACAGCTGATCCTTATAGCCAACTGGCCCGGAGGTCAATTCTTCCCAGTGATACCAACAACAATAAAGACTTAATTACAACAAGGCTGTACACACAGTCCACAAAGGGGTGCACCAAGAGTGTCCACCTCAGGTTAACTGGGGAAGCAGACCCACTGGGCCATATTGGAAACCTAGCACAAATATCTACCTTACCAACTCAGGGAATCAGTGAAAATGTGGGGTCAAAGAATCAGATCACAAACGAAAGAAATGGAGGAAAACAAACGACTGGATATAGAATTCAAAACCACGGTTATAAGACTTTTTAAGAATATCCTAGAAAAGGCCGATAAATATAACGAGACCCTCGAAGATATGAAAAAGGACCAACTAGAAATTAAACATACATTGACTGAAATAAAAAATATTATACAGAGACCCAGAAACAGAATAGAGGAACACAAGAATCAAGTCAAAGAATTGAAATACAAAGAAGCAAAAAACACTCAACTGAAAAAGCAAAAAGCAAAAAAAAAAAATCCAAAAAGTTGAAGATAATGTAAGAAGACTCTGGGACAACTTCAAGCGTACCAACATCAGAATTATGGGGGTGCCAGAAGAAGAGAGAGAGCAAGATACTGAAAACCTATTTGAAGAAATAATGACCGAAAACTTCCCCCACCTGGTGAAAGAAATAGACTTACAAGTCCAGGAAGCGCACAGAACCCCAAACAAAAGGAATCCAAAGAGGACCACACCAAGACACATCATAATTAAAATGCCAAGAGCAAAAGACAAAGAGAGAATATTAAAAGCAGCAAGAGAAAAACAGTTTATTACCTACAAGGGAGCACCCATACAACTGTCAGCTGATTTCTCAACAGAAACTATGCAGGCCAGACGGGAGTGGCAAGAAATTTTCAATGTGATGAATAGCAAGAACCTACAACCAAGATTACTCTACCCAGCAAAGCTATCATTCAGAATTGAAGGGCAGATAAAGAGCTTCACAAATAAGAAAAAGCTAAAGGAGTTCATCACCACCAAACCAGTATTATATGAAATGCTGAAAGGTATTCTTAAAGAAGAGGAAGAAGAAAAACGTAAAGAGAAAAATTATGAACAACAAATACATATCTATCAACAAGCGAACCTAAAAATCAAGTGAATTAAAAACCTGAGGAACAGAATAATCTGGTGAATATAATAGAATCAGGGGCATAGAAAGGGCGTGGACTGATAATTCTCAGGGGGAAAGGGATATGGGGGGTTCATGAAGAGAATGGACAAAAATCATACACCTATGGATGAGGACAGTGGGGGGGAGGTAAGGGCAGAAGGTGGGGTGGGAAATGGGTCGAGGGGAGCTATGGGGGGAAAAAGGAGAAATAATTGTAATAATCTGAATAAAGATTTATTTAAAAAAAAAAAAAACTAGATTGCTTGTATTTTCAAAGGACAGCTTCTGGCATGTGCTAACTTCAGGAGGCTCCAACTTTCTTATTCAAAACCATCTCTTGCTTTCTCCTTTTCTTTTAAACTTTTTAATATGAAAAACTTCAACACAAAGTAAAGTGAACAGTGCCCAGCCGTCATGGCTCAGTGGTTGAGCTTTGACATAGGAATCAAGAGATCACTAGTTTGCTTCTGGTCAGATACATGCCCAGGTTGGGGGCTCTGTCCCCAGTAGGGGGTATGTAGCCAATAGATGAAATTTTTCTATCATCAGTGTTTCTATCTCTATCCCTCTCCCTTCCTCTCTCTCTAAAAATCAATAAAAACATATTTTTTTAAAAAGTAAAGTGAACAGTATAAAGAACTCCCAAGAACCCATCAGTTGAAAGGATTATCAATAGTACTTCACCATTTTATTTCATCTAGCTCCCTACTTTTTCTTCTAGAGTTCTTTGCTTTTCCATAACCCCTCTGTAAAGGTGGCAGCCGCTGCAACCTGGTGACTTAAAAGGAAACTCCTGAAGGTGCTTGGGTCTCAGGCTTGCACATATTTCCTGGAGAGGTAAGTCTGGTCGCAAGGTGAAACTTAAGAACTAAGGGACCCCTGCCAGCAATGATAGGTCTTCAGAATCATTTCTGCTATGAAAATCAATTTAGTTGCACTTGGCTATGGATTCCCAACACTTAAAGACTTCACTAAGATCTTTAACTATAAAACCTCAGCTTTTAGTTTCTCCTATTTGGACATCTGGGAAGATTGTAAGATCACATTTTCCTTGAAACTTGAAATATTATTATCTAATATACTGGTTTTAGTTGCACAATGATTTATTTTGATAACACCTACTTTTTGCTCACCAATTTTATCATAAATCTTAAGTTTTTAACCTCCACATCTTGCCTCTTCTTCTTTATTGCTTTCTTTATGAACAATTTTCTACCTTTTGCTTGAAAATCATAATTACCTACCAGCTAAACTTCTAAAATTATACATTAGGAAAACAAATAACTAAAATATATATTAAAAAGAATATTAAAAAAGGCAGAATCACAGATATGGAGAACAGATTAACAGATGCTAGGGGTTAGAAACAGGACAAGGAATGAGGTGACTGTGCCTTGTTGATGAACGTTCTGTATCTTCACTGTGGTCACACGAATCTACACCTGCGATAAAATTGCATAGAACTAACTACACACAAATAAGTGCCTGAAAACTGGTGAAATGTGAATAAGCTCTGTGGACTGCACCAACACCAATTTTTTTATTTTGATACTAGAGGCCCGGTGCACGAAATTCGTGCACGGGGGGGGGAGGGGGGTTGTCCCTCAGCCCAGCCTGCACCCTCTCCAATCTGGGACCCCTCGAGGGATGTCCGACTGCCCGTTTAGGCCCGATCCCAGTAGGATCGGGCCTAAACGGGCAGTCGGACATCCCTCTCACAATCCAGGACTGCTGGCTCCCAACTGCTCGCATGCCTGCCTTCCTGATTGCCCCTAACCGCTTCTGCCTGCCAGCCTGATCACCCCCTAACCACTCCCCTGCCAGCCTGATTGATGCCCTGCCAGCCTGTTTGCCCCTAACTGCCCTCCCCTGCAGACCTGGTCACCCCTAACTTCCCTCCCCTGCAGGCCTGGTCCCTCCCAACTGCCCTCCCCTGCTGGCCATCTTGTGTCCTCATGGGGGCAGCCATCTTTGACCACATGGGGGTAGCCATCTTGTGTGTTGGAGTGATGGTTAATTTGCATATTACTCTTTTATTAGATAGGATTGTTCCTCCAATGGAAAAACTCGGGGGGGGGGGGAGGGTACACAGGACCTCTCTATTATTTTTTTTGCATCTCCCTGTGAATTTATAATTAAGTTTTTTAAAATAATGTTGATAAATACCTACAAACCTTTACTCCTCAGAATTATTCATGCCATAAATAAGAGCACACTTTCACTTCTCATAAAAACCAAATCATTTTTTATAGTTTTGAAATCGACAACTTTGTAATTGTTATGCATTCAAAAATATTATCCTTTAAAGTGCCAGGAATCCTGTGGGCACACACAATAAAATGAACATAAAATTATAAACAGCAAGATAATAAAGCTGTTCAATGAAATGCCCAATGCATAACTTTGCTTACTGTTTGAGATATTTCAGCATGATACGCTCCTCCGAGATGCTGAGTCCCTCAAGGGATAACTATTGATAGCATGGAGCTTAGAGAGGTCAGCATTGAAAGTACACAGGAATCACTAACGTAGTAGGACTTTAGGTTTGAGTGGGCACAAAAAGCAGAAAAAGAGAGGGGATGCAGAAAGGAGACAAAGTCAGAGCAAAATCCGTTTTCCAGCATAGTCTGTGGCATAATTAAATCTCAAAAGACCTCCCCGATCAGGGTTTCTTACTGTGAGTCAGTTACCAATTTGGCATAAAGATCTAAGCAAACAGGTTTTCTCCAAGGGCACACATATAGTTCATGGTGCCAATCCCACATAGCTGGCCCAATTTCACTACAGTCCCAAGGTGGTTACATTCAAAGAGAATGAGAGACAGAGAGTAAGCCCCTCTAAAATAGTCATAAAGCAGCAGGACAGTCCATTCAACAGAAGGACTTCTTCCCTGTTTCAAAAATAAAAACACCACATGAAACAAATAAAAATGCTACTTATTTTTATTACTTTGTGGTTTTATTTTAATTCTTGAAAAAAACAAAGCCAATTCTACAAATTACTGGCCATCCATGGCCATCTTCATACAATAGCTCTATGGAAAAAGTTCTGGCTTCAAAGCAGAGCCACTTAAGGGGTTCTGTTTAAAATTATTTTCTGCTCCAAAAATGAGGCTGAAAAACAACAACAATACAAATCCAACTGGCCAAAGAGAGAAGAATTCTGGTGGACAATTGGACTACTGTGTTGCAAATTAAACTGTTCACACCTGCAGAATAATCTCACCAGCATAACCAATCTCCCCTGAAATGCAGCCCCATTGTAGCAAAAGGGGGATCTCTTCTTCCACTAACTAGATCCTATCTTTCACTGATAAACTCTTTGGATGAGAAAACCAGCAGCAGATGTGAAAGCCACATGGCCCTCTACAAAGCAGGAAAGCAAAAAGCAATGTTAGAAGAAAAGATTCCTTAAACAGCAGCTCCCTATCAAGAATGAAGATTTTATCGTCTAATGCTGACTCTGTGGAAAGCAGCGAGCTATTAGACGCTATTCCAAGACTCCGGTTCACAGTATCAGGCTGACATCCAGAAGTTGGACTCACTCAGCTACACCCTTGTTTTCAACTCTTGGGAACAGGGCCAACGTGTAAAGTTAGAATATAACAAATCCAGTTTGCAAGGGGAAAGAAGAAGACAATGTGGGCACTCTTACTCAATGTAATCGATAGGCTCTGAGCGTGGTTTACACTTCAGTACATTTTCATTTAGTGCATTTTAGCCTTTGAATAATTTCTTCCATAATTTCCCAAAGATTTCCACACTCTGCATCAAAAAAGACTTGCTAACACCCCCACTGAAGTAATAGTGTGGCAATCAAGAATACTGAAGACTTTTTCAATTGCCTATTTCAGTAGAAAAATACAGGGTAGGGCAAAAGGAGATTTACAGTTGTGAGTACATGAAACACAGGGTTTATTCTTGTATTATTATTTGTTAATTATTGTATTATTTTTCCATACAAACTGTAAAACTACTTTTGCCCTGTCCTGTAATTGTGATTAAGCAAAATGCTTCATAAAAAAATCGTGTAAAAGCAGAAACTATAAATTGTCCCGTTTTATGTGTGATTTCAGTGAACTGCCATAGAAATAGCAAGCACTAGAGTCTCAACTTGGCAAGAGTTTTCACCACTCTCAAACTGCCTTAATATTTTTAACTTCACATTCTTGGTGGGGCTTTGGATTTTAGTGTATGTTTCTCCTACTACTCAATCTTACCAAACCCTTTCTCTTAAAGGTACAGACACTTATGTAAAATACATTATAGAAACCAGGGGTGGGAAATGGTAACCACTAAGCAAGTTACTTGTTTGGCAGTTATGGACAATGGGTATCACAGTGTCCATGAAAAGCCAGCAATCATATACACATTTAACTTGTGAGAAATTACACGCTCTTCACCAAGAAGAGAAGAGATTAATTTTAATCTTGCCTCTCAAAACATGCCAAAGGCATACTGGCATCACCTGGTTAGAAACACAGACTATTGGGTCCCATCCTGGACCTCCTGAACCCAAATTTGCATTTTATCAAGATCCCTTGTGATTCATGTGCACAATACAATTTGGCCCAGACGATATCTCCCACCACCCTACTCCATGAATGTATGCTCCAGAGTAAGCATGAGATGGGTGTCATTGACCTGCAATTCCCTCAGTGGGTCTCAGGTGTCACATGCCTCACACCTCACTGAGTGGGGTTCTGGTGTTTAAAGAGTAATTTGGACTATATGCCTAAAACATGACTTCACTGTTTTGTCCCCAGGTTGACCCTCAGCTCCCAACCTAACGACTGGCTTGATTAAACCAAGGGCTGGCATCTTTGCATTAAAAACCGTGAGGACATTAACAGCTCAGGCTAGCTCAATAAAGACGGTGCACAGAGTTGTCAGCCTTGAGCACACAGCCACAGGTCAGCCATAACTCAGACTTCAGGGGAACAGAACTCTTGAACAGATGGTCACAAAAAGATAAACACCAAGTAACGTCAAACATAATTCCTTAAGTTCAAGGTTGCTTTCCTTCACGTTCAGATGCTACCCAATTCATTAATTCTTTAAAGCTGGTCATCCTGTTAAGTAGATTTCTGTTATGGAGGAGCTTCCTATACTTTAATTACATTTGTAGGTAGATCTTGAATATCAGTTAATGACGGCTTACCTGTGCACACCTTCCCAGGTCTTTCCTGTCCAGATACTGAAATATATTGATTGCCAATTCATAAGGCAGTTGGATATCAAAGAAGGGCACATCGTCCATTTCATTCTGAGAAGAAAAGGAGAAAGGCAATAAGCTTACAATTCTGAGATTTTAAAATGCCCACATTTGCAGGCCCTTTAAATTACCAGAGATATTCTTAGGTGGCGACAAGAGAGATGATGGTGTTTCCCAGGGGAGCCAAGAGTTGTCACTATTCAGCAGAGCTCAGTCATAGAACTAACTCTGAACTGGACAACCATTCTCAATTCTCTGCCCTCCCCCCCCCACCCGCCCCGCAAGTCTACCCTCACATTCACGTATGAAATCCACAAGACCATTTCCCATTATGCTTCAAAAGGAGAAGCAGGTGCATCTTACAGGCTGGTGTATCACAGGTATCTGTGCCTAGGTCTCTGGAAAGCCTCTTGGTCTCTAAGGAAAGGTAAGCAGCAGGCAGCCAAGAGTGAGCCATGAAACCAGGTCAGCCATCGGTCCTCTTAGGACAACTGCTACCAACTCCTGCCCCCTCCAACTTGAGGGGAGTGCCCCAGAGCCACAGGAGAAATGCTGACCTAGGTCACTCAAGTGTTTTCATCAGGAAAGGGGAATAGGGCCGTGAACATGAGCAAAAAGTAAATAAATGAAATGCTGCCCTAGAGCGAGGTGAACACCGGCCCGCCTTGGCCGCGGGAGAAGCACGAGGTTTCCTAATGCACTCAGGGGCTCACACTGGTTAACCTGCGTGAGCCAGTGCAAACAAAGCAGTTCTTCTTCAGTGTCATTTATTAATGCGGAGAAATTAGAGCTTGCCTGCCTTTGGATAAGCAATTAGGGATGAGGTAACAGGCTTCAGTTGAGAGATAAGGCTGTCATGACGATCCTGGTAGCACAAAGAAATACGAGTGTGAAACAGAAAAGAAAACCAAGTGTACATATGCAGCCCTCTGCCTGTTCCCAAATCCACCTGCCAAAGCTCGCTTTGGTGTTTGCTTCTGCAAAGCTAGGCAAAGCAGTGCTCTCTGTCCCAACAGAACTTGCTAATAAAATTCATCTTTAATAAGCTTTGGCAGACATCAGTGACTTACTGGTTGCAAATAAATTACTAATTCATCACTCAAGTATAACAATTATTTATTAGAAGGCTGAAGTCTCAAAAGTGAAAATAGTCTCAGCATTTTTAAGGGAGTGTGAGCACCGATTTAAACCCTTCAAGATTCAAGGTAAAGATTGTTCTGGAATCATGTTTTCCATTCATCTAGAAGTCTCAGGGCTAATAGATAATCCAGGGCATAAGAAAGTATTATATTCAACTACAAAAACAGTGCAAGGCTAAGTGTGAGGCCAAAAAGGATCTCTAGAGGAAAAAAGAGTTAAGAGTTGACAGTTCTCTGTGGGTAAAGAAGGAACAGAATGTTAAATCAAGAGAGAAATGTTGGCTATACAAGGAGGGGGGAAAAAAAAACAGGAAAAATCTGTCAGTGTAACTGGAAGACAAAGGGATCCTTGCCTAAAAAAATAATGAGAAGTCATCAGTCTAATGTCAGGCTAGGAACCCTCCTACAACTAACTGGCTTTCACTCATCAAGAAAAAGAGGCATCGCGTTCTCTAACCCAGATTCGACTGCGGCTCCTCAACACACCCCTAGAGTGAGTCACGGGCAGTGGAGGAGGCCACAACAAGGCGTGACATTATCATTGGCAACCCTGGACTTCTCCCTGCTTTCTCTTTTGATTATTTGCCTATGGTGAGGTGGAGACATCCACCTTACCTGCTCATAAAAGGAACGAGAGAAAAACATTCCTTATTCTCGTACAAGTAGAATGAAGACAAAGGAAAGCCTGCGCTCGTGAGCTCAGCTTTTCACTGTTGAGACGTGCCAAGCATTGTTTTCTCCCATCAGTCCCTTCGGGACCCACTATACTAGTAAACTGGGTTTGGACTTGACGCCACTGTGAAGAAGCAGGAGAAATCACCTGTGTTTTTAGTTATTTTGATGAGGAAAAGTCTTACGTCTGGTGGCAACAGCCTTCCCCCTTTTGCTTCTTCAGTTGACCAATTTTCTATTTCCATCCTAGAAAACAGTGCCTCTACCTTAGCATTCTCCAACCCTGCTACCATCTTCCTTGATCCCAACCACCGAGATCTCTGGGAGGCAGCACAGCATGGAAGTTTAGAGCAAAGATTCAAACTGATAATCCTGGCTCTTCCTCCTGACTCGCCATGAGACCAGGCTAAATGCATCTGAGCCTCAGTTTCCTCATCAGCAAAACAGGGTATAACTACCTGTGAAGAAATATGTTATTAAGAATAAAATGAGCCGTAACCGGTTTGGCTCAGTGGATAGAGCGTCAGCCTGCGAACTGAAGGGTCCCAGGTTCGATTCCGGTCAAGGGCATGTACCTTGGTTGTGGGCACATCCCCAGTAGGGGGTGTGCAGGAGGCAGCTGATCGCTGTTTCTTTCTCATCGATGTTTCTAACTCTCTATCCCTGTCCCTTCCTCTCTGTAAAAATCAATAAAAAATATTTTTAAAAAATAAAATAAAATGAGCCCTACCCAGTTTGGCTCAGTGGATAGAGTGTCAGCCTGCGGACTAAAGGGCCCCAGGTTCAATTCTGATCAAGGGCACATACCTTGGTTGCAGGCTCCCAGCCCTGGTCAGGGGCATGCAGAGGCAACCAATCAATGTGTCTCTCTCACATCAGTGTTTTTTTCTCTCTCTCTCTTCCTCCCTCCCTCTCTCTCTAAAAATCAATGGAAAAAAAAATCTTCTAGTGAGGATTAAAAAAAAAGAAGAAGAATATTACATGGAAAGGGCTTGGCACAAGTAAGCACCAGGGCTAAGCACATAATAATGGAATGTTAATATTGCCATTTTCTTTCCTTGCATGACACTCCAACTCCTTTTTCCATCAACAAATATGTGTTGATTAGGTCCACATCCCATAATACTCCCCTACCACTTTGTTGTTTACACAGAAAGTTGTCTCCCCTGTTGTACTATAAGCAGCTAATAGTTGGTGACAGTGGAAAGGGGATGGTATAGCAGAGGCTAAGTAATCCAGGAGTCTGAACACTGAATATGTCCATACAACAGGTCTTTTCTGAGGAGGCTTTTTAAAAAGACTCATCAGTTTTAAAAGGTTATACCACAGTGAAAGAAAATGGTGCAACCACCAGGGTACAAATGACCAGTCGGGGTGTTATGGCTCCCACACCAACAAATGATCAGAGACACCATGCTCGTCTCACTGTTAATGCACCAGTTGTGTTAGTTCTTGGTCAGTGGTCGGCAAACTGCGGCTCGCGAGCCACATGCGGCTCTTTGGCCCCTTGAGTGTGGCTCTTCCACAAAATACCATGGCCTGGGCGAGTCTATTTTGAAGAAGCGGCGTTAGAAGAAGTTTAAGTTTAAAAAATTTGGCTCTCAAAAGAAATTTTAATCATTGTACTGTTGATATTTGGCTCTGTTGACTAATGAGTTTGCCGACCACTGTTCTTGGTCATTTATAAGTTCTGAAGGGTAACAACTGTTTCAAAGCATTGATTAAAATTATAATTAATGTCAATACCAACATTATAAAATGACACTTTTAAAAAAGTCACTGGGCTCTTAGAATTATGTCTAAGCTCCAAAATGATGGTCAATCCCAAACAGATCAAGTCCCAGACTTTTATGTAAACAACCTACCCTGTTGCTACACTGGTTGGGGGATGGCAGGGAAAAAAAGGGGAACCAATATACCAAAGGAAGGTCTACGGCTTAGGAAATGTGGAGACGCACAAGGTCAGGAGAACAAATGCTGAAGTTTCATGTTGTGCACTTGGATCTTTTTGGCAAGAAAGCCTACCAGTGGCTCTTGTAGTGGATGCTGCAGTGGGTCACTCATATTGTCTCTCTGGGCCCACAACACTCATCCCCCCAGATGCCCAGAATGCTGCCTGCTGCTGGCTCGCAGCTGAGTCCCTTCTTAGGCACTGCCATTGGCCAAACAAGATGCTTCATCTAAGGTTGCATCCCCTCCTGGAGGGTAGTCTACATCCAGTGACTCGCCAATACCTACAATACACAAGCCTGGTCCCCTGGACCTCTCAGAAAGGCCAACCCACTAGACCACCTACATGCAAATCTCCATCTCAGAGCCTGTTTCAAGGAAAAAATCCAACCTTTTTTTCCAAAGCGATAGACAAAATCCATGATAGTCCTGTGTTCCACACATTCCCAAGGGTTCTTATGCACAACTTTGGTAACATTAGTAACCTACTTCCCTCTCCTGTACTCGAGGAGACATAATGGAATATAGGTAAACCAGAGTGGCATTATTATACCAAAAAAACAAACAAAAAAACTAGAGTAGCTTCAAGGTGAAGCAAATCATTCACTTTGTTATTATTAGTAACGTTATCACTTGGGAAACACCTTACTAAGGACTGAGTTATGAGCATGTTTGACCTTGTGGTTGAAAATGCAACTCTTTATAGGAACAAGAAACGGGAGCCACATCCTGGACAGAGGCTGTAGCCTGTAACCACCTACACTGGAACAGCAGCAGCATAATGTCTTAAGCTCTGGCTCTGGTACTTCCCACAGTTCATAAATATAAGCAAAGAATGTTACATGCTACTAGTGTGCAGAGAAATACTCTGTAAACTAAAAGGTACTACCAGACTTCCACCTAGGCTATTCTGAAGCACACAGCTATCTAAAAAGTTACGGAACCCAATGACTAAGTCTATATATATACTGATTTAAAAACATGGAAATGGATAAACTGGCATTTAAGTAAAAAGATATTTCAAGAAGAAAGAGATTAAAGACACTGGACATATTAATATAGGGAAACTTGGTCACACCGTAAGACTGTCAATTGACTAAAATGTTTAGAGAGAATAGTAATTTCGCAGTAAGAGCCCAAGCACTGTAAGAATGGCCCAATTTATGATCCAGAAGAGCAATAAATCAAAATATTAACATTCCTTCAAATTTAAAGGAAAACATCTTTTTGGTAACATACAATCTGACTTTTAATTAGTTAATGGCTCAGATATTGATTCTCTACCTCTATTGATGACTCTTGTCCTGTATTACTCATCAAAACTATCTGTGGCGTTAAAAAAATGCCCACGGTCTCTCAGACCTACTGCCGCCAATTTCCAAGGGTGGGCTCAAGCATCTCTTCCTCAGGGAGCCTCATGCACACTAAAGTTGAGAACCACAACCCTAAATTATAGACAGATATAAAAATCAATACTTTCTCAACCAAGCCAAAAAAAAAAAAAAAAAAAAAAAACCACAGAGGGATCAAGTTACTTTGTTAATTCAAAGTCAGTGAATACTAGATTTTCCCAAAGTCTACTGGACTTACTCCAAAAATGCTAAGAGAAATTGCAAATGGATCCATCCCCAGGGAGGCTGATTTGTACTCCTATGTGCTAATGTAAGACTAATTCTGTAAATGGATTGGTTTTGTGCCTTACTGTTAGAAATTTAATCTGTCTTCTCTTGTTTAGGAGAAGAAGGGATAATTACTAAGAGCCAAATCAGTAAAAAGTGAAGAAACGGACTTCAGTTTTGTTCCCAATGTATATCTCCAGGGCAAACAGAACACTAAAGCTCTCTCTAGGTGGTGTTTTAAGAAACTGAGACAAGCAACTCGAGTTCAAACAATAGATATGTAATAACATTTCTGCTAAATCTGTGACTGAAAGGAGACTGTTTTCTAAAGGAATTTATCTCAACTTTCCACACACTGCAAAAGCTGAGTGGAGAAGACCCACACGATCTCAATCAGGAGTGGATGAGTTCCAGTTTCACCTGTGTCTCCTTTAAAGAAAAAAAAAATTGGGGTGTCGGGGGGCTGAAACACTGTCAAGATAAATAGGCATTCATTTATTTACTCCCAAATTTGTCTCAAAATTCGTGTTTTCTTACACAAAGCAGGAGCTTCTGAGCAATGACATTAAGAGGATTAGTTCTTTTTTCTATACTTCTGAGTGTTATCGTTGTTAATTAGCTAGTTATTAATAGTCATAGGAAGAGACAAAGGGAAGGTCAGGCATTGTAAGCATGGTCAGCTGGGCAACTTCAGGAAGCTGCAGCTTTGCACCCCACAAGGAACCATGGGCCCATTCCCTGCAAATCACTGGGGAAAGGGATCAAAGGGGAAGATGGGCACATGTGCAGTGAAGTCGGGTGATGGAGGGAAGGTGCTTGCCTGTAAGTCTAACCTGGGAAAAAGATAACTGGCTGGGGCAGAGCCACTGCAAGATCATAAAACCCTGAAGGGGTAGTTGGTCAAGCTCCTGGTTATAAGCCCAAGACAAAGAGTTCTCGCTCTCTTGCCCCCTTGGCCTCCTTTGCACTCCCTTGCTTGTTTGCTCTTGTGCTTCTGTTTCTTGTTTGCTCCTTGACCCACATTCATCCGTGTGCTAGCCCACCACGTGGCCTTAAGCAGCCGCAGGTCCCATAGCCATGCAGACCCCACACGCAATGGACTACAACTGGGAACACAAGCTAAACTGGCCAGATGCTGGACTGGACTGTGCTTTCATACGGAGCAGAGACTGGGCAGTGGCCTTAATTCTAGCTTTGCTGAAGACAAGACTGGACTCTTTTGTGGCGGGATGGAGGGAGATGGGACCTTGGGAACCCAGGGTTTAATTCCATGCAAATAAATATCACTCATGTCAGGATCCTAAACTCTCCAAGCATATTCCTACCAACAGGATGGGGCTAATTTGTGGAGACCACTGTAAAACAAAAATGTGGGGTCCCTTGTTTAAAAATGATAAAAATTTCAAGCATTAAACCAAGCACAGGCCCCTTCTGACCCTGGAGCCCCCTGTGATCACACAGGTTGCACAGGCCCATGAAGCCAGCCGGCCCTGGCCACCAGAGAACCTTGGCACTTACTGTTCTGTGCCTAGAATCCCCTCCCCAGATCTCTGAGGGCTTGCTCTCTCCTCTTCCGTGAAATGCTATAACTACTTAAAATTACAGCTCTTCCCAAACACATACACACTGTATCCCTTCTACCTCCTTAATTTTTCTCCAGACCATTTAATACCTGACAATTATTTGTTCATTCTGTCTTCTCCTCTTCCCTAGAATGTAAGTTCTATAAGGGTACCGATCCCCACCTCCGTCCTGTTTTCTGTTGTATTCTCAGTACCTACAGGAGCGCCTGGTACTAAGAAGCCACTTAGTGAATATCTATGGAATAAATGAATGAAGCCCCAACTGCTTTAAGCAGCAGAAACTTCCAACAAAGAGATGACCTAAGTTACAAGTTGTTCTAGGACCTAGAGTCTATTTCAAAATGTGCCTCAGTAGCCCTAGCTGGTTTGGCTCAGTGGATAGAGCATCGGCCTGCGGACTGAAGGGTCCCGGGTTCGATTCCAGTCAAGGGCACATGCCTGGGTTACTGGCTCGATCTCCAGTAGAGGGTGTGCAGGAGGCAGCCGGTCAATGATTCTCTCTCATCATTGATGTTTCTATCTCTCTCTCCCTCTCCCTTCTTCTCTGAAATCAATAAATATATATATATATACATATATATATTTAAAAGAGAAGAAAAAAAATGTGCCTCAGTAGAAACTCCTGCTCGTTCATAGAAGAAGAAGGAAAAAAAAAAAGTATGGCACTTACCACAGAACCTTTTAGTTGAGGGGAAGGGAGAAGGAAGAGAACTTTGGGCTAGAAGAATCAGGGAAAAGTTAATACAGGAGAGAGAATTCAAGTTGAGCCTTAAACAGAAGGCAAAGAATAGCAAAGAGGAAGGGAAGTCTTTCCAGGTACAATTCATGAGTTCACATTTGAATCCATTTGTCTTATCATTTCACACTAGAAAGTCTCCTTGTTTCTAATTTAAAAACAGAAGTTAAGTCATCCAATTGATTTGCTGAAAACACAGATGTAGGCTGATGATGAATTAAGTATTGGCATAGTGAGCAATAAATATCGGCCAGTAGCATTAAACTTTTATCAGGCCAGAAAACCTAAATCTTACCTTGAAGAATGCCTTGAATGTCCTCAAGACTCATAGAGCCTCTTTATAAGGTTGCTATAGGAAGCAGCAATTCTTATTTCAACTCAACAAATGTCCCTATTGCACTGAGTGCCACAGGTAGAAATACAAGAGTAAGACAACAGACCCTGCCCTCCAGGGATTCCCAATCCCAGAGGCAGGGAACCAGGGGTTTATCAGTGATAACTCTACCAGGGGTCCTCAAACTGCAGCCCGCCGAGGACATTTATCCGGCCCGCCAGGTGCCGCTGCTTGTCCTGCTTAGCAGCCGACTCGTCCCGGGCCCGCAGTACGCATAGAAATTTGTTCATAGTGGTTTTTTTTAAACTATAGTCCGGCCCCCCAACGGTCTGAGGGACAGTGAACTGGTCCCCTGTTTAAAAAGTTTGAGGACCCCTGCAGTCTAAGCAAAGAGGAAGTGAAATTAACACTTCTATAATACAACGATAATAACAGCACCAGAATAAATGTACTGGCTGCTTACTGTACACCAGGCTTGGTGCTACGAATGCCCCATGTCGTATTCATTACCTCGGTACAAGGTAGTTATGTACGAGCATCATCCTCATAAAGCAGAGGAAGCTCCCTTGCCCAAGGCCAAACAGCTTGTCAGTAGCAGAGGCTGAATTGGAACTCATGTCTGCCTGACTCTAGAGCCCAGACTGCATCCAGAGCCCAGTTATCCTGCATCCATTAATGCCATCCTTTTAGTTAAAAGAAGCAAGACTAGGCTTCTGAGGTCAGGAAGTATCTATTCTGTTTACTGCCGATTCCCCAGCCCCAGCTGATCGATACATGTATGTATGCTGGGTGAACAGAAACCACATACATTCCCATACTCTAGTACTGCTTCAAACACCCACTTAAAGTGGGCATGTCTTGTATCCACTGCCCAATACCCGTTCCCTCTTCTTTTCTTTTATGAAATCACCCCACTCCACTCTTGGTCAACATGGTTTAGATGAGGCTGACCCCACCCGTATATTCAGGAACAGGCAGTGAGTACAAGCCTGGCCAATTTGAGCCAGTGATTGGCTCAAGGATGGACACATGACCTGATATGGACCGATGGGAACTAAAGTTCATGATTTGCTGCAAAAACCATAACAGATGATCTCTTTCCCCTGGGTTGCTAACCTGACAACGTAAGACTGCAGTTGCTGGTAGCCATTTTATCCCAAAGAGAGAAAAGCCAGCCTTTGAATAAAGCCAATAAAAGGAAAGCAGGACCAAGAGATGGAGATATCCCTGGTTACATTACCTAAGCACCCAGCACAAGCACTGCAACCTGGAATTTTCAGTTACATGAATCAATAGAGTCCGGTTTCGGTTTTTAAGTCACTGTGAATTGGGTGCTGGTTGCTTACAGGCCAGAGTCCAGATACATCACCTAAATAAAAATGGGACCAAGCAACTGGAAATCACAACCACCACAGTGAAAGAAGCAAGCAGCATACTTATAATTAGACTCAAGTGGCTTCACCACCTTCCAGAAGCCTGAGTTCATGAAGAGAGGAAAATGGAAGACAAGAGAGAGAGAGAAAGTGAGTACTGTATGCATCATTTCTTTCACTAGTTTAACCATCTACCAAGAAGACAATTTAGGTGTTCCCAACTTGCCACCCAAAGCGAGATGGCTTCTAAGTGCTATTTTGAAAAGCTTCACAAGAGAAGACAAGGCTCAAGGAGAATCATTTCTAAGTTTTCATGTCAGCTGTGCTTGTCCATCAAAGATCTGTCCCTCACCCAGCCCGATGAATCTCTGAAGCAGTACTGCCCATTTACCCAGCCAAAGGCAACTCAACTCCTGACTGCTAACGTAGTAGTTGTTCTCACTCTAGTGATAACACTGAGACTTGAAGTGAAAGAGACTGCACCAAAAATACACAAGAATGCATCAATATAACAGAGGGCACCAAAAGTTGGGGGGAAGGGAGGAAGGTATGCTATGAGATGGTATCAATTTTCATTTGCCTTTTATGTCAAGTGGATTGGCCTGTGAGTTTCTGGGGAGTTCCCAAATAAAAATAAATCGTCCTTCTCAGGAGTTACCTGTGAATCAAGCAAAGATTCTTGGGAAGACACAAGGCAAAAAGACCACAGGCTCGTGACCCGAGGCAGATCTATCTAGCCCACAGACAGCTTTTGTTGCACCTGCAGTGTTAGTGCTTAAACAGTTATTTTTAAACTCGAGGCCTGGTGCACAAAATTCTTGCACTCAGGAGCGTCCCTCAGCCCGGCCTGCGCCCTCTCGCAGTCTGGGAGTTGCCGCTGCGCTCGCCAGCCATGAGCCCAGCTTCTGACTGAGCAGCACTCTCCGTGGGAGCGCACTGACCACCAGGGGGCAGCTCCTGCGTTGAGCATCTGCCTCCTGGTGGTCAGTGCATGTCATAGCGACCAGTTGTTCTGCCGTGGGGCCGAAACTGGCTCTCCAACATCCCCTGAGGTGTCCCAGATTGCAAGAGAGAACAGGCTAGGCCGAGGGACCCCACTGGTGCACCATCGGGGCCAGGGAGGTACTGCAGGAGGGCTCCAGGGTGTGTCCAGCCTGTCTCACTCAGTTCTGATCGGCTGGACCTGAGCAGCAAGCTAACCAACCAGTTGGAGTGTCTGCCCCCTGGTGGTCAGTGCACATCACAGCAAGCAGTTGAGCGGCCTTAGCATATCATTAGCATAGTACGCTTTGATTGGTTGAACGGCCAACTGGACGACCAGACACTTAGCATATTAGGCTTTTATTATATAGGATTAGTTATCAGCAATTAAAAATGGGAAGAGTTTGGGGTACATTGTTGGATTAATGACCCCTACTCTGTTCATGCTCCCTACCTGCAGGCATTTGGGTTAACTCTACACTGACTCCAGGAGTGGCCACATGGCTTGCTTTGGCCAATGTGACGATAACAAACATGACCTAGGCGGGGACTTCAAAAGCACTGGGGCTTGTCGTCCTTCGGCTCTCATAACTATGAAAAGGCCCACCCAGGGCTAACCTGCTGAATGATGAGACACACACCACAAACACACACAGAGCCAACAGCTAGCAAAGTGAGCAGTAGATCACCTCAGACATGAGTGAGCCCATCCATGCCCAGCCCACACTGCCACTCTGCAACATGGTGAGCTAAACAGTGTTAAGCCAAAGTTTGGGGTGTTTTTTGTGCAGCAATAACAGACAGAGTCCACATTAAAGTAAATATTCCTAATTTAAAAAAAAAAATCTGAAGACTGCCAACACTGGGCCCAAATTCCTACATGGCAACAACTAGTTGACATGGGCAGTGGCTCCACCTTTACCCAAGCCATAGCATGAATTTCCCAGATTGTCACTATTATCTTGCCCATGTTGGAGTCAAGTGGTGTAGTCTCAGTTAGGTGTTGTTATATTTATGTCAAAGACGACATGAAATACTATGGTCCACATACTTGAGTTACTTTCATGAGTGAGAAAACCAGCACAATCACTTTGGAGAATTGTTGGTCAATATCTACTAACGCTGAACATATGCATCTTTCATGACCCAGAAATTCCACAACCAGGGTTAAACCCAAGAAAAATGAGTATACATATCAAAAGATGTAGAAAATGTTCACAGCAGCACTATTCCTGAGAGTCTCAAACTGGCTACTAATAAACTAGTTATCATCAACAGTAGAATAAAATGTGGCATATCCATAGGGACAAATCTCATACACGATGCTGTGCATGAGAACCCAGACACAAGAGCATACATGCTGCATGATTCTACTTCTAGGTCAAAAACAGACAAAACCAAAAGCAGGTGTTAGGAGTCACTTGGTGGTTACCCTTGGGGACATGCCTAGTTGTGAAGGAGCACACATGGGGTTCTGACAAGTTGGTAATACTGTCCTGTAACCTGGGTGCTGTTTGCATGGATATATACTCTTGGAAATTCACCAAGCTGTACATTTATGACCCGTACACCTCAATAAAGGGTTTGATTAAAAAAAAAAAAAACTTTAAAAAGTGGAATAAGAAGACCAAGAGGATGGCCATGCTTCAAGAAAAATGATTAAGTATTTTCCCTAATTTAGGGATATCAGAAAGACAAACTCTACAGTACAATATGTAATGTAATAAAAAGAACGACAGCCATTATGAAACAAATCATCACAGAAGTATGGCTGGAATCTGAGAAAGATGCATAACAAACCACCATCTGATGAATTAGGGGAAGAGGGCACAATCAGCAACACCTAGACTACTTGATTCATCTGTATTACCAGTCGGATCTCTGTGGGCTTTGAGGCTTACAACCAATGAATTACGAATCAAAGCCTCTTCTGTAAAGATTACCATCAATTCTCAGACTTAAAATATTGGGTTTACTGCCCCTTTAAAAAAATCAATTACCGTATCACATGATCTCACTCATTTGTGTAATATGAACAACATAAACTGATGTACACAAATAGAACCAGAGACACAGAAGCATCGAACAGACTGTACAACCTATGAGGGAAGGCGCGGGGTGAGGAGGTAAGAGATCAACCAAAGGACTTGTATGCATGCATATGAGCAAAACCAATGGACACAGATAGTAGGGGGGTGAGGGCTTGTGCTTGGCGGAAGGGGTGGCGGGGGGGGGGGGGAAGAGGTCAAAGGGGGGGAAAAAGGAGACTCGTGTAATACATTAAACAATAAAGAAATTTTTTAAAAAATCAATTACCTTCCTCATGCTCATCTGCCAAATGGGGCTAACAATGGCCACTGGAGAGGGTTATTGGAGAGCTGAAGAAGATAATGAGGTCTCTTAGACCTTTGAGACAGTGCCAAGGAGACAGCATGTAAGCACCAACAAGGAATTACAGGCAGTCCTCAGGTTACAACGATCCGTTCCTACGGCGCAACGTAACTCGATTTTCGTTGTAAGTCGGAACCCACCTACATAAGCACCTATGTCACTCACGTGGAGCACATACATAGCAGTAATGAAGTGAAACAGTAAAAAAAAATTTAAAAGAAATAACAATTCCTGACCTTTACTTGTGGTAAATAAATAATAAAAAAAACATAAAGCACATATGTACACACATCAAAATGATGGAACTTTTTTTTAAAATAAATACTGTAAATGGGAGATGGTGACGTAACCACGAAACAACATTAAGTCGGATCCAACATAACCCGAGGACTGCCTGTATTACTTTATTTATAGCAGTGTCACTGTTGATTGCAAAATACTAAAAATAAAATTAGAGGTACCCCAAAGGTTGGCTGCTGCTCATAGTTGTGCACTACACTGTAGAGGCTCGCAGGACCTAATGTGGTGATTCGGGAGAGCAGAGATCACACACTGGTTCCAGGGCAGGCTTTTACGAACTCCCTATGAAACTTAGCTTCTGATGTGCCCTTGCATCCTCCAGTAGGCAAGCCCCTCCCATTTCTAGAATACTTCAGTTAGGACACCACTATTTTTTATATCAATGCCTACCCCTCACTAGTGTTAGGGCTGGAAAGCCTTGAGAATCAGGACCTCAAACCAAAGAAGCTGTACAGCAGAGAATATCTCAAAACTTGCCTGATCGTCCCAACCAGCCGATATCTGGGATCCTTCTCTGCTCACCAAGAGGCAGCAGGTCTGGGGAGGGGCCAGAACCCAGATTTTGTTTTTTTTAATCTTTATTATTGAAAGTATTACATATGTCCCCCTCTTCCCCCCCCCCACTGACCCCTTCTAGCCCACCGCTGTCCCCATCCCAGGCCTTCACCACCCCATTGTCTGTGTGCATGGGTTATGCATACAAGTTCTTTGGTTGATCTCTTCCCACCCCCACCGTCCCTCTGAGAATGGACAGTCTGCAGAACCCAGACTCTAACAAAGCCTAAGGTAATCCTTATACCAAGTCAAGTTTGGGAAACTCCCACCTGGCGAAATGTAGAGCCCAACAGACCTGCACCTGAATGCAATCCCTAGAATTTATCAGCTGGGTATGCCTGGGCCAAGTGCAGAAAAACCTCTTTGAGTTCTCTTCATTTTAAAAGACTAATTATGCTACCTCCCAGGCTTGTGCAGCCTGAAGACACTGTCACACTCAGTGGGGAGGATTTCAGCTGTGAGGCCACAAGTTTGCCTTTGTCCCAATAATCCGCTTTTTTTTCTTTTCTTTTTTTTTAATTTAATAAATCTTTATTGTTCAGATTATTACAATTGTCCCTATTTTTCCCCCCATAGCTCCCCTCCACCCGGTTCCCACCCCACCCTCTGTCCTTACCTCCCCGCAACTGTCCTCATCCATAGGTGTACGATTTTTGTCCAGTCTCTTCCCGCACCCCCACACCCCTTTCCCCCTGAGAATTGTCAGTCCACTCCCTTTCTATGCCCCTGATTCTATTATATTCATCAGTTTATTCTGTTCATCACATTTTTAATTCACTTGATTTTTAGATTCACTTGTTGACAGATACGTATTTGTTGTTCATAACTTTTATCTTTACCTTTTTCTTCTTCCTCTTCTTAAAGAATACCTTTCAGCATTTCATATAATACTGGTTTGGTGGTGATGAACTCCTTTAGCTTTTTCTTATCTGTGAAGCTCTTTATCTGACCTTCAATTCTGAATAGCTTTGCTGGGTAGAGTAATCTTGGTTGTAGGTTCTTGCTATTCATCACTTTGAATATTTCTTGCCACTCCCATCTGGCCTGCATAGTTTCTGTTGAGAAATCAGCTGACAGTCATATGGGTGCTCCCTTGTAGGTAATTAACTGTTTTTCTCTTGCTGCTTTTAATATTCTCTTTGTCATTTGCTCTTGACATTTTAATTATGATGTGTCTTGGTGTGGTCCTCTTTGGATTCCTTTTGTTTGGGGTTCTGTGCGCTTCCTGGACTTGTAAGTCTTTTTCTTTCACCAGGTGGGGGAAGTTTTCAGTCATTATTTCTTCAAATAAGTTTTCAGTATCTTGCTCTCTCTCTTCTTCGGGCACCCCCATAATTTTGATGTTGGTATGCTTGAAGTTGTCCCAGAGTCTTCTTACACTATCTTCAAATTTTTGGATTCTTTTTTTTTTTTTTTTGCTATTCCAGTTGAGTGTTTTTTTGCTTCTTTGTATTTCAAATCTTTGACTTGATTCTTGCGTTCCTCTAGTCTGCTGTTAGGTCTCTGTATAATATTTTTTATTTCAGTCAGTGTATGTTTAATTTCTAGTTGGTCTTTTTTCATATCCTCAAGGGTCTCGCTAAATTTTCGGCCTTTTCTATGAAATTCTTGAAAAACCTTATAACCGTGGTTTTGACCTCTATATCCAATCGTTTGCTTTCCTCCATTTCTTTCATTTGTGATCTGTTTCTTTGTCTCCCCATTTTTGCTGCTTCCCTGAGTTGGTAGAGTAGCTTTGTGTGGTAGGTGTCCGCTAGGGCACAATGGCTCAGCCTCCCCAGTTACCTGAGGTGGACACTCTTGGTGCACCCCTTTGTGGACTGTGTGTACAGCCTTGTTGTAGTTAACTCTTGATTGTTGTTGGTATCATTGGGAGGAATTGACCTCCAGGCCAATTGGCTGTGAGGATCAGCTGTGTCTATGCTGGGAGAACTTCTGTGCTGGAGACAGCCTTATGAGACAAGACTTGCAAAATTGCAAAAGCCTCTGTGCTCAGCTTGGATGGGGTGGAGTCTCAGGGCTGAGTAGACAGCCTTGGCTTCCTGTCAGCCCTGCCCTATGAGGCCCGTGTCTCAGTGTCCCTCGGTAATCACTGCAAGCACCTCTGAGAGAAAGCCACTCTCGAGTTTCGCCCGCTGCCAGACAGTCCAGTTTCTCCCCCAATGAATCTGGATTCCCAGATTCTCACCCGGAAATGGAGTTCAGCGCAGTTGGGAGCTTCCGTCTCCCTCCCGCTAGAGAAAGCCAGCGGCACACTCAGCAGTCAGTCCTTTCTGCGCGCACTTGCGCGCCTCCAGACCTCTGCCTTTCGCGGCTCCCCTGAGTTTCTGTAAGCTTTTCTCTTTTCCTGACAGTCCAGATTCCCCCCGTATGAGTCTGGGTCCCCAGGGTCTCGCCCGGAACTGGGGTTCAGTGCAGTCGGGAGCTTCTGTCTCCCTCCTGCTAGAGAAAGCGAGCCAGGCACTCAGCCGCCCATCCTCTCTGCACACGTGTCTCCGTACCTCAGCCTTTTGCAGCTCCTCTGAGTCTCCATGTGCTTTTCTAGTTGTAGAATTTCCACTCAGCCAGCCCTCCTATGGTTCTGGATGATGTCCGTTTTCTCTTTTAGTTGTAGTTTTGAAATTGTTGTGCAAGGCAGCAGTTTAAGTGTTTACCTATGCTGCCATCTTGGTTTCTCTCTTCCCAATAATCCACTTTCCAGTTTATTTCTGCTCCCATGGGCTGGTCTTGCCTCAGCCTATAAATCTATGTACTTCCATGGAAATAACTTCTGCATAGACCTGAACTGACCTGAGCACCTCATCAGGGGCTAAGCCTCTTTCCCAAGGCAGTGGTTTTCTTTTTGTATCTGTCAGACTTCAGTGACGACCCATTTTCTACAGAAGCAGGTGTGATGCCAGCATGCATTTCTGTATGTGTCAGAACTGTCACATTAAATGAAGTTAGTAACATACACAAAAAAAGGTTATTTCAAGCCTTAGAGATAAAGCAGAGCACAGAACCAGACACCTGGTGAAAACTCACAGCTATTAATAGTTTTTGAATATAACTACATAACATGTTAAACATTAAGCCATCATTCATCTAATCAGCTTGCCAATTATAGAACCACTGCCAATGGGAAGCTGCAGAGCCTTACTTTAAAAGAACCATTAAAACCTGCTGTCTTTTTCTCTTAACCATGGATATGTTTCAGGTGATCCTGTTTATCCCAACTCTGTGAAGGGGGCTTTTGGGGGGGGGGGGAGAACGTAAGGCTCCCCATCTTCCTCCAGTTTCACAGACAGATCCATGCCCAACAAAATGATAAAAGCCTCCATACTAATGATAGTCCCTGAAGGATTCTTCCTTTTTCATTATTGTCGAAGTAATACATGTGCAGTTGAAGCTTGAATAGTGCAAACAGCATTTAGAGACCAGTCAAAACGACCTTGTTAAGTTTAGGGATCCCTCTAAAGCAAGATTTCTCAGTCTTATGCTTTACTGACATTTTGGGCCAGATAATTTGGGGCGGAAGGGCTGTTCTGTGCGTTGTAGGATGTTCATGAGCATCCCTGGCCTCTGCACGCAGCAACGCCCCCCATACTCTCATTTGGCATCCAAAACTGTCTGCAAACACTGCCAAATGGGGGACAAAGTGGCCCCAGTTGGGAACCACTGCTTCCGGAGATACTCTATGCACGCACAGAGAGGCGTGTGGAACCTCACTCGTTTTTCTCCCCACATTGGTGACACACAGTTACTTTCCAACTTACTGGGAGATTGTACTGGGGGGTGGGGCCGGGGGTTGGCCTAGGCAAGAGGCGACGGCCACTCACCAGGTCTCGGATGAGCTGGTCCACCAGCTGCTCCGCGCCCTCAGCCCCGTCACGGGCTGGGGGGGAGCGGGAACGGCTCGCCGCGTCCTGCCTCTCGGCTCTGGTCGCTCGCGCCGCCGGGGGCCGGCTCGCGCCCTCCAGAAGGCCCTGCGCCAGCGCCAGGTACCCCGAGGCCTGCTCGCCGCGCCCGGGGGCCACCTCGGGCCGCCGTGCCCGCCGCTCGGCAGCCTCGGGCCGCCGCCGTTTCCTCAGCGCCTGGGCCTGCGCCAGCTCCTCCTGCCAGCGCCGGCGGAACTCGTCCAGGCTGTGGTTGTCCATGGCCCTCGCCGCCGGCCCTCCGTGTCGTCCTCGGCCGTGCCGGGTGCCACGGGACAGTCCCTCCGCCGGAAGTGCCCGCCGCGGCCGGAAACCAGAGCCGGCTGCACTCGGGTTCCGGTTAGGCGGCCCCGCCCCCGCCGCGTCCCTCAAGCTGTCACCTGCAACAGGCTTGGGGCGCCCCAGGCCGAGGTCAGTGCCACGAACCTGATGCTTGTCGACTTTCCCGCTTGTGGCTTTTGCCAAGCGCAGACTTTGCGTCAAGCACTGTTTCTTCACTCAGACATCCATTGAGCAACTATTATATGTCAGGCGCTAAGAATTCCGTATTTAAATCTGCTCCTCCAACCCTTACTCCCTCTCCCCCCAAAATCCCTCCCACCTTGGGGTTTGCATTCAAGGGGGTGGGAATCACGTTTAATTCATCCAACTAGTGAATATGAACGCTTGAGTTAGTAGTAAGTGGTACAAAAAAAATAAAACAAGGTAATAAAATAAGGCCAGGCGTGTGGGGAGGGATTACCTTTGAAGTCAGTCATCACAGGACCTTCTCAGATCTCTCCAAATCTCCCTCTGCCTCCATCCTGTAAGGCCGCTTCTGACATTGGGCTCATCTGGATAATCCACGATACTTGTAACACATCATGGTCCTTCATTTAGTCACACTTGCAAAAGCCTTTTGATCATTTAAGGTAACATCCACAGGTTCCAGGAATGAAGACCTGGCTATCTTTTAAGCCAGTGGTCGGCAAACTATTAGTCAACAGAGCCAAATATCAACAGTACAACGATTGAAATTTCTTTTGAGAGCCAAATTTTTTAAACTTAAACTTCTTCTAACGCCACTTCTTCAAAGTACTCGTCCAGGCCGTGGTATTTTGTGGAAGAGCCACACTCAAGAGGCCAAAGAGCCGCATGTGGCTCGCAAGCCATGGTTTGCCGACCACTGTTTTAGGCCATTAATCAGCCTACTGCAGGAGCCTACAGTGAGATGGACCCAAATTCCTACAGGGGACTCCAGGAAACAAAAATGAGGCAAGTGGGCCAGGTGTGGACTGTGGTTCCTGGCTGCCCATCTGGAGTGGGAAACCAACACTCAGCTCCACCCAACTCTTGGATCTTAGTCCAGATCTTCTAAAATTCTGTATCTTTATTTTTATTATTAGCAACAAATTCCACTTTTTAAAAGAAAAGCGTTTTTATTAAAAGCATGAGTTGTGCCCTGGCCGGTGTGGTTCAGTGGTTAGAACATCAACCTGCTCACCAAATGGTCACAAGTTCTATTCCCGGCCAAGGGCACATGCCTGGGTTGCAGTTGATCCTGGACCCCCGGCCATGGTGGGGGTGCATGGGAGAGGCAACCAATTCATGTATCTCTCTTGACATTGATAACCCCTCTCTCTCTGTCTCTCTCTCCACACTCTAAAAAAATCAATGGAAAAAATCCTCAGGTGAGGATTAACAACAACAACAAAAAAGCCTAAGTTGCATTCAGTAGCCTTCAAACGCAACAGGAGTCTTTTTTTTTAATATATTTTATTGATTTTTTACAGAGAGGAAAGGAGAGGGATAGAGAGTTAGAAACATCGATGAGAGAGAAACATCGATCAGCTGCCTCCTGCACACCCCGTACTGGGGATGTGCCCACAACCAAGGTACATACCCTTGATCAGAATCGAACCTGGGACCCTTCAGTTCGCAGGCTGACGCTCTATCCACTGAGCCAAACTGGTTAGGGCAGGAGTCCTTTCTTGAACAATCCATGAGTTAGGACAAAACTCCCTTTAACTTACGTTAGGATACCCCCTTAGCTCTTGTGAGCAGAACTGGAGAATCCCACTTCATTGGAGATCACTAATGTGTGGCGAACACCAGGGCAGGAGAATGATGTGAGTTAAATCATTTTTAATTACGTTTAATGATTTGAGGAACTGCCATCCTGTTTATTCAACGGGGCTGTGCCACTTGACCTACCCACCAGTTGTGTGAGGTTTCAGTGTGTGTTTTACACCTTCCCGTTCAAACCGATCTGTGGTCTTAAGAAGCTAAGCCCTTTTCCATCTCAGGGCCTTTGCACACACTTCCCTCTTCCTAGAACACTTTCCCCGAATGATTCCTCAATGCTGCTGCCCTCCTTCACCCTTCAGCTCTCAGATGAAATGTAACCTCCACAGACAATCCATGTTCATCCTGTGTTCTCAGCCCCTAACACAAAGCCTGGTTGCTAGGATGTGCTCAATAATTGTTGGTTAAATGAATGAATGAACAACTTAATCCCCAAATGATGGAGCTAAGATCGGGCAGAGGTATTTCTGAGTTTGTGTCCACACATAATAGATGCTCAATAAATATGTGTTGCTGGTGAGGCTGCCAGTAATAAAGAGAGGCAAAACTGCACGGGAGTGCGCACGCACGCGCACACTCACAAGTAGCAGAGAGAAAGATGAATCCACTCCTTTAAGAAAAAAGTGAGGAATGTCATTGTAGGTCTCATAAATCAACACAAGTGCCCATACAGGAGATAGAGAGAGTTGCTTGGTCTTTTCCACTTTGCAGTCTGCAAAGTGTCTCCTCTTCTTTCTGTTTCAATAGAAAAATCACTCTGAGCACTTTGGTGCACTGAGCACTTTGGAACTCTAATTACAGGTGACACACAAATGGAAAGAAAAATAGAAAATCAAACATTGGAGCCAATACATTGCCATTTATATGGGCACTTAATAGCAGCAAAGTGCCCTGAGCCATGCAGAATTATATCAAGCACTTTGCAGACCGACATCACAGGAGCCGCCGTGAGGATGAAGTCAGGGATGCCTATAACGCGCCCGAGTTCTTTGGAGATGTGTCAGTGTTGTGAATCTCAATGTCCATTTTCACAAGATTTCTTCAAGGTCAATGCCATGTAAACCTGAAGTCTGTCTCTAGCCCACCTCTATAGCCTGATCTCTCAACACTTGCCCTCCCCACGTCTAAGCTCTAATAATCTCCACCTCTTATAGCTTTCCACCTCAGCATGCTCTCTCTTCCTTGAATCTATCATTCCTTCTTACCTGTACCTGCGTAACTCCTGCTTGGTCTTATCTAGAGGTCACCTCCGTCAAGAAGCCTTCCCTGCCTTCCTCCTTCTCCAGACTGGGTTAAGATTCCTAAGTTGACTTCTGGTTTCCCAGGTAAAGAGCTTGGAAGTCTCCACTCCATCCTAACAAGTAAAAAGCTGAACAGACTGAAAAATCAACAACTCTTCTGGAATCTGTAAGAGAGTTGAGGAAACTGGGCAAACCACTGCTGCCAAGATTGGAGGAACAGACAGGTGAATATGGACAGTCCCTGGAACCAGCGCCCATTGTTATCAATTGTTCAAAAATAATAGTAACAATGTATTCAATTGTGTATGCTTATGTATACTAGTATACCTTACGTGTGTGTGTGTGTGTGTGTGTGTGTGTGTGTGTGTGTGTGTTGGGAGGGAAGGAGGAACTAGGATTATTTTATTATTATAAGGTACTCACGCTATCAGTGAAGTTGCATACTGTTATTTGAAAGTGGACTTGGATTAGTTGTAAATGTATATTGCAAACTCTAAAGCAACCACTAAAAAAAGTTTAAAAAGAAGTATAACTGATATATTAAAAAAGGAGATAAAATGGAAACATAATCTATTAGAACCACAAAGGGCAGAAAAAGAGTGACACACAAGAAATAGGAACAAAGAACAAGGGCAACAAGTAGAAAATAGTAACACATACCATAGATATTGATCCAACTCTATCAATAATCACTTTCAAGATCAATGGCCAAATGCACCAAATTAAAAGACATAGATTGTCAGAGTGGATCAAAAAACAAGACCCAAATATATGTTGTCCACTTTAAATATAAGCACACATATAGATTAAAAGTAAATGGATGAAGAAATATATATATATATATCTCGCTAACACATTGGCCAAGGTAAGATTGTTTTAAAGATATATCTCTCTATGAATCTAATTCATGCCCTGCAATTCCTTATAGTATCCAGTAATTTTCAACCAGTGTGCTGCAAGAATTTTTAAAATATGCAACACTGACCTCTTTTCCCTTAGATCAGTAGTCGGCAAACTCATTAGTCAACAGAGCCAAATATCAACAGTACAATGATTGAAATTTCTTTTGAGAGCCAATTTTTTTAAACTTAAACTTCTTCTAACACCACTTCTTCAAAATAGACTTGCCCAGGCCGTGGTATTTTGTGGAAGAGCCACGCTCAAGGGGCCAAAGAGCCGCATGTGGCTCGCGAGCCGCAGTTTGCCGACCACTGCCTTAGATTGTCAAGTTAAAAAATGACAACAGCCAACATAACAATAGCTATCTTATGTAAATGCTCTGTCTTGAACCATACATATATGTCATATAATAGAGTTACATCTTATTGGTCCCATTGCATAATAAGGTTATGTCTGATTGATTAATTTTTTTTTAGTCCTCACTCAATGATTTTTTTTTTATTTGAGAGAGAGAGGGAAGAGAGAGAGAGAGGGAGAAAAACATCAATCAGTTGCCTCCCATACGCACCTGACCGGGATTGAACCTGAAACCTAGGTATGTGTCCTGATGGGGAATTGAACCTGAAACCTTTCAGGTGAATGAGACGACACTCCAACCGACTGAACCACCTGGCTAGGGCTAATTGGTTAATTCCTGGCACCAGAAATCCTTATATATAAGTATAGGCACCTGATTTTTTAAAAAGTCATTTGGAGGAAAAAGGGCAGGTAATTGTTATCTTTTTGTAAATGTATGAAAATTATACCTTTTTGTCAGATTGGTAAAAAATGTTTTTGATGTGCTGCAGAATTTTAATAATTAGTTTATGTGTGCCATGAGATGGTTGAAAATCACGGCAGTGTTCCATAGTACAAATATACCACATTCTATTTATGCACTCTGCTCTTGAGTGATATTTTTGTTGCTTCCTACTTTGGGTTATTTCAAACAATGCCACAATGAACATCTCTGAGCACCACTGGGAGAGTAGGAGGCTTTCTCTAGTGCAGCAAATACCTCATTTGCTCCTTCTCCCTCGACAAGAAAACCCTGATTTTGTTTGCATATTTTATGCCCAGTCTCAAGAAATAAATCATAATTCGTCTATGGCAGGGATTGGCAAAATGTCCCTGTCAAGGGCAAAATAGTAAATATTTTAGGCTTTCAGCCATACAGTTTCTGTCACAAGTGCTCAATTACGCTGTTACAGTGTAAAAGCAAACATAGAGGATACATAAATGAATGGGTGTGATTGTGTTCCAATAAAGCTTTATTTACAAAAACAGGCGGATTCACCAAAGATGATATACAGATAACAAAGAAGCACATGTGAAGACCGGCAACATCACTAGCTGTTAGGCAAAAGCAAAGTAAACCATTAGACACCTGTCAGAATGGCTAAAATAAAAAATAGCAACAGCATCACCGAATGCTGGAGAAGATGCCGGGAAACTGAGATCACTCATCCATTGCTGGTGGCAATGTGACATGAATGGTATAGCCACCCTGGAAGACAGTTTGGCAGATTCTTAGAAAACTAAACATGCAACTATCATATGGTCTGCAATTGCTTTGCTGGGCATTTATTCCTTTAAAGGGCCAGAGAGTAATATTTTTAGGCTTTTCAGGCCATACCATTTCCGTTGCAATCAACTCTGCTGTTGTAGCACAAAGGCAGCCAGAGATAATGCATTAACGAGCAAGCATGGTGGCGTGCCAATAAAATTATGACAAAAAACAGGCCAAGGACCTCATTGGTCCGAGCACCACAGTTTCTCAGCACCTGCTCTGCCCTCGTTGTCCAGTGAGTAATAAAAGTCCTTCTGATTTAAACCGCTCCCAGTTGGATTTTCTGTTTCCTACCACATGCATACTAACTGATCTATGGAGGGAGGTTTTCTCACCCTCGCACCGTTGATATTTTGGGCCCAATGACTCTTTGTTGTTTGTGTATTGTAGGATGTTAAGCAGCATTCCTACCTCCTACCAATTAGAGCTAACAGTACCCTTCGGTTTTGACAGCCAATAATGTCTCCAGACATTGCCACATATCTCCTGGGGGCAGAGCTGTCCCTAGTTCAGAACCACTGATTTGAGTCAACAGCTAGAAATGGAATCACCTGTTCAAAGGCCATGTGCATTTTCCAGGGCTGCCAAATGGATCTCGGCGTTTATCCTCATTTACCCCCTCCTCAGTATAATTCCAAGTCCACTGGTTCACTTGCTTATACTAAGCTCAGTTGCCATTAATAAAGCGACGATTGCCTGAGAAAGGGACAGTATGTCTGAATTTTCACAGCGGAAGTGCAGATTTCATCAACCCCATCTGTTGTGATTCCAGTCATCAAAGCATTAGGTTTTTGGGTCCCCCCCCCCCCCCGGACCCTAACGGCCAAACCTAGTCCTGCAAGGAGGAGCCTACCCCTACCCCGAAGAGCCAAACCCAGACCTGAAGAGCTCACCCAGCCCCAAAGAGGCCAACCGAGACCCAAACTGCAGCACCTAGTCACCCAGGGTGGAGCCCAGACCCAAACAGCTATAGCCAGTCCGGAAGGCAGGAGCCCAGGGGGCGCGCCCGCCTGTTGTGGCCATGGTGGCCGTGGGCTCCGGTGTGGCCAGGCGCGTGGAGGAGCTGCGGGACCCCGCTCAGGCCCACAAACAGCAACTCAGCGAGGCCGCCGGCGAGGACGATCACTTTTTAATTCGGGCCTCTGCAGCTCTAGAAAAATTGAAACTCTTGTGTGGAGAAGAAAAAAAATGTTCAAATCCATCAAATCTACTAGAACAGTGGTCGGCAAACTCATTAGTCAACAGAGCGGCAAACCGCGGCTCGCGAGCCGCAGTTTGCCGACCACTGTACTAGAACATGACACACAGGCTATTTTGGACATGACATATTTTGAGGAGAAGAAGCTAGCAGATGAAGATTTCCCTGAAGACTCTTCACAGAAAGTAAAAGAGTTGATCACTTTTCTTTCAGAAGGTAGTAGCCCAGCCCAGAATGCTGACGCCCAGAACGGGGGGCCAAGCCAAGCCCCAAAGAGGCGAGTCCAGACCCGAACAGCTGAAGCCGGTCCCAAAGGGGGGAACCTCTCTCTCAAGCCCAGCTCGCCCCTAAGCAGCACCCCCTCCTCCAGAGGCCCCGGGAGCCAGCCTCAGTGTGCCCCAGTGGTTTCCACAGGCACCTCCCCCTGGAGAGTCAGCAGCCCTTTCAACCTCGGGCTCCCAGGCCGAGGGTGCTCACTTAGGGTCCGCTCCTCTAAGGCAGTCTTGTGGGGACGGGGCTTCCCCATGGCCGGGTCCATTTGATTCTAACGGACCTAGCCCGGGATGGCCCAGCCAAGGCCTAAGAGCCCCATCTAGTCCCAAAGGGCTGATGCCAGTCCCAAACACCAGAGCTAGCCCCCAAGACCCCAAACCAGTCCTGAATAGCCACAGCCAGTCCCGAAGGCGGAGCCTGGCCCGAGGAGCCGAACTCACACCCAAATAAGACATTAGGTTTTATTTGAGTGAGGTTTACCCTTTGCAGGTAAAGTGTTAATGAGACGATAATTATGGGGTGGGAGTGTGTGTTTTCTTTCCTCCTCTGCTGTGGACATTCATCTGCTGTTTTCTCTTTATTTACAACAAAAATATCCTTACGGGAGAGGTATCAAGTGAATAATTAGGAGACCCCTGAAGAAGGGGTACCCCATCTTTTCAGGTACCAGAGGGTGAAACAGGATAAATGTGAGAGATGAAAGCTGTCCTGCTCTGGGTCTACTGAACGGAGGGGACTTTCCTGGGAATAACTGTGATGTCGTTGAATATTGAACTCACTGAAATCTGAATCCCCTTGTTTTCCCAGTGGGTTTGGGTCAAGGTCCCTGTTCTGTTTCTTAAGTGGAAGCTTAATAATCCTGACATATCAACAAGGACCATAACTAACATTTATTGAGTGCCAACAAGCACTTTGCTAAACACTTGCTACATTCTCTCTTTTAATCCTCACGACAACCCAATGAAATAGGTGGTGCTATGATTATTATCCCCACTTTACAGATGGGAACATGGAGGCCAAGAGAGGTGAAAAATAGGCCCAAAGTACCTGGCTGTTGCATGGTGGGGCTAGGGTTTGAACGCAGGTCTCTCGGGCTCAGAGTGTCAAACCACTCTGCTATACCTCTGCTTGATTCAAGAACTCTGTTCACCAAGCCGACTCCTGGCATCAAATCTGGCCCTGGCATCAATACATGGCTTCAGGAAACACAGCTGTTCGGAGGAGGCACAGCTGTTCATTCATTTACCACTTCACCAAGCCACATGAATTAAATCACCATAAGGTAAGGCTCACTCAATCTCAAACACTAGGACAGGTAATTATTGTTTTAATTAAAGAAAATAAATTCCTCCCCCTCTCCCCTTCCTGGTCAAAACACTTGAGTACTGATTTCTGTAGGAGGTAAGGGAATAGGTTGAGACAAGACATTTTTAAAGTTATTGGTTATATCAATTCTATGTACATCACTGTGTGTGCCTGAAAGAAAGACAAATCAGGATGCTTATCATTCATTCATCCACTCATTCAATGAGTCTTTCTTTCAACAAATATTGACTGAGCACCTGCTATGTGCTCTGCCCATTTTAAGCACCACAGGACGACTTCATGGACTAGAAAAACCTGTCTTATCTCTTCGATCTGGAAGGTATCACATCCTTGCAACTGGTAGGGAAAGTTCTCTCTGAATGAAGGCATCAGCTGGATTTCATAAACTCTTTCCCAAAATAACCCCCTAAAACAACTCCTCCCTTAAAGGTCTCCAACAGTGCCCAGAAGAGGAAGGCGGCGAACAGGTGAACAGCCCTGGAACTCAGCCCTTCTCAGGAACCCAGAGAGACGAGCAAGCTCATGGCTGGCCATCAAAGTGGCCACAGTCTGGTGAGTATCTGTTTCTAGCATCCCTTTTAGGACTCCCCGCCCCAACCCCGCCTCCTCCTCATTGCCTCTATCCACTTGGTAAGGTTGCCGTAACAATGTGCCACAGACTGGGTGGCTCAAAGAACAGGAACTTATTTTCTCACCATGGAGGCCAGAAGTCCAAGATCATGGAGTTGGCAGGGTTGGTTTCTGCTGAGGCCTCTCTACTTAGTTTGCAGATGGCCGCCTTCTTGTGTCCCTGGTATCTCTCCCTCTTCTTTTTTCTTTAATATATTTTTATTGATTTCAGAGAGGAAGGGAGAGGGAGAGAGAGAGAGAAATATCAATGATAAGAGAGAATCATTGATCGGCTGCCTCCTGCACACCCGCTACTGGGGATCGAGCCCGCAACCTGGGCATGTGCCTTTGACTGGAATCAAACCTGGGACCCTTTAGTCCGCAGTCGACGCTCTATCCACTGAGCCAAACCAGCTAGGGCTCTCCTTCTTCTTATAAGGACACCAATCATATAGGATTAGTGTCCCACTCTAATGACCTCATTTAACTTAATTAGCTCTTTAAAGACCTTGTCTCCAAATACAGTCACATTCTGAGGTGCTGGGCTTAAGAATTCAACAGAGGAATGGGGGAGGGGGACACAGTTTAACCCATAACAGCCTCCCTCCCTCTTCCCAAGTCCCCAATGGTGACATAATCCTAAAGAGCAGTAAATTATTTAAATGCTCTACCTCAGTTTACTCATCCATAATGTAGGACTAATAATAGTACCTGTCCTAGTACATAGGGTTGTTAGGAGGGTTAAGTGAGTTAATGTGTCTAAGGCACTTAGAACAGTGCCTGGCACAGCGTAAGCTCTATGCAAGTGTTTATTAAATGAAGCATTGAAATATAAAACACATTTTTTCTAAAGTGTTAGGAGAGCATTATGTTAATTCCTTCCAACCCTTCCCTCCCCCCCAAGAATTTGCTTTTTCTGGACAATACACAGCATCAGTGATAGGATCACTAATTCACAATAGGGGAGCTGTATATATTTGAGGGTGCGGGCCCTCCAACATTCTTTGAAACACACTATTTAGTGACTAATATCTACTTAATATTAACAGTAGCCAACATTTATTAAGTGCTAATGATGTGCTAGACACTGTGCTCAGGGCTTTACCAGTATCAGTATGATCTTATTTAACTCTGTGAAGTAGGTACTATTATTATTCCCATATTGCAACCGAGGAAACGGAGGTTCCAAAAAGCCTCATCTCATGGCCAAGGTCCCCAGGTAAGTGAATGGTGAGATAGGCCAGAATGACTCCAGTGTGAGCAAATTAGGGACTGTCAGAAGCAGAGTGTGGCCTTAACTGGTTTGGCTCAGTGGATAGAGCGTCGGCCTCCAGACTCAAGGGTCCCGGGTTCGATTCCAGTCAAGGGCATGTACCTTGGTTGCGGGCACATACCCAGTAGGGAGTGTGCAGGAGGCAGCTGATCAATGTTTCTCTCTCATCAATGTTTCTAACTCTCTATCCCTCTCCCTTCCTCTCTGTAAAAAATCAATAAAATATATTTTTTAAAAAAAGAAGCAGAGTGTGTGTGTGTGGGGGGGGGGGTCTCCTCTTCCTCCTCCCTTTTCTATCACCCTCCCCCACCCCATCTCTCCCTCTGCTAAATACCACGTCCCCATGGCCAAGGCTACACTCTCTTTGCTACAGAAAACATCCAAGCGGCTGGGACCCGACCCAGCGCCACCTTGTGAGCCCAGCATTTCGAGGGGCAGGCTTCCAAACAGGGTAATAATCGTCCCATTAAAATTAATGTCCATGAAGTGAGCCGTTAAAAGCGTGCAGATTAAAAAGGGGGGGAGGAGGGAATTGTTCAATTTAAATCCAAAGGGCTTTTTAAATAGACACTGTATCTTCATTCTTGGAACGCGCTACACCAGGCAATGGATCAGGTCCCTTCTGCAAAGACTTGGGGGGATTAAGGAGGTGAGTCCCAGGAGAAGGGGAAGTGGTTCTGGCCAGAAGCAAAGAGAACCAAGGTTTATCCAGGGCCCACTGCATGCCAGGTGCTTGGCACACATTTCTCTCCTTTAAGCTCTGCCCCGGTCCTGGGACAGAGGTATTATTATTCCCAGATTACAGGGGGCAGTATAAAACCGTGGTTAGGAGCTTAGAGCCCACAGCAGACCGCCCTAGTTTAGACCCAGATTCATTCCTCACTAACTGTGAGTTGGGCAAGAGGCCTTACCTCCCTGTGCCTCAGTTTCCTCATCTGTAAGGTGGGATCTTAATAGCACCCCCACCCCTAATTGTTGGGAGTTTTACTTGAGGCAGCGAGGCAGGGACCTTAGCCCAGTGACCTAGGTAAAAGGCACTCAGTAAGTGCTGACCATGATTAGGGGTAAGGAATGGGGCTGGGCGACAGTAAGGGCCACCAAGAAGATCACAGAGCAGAGCTGGGATATGAGCCCTGACCAAGCTGCAGGCTAGAGGGAAATCTCTCCTCATAATAAATCCAGACCAAACTAAGTTCACTGTCTTGAAGGATCTTTTCCAAGTGACCCCAGACGCCTCAGGCCTTGGCAGCACTGCCCAAGGAAAGCAGAGAATCAAGGCTCCTCGTGGGCTCCCCGGGAGACACCACCATGCTCCTCCCGTTTTCTGAATTCCAATGAATTTAACATCGGAGGTCTCACCCCCCCCCCCCCCCCAATAATCCTGAGAGACCCCCACGTTCATCTGTAACTTCACTAGCAGGGACAATGCCACACTTTCTGGTCCGGAGGGACGTAGGGCCTTCGGTTTGGAGAGGGGCTAGAGTCCCTATGGACACCCTCGCCCTGGCCCCCGCCGACCCTTTAGGATCTCCACTGCCATTAATTCGGGATCGCCACTAGAAACTGTAACCCAGCAGCAAACAATATCCACAAAGGACGCAGACAAAAACAAGTTCCTTCTAGAAGGCCCCTGGTGAGGATATTGCGGGTGCGAGAGCGGTGCGCCGAGAACGCCAGTCTCTGCGCCCCGCGGGGGCTAAGGACCGACCCCTCTCACCCCACCCTGCCTCCACAGGTTTCTAGGTGCGCTGGGGGTGCGTTCGGTTCGTTCGGCCGCCAAGTGCGGAGAGGGGTGGGGGCGTGTATCGGTGTGTTCAAATCCTAAGCCTACAGGTGCCGAGTCAGATCTGAAAGTAGGCAAGTTGGGTTGCATCTGGCTCTCTCATAAGATTTTGAACCAACCTACCTCCCTGAAACAAAACAATGGCCTCGGTATATTTTTGAATAATACAGCCGAATTCGATTCAGCTTCATCCAAAACGGCAAACAAGCCTGCTTCCCTGGCCAAATCGGAATTGGAGCTGGATTTGGGAAAAAATGAAGGACAAAACCTTTCCTTGAGCTCCACGCCTCAGCGGGGGTCCCCCGCGAGCCCCCAAACCTGGGACCTCCGCGGCGGGGCGCCTTGTGGCGTCCCAGCGCGCCACGCTCCGCTTCTCCCAAACCGCACACCCCCTTGGTGCCGGCGCCACTAGGGTTAAAAGTTACCTCTCGGTTTCTTCTGCCTGCAGCCCCCCCCCTCCCGGGGCCGGATGATGTAACCCCCCTCCTCAGCCCTCCCCGCCCCCCTCCACCATGTGACACTTTAATTAATAATAGCGCCGTCAGCACAACAAACGCACAACACAAGGAGAAACTTGGTGTCCAGGGGAGGCCCCCGGCGGCTGGAGCGCGGCGGAGGCAGGCGCAGAGGCCGGAGGGAGAGGAGGCGAGGGGCGGCCCGAGCTCGGGGAGGGAGCGAGGCGAGCGGTCATGTGCCCGTGCCCCCTGCACCGCGGCCGCGGCCCCCCGGCCGTGTGCGCCTGCAGCGCGGGTCGCCTGGGTCTGCGCTCATCCGCCGCGCAGCTCACGGCCGCCCGGCTCAAGGCGCTCGGCGACGAGCTGCACCAGCGCACCATGTGGCGGCGCCGCGCGCGGAGCCGGAGGGCGCCGGCGCCCGGCGCGCTCCCCACCTACTGGCCCTGGCTGTGCGCGGCCGCGCAGGTGGCGGCGCTGGCGGCCTGGCTGCTCGGCAGGCGGAACTTGTAGGAACGCGGGGCTTCTTGGTGGGGCCGGAGCCGAGACCCAGCCGGAGCAAGCAACAGGTACGCGAGCCAGCCAGCGAGCGCCAGGGCGCGGCAGCTGGGGGCTGGAGACGCTGGGCTGGCCTGGTAGCTGGAGAACCACAAGTTTAGCTTTCTTCCCTTCCCGTCTCCTTCTTCCTCTTCTTCCTTCTCTCACAAGGATCTACGTGTCCCTCCTGTCCAGTCCCCATCTCTCCTTCCACGTGTCAGGCCCACCGTTTCTGTCCCCTTCTCTTTGACTCCTTTAACGCATCTTGCCACTACCTCCAGTGGGAGGACTTCGGCCTCCACATTCCCCGCCAGCCGCTCAAATAAACACACAATACGAGAAAAAAGTGTGCTTGCTGTGACAACGTAGTTACAAGCCACGCCAGATAATTATAATCTAACGCTGTTTCAAGACAAGTCCCCCATCCTCTTCCAAGCCGCCTGGCGGTCCTAAGTCGCCACAGTCTCCATCCCCTCCACTCCAAACCCGGTTCTTCCAAGTGTCACTTCTCCAGTTTCTGTGCCCCATTCTCCCGCGCCTAGAGCGCATCTCGATCCTTCCTCCCTCTCCGGGTTTCTAGCTGGCGCTCTTTCTCCTCAAGGTCCGAGCACTTGGCGATTTCCCTTCGCGTTGGCAACTTCTTCGCTCCTTCTCCAGCGAGGTGTCCCGTTTAAGGAACGTGGCCCACTCTTCATCAGACGGTTGGAGCTGAGATGCCCCCCGAAGTGGGCTGGGATCGGAGGCTCTTAGGGAAGCTCCCTGAGGGGAAGCCTTAACGAAAGAGGATTTAGGGAGCTCCTCTGGGTGCAATGCCCAGATTAGGAAGGGAATGTTGGGAGACCTTGCCGAATGCTGGGCACTGCGCGGTGGTGGTGGTGGGAGTGAGTATTGAGCACCTAGTGTGTTTGGTACTAGTAGGATAGGGGTACTGATCACCTACTGTGCGCTAGGCCCGTGGGGTTGGGGAAATTATTGAGGACCAGCTGTGCGCCTGGCACTGAGTTAGGCGCTTTGGGGGAACAAACATGTAAGAAACGTCTTCTTTTCAGATACTGGAATAGAGAGGGGAGCTGCAGAGAATGGGGTGGGGAAAATCAGGCTGAGCCCACCATAGGTGAGTCTAGAGCCAGAAGGTGAAGGTTGAAGGTGAGAAAGCCAGCGATTCTGGGATGCCAAGGCCCACTGATGCCGAGCCCCGAGCCCCGAGCCCCGCCACGCGCTGACACTCTGGGAAGCTGGCGCGGCGCCCGCAGGCGAAGCCCGAGCGTCTGCGCCCTCGGGAAGAGGCGGCAGCCGGAGCGTGGGGGGTGGCAGCGCCCCGGGAGCTGCGGGGGTGCGCGGGGTGTGAGCCGGGAGCGCGGGCGACAGATGTCTCGTGGGCCGGCGCAGCCCGGGCGCTGGTGAAGAGAGGTGCGTACTTCTAGGGCGCACCCTGCCCGGCTCCCGGAGGTCCCATCCGCTCTTACTCCTCTGGGGAGAGGGGCTCCCTCAGCCGGCAGCAGCCAGACTGAGGCTGCCAAATCCCCAGGGGCGGAAACAACATTTTTGGACTGGGCGCAGGGAGTAAATAAATAAATAAATAATGGAGTGGAGAGAGGAAAGAGAGCGACCCGGAGCTTTGAAGCCCAAGGCGTGGAATTTGGGAAAAGGTGGGAAGGAGAAGGGAAGAAAAACAGGCGGCGAGACAGGGAAAGAAAGGAAGGTCGGGGGAGCTGGAGAAGTAATGGCAAGCTAGTGGGAAAGTGGGTTAGAAGAAAAGATGGAAGGAAGCGCCATCCAGTAGAAAGGGGAGGAGGGCTGGGACAAGGCTTCCTCCTGTCTTGGGATCCAGGTGAAGTTCGGGAAGGCGCTTCCTTCCCAGGACAAGGCGGTGCGGGATGCGGGACAGCCCACCCAAGGGGCGGAGAACCCCGGAGCTGGGCCTCTCTGTTTGTGCGCCCCCGGGCTGGGGTGCCCCCAGGACTCCAAAGAGGAGGCTGCGCGGGGCTGTGGCCTCGTTCGGGCTGCAGGTGAGGGGCGGAGAGGAGTTTCGCTGGTGCAGCGGTTTAGAGTTTATTTCCCCCTCCTCGCCCTGCTTCTGCCCCAGAGTTCCCTGCTGCGTCCTGACTCCAGGCCACCCCCTGCTTGTCCCCCCCCCCCCCCCCCCCCCCCCCCCCCGCTACCGCATCCTCCAGGAATCTCACGCCTGGGGTGCCCTGGCCCCAAGACGCCCCTTTCCTCCAGCTCCATCCCAGCTTTGGTTCCTAACCAAGGGACTGGAGTTCTCTGCAGCTCAGACTTTTTTTTGTGCTTTTGGCTGGGGGAACCATCCTTCCCAGCCTCGGGAAAGTTAGGACGAAGTGGAAGGAAATCCATAGGAGAAAGACCATTTGCTGAGTTCTGTTTGTGGTCCTCTCCACTTTTCCTACCCTCCAGAGAAGTGGGGACCCTCATAGGATAGCTTAGGGGGTTCAGGGCACCTGAGCCAACCATATAAGGCAGACAAGCCTTCTCTTAGGCATTAAGGGTGGGCTTAGCTGTATGCAGGACAACCGTTTCAACAGTCTTGTTTTGGGTCTGTACTGTGAACCAGCAATACTTTTCTCAGAAATCATTATAAAAATAAATCCTGGAAAAAAAAACAACAACCCTGAGACTCAGTTTTCCCATATGTAAAATGGGGACAATTATAGTACTTAATGCATAGATGTTGTCAAGAGGGTAAAATGAATTCAGACATAGAAAGGTCTAGAACAGTGCCTGGAGCATAGGAAGGGGATATAAATGTGAACTATCATGATTATGATTGTGTATTCAATATTTTTTTCCCAAAGTAGACAACATTTTGCCGTAGTCATTGCCGGCAATTCCACACCATTCCTACTTGTCCCTTTGAAGAATTAGGGCCAGGTGGGCCAGGATAGTACAGAGATTAAGAGCATGGGCTTAGGGATCAGATGGAATGGGATTTAAGTCCCAGCCCAGGAACTTGCTGGCAGTGTGACCTTGGGTAAGAACCATAACCTCTCTGAGCCTTTTAAATTGGAGGTGTCCTCTGGGGTTGTGGGGAGGATGGTAGGAGAGCATCCATTGTAGAGCCCAGTGCAGTGCCTGGCACTTCCATCACTGAACAGAGGATGCTCTGAAGTGGTTAATGCCATCCTGATTGTTTCAAAGGGGAAACTGAGGCAGAGAGAGTCCACCCGAGTCATTCCGAAGGATCAGAGGCAAAGTCAGAAATGGAACTGGAGTTTCTATCTTTGAGGGCTCCCCCTCTACCTCCTTCTACCTCAAGATGACTTGTGGGTTGCAGGGGATGAGAAGATACTGGGTAGCAAGCAGAGAGGGTAGTGAGCCTTGAATTCCTGCAGAAGAGAGAGTGTCCCTTTCTGAGGGAGCCTGGAGGCGGCCCCTGGGAGGCTTGGGAGGCCAGGAGGAGGGTGGGTGTGATTTAACCAGTCATTGCTCTGAGATACAGGAAAGGGGGAACAAAAGGTGCTTTATGGTGTGTGCTGGCTGGCGGAGGTGTGGGAGGGAGGAGAAGTGTGCCTTGGGAGGGGGCAGGGACGAGAGAATGAAGCCAAGGAATCTGCCTAGTAGAGGGGGCCAGTGGAATCTTGCCTTGGGACTAAGGAGAAGGGGAGAAAGGTGGATTTTGCAGGCCCAAGAGGCAACAGGGTCAGGGGCAAGGATGATAATGGGCCAGCGGGAGCCTGCTTTTATGAATTAATGAGGGCCTGGCCCACCGGCCAGATTTGCTAACTGGTTCTTGGCAGGTACTTTGGTCATTAAGTGGTTAAACCCGGAGGCACATCCCTCAGGCCTCCCTCCTAGCTGGCTGCACCTCTGCCAGCATTACTTTCAGAGCTTGAAAGCTTAGGTGAGTGGAGGGAGAGAGCAGAGCAGAAGGAGACAGCTGTTGGGGAGGAACCCCTGGAAGCGGCCAGATGTACAGCCTTCCTGCCCACATGGTCTCTTGTCTGGAGTCACCCGCTTGCCTGGTGAGAGGCCAGGGCACAAGCGACTGAGCTGTGCATGTAAGAACAGCCAGGCCCGGGGATAATTAAACACCCCTCCCCCGCCCCATGTGGGCTGGGTGGACCTGGTGACCACACCTCTGATTTTTGAAAAGTCATCTACATTGGGGGTAGGGAGGAGTGAGTAGGGGCTTCTATTTCCCCTCTGGTCATCACCATATGTGATGATAGGATTGCCCCACAGTGTCCCTAGCCCCCAACGACTTGCTTGTCACATAGTAGGTACACAGTATGTAACGAATCCATGAATCAGTTAGACACTATGCAAGACAGGTATTATTGTTTCCCAAATTCAGCTCCTCTCACTTATTCACCTAGTGGCCGCAGCAGTATCTCCTGCTCACACACTCTTCTAGAACTTTGCCCCTCCCCGATGGGCAGTCTTGTGACTTCTGAAGCTGGGAGAAAGGTGGATTTTGCCTACTGTGTGCCTACTGTGTGCAGGGCACTGTGGACACAGGAAGGGCCAAGACACCGAAGCCCCTGCTCTCATGAAGCCTACATTTTAGTGGGAATAAACAAGTGAGTAAGTCAATAAAGATTGTTTTGGTTACTATTGCTGTGCAACCCATTGCTCCAAAACTTAATGGCCTAAAACTACTACTTGATTATGCTCATAATGTATGATTATGCCCATATATTCTTTGGGGTAGGAATTTATAAAGACATAGCTGGGGTGACTTATCTCTGCTCCAGGCTGGCGGGGGGCTGGAGTCATGGGATGGGGCGGGATCTTCATGTACAGATCTGGCTATTGATGCTGCGCGCTGGCTGGGACTGCCAATCACAGCACTGCCACTCAGCCTCCTCTAGTGGCCTGGGCCTCCTCGCAGTCTGACAGCCTCATAGTTAGTTGTTGGATTCTGACATGGTGATTCCGAGCTCCAAAAGCAACTGTCTTGGGAGCAAGTGGAAGCTGCGTGGCCTTTTCTGACCCAGCTTCAGAAGTCACAAGACTGCCCATCGGGGAGTGGCAGAGTTCTAGAAGAGTGTGTGAGCAGGAGATACTGCTGTGGCCATCTTTGGATTACGCAGTCTAACACAGAGATCATTTCAGAAAGTGCCGAGGGCTCTGAAGGGAATCCTCGAAGGTAATGTAATAGGGAGGGCCCAGGGGACCCCCCACCTGCAGTGGTTAGGGGTGGTCTCTTTGAGGAGGAGCCAGGGTACTGGTGACTGAATGGCAAGAAGGAGTCAGCCATCTGAAGACCTGCAAGAAAGGTGTTCTGGGAAGATGCTGGCACGCCCAGTGGCCTGGAGCTGAGACTTTGCACAGTGTGTTTGAGGAAGAGAAAAACGAGCAGTGTGGCTAATGCCCTATGAACTTGGGGTAGCAGACATCGGAGGGGTAGGCGGGGGCTAGATCTGGCCATGGTAAGGAGGTGGGGTTCTCAGTGCAGTGGGGAGGAGGGGCTGGGGAGAAAACCTAGTTCAGAGAGGCTTTCATAAGTAATGGGATTCACAAACGCTGACAGCACATGAAGAGACACTTTGCAAGAGAAGAATTAGATATGAAGCAGTAAAAGAGGCTGCAACATTCCATCGTCATGATTTGCAGACATGAACTGAGCACTAGCTCAGAGCTGGGCACCCGGATGCAAAGATACAGAACCAGTCTCAGCCCTGGCTTTATTTATTTATTTATTTATTTTTTTAAATATATTTTATTGATTTTTTACAGAGAGGAAGAGAGAGGGATAGAGAGTCAGAAACATCCATGAGAGAGAGACATCGATCAGCTGCCTCCTGCACGCCCCCCACTGGGGACGTGCCCGCAACCCAGGCACATGCCCCTGACCGGAATCGAACCTGGGACCCTTCAGTCCGCAGGCCGACGCTCCATCCACTGAGCCAAACCGGCCAGGGCCAGCCCTGGCTTTAGATGCACCTAGACTTCAGGGACAGGAGGCCCTGGCCCCGACCCCCACCCCAGCCTCTCAGTGGAAGTGAACTTGTTTACCTCAGGGCACTCGGAACATTAGGGATACTGGCTGGATTTCCATCACCTAAGAAGTTTTGCCTTTCAACCCAGTAATTGTCTTCTCTCTCTCCTCCTGCCCTAAACTGGTGCCTATGCTATGAGGTAGGGGACCTCTGTTTTAGCCCACCTCAGTGAGATGCATCCTTTTATTACTGCTGGGTACCCAGGAAAAGAGAGAGCTCCTTTACCCCCCTGTGGAGAGAAAATTGGTTGCCCCATGGAGTGTTGTCATCATTGAACCTTTGTTCCACGGGCCATAGACTTGGGCAAGATGGAATTAAATTGCTTGGGAGACTTTATGTAATATTCCTTTTTTAAAAAATTTAATAAAAAACACCCTTGCTTTGAGTATAAACAGTATTGCACTTTCATTATCAAATATTTGGGAAATGCCTAATAAAAGGAAATTGTAGTCAATTGTTTTGCTCTCACCACCATTGTTACCATTTTGATCCATTTCTTCCCAGTCTAAAAATGCACTGGTAGGCACTTTAACAAATGGGATCATTCTAAATATATTCTCTGAAACCTGGCACTCTCATTCTATCCTGTTCTTCCACGTCTTATATTTTCTCCAGCACACTTCTTAGAGGCTGCGTAGTGTTTCATTATTTGGCTGTCCCATCCTTTAGCCTCCTAGTCTACTCTTCTAAAAATGTTATTTATTGATTGATTTGAGACATACACACACACACACACACACACACAGAGAGAGAGAGAGAGAGAGAGAGAGAGAGAGAGAGAGAGAGAGAGAGAGAGGATTCCACTTATTTAAGCATTCACTGATTATTTTTGTAAGGGACCTGACTGGGGATCGAACCTGCAAACTTGATGTATCGGGACGACACTCTAGCCAGCTGAGCTACCAGCCAGGGCCCAGTCTGCTCTTGTTGGACGTTTAGATTGTTTCCAACCTGACAGAGAACATCCTCACGTATAACTCTTTGGGTACATCACAGATGATTTCCTAATAATGCCCACCAGTGGGACTTTGCTGTTAAAGCTTACGTCAACATTCTTTTAGCATGAAGGTTGTCTAAAGAGCAGGTTGTGTGCTAAAGGTGCCGGAGGGCTTACTAGACAAACATGGTCACTGGTTCCCATTTCTCATTCATGTCACCGGCCTCTCTACATAATGTGGTTATCAGCTTGGCTCTCGACTTGGCTGTTACCATCCTCAGCTAAGTCCGTACGGTCCCTTTGTAGAATGTTCTTTGTGAATGGCATCTCTAGACATCGTTGCTGTGCAGATGAGTACAGAGGACTCCTTGCATGCCTATCCCCACTTCAGCGACAGGCTCCAAGCCACAGCCATGTCACTAGGCTTCCAAGAGCATCCATCCCTGCCTGCCTGGCTGTACATGTCATCATGGGACAGCCATGGACCACGTTCATCTGATATCCTTGGATCTGGCACCTGGTACTTAATAAATATTATAGGATGCTAACATGCTGCTGATGGGAAAACTCGGACAAGGAAGGGGTGTCTTCAGAGCGGGAGTGTGTCAGGGGCGATGTGATGGATTCAAGAATCGAGACCAATTGCTAAGACAGCCCGATTGAAAATGTTTAGCCTGTTGGCACACCATGGGGCCTAATTCTTGATTCAGGGTTGAAAGTGTTTTAGCTTGTTGGTGCACCATGGGGCCTAATTTTTGATTCAGGAAATTTAACCACTGGTAACTTATTATTTATCTTATTCACCCAGATTTTATGCTGAGGCAGGATATCTGGGTGGAAGGGACATGAACTTTGGAGTCAGGCTGACTTTTGGATTAGGCCCCTGCCTGCCCTTTACCAGTTGTGTGACCTTAGGCCTGTCCCTTTGCTTTCTCAGCAGCATGAGGGACATCACTGATGGTCAGGAAATAGCAAATGATAGTGTTGTTCTTATTCGGTGTGAAATTCAGTCCACGGGTCCAAAGGGATAGTATGGTGGGAGCTCATAGGAGACTTTTCTGGACCTTTTGCATAAAGCAGTCGCTAATTCTGCTTCTCCCACTCCGGGGCTGACCAGCTGCCTGTCTAAGCCCCTGAACCAGGGCTGCAGAACCTCCAGGACAGCACTCCTATCCTGGGAGACACTGGCCTCCAGGTCCCACTCCAGTACTGGGCATGGTGACCAGCACAGTGCGGGCATTCACTAACTACTGGATGAAGGAATGGATGGCTGTATTTGGGGAGGCCTCAGGGAATTGGGGAAATTACACATAAACTTGGCTAATTTCACACTCCTCTGTTTCCCCTCACATGAGAGAGAAACCATGGCTGTGATCTGATTCCTAAAAGACCTGTGACCCAAAAGGTCACCATTCTAGAAACACAGCCAGAGCTACACAGGACTTTAGAGACCACCTGACCCCATTCCCTTCCCTTACAGATGGGGAGACCAAGGCACAGAGATAGCTGCTGAGGGTTAAGATGAGGTGGGCTGACATGCCAGCTGACTCTACAAGTGTCTGAGTAGAAGTAAGGGTCGAAACCTGCCGATCTCCCAAGTGAATTGGACCTGCAGTTGAATTTTGTGCAAGTTCCACCCCCAACTCCCTGCCAACACTTAAAAACCAGGCATTTTCATGTAGAAGACTATACTTCCAGTTTTTCTTGGAGAAATGGAAAGATCTGACAACCGCGAGTTTGTATTTCCACGTGGCAACGGAAGACTGGAGATGAGTGTCCCCTTTAGATGGTACATCAACGCCCCAGTTGTCCCGGTCCCTCCTGGGTGCACGTTACTGGGCCCAATGCATCCCAATTTACGACCTGATTTAGGTACCACCCTGCTGGACATCCCTTGATGGCACCCACACCCACACAGGTATCCTGTTTTAAATAAATGAGATCATACTGCTTATGTTTTGTCACCTGCTTCCCCCCTTCCACTGATAGGAGGTTGCTGAGATCTTCCCATGTCAACAAGGAAAGGAGGTCACCATCCTTTTTCATGGCTGCATAGTGTTCCATTGTTGGTCACCTCCTTAGGGACATTTGCCTGTTTCCCATTTTCTGATAGTGTAAACGAGGTGTAGTGAACATTGTTTAGGCAACTTTGCCAAAAAAAAAAAAAAAAAGTGAGGTTCCTAGAAGTGAAATTGTTGGGTCAAAGAATGTGCATGTTATGTGATACGTATGATAAGATTACTTCAGGGAAGGGTCTGGTGCCCATTCTGTGCTGAGCTGCTGCCTCCCCTTTCTCAGTTCTTACCCTCCAGAGTCAAGTGTGTTTGGCATTCAAGGCCCATCTGCCATAACCTCATAGTGGGCGGGAGCTATGAGTTCTCTGCTTTCTCTCTATAGACTTTACGTAATCAGTAACTATTCATGATAGCATTGATAACTATTTACTGATAGCATTGATAACTACTCACTGAAAGTATTGATAACTATTCATGATAGCACTGCTAGCTACTCATTGATAGCATTGATAATTAATGAGATGGCAGGGGGCTGGACAGAGGGGAGCAAATACTTCTTCCAGGAACTGCCGAATGGCTCCCCCCTCTCTTATACACCTGGCTTCTGCTCCTTCGGTCCCCTCGCCACAGTCTTCTCAGGCCCAGCTTCCTAACTGGACAACATGAGCTACACAATGGAGACTGAAGCAGTGACACAGACCCGAGCAGCCTTCTTCCCTCTAGGAAGGTTCCACATGGAGAGCTCTGGTGCTGTCAGAACTCTATGGGCAAAATCAACCCACCGAAACCAAAGATGGGAGAGGGGGAAGTTGCCACCATTATTCATGTTCTCTCATTCAATAGGTTGAATTGAGCACCTACTATGTGTGGGCATTATGCTGAGCTCTGGGGACATAATGATGGGGGTGTGAAGGGACATGGTGTCTGTAAACGCACAGAAAATATTCTGGGAAGATTAGAATGAAGGGGACTTTCCTTTTATTTCTATCTCCTCTATTGTTTGAATGTGTAACTTCTACCTTGTGCAAAAAAAAGTATTTTTTTAAATTAAAAATTGCGGCCTCTTAGTGGGGAATGCAAGAGTCCTAACTCTTCTCAGGTACAGGAAAAAGGGAGTGAGCCTCCTGCCGTGGGGTTCACAGATCTGGGGTTCACAGATCGCTATTTTCAGCGCCCAAATGCAGCCCAGGGAGGCAGGACCTCGAGGCTCTCCTCCTGCCCCCTCCATACTGTGGAGAAAAGTGGAAATGGGGACACTTTTTAAAGGAGTTTCATGAATGTCCTCAGTCATGAGCTTTGGTTGTGAGTCAGCATTGGAGAAAGTTCTTTATGAGCCAAGTTTAAGGGAAAACATCCCCGGGGCAGGACAGTGGTTCATAGGGGGCAGTGGACTTCATGTTTTGAAAATAGTTTCAAATTGTATAATTATTATGTATTCCTTGCAACAAACAAATAAAAACAACAGAAAACCCAAAACAAACAATACAGAAATATAGAAAGTAAAACTCCCTGGGGTCACTTACAGTCCAGATTATATAATAACAATAACAACAAAGACAGACGTACTATGTGCACAATTTCATATATATATATATATATTTCAGAGAGGAAGGGAGAGGGAGAGAAAGATAGAAACATCAGTGATGAGAGGGAATCATTGATTGGCTGCCTCCTGCATGCCCCACACTGGGGATCGAGCCCACAACCCGGTCATGTGCCTCAACCTTAAATCAAACCATGACCTCCTGGTTCACAGGTCGATGCTCAGCCACTGAGCCATGCAGGCCGGGCTAGCCTCACTGTGCTAATACTTTCAGTCCTCACATCAACACAATGAGATTTTCTATTATTCTATCCCCTTTTCCATAAAAGAAAACAGAGACCCAGAGAGGTTAAATAACGGGCTAAAGTCACACAGCTTTTGTGGGTCTGAATCAAGACTCCAACTTGGGCGTCAGACTCCAGTCTGTGCTCTTAACCATTACAGTATTCTGTGTCTCTGCCACACCTTTTTATGTGGAGACACACACACACACACACACACACACACACACACACATTCATTAATGGAAAACCAATCTGGGATTGTGCTATTTGGCCATTTGCTCTTTTCAATGAAGAATCATAACCATGTTTCTGTCTGGGCATATTTATGCATTTACTTGTAAAATTTTTATTTATTGATTTCTAGAGAGAAGGAGGGGGTGGAACCGTTGAGTTGTTATTTCACTTGTTTATGCATTCGTTGGTTGATTCTTGTAAGTGCTCTGACTGGGGATTGAACCCACAACCTTGGCGTATCAGGACCACGCTCTAACCCACTGAGCTACCGAGCCAGGGTGTCTCAGCATATTTAGATCTACCTCTTTCTGATATGCATGCAGCTTAATTTGTTAATCCAGCCTCCTATTGATGGACACGTGGGTTGTTTCCAAATTGTCTCTATTACAAATAAAGTTGGAGAGAACATCCAATTATGTAACTACTTCTGTGGGCTAGATCCCTAGCCCAGGGCGTCCAACATCAGATCCCCAAAAATGTATGCACAAGCCCACTCCTGTTTGTGGGACGAGGTGAAATGTGTCCACTGGCTGTGGAGTGGGGAGCTTCCGAAGTTAACGTTTCACCGTGGACACCAACCTGTAACGAACACATGCATGGGCGTGGGGATTCATCCGGTCAGCAGGCCTGGGAAACCTGAGTCATAGGCTCAATGATGCACAGGGAGGAAAAGTGAAAGTCAGTTGCTGGTCCTTCCTAGTGTTGCAAGAAAACGCCATTCTTTTGGTGGATGAAGCTGATCACAGCTTTAAAAATACCATTTCTCAAAAGAACACACACACACACACACACACACACACACACACACGCACGCACGCAATAAACCCATTTTTCTCACCTCTGCTGGTGCCATTGTAATGTTCCCTTCATCATTTGCCTCTTCTGGACATTTCATTTAATGGAATCATACAATATTTGTCTTCTCCTGTCTGGCTTCTTTCTTTTAGCGTAATGTCCTCCAGGTTCACCAGTGCTGTAGCATGTGTCAGGACTTCATTCCTTTCAATGGCTGCATCATATTCCACTGTATGGACATGCCCCAATCTATGTGTGCATTCCTCAGTTGATGGACATTTAGGTTGTTTCCACTTTGGGGCTGGTGTGGATAATGCTCCTAGGAATGTTTGTATACAGGTCTTTGTGGGGGCACATGTTTTCCGTTCTCTTGGATATGGGCCGTTTTTTCAAGGTTTGAAGTTGCTGACTTGGACCCCCGTGACTGTCAGCTCATGTAGATAGTGAGGTCCACTGTTGCTAATGTAGAGGGTGGGGTCTGTGTTTAGGACTCATCTCTTAGGTGCAGTCACATGTATTTAGTTGGGGTCCAAGGAAAAGGCAGAGAGCGCCCCCAAACTGAGTAATCAGAGGAGACTTGACCCAAGTGTGGGCAGGGGTTAGAAACCAATGACGGAAAATGCAGTGCTCACTGCTGGGCTGGCAACACCCTGTCCTCAAGGCGGAAGATGAAGGAATAGGACCTGCAGCCTGGAGAGGGGTCTGGGCTGAACCAGAGAACCGCCCGCAGGCACTGCGCCTGCTGCCCCGTTACTGCCTTCTGCTGGCGAGACCTGGCAGGAAGCCAGAGGCCAAGGGCGCCTGGAGGTGCAGTGCATATAGGTCAGCATCCCAGACTTCTCCCAGTGGGGAGAGAACAGGGTGCTCTCTCTCCCACTTTCTCTTTAAACCGCTTGGTTTGCATGACTCACATGGCAGTTCTTATTCCACCTGCTTTAGAGTAAAGTGTGAAATGTTTTTAAAAAATACATTTTTATTGATTTCAGAGAGGAAGGGAGAAGGAAAGAGAGAAACATCAGTGATGAGAGAGAATCATTGACCGCTGCCTCCTGCACGCCCCCTCCCCGCCCACTGGGGATCAAGTCCACCGCCCAGGCATGTGCCCTGACTGGGAATCGAACCAGGACCTCGTAGTTCATAGGTCAGCACTCAGCCACTGAGCCACAGCGGCCCAGCTGTATGAAATGTTCTTATCTCCTCTGTTAATTCGAAGCTCCTGCTAACTCTCCAACCTCATCTCTCCCCTTCTTCCTCTCCTCCTCCTCTTCCTCCTCCTCCTTCTAATATCATTTACCTACCACAAAATCCACCCCTTCAGAGTACACAAGTCAGTGGCTTTTGTTATATTCACAGAGTACAACCATCCCCATCTCCATAATAAATTTTAAAGCATTTTTGTTTCGCCAACAGAAACCCTGTACCCATTAGCAGTCACTCCCAATTCTTCCCAATCCCCCATCCCTGGGCAACCACTAATCTACTTTCTGTCTCTAAACATTTGCCTCTTCAGGACATTTCATTTAAAAGGAATCCTACAATATTTGTCTTCTCCTGTCTGGCTTCTTTCTTTTAGCATCATGTCTTCAAGGTTCATCCATGCTGTAGCATGTGTCAGGACTTCATTCCTTTTAATGGCTGCATCATATTCCACTGTGTGGACATACCCCAATCTATGTGTGCATTCCTCAGTTGATGGACATTTAGGTTGTTTCCTCTTTGGGGCTGGTGTGGATAATGCTCCTGCGAATATTTGTGTGCAGGTCTTTGTGGGGGCACAAGTTTTCAGTTCTCTTGCATATGTGCCATTTTGTCTGCCCTGCCTGGGGTGCCTCATCTGATCCTGGCCAATTCCCTGGCCTTCTTCAGTGCTCAGCACACGTCTGCCTCTTTCCCTAAAGAGCTTTCTCTGACTTCTCTCCCTCCCTCCGTCCCTCCCTCCCTGCCTCCCCGCCTCCCTCCCCATGAGCTCCCTCTCCTCCGGGCTCCTATGTTTACGCAGATTGCATGCTCTTCACATGCACATGATGCTCGTTATCAGCATCCTCCCATCTCCATCTGCGGGCCTCTGAGCCCCTCAAGGGCAAAACTATGTCATTGGATCTGTAACACTTAGCATGGTGCTTGGCCTGTTTAGCAATGAAAGAATGGATGGGTGAATGAATGAGTGAGTGAATGAGTGAGTGAGAGCAGAGACCGTCCTACCAGTCTGCCTTGAATATGGATCTATGAAATGAATAGAAGACCCCGTTCCCCATCTGGAGCAGCACAAAGGTAGGCTGACAATGTAGTCTCTCTTTTAATCACAGAAGATACCTGTGTAAACATTCAGTCTGAAAACAAGGGGTGTGTGCGGGCAGACATGTGTTTAGGGAAGGCTGCTGTGTGGACAGAGGAAGCGGGGGGCGGGGGGGAGCACCAAGACTAGCTTTTGGGGAACCATTCCTCCAAAAACAGAACCTTGTGTCTAGCAGCTCTCACCCCTCCCCCTCCCAACATGCAGGCTGGCTGTGCAGAAGCCCAGGGCGCTGACGTCATCCCCAGTGGCTGGCTGCACGTGCCTACTGACCGACATGCAAATCTTTATTTCTGCAGGTTGGAGAAAACCCTGTGTCCTTGGAGAAAGCTGGTTCCCGTTTTCCTGAGGGGGAGCCCAGAGCTTGAAAGGCTGCGCGCGGTTGGCACTTCGAGAAGGAAGTGGGGAATAAAGACAGCGCCTGGAGCACTAGAGCATCGCGGAATGGGACTGGGGAAGCCCTTTGGGGATCCAGCTGCAGAAAAGACACCCCAATGCTATTTACATACAGCTCTCTCTATATATATAAAAAAAGAAAATATGAATATTGCTACTCAGTGCATGCCGTGTCGAGGACGTGGTCCCCTCCCTTCTCTGCACCTTCCGATGTGAACTTGACTCTTTCATGTCTGGGGCACCGGAAGAGAGATGCCTACTGTGTACCGAGAAAAATTCCCGAGACTGGTGGGAATGAGCCTCAGCGCCAACCCACCGCCTGGGGAGGGATGCTGGTGGAGTCAGAGGTGATGAAATTGCAAAAGGCAAAAGAGAAAGGCATAAAAAAGTGAGGAGGACCGGAGGCCAGTGTGTAGGGGCAGTCAGGGATACCTCCACTTCCAAGTCGTGACAAGCCCCAGCCCCTCTCTCTGTCCCTAAGATAGAGAGCTAGCCCCCTGTCTCATCAGGACAGCTGGGGTTTCCCCCTCTGCCTCTGGGTCTCTGGTGCTTCGCCTAAACTTGGCTGGTGCTAAGTGTGTGTTCTTGCTGGTGCTGCGTTGGTTTTCTGTTGCCAGACATGCGAAGCCAGGGGACAAGAGAGATTTCTTTTTTGCTGTTTCAGATTCATTTTTTCTAAAAGGACGAGGGGAAAGTGCAACTTGAGAGTCCCTTTCTCTTTGCAGGGACCACTATCCAGAGGTGTGTGGGGGCAAACCTTGAGGTCAGGGAGGGAGGAGAGGAGGGATGGGATGGCAGGGAGTGGCCTGCTGGTCACCAGGTGGAAAGCTGACCTCATATATTATGACTTGTTTGCTGTCTCCTCCACCCCAGGAAAAGTGTCCTGGCAGTTCAGCCCACGGCCTCCCCCACACCCCAAGGGGATTTCAGGGCTTAGGTTTTATGGATTAAAAAGCCAAGAAATGGCTACGTTCTGGTCAAGGGTAACTTATAAGCAAGGTACATTGGGGAAGGGCGCGGGTCATTTAAATGAAATGCACCAGCATCTCACTGCAGACTGACAGAGGGTCTAATTTCACCCCCGCCACCCCCCCCCCATAAGCTCCTATTTTCAGAAGTTTCTAGAAGGGCTAAAAATAATGTGTGCTGGACTGAGACTTGGCTGCAAAGACTCTTCAGGGAACAATGCTTATTTTTTTTGCTTTCATTTAAAAAAAAAAATCCAACAAAAACAGGTATTATTCCTCTGTGCAGGGTATCACATGGCAGATTTCAAAGCTGAGATGGTGAGGGGCCAGGCTGCAGGTTGAGTCATTCTACAAGGCTGGATTTGTAGGTCACCACCCAGGACCCACGGACAGGGGGTGCGCTGGGCTGGTTAACAGACACGCTTCCAGTTCTAAGAAGCTGGCAGAGGGGTCAGCCGTTGTTCGAGTTGACACGGGCTGAAAGGGAAACATCCCCCATAGGCTTTGCTGAAAATCACCAGGTCCTTCACAATGCGGGACCTTTGCACGCTGCTGGGAGCTGTCTTTCTTTAAAAAAAAAAAAGAAAAGAAAAAAAAAATCCCTGTCTGATGTTTTCCTAAATAACTCTTTAAAGAAAGATGCAACGCGAATTGCTGAAGGGGGGGCACCCCCCACCCTCACCCCCAGACTTGTTTGCTTCCAGGGCTGGAGCCCTCCCCGCAGTTAGGTTTGCAGGGGGTGGGTCTGTGGGCATGGTCTGTGGAGAGTGGCAGGCGACGTCTCCACCAAGCCGCCACCTTAGGGAAGGCAAATGGCTCAGAATGATGGGAAACACAGCCTCTGCTTTTATAAAGACACCAGAGTCTTTCCAGCTCACCCCCTTTGGGGGAGGGGTTTTTCATTATTATAGTCGTAGCCAGCATAGCTCTCTGCCGTTTTTTATGCTATCCCAGAGTGGGGCATGTGACCACCTAAGCACAGGGGGAAGGTCAGAGGGTCCCTTTTTCAACCCTGACTTGCCTACTAGCTTACGGCATGTCCGCTGGAGGATTCAAACTCTAAATGCCGGGGCTGGCCTTTCGGGCCATTTTGATTTCGATGAAGCCACATTGCTGAGAGAACTGGGCACCCATGACCTCCTGATGGAACTTTGCAACCAAGTCCCTTGTACATACTCTCTTGTATTATTAGAAACCGTGTATTTACCGAATCCTGGCTTTTTTCTTGCATATCATCAATTTGAGTGCACTTCTCCACTGCCCCGGTTTTTGACAAGGGGCTGTTTTTAATGTTTGTTTTTATATGAGATTGTACTTCTTGATGGACATTTGTATTAGGGAATTGAAGCATGGTCTATATGTATATATTGTCTCCACCGTCTCTCCTGTTGCATTACTGGGATTGCATGAGATAGTGGGGTGGTGTTTTGTGTTTTTTTAAAAAAATATTTCCACAGTGTGCAAAGTGCTGGCATCATTTCTCCTTCTCCCCCGCCCCCCTTTTCTCTGGCTGCCAAGGAGTCATTGATTTTGATTAGTTTCACTGCAGAGCGTCTGTGAAGAGAGAGGGAGGGAGGGAGGCTTTGGAATAAATTTTAAAAAAGACCTCATATCGGGTTTCAGCAGACAGCAGTGTGTGTGTGTGTGTGTGTGTGTGTGTGTGTGTGTCCAGGCAAAGCAGAGGGAGGCCTGTGAGATCATTGTTTAGGTAGCTAACTGCATAATGAGGTGAGGGCCTCCTCCTTCCTGGTGGTGGCCGGGTGCTCTCAGAGGGTGGGGGCCAGGAGCCATGGGGATTGGAGCCTGCTGGGACTTCAACGTACCAAAGCTGTTCCATTCCCTTCTGGAAGCTTCTCTCTCCCACCTCTCCCTCCTCAATACAATAAGATCTCTTTCCCCCTTTTCAAATTTGGGATTCCGTTTCATACTCCCTTTGGCATAGATGTGGCTGGAGTAACAGGTTTCTTTGGGGGTGCCCATTTGCCTCGTTGGCCGCTGTCCATGGTCCTGCGCCATCAGCGGCTCGGAGAACCCAATCCTTTCCCCCCCTTTCATTGGGATACTGGAGACTCCTTTTCCACTTCTTCCAGTGGTCTCGTTTTAAAATTCTTTTCTATTTTGATGAAAAGTGGTGATGGAAAAGAATACTCCCACAGAACAATGGAACTGTGACTTTGATTTCACAATTGATGTATCTGATCTCATGTACTCCTAGATCTACTTCATTGTTTCTCACAGTGACAAAATACAACATCCCCTCGCTTGTGACATTGGGGGAGTCCTCCCCTGACCCCACACAAGCATCTTTTGGGGACCCTAGTTTGCCACTGGACTTTCTGAGTGTCCACCAGCTATAGAAGCTGCAGTGACCAGAATATGGGTTTTGTTCTATGTTGATAAGAATTCTTCTTCTAAATGTTCCCTTAAGTCCCCCTGGGCCAATCAGAGGGTCAGAAGCTTTGGGGGATAAGGGGGGGGGGGCAGGCTAGACACCCTGTCCTAGTCCCATGGGAACTGATAGAAAGAGGAAGTTGATGTCCTAGTGTCCTTTTAAAACTTAAACCGAAAGTTTCTTTTTGTAATTTTTTTTAAATATATATATTTTATTGATATTTTGCAGAGAGGAAGGGAGAGGGATAGAGAGTTAGAAACATCAATGAGAGAGAAACATCGATCAGCTGCCTCCTGCACACCTCCCACTGGGGATGTGCCCGCAACCAAGGTACATGCCCTTAACCGGAATCGAACCCGGGACCCTTCGTCCACAGGCCGACGCTCTATCCACTGAGCCAAACCGGTTTCGGCTCTTTTTGTAATTTTAATTTGTTCACTCAACACCTATTTATCGAGCACCTACGATGTGCCAGGTTGTAGAATCCCATCTGGGAGGAGACTGATTAATCACGGAGGGGCAGCCCTGCTTGGAACAGATGATGTTCAGTGTCCCTTCCCAGTCTGGTTCACAGTTTTTAACAGATTTGTCAGGTCATCATTGTGACCCCAAGCCTTGCTGGCAGATTGTTCTATAGTATTTTTATTTACTGAGCGGCCACACCATCAATTAAAAAGCCCGTAATCTCAACTCACTCTCAGTGCAAAGAGACTGGTTCTCGCTGCTTCGCTCAGCAATGAAATGAGAGCCGCCATTTACGGACGGCTCATTGCTCCCGAGCCCTCTGCCGGGTGCTTTAAACGTTTCCCCCTTGGTGATTCCTCACTCTGGAAGTCAGTAGTCATCATTCCCATTTTACAGGTGAGGAAACTGAGCCTCAGAGAGGTGACACAAAGAGTGAAGCAGCTGAGCCAGAATTTGGACTCAGGTCTGTGTGATGCCTCCCCCTCCCCCCGCCCCGCCCCAAGCCTGTGAGCTGAGTGCGGGTCCCAAGGCATTGCTAGTTCAAGGGCAAGCCCAAGCCAGGGCCTGTGCAGGGAGCTGGGGAGCCTGATGTAGGCCCACGGTAATATGTTGCATTTGGGGACCCTGCAGGGCAGGCTGGATGGCTTAACTGGGGTTTTATTCATTTGCCCCCTGCTTTTTGCATTCCTGGTTTCTATCAGGTCGCTGGGAGGAGCATCTGATTTGCAAACCAGGGCCTGTCTGACTTACTCCCTAGGACTTGGGAAGCTTTTCTTACCTCCTTCCTGCCCCCACCCCCACCCGATCCCCAAGTTCCTCCCAAGGTCCTTTGCACTATGAGCACCCAGAGCCTGTGTGTGTGGTGGGGATGGCTGTGGGGTGTTTGGAACCTCGGTGAGGCTTCCGGCTCAGCCGGAGAGGCAATAAGCTTGGGGACGTTCTGACCTTGCTGGTTCGTTTGCTCTTTTGTAAGAGGAATTTCGTACCTTGGAGACGCTTTGTACATATTTGTAATGACTTTATTAAAAAACTGGTTGTGCGCTTCTAGCTAAAGGCCTTTGCGTTTTCATTTCCTTGTGGAAGGCTGGTCCCCAAAGACGATGGGAGGACCTGGCTGCACACCCCAACCTCCTCAGGGGCGGAGGGAAGGTCACAATCACTTCCCTTCTCTGTCTCACATTCCTGAGAACCCACCAAGGGGAGGGTTGGCCTAAACAGTACCCCTGGGCTGGGCAACAGGTTGGGGGAACTTGCCCAATGGTTCATGTTCAAGGTCATGCACAGAACCATCACTGAGCATGTCATCATGTAGATAAGCTAATGAGCCTGCATACTGATATCTCCAACGATGGGCAAATGGAGCCACTCTGGTGGGGCGCTTCCCCCTACGTTTACCTGGTCTGAGTGAGATGCACCAAGAGACCAAGTTCTAGTCTCTTCCTAGGAACAGTGGGTTGAGGACAGGTTGTTTTCTAGATAACAGATCCTCTCTTTTCCTCTAGGGACCCACCCTTCCCACACTCTCAGTCAATGTGACTTAGAGCCATAGACTCCATCCTCCCACCCACCTCTGTCCCCACGTCCTGGGCTCACCACCCTACCCAGGCCTGGCCAGCCCTCCAAGTCCCAAAGGTGTTTAAAGTGAAAGGTGTTTAACTAGTCAACCTTGGACTGGAGATTTGGGAAGCTGGTAGAACGTGAGCATAAAGCCACTGGAGGTCATTTTACTACCACGTGGGACTGGACTGCCTGCAAATCCAACACTTCCGAGGAAAATAGCATGGAGGGCCGGAAAGAGATGATTTTGTTTTTTTTAAATATATTTTTTATTTATTTCAGAGAGGAAGAGATAGAAACATTGATGATGAGAGAGAATCATTGATCGGCTGCCTCCTGCACGCCCCCCACTGGGGATGGAGCCCGCAACTTGGTCACGTGCCCTGACTGGGAATCAAACCGTGACCTCCTGGTTCAGAGGTCAAAGCTCAACCACTGAGCCACACTCGTTGGGCCAGAAAGACACCATTTTATATTGTCACCTGAGTCTCTGAATCCTGCTGTACCTGAAGCCCATATTGTTATAGGAACCAAATTAAGTCCTTTTATTGAAGCCACGTTTGAGTTGGTTTTCAAGTAATTGCAACCAAAAAGTTCTGCCTGGTGATGTGTTATGGTGGCTTCACAACGTTGCCTGGAGAGGCGTGAGTTGTCATCTATTACCATTGACCCTTGAACAACTCGGGTTTGAACCAAGCGGGTGTACTTATACACAGAGTTTTTTTCAATATTTTAAATGTATTTTCTCTTCCTTATGATTTTCTTAATAACACTGTCCTTTTTTCTGGCTTACTTTAAGAATACAGTATATAACACATATAATGGGCAAAATATGTGTTAATCGGTTATTTACATGATCAGTAAGGCTTCCAGTCAATAGTAGGCTATTAGTAGTTAAGTTTGGGGGATCAAAAGTTACAGGTAGATTTTCTACTGCACAGGGGGGAGGGTTGACATCCTAAACTGCCATGTTGTTTAAAGGTCAACTGTAATTTACAATTTAAATATCCATCATAATCCATCAATGGAAAAATTCTCCTTAAATCAGCCTACACTGAGTGGCCAGATTATTATGATCTCTGAACGCATAATAATCTGGCCACTCAGAGTGTGTGTGTGTGTGTGTGTGTGTGTGTGTGTATTAGAGGCCTGGCACATGAATTCATGCATGTGTGGGGTCCGGCCAGCCTGGCCAGGGGGAGAGGACATGGGCGGTTGGCCTGTCTGCCTGCTGGTCGAACTCCTGGTCTTGCATATTAGCCTTTTATTATATAGGATACACACTGAGTGGCCAGATTATTATGCGTTCAGAGATCATAATAATCTGGCCACTCATTGTATATGTTCTAGGTCCATACAGCCTATATAGCTAACCGCTGTTGGGCACTGTAGGTGTCACATCCGCATCCCTTCTACCAGTTCTGTGTTCCGTCCTGTACCTTTGTGGCACCTGGCACCTTCAGAGGGTTGGGGCCTCCTCAGTGGAGACGGAAAGGTTGCCCCTGCCCCTAATCAACCCATTGCCAAGGACTGAGTGTGGGATCACAAAGACCTCAGGGTGGGACGACTGAGATGCACCTGGTACTCTAAAGGCCCCACCCCAAACCGGGAGCTGTGCCTTCTTGGAAAGGCGCCTTCTTGCTTGGCCTGTCCCCGTTCCCTCTCCTGTTCCGCTCATTCCCTTACTGGTTTCTCCGGAAGCGCTTCCTTAATAAATCATGTGTCACTCAATGGGGCTGCTCCGGAAAAACCAACGTCAGATGCCACCCACTGCACGAAGTGCTTCTTTGCATTTCTCCCAAAACAGTTCCACCTGGCTCAAGAGGCGACTGGAGACTCAAGACCAGGAACGTAAGTTTGGTCAACAGATGTTATTTATTGGCAGAAGGGAACGTAGGAGGACATTAAAAACACCAAAGGCGGCTCTGTTTGGCCCAGAGCAAAAGCACTGAAAGATTCCAGCACAGCTTTACATATCCTGCTCCGACCGCGGCTCAGCAGCCTGGAGGTCTCCCGGTGCCTCCCACTCTCCTCTGCGGAAGGTGAGGAGTCTGTGACACCCAGGCCCGAAGCTTGCCTTTTCATCCCCTCGTTCATTATGCCCGAGATAGTCTACCTCAAAAGGGTCTTCAAGGACTTCCTGGGACTCGAGTCAGTGAGTCATCAAATATGAAGAGCAGGGTACTCCATCTGACTTGGGTGAATTCTGCTCAAAGTAAAGGAGTTGCAGAGCCAAGATGGGGAAGGCAGAGAGGCACTGTTCTTCTCTTCCAAGAGCGACGCTTGGCAGCGTTTACTCTTGTGCTGGGGAACACATTTGGCCTGACATTTGGAAAACCCTGCACTGGCCACCCTTCCTCCCGAGAGCTGAAGTTAAATCCGCCCGCCAGAAAGGAAACCTCCAGACAGGATTTTCCCTGGAGGGTAGGGGATGAATAAATAAAATCCTACGCTCAATCATCCCACCTGCCCCTGAATGTCCCCCACATGTGTCTGACACTTAAAAATTTTTTTAAAATTGATTTTTAGAGAGAGAGGAAGGGAGAATGAAAAACACCAACGTGAGAGAGAAACATCGATCGGCTGCCTCTTATATGCCCACCCACCAGGGATCGAGCCTGCAATCCCGGTCATGTGCCTTGGCTGGGAATCGAACCTCTTAGTGGGACGATGCCCAACCAACTGAGCCACACCGGCCAGGGCCACAGGTGACACTCTTTATAGCGTCAGGGGTATGGCTTGTTATCTGCAGACTGTCAGAGAAGTCTTGTGTGTGCGTGGCAGGAGTGTAACTGACAAACCAGTGTTGTATTCAGTTATCAGCATCATCAGTTTCCCTGGTTCCAGTAGATGATACACTAGGCTTCCTCACTCTGGAGATGGCTACAGGGAGATGAAGTGATTTCCAAAAGTCATGCAGAGTTTAGAAAGTAAACTAGCAAACAAAATAGAAACAGACTCCTAGGCAGAGAACAGACTGACAGCTGTTAGAGGGGAGGGGCTGGGGGACTGGGTGAAAAAGGTGAAGGGATTAAGCAGACACAAAAAAATCAACTCACAGACACAGACAACAGTATGGCGACTACCAGCGGGAAAGGGGGCAGGGAAGGTAGAAGAGGGTAAGGGGAGCTAAATGGTGATGGAAGGAGACGTGGCTTGGGGTGGTGAACACACAATGCGATATACAGATGATGTATTATAGGACTGTACACGTGAAACCCATATAGTTTCATTAACCCATTCACCCAATACAGTAAAAATACAATACAATAAAATAAAATGAATAGACAGCTCTGTCTGCTCTGTCACATGCCACCACTTCAACACCTTCTCCAGCTCCCATTTCCTGAGCCTCTGTGATGGCACCTGCAGACAGGCACCTCTTTCCGATAAAAACCAGTTGCAGAAGATTGTGTTCCTTTCCCTTGGTTCCTCCTCAAGGCGGAGGGAACAGAGGAGCCGCGTCCACCGGGCTCTGCTTCCCTCCACTTCCCTTTCTGACTTGATTATCCAGGCAAGTGGGATTGTAACAGCGCGGCCATCGCCATAGTAACAGAGCTTGAAAGATGCCATGCAACCCTGGAAGGGATGTCTTGCTGGGTATCAGGAAAGAGCCTGGGACGTCAGGGAGAAGAAAAGGTGCTGGCTCGACAGCGCCCAGGGCCACATGTCCGGAATCTGCTGGGGACGGGGTGGGCATGCTCACACTGGCCGAGGGCAGGGGGCAGCAAGGTTCCCACCATCTCCCCTCTGGCTTTCTTTCTAGTCTGCTCCCTAGCCACCCAGACGGCTTTCTCTGAAATGCTGTTGGCACCAGCCCGCTGTGCTGGGGTTGCCAGTGAGAGGATAGGGGTGGGAGAAGGGTAGGACAGGCAGGGTTCCAGTGGCATCTACATGACCTCCTGTGCCACCTCCTCCCAGATCTCAAAGCAGGGAGGGAAGTGGCTCTGCTGTACAGATTAGTAGCTCTCATCTAGAGATTACAGGAGCACGGTCACCGCTGTGCTCTCCGCCACCACCCTGGCTGTGGACAAATCCATAACATGGACTGTCCCTTTTGCTCTGAAGGCTACCGGGGGAGAGGGAATGTCCACAGGGGCTGTTGACAGGTCTGAGGCGTGAGTGAGGGAGGGGACAAGAACGGGAGGGAGAGGAGAGAAATACAGATGGGTGCAGAGACCCAGCTCGGGAAGAAAGCAATTTCAGGACCAAGTCTTTCCTTCTCAATGCAGTCCAAATTAAACCTGGGCCACCCATGCGCATCAAAATCACCTCTTGTGGTTTTAAGAAACCTTGTCTGCCGGGCCCCACGCCGCAGTGTCTGAGCAGCGCGTCAGCATGGTGGGTAAGCGCAGGCTCTGAAGCCAGGCGGGCCTGGGCTGGAAACACAGTGCACACGGCTGGCTGGGTGACCCGGCCCGGTTACCACACCGAGCTCTGTGCCACGGTTTCCTCTGAGGTACAGTGGAAGTCATCCCGGCAGGATGCTTGATGCCGTGCCTGGCTCACTCTGGGCGGGGCCAGGCATTTGAGTTTGGAAAACACTTCTCAGTGACCCTAACCTAGACCTGGGCCATTGTGGGCAGGCAGTACCTCCAGGTCCCTCCCCAGTGTGCAGCATCCGGTATTTGGTTCTCCTGCGTAAAATAACCCACAGGGGGGACCTTGTCTGGTCCTGGTTCCTTGACGAGGAGGAGATGGGAGACCTACCTGGGCAGAGACCAAGTCTGAGTTAGGAGGCTTCCCCATATGTAGGGAAGGATGCACGCACTAAGACAAAAGATGACGGTGAAGGGGGGGAGAATGGAAGGCTTTAGGGGAAGAGGTGGAGAAAGGCAGGAGGCAGGATACTAAGAGCTTGCGGCCTGTTTTCCAGGAAGTCCCCAGAGCTGGACCCGACAACACGGACCCTCCATCATCTCCCTGGGCGTGCCGGGGCTTCGGTGCTAGTACACCTGGAAGTGTGCCGAAGTGGCCCCGTCCTTCCAGCAGCGCACGGTGTCCACGGCAACGGAGCGGCAGAGCGGGCAGGTGCGCTCGCGGTCCAGCCAGAGGCAGAGGCACTCCTCACAGAACACGTGCTGTGGGAACAGCAATCGGTGCCACCAGGATGCTTTACTGGGCGCCCACTCCATGCCCACCTCGGTCCGAGGAGCTGGGGACTCAGCAGCCAACAAAACAGACAGTTCTGCCCTCCTGGAGCTTGCACTCCAGTTGAGGAGACAACTGGCAAAATGAATCTTTAAAACGTAGAGAATGTCAGTTTCAAGTGCTAAGAGGGAAATGCAGGGAAGGGGGCAATAGGGTATGCTTGCGGGGTGGGGTGGGGGTGCAATGTTAAACAGGGTCGCCTGGGAGGACTGCACTGAGATACTGACATTTGGGTAAAACTTGAAGGAGAGTGAGGCATTAGCCCTGATGGCATCTGGGAAAAGAGCGCACCAGGCAGAGGAATCAGCTCGTGCAAAGGCCCTGAGGCAGGAGTGCCCAGTGTGCTGGAGGACCAGCGAGGACAGTGTGGCTGAGCTTGGCGTGTGGTAGGTGGGAGGGGGAGATGAGATCAGAGAGTTGATGGGGGTGGTGCAGATTATATAGGGCCTTGTGAGCCATTTCGAGGACTTTGGCTTTTACTCTGAGAGAATTAGGGAGCCATGGCAGGGCTCTGAGCAGAGGAGTGACTTGATATGATTTGAATTTTTAAAAGATCCTTTTGGAAGCCAGTCGGAGAAAGATAAATATCACATGATCTCACCTCATATGTGGGATATAATGATCAACATAATTTGATGAACAAGAATAGATCCAGGGACAAATGGCAGGGGAGGTGGGCGGGTTAGAGAGCAACCAAAGGACTTGTATGCATGCATGTTAGCAAAACCAATGGACACAGGCACTGGGGCGGTGGGGGCTTGCCCCGAGTGGGAATGGCTGGCGGGGGGTGTCAATTGAGGAAAAAGGGGACAGATGTAAAACTTAAGATAATTAAAAAAAAGTAAAAGATCATTTTGGCAGCTGGGTGGAGAACAGACCACAGGGGTGAAGAGAAACACAGGGATACTGGAAATATTAACAAGTTCCGCCACTTTCTGGCTTTAACTTGGACCAGTGATTTAACCTCCCTGTGCCTCAGTTTCCTCATCTGTAAGACGGGGATAATAGTGCTCCCCCCTTAGGAAGATTGAAAGCACTTAGACGTGACAATCAAATGCAGTATATGATTCTTGATTGGATCCTGGATGGGGGAAGGGAAAGGGAACCCTAACCATGAAGGATGTTTTGAAGACAAATGGAGAAATTTGAATATTGGGATTTTGTATCAATTTAAAATTACTGGGATGTATGCTAGTGGAATTGTGGTTATGGGACAGAAGGTCCTTGTTCTTGGGAGATGTATGCTGAAATATTTAGGGATGAAGAATCAAGATGTCAGCAACTTATTCTCAACAGGTTTAGGGGGATAAATTTATATCAAGAAAAGCAAACACAGTGAAATGTTAATGGTTAGTAAATCTAGGTGAAGGATAAAAGGGTGTTCATTGCACTATCCTTCAACTTTTCTCTAGGTTTCAAATGTTCAAAATAATGAGTGTAGGGGCAGTAATATAAAAGTCTTAACAAAATGTTCTTTAAAAAGAAAAAAAAACCACAAATAAAAATAAGGCACTTAGAACAGTGCCTGGCCAATAATAAGTGTTTTGTAAGTGCTGGTGATTATTCAGTAATCGTTATGATTACGTTCAATTGTTTATTCTCTGTCACGCGATGCCAGACTGGAAGGGGAGACAGGATCTTCCTTTAGCCTACTGTGCTCTTCATCCATCTGTCCCTTGATCCATCCATCCATCTATCCAACTATCCATCCTGCCACCCATCTAGTTCCCCATCTACCTACCTATTCCCCCATCCATCCACTCACCTATTCCCCCATCTGTCTATCCATTTCCCCAACCACCCAGCTATCCACACACTTTTAACCCTATCCACCCATCTTCGCACACTCACTCACCCACCCCTGCACCTGGCCACCATCCATCTCCATCCCAATCATCCATCCCATTTCACCTACCCCATCCATCCATCCATCCATCCATCCATCCATCCATCCACCCAATATTTACTAAGTCAGTACTGTGACTACATTTACACAAGATAGGCATGGTCGCCACTCTCAAGTTGCTTATAATTTGACAAAGAGGAGACAGACCTTACACAACCAGTAGCCTAATTAGCTATCTAGCTGACAACTGGGATAAGTGCCACGAAGGAAAAACATAGGGATCTATGAAGCCATAGATCCAGACCACGGACTAGTCTAAGGAAGGGAAGTCAGGGAAGCGTTTATTAAGAAAGAAACATTTCACTCAGACATTCAGTGCATTTTGGGAATTAACAAGGCCCTTTCACCAGCAAAGCAAGCCTGAACCATGTGCTCAACCTGGTGGGCCATGCTGGTGGGCTCCAACCACCCCAGGCTGTGGGTGGTGTGGTTCCCAGATCCGGGGCAATGGTGTCATGTCCAACCCCTCCTGGGAATTCTCACCCAGCTATGGGGAGACAGCAGGGTACCGGGAGAAGAGTGGGAGAGAGACAAACAGCCTAGGTAGGGCATGGAGAGATTGCCAGAGCTGAATAAGGAAGCCTTTCACCTTGACATCAGGCCCAAATACTCACCACGGCTGCTGCGAAGGAAATGCAGATGGCTCAGAAGCATATGAAAAGATGCTCATAATTAGGGAAATGCAAATTAAACCTGCACCGAGACAGTGTTTGTCACCTGTCAGATGGGCAAAGCTCAAAAAAAGGCTTGATAACGCAGCGCGTTGGCCTGGGAGGGGAGCGAGAGGTCGAGTCACACTCGGCACTGGGATACACTCTTTTTTTTTTTTTTAAATATATTTTATTGATTTTTTACAGAGAGGAAGGAAGAGGGATAGAGAGTTAGAAACATCGATGAGAGAGAAACATCGATCAGCTGCCTCTTGCACACCCCCTACTGGGGATGTGCCCGCAACCAAGTTACGTGCCCTTGACCGGAATCGAACCTGGGACCCTTCAGTCCACAGGCCGACGCTCTATCCACTGAACCAAACCGGTTTTGGCTGGGATACACTCTTTACGGCGGGCAATGCAGCAATAACCTCTGCCCTAGTGATGCCAACACCAGGAACTTATCCCACCAAGAGCTCGCACACGTGTGAAATGGAAGGCGTGCCAATAAGAGCTGATATATATTTTCCCCCATTGATTATTAGAGAGTGGAAGGGAGGGGAGAGACACAGAGAGAAACATGGATGTGAGAGAGACACATAAATTGGTTGCCTCCTGCACACACTCCAACCGGGGCCGGGGATTGAGTCCGCAACCAAGGTATGTGCCCTTGACCGGAATCGAACCCGGGACCCTTCAGTGTGGGCCGATGCTCTAACTGCTGACCAAACTGGCTAGGGCAGAGCTAATATTTATTGAACCCTGAGCACGTCCCCGGTGTGATTCTACATGCTTCACGTGAATTAATTCATTTAGTCAACACAACGGGCCCAGGAAGGTGCTACAAGTCTCCCCATTTCTGAACTCCCACGGCAGCCACATTTGTAATAACAAAAGATTATCAGCTACTCAGTGCCCACCCAGAGGAGAATGGTTAAACAAATTGGGGTCTATCCGAAGAGCAGGGTGATAGGCAAATAAGGGGCAATTTCTTAAGACAGAGTATCAAGTCAAAAAGGGAAGATGCAGGATGCAGCTTGGGTAGAATATGCTGCAACTTATGTCATTTTGAAAAGACGTGTTCAGTGTGTCTATATGCGCTTACAAAGCATCTCTGGAAAGACAGAAAGGAAACTGGTAACAATGATTGCCTGTGGGGTGTTCAGGGGACTGGGGAGCTGGGGACAAGGGCAGGAGCCTGAAACCACTTTCCTTTTTCCATCTTTAAAACATTTTTTAGTGCGGTTTTGATTTTGGGATAATTTCACACTAACAGACAAGTTGCTACGAGTACAGAAAGTCCTCACATACCCCTCACCCAGTTTCCGTTTCCCGTAATGTTACCTTGCATCTCCACAGTGCACTTGTCGAAGCTAAGAAACCCATACAGATGCATGACCATTGACTACACGCCAGACCTGACCAGGAGTTCATCAGTCTGCCTTTCCCACCCATGCCCTTTCTCTGTGCCAGGATCCAGCCCGGGTCCCACATGGCATTCAGTTGTCATGACTCCTCACTCATGAATTCCGTAGTCAGAATTTTGGATCATGCAAATGTATTCTGAATTTTAAAATAAATACAATGAAAAAAAATAAAAAACAAATCAGCTATAATCCCTAAAAATCAAAAGCAAAAACAATAAAAATTTCTGCTGATGCCAAAAAAAGACCCCCCCTCCTGTCTTCTCACCCCCTTTAGGTGGTGGTGGGAGGAGCCATATGCTCTCGATTCCTTCTCGTCTGCAGGCGATGCCTCCTCCCCAAGGCCTTTCCAACCTCGAGCTCATCGCTGTCTGTCCTGGTCCCTGGGGACGCTGCATGAATCTCTCTTACACAGCACTTATCACCGCCTGCCTTGTTTCATAGTTATTTATGCATGTGTCTGTCTCCCCAAGGAGACCGCGAGCTTCCAGAGCAGGGGACAGGGTCTGTGTGCCCTCTGCCTCCCCTCCCTGGTGTCTGATAGGATGCTTGATTCATACACATTTGCTGAATTGACATCTTAGCCCCTGATGTCAGAAGGAGGAGAATGGAGGAGGAGAGGGGATACACGTAGGAAATTAAAGGGACTAACCAGTACTTACTGCTATAGGTTGGTGACCCACAAGTAATCATAATAAAAACAAATGGTAAATATAATTATAACAATAATTATATATATACTAGAGGTCCGGTGCACAAAATTTGTGCACTGAGGGGGGGTGTCCCTCAGCCCAGCTTGCATCCTCTCCAATCTGGGACCCCTCGGGGGATGTCCTAAACCGGCAATTGGACATCCCTCTCACAATCTGGGAATGCTGGCTCCCAAGAGCTCACCTGCCTGCCTGATTGCCCCTAACCGCTTCTGCCTGCCAGCCTGATCACCCCCTAACCACTCCCCTGCCAGCCTGGTCGACACCTAACTGCTCCCCTGCTGGCCTGATTGCCCCCAACTGCCCTCCCCTGCAGGCCTGGTCGCCCCCAACTGCCCTCCCCTGCAGGCCTGGTCGCCCCCAACTGCCCTCCCCTGCAGGCCTGGTCCCCCCCAACTGCCCTCCCCTGCTGGCCTGGTTGCCCCTAACTGCCCCCTGCCGGACATCTTTGACCACATGGGGGCAGCCATCTTTGACCACATGGGGGTGGCCATCTTGTGTGAGGGTGTGAGGGTCAATTTGCATATTACCTCTTTATTATATAGGATGAACAACTTTTATGACTAAATAATTCAAATTTAGTTCTTTCCAGAGATGATCTCATTTAATCGTAATATTAGCTTTACAAAGTAGGTATTGGTGTGATACCCATTTTGTAAATGAGAAAAACCAAGGCTCGGGGAGATGGAATGACCCACCTAGGGTCCAGAGTGCTGTTGGGTTTCACAATCACGATATTCTGATACTAAGCCCTAGTGAATTTTTCATTTTCGACATTGAAACTGAGGTTCAGAGAGGTGAAGTAACCTGCTCCATGTCCCCCAGCTAATGAGAGACAGAGCTGAGATCAGAACCCAGATCTGACTCCAGTCTGGACCACACTGTTCTCAAAGACCCATCCCAGAGCCTCAAGGTTTAGTCAAGGGAAAGGCACTTGAGACTTACACATGGGGCAGGGCCTGCTGGTCCCCCAACCTCAGTCTCTGATGACCCTGCCCAGCCCTGCTCACCTGGCACATAAGGATCAGAGGCTCCCGGAACTCGGCCTGGCAGATGGCACAGATATCACCAGCCTCTGTGCACTGCTGCCCAGTGGCCCGGACTCCGTAATTCTGTTTGTGGGAGGGAGAGAGAGAGAAATGCAGGTGTGGGCCCTGAGAAGCACACTGAGACCTGTTTCTGGCTCTTGGCTCCTAGTTCCTGTGACTTTGGCCAGGACCACATGAAGCCAACTCACCTGAGAGGTACAAAGAAGCTTCAGGGCTTTCCTGACTCCACCCACACGGCCACAGATGTCGAAGGACTGAAAGGAGAGCAGGGTGATGGTTGAAAAGCATCCAAGGATTGTACAGGATCTCGCTTACCACTCCCGAGCCACCCCCGCTCTCTCCGCCTCGTCTTTGCCTCTGAGCATTTTCATGGTACTTCCTCCCATTTGAAACTCCCCCTTCCCACCAGTTCTGTTTGGCTTTGGACTTCCTGCCTTCCATCAACAGCCTCCCCTGTACCTGGGCCAGGAGAGCAAATACATGGCATGCACCCTGCCTTTTCCTCTCCCCAGCCCAGGGCAGGCATTGCTAATCAATCACAACACTCTTCATCTGAGCCCAGCCAGAGCCGATAATCCTTCTCCATCTAGCAGTCCAGTCAGCCACTTCCAGTCGATAAGGATCAGTAGGCTAGATCAGCTCCATCGGCTGACACTGCCTGCACTGCCTGGCTAGTCCTGCTGGGAAGAAGGACCGAGAAGAACATAAGCATTTCCCCAGGATTCTCTAAGGTCAAGGAGGATGTACTTATTGTGAGGGGGGGAAGTGATTTGTACTAATGATGAAAAGGGAAGGACTGCATACTGATTGCAGAGCTGACGGTGTGCAATTTAGCAGGAACAGAAAGCGCATTCAGAGGCAGTGAGGTCTGTGGGGTCAGAGTGGCCTGGTTTGGAAGCAGGCTGCCTGGATTGGATGCTCACGCTGTTATCTCTAGCTGAGAGACCCTGGCAAGTGACTTCTCTCTGAGCCTCAGCTTCCTCGCCCATCAAATGAGAGCAATGATGGTACGTACTCTGAAGAGTTGTGAAGATTCTGTGTAAGGCTAGCATGTGGGGAGCTTTATGGACAAGAAATTAGGGTGGCCCTGGCTGGTTTGGCTCAGTGGTTGGAGCGCTGGCCCGTGGAATAAAGCGTCATAGGTTCGATTCCCGGGAAGGGACACATGCCTCAGTTACAGTTTCAGGCTCAATCCTCAGCCCCAGTTGGAGCGTGAACAGGAGGCAACCAATCAATGTACGTCTCTCAGGTTGATGTTTCTCTCTCTCTCTCTCTCTCTCTCTCCCTCCCTCCCTCCTCTCTCCCTTCCACTCTGTCTAAAATCAATGGAAAAAATACCCTTGGGTGAGGATTACAAAAGAGAAGAAAATAAATTAGGGTGGATGTAACCATGAAAAGAAATGAAGTCCTGACAGGCCGCAGTGTGGAGGAACCTTGGAAACATGCTGCTCAGTGAGAGAAGCCAGACACACAAGGTCGCACATGTGTGACTCGCTTTATATAAAGTGTCCGAAATAGGCAAATCCACACAGATAGAGAGACTGGTGATTTCTAGGGGCTGGGGCTGGGGCTGGGGGTGGAGGGTAGAGGAATGGGGAGCGACTGCTTCATGGATACAGGGTTCCTTTTGGGGGATGAAAATGTCTTGGAGCCAGACAGAGCTGGTGGTTGCACACAACATTGCGAATCTGCTACATGTCACTGAATTTTGTGTTGTGTGAATTTTACCTCAATTTAAAAGAGATTAGGGTATCACCCCAAGCTCCCCCTGGCCCTCAGGGGCAGCGAGTGAACGGGGCCTCCATAGGCCCGCCCTCCAGCCCGCCCTCCAGCCCGCCATCCCCTGCCACCTCACCTTGCAGAGGCTGTAGAGGATCATCAGGACCCCTCCCAGAAAGTGGCTGTTGGAGGAGTCGTCACCCATGATGTATTTGTACCACAGCTGGATGGGGACCAGCGATCGGAACAGCTGGCTCAACTCCTCGATGACCAGATAGAACTTTCCCTGCAACCACACGAAAAGCATCAATTATTATTAGCAGTAAAGACCCAAAGGACCCAGTGGGGGCCCCCAGCCTGGGCAGTAATGACATTCCAGGTCACAGGCAGGCCATTAATCAGCTTTGGAAAGCACTCAGGCCCGCTCCTAATGGGCCTGAGATATGGCCGGGGAGACATGGCCCCTGCCCGATGCCCTCACCCACTGCCCACCAGCCCAGAAGATCAGGGCTCCACGGATCACGTTTCAGGGAGGGAGAAACCAGACACCTTGGTAGAGAGCTGGAGTGTGGGTCCCTCCCTGGTGTCTGCTGTGGCTTGGAGGGCTCAAAGCCACACGTGGGGGCACAGTCCCTGCCCCGCACACAGATCACCCTCACCTCTCGAGGGCTGGCCCAGGCATCACGGGACAGCCCTCAGAGGCATGGATAGGATGGACCACAGGAGGCAGGTAAGGGCAGGCTAAGAGGTGGACGGGGGTAAGATACGTGCTCTCCTTCCCAGCTCATCAGCTGCTGTCACCAAGGTAATATCTGGGGAAAGAACATAGACTTGGGGACTCAGGGTCAGGTTTGAATCTTATCCTGCTGAATGTTTGTGAGCCTCAGTTTCTACATCTACAGAATGGGAGTCCCATTCCCACCTTCTAAGGTTGCTCTGAGGATTAAAGGGAACACACACGGAACGCATGTAGCATTGTGCCAGGCACAGAGCAGTGCTCAACAATTCTATTTCCCTTCCTCCCTTTGTTCTTGGACAAGGCCCCCAAGCTTGCGGTGGCTTGTGCTCTAAAGTGGAACTGAAAATAACCCCGCCCTGTCCTGTCTAATAAAGTTAAACCTACATCTACTTCTGACCCAGCAATTCCGCTCCTAGGTGTGCACCCGAGGGAAATGAAAACGTATGTCCATTTGTATGCTAATGGTTATAGCAGCTTTATTCATAATATCCCCAACCTGGAGACAGCCCAAATGTCCATCAGTGGGAGAGCAGATAAACAGATTGTGGTGTATTTATACAACAGGGTACTACTCAGCAATAAACACGAACAAATGGCTGATACATACAACATGGATGAATGTCACAGACATTAGGTTGAATCAAAGGAGACAGTTATAAAAGAGGACATACTGTATAATTCCGATTTATCGACCATCCTCGAGTAGGTAACACTAACCTGCAGTGATAGAAATCAGGTCAGAGGTTGCCTGGAGTGTGTGGGGGGAGGACTGACTGCATGGGGCATCCGGGAACTTGGGGGAGTGATGGAAATCTTTTATCTCATGACTGGGGTGGTGGTTTCATGGATGTATGTATTTGGCAGAACTCATTGAAATATAGCTTCAAATCTGTGCACTTCACTGTATTTAAATTACACCTCAATAAAACGGAATGAAACAAACGAAGGAACAAATAGCCCTGCCCCAGGCATGCCTAGCCTTTACGAAAATGTCAATAATCTTTGCTCTAACAATTCTACTTCTAGGAATTTATCCTAAGGATAATTACAGATGTGTGCTAAGATGTGCCCATAGGAATGGCCAGCGTAGCATTCTTTGTAACAGTACAAACCAAAACCAGTTACACTCCAAAGGAGGGTCTGATTACAGTAGAGAGCTACGATGCAAAGCCAACAGCCATTCAAATATTATCCTAAAAAACAGGCCCTTCACAGTGAAGAAACCCAGCACATAGCACATTCACCAAGTGATCAAGGTTAACGCCCCCAGTAATAAATCAAATGGACAACCGAAACCCCCTGATAGGATGCACTGGGAAGGAAACAGCATCACTTCTGATAAAAAACAAATTCATAACCTCAACAGAATCATGAGGAAACAAGAGACAAATCTAAACTGAGGGACATTCTACAGAGTAACTGTCCAGCCTCTTCAAAAGGGTCAAGGTCACAAAAGACAAAGAAAAGACCAAGGAGCTGTCAGATGGAAGAGGATTAAGGAGACATGACAAAGTAAATGCAACGTGGGATCTTGGATTTGATCCTGGAGTTAGGAAAATGAGTGAGACCGTTGGTGAAATCTGAGTCAGGTCTGCAGTTTAGTTAATAGTAACGGTATCCATGTAAATTTCCTGGTGTTGCTAACTGTAACATGGATCTATTACATGTTAATGTTAGGGGAAGCTGGGTGAAGGATATAACAACTCTACTATATTTGCAACTCTCAAGTCTAAAAGTATTTCAAAATAAAAAAGAAATCATCCTGGCCATAAATATCTATTGACTCAGGGAAATGCTCATATAGTTCTAAGTAGAAAAAATACAGTATGCAAAAACACTCATTTTCCTTGTGTTTTTCTGTCTTCTCCATTTTTTTTTGTACTGAGCATGTGATATATAAATGAGAGGGGGGAGAAAAGGTTATAAAAACATGTTGTGTATCCAGCTAATGGATGGTGTGCAGGATGTGAACAGAGACTTTACAGCCATCCTGTTTTATTCTGTCTTGATGGGCTGGGCACTGTCACATGTGGAAGGGGACCCCTTAAAACGGATGTGCCCACTTCTGCTAAGGATCAAGGAAGGGCATCCAGTGGTCCACTCACCCCACAGTCTGACCTCTGTGATTGTTTGGCTGTCTCCCCATAGTGAGGTCATTTCCTTGGGGGCCTTCTTTCCCCCTCTGGACTCCCACCAGCCCGTGACTCCCAGAAATATCCCCTGGAGGGGAATGCTGGTTTCCTTCTGGAGCCTGTGGGAGGGTAGTGGTGACCACGGAGCAGAGATGTGGGGCAGGGCCATCATGTTTGACATGCCAAAGGTGCGATCGATGTTGGAGCAAAGTGACGCCTAGGGCTGCCCGCACCCTGACAGCAGGCTGCAGGCTCTGCAGAATACCCAGGCCGTGAGCTCTGCTTTCCTGCACCACCAACCTCAGCTGCCCCATGCCTCCCTCCGCTCTCAACTACCGCATGTTCCATCTCATTCTGGACCAACAGCCCAGTCTCTCCCAACCTTCAGCCTTAACTTGCTTTTATCACTCCTCCTTGAACCTCCAAAGAACTCTCCTTTCTTCCTACTTCTCTGCCTTCCATCCATTCATGCGTCCATCCATCTGTCCTTCCCTCCCTCCCTCCCTTCCTCCTTCCCTCCCTTTGTTCCTTCCATTACTGATGATGGGGACTCCAATACATCCCCAGAATTTCAGAGCAGGCTCAGGTACGAGCATCTTGGCCCTTCTGTCAGTGACTTCTCTATATAGACCCAGCTCTTCCTCTGCAGATGGCATACTGGTCCCCTGTTCTTTGCCGAGCTAACACCTGTTCCTCTTTTGGGTCTCAGCTATGAGAAACCTTTCCTAACTCTTTCATTAAATTAGGTTCTCTTATTACACCCTTAAATCACTCCTTTAGAGTACTTTTCACAATATTTAAAAATTTATTTTCCTATCTGTCTTTCCCACTGGACCATGAGCCCCTTAAGGGTAAAGATAACCTGGCTCCTAGTTGTATCCCCGACATCTAACACATAGTAGGTGCTCATTTAGTAACTGGGGATCTCTGAAGCTAAAGATCCTACCCTCCGTACTCGCATCAACCTCCTAGAGTTTGCTGATGAAGAAGGAGAGTTGGGACATCAAAGAGGGATTGTCTCCTTATAAGCCAGCACCGATGTCACAGAAAATAAAGGGAGTGACTGCCTGTGTAGCATCATGCTAAAGGTAGCAATTAGCTGCCGGGGGTGGGCCACTTGGAGAAGGAGATAAAACCACCGGGGAAAGCTGGGCATATCCCACTGAAACCATCTCTCTCTAATTAAGCAGTTTTATAATTCCAGGTTTCTTCAGAAAGTTGTTCTGATGACCACCAAATGAAATGTGTGGTTCTCCGGGGTGTCAGAGAACAAGGAAAGCCATCAGATTAGGAGCTGTCTGGCCTCCCGGCCACCCGTGAAGGAGGAATGGGACTGGGGTACCCAGAGTTCTCTATATGCTGGGGCTCTGATGAAGGGGGCGGGAGCAGTCAAGGCAGAAGGCAGATCCTATTCTGACTTCCTTACTGCCAGCTTGGGGGGTGGGACAAAAAGTGAAATGGGAAACAAGGAAATAACAGAGGGCTGACTCGAAGGGGGTGGTAAATGAACGAGAGTGTGATGCTGAGAAATAGACAAAATGCACAGAGAAGGAGAACTTTCGAGAATGCACCTACATGGGAAAGATGATTTGGAGTATGGGGTGAGAAGCCAGGGCGGGAGACATAATCAGGTCGTTGTTAGCCATGTGAGTGGATAAAGAATGGAAAGACAGGGATGGAATATTATTTCCGCATCAAGATTAACAATGAATGTTTATATAGCTTTGCCTGCAGCTAGATGGCATTTTAGTCTTTGTCTCTCCTCCTTCCCCCATCTCTCAGCTCAGGTTGTCTCCGCTCCTTTTCCCGTCTAAGCTTCATTGGCTCCTGCCAAGGGCAGGCTCCCTCCCCGTCACAATCATGATGATGATGATCACTTACTATGTGCTAGGCACCACTCTGCGCTCAATACTTTGAGGCAGTGGTATTAATGCTCCCATTTTACAGATGAGGAAACCGAGGAACACAGATGACAGGTAACCTGTCCCAGGTGACATGTGGTAGGAAAGATGACCACTGGCAAGTCTCAGGCCAACACCCTTATGGCTTGAACTCCAACATAACAAGTTTGGTTAAAGGGCCTTGTTTCTCCTTGGGCCCTTTAACCAAACTAAATGGCAAGACCAGACTCGGATGGCCCTACTGGAGTCAAGTCTCCACCCCTGTAATCAAACTAAGAGGCCAAACGCAGCCATGGAGTTCTATGATTGGTAGGGCCTGGTCACATGGCCACAGGGGTGGGCGGGACACCGTGACTGACAGCCTCATCAGAATCACAGGGAGAGGGTGAGGCAGTTCCCCCAAGAAAAGGAGGCCGGAAAGTTTCCTTGACCAAAGTACGGAAACAAAGGGAGTTGTCATTGCAAAGCCCTAGGTTGAATACTCAGGAACTGCAGTCCGGCTCCCCCCGGGAGCGTTTTCCTCATTTGCTTTTCTCCCACCGCCACAGGGGACAGGGCCACACTTCCAGCTCTGAAATGGCGGGCTGGGCTGGAGCAAGGGGCCGAAAACAAAGACTTGTTTTCCTGGGAAGGCGGCCTGCTGGTCTGTTATGATTGGAGGCTGCGGGGGACTGCAGCTGACAGAGCCCTTCAGAACAAAACAGCTGGGCAGCGGCTCACTAGTGCTGCGCCCATCAGCTGAGGGGCAGGCGGGCCAATCTCGGGCTCCAAGTTGGGAAGGCTGGGGGTGGGGGGCTGGATAACCGACTTCACAACAGTGTGGCCAGGAGTGGTGGGAGGAAGTGTGGAGGGGTCTGGAAATAGAAGGCTAGAGGAATTCAGGCAGGGAGGGAAAGAGAGAGACACAAGGAAGGGAAAAAGGAAATGCAGGCAGAAGAGAGGAGAGAGATGACAGAGGTAAACGCCAGAAGAAAAAGGGCACCCAGGACTGAGAAACCTGGCAGAGGGGGACCAGGAGGAGAGGAAAGAAGAAAGTCATCCTTTTATGGTCACTCACTAGGGCCAGGGATTGCATATCAAATGCTCCCCTGGTGGGGTAGTTGTGATCATTCCCATATTTCAGATGAGAAAGCTCAACAGAAGCATGGGAGAGAGGAATGGAGTGTGGGAGATGCAGGGAAAGAGAACTAGGGTGGGCTCACAGTTTGCTGATGAAAGTTCTCTGTGTAACACCTGCATGCTGCTCCCCAGCTCCGACAGCCCTAGGAGATGGACAATGTTATGAGCTCCCGTTTACAGGCGAGAATAAGAGGCTCAAAGAGGCAAGGTAGGTGATACAGGATTTAAGTCCAGGCTGACTTCCCATCTCGTGCTTTGAGCACCGTGGCAGATAAAGGGAGACTAGGAGATTAAGTGAGATGTGAGGAGAAAGAAAGGCAAGATACAGGTGTGTGTTGGGGGAGAGAAGTGAAGAGAGGTGAGAAAATTCGGAATAATGGGTACCCTTGGCAGAGGTACTGACCAGAATGGTACTGATCTTCTAGATATGAGAATGTTCTATATCTGCACTGCCCAATACAATAGTCATTCATCACATGGCTATTGAACACTTGAAATGTGACTAAATCCCAATGGAGATGTACTGAAAGTATAAAATACACAGGGAATTTCAAAATCTTAGAAAAAACAATAACAAAAAGGTAAGATATCTCATTAAAATGCTTAATCTTGATTACATGTTGAAATGATAATACTTTGGACATACTGGGATAAATAAAACATATTCTTAAAATTAATGCCACCTGTTCCCTTTTGCTTGTTTAATGTGGCTACTAGAACATTTTAAACTGCCTATGTGGCTCGCATTATATTTTATTGGAGGACACTTTTATCTTGGAACATATGGACATACATTGGTAAATATGCATCGATCTTATATATTTATAATTAGAACACTGTACAATATGCAATGTATACCTCAATATAAAAAAAAAAAAAAGGAAAGAGAAGAGCGAGCCAGGAAGGCTAGCGGCTGACAGTACAGCAGGTGGGGGGCGGGGCAGGCCGGGGCGGGGCCAGAGGCAGGCGGCCGCTTGTTACCTGGCAACGGGCGCTGCCGGTGACGTCACCGATAGGCGGGGGCTATTAATCCCCCTCCGGGAGGTGCGGGCGGGCCGGGCTGCCTACCTCCTCCTCCCCCGGGCCTGGATGAGATCACCGTGGCGGGCGGCCGGCTGTCCCCGCGCTCTCAACAAATCGACTCCTCGGCGAGCGCCGGCATCTCATGATCTCATGGCCCCGCGGGACGGCGCCTGCCGATGAGGTCACAGTCCCGTTCCCCCGGCCGCTCGGGCTGCGGGCTGCGGGCGGCCAGGTTCGGGCCAGGGCCTCCGGGAGACCCCCGCGCTGGTACCCAGCATAGGTCCCGCGGCCATTCGGCCTCCACGGACAAAGGAGGCCGCTGATTGTAAATGGCAAAGCTGCCTCTTCCATTCTTTGGACCCATCTTCATTCGCCCTCTTATTTGAACATGTCCCCCCTAAGGCCACGTGTCCAGCAGAGTGACCGCATCAGTTCCCCTGGACCTGAGGTCAGGAGCCGCGCGAGGTGACTTGCCTGCATGATTTCACAGGCGCGGTGAGGCAGTTCTATTCTCAGCTGTCTTACAGACCAGGGAACTGAGGCTCACAGGGACCTGCCCGGGCTACCCAGGTAGGAAAGAGCGGAGCAAGGACTTGAACCCAGATGGTGTGAATTGGCCCTTTGACCCCTTTCTTCATCCCCCTAGCTGTACCCCACACCTTTGCACCTTTCTCCCAGTCTCTCCCTGTTCTGATGGGAACAGTGGGAGTGGCCCATGCTTGTTGGGTGCCCATGATGTGCTGAGCAATTTACATTAAAAGTTACTGTTCACATGACAAACCCACTGAAGAGGTATGACATGGATTCGTTCACAGGAGGTGTAGAGAGGTGAAATGATTTGCTGGGATTTGATTGTACAGCACAGCCTTTCTATTACTCCACATCCCCCCCCCCCCCAAAACTATGAAGGCTTCCTGTTGGCAGTAGACAATATACCCTGTCTCCCCTCTCCCTCCCTTAGGGTCAGCCATCAAAAGCCGTCAAAGAGGGCCAGTGAGACCCTCTTAGAGGGCTTCACAACCCACTTGCCAGCAGCAGGTTCTCCATCACTTACTAACTGCTCATTAACACAGCTCCTCCAGCAACACGCACGTCCAGGGTGGAGAGGGAGGAAGGGAAATGACATTACTGAGCGACTGTGATGAGCCAGGCACTGAATCAGGGCCTATTACCAAGGGCAAAGGGGTAATTTCCAATTCCATGTTGCGGATGAGAAACCTGAATTTATTTTAACCAAAGTCAGGTGGCAAGGAAGTACAAGTGTCAACTCAAATATTCCCACAGAGAAAGCCCTTCCCATTCCCTTAAATGAGTCCTCCATGAATTGTTTTACTTTCTTGCCTAGTGCTTATCACAGTTTGAAGTGGTATGTATGCTTCTTTATTTAACGTGATCTACCCAACAACATGAAAGCAGGGACCCCGTCCGTTTCATTCACCACTGCGTCCCCACCCCTATGCAGTGCTGGTCACATACAGTAGACAATGAAATATTTTTGGAGTGAATGCAGAGAATTAGTGGCTTAGGCTGGTGGGCAGTGCTGATATTCAAACCCAAGTTTGTTTGAGCACGAAGCTTGGGCTTATCCCATACATTCTAGGAAGTCGAAGCCTGTTGGTACCTGTACCTTTCAGTAACATTCCTCTTGTGTTCACTCAGAGCTGATGAATTTTTAAATAAATGTTTTTATAGATTTTAGAGAGAGAGGAAGGGAGAGGGAGGGAGAGAAACATTGATGAGAGAGAATCGTTGACCGTCTGCCTCCTGCACACCCCCATGGGGGATTGAGCCTGCAACCCAGGCCTGTGCCCTGACCAGGGATTGAACCAGGAACCTCCTGGTGCATGGGACGACTCCCAACCGACTGAGCCATACTGGCCGGGCCGAGCCTGTTAATTATAAGTTTACTGTAGTACTGACCAGCTTAATGTACTGGTTTCCCAAGCAGCAGTGTCTTTGCTTGGTAACTGAGAGGAAAGGGCAGGAGGAGGAACTGGGAAGTTAGGTGTGGAAGGGAGGAGGTATACGTGCTTATGCCCGCTCTGGTTTTTACTAACAGCTCAGCAAGGAAGGAAATGTAAAAACTACAAAAAGCAGACTCAAGGAAAATGAGGGACTGGAAACCACAAAAACTCCGTGGTTTCTTAGGAGCAAAGAGCAGAAGGGAGATGGCTAGAACTCAGACACTATTCATTTTCTGCTTTTTAAGCTGAGTATATGAGTACTTGTTATTATAACTTTTTAAATACATCACTTGTGTTTTTTATTTTTGTGTGTGTGTTTTGTTTTCATCCTCACCCGAGGACATTGGTTTCTAGAGAGAGTGAAAGAGGGAAAGACAGAGAGAAACATCGATGTGAGAGAAACACATCGATTGGATGCCTCCTGCACGAGCCCTGACCAGGGCCCAGGCCAGGGAGGAGCCTGCACCCGAGGTATGTGCCCTTGACTGGAATCGAACTCGGGACCCTTTGGTCTGCAGGCCAACACTTTATCCATTGAGACAAACCAGCTAGGGCCATCACTTGTTACTAAAAATTAAACACAAGTTGAAAATTTGCTTGCCCACTTTTTTGTTGTTGCTGTTAATCCTCGCTCAAGGATATTTTTTCCATTGATTTTTAGAGAGAGTGGAAGGGAGGAGTAGAGACAGACAGAAACATCATCAATTGGTTACCTCCCACACATACCCCGACCTAGGCTGGGGATTGAGCCTGCAAATGAGGTACGTGCCCTTCACCAGAATCAACCTTGCAACCCTTCAGTCCTGGGGCTCTTGCTCTAACCACTGAACAACTGGCTAGGGTTGCCTGCCCACTTTTAAAAATGATTGTAACATCTCCATGAGACAGGGGCCAATTCGTACCCCCAATTTGCCTATGAGGTTCAGTTTCAGAGAATTTCATCATTTCATCGAGCCCACGACATGGGCATGTGCCCTGACTGGGAACTGAAACATGATTTCCTGGTTCATAGATTGACGCTCAACCTCTGACCCACCACAGCTGGGCTGGATACTCAATTTTAAAGACCAGAGTCGGTGAAAAACCTGCCATCCTCTCCCTCCCACCCCCAATTTCCTGGAAAGGTCTTCTCTCTGCTCTTCTAGCTTCCATGCCCAGGGTCAGGAGGCGACCAGAGAGCATGCCATTAGCTGGGATTGGCCTCTGGTGCTGAGGCCCCAGGGACCAGCTGACAGAGTCCTTGGGGCCAGGTGGGGCCCCACAGGAGTCATCAGCTGGGAGAAATCTGCCCCTCAACAGCAGCAGTCTGGCGCCGTTTCAATGGCTGTGGTTCCCTGGATTTAAGAGCCTCGGCCCGATGCACGAGAGGGCCCAGGCCACGTGTCCCAGCAACAGGTACATCAGGAGCTTCCTTACAAACAGGGCCCTGCTCCCCCGGACCCAGGAGAGGCCTAATTATAAGGTGTTGATGATTAAGCCCGAAGTGGCCTGGGACCCTGTTAGCTGCAGAAAGGCGGCCTCCTCCCTCTGTCCCAGTCCCAGGTGAATAGACATGCTTATCTGTCCCCATGCCAGCTCCAACCTTAGGCACAAATGCTCGGCCACACCGTCCAAACCTGTCTGTCTCCTAAAGCACTGGGGCTTGGGCGCCAGGGAGAGGGGCAGAAGGCGCCTCCTTTCCTAGCGGTCTAGAGCCCTCGACTTGGAGCTAGACAGCCAGGGCCCCCACTTACAAGTCTGTCCTTTTCCTGGGAGGTGACTTTGCCCAAGGATATGACTTTTTGGGCCTCAGTTTCCTCACCTGTGAAGTGGGGAATGTGGTAGGCTGAATAATGACCTCCCAAAGATGTCTACATCCTCATCCCCGGAACCTGTGAATATGTTACGTGGCACAAGTTGAATCTTATGCACGAGCAGGTGATTGAGACAAGGACTTTGAGATGGGGAGATTATCTTGGATTGTGTGGGTGGGGCTAAGGCAGTGGTCGGCAAACTCATTAGTCAACAGAGCCAACTATCAACAGTACAACGATGGAAATTTCTTTTGAGAGCCAAAATTTTTAAACTTAAACTTCTTCTAACGCCACTTCTTCAAAATAGACTCGCCCAGGCCGTGGTATTTTGTGGAAGAGCCACACTCAAGGGGCCAAAGAGCCGCATGTGGCTCGCGAGCCGCGGTTTGCCGACCACTGGGCTCAGGTCATCACAAGGATCCTGGCCAGAGGGAGGCAGGAGGGCTGGATGAAGGGAGCAGAGGTCGGGGACATGGCTTTTGTGTGTCTCTCCCCCACGTCTCTGCCAGTCCCCTGAAGGCAGGAAAGGGCTTATCCTCACAGCAAAGATTTCGCAGGCGCCGAACACCCTGTGCTAGCCTTCTACATCCATGACCTCGTTCGCTCTCACTGGCCTTCTCCTTGACACAGGTAATGTTACCTGTAGTTCCATACATAGACGTGGCAATGGAAGCTCGGAGCTTGAACTCACTTACCTGAGGGGACACAGCTAGTGGCAAAGCCAGATTCAAACCTAGACCGCTCGGGACCCAGCCCAGGGCCGGGCACATGCAGGTAATTCGGTCTGACCTTGGCACTTCGGGGCCCGAAAAGAAGAGCCAGAAGTCTGCCGAGCCTTAATGAGTTCTCAGCCGCTGAGCAACATGGCCTGGTTTTATCGCCGACACCCAATCTGCAACCTCCAGCAGAGTCCTGACCAGGGAGGGTCATGAGAAGGCACAAAAAGAAAGACACCCCCGGTAGCTTCCCACCCCACGGACGGGGCATCCATTCCCAGACCCCCAGCAGATGCCTGAAACAGTGGGCAGCACCGAACCCTCTGTACACGATGGCTTCTCCTAACACGTATACATATGATGACGTTTAATTTAAAAACAAAGCAGTTTCTTACTGCGAATGTGGTCTCTCTCTGTCTGGATCTGATAACCAAGACAACTACTAAGTGGCTAACGGGCGGGGAGTGTCTACAACATGGACACGCTGGACAGGGATGATTCACGTACCAGCTGGTCAGAGCAGGATGGCTTAAGATTTCATCATGCTACTCAGAATGGCAGACGATTTACAACTTATGAATGGTTTATTTCTAGAATTCTCCATTTAATATTTTTGGACCACACCAACTGCGGGTAACTGGAACTGCGAAAAGGGAAACGGTGGATAAGCACACATCACGCCTCTGCTGCGTGTTGGGAATTGCTGAAAGCACCTCCATCTGCATTGTCCGAATTTATTTTTAGCTCACCTCACATCTCCCCTACAACCCTGAGAGGCAGACAACGTTACCGCCTTTACAGGCGAGGAAACTGAGGCACAGAGCGGGGAGGTGACTGGCCAGTGACAATCCAGATGGAAAGAGCAGAACGAGGGTTCAAACTGGGATGCGCCTGCCTCCGGAGCCCACACTCTTTCTAATCAACTCTGGAACCCTTATGGACAAGCTGAAAGTTTGGAAATGTAAGCGGTGGGCTCCCTTGGGCCTAACCTCAGTTCCAAGGCCCTTCCTTCACCCCAGGGACAGAGGGACACCTGGGGGAAAGGTGAGATGGGACAGCCCCTCCCACAGCAGTGAAAGAGAAAACCTGCAGAGTGGTCACCCCAGCACAACTCCAGCCCCCACTCGAGGAGAGGAGACGAAGTGGCCGCCTCCGAGGCCGCCTCAGGGAGCCTGGCTGCCTCCCTAATCATTCAGCTGGAGAAGAGCAAAATAATCACCGCTTAGCTGGCTAATGACTCCCCACAGCACCCAGGGGAGGGGTGGCCACCGCGCTCCCCCAATGTGGTGGGAACGGTCCAGCTGGGTGGGTCTGAGAGCCAGGAACTGGGGTCTGCCTGCCTTGCCCCGTATGCAAATTTACACCAATCACTGTTCATTTGAGAATTACCACATACCTACCAGGTGCCACTGTGCCTAAGCATGAGCATGGCAGACATCACCCTTGGAGATGTCTGGAAAAACGCACACGCCGAACTGTTTCCCACTTCTGTGCTCTGAGCCCGACTGTCCCCTGTCCCTGGCATGCCCATTTGGCTTCGTTTTGCCTAACTCCCACCCATCCTTTAAAATTCAGTCTCGAGGTTGCCCTATCTAGGAAGACTTTGCTGGGGGCTGGGTTAAGTGCTCCTTCTGTTTTCCAAGAGGGCCCCAGAGTGCCTGCTTCTCTACTGCAGCCCCACTGAGCTCTGAGCTGGGAAGCCCCAGGTCTGGGTAGCTCCCGGGCCTGGCAGGATGCCTGGCACTCTGTTGTTGCTCAATAAATATTTGTAGAATGAACATATGACTGGATTAAATCATGAGACCCGAAACCAGTAACTTTGGGGCTTGACCCTTCATCTGTAGACTAGGAAGGTCTTGCTGGGTCTAACAGTCTACGAACAAGAGGGCAGGGGTGTAGCCCCGCCTCTGAGGGATGGAGAGGCCTCTAGAATGTCCAAAGTGGGCATTAATCACCATGGTTCGGCCCCCATCAAAGCCAGGCCAAAGCCGTGTGAATTTCTCCAGCCTCTGCCCAGGGGACCGGTGTACACATTCAAGTTCTCTTGACCTGCAGGGAACATAAACTGACTCTGGCCGCCCCCCCGAGCCCAAAGTGGACTTTGGGTTATTTCAGGCGTCCAAGGCGCTCTGGACTGCCAGGCACCTCATAGCCCAAGTGGGAGACCTCTCCTCTTGTTGGAGCTTCTCCAGCTCTCACATGCACTTGAACCTGGTTAAAATGCAGACTGACCCAAGATGCTGCTCCCAGGTGCTGAATGAATGAATGAATGCTCTCAACCTCTGTGTTCCTGGGAGAGGTTCCAGGTGTCTTCCCAGGATTATCAGTGATGGGCAGGGAAGTAGGGGCACCGAGAACAGCCATGGATCCCTGGGCCTGGTCGGTCCTGGTCCTTTGTATCCATTTATTCCCAGAGAAGGGCGGGTCTTGGGATGGGCGGCCACCCTAAGAGGGGTTGAGGGGGCGGGAGGGGGGCAGCTCTCTCCACTGTGACCATCTGAGCTGGTGAAAGGTATCATCTTTCAACCTGGAAAGTGATTTGCAAAGGCCCAGTGCTGGGGAGAGGGGGTGGCCGGAGAGTTTAAATAGCAGCTGTGTTCCTAATTTCCCCAGGAGGAGGCCTGGCCGCCCCTCCTCCGTGCTGAGTGTTTGCCATTAAAAACAAACAGTATCATTTGGTTCAATATAAAATGAATTAAAGGAAATTAAACTGAGGGGGCCATGTGGCAAACCTTGTCTTCCATTGTCTGAAGCCGTTTTTCATCTTCCCCAGTGGGGAGCAACAGCTTGGGGGGTGTGGAACTGAGCAGAACTCGATAAATAAATAAATAATGCAAAGTCTCCCCGACCCCCAACCAGGCGGAAGCTGGGGTTTGGGAAATCCCAGGTGCCGCTCAGGCCCTGTCCCTTCTGTATCCCTTGGAGGCAGAATGTAGCCTTTGAGAGTCTCCCAGGGAACACAGTGAAGGGAAAAACAAAACAAAACAAAACAAAACAAGATCAACAACAAAAAATGATGTACAGCTCTGCGACAGACAGGGGCAGAGTAGCGAAGATTCTGGACCTGAGGGCCTGGGAGGTGAGGGCATGTGGCACCTGGATTGGTGCGGAGTGATTCTGACCATCCCTTCGCCACACAGGGAGTAGTGCTGCTGCCATCTGAGTTGGGGTAGATGAGTCAGAAGGGCAGGGGTGGGGAAAGATGGGCAGATAGGACTGCATAGCAGTCCAGAGGAGGAGTTCTGGAACTAGACTGCTGGAGTTCAAATCCCAGCCCAGCCACTTCCCTGCTGTGTGTCCTTGGCAAGTCACTTACCCTCTCTGTGCCTCATCTGCAAACTGAAGATAATGAGAATATCTACCTCATAGGGCTCTTGTGAGGATTAAATTAGTTCACGTCTATGAAGCACTTAGAATGGTACCAGGCACATTAGCTATTTGTTATTATTCTATTACTAGTGGCCCGGTGCACGAATTCGTGCACATTGAAAAAAAATTAACTAAAAGAAATATTTTAATATCACTATTTGCTCTTTCTCTATAATAGAAGTGTCAACCAAATTCATGATCGACAATGACAGATGGAAACACATGTGTGTGATTGTCGCCAGTGAGAGCTTTATATGATCATGCATGCACAAGTTAACTTAGCCTTTTATATATATATAGAATAAACTTGCTTAATTAGCTAAACTTTTTCCAGCCCAGTGAAACACCCCAACTTCTCTTTCAGGTAATTGTCAGCAACGCAGCAGTAAATATCAACACGAAACAGATCATTATTGTAGATCATGCAGGGAAGACAAAGGGTAAAATATTTAACTGCAGCAGTGTTTGACTATATTCTGCACAGTGAGAAAACCTGAAGTCATTTTCAAGGTCCACCATTTCTCACTTCTTTTCAGTCGGGTCAAGTTTCTAAGTTTTCTAAATCTCCATTTTCTGGATAATGAAAAGAAAATAGGATTCCACCGAGTCTCCTATCTATCTACACCAGGACTTCTGTCAGGATCAAATGAGATGAGGCATGGGAAAATGCTTCACAGACATTTGGTTAAAGTGTAAAATGTTTCCACCTGGCTATAAAGCAAGTCGTGTTCCCGGGCTGAAGAAACTCCAAGGAGGCTAGTCGCTAGGGAAAAAAAGCCGGGAGTTGCTACATGACGTCATTACCTGGCACCCACAGCCACTATTTCCTGGCTGGGCTGGGCTGTGGGCCGCATTTTGCACCATGGGGTCTGGGCATCATTGGCTGCGATTTGGTGGGGTGTTGCTCCGGGGTGGTGGTGGGGCCTGTATCCCACTTGGGGGAAGCCGAGTGTTGCTTTGTGGGCGCCAAATCTACAGTGCCGTTTCTCTGTAAATGGTCAGTGCGTGTCACGGCAGCTCCTGTGTTGAGCGTCTGCCCCCTGGTGGTCAGTGCGTGCCATAGCAACCAGTCGAACGGACACTTTGCATATTGGCCTTTTATATGTATAGATATTATCACAGAATATTTTTTATATTATTATTATGGGTCCCTCGGCAATCTGGAAGACCTAACTTAAGTGAGAGCTCTGGCACAGACTTGCGGTGTGACCCTGAGTGAGTGAACGAACCTTCCTGGGTCCCTGGTCCCTCATCTACAATCGTCCTGGGGTAGAAACTCTTGGTGTTTCCCAACGTTCATTCTCCCCTTCCTCCTCCAAAAGAAGCATCCTGATTTTTGCTCAGGTCCACTGGTACTCAGCTATAAGAAGCTGCTCCCCACCTCTCCATGCAGCAACTGTGACTAAGTGATGGCCAATGAGATGTAAGTGAAAGTGATGGGAAGTCACATACCAAGGGAGAGGAGCACTATAACAGCTGGTGCAAAAATCCTCAGTAAAATCGTAGCACAGAATCCAGAAGCATATCAAAAGTATAATACATCATGATCAAGTGGGGTTTGTTCCAAGAATGCAAAGCTTAATAGGAAATCTAATAATGCAGTTCTTCATATGAACAGCTCTAAGGAGGAAAAAAAATCAAATGATTTTTATCCAATTCAACAACCAGTTTTCTTTTAAAATTTTTAATAAATCAGACTAAATGAATATTTCCTTGGTCTAGAAGACCCCCAAATTGGCATCTTGTTTAATGGGGGATTGTGATAGCTAGTTTCTATGTTTTAATTTAGGCTATGGTATCCAGTTTTGCAATTTAAGTGTTGCTTCAAAGTTATTTTGTGAATGTGATTAGCATCTGTAATCTATTGACTTTACGGAGATTATCCTTGATAATCTGGGTGAGCTTCATCCCAATCCACTGAGGCCACAGAGCTTTGCAGATGCCAGGACAGTCCACTTTCTCTACAAGGAGGAACTGAAGTTAAGGCTTAGGCTTCATCTTACACTCTGACACTGACTGGAAGAGGCTGCATTGAGAGAGGTGAATTTGGGGGAAGCAGGGCCATGATAGATTAGTGATGCCTGACACAGGCACAGGCTGATAAATGGCAGCTCCTAGACTGTTTGCCATTTCAGACTTCAGCACTTCTCTAGGGATTAGTTTATATCACCTGGCTACAAACTTCAAACAAAAAACTACAAACAGAAAACAGAAAAAAAATCCTAGGGATGAATGTGATCATAAAAGGCCTTGCAGGCTGCCTTGTTGCCTTAGGGCAGGGGTGGGGAACCTTTTTTCTGCCAAGGGCAATCCATTTGGACATATAAGATCATTCACGAGCCACACAAAATTATCAACTTAAAAACTAGTCTACGTTTGGTCAAACATTTAATTAACTCACCCCCAATGCCTTGGCAGGGCCAGACCAAATCATTTCCCTGGCCTTATATGGCCCACGGGACGGATGTTCCCCATACCTGCCTTAAGGGGACCTGGAGGAGGTAACATCTAAGCTGAACGCTCCAAAGAGGGAGGTCACTTGTCCAAGGTCACACAGGAAATAAGGCCAGGAGCCAGGATTTGAACCTAATTTTGCTGACTCAAGGTGAGTATTTTTCTACGCTGCAGCACTGTCTCCATTTAATAGTGATCCACCCGAAAGGAGAAGTGCTGCTTTTCTTTTTCTCTGTCGGAGAAATGCACAGAATGACCGATGCCTGCTACCCACACTCTGGGAAGCTGAAACAACCTTGCCCTGAGAATGTTCCAGAACAGTGCTGTCCAATGGCATGTTCTATGATGATGTTAATGTTCTCTCTCTGTGTTGCCCAGCATGGTAGCCACTAGCCACGTGTGGCTGTTGAGCATGTGAAATGTGGCTGATATATCAGAAGAACTGAAAAAAAATTTTTTTTTTTGGTTAATCCTCACCTGAGGATATTTTTCCATTGATCTTTTAGAGAGAGTGGAAGAGAGAGGGAAACATAGAGAGAAACAATCTATGTGAGAGAAACACATTGATTGGTTGCCTCCTGCAGGCGCCCTGACCAGGGCCAGGAGTCTACAATCAAGTTACATGCCCTTGACTGGAATCAAGCCCAGGACCCTTTGGTCCACAGGCTGATGCTCTATCCACTGAGCAAAACCGGCTAAGGCCCGAGGAAATGAATTTTTAAAAAAATATATATTTTACTGATTTTTTACAGAGAGGAAGGGAGAGGGATAGAGAGTTAGAAACATCTATCAGCTGCATCCTACACACTTCCCACTGGGGATGTGCCTGCAACCAAGGCACATGCCCTTGACCGGAATCGAACCTGGGACCATTGAGTCCGCAGGCCGACGCTCTATCCACTGAGCCAAACCGGTCAGGGCTGCATTTTTAATTTAATTAATTTAGATTTAAGCAGCCACAGGTGTCTGGTGGCTGTTGTACTGAACAGTGCAGCTCTAGAACCCTGGTCCAAGAGTAATTTTAATAAAGGAAGGAGCAATGTGGACAAGTTAAATTTTTAATTACTACTACCATTTAAAGTAGGAGTTGGAGTATATGATTCTGGGACAAGAGATTTACCTTCTTAACTAGGTTTGGGTTACGTTAGTATAAAAACAAGCTTTACTCGCAAAGAATAGAGGGAGAGGATGAAGGTTAGGATGGCATCTTACTCATTTTCACACTCTCAGGGTCTAGCACTGCCCCGTAAGCAAACAGGTCCTCGGTAACATCAGTGGCACTGGTGAGCGAGAGGAGGCCAAGTCGAACTCTACATGGTGGCAAGCAGCAGACCCGGTTTTAACCCCTTGATCACTTAACATGAGCTTCTCCATTCAGCCCATCATAATTATTGTGCATTTCCTGGGAGTCAAGACAGACCTAATGATCCTTATTCTCAGGAGTCCACATCCTAGCTGGGGGACAGAAAATAAACACAAAACGATCTGATCATTTCAGATACTGGTACATGCTAATCAAATGGCAGTGTGATAATGCAGGTTGGCAACAACCACTTTCCACGGGGTGGTCTGGGAAGGGACAGGGTCTCAGAGGAAATGACACTGGAATGGGGCTTCACTGATGGGCAGGAGATGGCCACGAAGCACAGGGAAGACGTCCCCAGGCAGAGGGAGCAGTAAGTGCAAAGGGTCTGAGAAGGAAGGCGCTCTGGGGGGGACCAGAAAGCCACCAGTGGCTGGTCCAGAGTAAGCCAGGGAGAGAGTCATGGGTTGATGAGGTCGGAGAAGTGGGTAGAAGCCAGATCAGGCAGGGCTAAGACGTATGGGTTATATAAGTTATCTCGATTTATAATGACAAGTGGCTGCCCTAGATACCTAGCCAGTGTGATGGTTTGGGGCTGAGGTTGAAGATGAGTGGTCACCATCGTTAACCCCATCCCCATTTTGGCTGGCCAATGGCCATGGCTCTCCTGAGAGGCCCAGGTGTGAGAGGACTCGGTGTCACAAGGCACGTGGGAATTGGGGGTTCGCTCAGCCTTACACATCAGGGACCTTGGGACCATCAAGCAAACCCAAATAACAGAAGCCCTTCCAGTATAATAATTATATTAAAAACCAACCCACCCTCTCAGTGGATGGCGTGGAGGCGCAGCAAAGAGCATCTGTGCTGTGAGCCATTAGGCGTCCCTGACAGATGTGTTCTTCTCCCCCTCACCCCCCAGCTGCAAATGAAGACCCGTCCTTTTCTTCTGCCCAGACAAGGATTGATGAGGATTCGGGAGAGCACTCAGACAGGCAAGGAGAGGCTGTGAACCTTTTCCAAGCCTGCAATTTATCTTGAGAAGACTATTCACATCACTTTCTACAGGCTGGATTATGCTCTGACCTGGCACATTAATCTCGCCGAATAAAATAATAATAATCAGAAAAAGGGAGCTGGACAGTTGCCAAGGGGACATTAATAACTGTCGCCTACACCTCGGTGGAGCAGGGAAAAGGTGTCAGGTCCCATCCCGCCCCTCGCCCCCAGAAGTATCCATTTGAAGGAGAAGGAAGTGAGGTAGCCATGGCGTGAACTTGAGGACTTTTTTAATAGATGGTGTATGGGGACCCCACTCTTCAGTCAACTCTGCGGAACTTCCCTAAAAAACCCAGGGAGGGAGTACTGCCTAGTAACTCAGAGCAGGGGTTCTGGAGTCGGACCGCCTGAGTTCAAATCCTCGCCTGGCCACTTACAAGCTGTGTGGCCTTGGGCTGCCTTCTTAACCTCTCACTGTGTTTGTTGTCTCCTCTGAAAAATGGGGATAAAAACAGCACTTGCCAGGAAAGCAAAATGGCGCAGCTGCTGTGGAAAGCAGATGGGTGGTTCCTCAAAAAATAAAACCCTGCATTTCCATAACCCAAAAAAATCTTGTTCCAACAGATACTTGTCCACAAATGTTCAAAGCAGCATTATTCACAACAGCCCCAAAATGGAAACAATGTAAAAGTTGATTGAGAGATGAATGAATGAACAAGTGGTGGTCTAGCCACATAATGGAATATTATTCAGCCCCAAAAAGCTACATGCGAGTGAACCTTGAAAACATGATGCTAAGGAGAGGAAGCCAGATACAGAAGATCATATAATATCTGATTCCATTTATATGAAACTAGAGGCCCGGTGCACAAAATTAGTGCTCGGTGGGGGCGGGGGGAGGGTCCCCTCAGCCCAGCCTCCACCCTCTCCAATCTGGGACCCCTTGGGGGATGTCCGACTGCCGGTTTAGGCCCAATCCAGGACCACTGGCTCCTAATTGCTCACCTGCTTGCCTGCCTGGTTGCCCCTAACTGCCCCTCCGCCTGCCAGCCTGATTGCCCCAACTGCCTCCCCTGCCAGCCTGGTCGCCCCCAACTGCCCCCCTCTGCCAGCCTGGTTGCCCCCAACTGCCCCCCTCTGCTGGCCTGGTTGCCCCCCACTTCCCCCTCTGCTGGCCAAGTCGCCCCCAACTGCCCCCCCGCCCCCCCCCCCCCCCGTCGGCCTGGTCGTAGGCAGCCATCTTGTGAGGGTGTGAGGGTTAATTTGCATATTACCTCTTTATTATATAGGATGTCCAGAGCAGGTACATCCATAGAGACAGGAAGGAGATGGAGGGTTTCCAGGGGTCGTGGGGAGGGCGAGTGACTGTTAATGGGTGCAGGGTTTCCTTTTTTAGTGATGAAAATGTCTTGGAACCAGACAGTGGTGATGGCTCCAGGACACTGTGAGTTCAGTGAATGTCACTGCATGGTAACTTTAAAATGATTGCTGGTCCATTTTATGAGAATTTTGCCTCAATAAAGAAACCCACAACATGGCAGCACTTGCCTTGTGAGACAGATGTCAGGAGGAAATGAGTTTGAGCCTTTCTGGCCTATACACAGGGCTGACTTCACGTTAGCGGCTCCCAATGCCCTCAATATTGTGACTATGAGGTTTGCAATCTTTGGCAAGTTATTTAACTCAGTTTCTGCTCTCTCAAAAGTGATATTCCCAGCATCTTCTCTCCCAGGTGTGTTAAGATTAAACAACAAATTCCATGAATTCATGGATTTTTGTCTACGTGGTTCGCTGATGCATCCCCAGTTCCCAGAACACTGCCTGGCATATAGATAACATCCAGCAAATATTTCTCAAACAAATGGCATTGCCTAACACTGCCTGGCTCTTGTAATTGCTCAGCAATGTTTAGCTGTATTTATTATTATTAGTTTGGCTGCCAGATTTCTTTGGTCCTTTCTAGCACAGAGAAATTAGTACTAGTTTGCCTTATGGATTTCTGCATCTTTGTGACAGAGGCGTTTGAACACCTACCAAATACAAGAGATTTGAGCTGAACTGAGAGTAGATATAAGCTTTCCCTGCTGCTACAAGAGGTGATGGTAAGAGTTAGTGTAGCTGACTAGACAATCAATGCATCCATCCATCCATCCATCCATCCATCCCTCCATCCCTCCATCCATCCAATCACTTGCCCACCCATCTCTCTTATCCACCAACCTTCCTATTCAGCCACCTACTTCATCCATCCACCCATGCAACTATAATGCATACATACAATGAACACTTCCGAGTACATACCAGATACTGGTGATCCATCAACAAACAAGCTAGATGCATTCATTTCCTGCTGTCACAGAGGTTACACTCAAGCAGAGAAGGCAGACAACTAAACAAGCAATTACAGTCAGGGTGCTGAGTACCAGAATAAGGGGAGGATAGGGTGCCAAGTGTCCTCAGTAGGGGTACCATTCCTAGCCTGAAGAGGCTGTGATCTGCAGGAGCAGGAGTTAGTCAGGACATGTGTAAGGAAAAGGGTCTTTAAGGCAGAAGGATCAGAGGTGTAGTGGGTAGGAGACAAGGCAGCACGCAGCCCACTATGGAAGCTGTACAGAGTGTGATTTCCCTATACACCCGACCAATGGGTTTGGTCAGATGTCACTCAAGATGGATGGCCAATTCCAAACCTCCTATTCCACCAGCCAAATTCTAAGCTTTCTGAAGTTGAAAAGATGGCATGAAAAGCAGGAGTCTTCAGAGATTGTTGAGTCCATCTGCCTCTGCTTGGGGTCTTTTTACAGAGGCATTGGCAATAATTATATCCTAAAGGTGCTGCTTTGTCCTAGACCTGCTCAGTCCTCTGAATTATGATGGTGATGCCTGTATAAGACCTCTTCCACCCAACATTCATCTACAGGCCTTTCCCAACGGTACTCTGCAAAATATCACTGCCATCATTTCCCATCCTATGTCCACAGCAGACATCACTAGTCAATCACAGAGTTCTTTCCTCATGAGCCTTGGTTCCCTTTACAAATCATGCTCCCAAAGCCAGAAAGCGTCAAAACTTCTGTGAGCCGTCCTTCCCTGGGAGAAACACAACCAGGGCATGTCCACATGCTGTCTTTCCTTTCTCAGGTGAAGCTCAGATGAAAATTGCACCAAGGGCAGCTTTGATCAATGACACTTAGGAAATGCACTTGGAGTAGAGGCGGCACAGGCAGGTGCTGACAACAAAGAACCATGCTCAGCTTCAAGGAGCTGTAAGAGGTGAGTGACAGGACCTACTAGCTCAGGCTCGGTCCATTTGATATGATGACATCCGCTCTGCCCATGCCCATTCTTTCCTCCTCCAAATGGCGCCCTGAATCCCCTGCATGTGTGATTGGGGCTGCCTGGTGGCCGCAGCCAGTGCCTACCTTGGACTTGACAGCCAGGATGATCTTGGGCAGGGCCACGATGAGGCACTTGAGGGCGATAGTGATGTACTTCAGTACGAAGTCTGCGATCCCCACGATCCACAGCAGGTCGAAGAAGTCCAGGGTCTCCAGGTTGGGCTTCAGAAATATGAGGCTGTGGAGGGGATTCAGAGAGTCAGGATGCTCACGTATGATCACGGGCCCTCAGCAGCTCCTTCTGCTCACCCTGGGACCTTATAAATATGACCCGTAGGAAGGGCACTGAACTGGGAATCAGACATCTGTGTCCTGTTCCTAAATCTACTAGTAACTTGCTGTGTGACCTTAGGTGGGTAACTTAACCTCTCTGAGCCTCAGTTCCTTTGAGGGTTATAAGATGAGATTGGCCCAGAGTATCATTAGTTAAAGTCTCCTCCAGTTTTATGAGTCCATAACAGGCTTCACAGAGGAAGCAGAAGAAAGGAAGGAACAAAGGCCAACACTTTAAAGGAGGGAGGAAGAGAAGGAAGAGGAAAACAGATGTGCCAGACACTGTGCTAAGCTCTTTACTCCCTGTATCTCATTGTCCTGTGCAGTGAGCATTGCTCATCCCCACTTTATAAATGAGGCACTGATGTTTGGAGAGGTAAGATGCCCAAGGTCACACTGCATGCTAATGGGCATGAGCATCAGACAGACTTGAATTTGAATCCAGGCTTCTTCATTTATTGAACCCTGGGCAAATGTTCTCTATGTAAGGCTCAGTGTTCTCATCAACAAAATGGGAATTGTACCCTCCCTCATCGTGTTATTGGTGGGATTCAATGAGATTATGGACATACTACAGATGTGCCCTGCAGCTGTGATGATGATAACAGCAACTCTATGGGGCAGGCACTATTACCTACACCGGTGGTCGGCAAACTGCGGCTCGCGAGCCACATGCGGCTCTTTGGCCCCTTGAGTGTGGCTCTTCCACAAAATACCACGGCCTGGGCGAGTCTATTTTGAAGAAGTGGCGTTAGAAGAAGTTGAAGTTTAAAAAATTTGGCTCTCAAAAGAAATTTCAATCGTTGTACTGTTGATATTTGGCTCTGTTGACTAATGAGTTTGCCGACCACTGACCTACACCATTTTGCAGATGAGGAAACTGAGGCACAGAAGGGCCTCAGCTCTGTTGCTGCTCTGCTAAGCCTCTCTCTGTCTTTCTCTTTCTCTCTGTGCTGCAGGTCTGACTCAGCCCTGGTCTGATGGGGGCACGGAGGACTGGGCCTATGCCTGTGATCATGCCCAGAGAAAGACATGAGCTGGAAATTCACCCATGGTTCTGGGAAACGCCACCTCTAGAGCCTCCACCAGGATCTTGATATTCTGGGCCAGACAACTAATGCAGTGTGTGAGATGTGAGCTGATGCCCTGGCACTAACCCTCCAAAATGCTTTTATGGGGTGGCCCCAGAATGTGGCAAAACGGCTCACTCCTCACAGTCAATGTTCAAAAGAGATGTACACGATCGGAAAGCTTGGCTCGAGTTTCAACCTCATCCTAGAAGCCCTCACTGGCCAGCCCTCCCGGACTATGTGGCTACTACAAAATTACACATGGGACTTGCATTCTATTTCTACTAGAGAGCTCTGCTCCAGGCATGCGTGTTTACAACAATGTGACACAGAAGGGTTGTGCATCCTAACCCCAACAAAGTCCCCCACGTCCCCTGCTCACCTGTTGTACAGCTGCTGGGAACTGAACGTATAGAGCACATACAGGGTGTTCCCCGCCAGAAAGGCCAAGATCCACAAGATGACCAGCACTGACCTCTTCTCCTGCAGATAAAAAGCAAATCTATGAGGATGCTGCAATGCCAAAGGTGCACCTGGCAGAACATTCCAGAACATTTTATGACAAGTGACAACTTTTCCCTTTCTCAAGGGTTTGGAGGAGCAGGACAATGGTGAAAGAAGGGCACTGGCCTCTTTCCTTCCCACTGGGATCCAAGGAACAGTTACAGAGAAGGTGACAGAAATGTGGAAACGTGCTCGGAGAACTACCTGGAAAGGCAGGATAGCAAAGTGGTTAGCAGCAGATTCTGGAGCTAGAAGCCTGAGTTCAAGTCCCCGATCCGCTACCTGGCGACTGTCCAACCCCGGGAAAGCTAAACTCTTCGTTTGCCTTTCCTCATCTGAATATGGGTCTATATTGTATCTGTCTTGTAGGGTTGTGAGAATTAATGTACATAAATGTTTAAAACAGTGCCTGGTATGTAGTAGATGTTAGTTCACATTTACTGTTAGGCACTAAAGTAAAGAGAGGTTAAGTAACTCATTAAATGTTTTTTTAATTGATTTTTTTTTTAAATAGAGAGAGGAAAGGAGAAGGAGAGAAACATCGATAAGAGAGAACCATCAATCGGCTGCCTCCTGCACGCCCCCTACTGGGGACTAAGACCCCAACCCGGGCATGTGCCCTGACCAGGAATTGAACCTTCAGCCTAGTTAAGTAACACTTACTAATTTAAAAATGGGGGTTTTGTTAAGGATGAAGTAAAATTCACAAATGTCAACGTTCAGTCTGGTACGGGCTCAGATTTCAGGCTGGCTGAAAGGCAGGACCGAGTATTCAAACTTTACAACCCAGTAGGCAATTAACAACTATAAACTGGAAACTCCTGTTCTCACTTCTGCTAGCACGGCCCTCAGGGCTACTGACTGACCGTTCAATGTAGGGCCACATTTACAGGACTAAATTCAAACCCGTACCCTTGGCCGTCAAGCCCTTCACAATCCATCCCACTTCCCTTTCTGCAGCCTCATTTCTGTTTGGTCCCCAGGAAGAAAAGCTGGAAAGCGCTCTCGGTTTGCGGTTTCCCAGCAGCTTCTCGGCCTGAGAACAATCCCAGGAAATTTCTGGAGGAGGCGCCGGGCTGGCGTGTCTCCGCCTGTGTACCCGGGAGACAAACGTAGACCCCGGTGCTGCTGATTCTCAAAAGCTTGTCTTTTCCTGGACCAGGGAGGCTGCCTTGCTGGAATAGGATGAGGTCATAGCTTTCCCAGTGTAACCTTCCCTGCGGTTTCGGTAAATGCTCCACTGTCTCCAGACACAGCTCAGCGCCCCACACACCCTTACGAGGCATATTTCCAGAGTAGACAAAATAAATGCATCTCCATCCACCCATTATTCCAGGAGCGGTCAAGGTTAACGACCCTAGAAACCACCTCCAACCAACCAACGGCTCTTATCAATGTGATTAACCCACTCGGCAGCCCTTTTACCCCAATAAATAATGGATTCCAGTTGAGTCCTCCGTAAATCTAAACCGAAGGTGGAAGAGAAAGAGGGAATTAGCAATGCCCCGAGAAGCCACACTCTGAAGGACAAAGCAGGTAGTTCTCTAATAGTTGAGATTCCTAAACTTACGAAGGTTATGGAGATTCTCTTTCACAGAACATATGTCACCTGTGTCTTCGCAGGTTTCAGGGCCCCTAGAAGCTTGTCCACGGATACAGGTGTTCTTTTACCCCCTAAAAGTCAAGCCAAGGCACCCTTTGGAGGTTAATGCCTTTGAAAGACAGCCAGCCCGCAAAGCCTGCCATTATGGTGTCAGCCAGTCTGTTCTAATAGCAGCAGAAAGGGGTCTGCCTGAAGAAGATGAGACTCAGGGTCAGAAAGAACCTCTGGCTCCATGCCCAACGCTGGACCTCAACGGCTTGTGTCAAATGGAGACTGACTGCCCTTCACGCCTCATGGAGGCCCAGGAGCTTTCTGAGAAAGCAGATGGCCCCAAAGAAGGACCAGAGTGGACGGTGGCTGTCATGGGGTCACATGCACAGGACAAAGCACGGGCTTGTTAAAATAGCTTGGTTTAACGTTCCCTGTATGCCAGGCCCCGCGCTAAACACCTTCTCGGCACTATCTCATTCAATCCTCTCTATGGGTGTAAGAAGTTCCTTTTTCAGAGGTGGCACCTGAGGCTGAGGTTACCAAGGTAACCTCTCTAAGAGCTTCTTGTGGGTGAAGCTGGAATTTGAACCCAGGGTGAGCACAGCCTGTGGGCTCAATGCCTGGGCTCCTGTCTTGATGCCACCACTGGCACTGGCTGTGTGACCTCAGGCAAGGAACTGAAGTGTCTCTGAGCTGCTGTTTCCTATTGGAAAAATGAGATGCGAATGACTCCGTGTGCCCCCCTCCCCAGGTCGCTGGGATAGATTTGCAGGATGAGCCGTGCAATGGGCCTAGCTGTGCTGGGCATGGCTAGTGCTCAGCAAATCTCAGAGGGCATTTAGGATGGTGGTGCTGAAGCTGCATGGCACCCGGCAGAGCCAGTGGAATGGCCTGAACCATAAGAGGGGGTTGGAAGTGAGCTAACTGGTTGAATGCCAGGAGGGTAAAGGGACTGGGCTGGGAATGCACTGCAGATGGATGGGCTTGGGAGAAGGATGGCACATCAAGGGCTCTGTCCAGGGTGGCAGGCAGAAGAATGACCCCCCAAAGATGCCCCCATCCTAATCCCTGCAGCCTGTGAATATGTCAGGTCACATGGCAAAGAGGAATTAAGGCTGCAGGTGGAATTATGGTTGCATATCAGTTGATCTTGAGATGGGGAGAGACTGTGGGTTATCCAGGTGGACCCGATGTCATCATGAGGGTCCCTAAAAATGGGAGAGGGAGACAGAAGAGGAGAGTCAGAGGGGGATGTGACTATGGAAAGATGGTCACAGAGATGCAATGGTGCCTGCCGGCTCAAAGAGGAGGAAGGGGCCTGGAGCCATAGAATGTGGGTGACCTCCTCCAGACCCTGCAGCAGGAACACAGCCCTGTTATGCCTTGATCTTAGCGAAGAGAGACTCACTTCAGACTTCTGATCGACAGAACTGTAAAATAATCAACGGATGTTGTTTTAAGCCATTAAGTTTGTGGTCATTTGTTACAGCAGCCATAGAAGACTAATTCACCAGGTGACTCACCTTCAGAGAGACCTGTTCTCGGAGGGTGGAGTTGGCGTAGGCGAAGGTGGTGGCCATCCCGATGCACACAGCAATGCCTGCGGGACAGAGGAGGACCCAACACTGCCACTTAGACTCATCAGGCCCGGCCCTGGCTTACTTGGGACGGTGAGCAACTTTAAAAAGACACATCCCTGGCCCTTTGAGTTTACAGACTAACCTTAGAAGAGAGAAAATCCCACTTCTGGGGCATTTGGGTCTAGTCCCACTTTAGAGACCCTTGAGCCACTCTCAGTCGAGGCCTCTGCCATAGGGATGTGATTGATGCCACTCTGGGGCATTTCATAGAACAGGGTGAGGAGCACGGGCTGTGCAGCCTGGTAAGACCTGGGTTCAAATCCTGCCTCCACTAACCTCCTCTCTGTGTGAGCTATGGCTAGGCACTGCACCTCTCTGAGCCCCCCTTTCCTCATCTATAAAACGGACAGAATAATAACAGTACTTACCCCATGGAGGCATAATGCTTATAGAGCACCATCTCTAGCAGTGAGGCAATGGTACCTATTATTATTTCTACTTTCAAAAAGAATCTGAGGTGTGTTACTTGTAATAAAAGCACACAGAAAAAGACCGTGACACCATCTATAATAATAAAAGCACAATATGCTAATTAGACCGGATGTCCTTCTGGACGACCTTCTGGACAAAGACAGGGCTGCAGCTGTGGGATCGAGGCAGCCGCTGCAGCTGCGAGGGAGGGATCCAGGCAGCCGTCGGCTGCAAAGGCCTACTCTTGCATGAATTTCGTGCATTGGGCCGCCAGTAAGGAGTAAAAGTTTAATGTTAAGCCCAGCTGGTGTGGCTCAGTAGTTGAGTGTCGACCCATGAACCAAAAGGTTACCAGTTCAATTCCCAGTCAGGGCACATGCCCGGGATGTGTGCTGGATCCCCAGTAGGGGGCGTGCAGGAGGCAGCCGATCAATGTTTCTATCTCTCTATCCCTCTCCCTTCCTCTCTCTCTAGAATCAATAAAAACATATTTTTCAAAAAGTTTAATGTTAAAGGGGAAAGAACTCCTGACCCTGGCAGATGGGGGAATAGAACTGAATTTTACTCCACTTCATTCAATTGCCACTGTTTGCCAAGCTGCCATCCTGGAGTTCTCCCGGAATAGGGATTTGCAAATCCTACTTTTCATAACCTGGAGATAGGATTCTGTTTCACACCAAGTGCAAGCTTCTCCTGCTCGGAGTTCACTTTCACTTTTTTAATATTTTGTGCAATCCAGGTCCTTTTCTGGCTCTACTTTGTCAAAGATGTATTTCTTCACTGGAAACATATAAAATAAAAACTAGTAACCCCACTGTCCCTTCTGTTTTCCTCTTTGAGTAATAAACAAACCTGCCAAATGAAAAAGACATTGGCCATACTTGAGAATAAAATTTAAGTTGTGAATATAAGGGAACTCAGGATAAAAGGGAAACATACTGGCTTTTATTTCTAGGAATGAAAGGGAGGCAGCCATGATAGCACCCCAACAAGGAAGGTGGGGTGATGTGAGTCAGCTAGAACCTCCAGAAAGGGGCAAATAGAATGGCCTAATCTGCTCCAGATATTGTCTACGGGACGCAGTAGGGCATGAGATCATTTGTACCATCATTCCTGCTATAGGACTAAAACAAGAGCCCAAAACTCTCCCGGGCACAGCAACACCATGATGTAGTAACAATAAGTAATAATAATAATGATGATGACAGTGTACTAGAGACCACTTATTAAATGTGAAGTACGTGTCTGGTTCAAGGCTAATCACTTTATGAACCATTATCTTATTTCCTAATACTACTAACAATAGGGAGAATTTATTGAGCACTTGCTCTGTGCCAGATTCTATGTTAAGTATCTTACGTATATTAATAAGAAAGATAATGAAAATAATAACCTATCCTTGCATAGCACTGTCCTAAGTGCTTTAAACATATTAATTCATTTAACCTCACTGCAATCTCATGAAGTATGTTGTACTATACCCCTCATTTTATGGATGAGGCACAGAGAAGTTAATAACGAATCCAGCGTCACACAGCTAGGAAGGGGCAGAGCCTGAATTCGGACCCAAGTAGTCTGAACTCTTTATTACTACACTCTAGTCCTTCACACCAACCAACCAGTGAGGGAGTTCCTATCACAACCCCCACTGGACAGATGAGGAAACAGAGGCTCAGAGAAGGTGAGTGACTTGCCTGAAGTCACACAGCGAGTCTGCCAGAATTCGAACTCAGGTCTGACTCAGAATCCCACACTCTTACTGCATGGTGAGGGCCTCTGCCGCCCTTCCCTGGCATTTGGGATGGAGAGCCCCCTACCCGCAGCTGAAATCCCCGTGTCCCTGGGACTCACCGAGCTTATGCTGGAAGCACAGTTTGGTCAGGAGGATCAGGATGAAGGGCAGGCCTTTCTGGAGCCAGCAGACCACCGCCTTCAGCTCAGACAGGGCAGGGGCGGGAGTGCCCGGGTGCTCATCACCGGCTTCATCTGCGTGCGCACGGTGGTCCCCGCCCACGTGCTGCAGCAGCGAGCTCCCGCGGTGTCCTCCGTGGTGAAAGTGGTGGTGGGGCTGGCGGTGGTGGTAGGTGCCCCCCTCGCCCCGGCCTCCACCCTCCTCTCTGGATGCTGGCATCTGGATGAACACGTCCCCACCACTGGCAGAGGCCCCCAGCACCAGGCTGGATGGGAACGGGGCGGCTGGAAGGCTGCCTGTTGGGAGGCCGGAGAGGCCGGAGAAGAGTGCGGGCGGGGAGGCGGCTTCTGCCTTCAGGCTCTCAAAGACGCCCCCTTCATCCACGCTCACCTCGGGGCTGAGTGCTTGGCTGCGATTTCTAGGCCAGAAGGGAAGAGAAAGCCCCACCAAGTCAGACAGTCACCCAGGGGGACTGGGGAACTAATCAGTATCAATAATGTCCTAAGCTGAATTATGTCTCCCCACAAACTCCTATGGTGAAGCCCTGACCCCCAGGACAGCAGAGTGTGACTGTCATTTGGAGGCAGGACCTTTGCAGAAGTGACTAAATGAAAATGAGGTCATTAGGGCAGGCCCTCATCCAATATGAATGTTGTCCTTACACTGACACACACAGGAGGGAAAATGATGTGAGGACATCTACAGGCGAAGGAGAGAGGCCTCAGAAGAAACCAACACCGACAATGTCTTCATCTCCTTGGTCTCTAACTTCCAGCCTCCAGAAACACAAGGAAATATATTTCTGTTGTCTAAGGCCCCCAGTGTGCGGTACCCTGCCACGGCAGGCCTAGCAAACTCATTCAAATAATAACAGCAACAGGGCCATAATCTTTATTGAAAATTTACTATGTACCAGACAGTTTTCTAAGTGCTTTCTACTGATTAACTCATTAAATCTTCTTACCAACCCTGAGAGTTAAGGTCCTAATAATACCCCCATTTGACAGATCAAGAAACTGAGACACAGAGAGAAAGAGAGAGAGAATGACTTGTCCAAAGTTGCACAGATGGTCAGATAAAGAAACTGAGGCTCAGAGAGATGAGCATGTCAGACACCCTGGATTACCTAGCCCCAAACTCCAATCTCACCGTGTGCCCTTCCCTCACTACCCAGGGCTTCCTCCTGTAGGGCCTTTGCACAGGCTGCCCCCTGCACTGGATGTCACCCTCGCCCTGACCCACCTCGGTACCTATGCTCATCTTCCTCGGTGGAGCCTGCCCTCCCTACTCCCAGAAGATGACATCTCCTTACTCCTAGTTCTCACTGCATCCTGACCTCAGCTGCACGGGACTGGTCCCAAATCACCATTCACTGCTTACCTGTGGCTCTCAACCCTAGCTGCACGTTATAATCACTCAGGGGAGCTGTTGAAAAATACCTGGTACAGGTGCCTGGGACCCAGTGTTGCCCTACTGAACCAAAATCTTTGAGGGTGGGGCCTGGCCTCTCCTAGGTCTTCAGAGCCCCCTGGTGATTCTCATGTGTAGTAAGCAATGAGACTGGGCTCTGTGCCATGAAGTCAAAGATCATGATTGTTTGCCCCCCACTGTCTATCTCTCCTACCCAGCACAATGCAGCTGGCACATAAAACATGCTCAAGAAATAGTGTTTGAAAGAATGAATGAATGAATGAGCATACTAAAGGCTCTGACAGGGCCTGCAATTGGAAAAATTAATTATGCCTAAACTTAGTGTTTTCCAAACTTATTTCACCTTGTAATTTGTGTGTGTGTGTGTGTGTGTGTGTGTGTGTGTGTGTGTATGTGGAAAACCTATGAATGTCTTAGAGTAGCTGTCACCAACCTTTCGGACCTCACGGACCACCAAGGTCTGAGGACCACCAGTTGGCGACTGCTGTTTTGGAGAACACCTGTGAAACCCAGCAGGGGTGATGCTGGTCTGGAGAAATCTCAGGGTTGATTACTCTGGCTTCACAAACTTGACCCGGGGGTAAGTTATCACAAACCTGGTGCAAGGGAGGGGAGCTTAAAGATGGTTACTTACTCCCCTACCACCTGGCGCATCCCTGCTGCCTCCAAAATCCCAGGAAATGTGTGGTCCCACCCCCTTGGGTTTGGCATGATAATAAAGATAATATTAATAATGACAACAACAACTGACACCATGGCTATGATCCTCAAGGGGCCTCGAGCTTTTTCTGCACTTTAAGAAGCTAAGAAAGACTGAGTCCTGGCAGGTGCCCACATTGGCCCACATGGGGGCCACTCTCTCCCTCCTGCCGCCCCATGAGGACCTGGAGAGTCTTCCTGGCCTCCTTAAGCTCACCAACACTCTGAGTTCACTGGGCTCATGGGACCTCTAGTACAACCAGTGAAGACTCAATCCACCGAGCGGCTTTTTATAGCTGGGCCCTAGCATCCAGCCGAGATTTCAGCCTAAATGGGAAAGACTATTCCTTGGGGAGCCAGAGGCTGTACTTCTAGCTTAACCACTTAAGGGCTAGTGTGGGAAGCAACCCAGGAGAGGAGTGGATCTGCCCAGAGAGGAGACACCAAAATGTGCTGGCTCGATGCACAGACTCAGGGTGGGGGTGGGGGAGACAGCTGGCAAGTGGACTGGGATCCCAATCTCAGCCCTGCCGCTTCCTGGCTGTGTGACTTTAGGTAACTCACTTCGACTCTCTGAGCCCCAGTTTCCTCATCTGTAAGAATGGTGATAAAAAAAGTCCTGACCTCATCAATGGCACAGAGTGAGTGCAATACACGGTGGCCATTCTCCTTCTGCCCCCAAAGATCTCATGGTTCACTAGAGAGCAGACAGCCATTCTGTCTTCAGAGGCTGGAAAAGCTCCAATGGGCATGCTTATTATTTGGATGCTGTGTTTGTGCATTTTCCTATCCATTCACTCCTTCACAAGAAACCTGAGTGTCATTATCTGCCATTTATGGGTGGAGAAATGGAGGCCTAGGGGTGAAGTCACTTGCCAAAGGCATCATAGGTGGGAGGTGGCTGAGCTGGGATTTAGCCAAGAGTCGTCTGATTTAAGGCCAGAGCTCTTCCCTGCAGAACAGGCAGGCTTGATGCAAAACTCAGTCCCAGTGCTGGAACTGGTGGGTACTCTGATTTTGCAGCCAATCTCTGAATTGCAAGGGAACTGGAATGTGATCCGAGGGAGGAAAAGCTTGGTTTGCCTGCTCATTGCATGCATGTACTAGCATGTTGGGGGCGGGGGAGGGGCAGAGGGGCAGGAGTCTGGGGCTGAGATACTGTCACAACCTGAGAACAGGTCCCATGGTGTGTTCTCTCTTGAGCTTAACTGGAGAAATCCTAGCTCAGAGTGTTTTAATTGTGTTTTCTTAGATTCTGTATTTGTCTATTTGGCACCCACTCATTACAGGGGCAAACCAATAGCCAAAGTTGTTTACAACTTCCTTGCAATCCAGAGCCCATATCCCCAGCCACCTCCTTGATCTAATGCTCACATATCCAGCCAATATTTCTCCTGCCCTGAATCACCCAGGACCAGGTACCAGACAACCAGAGACCACCCTAGAGCCCAGAGCCCGCTGACACTGCTCAAAGCAGACAATGCTACGCTGTCTCCTCTGCCTTGGCCTGATTTGTGTGGAAAACACAATCAAAGCTGCGGCCTAAGCTTTCCCTTTGCCCCTTTCTGCCTCCTGAGCGACCCTGGTGCTTCCCCATGTGGCCCTACGTGGTGTAACATGTCCCCTTCTCTCGGGAAATGTAAGTAATAAAGATCTTCTTTCAATGGCATTAGCCTCTCCATGTTGTCACTCAGTCACCTCCATAAATTAAAATCTCATGGGCACAATCATTGATACAATGAGTCAAGTGCATCACCTGTCACACAGGCTTTGAGAATTACCATAAGAGCAACAGCCAGCAGTTGTGCCTTGAGTAGTATATACCATCACTGTGCAAAGTAGTTTCTAATCAGGTCTCCTCTGCTCCTCAAACACGTACCCCTGAGATGCAGGTATTACTCAATACAGTTTTGAGCTGCCTCTGACCGCTCGAAGCCCAGAGCCCCCAGATGGAACGAAACCAAAAGATGCCTACCTTTCAGGTGGAATGTTATCCGTGTTACTGCTGTGGCGTCTCTGCATTTTCCTTAAGACCTGAAAGCCAACACATGGCATAAGCCAGAGTCTCCCAACATCCCCACTGCCTGTCAGATTGCCATGGTAATTATAAATAAGCACTACTCATATCTCATATCCCTAGAGCGCTCTGACACTTTCCAAACCTTGTTTCCATCTGCTATGCCATTCAACACTCAATCCTATTGAGGAAAGTGTTATTCACCCCATTTCACAGATGAGGTTGTTGAGACCCAGACGTGGAGGAAGTCCTCACGGGAGAGAGGAAAGCACTGAACTGTGCAGCAAAGAGGTGACGGATGAGGTGAAGTGAGCAGCAGACTGGCAGTAGAAGACGTGGATTCTAGACTGATGCTGCCCCTAATTTGCTGTCTGACTCTGGACAAATCAGTCACCTCTCTGTGGACCCATATTCCTCATCTGTTAAATGGGTGGGGGTGGCGTGGCTGAACCCAAAGCTTCTTCCCAGCGCTCACAATGAATAAAGTGGTAATGAATATATGAATTCTCATGGAAACACGTCACCTTGTTTACTGTGAGGAGCCACATGGACTTCAGAATTCCATGTTGACGACACCTGAAGTGGGCATGCAGGGATCCAGATGGGGATGTGATCACTGGATTGCAGAGAAGGCAGGCCTCCCGTGCCTCGTCCTCTCCAGACAGATGCACAGGACAGGGGGGTTTATGAGAGACTCCAAACCCTGGGTGGAACAGAACACTTACATGAATAGTCCATGGATGCCCCGAACCTCTGAATAATCTTGGAGCATCATGGGCTATAGCATATGATTCCATCTGCTCCAAATCTCTGATTAGCTTCTCACTGATCCCTCTTTAGGGCTCCTGAGAATGGTCATGATCTCAATGCATTTTGTCCTGTTGTGAAACTGAGTCCTAATTGGGGAATACAGAACATATGTTTTAGAACCCCCAATGGCTTTCCATTGTAATCAGAATAAAATCCAGCTTCAGTTCACAGCCTACAGGTTCTATCTGATGGAGCGAGCGTACCTGTTTCCAGCCACATTTCCCTTCACTCTCCGTTTAACCACTCCCCTCCATCCACAGTAGCCTTTCTGTTCCTCAAACACACTAGCTGTCCCTGCCTCAGGCCCTTTGCATTTGCTGTTCCTTCTCCCTGGAATGATTTTCCTTGTGGCTAATTTCTTCAGGTTAAATGTCACCTCCTCCCAGAGGCCTTCTCCTCTAGACCTCCTGACCCACCAAACATTGTCCTGTTTAACCTTCTTCATAGCACTTATTTCCATGCTTGCTTACTTATTGATGATGTATCCCCTAGTAGAAGGCAAGTGCCACAAAAGCAGGGAGCCTGTCTACCTGGTTTGCCCCTCTACCTCAGCATCTAGAACACTGCCTGGCCCAGAGGAGCACTCAACAAGACTTATTCAATGAGCAAAACATCCATGGGTTTCTCGGTACCTTTTCCTACATCCCTTGCTCCCTCCCAGACTTTTCACCCTAGAAGAGAAACAAAGGTGCTAGACTTCCCATGAATAGGTTTAGCCTCCTTCAATGTTTTTTGTATAACCAAATATGCTATCTGATTCTTTTAGTTCAGGCCACCATAATTGGCTGTTGAATGGCTTCCCCATCCTGGCCAGCTTTTTCAGAGGTCAGCATTGGTATTACTAGGACCAATGATTAAAGAGAAAACCCACTAGCTTTTGGAAACTCAGTTAAGAAATGGTTCAGTAGTTCCATTTTCATATATGAAGGAAAGCTCATTATGTAAATATTTAACTTTCGCCCTAGCCAGTTTGGCTCCATGGGTCCTGGGTTTGATTCTGGTCAAAGGCACGTACCTTGGGTGCAGGTTCCCTGGCTCTGGTTGGGGTGCATGCAGGAGGCAACCAATCGATGTGTCTCTCTCACATCTGTGTTTCTCTCTGAATCTCCCTCTCCCTTCCATTATCTCTAAAAATCAATGGAAAAATATCCTTGGGTGAGGATTAACAACAACAACAAAAATCTTAACTTTCAGAACTTGCAATGCCAGCTTAATGTCCTCATCTGAAGATACCCCATCACCTGCAAATCCTTGGGGAAACTAAAATACTGTATCCTAAAGCTTCCATCCATAAATCTGACCCAGCCTCCTAAATGAAATGCCCAAGATTCTACTTTCATATGCTTGCTTTTGCAGGGGCTCCAAATACTCTGTTGGAAACAGACCTTAATTATTCCAATATTGAATTCTGGAATAAATTTTTGCACGGGGGATGCATTGGAATCGAACTACTGCCTTATAAAGAATTATAATACATGTCATTTTTTAAGTTGGGCCCCCAGACCTTTATCCGACTGCAGCGAAATGCATGCAAGAGAGCATCTCCTGCATTAGTTGCACTGGAAGCTGGCAGGTGCACTGGGTACAATGCCGGAAGCGTTTTTCATTCCTGCAGCCAACGTTCAACGCAAAACGCCTTAGGGACTGCAAGGGCAGGAGTCTACACGGACTGCAGGGGAAAAAAACAACACCAAAAAGCAAAAAAAAACAACCAACGCTATCTCTCTTTACCTGACCAGACGATTCAGCAATCACAGCGGCATCATTCATGTCCTTCCAAGCCAATCATTCTTGCAGCCCTGGGAGCACGTGACTTTCGAGGGCTTCCGGCCTCTGACAGGATTCTCTCTTGGGTTGACTGGCTGGGCGCAGGAGCCCGGCACAGCTACTCCCGCCGCACGCACATGATTGCCCGCCCCCTTTCCGGGATCCAGCCAATAGGAATCCGAATATCTGCAGGGACCAATGGCAATGAGGCCGAACAAGGCCGGGTGAAATCGCAAGGCTCGTGAAGGCGCGACATAGGACGTGGTCACGTGAGGCGGCGCGGGGTGGCTGTCGGGAGCTGGCTGGGCTGAGGGCCGCGGGGCCGGCGCCCGGCGTGAGGAATGGGGCTGCCCGCCGCGTAGGGGCCATGCCGCCCGGGTTCCGGGCCTGCCCCGTTCCGCGCCCCGGCCGCCGCGCCCCGCGTCCGCGCCGGCATGGTGAACCTGGCGGCCATGGTGTGGCGCCGGCTCCTGCGGAAGAGGTGGGTGCTCGCCCTGGTCTTCGGGCTCTCGCTCGTCTACTTCCTCACCAGTACCTTCAAGCAGGTTAGTGGCCTTTCGCTGTCCTGCGTTTGCTCCAGGCGCCGCGGGCCGCTATCCCGGCCGCCCGGCTTCCTCCCCAGGTCGGGGAGCTGCCTTGCAGCCGCGCTGCTCCCGTGTCCGGGGAGGTGGGCATTCCTGCCCAGGACCGAGGACGGGCGGAGGGACCTGCTCATTCGTGGGTACCTGGGTGAGAAGGCGCTGCTCGAACCCAGGGCTGTGGCCCTTGCGCTGGTGGTGATTACCCTTATTGCCCCCTCCTGCTTCCTACCTGCCCCGCCGGCGTGCATTTCTCACTGCATCTTCGCGGCTGTCCTGGGGGTGGAGGGTGGCCCCGTATCACAGCCGCGAAACCGAGCCTCCGAGAGCGGTTGGCTGGGCCAGTAACTAGCCGAGCTCCGAGCCCAGCGCTGCGTGTCTGCCCTTCGTTTACTTCGGGGGCCCAGTGGTCCACCTGCGAGACTCACCATGAGGTGTCCTTTCTATGCATAGCTTGAGCGCAATGTTCTTCCCACCTCCCCACCTCCTTAGATTTAATTCCATGTGCGAATTTATGGGAGAAAAGACAGGGTGCTTTGGTAGGAAATGTTACCCAAAGCAGTAGCTAGTTTAGAAGTCCAACTTGAGCGTTAGGGTTTTTAGAAAGGATGAACTTACCCCAAGGTGTTCTAGCTATCAAAAGAACCCCCTTTTCACTCTCAAGGGTCAAGTTCATACATAAAACATAGCAATGAGCAGAAGAAAATAAATAAACATAAACGTTGTGGGCAGGGGAGCCCGGAAAAGGGAAGACAGGGAGGTGTAGGCAAACAGGCTGAGTGTTGTAAGCGTCTTTTGTTGGCGGAGACGTGTGGGTGACATTGGAGTGAATGTAGGTGTTTTCTGCCACCTCCCAGGCATGGTCAGGTGTTGTCCCTTCTCTGGCTGGTGGGCCTCTGCGTGTGGTGAGTGAGCCAGAACTCAGACCTCGGCCTTCCTCCCTACCTGGCCCGGGTGATCTCTGGCATCATTGGTCAAGTACAGGCTGTATGCTCTTGAGATCCCAGCTCATAACTCCAGTCTGGACCTGTCCAGAAAACCCCAAATTCTATTATCTTCTGACTCGACAGTGTCTCCTGAACTTACTCGTTTCTCCTAATTGTCACTGCTGCCACCTTAAGTCAAGTTACCTTCATCCCTGTCTGGACCAAGCTGTAGCCACCAACAGGTGTATGCCTCCTTTCTTGTCCTGCAGTCAGTTCTCTACCCAGCAATAGGGGTGATGAGTTCTTTGGGTTCTTACTGCACTCGACCAACCCCAGACTGATCCAGGATAATGGTGAATCTTCTATGTCACTTCAGGTCAGACTAAATATTACTGCCTCAGGCCACACGGGGTGACACAATCTAAATTTCTTCCCCTTTGCCCATAGTCCTGCTTTATTTCCTTTGTGGTAGGAACTGAACATTTCTTGTTCGTTTACTTGCTGATCTGTCCCTTTTAGAGTGTAATTTTCTTGAGAACAGAGGATTGTGTTCTTCATAGAATCCCAGCCCATAGAATTCTGCCAGGAACTTCATGGGGACTCAGATATTGGAACAGATGAGTCTTTTTTTAAAAAAATATTTTTATTGATTTCAGAGAGGAAGGGAGAGGGAGAGAGAGAGAGAAACAGAAACATCAATGATGAGAGAGAGTAATTGGTCAACTGCCTCCTGCATGCCCCATGCTGGGAATGGAGCCTGCAACCCCTGCTTATGCCCTGACCGGGAATCGAACCATGACCTCCTGGTTCATAGGTTGACACTCAACCACTAAGCCATGCCGGCCGAGCTGAGTCTTTTTAACTGGGATGACTTTTCCTTTCCTTTCAATCTGGCACATTCCTACTAGTCAGATGCTGTCCACTCTGACCTTCTTTACAACCTCCTTTTAAGTACTCCAGTGCACCTTGTTCATTTTTGTAAAAATATGTCTTTATTGATTTTAAAGAGAGAGTGGGAGAGAAAGAGAGACATCGATGTGAGATACATCAGTCAGCTATCTCCTACATGCCCACTATGGGGATCAAGCCCACAACCCTGCATGTGCCCTGACCAGGAATTGAACCCAGGACCTTTCAGTTCATGGGACGACTTTCAACAGAGTCATTCTGGGCTGGAGCCTTATTCATTTTTAAAAAAATTACAATGTGTCTTTTTAAAACCTGTAAATTATGACAAGCTGGGTTAAAAAAATTTTTTGATGGGTATGATGATTGTGATTTCTTTAAAACTATTGGCAAAATTTTTGTTTTGCAGGTTTCCCCCGCAGCCTAACAAAAACTAAGTAAAACAAACACACACACACACACACACACACACACACACACACACACACTATTGATTTCAGAGAGGAAGGGAGGGGGAGAGAGAGAAACATCAGCGAGGAGGGAGAAGCATCAATCCACTACCTCCTGCACGCCCCCTACTGGGGATCTGTAACCCTGGCATGTGCCCTTGACGAATCGAACCGGGGACCTTTCAATCTGCAGGCCAACGCTCTATCCACGGAGCCAAACCAGCCAGGGCTAAAACAAACACTTCAGCTTTACCCTTCTGTGCCTGCCAGTCAGCCCCTGGCAACCACTCAGTCAACTTTCTGTCTTATGAATTTGCCTATTCTGGACATTTCACATAAATGGACTCTTACATTCTGTGGTCTTCTGTGTCTGGTTTCTTTCGGTTAGAAGCCTGTGTTTTCAGGATTCATCCATGTTGTAGCATGTGTTACTACTTCATTTTTGTGTCCGAGTAATATTCCCTGGTATGCATCTACCATATTTTGATTTTTTTCCATTTATAAGTTGATGGACACTTTGGTTGTTTCCACCTTTTGGCTATTTAAATAATGCTATTATGTGCATTGGTGTACACGGTTTTGTTAGGAAATACGTTCTCAGTTCTCTTGGATTTGGTCCTAGGAATGGGATTGCTAGGTCATATGGTGACTTTGTTTAACTTTTTGAAGAACTGCCAGACTGTTTTCTAAAGTGGTTGTACCATTTGCAGTGAACTTTTAAGAAGCTACTATGCTTGTCAAGTTCTGATGTAGCATCAAAGAAGATTGTCCATAATTATCTGGAAAAACCATTAAATTGCTCCTCCCATTTCCAACTGCACATCTGTGTGAGGTAGGTTTTCTTCAGGTGCTTCAACCTGAACATACTGCACAGATTGAATGCAGGGGGACATATGAGAATCCAGCTGTCTTCCATTAAGACAGACACTGAAAAGATCTGCAGAAATGTAAAAACATTTTCTCTTCTCACTAAATTTCTTTACACAACAAAAATGGTTGACATGTAATAGTAATGGGTTCATTGTTATTGCTAAATGAATAAAAAATAATATATTGAAAACATGTATTTTAGGAATTTGTTTTAATTTCCAATATGATAAATATCAATGGCCATAGCCCTTATAAATCCAGATATTGGGGGTCCTCAGTAATTTTTAGGAGTATGAACGATCCTTGGGTCCAAAAACTTGGCTGACGTTCTCCCATTTGCATTTTTGTGTGCTGCTCCTGCTTCGCTCTCCGCTGCGGTTTTGGTGTCTGCCACTCAGAACTAGGTGACTTGAGGGGGGTCTGCTTCATTTGGCCTGGCCTCAGTGTCTTCATCTGGAACATGGAGGTGGTGACAGGGAATGAGCGGGGTGGGGAGAGGTTAGGATACATTGAGAAGAGGCTATGGAAAACTTCCCAGCTCCTTAGGATCTGAGCTCTGCTTCAGTGAGACCAGGAACTCCTGGAGCAGAGGTGGTGCTTTGTACCTAGAGAATCGTTGATTATCCTCTACTGCTTTGAATTCCTCATTTCTTTGGTTTTCATGTTAATTAATGCTTTAGGGGATAGTTTAAATTATAGAGATGGCAGCGCAGGAGAAATTAGTGACAATGGCAGGGGTGCCACTGGGGGAGAGGATTGGGAATGGTGAGTAGTGCCAGGTGACTTGGGCACATTTACTTAACAAATGTTCAGTGAACACCAGCTGTGTTGCTAAGGCACTGTCTGCTGGATGATAGAGATACAGTGAGGGGCAAAGCAGAAAAACCTTTCTCTCCAAGAGCCTTTGTTCTGCGGGGATGGGTCAGGGGGAGAAGTGGCAAAAAAGCAAAGTTATTTCAGACAGTGATGTATGATACGAAGGAAACAAAACAAGATGCCATGATAGAGCGGCAAGGTGGGCCTGATGCTGTGTGGGGCGTGTGAGCTGAGATGACAGAAATCCCAATCTTGGAGTCAGAAGGGCCCTTAGGGGTCCTTTCTTGTAGGGAAATGGTCTCAGACTTGTTCAAGTGGTATAGTTTCTGAATATCTCAGCTATTTGCGTAACTCCATGAAAACATATTCATGCCTTCAGCTCGAAAGTAATTAACTATGTAAATTGGTGCCAAGTTAGATACTTTCTAAAGTAAAGTGGAATAAATCATAAAAGAGAGTTGCTCATCTGTTTTTTGTTTTCCACTGACCACCAGTGTATATATATTTTTCAGAAAGTTTGTGAAGTGTACTGTACAGGGTAGAGGAGGAAAACTACTCACCGTCTCACCAACCAGAGGGAGTCGCTGATGATATCTGGGCATATTTTCTCCCTTCATTTTTCATGTTTTTAAAATATAATTGGGCATACTGTTTCTTCACTTTACATGTATGTATTGTATCCATCTTTAAAAGTGCTTTGTAAGGACAGTTTTTTATAACTAAAATTTTCCTTGATTAGGCCATATTGAGGCATTCATTCCCCAAATATTAGACATTTGGGATGCCTCCTGGCCATTACTCCCCCCCCCCCCTACTTTCTTTTCTTTTAAGAATCATAAGCAAATCTTTTAATGGCAATGCCTTCTTTTAGTGGCAATGAAAGCCACCTCTTAACAGTCCTCATGGCTGTTAATTTATCTAGGGCTTCACTACTTAAATGGAACATTTATCTCATTTGACCCTATGATGACCCCTGAAAAATAGGACAGTTATTAATATACCCCCTTTAAAATCAGAGGTTAAGTAACATACATGAGTAATGAAAACATTTCTGTAGCTCCTTCACAGTTTATGAAGGAAGTTCTCGTGTGTGCATGTTTGTCCCTTTTTGTTCCGCTCTTTTCTTTGTACCCCGGTGTAGTCCCTGTGGACCCCGCTGGTGGTCGATTGCACTGATTTCTAAAACCTCTTTATCAACTGCTCTGGAGGCTCTTTGGGAATAGAGAACCTGGCTACCTTTGTCTCTATTTTCTTAATGCATTGTACGATCTTGAAACCTTTGAATGAATCAAAAAAACGTGTGTGTGTGTGTGTGTGTGTGTGTGTGTGTGTGTGTGTGTGTATGCATAAAATTGAGACAACCTAATAGAGTAGGTGGAACACTTGGAGAAAGCTCTAAAAGTACTTATCCAATAAAGGAATCTCATCAGTGCCCCTTCACCACACCCTTTGCATGACTAGACTTTCACACACGTGAACATGTACTAATCCATTACCATTGCTATCTTACACAATCTCTGTACAATCTTTCTGATTGTACAGCTCTTATCTAATCCGTTTGGCAAGGTCTTGAATATTCATGTTTGAAAACAATTTCAAGTGCTGGGAGAATTGCCTTCCTGTTTACCAGGAATGTAGTTATGTGGAAGAGGTCCTTCTGGGATGCACTTGTCCATGAACTCTTGTGTATTTTTTTTCCCTCAGGAAGAATAACAGGATAGTTTGAGAGTAATGTTAAGAGCACTTTTAACCTTGTGAGAGCCAGTTTACTGTACTTTGACCAGCCTCTTAACAGTCCTCATGGCTGTTAATTTATCTAGGGCAGCATTTGATGCTCAGTTTAGTTTGCACGTAGCTTGATTATGCAGTTAACTGATAGGTCCCAGCAGAGCAGAGGAGTATGAATTCACAGGTAGTTAAGCAGTGTGCACCTAAGTGATTTGCCCTAATTCCCCAGGCTTCTGCACTTAGCTCCTCTTCTTGCACCCGAAGAATACAAATGTTGTTTTTGCATAACCCATCCTGTTCCTGCTGGTGCCAGTTCTTTCCTTTAAAAGAAGTAAGAGGGAGGGGCAGAGCAGAAATGAAAGCCACCTTGAAGGATTGTTTCACACTAGTAATTTAAAGAACACAATCCAGTCCTGGTGAGGCGGTGGTAAATTGTGAACACTATTTTATGTAAATGCAGGTAATATTACAAATGGTGTCTGTATAACTTCAGGGAAGTTATTTGGCACTGTATGACATGACTACTTACAATAATTACTGCTACAAATTATTCAAGAGAATAAAAACTACATTTTTATTACATTGCTATCTGATAACAAAAGTCTAGAATGGGCTAAATGTTGATCTGTAGAGGATATGTTTACAAATTATGGCACATCAACATGATGGATTATTATGTAGCCTTAAAATGTGATTCTCGAGATAATGTAGATGCTTGAATGGTTTACCATCTAATTAGTGTCAAGAAGCGCTGAATGCCAAGCATCCTCATTTGTAAGTGTAAATGTCAGGGTCAAAAGGCTAGAAGTTAATATGCAAAAATAGATAGCACTTTATGTAAGTGATGGGATTGTGGGCAATTTTTGTCTTTAATGTTGGTAATTATGTTTTTTGGTTATTTTTTTGTTAATCCTCACCTGAGGATATTTTTCCATTGATTTTTAGAGAGAGTGGAAGGGAGTGAGAAAGACAGAAAGAAACATTGATGTGGGAGAGATACATTGATTGGTTGCCTCCGACCAAGGCTGGAGATCAAGCCTGCAACTGAGGAACATGCCCTTGACCACAATCGAACCCAGGACCCTTCATTCCACAGGCTGACACTCTATCCACTGAGCCATATCAGCTAGGGCAATTATGTTTTTATTTTGGAATAAACTTTTTATTTTGGAATAATTACAGATTTATAGGAAACTTTCAAGGCTAGTATAGTGTTTCTGTAGATCCCTTAGTGTCTCCTATTGTTAATGGTAGTTATGTTTTTAAATAATGTTTTTATCATTTTAAAAACAAAAATATTCCAAAAATGCTAAAAGCTGTTAATAATCACTTATGTCCCTTCCATGTTAATAGCTTGTAGTATACCTTGCCATACCGTTATCTCAGCTCTTAACACTTTTATACCATTTATAATGTGCACGTAATCAACGGGCATTCATGTAAGAATTCCAGGTCTGAAGCATAGCATAGCCTTAATTTATTTTTCTGCATTTGATTTTTGTGACTTTGGCTCAGATTTTGCTCATACCAGGGGAATGCAGATTCCTGTGCAAACTTTTTAAAAATTGTGTCTGTCCTGTTGCTATTTCTATGAAAAAATTGGTGAAAATATAAGAAACGATACTTTAACCTTTTCTTTTATGGTCTCTTTGTAGGAGGAGAGGGCAGTGAGAGATCGGAATCTCCTCCAGGTTCAAGACCATGATCAGCCCATTCTGTGGAAAGTGCAGTTTAACTTGGGCAATAGCAGTCGGCCCAGCAACCAGTGCCGGAACTCCATCCAAGGGAAGCACCTCATCACCGACGAACTAGGTAAGGCTGGCTTCCTTCTCCTCCTGCAGTCAGTGAAGTGTTCTGGTGCCACCATTCCTAGGGTTTTTAAATAGGATTTTATACGGTGCCTTTCCCTTCGCGCTCATTTCCAACATTTCTCACGTCTTCTTTGTTTTTCAGACCTAACTCATTGTTCAAGGTTCCCCACAGCACCAGAGAAGCTTGGTTTGATAATTCTAACTCCTTGTGCCTATAACTTAGAGTTTTAGCATTTTATCACACATCAGTGCCTCTGCTACTTCCTGCTCACCCGTCTTTTCTTCTCATCTTGGTCAGTTCTATAGGATAGGAGCTCAGTTTTCTTTGGTAACTTGAATAATAATCGGTACTTAGGAAATGCATTTGTTAATGACTGATTAGGCAATCTCAAGTGAATTATAAGCACATTCAAAATGTGTTACTCTTACAGTTAAAATAGTAGTCTGTTTTGGTACTTTCTCCCAGAGTTTTCTGTTTCCTTTTAGACAGAAAGGTGATTCCTGTGCTGGTGAGATAGTTGGATTAGACAGCTGCTAAAGTTCTTACAAGGAGTTACACAAGCAGCTGAGATATTCAGTCTTCCCAAAGCGAGACTCCCACTAATCCTCAGCCTGCCTTAATTGAGCTCTTACTATGTGCTGGGCACTGGGTTAAAGCTTTCCTTGAATATCCCATTTGATTTTGTAACAGTCCTATGAGGTCTAGCTATTGCCATAACACCTATAAAGGTGTTGTCACTTTGTAGGTGAAGACACAGGCACTGAGAGGTTAAGGAACTCAAGGGAAAAGCAAATAACATTGCAAATAACCTGTGTTTTATTTTTAACAGAATAAAGTTACTTCCATCAGATGACACAGCTAGCCAGCAGGCAGACATGGGACTAGGACTAAACTTGGAGTTCAGTGTTTTTTCTCTTATAAACTGTTGTGGTGTTTTTTTGTGACACTCATAGTGAGAAAACATGACATCTGTGCCTTGGCTTTAATATTTAATATTAGGTTATGAATGACAATTTGTCATTTTGTAGCTAGCCAAAGAAAAATTTTCCTCTGATTATTTTGAGTGAGACAAAGACTCTCAGACTTATTAAGTAAAAAGTTCTATGAATCAAGCAATTAAAAATTCAAGAGCCACAGATTATATTTTACTTCCATGAATGTGGGAGAAGGGAGAAACAGTTTAATGAAGAAAACTTGCAGGAATTTATGCCTTTTGGGAAGCAGATGTCACAATAAATATTGCCAGGGTAACACCTTATTAAATAAGACGACCAATTAGAATTTCAGACTTCCAAAGGTTAGAAGTTAATTTCTCAGTCAATAGCAACACACTGCGGTTGTGACCTTACAGAATTCCTGTTGGAAATGACGTTTGCATGCTTAGATTTATGATGCAAAAGGTGAAATTTTGGTGAGCTTTCTTTCACCAGAAATTAGAAAGACCTGTGGTTTCAAGGCTGCTGGCAGTTAGCACTGGGGAGAGAGAGAAGGCCTGATGTTGATACTGAGAATGTGAAAAAGAGAAAAGGGCAGAAAGATAATTTCAACAAATGGAGTGTAAGTCACATTATATTTTACAACTTCCTGACCCAGAAGTGGTAAGATTGCTGTGTATTTATTATTTGGGGCAGAATTTCAAGAAACATTTTGGCTTACTTGGATTTTTTTGTTTGTTTGTGTATTTATAATGCTTGTAATCCCAGAAACATTTGTGATGGCATTGGAATCATCCTCCCTCCCTTTCTCTCCCTCCCTCCCCCCCCCCCCCCTCTCTCTCTCTCTCTCTCTCTCTCTCTCTCTCTCTCTCTTTGTTAATCCTCACCCGAGGATATTTTCCCATTGATTTTTTAGGGAGAGTGGAAGAGAGAGGGAAAGACAGAGAGAAACATTGAAGTGAGAGAAACACATTGATTGGTTGCCTCCTGCACATGCCCCAACCAGGGCCTGGGCCAGGTAGGAACCTGCAACCGAGGTACATGCCCTTGACCGGAATCAAACCCGGGACCCTTTTGGTCTGCAGGCCGACGCTCTATCCACTGAGCCACACTGGCCAGGGCTGGAATCATCCTCTCTTAATTTAGAAGACAGAATGGCACAGTTAAAGTAACAGAAAGCACCAGTTCCCAGGTAAGCCCCAGTTTTCCAAGTGTGAAGGAGGGCTCTTTTAGTTTCTTCTGTTGTGTTCCTGGTGCCTCCTACTTTAGCGCTGACTTTGTTTTCCAGAGTAGTTTCTGAAAACAACAGTATACCTCACCAAGTCTCATTCTCTGAGGATTAAGAAGCTGGGGTATTTGGATGGACAGCTGCTCTGCACCTGTGGGCCTGGGCATATATACCTGTGGGCTTGTGCGTGCACCTGTGAGCTGTGTGTACACCTGGGAGTTTCCCAAGGGCCAAATGGTGTCCCTCAGGCACTTATTCTCACATATTTCTTTCCCACTCCCAGAAAGATGTAGAGAAATGTCTTGTTTAGCAGCTCTGAACAATAAATTAACTTTTGCAAGGCGATTCATTCCTTAAAGTTGAGCATGGATTGGCTGGTTTGGAGGGAGTGTGTGTACAGAGATGATGGGATTTATTTATTATTTTTTATTTTTAAAATATATTTTAATTAATTTCAGAGAGGAAGGGAGAGGGAGGGAGGGAGGGAGAGAGAGAGAGAGAGAGAAGCATCAGTGATGAGAGAGAGTCATTGATCGGCTCCCTCCTGCACACCCCCACACTGGGGATCGAGCCCACAACCCAGGCATGTGCCCTGACTGGGAATCAAACCATGACCTCCTGGTTCATAGGTGGACACTCAACCACTGAGCCACGCTGGCTGGGCTAGATGATGGGATTTATGAGGAGTGGAGGGAATTAGGAGGATTTTTCTTTCTGGGGTATTAGAGGGTTTCCTTTTCCTAATGCTGAGGGGTAATTGAATACTTGGCATATATACTCGAAAACAGCCTAAATCAATTTGTAAAGGTGAGGTGTGACTACTTCAATTTAAAAAAAATCTTCCAAACCATTAAATAAATGGCAAGCATTTAAAAGATACTTGCAAAAAGGAGGGGACGGGTGTTTGTTTTTTATCTAGAAGGATTTCTCTTTTGGGAATTAATGCCTTGGCTTTATCTATTTTCAGATTTTTGTATTGAAAAAAACGGCATTTTTCTACAGGTGTAGATGAAAAAATGGCTTTCTTTCCTAGGTTAGAATAGGAAAACACAGGCGTGATTTAGCATGGAGATTAAATCAAACACGAAGCTCAGACTAACAGGTTGTTTTAGGTAGGTAAGGCTGGAGCCTACTTCTAATGTGGGAATTCGTGTTTTTTAAAGGATGGCACGTATGAAACAAGCCCTCATCACATAGTGTCGATTCTCCTACCTCTTTGGTGCTTAGGATTCTCCAGATTCTGTCTCTGTTCTTTGCACACAGTGCATACGTTGCTGAGTCCAGATCACTAGTGAGTTGGGATCCCTGCTGGTTTAATACTCAGGGTAGTCTCTGACTTGCAGGATATGTTTGTGAAAGGAAGGACTTGCTGGTGAATGGCTGCTGTAATGTCAACGTCCCGGGCACCAAGCAGTACTGCTGTGATGGCTGCTTGTCCAACGGCTGCTGCAGCGCTTACGAGCACTGCGTTTCCTGCTGCCTGCAGCCCAACAAGGTATGGAGAGCTGCTCCTTGTTCTGCATCTGCTCGTGTCTTTCTGCCCTTATTTTACGATGAGCATTGAATTCTTCTGAAAATAGAACTTAGAAGGGAACTTTGTAGGTGTCAGAAATTGCTGCTGTGAAGTAGCCTTTGTCTACAGGGAAGGAGGTGGTTCCCAGTTACTTGAATGGTTCTTTTGCAGAATGGGCCATTGTTTTGCTAATCAGATATCTAATGAATAAGATACCAGTGCTCTTTCCCCTTTGAGCTGGCTGCCTCCCTCACTCTTACCCCCGCCCCTACCCCCCATCAGCAGTCTCCTAGTTTAGGAGAAATATCCAAGGTTACCTTGTGCTGCTGAGTCTGGAATTTATTATAGGCACTAACTTTTGTTTCCATAGCAACTTCTCCTGGAGCGCTTTCTCAACCGGGCAGCTGTGGCATTCCAGAACCTCTTCATGGCAGTGGAGGATCACTTTGAATTGTGTTTGGCTAAATGCAGGACCTCATCCCAGGTCAGAAGCTCTGATGTTTCTAGCTGGGGGATGGGTGGGTAGGAGTAAGGGTGGGTGGGAAGATATGATAATAGAGGTTTGATTATCATATGTCATATGATATGAGTGATAATGGAGAAGAGATTCAAATGAAGCTTTGGTGGAATGAGTGTTTAGAATGTCAGCTTGAGATTTATACAAGTTAGAGAAGTAAAATATTTATATTAAATCAAGGTCTAATCAACTTGCATCTCCCCATCTGATTGGCATGTCTATACTTTTAAGTGGGAGCCTAAAATTACTTTCAAATCTGGGTGGAACCCTAATAGTCCAGTTTCTGAGAGAAGTTCTTTTGTCAGAACAGAGGCTTTTCAGCAACCACTCATTGAGAATAAATAGTAATTTGTTCTGGGACAGAGTTACGGTTTACTTTAGGATTCAAGGGGAAGGGGCAGGTGGTGTTTAAAAATACATGCGTAATATGTAGGTCGTCACGCTCTCCATACTCATCAGCATGCTGTCATGACATGTTTTGCTCTTTGGGCTCTGAACGTCGCACCTGCTGCTGAAAGCGTCTGAAAGTCCATCACTGTGTCCTTGGCTCTCGGCTTTTGTGGTTGGGCTGTTGCGGGGGCTGCCTTTTTAAAATCACCAGACGTGTTTGTTATACAAGCACGCTTCTTCTGGCCTCTATTCATGGTGTTTCCAAGATTGTACTGGCTTCGTCTGAGATAACTGACTCATTTGTCATTTTCTGGAACTCTGTACTCTTTGCCATATGTCTGTCTGTAGTCCACCTTTTGATTTTACGCCACTTTTTATGTCTCTGGTCTGCTCTTAGAGCACTCAGCATCATTGGGTAAATGTTCCAGGGATTATAATGGGCATTTGAAAACATGAAGAAATTCCTGGTGGGCTTGTTTTGTTGGAAGAGCTTTCCACTTGAATAGGCCTTAAAGGAAATGTGGAGGAAGGCTGAACACGTGACTTACTTTGATTCAGATTCTCTCTCATTCTGAGGGTTGCCAGAAAAGTCGAAATATTTTCTTCCTTTAACTGATAAAACCAAGAAGTTATCTCCCGTTGTGAGTGAAGATGCTAAGCTTTCTGACTTAGTCTTTTTATTGTAAAGAGATATTTCCCAGTTGTCAATTTATATAGCAGTATCCCAAGAAAGAGAAGCTTTTGGCTACATGTCTGTAAATTGGATTAATACTTACAGTGTAGATGTTTAGTATTGGTCTTGGGCTAATTAATGAACTCTAGACTAGCCAAAACTCAAGTTGCCTGTATGAAAACAAATTGCTGAAAAATTAGCCATTGGGATGTTTGTCTGTTTTAAATCACACTTCCTATTTCTCAGCCAAATAAGGCTTGTCTGGTATTGTGGGATTTGGCCCAAGTGCCAAACCCAGAGATACCTAAAACTTTATGAAAGCGATTTGAAATGTATCTCCTCCATATTTTCAGGGTTCAGAACCAGCTACTGAATTTCTCTGAAGCGCAGGATCAGGTGCAAAACACCCTTTGGACTTTAATATAAAATAATTTGAGAAAAACTAGTTGTCCTGAGTTGCAGTGAGGTTGTTAAAAACTCACTTGTGTACATAAAAAGAAACAGTCATGCAGTGATGTTATGTCCATTTTCATGCTCTTCATTGGCATTCTGCATTGAGCATTCGCCTTTGTTCCAGAAAGTGCCTGGGAGTCTGATAGTGACATTTGGAGATGGATGTGGCCAGGCTCCTGCAGGGAGTGCCTGACAGCAGCCCCGCTTGGACTCCGGCAGCTCTGAAGGGAGGTGTGTGCGACTGCTCTCTCACGGAGCTCTTGTCTTCCCTTTTGCCAACAGAGCGTGCAGCACGAGAACACCTACAGGGATCCCATAGCCAAGTATTGCTATGGAGAGAGCCCTCCCGAGCTCTTCCCAGCGTGATGGGCGCAGTGATGGGCACAGAAGACTTTCTAAGCGCATGCGGCTAAAGCACTTAGCCTGAAGCCAGGCCTCAGCGGTCACCAGTCCCGTGGAAGAAGAGAGTTGTCGTGCGGAAACCTTGGCTTTGACCCCTTCTTGGGCTGCACTCCCCGCCGGGCTTTACCAGATGGGACTCATCTATAAAGCAGCTTGGAAACACGAGCGGGTCACATTTGAAAAAGACCAAACTGCGGGCGACCTTGGGGAGGGGTTGGTGATGTGGGCACCTCCACCATTGCAGCTGCTCTGGGACCCAGGGTCACTCACAGTGTTCATCGGGGCCCTTCACTGTACAGTTATTTATTGGATTTCTTTGTAGTAGCGGGAAAATTATAATGTTTTATATGGAAGAATGCCTTGCCTTGATAGTTGAATATATTCAAGGAAACTGTTGTGGTTGTTGTTTTCTTACGTTCTTTAGTTTCATGAGTTAAATCATCCCTTCACCCAGATAAAATGGCCTCTTAGCACATGCCTGTTCTCTCAAGGTAGTTATTTTGGTTTTATTTTAACAGCATCTTCAGGAGTGGGCCCTGAACACCGTATGCTGCTGTCTAAAACTGTCTGAGATCGCAAAGATACTGTTCCATTCTAATCTAGCGCCAGGTTTCCAGCAGCTGCTACCATGTGCTCGCAGATTTTTTTCTAGGTGGATCTGGGATACGTGTGTGCCTGGGGCAAGCACCGTTTTAACCTGAGAGTCTGACTTACTGCTCCGGAGGATTTTGTTCTCATTTCCCATGAGTGACTGGTCGCCTTGGTTGTGGTCCAGCAGGAGCCTCTCTTCCCCGGTCATGGAAACCCTGTGTTAAGGCGATTCCTCAATGGAGAAACATCTACAACCGGCCATAGCGGTCATCCTTTATTGCTTTCAGCTTCGTGAGATGTAACAGGTACAGACATCCAGTTTCCCCATGATTCGCAAAGAAGGAGAAGAAAACCCAAGTTGCTAGGGAGGAGGGGTAAGAGACTTAACATCTGCCCTCAGTGGGACGAGTGAATGAATGCAGGGCATGCGGTTGCAGGTCCCCACGCTCCAGGTGTGCCCCGTGTTTCTAGAACAACACTAGACCTCTCTGGTCAAGGCTAGGAGTGTTTGGTCCTCAGATCACGACAGGCCCCTTGAGTAGGATCCCTCTTTGCTCTCAGGAGTTCCCTTAATGCACAGCTCTTTCCTGGAGTCACATACTGACCCCAGGATTGGGCAAGGTTTTTTTTTTGTTTGTTTTTTAAAATATATTTTATTGATTTTTTACAGAGAGGAAGGAAGAGTGATAGATAGTCAGAAACATCGATGAGAGAGAAACATCGATGAGAGAGAAACATCGATCAGCTGCCTCTTGCACACCTCCTACTGGGGATGTGCCCGCAACCAAGGTACATGCCCTTGACCGGAATCGAACCTGGGACCTTTCAGTCCGCAGGCTGACGCTCTTCCACTGAGCCAAACCGGTTTTGGCTGGGCAAGGTTTTTTCATTTTATTGGTTCCAGTTGTTGACCTTGGAGCAGAGCACTAGTTTTATAACCTGCTTTTGACTTTTTTCTTTGGGCCATGTTTGCCTTCCAGTGTGTCTCTGCAATATGTGGTGGCCATTTCCTTCACTCCCTCCTATTGCTTCTTATGCTTACCTTCCCAAAGTGGTTTGTCCTGATAAATAAGTTTTCTTTGAGGGTAAACTGTGTGTCTGGCATTTGTTTTTAAATGTTAGATCCCAAGAAATGTAATCAATGTGCAGTGGGCTTTTTGGGTTCTCTGTGTATTCATTGGTGCTAAATCAAACTGTACATGAAAGAAATGTGCGTGTCTGGGTGTTTTACCATCTTGGAGTGTTTTTCTGTAACTCAGTGTGAGATTTGAGTTTGTTTTCTGTGGTCACTGGTACCAGCCTCTCCTTTGAGCTTATTTTAACTCTTGAGAAATATAACATAGATTTAATGTGAAAAGAGTTTCCTCACAGGTTAACCCATGGATGTTGACTTTGTACTTGAATATTGACTTGGCATGCTTTGCATTTTCCATGCTTCCGCAAACAGTATCTATAGCCTTGTGATAGAGAATTAAGCTCACTTGTGTTTGCACCTCCTGGATGAGGCAATAGTCAGGGGTGAAGTGACTTCCCAGAGTCCCCGCTGAGATTTAACGACGAAACCAAAACAAGAACTTCATCTGGGACCCGGGTCCCCTGTCCTTCCCACCTACTCTCACCAGCTCCAACGCTGACTCATCTGTAAACACCCCCCAGAGAGCATATACATTTCAGTCGTCCAGGCCAAAAAAGGGGAGAGGTGGCATAAATAGCCAAATTGGGCCGATAATCCAAAGGTCATTTTCACTTGGCCCTGGAATATGTTTGTTGTACTTAAGTCAATTAGGGGTGTGTTCACTGTTTTGGCAACTCCCAATGCTGTAGAGGACATAATGAAGTCACCCAAAGGACCTGGACTGGCCTTCTAACCCAGGACCTTTCACCTCTCCCCAATCCCTGGTTGGTTTTTGGTTCCCCTGACTGAGGGTTTCTAGAATTAGAGGCCTTGTCTTGGCAAAGTGCATGATACATAATGGAATCTTAGGAAAAGATCAAAGAAGGGACAAAAACACCTTTCGTTTAGGAAAAAATATTAAATATGGAGTGCTTGGGGCTAAAGGTAATTAGGTAATTTAAAGCTTTCCCCCCCAATTCTGAATCTTAATTACTGTGCTCCTTGCTGAGGCCATAAAGATGACATGTGTCAGCTGGCAAAGAAACAACCAGTAAAGTGAGGAAAGGGCGCTGAGATAGGCATGTGTAGAGGAGAGGATGACCTGCCTCCACGGCGCCAGGGACTCTGGGTGGCCCCGGACCCAGCTGGGCTGGGGCTGGCATTGCAGGGTGAGCTCAGTAGCTCTTAGGAAGCAGAGGACAGGGCTTTAGAGCAGGGAATGTGGCCTTCAGACTGCTGCTCCCAGAAACTGAAATGAAGGGCCTTGGGGGTGCACCTTGGCTGGTGTAGCTGCAGAGGAACTCTGGGGAGGATTACATAATATACTTTTTCCATCGTTGAGATTTATAGATGAACTAGAGGCCCGGTGCATGACATTCGTGCACTCTGGGAAGCGGGGGGCAGGGCAGGAGGTCCCTCAGCCCAGCCTGTGTCCTCTCTCAGCCTGGCTTCTGGCTGAGCAGCGCTCCCCCTGTGGGAGTGCACTGACCACCAGAGGGCAGCTCCTGCGTTGAACATCTGCCCCCTGGTGGTCATTGCACGTCATAGCAACCGGTCGTTCCACAATTCAGTCGATTTGCATGTTACCCTTTTATTATATAGGATTGTAGATGTATGGAGATGCTGCCGGTGTGGTGTCCTCACAGGCAGAATTCTGCCTTGCCTTTAGTAACTGCCTTTTACTGATGGCATGACCTTGGGCACTCAGGCCCTTCCTCTGTAAAATGGGGTCACATCTGCCTCTCCCAGGGTCACGAGATGGCAGGAATTCTGTGTCTGCACCCAGCAGGGAGGGATGTCACACAGTCTGCACAATGGGGATTAATTTGCCCCCCAGGGGGGAGGGTGGTAATGACAGAGCTCTTAGTATTGATTTTATTTCTATTTTTTAAAGAACTCATGCTAAAGATAAAAAATTTCAGATAATTCAGATATATGTAAAGATGAAAGTAATCTAAAATCATGCTTCCTAGAGATAAGCCCCAGTCTTTTTTCTCTTCCCTCATGACTTTCAGGAGTGAGAGCGCTTTTTCCTCTTGAAAACAATCCCATAATGGACATCCTAGTATGTAACATAAAGGCCCATATACTAATGTTTAATGACCACATGGTGTCAATTTCATGGATATACAATGTTATGAATCCCCTGCTGAGCATGTTTAGCTTATTATCTTTTTTCCACTATTGCAAGTAATGCATTGATAAGCTTTTACAGATACGTGTTTAGATTTATCTGATAACTTTTCACCAATTTTTACTTTCACCTGCACTGCCATATCCTTGAGAACCCTGTGTTACCATTTTTTTTTTTATTGTTTGAAGTATTTACAAATAGTAGTACATATGTCTCCTTTTTTTTTTTCCCCATTGACCTCCCCCCCAGCATCCCCTACCCCCCAGTACATGCCTTTACCTGCCCCCACCCCGTGTTACCATTTTTTAACTCTTTGCTAATGGATCTCAGTGTTTTAATTTGTATTTAGTTTCTAGTGAGGTGAGCCCTTTTCCATGTTTTGGTTGGTCATTTATCATTCCACGTGAAGTGCCTGTTGGTGACCCTTACAGAGCATCCTGTATAATAAAAGGCTAATATGCAAATCGACCGAACAGCGGAATGACCCGTCGCTATGACGCACACTGACCACCAGGGGCAGACACTCAGTGCAGGAGCCAGAAGCCGGGCTCATGGCTGGTAAGCACAGCACAGTGGCGGGAGCCTCTCCTGCCTCTGCGGCAGTGCTAAGGATGTCCGACTGCCGGTGGGGAGCGGGCCTAAGCTGTCAGTCAGACATCCTCCGAGGGCTCCCGGACTGCGAGAGGGCACAGGCCAGGCTGAGGCACCCCCCCACCCCCACCGAGTGCACAAATTTCGTGCACCAGACCTCTAGTTTTTACATAAAAGAAGCCTACACCCCTTTTCTCTCTCAGCCCTATGCTAACCTCCCTATTGTGTGTACAGAAGCGAGTGGCTCATGTGTCAACAAACTAACTTCCAGTTGATGTAGGGCAGTGAACAGGGGCAGTTTTGTCTGGAGATATTTTTGTCACAACTGGGGGAGTGTGGCGCCCCGAGTGGTGGAGGCTACGGATGCTGTCAGACACCCTGCAGTGCCCAGGCGCGCCCCCATGACACACAGTTACCCGGTTCCAAATGGCAGCCGTGCGAGGTGGAGAGGCCTGCTCCGGTCGGTCGTGTTTCCCCCTCAGGTTGAGCAGAAGAGCTGCAGGAGCTGCATGCTGACTTTATTATGTCTCTGCCCTTGCCTTCTGCAGTGCTGAAGTGCTGCTGATTAAATTACCCCAAGTCCCACGGGACCGCTGCTTCCTCGCCGGGCTCTCGCAGCCCAGTGCTGCCTCCAGGAACGATGTTATTACTCTGCCGCGGTGTCCTTCGCACACTGACATAACCCAGGTGCAGACACCCTCCAGCACCCTCCCCGCTACAGCAGAGCTGTTCTCCCCAGGACACTGCAGCAGCTCTTCACATGGAGGGACTGTGGTGGGGTGTGTGGGTGTGGGGAAAACACCACGACAGATGCTATTTGGAAAACTAGTCATTCTACTATAAAAAGGTGCCACACAGTAAGTAGTAATCATCATTTTAAAAAGCCAGTGGGATTTTGAGAGTTCTTTCTACAGATCCCTTTTCCTGACTCTGGCACGTCAATAATATAGTGCCTCCTAGGCCTTTTCCTGGGGCATTTTTCTTGCATAGTTTGTTCATGGTGTGAGTACAGTTTGGGTACCAGTATCCCTGTTTTTGCTCAGTCAAGTGTCTGACGTTCCTTGTCCAGTCTTGCGTTCACACGAAGGGAACAGGTGGCAACTGAACATCACAGCTGTCTGCTGTGAATGGGAGAACGTGTGGCGACTCCGTGTCCCAGCAGAAACTTGTCACTCACCTGTGTGTGTACACCTTGATTCCTGTCTGATGATAAAGCCTAACTGATGAAAGTACAGCCTTTAACACTATCATAAGCAAAATAACGTGACCAGTTACAACTAAAGGGCAAAACAGTTAATTCAGGTGTTTGAACAGGAGTCCAGATTTATTATGTCTCGGGACTGCATGATCTGTGGACCCTCAGGGACCAAAACACATTGCCGCTAGAAATGCATTTTTTGTAAGTGGGTGACTTTGGAGTTTTTTAATAGTGTGAATAGTTTTTGCAATCTTTTTCATTCATAAACTTTTTATGTAGAGTATGCTAGCTCTGGTAAGCTTGCATTCAGATTATCACAGAATCGAAGTGGTATTGGCTAAATGAGTTATCAGTGAAGTTCAAGATTTCAGACTATTGCCCACACCTCACTCTTACTAAGGAGGGTGTGTGTGTGACAACAGCAATATGAACTATGTGAGTAACATTCTAATACGGTTGACAAGAACACAGGCATTAACCTTGAGCGAATGAACCTCTTCTGGCATTGGTTTCCTTTCACTAAGGTATCTTGCAGAGCCCAAATTCTGATTTTTTGTGACCAGCCAAAGATCCCACGTGTTAAGGTAAGACCAGGGCCCGTGTCTCTTGGCAGCTGGTCCTTGGCTTTGTCTCTTACAGGGTGCACGGAGACCAGCCATCTGGAGCCCATTTTCCTCAAACCAGAGCTTCCCCTTCTCTCAAAGATTACAACTGGGGCTAGCCATTTTCTGCCTCTTCCTCCTCTAATTTTAAATAGACACCATATTCTTCTCTGCTGGGACCAACTTATCATGTATTGCTGCTCTGCACCTGTGCAAACAGCTGCTGTGTTTTCCATCATAAAAACAGCTGCCTTTTGGCAGGAAAGCACAGAACTGTACTCGGTAGCTGTACCTTCATCCAGTGCTCAGTCATTTAGATGTGCTTAACCTGAGATACCGGAGCGTCTTGGAATTCCTTTTTTTGTTGTTTTGTTTTTTTGTTAATCCTCACCTGAGGATATTTTTCCATTTGTTTTTGGGGACAGTGGAAGAGAAAGGGAAAGAGAGAAACATCGATTGGTTGCCTCCTGCACCAGCCCTGACTAGGGCCTGGACCAGGGAGGAGCCTGCCACCAAGGTACATGCCTTTGACCAGAATCGAATCCGGGACCCTTTGGTCTGCAGGCTGATGCTCTAGTCACTGAGCCAAATCGGCCAGGGCTGGAATTCCTAATAAGGGCTTTTGCGGTCATTGCTCAGTAAAAGGTCTTCCTTTCATTTCTTTTGTGATTACAGGTCAAAAACCTTTAAATGTAGCAGATTACATTTTAAAATCTTTTTACAAAAGAAAGTAAATTGTGCCAAGATAGATTCCTAGCCCCCACAGATAACCAACCACTAATTAAAGTTTTGATGTCAAGTTTTGCCCATATTTTGTAGATCAACGTGTACTTTGTGTTAGTGTGTAAATCAAGGTAAAATCCTGTGTATTTTTAAGTCGACAGTTCCTACTAAATCGACTTAATCCAGTTTTAGCTAACTAGTGGCCCGGTGCACGAAATTCGTGCACATTAAAAGGGGATTAATTAGAGGAAATAATTTAATATTGTTATTTGCCCTTTCTCTATAATAGAAATGTCAGAGATGAAAGAAAATTAGTAAAATGTATATGAAAACCTTCCTCCTGTCAGAGTCTGGGGCGCACCACGGGATCCAGAGTCAAGTCCCCGCCCACCCACATGCACATCAAAATCATGTGAGACCTAGACCCTGCCGCCCCTCCCCGCATTGGGCGAGATCTAGACCTGGCCAGTCCCACCCTTGTCAAGCCCCGCTGAGCAGGGGGCGTAGCCTCAGGTCCCCTGGCCCGGCACCAGGACGGGGGGCATGGCCTGAGGTTCCCCAGTCCATACCAGGGTAGGGGGCGTGCCTTGAGGTCCCCCGTCAAGCCCTGCTGGGTGGGAGGCATGGCCTGAGGTCCTCCATCAAGCCCTGCCAGGCGGGGGGGTGCAGCCTCAGGTCCCCCATCAAGCCCCACCGGCAAAGGGGCGCAGCCTCAGGTCCCCCGTCAAGCCCTGGTGGGCGGGGGGCACAGCCTGAGTTCCCCTGACCCAGCACTGGGGGTGCACCTTGAGGTCCCCTGTCAAGCCCTGCTGGGTGGGGGGCATGGCCTGAGGTTCCCCCGTCAAGCCCCGCCGGGCGGGGGTGCAGTCTGAGGTTCCCCAGCCTGGTGCTGCGGTGGGAGGTGTGGCCTGAAGTCCTCTGTCAAGCCCCACCTGGTGGGGGGCGAGGCCTGAGTTCCCCCAGCCTGGCACTGGGGCTGGGGAGCAGCCTGAGGTCCCCTAGCCCAGCACCAGGACGGGAAGCGCACCTTGAGGTCCCCCATCAAGCCCCGCCGGGCAGGGGGCATGCCTCAGGTCCCCTGGCCTGGCGCTGGGGCGGGGGGCGCGGCCTGAGGCCCCCCAGCCTGATGCCAGGGTGGGGGGGCACGGTCTGAGGTCCCCTGTCAAGCCTCACGGGGGTGAGGGAGGGCGCAGCCTCAGGTCCCTGCTGATTGCTCGTTAAGGCTCTTTATGGGAACTTGGCCTCAGCTGTGGGTGCAGCCATCTTTGTGACGGAGTGATGGTCAATTAGCACAGTGGTCAGCAAACTCATTAGTCAACAGAGCCAAATATCAACAGTACAACAATTGAAATTTCTTTTGAGAGCCAAATTTTTTAAACTTAAACTTCTTTTAACGCTGCTTCTTCAAAATAGACTCGCCCAGGCCGTGGTATTTTGTGGAAGAGCCACACTCAAGGGGCCAAAGAACTGCATGTGGCTCGCGAGCCGCAGTTTGCTGACCACTGAATTAGCATATTCCCTCTTACTAGATAGGATGAGTTGACAAAGCAGGGAAGTGCACATACTGATGTCCTCCTGCCTCTAAAATTAAGTCAGGTGAGAGGTGAAAGCCCTTTCATGGTTGCACACAACCTCAGCTTTGCATTTCTGCACCTCGTCCTTGTCTGGTTTTTACTCAGTGGGGAAAGAAGTCCCTTTCTTCACGAATAAATTACAGGCATTCCACCTCGGCCAGAGTTGATGTGCGTGAAGCACGCTAAGGATAAAGCCGGTCACAGCTGACTTCCACTGTGTTGTGGGAGCTGAGAGAAAGATGGGGAAACCCTGCTCCAAATATAAGCATGCCATTCATGTTAGTGAGCCCCTGAATGCAGAAATTTATTTTTAAAAATACATGAAAAGGTTGGGAAGGACAGTGGACCATCTTGCTGGATGGCTGGTGTGGGGAAAGGACCTGAGCTCAGGTCAACCAGGTTTCCCGCAAAGCAGATCATCTGCCAGGTGTCCAGTTACAAGATAGTTTTTGAGGTTTTGAAAGATGTCCCCAAGTGCTCCGTGGGTTCCACCAGTGGGCACTCTTTAGAAACTGGTGTGCTGTCTCCCTGGAGGCTTAGAGGCCTGGAGTCGCCCTCACGGGCTGGACTCAGTTTCCCCTGGAAGGTTTTCATCTGGGCAGCCATTCAGGGCATGCTCCTGGAGCTCGGGCCCTGACACCCTTCCCTTCCTGAGCGTCGCCTGCAGCCTCCCAAGTGCCAATGTGGAAGCCTGAGATAAATAATAGTCTTGCGGCAGCTTAGCAGTCAGCTGAACTACACAAATAAGCTTATTGACCTGATTTAGCTCGGGGAGGGACGACAAGTGGAGTCTAATGTGATTCTTAAAGCCTGTCCTTTCCCTGCAGCCTCTTCAGACCTGCAAGGACAGCCGCCTGGTTACGTGATGCTTGTGGGCACTGTTTCATGGGGAGAAGGGGAGGAGGATGGAGCGATAGAAGAATGAGGTGCTGGTGGCACGGGCACCAACAATTGCTTTCTGTGCCACTTGGTGGCACCAATTCCATAGGTTTTCTGTCCTCAGCATAGTCCTTGTCAAGAGATTGTGGGACCCCTGTTTGCATGGATTCTCTCTGCCTAAAACAAGGAAGCTGTTCTATAGATGGGCAATGATGACAAGCCCTCTCCAGGGACCTGTCAAGTTTATGCACAGGGACTCCAGGAAGTAGCCTGTGGCCCTCTGCTGGTGCTATTAGACACCCAGGGCGTAGCCAGGTGTCCACGACCACCCCTTCCTTCCGCCTCCCATTCACCACACGAAGAGAAGGGTAGGTCCCTTGACCATTCTTGCCCAGGTGAAGGAAAGCTCTCGTGCCGTGCTTACAATGTGCCACGCTGCAATGCATGATCACTTTAAACCGCACCCTCTCCTGAGGCAGGTGTCCTTTCGCATTTTAATTTCAGAGGAAGGCTCCGATGCATGTGTTAAATCTTGCTCGAGGTTGCAACAGGAGATGGGGACCCACATGCAAACTTCAGAGCTCTTGAGGTACATGTAGGCAGGCCCAGTGGGCAGTTGCCTCTTCACACTGTGATTGACAGTGACCATCTGCCAATCATTTTCTGTGGGCAGGTGCTGAGCCAAAGGCTTCTTATTTAATCCCACTAGCCATTCTTAGGAGGTAGGTAGGTCTTTTTATCCGCATTTCAAGGAAACAAACTCATCCATATATTGCATTGTGTGTTTACCACCCAAAGTCAAGTTGTCTTCTGTCTCCATATATTTGACACCTGAAGACATTCTTGATTGTCACCAGTGTGCTATTGGCATCCTGTGGATAGATGGCAAGCATGCTACTCAGTATCCTATGGTGCACAGGACCCCCTTCAAAATGAATTATGTAGCCCCAAATGTCCCTAGTGCCGAGGTGGAGAAACCCGGGGTTAAACTCGGTTACCCTTGAATAGCAGTGGCACTGAATTACTAGCCCGTCATTCATTCAGCAAGTTTTTACTTAGCACTTGCTGGGTGCTGGGTGCTGGGAGATAACGAACTGAAAGGTGGCCTTCTGGAATTTAAATGGCATCTACTCAGTGGCTGTACCACTAGACGTTCCCACCAGCAATGTATGAGGATTCCAGTTTCCCCACGTCCTCACCAACACTTGTTATTGTCCGTCTTTTTTATTGTAGCCATCCTAGTGGTCATGAAGTGGTATTTCATAGTGGCTTTGACTTGCATATTTCTGATGGCTAGTGCTGTTGAGCATTCGCATATTCATTGGCTGTTTGTATGTTTTCTTTGGAGAGATGTCTATCCTAATCCTTTGCCATTTTTAAATTGCGTTGCCTTTTTTGTTGAATTATTAGGGTTCTTTATGTATCTTGGATAGAAGCACCTTATTAGATATATGGTTTGCAAATGTGTTCTTCCATTCTGTGGGTTGTTATTTCCCTTTCTTGACAGTGTTCTTTGAATCATAAAAGTTAAATTTGTATGAAGGTCAGCTTATCTAATTTTTCTTTGGTTTCTGTGCTTTTGGTGTCATATCTAATACCACTTGGAATGGCTGTAATATAAGGAGATAATTATTTGATTGTACATTGCTTAGAGCTCTTTGTTTCAGACATCTTTGGCACCTTCCTCCCCACCACCACTGATATCTTTATCCTGGGAACATCTGGAATTAGACCAGGAGTCATTTGCAAATTTTGTCAGATCCCTGTAGCCTTTAGAAACACGCCATGTAGATGCCTCTGTTTCCCCAACATGGATGAGTTTAAAAGTGCTCACACCTCTGCGCGTAATTGACAAGGTGCACAAGTGTCCCAGTACCACAGCTTCAGGTGCCTTCTGTCCTTGTCATTTCACTGTCAACAGTTGCACTGCAACCTTGCAGGACCACGTCGCCATCTGCTGGCAACGACGGGAAGGTGCAGTGCCAGGAACGAAGATTCTGCAGGTATTCTTTTCCTTTTTTTACTTTTCATGACAGATGGTCAAGTCCTGCTAATTCTTTCCATTCTGGCCTACTCTTGTTGCTTCGAAAAGTCTTTCCCCTTTGGAGCCAGTGTTTAAATATTAAGCCACTTACTAAAACTGAATCTCTTTCTACAAGGCAAGGAAACGTGTGGTTCTTGTTCCACGGGCAACTCCTGGTACATGAAAACTGTCATCCTGGAGAGGAAAGGAAAATGGATACAGGTCGTTTCATGTGTCGTATTGGTATTGTATGGCCTCTGGTCTCCGGAACCTCCGCTGGGGTATCATTACACCTGCACCTCCCAGCCCGCCCAGGGAAATGTATTGTGATGAGAGAATGCGGCCCCAGAAAGATAAGTGACGGAACTTTGTTTTCTAGAACTGCATGCACAACAGCTTTGTATTTTTTTAATGAGTGATAGAACAGTCAGGGTGTGACATCATTAGTACCTAGCATAATGTCTTACACTCTGTTTTAATAAGCATTTATTAAATGGCCCTGGCTCCATAGCTCAGTTGGTTAGAGTGTCGTCCCGCTATGCCAAGGTTGTGAGTTCGATCCCTGGTCAGGGCATATACAAGAATCAACCAATGAGTTCATGAATAAGTGGAGCAACAAATGGATGTTTCTCTCTCTCTCTCAAATTTTTTAAAAAGGAAATAAAGTATATATTGAATGAATGAAAAAAGTAACTTCTGTGTCCTGATGACTCCTAACCCCCTTTTCTTTATATCACACTTGGATGCTTCTCCTGTCCTAAATAAATATTTTTTAATATTTATAATGTGCAGTGAGAGAACATGTCTCTATAACTTTTTGTCTTTAATAAAATGAGTCAAAATGTGATTTTAAAATAATGTGCGGAAAAACATGGACAGGAATGTTCACAGCAGCATCATTCACAACAGCCAAAAAGTGGAAACAAACCAGATGCCCATCAAAAGATGATGGATCAACAAAATGTGGCCCATCACACAGTGGGATATAATTCGGCCGTGAAAAGGAATGAAGTACCAGTGTATGGCACAACATGGATGCCCTGAAAACATGATGCTCAGTGAAAGAAGCCAGACACAGAGGCCACATCCTAGATAATAAAAGGCTAATATGCAAATCGACCGAACAGTGAAACAACTGGTTGCTATGACGTGCACTGACCACCAGGGGGCAGACACTCAATGCAGAAGCTGTCCCCTGGTGATCAGTATGCTCCCACAGGGGGAGCACTGCTTAGCCAAAAGCTGGGCTGATGGCTGGTGAGCGCAGTGGTGGTGGCAGAGCTTCTCCCGCCTCCCCAACAGCACTAAGAATGTCCGACTGCCGTTAGTCAGACATCCCCCGAGGGCTCCTGGACTGCGAGAGAGCGCAGGCTGGGCTGAGGGACTCCCCCACCTCACCAGTGCATGAGTCTCATGCACTGGGCCTCTAGTATTATATTATTCTATTTTTATGAAATGTCCAGAATAGGCAAATCTATAAAGACAGAAGGCAGATTAATAGTTTCACTACTTACTAGTAACTCTGTTGTCCTAGCTCAGGAATAGCCACAGACAACATGTACACAAATGGGCATGGCCGTGTTACAATAAAACTTTATTTACATGAACAAATCGAGGACTGGATTCAGCTGTGGGCCTTAATTGCTCATACTGGTTTTTTTTGTGTTGTTTTTTTGGTTAGTGTGGTGCCTTTTTTAGAGACTTAAGTGCTAGAAAAACTGGAGTCTTTTCCTCAGTGGTCCTGGGAAGGTTGCAGAAAACAATGAAAAGCCGCCTTTAGAGAAGGACTGCAACCAAGTGGCAGCAACAGGAACGGGAGTTTTAATCCTGCAGCAGATGCTGAGAGGTGAAGATTATGCTCTCTTCCCAGTGCCCCTCAGTGGAAGGCTGGGTGTTTTAATTAGCTAATGTTGGCAAATTGCTTTGAAGAAAATTGTAAAATGTTTCGTGCTACAAGTGCCAAGAATCCTAATTAGCTTTCCTTAAAGATACCACCTGGAAATGTGATATTTTGTTGCTTGAGGTCCAAGCCAGCCAGAATAACCTGCAGATCGAAAACCGGTTTTTAAGCAAACATAACAATATAAATGGATCTCGGCAATCGACGTCACATTTTCTTCCTTCTGTCTAATCTGATTCCTAGCAGCTTGGATATTAAACCCCGCAAATGGAGGTTGTTTTTCTGTTTTTTTGTGTTTTTTTCTTTTTTCTTTTCTGCAAGAGCCTGATGGCAACAGGGCCATGAAACAAATTAACCCATCCATTTGTTGCCGCTGCCGCTGCCTCTTGGATTGTTAGCTTGTGTACGGGAGGCCCTGCCCCGGCGTGTCAAGGTTACAGGGAGGCGGCGGCTGGCAGCCACTCAATCATCCAGCAGGGCTGGCTCTCAGGTAGCGCCGTCCGCCGTCCGGGAGAGAGGTGTGCATGCTCTGTCGCGCTGAACAGCTGGATAATGAATTTGCTCTCCGACATTCTTGTTTCATGTGGTGGCAGCGGCGACAGCAGCAGCATCTGATCTGTGTCACTGGCAGAAGCAAGTGAGATGTAGTTAATATGGACCTTAGCTGCCGACGTGCACTGGTTTGGAATCTCCAGGCTCTGGTGAAGTCCCTGCTAAATTGGCGGGCCAGGCCCTGGGGGAGAGGAGGCCGCAGGGGTTAGGGGTGGGCCAGGATCCCTCAGCCTCCTCACTGGTGACATTTGGGGCCAGATGATTATTTGTGACAGGAGTCGGGGGCACAGCGAGGCGGGTGGAGGCTGTTCTGCGTACGGTGGGATGTTGAGCAGCGTCCCTGGCCTCTGCCCTCTGGAGCAGCACTCTCCCACGGGGGTCAGTGTTTTTTCGGGAGGCACTTGGAGCAGGGACCGGGCTGCATTCTTGATTCCTCTCTGTGTCCCACACCCACATCTAATCCATTAGCAAATCCCAAAGGCTTGCCTTGACGGCACGCTCTGACCAGACCACTTCTTGCCACCCTACCGCTCCTGCTCTCGTTCAAGCCCCATCCACATATGGTGGGTACAGTGTGGCCCATGCACACAATGGGGTATGATTCGGCCGTGTAAAGGAATGAAGTACTAGTGCATGGTACAACGTGATGCTCAGTGAAAGAAGCCAGGCACAGAGGCCACATATTATATGATTCCATTTATGTGAAATGTCCGGAATAGGAAAATCTATAGAGACAGAAGACAGATTAATAGTTGCCACTGCTTACTCTTTGTCATAGCTCAGGAGCAGTCACAGACAATATGTACACCAAACATGTCAAACTCAAAGTCTAACAAATAAATGAGGCATGCGGCCCATGGGCCACGAGTTTGACATGCTTGCTGTACACAAATGGGATGGCTGTGTTACAATAAAACTTTATTTACACAAACAGGTCGAGGACTGGATTCAGTTGTGGGCCATAGTTTGCTGACCTCTGGCTTAGTGAACTAGCCTTAATTGCTCAGATTAAGCATCTGTCTAGATCAGTGGTCGGCAAACCGTGGCTCGCGAGCCACATGCGGCTCTTGAGCCCCTTGAGTGTGGCTCTTCCACGAAATACCACGAAATACCACGTGCAGATGCGCACGTACAGTGCGATTGAAGGAGTACCCTAATTAAGTTAATAACAATGTACCTACCTATATAGTTTAAGTTTAAAAAATTTGGCTCTCAAAAGAAATTTCAATCGTTGTACTGTTGATATTTGGCTCTGTTGACTAATGAGTTTGCCGACCACTGGTCTAGATCAAGCATGTCAAACTCAAAGGCTAACACAGGCCAAATAAACAGGGCCGTGAGTTTGACGTGCTTGATCTAGATGATGCCAGCAGCCTTCCCCTGTCCCCCTGACCCCCTGGGCTTCCCACAGGCCCATGCAGCCGCCAGAGGGTCCCGTTGAAAGGGGAAGTGAGAGCATCGCATGTCCAGGGCACTCAGGCTGAAATCCCCAGGTCTGCCAGGTGCCGGCCTCTGTGCCTGTCCCTTCTGCCACAGACGTCCTTCCCTCCCCTTGGCTCTCTGCTCACGTGTCCCTCTCCAGAGGCCTTTCCTGACCCCTACATTGAAGAGCACACATCTGTCTTCTCTGGCTCAGGGGCCCTCAGCCTCGCACTGAGTCACATTTAGGGACACATGATTCTATGTGGTGGGCTGTCCTGTGCATTGAGCAGCATCCCTGGCCTGTCCCCACCAGATAACAATGGTGCCCTCCCACCCAATGGTGACAACAGGTGTGTCCCTGGAGGGCAGCGTTGCCCTGGCTGAGACCCACAGTTTCCTCAGGGCACTCTGACAGCACAGGTGTCTTACCTGTTTGTCTCCTTCACTGGGATATCACTGTTATGGAAGCAGGGACTTGGATTTGTCCCCTACTGCATTTTCAGGGAAGAAATAGAGGTTGGTGCATAGTAGATGCTCAGTAAATGCACTGAATGTTATGAACTGCATGCTTCTAAACAACCCGTGGGGCAGTGGGTCATGGAATTGGGGCAGGACTGGCTGGCAGATTGTTTTTTGCTTCTAGACAAATTGAAATGCTGGGCCTTGGACTCCTGTAAGTTCTCTTTTTTTTAATCCTCACCTGAGGATATTTTCCTACTGATTTTTAGAGAGAGTGGAAGGGAGAAAGAGAGACAGAGAGAAACATCGATGTGAGAGAGACACATCGATTGGTTGCCTTTGCACACACCTCAACCAGGGCTGGGGATCCAGCCTGCAACTGAGGTACATGCCCTTGACCGAATTGAACCCGGGCCCTTTCCGTCCGCAGGCCGATGCTCTTTCCACTGAGCCAAACTGGCGAGGGCACCTGCACGTTCTTTAGAGCAGCGGTCGCCAACCGGTGGTCCGAGGACTGGTGGTCGGTGAGATCCGAACGGTTGGCGACCGCTGCTTTAGAGCACAGAGAAGCCTTCAGGAAACCTAGGCCGGGCTTAAAGGGCAGCCCAGGCCCCTCCCGGAAGTGCTTGTTGGGCGGGGCAGGGGCAGAGCCCAGGACGCTGCCTTTCCCACAGACGTGGAGAGACCCTCGGCGCTGGTAAGAGGAAACTGCCCCTCCTGCAAGCCTTTGCAAACGGGAGGGGTTGGGTGGACTGGGGTTTCGCAGAACACTCTAACCTGTGTTTGCGGCGCCTTGAGGATTTTCGCCCTGGCTGCACGTGTCCCCAGAGCTTGGCTGATGCGGTGATGTCTGCCTCTTCTTCATTCCCCCAGCGTCACTGAGACATCGCCTGGACGGCTGCGGTGCAGTGTGGTGAGCCCCAGGAACGGCCGCGCACTGTTGTGGGCCCACGAGCAGAGCGCTTCCTGCCGCTTCCCGTGCTGCTGCTGAGTGCCTGGTGTTTGCCCGGCATTTCTCCACCCTCCACCCTCCACCCCAGCCGAGGCAGAGTCCGGGAAAGTGTAGTGATTCCGATAAAACTGGCTTCAAGCCCAGGCTCTTCCACTCGCTGGGTGACTCCGGGCAAACACTTGGCTAAAACTCAGTTTGCTGGTCTGTACAATGGGTAACACGGAGCTCTCCTTTTTGCCGCGAGGGTTGGATGAGATGAGCAGTGTTCTTCGCCCCGCCTGGCGGAGATGAGCCTTCACGCGAGTTGCTGTTATTCCCTCCTTATCGGCTCTCACTTAGCCGCTCCGCCCCGCCCGTGGCAGGGTTCACCTGCCTCCTCTCTTTTCCTGCAGAGTTTTGCTCCTGCTGCCTCTTCTGTGACTTCTGTCCCAGGCAAGTGGCTCTCCCACCTGACTCTCCCCCCTCCCATCCCGGCAGCATTTCATCTCTCATCACCGTGATTACACCATATTAGCCACCGTGATTGTTCTATGCCTGGGCACCTCATTACTGAAATAAAGTTCACGTTAATGGGAGTCCTGCAGCTAATCCCTCTGCTCACCTCTCCTGAAAATGCATTCCAGTGATTAGCAGGAGAGACATATGCATATATTCATTTGAAAACTGTCCCCCTCAGCCCCCCTCCTCCCTTCCCATCTACCCACAGTCACGCGGAGATGGCGGCCAGGGGGCCTTTCAGCCGCCAGCAGGGGGAGGAGGCACTGCGAAGAGTCTCAGCTGGGGCAGGGCAGGCCTCGGGAGCAGCCAGCTTTTCCCCTGGAAGAAAGAAACCTATCGTTTCCGTTGGTTGGGCGGGTGCAATAAAAAACAAACCAGCCCACAAAACAAAAGGCCTTAGCGGAAGACAGACCCGGAGGTGTGTCTCCCTGTAAGTGTCACTCCCACTTTCTGGCAGTGACACCTTGGCGGAATTGCTTTAACCTTGAAGTGCAGTTTCCTTCTCTGCTGGAGAGGGATGCTAGCCAGCACCGGGATCGCGTCAGAGGGACGGGAGGGGCCGGCGCTGTGCCTCTAACACCTGGGCGGCTCCCTTCCCTCCCCTGGAACCAGAGGTCAGGTGTGTCCAGGGAGCTCCTTGAGGCCCCCCCGCCCCCCCCCCCCCGTGTCAGGCTGGCCTGTTTCCTTTTCCACTCAAGAGCCATCGGCACCCCAGCACAATGAAGACTAATTGCTCAGTGGAGTGTATCATTTATAAGAACTTGGGAGAAAGTCACTCCCCCGGCCCCGGGGGAGTCCGCAGGCCAGCCCGCTTCCGAGCCGCAGACAAACGATCCTCCTCCACGTGACTCAGGGGCAGGGCTCCCAGGGCCACTCAGGTAACCGCAGCTCCTGCCCTGCAGTCCTTGTCCTGATTAAATCGGGGGCGGGGTGGCCCCCCGGCAGCGACCCCTGGGCAGCCACCGAGACCAGGGGGCCGGAGAACAGCAGAAGCAGAGGCAGGCGTAGGGCTGTAATGACAGTCACGGGCGCCCTCACTCACCCTCAGTGTCAAGGAGACATTTTCAAAAAGGTTTGACACAGCATCCTGGCCGAGCCCTTTGCCAAAACGCAAGGTGGAGGCCCCCGGAGTACTTTAAGCCGCTTCTGTTAACAGAGCAGCCCCTATGCATATTATAATCACGCCGCCCCAACTCCCCGTTCAGCAGCTGTTCCCACAAAGAGGGACAATGGCCCAGCCCCACCCCTCCGAGAGCCGGTTTCAGTCTTGTCTTTGCCAGTGCCAATCCTTTGATCAGTTTTCACTCAGGATCTGGAGGGCATGTTACAAAGTGCTTTGGGCTGGCTGCCAGCAGGCGCCTCACTGGAGCATGACAGGGGCCCGCGTGTCAGTGTTGGGAGAGAGAGCTCACAGGATGCCTTTTAAAAAGTAATTATATTTGAATTTTAAAAGCGATCTTCATATATGTTAGTGGATTCATTTATATGGAAAACTATTCTGGGTCCTCCATCCTTTTAATATTTGATGTTGCGTCAGCTTCCTTCACTGTTGGGATGAGCATTCTGTGGCTTCTTGGGGACTCTCTGGACTCTCGGGTTCAGGGCAAACAATAAGAGGGCTCGATGCTGTCATTTCTTTCCCAGTCCTCCTCTGGCCCCTTCCTCGGGCACCTCCGCCATGTGCTTTGTTGCTAAATAGATTGTAGAGGATTTGAGGGGCAAGGTGGGACATCGGGGCGGGGGAGACAAAATAAATTTGGTTTGTTGGAGGTGGTAGCAGTAACAATATCATTTATTTCATTTTTTTTATTGTGCAATGAAATATACAAAACATAATTTACCATTTTAACTGTTTTTGATGTACAGTTCAGTGTCATTAACTACACTCCTATTATTGTGCAGCCCTCACCATTACCCATCCACAAACCCTTTTCATTTTCCAGAATGGAAACTGTCCCATTAAATACGAACTCCCCATCCCCCCCCCACCCCCGCACCAGCCCTTGGTAACCAGCCTTCTAGTCTCTGTCTCTATGAGTTTAATTACTCTACTCTAGGGACCGCATATACTGTGGGATCCTACAGTATTTCTCCCTTGGTGTCTGATTTCTTTCACTTAGCATAATGTCCTCCAGGTTCCTTCATGTTGCAGCACGAATGTCAGAACTCCCTTCCTGTTTATGGCTGAGTAATATTCTATTTATGGATAGAACACGTTGGTTTACACATTCATCTGTTGATGGACATTTGGATTATCTACCATTTACTGAATCTTACTGCTTGCAGCCAGCCATGTTGGGCGTTTACCTGCATACAAACATCTAATTCAGTTCTCGCCAATGCCATTATATGTGTGAGGAAAGGAAGCCTGGGGAGATGAGGGCCATGTTGGGCTCACCTGCTATTAATTAGTGGAGCTGAAGTTTGGTTTTAGAGCTGTCAGACTCTAAAACGATCCTTCTCAGATGTTCCAGGATTGCTTAGGGCAGTGGTCGGCAAACTCATTAGTCAAAAGAGCCAAATATCAACAGTACAACGATTGAAATTTCTTTTGAGAGCCAAATTTTTTAAACTTAAACTTCTTCTAACGCCACTTCTTCAAAATAGACTCGCCCAGGCCATGGTATTTTGTGGAAGAGCCACACTCAAGGGGCCAAAGAGCCGCATGTGGCTCGGCAGCCACAGTTTGCCGACCACGGGCTTAGGGGAATCTGTTAAATATAAAGACTCCCGGGCCTTGTCCTGAGCTACTGGGGTTCGGAAGGTCAGGAGTGGTGTCCGGGGGTTTGTAGCTTAACAAATACCCACTCCAGCGGAGGCTATCGAACCTGAGCTTGCTCAACGTGCTGTCAAGTCGGGTTTTGACTCCTGTCCTGTGTGACCTGGTTCCTCAGGGCACTGGAGGCAGCTTCCCGGGAAACATTTTAAGATTTAAAAGAACTTTCCCGGTAAAGAGAGTTCATACACAGGAGCGGGTGGAGGGCCTGCAGTTTGGGCTGTCTGCTCGCCACGGAGCTCCTTAGCAGCCCAAGCAAAGAGTGAAACTGGATCAGCCGCAGATGTTTCCAGCTCATAATGTAAACCATACCACCAGAAGCACGGCTATTGGGCGCACTTTGCTCTGGAGGCTCCTCATTGACAAGACCCAGTGCTTTCACGGGAAATAGAAATGCCCCCAAGTCAATAGTCAGGACCATCACAGGGCTGTGTCTTCAGGACGAGCCCAGGTGCCTTGCCAGCACCTGTTGGGTGGAAACAGAGCTGGAGAAGCCTGCACCGAGCTGGCTTCTCGTTTTCTGCAGGGGTGTGACAGCGTTCCGAGACAGGTCCCCTCGCTCCTTGTTAGATGGCCGGCCTTCGTCAGCCGCTCCGTTCTCCCCAGTCCCTCTCCCGTGCCTGCAAGTCCCCCTGCCCCGGAGAGAAGAGCCCAGCAGGGGCCTCTGCTTTAATGACTAGATGCTTGTCTTTAAACTTTGCAAAGCCCTCGGCCTCCAACCAGTGGCCACTTCGGCCCTTCTTCCTCCGGCATGCAAGAAAAGCTGCTGTCTGGTTGAGTGAGCTCTGCTATAAATCAAAGTGTCACCACTTAGCCAGTAGAAGTGATTTAATTAATCCGCTGTGTTGTCCCCAGAGCATCACTCCACCTGACTGCTAATCAACTCCCATCAGCAGGAGGAAAATGCAGGCCCCCTCTTTCTGAGCCGCATTGCACGAGATGAAGGAGGAGAGGGAGGGGGAGAAAAAGTTAATTGCGGCAGGGAGCTCAAACTGTCACGAGAAGAAAGTCTCTTGTCTGGCATCTGCCTCTTTACACACTGTCGTCCCCGTCTCGGGTGAGCTGCGGGAGAGGGCCACGTTCTGGTGATATTAATATAGACATTATCTATTGTCCATATCTATTTATCAGAAATAATATCTTGCCTGGAAACCCATGACAGCTGGCATATTGCAAAAAAGGAACCGTTCTTTTATCATGCACCCAGTATTGAGACCTTAAAAAAGACAAACAAAACCCCCACCAACCCTTCTTTGGTGATCTGATTAGACTGTGAGTTTGTGTGTCGATGTCTCGGGTGCCGGACATTGTTGAGCGATGACCACGCCAATTTCTGTCACGTTTCGGCAAAATGAATGCAAGCCATTTCTCTGCAGTGTAATCAGGCAGATCTGGTTAATGCTATGCTGCGTTGAAGGTGAAACAAGCTCTTGTCATGAGAATTCCTGGCCCAGGTTACTAGAAAGCTTCTTTAAGAGCCTCAGTTTTCCTCGAGTCTCATCATGAATCGCACCTAGTGCGGCTCCATTTTATAGATAGGAGAAACTGAGGCAAGCAGGTCAGGGAAATCTCCAGAAAGTTGCAGAAAATGTTCTGAAACTGGGATCCATCCCTTGTGGGGGAGAGGGGGCCCCAAAATTCCATTTTAAAGGCATGGGCTTATCTGGAATTGTGTTCTTTTCTGGTGAGTATTTCTATTATGAAAAGAAACTTATTGAAAGTCTCTTTAGTGGGATGAAGACCAGAAAATCTTTTATCTGATCCAGAAAAATGACATCTTGCACCGATTATACATGAACTTCGTTTCCCCCCACTAGAGGTAGCCCCACCACACCCCCCAGGCAGAGTGGAGCTCCTGCCCTAGCCGTGAGTCACCCGGCTCTAAAGAAGGGTTGGGGGCCGCGTACGCCTGCCCAGAGCATGGTCTCGGCGCAGACGAGCCTGGGAGCAGAGCCTCTGTTCCCCGCAAGGTGATGGACGTGCCTGCACAGGGAAGATTGCCCCGAGTCTAATTCCACTAATTCCCAGTACCCACAGCCTGCAAGGACTTTCGGGCCACTTCCACTCATGGCCTCTTCTGTGCATAATGACTGCTGGGCCGGGGCCACCTCTAGAATTCGGGATGGACGACAGGGTGAGTGACAGAGTGCTTCTCCATTATTAAGTTGAAATCTGGTTAAAATGGATATGCAGGGCAGCCTTAAAGGGAAAGAGCCATCCGAAGAGAGCCTGGGCCCCCTAAACTCCTGTGCAGATCTGGTGAGCTGCCGAGGTGCGTGTGGTTTGTCCAACACTAGGGGGCAGTACCACCTCCTCCCCCGCCTTACGTGGCTGCTCTCGGAGCAGCTTTCCTCCTGCCTGGAGGTAGTACATGGGCTGCCTGTGCAAAGGCAGGCGGAGAGCAGCTGGCTTTCCCCAAACGTAAGCTCACAGGCACCCAAAGGGAGAGGGCCCCTCCTTGCAGGGGGAAGCCCTGCCCCTGTCTGTTGCTGGGGGTAGTATAAAAAGGGCAGGGATTGCAGCCACACGGAACTGGGGGGAATTCTGACTGTGCTACTGCCTGTCTGCCTGTGTCTCTCTGGACTCAGTTTGCTTATCTACAAAGTGGGAATACCCATCTCACAGAACGAACCAGGACGAAATAAGGTCATCTATATACAAGCCGCCTGCACAACACCAGACACCACATTCTTCGTGCCTTTCACCAGCCCTATCATCTGTGCCAAAAAAACACTTGATTTGGCCCAGCCGGCGTAGCTCAGTGGTTGAGCATCGACCTGTGAATCAGGAGATTGGGGTTTGATTCTCAGTCAGGGCACATGCCAGGGTTACAGGCTCGATCCCCAGTGTGGGATGTGCAGGAGTCAGCTGATCAATGATTCTTTCTTATCACTGATGCTTCTATCTCTCCCTCTCCCTTCCTCTCTGAAATCAATAAAAATGTATTTATTAAAAATATTTGATTTGATAGTAGAGACCTGTGTCCCACAGTTATGCAAAACCCCCAAACCTGCCATACCTCCCTCCCGCCCAGGCAGGCCATAGAGAATGCCCGACCCCGAGCTCTGGGCTCTGGACCCACCCTCTCCCCCACAACAGGCTCCTACAGACACAGCAAAGCACTGTTCCCACGCCAACCGCTCACGTCAGGGTTTCCGCTACGGCCACGGAACCGCACTCCGGGCTGCCCTTGGGCATGTCGGGCCGGCCAGGGAGCCCTTTATTGTTTAGGTTCAGACACAGTTTAGAAACATCTGTTCTGACATCTGCTGGGGTCTCAGACAGGAAGAGAGTGGAGTTGATATTTCTCAGGTGCTGCTGCCTTAGTGCCTCTGTAATCGGAAAGCTAAATGGGCCCCTCCTCTCCACGGCGTCATCAAGTCACCAACGTTTGATTGGAAGAGAAGGCAGCGATATTGTTCCCAGCCGTTACATTGTACGCAAACAGGTAAGTTAAAGGGAAGTCTCATAAGTGAGAAATGGCCAAGGATTATGGAACCTAAGGCAAAGATCTGGGTGACTTAGATCTTAGACAACAAACCAGCCACTGGGACTAGACGGCAGCGCTTTTCTGCTTCCTTGAACTGGAGGCATCGATTCTTTTCTTTTTTTTCAACTAATGCCCTTCTCAAGATGAAGGTGATAAAGTTGGTGCCCAAAGTTCACTGAGGGGGCATTTGCTCAAGAAACATTTGCTGAGCACCTGCTACCTGCATCTCTTGCATCTGTACTAAGTGGTAAATAAGACACGCTCCAGGCCCTGTCACGTGATTGTCACACAGCGTGGCGAGTGCCACCCGGGGAAAGTGAATTAATGAGAGGGGAATGCCGAGGGAGTCGGGGGCCTTCCTGAAAAGTCTGCCAGGTGGAAAAGGAGGAAGGTCCGGAGCAGAAGGAGGAGCTTCTACAAAGACCAGGAGAGGTAACACGTGCTGAGCCATGGAACGGCACCATCTGATTACCATGTGCCATCCCGTATACCTGTGGTCGGCAAACTGCGGCTCGCGAGCCACATGCGGCTCTTTGGCCCCTTGAGTGTGGCTCTTCCACAAAATACCACGGCCTGGGCGAGTCTATTTTGAAGAAGTGGCGTTAGAAGAAGTTTAAGTTTAAAAAATTTGGCTCTCAAAAGAAATTTCAATCGTTGTCCTGTTGATATTTGGCTCTGTTGACTAATGAGTTGCCGACCACTGCCGTATACCAAATAGGGTGCTCACTGCTCGAAGGTACCCCATCTCATTGAAGTCTCCAACGTCCTGCAGAAAGTAGGGGGTGTTATCCCTGTTATTCAGATGATTGCTGGGTGAGTCTGCATTGCTCGGCCAAGGTCAAGGCTAACGAGTGGAGAACTGAGATTTCCCCCCAGGCCATCTACCATCCCCCGGCCTCCTGTGCACCACCTGCTTGGTATGGCTGCGATGCAGAAGATGGAGTTGGAGAGGTGGAGGGGAGAGATTGCAAAGGACCTCTCACACTGTTACGGAGTTTGGGCTTTTCCCTGTAGGCGGCGGGAGGCCAGCGGAGGTTTTTAAGTGGATATTGATTCCGTTACCGATGGGAGGTGGATGGGAGGGATGCTGTGTCGGACCGCAGCCTGGAACCCTGTTGAGTGCTGCCCACCCAGCTAGCTTAGCTCCCTGTAGGCCCACTGTGCAGGGAGGGCGGGCCTGTCCGGCCAGGTGGAAAGGGAGTCTTTTCTTTATTTTATTTTGGGGGGCTTGGACATGCTTTATTTGTTTGTTTGTTTTGCTATAAAGCTCATCTAAGCATATAAGTTAAAAAAAATTAAATGGCATGCAAAGAGAAATGAAAGTAAAAGTCTCCTTCCAACTCATGTCACTCCCCCGATGTAACCACTGTTAGCAATTTCTTGTATAGAAGGTTTCTGTTCATATATGAGGATGTATGTGGACAACCTTCTTTATTAATTTTATCTATTTTTGACTGGTGAATACATGCACATGGTTCAACATTCCACAGGGTTTTACAGTGAAAAATCTCCGTCCCACTGCCGCCCCCATGGCTCCGTTCCCTCCCAATGTCACCATTTGCTTGTGTTTATACAGAGAAATGCACATGCAGACTAATACTCACACGTGTTCTTTCTCTTTTTCTTTTAAATACAAAGCGATATACTAGTAGCATGTTATCTGCACTGTTGAATTTCTTGCTCTTTTGTTTCATAATAATAATTTTTAAAAATTTATTGATTGATTTTTAGAGAGAGAATGGGAGACAGAGGGAGAGAGAAACATCCATTTGTTGTCCTACTTATTTTATGCATTCATTGGTTGCTTCTTTTATGTTCCCTGATCTTGGCTCAAACTCATAACCTTGGTGTATCAGGAAGATGCTCTAACCAACTGAGCTACCCGGCCAGGGCTCATAGTAATAATTTTAAAAACTCAGTTATTTAGATAGTGCTTGCCAGGTACCATGAACTCTTCTAAGCGTTACCTATGCGTTAACCCATTTAATCCTATAATGGGGGCGCTGTGTTTAGTCTCCATTCACCAGAGAGGAAACTGAGGCACAGAGAGATTGAGTGACGTTCCCAAGGTCATTGAGTTCCTGACATCGGGCTGGAACTGAGGGAGGCAGGAGAGGAGGTGCCACTGCCCGTCAAGGCCGGTCTGATGACGCTCCTGCCTTGCCTTCCTTTTTCCTTTCCTATCAGGTGTCTTGGGGATCTTTTCAGATTAGCGTATGCTGCTGTCTACCTAATTTTAGTCACTTGGTCATCTGCCTGTTGATGGATATTTGGGCTGTGTCTAACGCCTTCTTACCAATAGTGACGCTGCTGAGGCATCCACGCATGTATGTCTTGGAGTGCTTGAGCAAAAGTATTTGTAGAAGGAATTCCTGGAAGTAGACTCGCTAGTCACAGGGCATGCATACTTTAAATTTAGTGGATGCCGTTAAATTGCACTCCGAACAGCTGCACCATTTCCCCTCCCCCAGGACTGCACGGAAGCGCTGTCCTGACATTCTCACCGCGCTGGGCCCGATCCACCTGTTTAAGCTTCGCCAATCCGACGGCTGAAAAATTGGCTCATTTTAATCCGCCTGCATTATGAGTGCATTTTCTCGTGTGTTTATTGGCCATTTATTTTTCTTTTATGAGCTGTTTCTTTGTGTCCCTTGTACATTTTGTGTTCTGGCTTTGTCTTTTTATAGAGGCAATGGAAGAGCTCTCTGAATACTAAAGAAACGTGTTACAAATATTTTCCAGTTTCTTGTTTGCATTTGTCATTGTTTTCACCATATAGAAGATTTTAATTTTTATGTAGTTGGATCTATCCATTTTTTCTCATGGCTTTTGTTTTGCCTTTTCCTCACCACAATGATATATATTTTTAATGACCAATATTTTTTTCCTTAGTCTTTTCATGGTTTTAATTTTGAAATTGAATGCTAGTCCATTTGGAATTTATTTTGGTGTAAGGAGTGACATAATGGTCCAGCTAATCTCTATCAAAATCCCAGCTGGAATTTTTTGCAAAAATTGACAGGCTGATCCTAAAATGCACGTGGAAATGCCAGGAACCCAGCTAGCCAAAACAATCTTGCAAAAGAACAAAATTTGAGGACTTCTGATTTCAAAACTTACTACAAAACTACCATAGTCCACACAGTGTGGGTCTGGCCTAAGGATACGCATGTAGATCAGTGGGAAGAGTGGACTGTCCAGAAGTACACTTAGGCTCTACAGCAGCGGTTGTCAACCTGTGGGTCGCGACCCACAGGTTGAGAACCGCTAGCAGGGTCGCCTAAGACCATCGGAAAACACAGATATTTACATTACCATTCATAACAGTAGCAAAATTACAGTTATGAAGTAGCAACGAAAATAATTTTATGGTTGGGGGTCACCACAACATGAGGAACTGTATTAAAGGGTTGCGGCATTAGGAAGGTTGAGAACCACTGACTTAGAGGAAAATAGAGGTGTAAATCTCTGTGACCTCGAGTTAGGCAGTGGTTTCTTAGATATGGTACCAAAGAAGAAATAAATTGGACTACATCAAAATAAGAACCTCTGCATTGCAAATGATACTATAAGAAAGTGAAAGACAACTCATAGAATGGGAGGAAATACTTGTGCATCATATATCCGATAAGGGATTTGTATCCCGAATACATAAAAAACGTTCACAACTCTGTTATTAAAAGGCAGCCCAATTGAAAAATTTGCGAAATAGTTGAGTAGACATTTTCCAAAAAAGATATACACATGTCCAATAAGCATACGAAAGGTGTTCAGCATCCTTCACCATGAGGAATATGCAAATGAAGTCCGCAGTGAGAACACACCCGCTGGGACGGCTGTGCTGGCGATGGGCAGTCACCGGTGCTGGGGAGGGAGGGTGGGCAGTCACCGGTGCTGGGGAGGGAGGGTGGGCAGTCACCGGTGCTGGGGAGGGAGGGTGGGCAGTCACCGGTGCTGGGGAGGGAGGGTGGGCAGTCACCGGTGCTGGGGAGGGAGGATGGATGGGCAGTCACCAGTGCTGGGGAGGGAGGGTGGGCAGTCACCGGTGCTGGGGAGGGAGGATGGATGGGCAGTCACCAGTGCTGGGGAGGGAGGATGGATGGGCAGTCACCAGTGCTGGGGAGGGAGGATGGGCAGTCACCAGTGCTGGGGAGGGAGGGTGGGCAGTCACCGGTGCTGGGGAGGGAGGGTGGATGGGCAGTCACCGGTGCTGGGGAGGGAGGATGGATGGGCAGTAACCAGTGCTGGGGAGGGAGGGTGGGCAGTCACCGGTGCTGGGGAGGGAGGGTGGATGGGCAGTCACCGGTGCTGGGGAGGGAGGGTGGATGGGCAGTCACCGGTGCTGGGGAGGGAGGGAGGATGGGCAGTCACCAGTGCTGGGGAGGGAGGATGGGCGGTCACCGGTGCTGGGGAGGGAGGGTGGATGGGCAGTCACCGGTGCTGGGGAGGGAGGGTGGATGGGCAGTCACCAGTGCTGGGGAGGGAGGGTGGGCAGTCACCAGTGCTGGGGAGGGAGGATGGATGGGCAGTCACCAGTGCTGGGGAGGGAGGGTGGGCAGTCACCGGTGCTGGGGAGGGAGGATGGATGGGCAGTCACCAGTGCTGGGGAGGGAGGGTGGGCAGTCACCGGTGCTGGGGAGGGAGGATGGATGGGCAGTCACCAGTGCTGGGGAGGGAGGGTGGGCAGTCACCGGTGCTGGGGAGGGAGGATGGATGGGCAGTCACCAGTGCTGGGGAGGGAGGGTGAGCAGTCACCGGTGCTGGGGAGGGAGGATGGATGGGCAGTCACCAGTGCTGGGGAGGGAGGGTGGGCAGTCACCGGTGCTGGGGAGGGAGGATGGATGGGCAGTCACCAGTGCTGGGGAGGGAGGGTGGGCAGTCACCGGTGCTGGGGAGGGAGGGTGGGCAGTCACCGGTGCTGGGGAGGGAGGGTGGATGGGCAGTCACCGGTGCTGGGGAGGGAGGATGGATGGGCAGTAACCAGTGCTGGGGAGGGAGGGTGGGCAGTCACCGGTGCTGGGGAGGGAGGGTGGATGGGCAGTCACCGGTGCTGGGGAGGGAGGGTGGATGGGCAGTCACCGGTGCTGGGGAGGGAGGGAGGATGGGCAGTCACCAGTGCTGGGGAGGGAGGGTGGATGGGCAGTCACCAGTGCTGGGGAGGGAGGGTGGGCAGTCACCAGTGCTGGGGAGGGAGGATGGATGGGCAGTCACCAGTGCTGGGGAGGGAGGGTGGGCAGTCACCGGTGCTGGGGAGGGAGGGTGGGCGGTCACCGGTGCTGGGGAGGGAGGGTGGGCGGTCACCGGTGCTGGGGAGGGAGGGTGGGCAGTCACCGGTGCTGGGGAGGGAGGGTGGGCGGTCACCGGTGCTGGGGAGGGAGGGTGGGCAGTCACCGGTGCTGGGGAGGGAGGGTGGGCGGTCACCGGTGCTGGGGAGGGAGGGTGGGCGGTCACCGGTGCTGGGGAGGGAGGGTGGGCAGTCACCGGTGCTGGGGAGGGAGGATGGGCGGTCACCGGTGCTGGGGAGGGAGGGTGGATGGGCAGTCACCAGTGCTGGGGAGGGAGGGTGGGCGGTCACCGAAGCTGGGGAGGGAGGGTGGGCGGTCACCGGTGCTGGGGAGGGAGGGTGGGCGGTCACCGGTGCTGGGGAGGGAGGGTGGGCGGTCACCGGTGCTGGGGAGGGAGGATGGGCGGTCACCGGTGCTGGGGAGGGAGGGTGGGCGGTCACCAGTGCTGGGGAGGGAGGGTGGGCAGTCACCGGTGCTGGGGAGGGAGGATGGATGGGCAGTCACCAGTGCTGGGGAGGGAGGGTGGGCAGTCACCGGTGCTGGGGAGGGAGGGTGGGCAGTCACCGGTGCTGGGGAGGGAGGGTGGATGGGCAGTCACCGGTGCTGGGGAGGGAGGGTGGATGGGCAGTCACCAGTGCTGGGGAGGGAGGGTGGATGGGCAGTCACCGGTGCTGGGGAGGGAGGGAGGATGGGCAGTCACCAGTGCTGGGGAGGGAGGATGGATGGGCAGTCACCAGTGCTGGGGAGGGAGGATGGGCAGTCACCAGTGCTGGGGAGGGAGGGTGGGCAGTCACTGGTGCTGGGGAGGGAGGGTGGATGGGCAGTCACCGGTGCTGGGGAGGGAGGATGGATGGGCAGTCACCAGTGCTGGGGAGGGAGGGTGGGCAGTCACCGGTGCTGGGGAGGGAGGGTGGGCAGTCACCGGTGCTGGGGAGGGAGGGTGGATGGGCAGTCACCGGTGCTGGGGAGGGAGGGTGGATGGGCAGTCACCAGTGCTGGGGAGGGAGGGTGGGCAGTCACCAGTGCTGGGGAGGGAGGGTGGGCAGTCACCAGTGCTGGGGAGGGAGGGTGGATGGGCAGTCACCAGTGCTGGGGAGGGAGGGTGGGCAGTCACCGGTGCTGGGGAGGGAGGGTGAGCAGTCACCGGTGCTGGGGAGGGAGGATGGATGGGCAGTCACCAGTGCTGGGGAGGGAGGGTGGGCAGTCACCGGTGCTGGGGAGGGAGGGTGGGCAGTCACCGGTGCTGGGGAGGGAGGGTGGATGGGCAGTCACCGGTGCTGGGGAGGGAGGGTGGGCAGTCACCAGTGCTGGGGAGGGAGGGTGGGCAGTCACCAGTGCTGGGGAGGGAGGGTGGGCAGTCAGTCACCGGTGCTGGGGAGGGAGGGTGGATGGGCAGTCACCAGTGCTGGGGAGGGAGGGTGGGCAGTCACCGGTGCTGGGGAGGGAGGATGGATGGGCAGTCACCAGTGCTGGGGAGGGAGGGTGGGCAGTCACCAGTGCTGGGGAGGGAGGGTGGATGGGCAGTCACCAGTGCTGGGGAGGGAGGGTGGGCAGTCACCAGTGCTGGGGAGGGAGGATGGATGGGCAGTCACCAGTGCTGGGGAGGGAGGGTGGGCAGTCACCAGTGCTGGGGAGGGAGGGTGGGCAGTCACCAGTGCTGGGGAGGGAGGGTGGGCAGTCACCAGTGCTGGGGAGGGAGGGTGGATGGGCAGTCACCAGTGCTGGGGAGGGAGGGTGGGCAGTCACCGGTGCTGGGGAGGGAGGGTGGGCAGTCACCGGTGCTGGGGAGGGAGGGTGGATGGGCAGTCACCGGTGCTGGGGAGGGAGGATGGGCGGTCACCGGTGCTGGGGAGGGAGGGTGGATGGGCAGTCACCGGTGCTGGGGAGGGAGGGTGGGCAGTCACCAGTGCTGGGGAGGGAGGGTGGGCAGTCACCAGTGCTGGGGAGGGAGGGTGGGCAGTCACCAGTGCTGGGGAGGGAGGGTGGGCAGTCAGTCACCGGTGCTGGGGAGGGAGGGTGGATGGGCAGTCACCAGTGCTGGGGAGGGAGGGTGGGCAGTCACCGGTGCTGGGGAGGGAGGGTGGGCAGTCACCGGTGCTGGGGAGGGAGGATGGGCAGTCACCGGTGCTGGGGAGGGAGGGTGGGCAGTCACCAGTGCTGGGGAGGGAGGGTGGGCAGTCACCGGTGCTGGGGAGGGAGGATGGATGGGCAGTCACCAGTGCTGGGGAGGGAGGATGGATGGGCAGTCACCAGTGCTGGGGAGGGAGGATGGGCAGTCACCAGTGCTGGGGAGGGAGGGTGGGCAGTCACCGGTGCTGGGGAGGGAGGGTGGATGGGCAGTCACCGGTGCTGGGGAGGGAGGATGGATGGGCAGTCACCGGTGCTGGGGAGGGAGGATGGATGGGCAGTCACCAGTGCTGGGGAGGGAGGGTGGGCAGTCACCGGTGCTGGGGAGGGAGGGTGGATGGGCAGTCACCGGTGCTGGGGAGGGAGGGTGGATGGGCAGTCACCGGTGCTGGGGAGGGAGGGAGGATGGGCAGTCACCAGTGCTGGGGAGGGAGGATGGGCGGTCACCGGTGCTGGGGAGGGAGGGTGGATGGGCAGTCACCGGTGCTGGGGAGGGAGGGTGGGCAGTCACCAGTGCTGGGGAGGGAGGGTGGATGGGCAGTCACCAGTGCTGGGGAGGGAGGGTGGGCAGTCACCAGTGCTGGGGAGGGAGGATGGATGGGCAGTCACCAGTGCTGGGGAGGGAGGGTGGGCAGTCACCGGTGCTGGGGAGGGAGGGTGAGCAGTCACCGGTGCTGGGGAGGGAGGATGGATGGGCAGTCACCAGTGCTGGGGAGGGAGGGTGGGCAGTCACCGGTGCTGGGGAGGGAGGGTGGGCAGTCACCGGTGCTGGGGAGGGAGGGTGGATGGGCAGTCACCGGTGCTGGGGAGGGAGGATGGATGGGCAGTCACCAGTGCTGGGGAGGGAGGATGGGCGGTCACCGGTGCTGGGGAGGGAGGGAGGATGGGCGGTCACCGGTGCTGCGGAGGGAGGGTGGATGGGCAGTCACCAGTGCTGGGGAGGGAGGGTGGGCGGTCACCGGTGCTGGGGAGGGAGGGTGGGCGGTCACCGGTGCTGGGGAGGGAGGGTGGGCGGTCACCGGTGCTGGGGAGGGAGGGTGGGCGGTCACCGGTGCTGGGGAGGGAGGGTGGGCGGTCACCAGTGCTGGGGAGGGAGGGTGGGCAGTCACCGGTGCTGGGGAGGGAGGATGGATGGGCAGTCACCAGTGCTGGGGAGGGAGGGTGGGCAGTCACCGGTGCTGGGGAGGGAGGATGGATGGGCAGTCACCAGTGCTGGGGAGGGAGGATGGATGGGCAGTCACCAGTGCTGGGGAGGGAGGATGGGCAGTCACCAGTGCTGGGGAGGGAGGGTGGGCAGTCACCGGTGCTGGGGAGGGAGGGTGGATGGGCAGTCACCAGTGCTGGGGAGGGAGGGTGGGCAGTCACCAGTGCTGGGGAGGGAGGATGGATGGGCAGTCACCAGTGCTGGGGAGGGAGGGTGGGCAGTCACCAGTGCTGGGGAGGGAGGGTGGGCAGTCACCAGTGCTGGGGAGGGAGGGTGGATGGGCAGTCACCAGTGCTGGGGAGGGAGGGTGGGCAGTCACCGGTGCTGGGGAGGGAGGGTGGGCAGTCACCGGTGCTGGGGAGGGAGGGTGGATGGGCAGTCACCGGTGCTGGGGAGGGAGGATGGGCGGTCACCGGTGCTGGGGAGGGAGGGTGGGCGGTCACCGGTGCTGGGGAGGGAGGATGGGCGGTCACCGGTGCTGGGGAGGGAGGGTGGGCGGTCACCAGTGCTGGGGAGGGAGGATGGGCAGTCACCAGTGCTGGGGAGGGAGGGTGGATGGGCAGTCACCAGTGCTGGGGAGGGAGGATGGGCAGTCACCGGTGCTGGGGAGGGAGGATGGGCAGTCACCGGTGCTGGGGAGGGAGGGTGGATGGGCAGTCACCAGTGCTGGGGAGGGAGGATGGGCAGTCACCGGTGCTGGGGAGGGAGGGTGGGCAGTCACCAGTGCTGGGGAGGGAGGGTGGGCAGTCACCAGTGCTGGGGAGGGAGGGTGGGCAGTCACCAGTGCTGGGGAGGGAGGGTGGGCAGTCACCAGTGCTGGGGAGGGAGGGTGGATGGGCAGTCACCGGTGCTGGGGAGGGAGGGTGGGCAGTCACCGGTGCTGGGGAGGGAGGATGGATGGGCAGTCACCAGTGCTGGGGAGGGAGGGTGGATGGGCAGTCACCAGTGCTGGGGAGGGAGGGTGGGCAGTCACCAGTGCTGGGGAGGGAGGGTGGGCAGTCACCGGTGCTGGGGAGGGAGGATGGGCGGTCACCGGTGCTGGGGAGGGAGGATGGGCAGTCACCAGTGCTGGGGAGGGAGGGTGGATGGGCAGTCACCAGTGCTGGGGAGGGAGGATGGGCGGTCACCGGTGCTGGGGAGGGAGGATGGGCAGTCACCGGTGCTGGGGAGGGAGGGTGGATGGGCAGTCACCAGTGCTGGGGAGGGAGGGTGGGCAGTCACCGGTGCTGGGGAGGGAGGGTGGATGGGCAGTCACCGGTGCTGGGGAGGGAGGGTGGGCAGTCACCAGTGCTGGGGAGGGAGGATGGATGGGCAGTCACCAGTGCTGGGGAGGGAGGGTGGGCAGTCACCGGTGCTGGGGAGGGAGGATGGATGGGCAGTCACCAGTGCTGGGGAGGGAGGGTGGGCAGTCACCGGTGCTGGGGAGGGAGGATGGATGGGCAGTCACCAGTGCTGGGGAGGGAGGGTGGGCAGTCACCAGTGCTGGGGAGGGAGGGTGGGCAGTCACCGGTGCTGGGGAGGGAGGATGGATGGGCAGTCACCAGTGCTGGGGAGGGAGGGTGGGCAGTCACCAGTGCTGGGGAGGGAGGGTGGATGGGCAGTCACCAGTGCTGGGGAGGGAGGGTGGGCAGTCACCAGTGCTGGGGAGGGAGGATGGATGGGCAGTCACCAGTGCTGGGGAGGGAGGGTGGGCAGTCACCAGTGCTGGGGAGGGAGGGTGGGCAGTCACCAGTGCTGGGGAGGGAGGGTGGGCAGTCACCAGTGCTGGGGAGGGAGGGTGGATGGGCAGTCACCAGTGCTGGGGAGGGAGGGTGGGCAGTCACCGGTGCTGGGGAGGGAGGGTGGGCAGTCACCGGTGCTGGGGAGGGAGGGTGGATGGGCAGTCACCGGTGCTGGGGAGGGAGGATGGGCGGTCACCGGTGCTGGGGAGGGAGGGTGGATGGGCAGTCACCGGTGCTGGGGAGGGAGGGTGGGCAGTCACCAGTGCTGGGGAGGGAGGGTGGGCAGTCACCAGTGCTGGGGAGGGAGGGTGGGCAGTCAGTCACCGGTGCTGGGGAGGGAGGGTGGATGGGCAGTCACCAGTGCTGGGGAGGGAGGGTGGGCAGTCACCGGTGCTGGGGAGGGAGGGTGGGCAGTCACCGGTGCTGGGGAGGGAGGATGGGCAGTCACCGGTGCTGGGGAGGGAGGGTGGGCAGTCACCAGTGCTGGGGAGGGAGGGTGGGCAGTCACCGGTGCTGGGGAGGGAGGATGGATGGGCAGTCACCAGTGCTGGGGAGGGAGGATGGATGGGCAGTCACCAGTGCTGGGGAGGGAGGATGGGCAGTCACCAGTGCTGGGGAGGGAGGGTGGGCAGTCACCGGTGCTGGGGAGGGAGGGTGGATGGGCAGTCACCGGTGCTGGGGAGGGAGGATGGATGGGCAGTCACCGGTGCTGGGGAGGGAGGATGGATGGGCAGTCACCAGTGCTGGGGAGGGAGGGTGGGCAGTCACCGGTGCTGGGGAGGGAGGGTGGATGGGCAGTCACCGGTGCTGGGGAGGGAGGGTGGATGGGCAGTCACCGGTGCTGGGGAGGGAGGGAGGATGGGCAGTCACCAGTGCTGGGGAGGGAGGATGGGCGGTCACCGGTGCTGGGGAGGGAGGGTGGATGGGCAGTCACCGGTGCTGGGGAGGGAGGGTGGGCAGTCACCAGTGCTGGGGAGGGAGGGTGGATGGGCAGTCACCAGTGCTGGGGAGGGAGGGTGGGCAGTCACCAGTGCTGGGGAGGGAGGATGGATGGGCAGTCACCAGTGCTGGGGAGGGAGGGTGGGCAGTCACCGGTGCTGGGGAGGGAGGGTGAGCAGTCACCGGTGCTGGGGAGGGAGGATGGATGGGCAGTCACCAGTGCTGGGGAGGGAGGGTGGGCAGTCACCGGTGCTGGGGAGGGAGGGTGGGCAGTCACCGGTGCTGGGGAGGGAGGGTGGATGGGCAGTCACCGGTGCTGGGGAGGGAGGATGGATGGGCAGTCACCAGTGCTGGGGAGGGAGGATGGGCGGTCACCGGTGCTGGGGAGGGAGGGAGGATGGGCGGTCACCGGTGCTGGGGAGGGAGGGTGGATGGGCAGTCACCAGTGCTGGGGAGGGAGGGTGGGCGGTCACCGGTGCTGGGGAGGGAGGGTGGGCGGTCACCGGTGCTGGGGAGGGAGGATGGGCGGTCACCGGTGCTGGGGAGGGAGGGTGGATGGGCAGTCACCAGTGCTGGGGAGGGAGGGTGGGCGGTCACCGAAGCTGGGGAGGGAGGGTGGGCGGTCACCGGTGCTGGGGAGGGAGGGTGGGCGGTCACCGGTGCTGGGGAGGGAGGGTGGGCGGTCACCGGTGCTGGGGAGGGAGGATGGGCGGTCACCGGTGCTGGGGAGGGAGGGTGGGCGGTCACCAGTGCTGGGGAGGGAGGGTGGGCAGTCACCGGTGCTGGGGAGGGAGGATGGATGGGCAGTCACCAGTGCTGGGGAGGGAGGGTGGGCAGTCACCGGTGCTGGGGAGGGAGGGTGGGCAGTCACCGGTGCTGGGGAGGGAGGGTGGATGGGCAGTCACCGGTGCTGGGGAGGGAGGGTGGATGGGCAGTCACCAGTGCTGGGGAGGGAGGGTGGATGGGCAGTCACCGGTGCTGGGGAGGGAGGGAGGATGGGCAGTCACCAGTGCTGGGGAGGGAGGATGGATGGGCAGTCACCAGTGCTGGGGAGGGAGGATGGGCAGTCACCAGTGCTGGGGAGGGAGGGTGGGCAGTCACTGGTGCTGGGGAGGGAGGGTGGATGGGCAGTCACCGGTGCTGGGGAGGGAGGATGGATGGGCAGTCACCAGTGCTGGGGAGGGAGGGTGGGCAGTCACCGGTGCTGGGGAGGGAGGGTGGGCAGTCACCGGTGCTGGGGAGGGAGGGTGGATGGGCAGTCACCGGTGCTGGGGAGGGAGGGTGGATGGGCAGTCACCAGTGCTGGGGAGGGAGGGTGGGCAGTCACCAGTGCTGGGGAGGGAGGGTGGGCAGTCACCAGTGCTGGGGAGGGAGGGTGGATGGGCAGTCACCAGTGCTGGGGAGGGAGGGTGGGCAGTCACCGGTGCTGGGGAGGGAGGGTGAGCAGTCACCGGTGCTGGGGAGGGAGGATGGATGGGCAGTCACCAGTGCTGGGGAGGGAGGGTGGGCAGTCACCGGTGCTGGGGAGGGAGGGTGGGCAGTCACCGGTGCTGGGGAGGGAGGGTGGATGGGCAGTCACCGGTGCTGGGGAGGGAGGGTGGGCAGTCACCAGTGCTGGGGAGGGAGGGTGGGCAGTCACCAGTGCTGGGGAGGGAGGGTGGGCAGTCAGTCACCGGTGCTGGGGAGGGAGGGTGGATGGGCAGTCACCAGTGCTGGGGAGGGAGGGTGGGCAGTCACCGGTGCTGGGGAGGGAGGATGGATGGGCAGTCACCAGTGCTGGGGAGGGAGGGTGGGCAGTCACCAGTGCTGGGGAGGGAGGGTGGATGGGCAGTCACCAGTGCTGGGGAGGGAGGGTGGGCAGTCACCAGTGCTGGGGAGGGAGGATGGATGGGCAGTCACCAGTGCTGGGGAGGGAGGGTGGGCAGTCACCAGTGCTGGGGAGGGAGGGTGGGCAGTCACCAGTGCTGGGGAGGGAGGGTGGGCAGTCACCAGTGCTGGGGAGGGAGGGTGGATGGGCAGTCACCAGTGCTGGGGAGGGAGGGTGGGCAGTCACCGGTGCTGGGGAGGGAGGGTGGGCAGTCACCGGTGCTGGGGAGGGAGGGTGGATGGGCAGTCACCGGTGCTGGGGAGGGAGGATGGGCGGTCACCGGTGCTGGGGAGGGAGGGTGGATGGGCAGTCACCGGTGCTGGGGAGGGAGGGTGGGCAGTCACCAGTGCTGGGGAGGGAGGGTGGGCAGTCACCAGTGCTGGGGAGGGAGGGTGGGCAGTCACCAGTGCTGGGGAGGGAGGGTGGGCAGTCAGTCACCGGTGCTGGGGAGGGAGGGTGGATGGGCAGTCACCAGTGCTGGGGAGGGAGGGTGGGCAGTCACCGGTGCTGGGGAGGGAGGGTGGGCAGTCACCGGTGCTGGGGAGGGAGGATGGGCAGTCACCGGTGCTGGGGAGGGAGGGTGGGCAGTCACCAGTGCTGGGGAGGGAGGGTGGGCAGTCACCGGTGCTGGGGAGGGAGGATGGATGGGCAGTCACCAGTGCTGGGGAGGGAGGATGGATGGGCAGTCACCAGTGCTGGGGAGGGAGGATGGGCAGTCACCAGTGCTGGGGAGGGAGGGTGGGCAGTCACCGGTGCTGGGGAGGGAGGGTGGATGGGCAGTCACCGGTGCTGGGGAGGGAGGATGGATGGGCAGTCACCGGTGCTGGGGAGGGAGGATGGATGGGCAGTCACCAGTGCTGGGGAGGGAGGGTGGGCAGTCACCGGTGCTGGGGAGGGAGGGTGGATGGGCAGTCACCGGTGCTGGGGAGGGAGGGTGGATGGGCAGTCACCGGTGCTGGGGAGGGAGGGAGGATGGGCAGTCACCAGTGCTGGGGAGGGAGGATGGGCGGTCACCGGTGCTGGGGAGGGAGGGTGGATGGGCAGTCACCGGTGCTGGGGAGGGAGGGTGGGCAGTCACCAGTGCTGGGGAGGGAGGGTGGATGGGCAGTCACCAGTGCTGGGGAGGGAGGGTGGGCAGTCACCAGTGCTGGGGAGGGAGGATGGATGGGCAGTCACCAGTGCTGGGGAGGGAGGGTGGGCAGTCACCGGTGCTGGGGAGGGAGGGTGAGCAGTCACCGGTGCTGGGGAGGGAGGATGGATGGGCAGTCACCAGTGCTGGGGAGGGAGGGTGGGCAGTCACCGGTGCTGGGGAGGGAGGGTGGGCAGTCACCGGTGCTGGGGAGGGAGGGTGGATGGGCAGTCACCGGTGCTGGGGAGGGAGGATGGATGGGCAGTCACCAGTGCTGGGGAGGGAGGATGGGCGGTCACCGGTGCTGGGGAGGGAGGGAGGATGGGCGGTCACCGGTGCTGCGGAGGGAGGGTGGATGGGCAGTCACCAGTGCTGGGGAGGGAGGGTGGGCGGTCACCGGTGCTGGGGAGGGAGGGTGGGCGGTCACCGGTGCTGGGGAGGGAGGGTGGGCGGTCACCGGTGCTGGGGAGGGAGGGTGGGCTGTCACCGGTGCTGGGGAGGGAGGGTGGGCGGTCACCAGTGCTGGGGAGGGAGGGTGGGCAGTCACCGGTGCTGGGGAGGGAGGATGGATGGGCAGTCACCAGTGCTGGGGAGGGAGGGTGGGCAGTCACCGGTGCTGGGGAGGGAGGATGGATGGGCAGTCACCAGTGCTGGGGAGGGAGGATGGATGGGCAGTCACCAGTGCTGGGGAGGGAGGATGGGCAGTCACCAGTGCTGGGGAGGGAGGGTGGGCAGTCACCGGTGCTGGGGAGGGAGGGTGGATGGGCAGTCACCAGTGCTGGGGAGGGAGGGTGGGCAGTCACCAGTGCTGGGGAGGGAGGATGGATGGGCAGTCACCAGTGCTGGGGAGGGAGGGTGGGCAGTCACCAGTGCTGGGGAGGGAGGGTGGGCAGTCACCAGTGCTGGGGAGGGAGGGTGGATGGGCAGTCACCAGTGCTGGGGAGGGAGGGTGGGCAGTCACCGGTGCTGGGGAGGGAGGGTGGGCAGTCACCGGTGCTGGGGAGGGAGGGTGGATGGGCAGTCACCGGTGCTGGGGAGGGAGGATGGGCGGTCACCGGTGCTGGGGAGGGAGGGTGGGCGGTCACCGGTGCTGGGGAGGGAGGATGGGCGGTCACCGGTGCTGGGGAGGGAGGGTGGGCGGTCACCAGTGCTGGGGAGGGAGGATGGGCAGTCACCAGTGCTGGGGAGGGAGGGTGGATGGGCAGTCACCAGTGCTGGGGAGGGAGGATGGGCAGTCACCGGTGCTGGGGAGGGAGGATGGGCAGTCACCGGTGCTGGGGAGGGAGGGTGGATGGGCAGTCACCAGTGCTGGGGAGGGAGGATGGGCAGTCACCGGTGCTGGGGAGGGAGGGTGGGCAGTCACCAGTGCTGGGGAGGGAGGGTGGGCAGTCACCAGTGCTGGGGAGGGAGGGTGGGCAGTCACCAGTGCTGGGGAGGGAGGGTGGGCAGTCACCAGTGCTGGGGAGGGAGGGTGGATGGGCAGTCACCGGTGCTGGGGAGGGAGGGTGGGCAGTCACCGGTGCTGGGGAGGGAGGATGGATGGGCAGTCACCAGTGCTGGGGAGGGAGGGTGGATGGGCAGTCACCAGTGCTGGGGAGGGAGGGTGGGCAGTCACCAGTGCTGGGGAGGGAGGGTGGGCAGTCACCGGTGCTGGGGAGGGAGGATGGGCGGTCACCGGTGCTGGGGAGGGAGGATGGGCAGTCACCAGTGCTGGGGAGGGAGGGTGGATGGGCAGTCACCAGTGCTGGGGAGGGAGGATGGGCGGTCACCGGTGCTGGGGAGGGAGGATGGGCAGTCACCGGTGCTGGGGAGGGAGGGTGGATGGGCAGTCACCAGTGCTGGGGAGGGAGGGTGGGCAGTCACCGGTGCTGGGGAGGGAGGGTGGATGGGCAGTCACCGGTGCTGGGGAGGGAGGGTGGGCAGTCACCAGTGCTGGGGAGGGAGGATGGATGGGCAGTCACCAGTGCTGGGGAGGGAGGGTGGGCAGTCACCGGTGCTGGGGAGGGAGGATGGATGGGCAGTCACCAGTGCTGGGGAGGGAGGGTGGGCAGTCACCGGTGCTGGGGAGGGAGGATGGATGGGCAGTCACCAGTGCTGGGGAGGGAGGGTGGGCAGTCACCAGTGCTGGGGAGGGAGGGTGGGCAGTCACCGGTGCTGGGGAGGGAGGATGGATGGGCAGTCACCAGTGCTGGGGAGGGAGGGTGGGCAGTCACCAGTGCTGGGGAGGGAGGGTGGATGGGCAGTCACCAGTGCTGGGGAGGGAGGGTGGGCAGTCACCAGTGCTGGGGAGGGAGGATGGATGGGCAGTCACCAGTGCTGGGGAGGGAGGGTGGGCAGTCACCAGTGCTGGGGAGGGAGGGTGGGCAGTCACCAGTGCTGGGGAGGGAGGGTGGGCAGTCACCAGTGCTGGGGAGGGAGGGTGGATGGGCAGTCACCAGTGCTGGGGAGGGAGGGTGGGCAGTCACCGGTGCTGGGGAGGGAGGGTGGGCAGTCACCGGTGCTGGGGAGGGAGGGTGGATGGGCAGTCACCGGTGCTGGGGAGGGAGGATGGGCGGTCACCGGTGCTGGGGAGGGAGGGTGGATGGGCAGTCACCGGTGCTGGGGAGGGAGGGTGGGCAGTCACCAGTGCTGGGGAGGGAGGGTGGGCAGTCACCAGTGCTGGGGAGGGAGGGTGGGCAGTCAGTCACCGGTGCTGGGGAGGGAGGGTGGATGGGCAGTCACCAGTGCTGGGGAGGGAGGGTGGGCAGTCACCGGTGCTGGGGAGGGAGGGTGGGCAGTCACCGGTGCTGGGGAGGGAGGATGGGCAGTCACCGGTGCTGGGGAGGGAGGGTGGGCAGTCACCAGTGCTGGGGAGGGAGGGTGGGCAGTCACCGGTGCTGGGGAGGGAGGATGGATGGGCAGTCACCAGTGCTGGGGAGGGAGGATGGATGGGCAGTCACCAGTGCTGGGGAGGGAGGATGGGCAGTCACCAGTGCTGGGGAGGGAGGGTGGGCAGTCACCGGTGCTGGGGAGGGAGGGTGGATGGGCAGTCACCGGTGCTGGGGAGGGAGGATGGATGGGCAGTCACCGGTGCTGGGGAGGGAGGATGGATGGGCAGTCACCAGTGCTGGGGAGGGAGGGTGGGCAGTCACCGGTGCTGGGGAGGGAGGGTGGATGGGCAGTCACCGGTGCTGGGGAGGGAGGGTGGATGGGCAGTCACCGGTGCTGGGGAGGGAGGGAGGATGGGCAGTCACCAGTGCTGGGGAGGGAGGATGGGCGGTCACCGGTGCTGGGGAGGGAGGGTGGATGGGCAGTCACCGGTGCTGGGGAGGGAGGGTGGGCAGTCACCAGTGCTGGGGAGGGAGGGTGGATGGGCAGTCACCAGTGCTGGGGAGGGAGGGTGGGCAGTCACCAGTGCTGGGGAGGGAGGATGGATGGGCAGTCACCAGTGCTGGGGAGGGAGGGTGGGCAGTCACCGGTGCTGGGGAGGGAGGGTGAGCAGTCACCGGTGCTGGGGAGGGAGGATGGATGGGCAGTCACCAGTGCTGGGGAGGGAGGGTGGGCAGTCACCGGTGCTGGGGAGGGAGGGTGGGCAGTCACCGGTGCTGGGGAGGGAGGGTGGATGGGCAGTCACCGGTGCTGGGGAGGGAGGATGGATGGGCAGTCACCAGTGCTGGGGAGGGAGGATGGGCGGTCACCGGTGCTGGGGAGGGAGGGAGGATGGGCGGTCACCGGTGCTGGGGAGGGAGGGTGGATGGGCAGTCACCAGTGCTGGGGAGGGAGGGTGGGCGGTCACCGGTGCTGGGGAGGGAGGGTGGGCGGTCACCGGTGCTGGGGAGGGAGGGTGGGCGGTCACCGGTGCTGGGGAGGGAGGGTGGGCGGTCACCGGTGCTGGGGAGGGAGGGTGGGCGGTCACCAGTGCTGGGGAGGGAGGGTGGGCAGTCACCGGTGCTGGGGAGGGAGGATGGATGGGCAGTCACCAGTGCTGGGGAGGGAGGGTGGGCAGTCACCGGTGCTGGGGAGGGAGGATGGATGGGCAGTCACCAGTGCTGGGGAGGGAGGATGGATGGGCAGTCACCAGTGCTGGGGAGGGAGGATGGGCAGTCACCAGTGCTGGGGAGGGAGGGTGGGCAGTCACCGGTGCTGGGGAGGGAGGGTGGATGGGCAGTCACCAGTGCTGGGGAGGGAGGGTGGGCAGTCACCAGTGCTGGGGAGGGAGGATGGATGGGCAGTCACCAGTGCTGGGGAGGGAGGGTGGGCAGTCACCAGTGCTGGGGAGGGAGGGTGGGCAGTCACCAGTGCTGGGGAGGGAGGGTGGGCAGTCACCAGTGCTGGGGAGGGAGGGTGGATGGGCAGTCACCAGTGCTGGGGAGGGAGGGTGGGCAGTCACCGGTGCTGGGGAGGGAGGGTGGGCAGTCACCGGTGCTGGGGAGGGAGGGTGGATGGGCAGTCACCGGTGCTGGGGAGGGAGGATGGGCGGTCACCGGTGCTGGGGAGGGAGGGTGGGCGGTCACCGGTGCTGGGGAGGGAGGATGGGCGGTCACCGGTGCTGGGGAGGGAGGGTGGGCGGTCACCAGTGCTGGGGAGGGAGGGTGGGCAGTCACCGGTGCTGGGGAGGGAGGATGGATGGGCAGTCACCAGTGCTGGGGAGGGAGGGTGGGCAGTCACCGGTGCTGGGGAGGGAGGATGGATGGGCAGTCACCAGTGCTGGGGAGGGAGGATGGATGGGCAGTCACCAGTGCTGGGGAGGGAGGATGGGCAGTCACCAGTGCTGGGGAGGGAGGGTGGGCAGTCACCGGTGCTGGGGAGGGAGGGTGGATGGGCAGTCACCGGTGCTGGGGAGGGAGGATGGATGGGCAGTCACCAGTGCTGGGGACGGAGGGTGGGCAGTCACCGGTGCTGGGGAGGGAGGGTGGGCAGTCACCGGTGCTGGGGAGGGAGGGTGGATGGGCAGTCACCGGTGCTGGGGAGGAGGGTGGATGGGCGGTCACCGGTGCTGGGGAGGGAGGGTGGATGGGCAGTCACCGGTGCTGGGGAGGGAGGGTGGGCAGTCACCAGTGCTGGGGAGGGAGGGTGGATGGGCAGTCACCAGTGCTGGGGAGGGAGGGTGGGCAGTCACCAGTGCTGGGGAGGGAGGATGGATGGGCAGTCACCAGTGCTGGGGAGGGAGGGTGGGCAGTCACCAGTGCTGGGGAGGGAGGGTGGGCAGTCACCAGTGCTGGGGAGGGAGGGTGGGCAGTCACCAGTGCTGGGGAGGGAGGGTGGATGGGCAGTCACCGGTGCTGGGGAGGGAGGGTGGGCAGTCACCGGTGCTGGGGAGGGAGGATGGATGGGCAGTCACCAGTGCTGGGGAGGGAGGGTGGATGGGCAGTCACCAGTGCTGGGGAGGGAGGGTGGGCAGTCACCAGTGCTGGGGAGGGAGGGTGGGCAGTCACCGGTGCTGGGGAGGGAGGATGGGCGGTCACCGGTGCTGGGGAGGGAGGATGGGCAGTCACCAGTGCTGGGGAGGGAGGGTGGATGGGCAGTCACCAGTGCTGGGGAGGGAGGATGGGCAGTCACCGGTGCTGGGGAGGGAGGATGGGCAGTCACCGGTGCTGGGGAGGGAGGGTGGATGGGCAGTCACCGGTGCTGGGGAGGGAGGATGGGCAGTCACCGGTGCTGGGGAGGGAGGGTGGGCAGTCACCGGTGCTGGGGAGGGAGGGTGGGCAGTCACCAGTGCTGGGGAGGGAGGGTGGGCAGTCACCAGTGCTGGGGAGGGAGGGTGGGCAGTCACCAGTGCTGGGGAGGGAGGGTGGATGGGCAGTCACCGGTGCTGGGGAGGGAGGGTGGGCAGTCACCGGTGCTGGGGAGGGAGGATGGATGGGCAGTCACCAGTGCTGGGGAGGGAGGGTGGATGGGCAGTCACCAGTGCTGGGGAGGGAGGGTGGGCAGTCACCAGTGCTGGGGAGGGAGGGTGGGCAGTCACATGTGCTGGGGAGGGAGGATGGGCGGTCACCGGTGCTGGGGAGGGAGGATGGGCAGTCACCAGTGCTGGGGAGGGAGGGTGGATGGGCAGTCACCAGTGCTGGGGAGGGAGGATGGGCGGTCACCGGTGCTGGGGAGGGAGGATGGGCAGTCACCGGTGCTGGGGAGGGAGGGTGGATGGGCAGTCACCAGTGCTGGGGAGGGAGGATGGGCGGTCACCGGTGCTGGGGAGGGAGGGTGGGCAGTCACCAGTGCTGGGGAGGGAGGGTGGGCAGTCACCAGTGCTGGGGAGGGAGGGTGGGCAGTCAGTCACCGGTGCTGGGGAGGGAGGGTGGATGGGCAGTCACCAGTGCTGGGGAGGGAGGGTGGGCAGTCACCGGTGCTGGGGAGGGAGGGTGGGCAGTCACCGGTGCTGGGGAGGGAGGATGGGCAGTCACCGGTGCTGGGGAGGGAGGGTGGGCGGTCACCAGTGCTGGGGAGGGAGGGTGGGCAGTCACCGGTGCTGGGGAGGGAGGATGGATGGGCAGTCACCAGTGCTGGGGAGGGAGGATGGATGGGCAGTCACCAGTGCTGGGGAGGGAGGATGGGCAGTCACCAGTGCTGGGGAGGGAGGGTGGGCAGTCACCGGTGCTGGGGAGGGAGGGTGGATGGGCAGTCACCGGTGCTGGGGAGGGAGGATGGATGGGCAGTCACCGGTGCTGGGGAGGGAGGATGGATGGGCAGTCACCAGTGCTGGGGAGGGAGGGTGGGCAGTCACCGGTGCTGGGGAGGGAGGGTGGATGGGCAGTCACCGGTGCTGGGGAGGGAGGGTGGATGGGCAGTCACCGGTGCTGGGGAGGGAGGGAGGATGGGCAGTCACCAGTGCTGGGGAGGGAGGATGGGCGGTCACCGGTGCTGGGGAGGGAGGGTGGATGGGCAGTCACCGGTGCTGGGGAGGGAGGGTGGGCAGTCACCAGTGCTGGGGAGGGAGGGTGGATGGGCAGTCACCAGTGCTGGGGAGGGAGGGTGGGCAGTCACCAGTGCTGGGGAGGGAGGATGGATGGGCAGTCACCAGTGCTGGGGAGGGAGGGTGGGCAGTCACCGGTGCTGGGGAGGGAGGGTGAGCAGTCACCGGTGCTGGGGAGGGAGGATGGATGGGCAGTCACCAGTGCTGGGGAGGGAGGGTGGGCAGTCACCGGTGCTGGGGAGGGAGGGTGGGCAGTCACCGGTGCTGGGGAGGGAGGGTGGATGGGCAGTCACCGGTGCTGGGGAGGGAGGATGGATGGGCAGTCACCAGTGCTGGGGAGGGAGGATGGGCGGTCACCGGTGCTGGGGAGGGAGGGAGGATGGGCGGTCACCGGTGCTGGGGAGGGAGGGTGGATGGGCAGTCACCGGTGCTGGGGAGGGAGGGTGGGCGGTCACCGGTGCTGGGGAGGGAGGGTGGGCGGTCACCGGTGCTGGGGAGGGAGGGTGGGCGGTCACCGGTGCTGGGGAGGGAGGGTGGGCGGTCACCGGTGCTGGGGAGGGAGGGTGGGCGGTCACCGGTGCTGGGGAGGGAGGGTGGGCAGTCACCGGTGCTGGGGAGGGAGGATGGATGGGCAGTCACCAGTGCTGGGGAGGGAGGGTGGATGGGCAGTCACCAGTGCTGGGGAGGGAGGGTGGGCAGTCACCGGTGCTGGGGAGGGAGGGTGGGCAGTCACCGGTGCTGGGGAGGGAGGATGGGCGGTCACCGGTGCTGGGGAGGGAGGATGGGCAGTCACCAGTGCTGGGGAGGGAGGGTGGATGGGCAGTCACCGGTGCTGGGGAGGGAGGATGGGCAGTCACCGGTGCTGGGGAGGGAGGATGGGCAGTCACCGGTGCTGGGGAGGGAGGGTGGATGGGCAGTCACCAGTGCTGGGGAGGGAGGATGGGCAGTCACCGGTGCTGGGGAGGGAGGGTGGGCAGTCACCAGTGCTGGGGAGGGAGGGTGGGCAGTCACCAGTGCTGGGGAGGGAGGGTGGGCAGTCACCAGTGCTGGGGAGGGAGGGTGGGCAGTCACCAGTGCTGGGGAGGGAGGGTGGATGGGCAGTCACCGGTGCTGGGGAGGGAGGGTGGGCGGTCACCGGTGCTGGGGAGGGAGGGTGGGCGGTCACCGGTGCTGGGGAGGGAGGGTGGGCGGTCACCGGTGCTGGGGAGGGAGGATGGGCGGTCACCGGTGCTGGGGAGGGAGGGTGGGCGGTCACCAGTGCTGGGGAGGGAGGGTGGGCAGTCACCGGTGCTGGGGAGGGAGGATGGATGGGCAGTCACCAGTGCTGGGGAGGGAGGGTGGGCAGTCACCGGTGCTGGGGAGGGAGGGTGGGCAGTCACCGGTGCTGGGGAGGGAGGGTGGATGGGCAGTCACCGGTGCTGGGGAGGGAGGGTGGATGGGCAGTCACCGGTGCTGGGGAGGGAGGGTGGATGGGCAGTCACCGGTGCTGGGGAGGGAGGGAGGATGGGCAGTCACCAGTGCTGGGGAGGGAGGATGGATGGGCAGTCACCAGTGCTGGGGAGGGAGGATGGGCAGTCACCAGTGCTGGGGAGGGAGGGTGGGCAGTCACCGGTGCTGGGGAGGGAGGGTGGATGGGCAGTCACCGGTGCTGGGGAGGGAGGATGGATGGGCAGTCACCAGTGCTGGGGAGGGAGGGTGGGCAGTCACCGGTGCTGGGGAGGGAGGGTGGGCAGTCACCGGTGCTGGGGAGGGAGGGTGGATGGGCAGTCACCGGTGCTGGGGAGGGAGGGTGGATGGGCAGTCACCGGTGCTGGGGAGGGAGGGTGGATGGGCAGTCACCGGTGCTGGGGAGGGAGGGAGGATGGGCAGTCACCAGTGCTGGGGAGGGAGGATGGGCAGTCACCGGTGCTGGGGAGGGAGGGTGGATGGGCAGTCACCGGTGCTGGGGAGGGAGGGTGGATGGGCAGTCACCAGTGCTGGGGAGGGAGGGTGGGCAGTCACCAGTGCTGGGGAGGGAGGGTGGGCAGTCACCAGTGCTGGGGAGGGAGGGTGGATGGGCAGTCACCAGTGCTGGGGAGGGAGGGTGGGCAGTCACCGGTGCTGGGGAGGGAGGGTGAGCAGTCACCGGTGCTGGGGAGGGAGGATGGATGGGCAGTCACCAGTGCTGGGGAGGGAGGGTGGGCAGTCACCGGTGCTGGGGAGGGAGGGTGGGCAGTCACCGGTGCTGGGGAGGGAGGGTGGATGGGCAGTCACCGGTGCTGGGGAGGGAGGGTGGGCAGTCACCGGTGCTGGGGAGGGAGGGTGGGCAGTCACCAGTGCTGGGGAGGGAGGGTGGGCAGTCACCAGTGCTGGGGAGGGAGGGTGGGCAGTCAGTCACCGGTGCTGGGGAGGGAGGGTGGATGGGCAGTCACCAGTGCTGGGGAGGGAGGGTGGGCAGTCACCGGTGCTGGGGAGGGAGGATGGATGGGCAGTCACCAGTGCTGGGGAGGGAGGGTGGGCAGTCACCAGTGCTGGGGAGGGAGGGTGGATGGGCAGTCACCAGTGCTGGGGAGGGAGGGTGGGCAGTCACCAGTGCTGGGGAGGGAGGATGGATGGGCAGTCACCAGTGCTGGGGAGGGAGGGTGGGCAGTCACCAGTGCTGGGGAGGGAGGGTGGGCAGTCACCAGTGCTGGGGAGGGAGGGTGGGCAGTCACCAGTGCTGGGGAGGGAGGGTGGGCAGTCACCGGTGCTGGGGAGGGAGGGTGGGCAGTCACCGGTGCTGGGGAGGGAGGGTGGATGGGCAGTCACCGGTGCTGGGGAGGGAGGATGGGCGGTCACCGGTGCTGGGGAGGGAGGGTGGATGGGCAGTCACCGGTGCTGGGGAGGGAGGGTGGGCAGTCACCAGTGCTGGGGAGGGAGGGTGGGCAGTCACCAGTGCTGGGGAGGGAGGGTGGGCAGTCACCAGTGCTGGGGAGGGAGGGTGGGCAGTCAGTCACCGGTGCTGGGGAGGGAGGGTGGATGGGCAGTCACCAGTGCTGGGGAGGGAGGGTGGGCAGTCACCGGTGCTGGGGAGGGAGGGTGGGCAGTCACCGGTGCTGGGGAGGGAGGATGGGCAGTCACCGGTGCTGGGGAGGGAGGGTGGGCAGTCACCAGTGCTGGGGAGGGAGGGTGGGCAGTCACCGGTGCTGGGGAGGGAGGATGGATGGGCAGTCACCAGTGCTGGGGAGGGAGGATGGATGGGCAGTCACCAGTGCTGGGGAGGGAGGATGGGCAGTCACCAGTGCTGGGGAGGGAGGGTGGGCAGTCACCGGTGCTGGGGAGGGAGGGTGGATGGGCAGTCACCGGTGCTGGGGAGGGAGGATGGATGGGCAGTCACCGGTGCTGGGGAGGGAGGATGGATGGGCAGTCACCAGTGCTGGGGAGGGAGGGTGGGCAGTCACCGGTGCTGGGGAGGGAGGGTGGATGGGCAGTCACCGGTGCTGGGGAGGGAGGGTGGATGGGCAGTCACCGGTGCTGGGGAGGGAGGGAGGATGGGCAGTCACCAGTGCTGGGGAGGGAGGATGGGCGGTCACCGGTGCTGGGGAGGGAGGGTGGATGGGCAGTCACCGGTGCTGGGGAGGGAGGGTGGGCAGTCACCAGTGCTGGGGAGGGAGGGTGGATGGGCAGTCACCAGTGCTGGGGAGGGAGGGTGGGCAGTCACCAGTGCTGGGGAGGGAGGATGGATGGGCAGTCACCAGTGCTGGGGAGGGAGGGTGGGCAGTCACCGGTGCTGGGGAGGGAGGGTGAGCAGTCACCGGTGCTGGGGAGGGAGGATGGATGGGCAGTCACCAGTGCTGGGGAGGGAGGGTGGGCAGTCACCGGTGCTGGGGAGGGAGGGTGGGCAGTCACCGGTGCTGGGGAGGGAGGGTGGATGGGCAGTCACCGGTGCTGGGGAGGGAGGATGGATGGGCAGTCACCAGTGCTGGGGAGGGAGGATGGGCGGTCACCGGTGCTGGGGAGGGAGGGAGGATGGGCGGTCACCGGTGCTGGGGAGGGAGGGTGGATGGGCAGTCACCAGTGCTGGGGAGGGAGGGTGGGCGGTCACCGGTGCTGGGGAGGGAGGGTGGGCGGTCACCGGTGCTGGGGAGGGAGGGTGGGCGGTCACCGGTGCTGGGGAGGGAGGGTGGGCGGTCACCAGTGCTGGGGAGGGAGGGTGGGCAGTCACCGGTGCTGGGGAGGGAGGATGGATGGGCAGTCACCAGTGCTGGGGAGGGAGGGTGGGCAGTCACCGGTGCTGGGGAGGGAGGATGGATGGGCAGTCACCAGTGCTGGGGAGGGAGGATGGATGGGCAGTCACCAGTGCTGGGGAGGGAGGATGGGCAGTCACCAGTGCTGGGGAGGGAGGGTGGGCAGTCACCGGTGCTGGGGAGGGAGGGTGGATGGGCAGTCACCAGTGCTGGGGAGGGAGGGTGGGCAGTCACCAGTGCTGGGGAGGGAGGATGGATGGGCAGTCACCAGTGCTGGGGAGGGAGGGTGGGCAGTCACCAGTGCTGGGGAGGGAGGGTGGGCAGTCACCAGTGCTGGGGAGGGAGGGTGGGCAGTCACCAGTGCTGGGGAGGGAGGGTGGATGGGCAGTCACCAGTGCTGGGGAGGGAGGGTGGGCAGTCACCGGTGCTGGGGAGGGAGGGTGGGCAGTCACCGGTGCTGGGGAGGGAGGGTGGATGGGCAGTCACCGGTGCTGGGGAGGGAGGATGGGCGGTCACCGGTGCTGGGGAGGGAGGGTGGGCGGTCACCGGTGCTGGGGAGGGAGGATGGGCGGTCACCGGTGCTGGGGAGGGAGGGTGGGCGGTCACCAGTGCTGGGGAGGGAGGATGGGCAGTCACCAGTGCTGGGGAGGGAGGGTGGATGGGCAGTCACCAGTGCTGGGGAGGGAGGATGGGCAGTCACCGGTGCTGGGGAGGGAGGATGGGCAGTCACCGGTGCTGGGGAGGGAGGGTGGATGGGCAGTCACCAGTGCTGGGGAGGGAGGATGGGCAGTCACCGGTGCTGGGGAGGGAGGGTGGGCAGTCACCAGTGCTGGGGAGGGAGGGTGGGCAGTCACCAGTGCTGGGGAGGGAGGGTGGGCAGTCACCAGTGCTGGGGAGGGAGGGTGGGCAGTCACCAGTGCTGGGGAGGGAGGGTGGATGGGCAGTCACCGGTGCTGGGGAGGGAGGGTGGGCAGTCACCGGTGCTGGGGAGGGAGGATGGATGGGCAGTCACCAGTGCTGGGGAGGGAGGGTGGATGGGCAGTCACCAGTGCTGGGGAGGGAGGGTGGGCAGTCACCAGTGCTGGGGAGGGAGGGTGGGCAGTCACCGGTGCTGGGGAGGGAGGATGGGCGGTCACCGGTGCTGGGGAGGGAGGATGGGCAGTCACCAGTGCTGGGGAGGGAGGGTGGATGGGCAGTCACCAGTGCTGGGGAGGGAGGATGGGCGGTCACCGGTGCTGGGGAGGGAGGATGGGCAGTCACCGGTGCTGGGGAGGGAGGGTGGATGGGCAGTCACCAGTGCTGGGGAGGGAGGGTGGGCAGTCACCGGTGCTGGGGAGGGAGGGTGGATGGGCAGTCACCGGTGCTGGGGAGGGAGGGTGGGCAGTCACCAGTGCTGGGGAGGGAGGATGGATGGGCAGTCACCAGTGCTGGGGAGGGAGGGTGGGCAGTCACCGGTGCTGGGGAGGGAGGATGGATGGGCAGTCACCAGTGCTGGGGAGGGAGGGTGGGCAGTCACCGGTGCTGGGGAGGGAGGATGGATGGGCAGTCACCAGTGCTGGGGAGGGAGGGTGGCAGTCACCAGTGCTGGGGAGGGAGGGTGGGCAGTCACCGGTGCTGGGGAGGGAGGATGGATGGGCAGTCACCAGTGCTGGGGAGGGAGGGTGGGCAGTCACCAGTGCTGGGGAGGGAGGGTGGATGGGCAGTCACCAGTGCTGGGGAGGGAGGGTGGGCAGTCACCGGTGCTGGGGAGGGAGGGTGGGCAGTCACCGGTGCTGGGGAGGGAGGGTGGATGGGCAGTCACCGGTGCTGGGGAGGGAGGATGGGCGGTCACCGGTGCTGGGGAGGGAGGGTGGATGGGCAGTCACCGGTGCTGGGGAGGGAGGGTGGGCAGTCACCAGTGCTGGGGAGGGAGGGTGGGCAGTCACCAGTGCTGGGGAGGGAGGGTGGGCAGTCACCAGTGCTGGGGAGGGAGGGTGGGCAGTCAGTCACCGGTGCTGGGGAGGGAGGGTGGATGGGCAGTCACCAGTGCTGGGGAGGGAGGGTGGGCAGTCACCGGTGCTGGGGAGGGAGGGTGGGCAGTCACCGGTGCTGGGGAGGGAGGATGGGCAGTCACCGGTGCTGGGGAGGGAGGGTGGGCAGTCACCAGTGCTGGGGAGGGAGGGTGGGCAGTCACCGGTGCTGGGGAGGGAGGATGGATGGGCAGTCACCAGTGCTGGGGAGGGAGGATGGATGGGCAGTCACCAGTGCTGGGGAGGGAGGATGGGCAGTCACCAGTGCTGGGGAGGGAGGGTGGGCAGTCACCGGTGCTGGGGAGGGAGGGTGGATGGGCAGTCACCGGTGCTGGGGAGGGAGGATGGATGGGCAGTCACCGGTGCTGGGGAGGGAGGATGGATGGGCAGTCACCAGTGCTGGGGAGGGAGGGTGGGCAGTCACCGGTGCTGGGGAGGGAGGGTGGATGGGCAGTCACCGGTGCTGGGGAGGGAGGGTGGATGGGCAGTCACCGGTGCTGGGGAGGGAGGGAGGATGGGCAGTCACCAGTGCTGGGGAGGGAGGATGGGCGGTCACCGGTGCTGGGGAGGGAGGGTGGATGGGCAGTCACCGGTGCTGGGGAGGGAGGGTGGGCAGTCACCAGTGCTGGGGAGGGAGGGTGGATGGGCAGTCACCAGTGCTGGGGAGGGAGGGTGGGCAGTCACCAGTGCTGGGGAGGGAGGATGGATGGGCAGTCACCAGTGCTGGGGAGGGAGGGTGGGCAGTCACCGGTGCTGGGGAGGGAGGGTGAGCAGTCACCGGTGCTGGGGAGGGAGGATGGATGGGCAGTCACCAGTGCTGGGGAGGGAGGGTGGGCAGTCACCGGTGCTGGGGAGGGAGGGTGGGCAGTCACCGGTGCTGGGGAGGGAGGGTGGATGGGCAGTCACCGGTGCTGGGGAGGGAGGATGGATGGGCAGTCACCAGTGCTGGGGAGGGAGGATGGGCGGTCACCGGTGCTGGGGAGGGAGGGAGGATGGGCGGTCACCGGTGCTGGGGAGGGAGGGTGGATGGGCAGTCACCAGTGCTGGGGAGGGAGGGTGGGCGGTCACCGGTGCTGGGGAGGGAGGGTGGGCGGTCACCGGTGCTGGGGAGGGAGGGTGGGCGGTCACCGGTGCTGGGGAGGGAGGGTGGGCGGTCACCAGTGCTGGGGAGGGAGGGTGGGCAGTCACCGGTGCTGGGGAGGGAGGATGGATGGGCAGTCACCAGTGCTGGGGAGGGAGGGTGGGCAGTCACCGGTGCTGGGGAGGGAGGATGGATGGGCAGTCACCAGTGCTGGGGAGGGAGGATGGATGGGCAGTCACCAGTGCTGGGGAGGGAGGATGGGCAGTCACCAGTGCTGGGGAGGGAGGGTGGGCAGTCACCGGTGCTGGGGAGGGAGGGTGGATGGGCAGTCACCAGTGCTGGGGAGGGAGGGTGGGCAGTCACCAGTGCTGGGGAGGGAGGATGGATGGGCAGTCACCAGTGCTGGGGAGGGAGGGTGGGCAGTCACCAGTGCTGGGGAGGGAGGGTGGGCAGTCACCAGTGCTGGGGAGGGAGGGTGGGCAGTCACCAGTGCTGGGGAGGGAGGGTGGATGGGCAGTCACCAGTGCTGGGGAGGGAGGGTGGGCAGTCACCGGTGCTGGGGAGGGAGGGTGGGCAGTCACCGGTGCTGGGGAGGGAGGGTGGATGGGCAGTCACCGGTGCTGGGGAGGGAGGATGGGCGGTCACCGGTGCTGGGGAGGGAGGGTGGGCGGTCACCGGTGCTGGGGAGGGAGGATGGGCGGTCACCGGTGCTGGGGAGGGAGGGTGGGCGGTCACCAGTGCTGGGGAGGGAGGGTGGGCAGTCACCGGTGCTGGGGAGGGAGGATGGATGGGCAGTCACCAGTGCTGGGGAGGGAGGGTGGGCAGTCACCGGTGCTGGGGAGGGAGGATGGATGGGCAGTCACCAGTGCTGGGGAGGGAGGATGGATGGGCAGTCACCAGTGCTGGGGAGGGAGGATGGGCAGTCACCAGTGCTGGGGAGGGAGGGTGGGCAGTCACCGGTGCTGGGGAGGGAGGGTGGATGGGCAGTCACCGGTGCTGGGGAGGGAGGATGGATGGGCAGTCACCGGTGCTGGGGACGGAGGGTGGGCAGTCACCGGTGCTGGGGAGGGAGGGTGGGCAGTCACCGGTGCTGGGGAGGGAGGGTGGATGGGCAGTCACCGGTGCTGGGGAGGGAGGGTGGATGGGCGGTCACCGGTGCTGGGGAGGGAGGGTGGATGGGCGGTCACCGGTGCTGGGGAGGGAGGGTGGGCAGTCACCAGTGCTGGGGAGGGAGGGTGGATGGGCAGTCACCAGTGCTGGGGAGGGAGGGTGGGCAGTCACCAGTGCTGGGGAGGGAGGATGGATGGGCAGTCACCAGTGCTGGGGAGGGAGGGTGGGCAGTCACCAGTGCTGGGGAGGGAGGGTGGGCAGTCACCAGTGCTGGGGAGGGAGGGTGGGCAGTCACCAGTGCTGGGGAGGGAGGGTGGATGGGCAGTCACCGGTGCTGGGGAGGGAGGGTGGGCAGTCACCGGTGCTGGGGAGGGAGGATGGATGGGCAGTCACCAGTGCTGGGGAGGGAGGGTGGATGGGCAGTCACCAGTGCTGGGGAGGGAGGGTGGGCAGTCACCAGTGCTGGGGAGGGAGGGTGGATGGGCAGTCACCGGTGCTGGGGAGGGAGGATGGATGGGCAGTCACCAGTGCTGGGGACGGAGGGTGGGCAGTCACCGGTGCTGGGGAGGGAGGGTGGGCAGTCACCGGTGCTGGGGAGGGAGGGTGGATGGGCAGTCACCGGTGCTGGGGAGGGAGGGTGGATGGGCGGTCACCGGTGCTGGGGAGGGAGGGTGGATGGGCAGTCACCGGTGCTGGGGAGGGAGGGTGGGCAGTCACCAGTGCTGGGGAGGGAGAGTGGATGGGCAGTCACCAGTGCTGGGGAGGGAGGGTGGGCAGTCACCAGTGCTGGGGAGGGAGGATGGATGGGCAGTCACCAGTGCTGGGGAGGGAGGGTGGGCAGTCACCAGTGCTGGGGAGGGAGGGAGGATGGGCAGTCACCAGTGCTGGGGAGGGAGGATGGGCGGTCACCGGTGCTGGGGAGGGAGGGTGGATGGGCAGTCACCGGTGCTGGGGAGGGAGGGTGGGCAGTCACCAGTGCTGGGGAGGGAGGGTGGATGGGCAGTCACCAGTGCTGGGGAGGGAGGGTGGGCAGTCACCAGTGCTGGGGAGGGAGGATGGATGGGCAGTCACCAGTGCTGGGGAGGGAGGGTGGGCAGTCACCAGTGCTGGGGAGGGAGGGTGGGCAGTCACCAGTGCTGGGGAGGGAGGATGGATGGGCAGTCACCAGTGCTGGGGAGGGAGGGTGGGCAGTCACCAGTGCTGGGGAGGGAGGGAGGATGGGCAGTCACCAGTGCTGGGGAGGGAGGATGGGCGGTCACCGGTGCTGGGGAGGGAGGGTGGATGGGCAGTCACCGGTGCTGGGGAGGGAGGGTGGGCAGTCACCAGTGCTGGGGAGGGAGGGTGGATGGGCAGTCACCAGTGCTGGGGAGGGAGGGTGGGCAGTCACCAGTGCTGGGGAGGGAGGGTGGATGGGCAGTCACCAGTGCTGGGGAGGGAGGGTGGGCAGTCACCAGTGCTGGGGAGGGAGGGTGGGCAGTCACCAGTGCTGGGGAGGGAGGGTGGGCAGTCACCGGTGCTGGGGAGGGAGGGTGAGCAGTCACCGGTGCTGGGGAGGGAGGATGGATGGGCAGTCACCAGTGCTGGGGAGGGAGGGTGGGCAGTCACCGGTGCTGGGGAGGGAGGGTGGGCAGTCACCGGTGCTGGGGAGGGAGGGTGGATGGGCAGTCACCGGTGCTGGGGAGGGAGGATGGATGGGCAGTCACCAGTGCTGGGGAGGGAGGATGGGCGGTCACCGGTGCTGGGGAGGGAGGGAGGATGGGCGGTCACCGGTGCTGGGGAGGGAGGGTGGATGGGCAGTCACCAGTGCTGGGGAGGGAGGGTGGGCGGTCACCGGTGCTGGGGAGGGAGGGTGGGCGGTCACCGGTGCTGGGGAGGGAGGGTGGGCGGTCACCGGTGCTGGGGAGGGAGGGTGGGCGGTCACCAGTGCTGGGGAGGGAGGGTGGGCAGTCACCGGTGCTGGGGAGGGAGGATGGATGGGCAGTCACCAGTGCTGGGGAGGGAGGGTGGGCAGTCACCGGTGCTGGGGAGGGAGGATGGATGGGCAGTCACCAGTGCTGGGGAGGGAGGATGGATGGGCAGTCACCAGTGCTGGGGAGGGAGGATGGGCAGTCACCAGTGCTGGGGAGGGAGGGTGGGCAGTCACCGGTGCTGGGGAGGGAGGGTGGATGGGCAGTCACCAGTGCTGGGGAGGGAGGGTGGGCAGTCACCAGTGCTGGGGAGGGAGGATGGATGGGCAGTCACCAGTGCTGGGGAGGGAGGGTGGGCAGTCACCAGTGCTGGGGAGGGAGGGTGGGCAGTCACCAGTGCTGGGGAGGGAGGGTGGGCAGTCACCAGTGCTGGGGAGGGAGGGTGGATGGGCAGTCACCAGTGCTGGGGAGGGAGGGTGGGCAGTCACCGGTGCTGGGGAGGGAGGGTGGGCAGTCACCGGTGCTGGGGAGGGAGGGTGGATGGGCAGTCACCGGTGCTGGGGAGGGAGGATGGGCGGTCACCGGTGCTGGGGAGGGAGGGTGGGCGGTCACCGGTGCTGGGGAGGGAGGATGGGCGGTCACCGGTGCTGGGGAGGGAGGGTGGGCGGTCACCAGTGCTGGGGAGGGAGGGTGGGCAGTCACCGGTGCTGGGGAGGGAGGATGGATGGGCAGTCACCAGTGCTGGGGAGGGAGGGTGGGCAGTCACCGGTGCTGGGGAGGGAGGATGGATGGGCAGTCACCAGTGCTGGGGAGGGAGGATGGATGGGCAGTCACCAGTGCTGGGGAGGGAGGATGGGCAGTCACCAGTGCTGGGGAGGGAGGGTGGGCAGTCACCGGTGCTGGGGAGGGAGGGTGGATGGGCAGTCACCGGTGCTGGGGAGGGAGGATGGATGGGCAGTCACCAGTGCTGGGGACGGAGGGTGGGCAGTCACCGGTGCTGGGGAGGGAGGGTGGGCAGTCACCGGTGCTGGGGAGGGAGGGTGGATGGGCAGTCACCGGTGCTGGGGAGGGAGGGTGGATGGGCGGTCACCGGTGCTGGGGAGGGAGGGTGGATGGGCAGTCACCGGTGCTGGGGAGGGAGGGTGGGCAGTCACCAGTGCTGGGGAGGGAGGGTGGATGGGCAGTCACCAGTGCTGGGGAGGGAGGGTGGGCAGTCACCAGTGCTGGGGAGGGAGGATGGATGGGCAGTCACCAGTGCTGGGGAGGGAGGGTGGGCAGTCACCAGTGCTGGGGAGGGAGGGTGGGCAGTCACCAGTGCTGGGGAGGGAGGGTGGGCAGTCACCAGTGCTGGGGAGGGAGGGTGGATGGGCAGTCACCGGTGCTGGGGAGGGAGGGTGGGCAGTCACCGGTGCTGGGGAGGGAGGATGGATGGGCAGTCACCAGTGCTGGGGAGGGAGGGTGGATGGGCAGTCACCAGTGCTGGGGAGGGAGGGTGGGCAGTCACCAGTGCTGGGGAGGGAGGGTGGGCAGTCACCGGTGCTGGGGAGGGAGGATGGGCGGTCACCGGTGCTGGGGAGGGAGGATGGGCAGTCACCAGTGCTGGGGAGGGAGGGTGGATGGGCAGTCACCAGTGCTGGGGAGGGAGGATGGGCAGTCACCGGTGCTGGGGAGGGAGGATGGGCAGTCACCGGTGCTGGGGAGGGAGGGTGGATGGGCAGTCACCAGTGCTGGGGAGGGAGGATGGGCAGTCACCGGTGCTGGGGAGGGAGGGTGGGCAGTCACCAGTGCTGGGGAGGGAGGGTGGGCAGTCACCAGTGCTGGGGAGGGAGGGTGGGCAGTCACCAGTGCTGGGGAGGGAGGGTGGATGGGCAGTCACCGGTGCTGGGGAGGGAGGGTGGGCAGTCACCGGTGCTGGGGAGGGAGGATGGATGGGCAGTCACCAGTGCTGGGGAGGGAGGGTGGATGGGCAGTCACCAGTGCTGGGGAGGGAGGGTGGGCAGTCACCAGTGCTGGGGAGGGAGGGTGGGCAGTCACCGGTGCTGGGGAGGGAGGATGGGCGGTCACCTGTGCTGGGGAGGGAGGATGGGCAGTCACCAGTGCTGGGGAGGGAGGGTGGATGGGCAGTCACCAGTGCTGGGGAGGGAGGATGGGCGGTCACCGGTGCTGGGGAGGGAGGATGGGCAGTCACCGGTGCTGGGGAGGGAGGGTGGATGGGCAGTCACCAGTGCTGGGGAGGGAGGGTGGGCAGTCACCGGTGCTGGGGAGGGAGGGTGGATGGGCAGTCACCGGTGCTGGGGAGGGAGGGTGGGCAGTCACCAGTGCTGGGGAGGGAGGATGGATGGGCAGTCACCAGTGCTGGGGAGGGAGGGTGGGCAGTCACCGGTGCTGGGGAGGGAGGATGGATGGGCAGTCACCAGTGCTGGGGAGGGAGGGTGGGCAGTCACCGGTGCTGGGGAGGGAGGATGGATGGGCAGTCACCAGTGCTGGGGAGGGAGGGTGGGCAGTCACCAGTGCTGGGGAGGGAGGGTGGGCAGTCACCGGTGCTGGGGAGGGAGGATGGATGGGCAGTCACCAGTGCTGGGGAGGGAGGGTGGGCAGTCACCAGTGCTGGGGAGGGAGGGTGGATGGGCAGTCACCAGTGCTGGGGAGGGAGGGTGGGCAGTCACCAGTGCTGGGGAGGGAGGATGGATGGGCAGTCACCAGTGCTGGGGAGGGAGGGTGGGCAGTCACCAGTGCTGGGGAGGGAGGGTGGGCAGTCACCAGTGCTGGGGAGGGAGGGTGGGCAGTCACCAGTGCTGGGGAGGGAGGGTGGATGGGCAGTCACCAGTGCTGGGGAGGGAGGGTGGGCAGTCACCGGTGCTGGGGAGGGAGGGTGGGCAGTCACCGGTGCTGGGGAGGGAGGGTGGATGGGCAGTCACCGGTGCTGGGGAGGGAGGATGGGCGGTCACCGGTGCTGGGGAGGGAGGGTGGGCGGTCACCGGTGCTGGGGAGGGAGGATGGGCGGTCACCGGTGCTGGGGAGGGAGGGTGGGCGGTCACCAGTGCTGGGGAGGGAGGGTGGGCAGTCACCGGTGCTGGGGAGGGAGGATGGATGGGCAGTCACCAGTGCTGGGGAGGGAGGGTGGGCAGTCACCGGTGCTGGGGAGGGAGGATGGATGGGCAGTCACCAGTGCTGGGGAGGGAGGATGGATGGGCAGTCACCAGTGCTGGGGAGGGAGGATGGGCAGTCACCAGTGCTGGGGAGGGAGGGTGGGCAGTCACCGGTGCTGGGGAGGGAGGGTGGATGGGCAGTCACCGGTGCTGGGGAGGGAGGATGGATGGGCAGTCACCAGTGCTGGGGACGGAGGGTGGGCAGTCACCGGTGCTGGGGAGGGAGGGTGGGCAGTCACCGGTGCTGGGGAGGGAGGGTGGATGGGCAGTCACCGGTGCTGGGGAGGAGGGTGGATGGGCGGTCACCGGTGCTGGGGAGGGAGGGTGGATGGGCAGTCACCGGTGCTGGGGAGGGAGGGTGGGCAGTCACCAGTGCTGGGGAGGGAGGGTGGATGGGCAGTCACCAGTGCTGGGGAGGGAGGGTGGGCAGTCACCAGTGCTGGGGAGGGAGGATGGATGGGCAGTCACCAGTGCTGGGGAGGGAGGGTGGGCAGTCACCAGTGCTGGGGAGGGAGGGTGGGCAGTCACCAGTGCTGGGGAGGGAGGGTGGATGGGCAGTCACCGGTGCTGGGGAGGGAGGGTGGGCAGTCACCGGTGCTGGGGAGGGAGGATGGATGGGCAGTCACCAGTGCTGGGGAGGGAGGGTGGATGGGCAGTCACCAGTGCTGGGGAGGGAGGGTGGGCAGTCACCAGTGCTGGGGAGGGAGGGTGGGCAGTCACCGGTGCTGGGGAGGGAGGATGGGCGGTCACCGGTGCTGGGGAGGGAGGATGGGCAGTCACCAGTGCTGGGGAGGGAGGGTGGATGGGCAGTCACCAGTGCTGGGGAGGGAGGATGGGCAGTCACCGGTGCTGGGGAGGGAGGATGGGCAGTCACCGGTGCTGGGGAGGGAGGGTGGATGGGCAGTCACCGGTGCTGGGGAGGGAGGATGGGCAGTCACCGGTGCTGGGGAGGGAGGGTGGGCAGTCACCGGTGCTGGGGAGGGAGGGTGGGCAGTCACCAGTGCTGGGGAGGGAGGGTGGGCAGTCACCAGTGCTGGGGAGGGAGGGTGGGCAGTCACCAGTGCTGGGGAGGGAGGGTGGATGGGCAGTCACCGGTGCTGGGGAGGGAGGGTGGGCAGTCACCGGTGCTGGGGAGGGAGGATGGATGGGCAGTCACCAGTGCTGGGGAGGGAGGGTGGATGGGCAGTCACCAGTGCTGGGGAGGGAGGGTGGGCAGTCACCAGTGCTGGGGAGGGAGGGTGGGCAGTCACATGTGCTGGGGAGGGAGGATGGGCGGTCACCGGTGCTGGGGAGGGAGGATGGGCAGTCACCAGTGCTGGGGAGGGAGGGTGGATGGGCAGTCACCAGTGCTGGGGAGGGAGGATGGGCGGTCACCGGTGCTGGGGAGGGAGGATGGGCAGTCACCGGTGCTGGGGAGGGAGGGTGGATGGGCAGTCACCAGTGCTGGGGAGGGAGGATGGGCGGTCACCGGTGCTGGGGAGGGAGGGTGGGCAGTCACCAGTGCTGGGGAGGGAGGGTGGGCAGTCACCAGTGCTGGGGAGGGAGGGTGGGCAGTCAGTCACCGGTGCTGGGGAGGGAGGGTGGATGGGCAGTCACCAGTGCTGGGGAGGGAGGGTGGGCAGTCACCGGTGCTGGGGAGGGAGGGTGGGCAGTCACCGGTGCTGGGGAGGGAGGATGGGCAGTCACCGGTGCTGGGGAGGGAGGGTGGGCGGTCACCAGTGCTGGGGAGGGAGGGTGGGCAGTCACCGGTGCTGGGGAGGGAGGATGGATGGGCAGTCACCAGTGCTGGGGAGGGAGGATGGATGGGCAGTCACCAGTGCTGGGGAGGGAGGATGGGCAGTCACCAGTGCTGGGGAGGGAGGGTGGGCAGTCACCGGTGCTGGGGAGGGAGGGTGGATGGGCAGTCACCGGTGCTGGGGAGGGAGGATGGATGGGCAGTCACCGGTGCTGGGGAGGGAGGATGGATGGGCAGTCACCAGTGCTGGGGAGGGAGGGTGGGCAGTCACCGGTGCTGGGGAGGGAGGGTGGATGGGCAGTCACCGGTGCTGGGGAGGGAGGGTGGATGGGCAGTCACCGGTGCTGGGGAGGGAGGGAGGATGGGCAGTCACCAGTGCTGGGGAGGGAGGATGGGCGGTCACCGGTGCTGGGGAGGGAGGGTGGATGGGCAGTCACCGGTGCTGGGGAGGGAGGGTGGGCAGTCACCAGTGCTGGGGAGGGAGGGTGGATGGGCAGTCACCAGTGCTGGGGAGGGAGGGTGGGCAGTCACCAGTGCTGGGGAGGGAGGATGGATGGGCAGTCACCAGTGCTGGGGAGGGAGGGTGGGCAGTCACCGGTGCTGGGGAGGGAGGGTGAGCAGTCACCGGTGCTGGGGAGGGAGGATGGATGGGCAGTCACCAGTGCTGGGGAGGGAGGGTGGGCAGTCACCGGTGCTGGGGAGGGAGGGTGGGCAGTCACCGGTGCTGGGGAGGGAGGGTGGATGGGCAGTCACCGGTGCTGGGGAGGGAGGATGGATGGGCAGTCACCAGTGCTGGGGAGGGAGGATGGGCGGTCACCGGTGCTGGGGAGGGAGGGAGGATGGGCGGTCACCGGTGCTGGGGAGGGAGGGTGGATGGGCAGTCACCGGTGCTGGGGAGGGAGGGTGGGCGGTCACCGGTGCTGGGGAGGGAGGGTGGGCGGTCACCGGTGCTGGGGAGGGAGGGTGGGCGGTCACCGGTGCTGGGGAGGGAGGGTGGGCGGTCACCGGTGCTGGGGAGGGAGGGTGGGCGGTCACCGGTGCTGGGGAGGGAGGGTGGGCAGTCACCGGTGCTGGGGAGGGAGGATGGATGGGCAGTCACCAGTGCTGGGGAGGGAGGGTGGATGGGCAGTCACCAGTGCTGGGGAGGGAGGGTGGGCAGTCACCGGTGCTGGGGAGGGAGGGTGGGCAGTCACCGGTGCTGGGGAGGGAGGATGGGCGGTCACCGGTGCTGGGGAGGGAGGATGGGCAGTCACCAGTGCTGGGGAGGGAGGGTGGATGGGCAGTCACCGGTGCTGGGGAGGGAGGATGGGCAGTCACCGGTGCTGGGGAGGGAGGATGGGCAGTCACCGGTGCTGGGGAGGGAGGGTGGATGGGCAGTCACCAGTGCTGGGGAGGGAGGATGGGCAGTCACCGGTGCTGGGGAGGGAGGGTGGGCAGTCACCAGTGCTGGGGAGGGAGGGTGGGCAGTCACCAGTGCTGGGGAGGGAGGGTGGGCAGTCACCAGTGCTGGGGAGGGAGGGTGGGCAGTCACCAGTGCTGGGGAGGGAGGGTGGATGGGCAGTCACCGGTGCTGGGGAGGGAGGGTGGGCGGTCACCGGTGCTGGGGAGGGAGGGTGGGCGGTCACCGGTGCTGGGGAGGGAGGGTGGGCGGTCACCGGTGCTGGGGAGGGAGGATGGGCGGTCACCGGTGCTGGGGAGGGAGGGTGGGCGGTCACCAGTGCTGGGGAGGGAGGGTGGGCAGTCACCGGTGCTGGGGAGGGAGGATGGATGGGCAGTCACCAGTGCTGGGGAGGGAGGGTGGGCAGTCACCGGTGCTGGGGAGGGAGGGTGGGCAGTCACCGGTGCTGGGGAGGGAGGGTGGATGGGCAGTCACCGGTGCTGGGGAGGGAGGGTGGATGGGCAGTCACCGGTGCTGGGGAGGGAGGGTGGATGGGCAGTCACCGGTGCTGGGGAGGGAGGGAGGATGGGCAGTCACCAGTGCTGGGGAGGGAGGATGGATGGGCAGTCACCAGTGCTGGGGAGGGAGGATGGGCAGTCACCAGTGCTGGGGAGGGAGGGTGGGCAGTCACCGGTGCTGGGGAGGGAGGGTGGATGGGCAGTCACCGGTGCTGGGGAGGGAGGATGGATGGGCAGTCACCAGTGCTGGGGAGGGAGGGTGGGCAGTCACCGGTGCTGGGGAGGGAGGGTGGGCAGTCACCGGTGCTGGGGAGGGAGGGTGGATGGGCAGTCACCGGTGCTGGGGAGGGAGGGTGGATGGGCAGTCACCGGTGCTGGGGAGGGAGGGTGGATGGGCAGTCACCGGTGCTGGGGAGGGAGGGAGGATGGGCAGTCACCAGTGCTGGGGAGGGAGGATGGGCAGTCACCGGTGCTGGGGAGGGAGGGTGGATGGGCAGTCACCGGTGCTGGGGAGGGAGGGTGGATGGGCAGTCACCAGTGCTGGGGAGGGAGGGTGGGCAGTCACCAGTGCTGGGGAGGGAGGGTGGGCAGTCACCAGTGCTGGGGAGGGAGGGTGGATGGGCAGTCACCAGTGCTGGGGAGGGAGGGTGGGCAGTCACCGGTGCTGGGGAGGGAGGGTGAGCAGTCACCGGTGCTGGGGAGGGAGGATGGATGGGCAGTCACCAGTGCTGGGGAGGGAGGGTGGGCAGTCACCGGTGCTGGGGAGGGAGGGTGGGCAGTCACCGGTGCTGGGGAGGGAGGGTGGATGGGCAGTCACCGGTGCTGGGGAGGGAGGGTGGGCAGTCACCGGTGCTGGGGAGGGAGGGTGGGCAGTCACCAGTGCTGGGGAGGGAGGGTGGGCAGTCACCAGTGCTGGGGAGGGAGGGTGGGCAGTCAGTCACCGGTGCTGGGGAGGGAGGGTGGATGGGCAGTCACCAGTGCTGGGGAGGGAGGGTGGGCAGTCACCGGTGCTGGGGAGGGAGGATGGATGGGCAGTCACCAGTGCTGGGGAGGGAGGGTGGGCAGTCACCAGTGCTGGGGAGGGAGGGTGGATGGGCAGTCACCAGTGCTGGGGAGGGAGGGTGGGCAGTCACCAGTGCTGGGGAGGGAGGATGGATGGGCAGTCACCAGTGCTGGGGAGGGAGGGTGGGCAGTCACCAGTGCTGGGGAGGGAGGGTGGGCAGTCACCAGTGCTGGGGAGGGAGGGTGGGCAGTCACCAGTGCTGGGGAGGGAGGGTGGGCAGTCACCGGTGCTGGGGAGGGAGGGTGGGCAGTCACCGGTGCTGGGGAGGGAGGGTGGATGGGCAGTCACCGGTGCTGGGGAGGGAGGATGGGCGGTCACCGGTGCTGGGGAGGGAGGGTGGATGGGCAGTCACCGGTGCTGGGGAGGGAGGGTGGGCAGTCACCAGTGCTGGGGAGGGAGGGTGGGCAGTCACCAGTGCTGGGGAGGGAGGGTGGGCAGTCACCAGTGCTGGGGAGGGAGGGTGGGCAGTCAGTCACCGGTGCTGGGGAGGGAGGGTGGATGGGCAGTCACCAGTGCTGGGGAGGGAGGGTGGGCAGTCACCGGTGCTGGGGAGGGAGGGTGGGCAGTCACCGGTGCTGGGGAGGGAGGATGGGCAGTCACCGGTGCTGGGGAGGGAGGGTGGGCAGTCACCAGTGCTGGGGAGGGAGGGTGGGCAGTCACCGGTGCTGGGGAGGGAGGATGGATGGGCAGTCACCAGTGCTGGGGAGGGAGGATGGATGGGCAGTCACCAGTGCTGGGGAGGGAGGATGGGCAGTCACCAGTGCTGGGGAGGGAGGGTGGGCAGTCACCGGTGCTGGGGAGGGAGGGTGGATGGGCAGTCACCGGTGCTGGGGAGGGAGGATGGATGGGCAGTCACCGGTGCTGGGGAGGGAGGATGGATGGGCAGTCACCAGTGCTGGGGAGGGAGGGTGGGCAGTCACCGGTGCTGGGGAGGGAGGGTGGATGGGCAGTCACCGGTGCTGGGGAGGGAGGGTGGATGGGCAGTCACCGGTGCTGGGGAGGGAGGGAGGATGGGCAGTCACCAGTGCTGGGGAGGGAGGATGGGCGGTCACCGGTGCTGGGGAGGGAGGGTGGATGGGCAGTCACCGGTGCTGGGGAGGGAGGGTGGGCAGTCACCGGTGCTGGGGAGGGAGGGTGGATGGGCAGTCACCAGTGCTGGGGAGGGAGGGTGGGCAGTCACCAGTGCTGGGGAGGGAGGATGGATGGGCAGTCACCAGTGCTGGGGAGGGAGGGTGGGCAGTCACCGGTGCTGGGGAGGGAGGGTGAGCAGTCACCGGTGCTGGGGAGGGAGGATGGATGGGCAGTCACCAGTGCTGGGGAGGGAGGGTGGGCAGTCACCGGTGCTGGGGAGGGAGGGTGGGCAGTCACCGGTGCTGGGGAGGGAGGGTGGATGGGCAGTCACCGGTGCTGGGGAGGGAGGATGGATGGGCAGTCACCAGTGCTGGGGAGGGAGGATGGGCGGTCACCGGTGCTGGGGAGGGAGGGAGGATGGGCGGTCACCGGTGCTGGGGAGGGAGGGTGGATGGGCAGTCACCAGTGCTGGGGAGGGAGGGTGGGCGGTCACCGGTGCTGGGGAGGGAGGGTGGGCGGTCACCGGTGCTGGGGAGGGAGGGTGGGCGGTCACCGGTGCTGGGGAGGGAGGGTGGGCGGTCACCGGTGCTGGGGAGGGAGGGTGGGCGGTCACCAGTGCTGGGGAGGGAGGGTGGGCAGTCACCGGTGCTGGGGAGGGAGGATGGATGGGCAGTCACCAGTGCTGGGGAGGGAGGGTGGGCAGTCACCGGTGCTGGGGAGGGAGGATGGATGGGCAGTCACCAGTGCTGGGGAGGGAGGATGGATGGGCAGTCACCAGTGCTGGGGAGGGAGGATGGGCAGTCACCAGTGCTGGGGAGGGAGGGTGGGCAGTCACCGGTGCTGGGGAGGGAGGGTGGATGGGCAGTCACCAGTGCTGGGGAGGGAGGGTGGGCAGTCACCAGTGCTGGGGAGGGAGGATGGATGGGCAGTCACCAGTGCTGGGGAGGGAGGGTGGGCAGTCACCAGTGCTGGGGAGGGAGGGTGGGCAGTCACCAGTGCTGGGGAGGGAGGGTGGGCAGTCACCAGTGCTGGGGAGGGAGGGTGGATGGGCAGTCACCAGTGCTGGGGAGGGAGGGTGGGCAGTCACCGGTGCTGGGGAGGGAGGGTGGGCAGTCACCGGTGCTGGGGAGGGAGGGTGGATGGGCAGTCACCGGTGCTGGGGAGGGAGGATGGGCAGTCACCGGTGCTGGGGAGGGAGGGTGGGCGGTCACCGGTGCTGGGGAGGGAGGATGGGCGGTCACCGGTGCTGGGGAGGGAGGGTGGGCGGTCACCAGTGCTGGGGAGGGAGGATGGGCAGTCACCAGTGCTGGGGAGGGAGGGTGGATGGGCAGTCACCAGTGCTGGGGAGGGAGGATGGGCAGTCACCGGTGCTGGGGAGGGAGGATGGGCAGTCACCGGTGCTGGGGAGGGAGGGTGGATGGGCAGTCACCAGTGCTGGGGAGGGAGGATGGGCAGTCACCGGTGCTGGGGAGGGAGGGTGGGCAGTCACCAGTGCTGGGGAGGGAGGGTGGGCAGTCACCAGTGCTGGGGAGGGAGGGTGGGCAGTCACCAGTGCTGGGGAGGGAGGGTGGGCAGTCACCAGTGCTGGGGAGGGAGGGTGGGCAGTCACCAGTGCTGGGGAGGGAGGGTGGATGGGCAGTCACCGGTGCTGGGGAGGGAGGGTGGGCAGTCACCGGTGCTGGGGAGGGAGGATGGATGGGCAGTCACCAGTGCTGGGGAGGGAGGGTGGATGGGCAGTCACCAGTGCTGGGGAGGGAGGGTGGGCAGTCACCAGTGCTGGGGAGGGAGGGTGGGCAGTCACCGGTGCTGGGGAGGGAGGATGGGCGGTCACCGGTGCTGGGGAGGGAGGATGGGCAGTCACCAGTGCTGGGGAGGGAGGGTGGATGGGCAGTCACCAGTGCTGGGGAGGGAGGATGGGCGGTCACCGGTGCTGGGGAGGGAGGATGGGCAGTCACCGGTGCTGGGGAGGGAGGGTGGATGGGCAGTCACCAGTGCTGGGGAGGGAGGGTGGGCAGTCACCGGTGCTGGGGAGGGAGGGTGGATGGGCAGTCACCGGTGCTGGGGAGGGAGGGTGGGCAGTCACCAGTGCTGGGGAGGGAGGATGGATGGGCAGTCACCAGTGCTGGGGAGGGAGGGTGGGCAGTCACCGGTGCTGGGGAGGGAGGATGGATGGGCAGTCACCAGTGCTGGGGAGGGAGGGTGGGCAGTCACCGGTGCTGGGGAGGGAGGATGGATGGGCAGTCACCAGTGCTGGGGAGGGAGGGTGGCAGTCACCAGTGCTGGGGAGGGAGGGTGGGCAGTCACCGGTGCTGGGGAGGGAGGATGGATGGGCAGTCACCAGTGCTGGGGAGGGAGGGTGGGCAGTCACCAGTGCTGGGGAGGGAGGGTGGATGGGCAGTCACCAGTGCTGGGGAGGGAGGGTGGGCAGTCACCGGTGCTGGGGAGGGAGGGTGGGCAGTCACCGGTGCTGGGGAGGGAGGGTGGATGGGCAGTCACCGGTGCTGGGGAGGGAGGATGGGCGGTCACCGGTGCTGGGGAGGGAGGGTGGATGGGCAGTCACCGGTGCTGGGGAGGGAGGGTGGGCAGTCACCAGTGCTGGGGAGGGAGGGTGGGCAGTCACCAGTGCTGGGGAGGGAGGGTGGGCAGTCACCAGTGCTGGGGAGGGAGGGTGGGCAGTCAGTCACCGGTGCTGGGGAGGGAGGGTGGATGGGCAGTCACCGGTGCTGGGGAGGGAGGGTGGGCAGTCACCGGTGCTGGGGAGGGAGGGTGGGCAGTCACCGGTGCTGGGGAGGGAGGATGGGCAGTCACCGGTGCTGGGGAGGGAGGGTGGGCAGTCACCAGTGCTGGGGAGGGAGGGTGGGCAGTCACCGGTGCTGGGGAGGGAGGATGGATGGGCAGTCACCAGTGCTGGGGAGGGAGGATGGATGGGCAGTCACCAGTGCTGGGGAGGGAGGATGGGCAGTCACCAGTGCTGGGGAGGGAGGGTGGGCAGTCACCGGTGCTGGGGAGGGAGGGTGGATGGGCAGTCACCGGTGCTGGGGAGGGAGGATGGATGGGCAGTCACCGGTGCTGGGGAGGGAGGATGGATGGGCAGTCACCAGTGCTGGGGAGGGAGGGTGGGCAGTCACCGGTGCTGGGGAGGGAGGGTGGATGGGCAGTCACCGGTGCTGGGGAGGGAGGGTGGATGGGCAGTCACCGGTGCTGGGGAGGGAGGGAGGATGGGCAGTCACCAGTGCTGGGGAGGGAGGATGGGCGGTCACCGGTGCTGGGGAGGGAGGGTGGATGGGCAGTCACCGGTGCTGGGGAGGGAGGGTGGGCAGTCACCAGTGCTGGGGAGGGAGGGTGGATGGGCAGTCACCAGTGCTGGGGAGGGAGGGTGGGCAGTCACCAGTGCTGGGGAGGGAGGATGGATGGGCAGTCACCAGTGCTGGGGAGGGAGGGTGGGCAGTCACCGGTGCTGGGGAGGGAGGGTGAGCAGTCACCGGTGCTGGGGAGGGAGGATGGATGGGCAGTCACCAGTGCTGGGGAGGGAGGGTGGGCAGTCACCGGTGCTGGGGAGGGAGGGTGGGCAGTCACCGGTGCTGGGGAGGGAGGGTGGATGGGCAGTCACCGGTGCTGGGGAGGGAGGATGGATGGGCAGTCACCAGTGCTGGGGAGGGAGGATGGGCGGTCACCGGTGCTGGGGAGGGAGGGAGGATGGGCGGTCACCGGTGCTGGGGAGGGAGGGTGGATGGGCAGTCACCAGTGCTGGGGAGGGAGGGTGGGCGGTCACCGGTGCTGGGGAGGGAGGGTGGGCGGTCACCGGTGCTGGGGAGGGAGGGTGGGCGGTCACCAGTGCTGGGGAGGGAGGGTGGGCAGTCACCGGTGCTGGGGAGGGAGGATGGATGGGCAGTCACCAGTGCTGGGGAGGGAGGGTGGGCAGTCACCGGTGCTGGGGAGGGAGGATGGATGGGCAGTCACCAGTGCTGGGGAGGGAGGATGGATGGGCAGTCACCAGTGCTGGGGAGGGAGGATGGGCAGTCACCAGTGCTGGGGAGGGAGGGTGGGCAGTCACCGGTGCTGGGGAGGGAGGGTGGATGGGCAGTCACCAGTGCTGGGGAGGGAGGGTGGGCAGTCACCAGTGCTGGGGAGGGAGGATGGATGGGCAGTCACCAGTGCTGGGGAGGGAGGGTGGGCAGTCACCAGTGCTGGGGAGGGAGGGTGGGCAGTCACCAGTGCTGGGGAGGGAGGGTGGGCAGTCACCAGTGCTGGGGAGGGAGGGTGGATGGGCAGTCACCAGTGCTGGGGAGGGAGGGTGGGCAGTCACCGGTGCTGGGGAGGGAGGGTGGGCAGTCACCGGTGCTGGGGAGGGAGGGTGGATGGGCAGTCACCGGTGCTGGGGAGGGAGGATGGGCGGTCACCGGTGCTGGGGAGGGAGGGTGGGCGGTCACCGGTGCTGGGGAGGGAGGATGGGCGGTCACCGGTGCTGGGGAGGGAGGGTGGGCGGTCACCAGTGCTGGGGAGGGAGGGTGGGCAGTCACCGGTGCTGGGGAGGGAGGATGGATGGGCAGTCACCAGTGCTGGGGAGGGAGGGTGGGCAGTCACCGGTGCTGGGGAGGGAGGATGGATGGGCAGTCACCAGTGCTGGGGAGGGAGGATGGATGGGCAGTCACCAGTGCTGGGGAGGGAGGATGGGCAGTCACCAGTGCTGGGGAGGGAGGGTGGGCAGTCACCGGTGCTGGGGAGGGAGGGTGGATGGGCAGTCACCGGTGCTGGGGAGGGAGGATGGATGGGCAGTCACCGGTGCTGGGGACGGAGGGTGGGCAGTCACCGGTGCTGGGGAGGGAGGGTGGGCAGTCACCGGTGCTGGGGAGGGAGGGTGGATGGGCAGTCACCGGTGCTGGGGAGGGAGGGTGGATGGGCGGTCACCGGTGCTGGGGAGGGAGGGTGGATGGGCGGTCACCGGTGCTGGGGAGGGAGGGTGGGCAGTCACCAGTGCTGGGGAGGGAGGGTGGATGGGCAGTCACCAGTGCTGGGGAGGGAGGGTGGGCAGTCACCAGTGCTGGGGAGGGAGGATGGATGGGCAGTCACCAGTGCTGGGGAGGGAGGGTGGGCAGTCACCAGTGCTGGGGAGGGAGGGTGGGCAGTCACCAGTGCTGGGGAGGGAGGGTGGGCAGTCACCAGTGCTGGGGAGGGAGGGTGGATGGGCAGTCACCGGTGCTGGGGAGGGAGGGTGGGCAGTCACCGGTGCTGGGGAGGGAGGATGGATGGGCAGTCACCAGTGCTGGGGAGGGAGGGTGGATGGGCAGTCACCAGTGCTGGGGAGGGAGGGTGGGCAGTCACCAGTGCTGGGGAGGGAGGGTGGATGGGCAGTCACCGGTGCTGGGGAGGGAGGATGGATGGGCAGTCACCAGTGCTGGGGACGGAGGGTGGGCAGTCACCGGTGCTGGGGAGGGAGGGTGGGCAGTCACCGGTGCTGGGGAGGGAGGGTGGATGGGCAGTCACCGGTGCTGGGGAGGGAGGGTGGATGGGCGGTCACCGGTGCTGGGGAGGGAGGGTGGATGGGCAGTCACCGGTGCTGGGGAGGGAGGGTGGGCAGTCACCAGTGCTGGGGAGGGAGAGTGGATGGGCAGTCACCAGTGCTGGGGAGGGAGGGTGGGCAGTCACCAGTGCTGGGGAGGGAGGATGGATGGGCAGTCACCAGTGCTGGGGAGGGAGGGTGGGCAGTCACCAGTGCTGGGGAGGGAGGGTGGGCAGTCACCAGTGCTGGGGAGGGAGGGTGGGCAGTCACCAGTGCTGGGGAGGGAGGGAGGATGGGCAGTCACCAGTGCTGGGGAGGGAGGATGGGCGGTCACCGGTGCTGGGGAGGGAGGGTGGATGGGCAGTCACCGGTGCTGGGGAGGGAGGGTGGGCAGTCACCAGTGCTGGGGAGGGAGGGTGGATGGGCAGTCACCAGTGCTGGGGAGGGAGGGTGGGCAGTCACCAGTGCTGGGGAGGGAGGATGGATGGGCAGTCACCAGTGCTGGGGAGGGAGGGTGGGCAGTCACCGGTGCTGGGGAGGGAGGGTGAGCAGTCACCGGTGCTGGGGAGGGAGGATGGATGGGCAGTCACCAGTGCTGGGGAGGGAGGGTGGGCAGTCACCGGTGCTGGGGAGGGAGGGTGGGCAGTCACCGGTGCTGGGGAGGGAGGGTGGATGGGCAGTCACCGGTGCTGGGGAGGGAGGATGGATGGGCAGTCACCAGTGCTGGGGAGGGAGGATGGGCGGTCACCGGTGCTGGGGAGGGAGGGAGGATGGGCGGTCACCGGTGCTGGGGAGGGAGGGTGGATGGGCAGTCACCAGTGCTGGGGAGGGAGGGTGGGCGGTCACCGGTGCTGGGGAGGGAGGGTGGGCGGTCACCGGTGCTGGGGAGGGAGGGTGGGCGGTCACCGGTGCTGGGGAGGGAGGGTGGGCGGTCACCAGTGCTGGGGAGGGAGGGTGGGCAGTCACCGGTGCTGGGGAGGGAGGATGGATGGGCAGTCACCAGTGCTGGGGAGGGAGGGTGGGCAGTCACCGGTGCTGGGGAGGGAGGATGGATGGGCAGTCACCAGTGCTGGGGAGGGAGGATGGATGGGCAGTCACCAGTGCTGGGGAGGGAGGATGGGCAGTCACCAGTGCTGGGGAGGGAGGGTGGGCAGTCACCGGTGCTGGGGAGGGAGGGTGGATGGGCAGTCACCAGTGCTGGGGAGGGAGGGTGGGCAGTCACCAGTGCTGGGGAGGGAGGATGGATGGGCAGTCACCAGTGCTGGGGAGGGAGGGTGGGCAGTCACCAGTGCTGGGGAGGGAGGGTGGGCAGTCACCAGTGCTGGGGAGGGAGGGTGGGCAGTCACCAGTGCTGGGGAGGGAGGGTGGATGGGCAGTCACCAGTGCTGGGGAGGGAGGGTGGGCAGTCACCGGTGCTGGGGAGGGAGGGTGGGCAGTCACCGGTGCTGGGGAGGGAGGGTGGATGGGCAGTCACCGGTGCTGGGGAGGGAGGATGGGCGGTCACCGGTGCTGGGGAGGGAGGGTGGGCGGTCACCGGTGCTGGGGAGGGAGGATGGGCGGTCACCGGTGCTGGGGAGGGAGGGTGGGCGGTCACCAGTGCTGGGGAGGGAGGGTGGGCAGTCACCGGTGCTGGGGAGGGAGGATGGATGGGCAGTCACCAGTGCTGGGGAGGGAGGGTGGGCAGTCACCGGTGCTGGGGAGGGAGGATGGATGGGCAGTCACCAGTGCTGGGGAGGGAGGGTGGGCAGTCACCAGTGCTGGGGAGGGAGGGTGGGCAGTCACCAGTGCTGGGGAGGGAGGGTGGGCAGTCACCAGTGCTGGGGAGGGAGGGTGGATGGGCAGTCACCGGTGCTGGGGAGGGAGGGTGGGCAGTCACCGGTGCTGGGGAGGGAGGATGGATGGGCAGTCACCAGTGCTGGGGAGGGAGGGTGGATGGGCAGTCACCAGTGCTGGGGAGGGAGGGTGGGCAGTCACCAGTGCTGGGGAGGGAGGGTGGGCAGTCACCGGTGCTGGGGAGGGAGGATGGGCGGTCACCGGTGCTGGGGAGGGAGGATGGGCAGTCACCAGTGCTGGGGAGGGAGGGTGGATGGGCAGTCACCAGTGCTGGGGAGGGAGGATGGGCAGTCACCGGTGCTGGGGAGGGAGGATGGGCAGTCACCGGTGCTGGGGAGGGAGGGTGGATGGGCAGTCACCAGTGCTGGGGAGGGAGGATGGGCAGTCACCGGTGCTGGGGAGGGAGGGTGGGCAGTCACCAGTGCTGGGGAGGGAGGGTGGGCAGTCACCAGTGCTGGGGAGGGAGGGTGGGCAGTCACCAGTGCTGGGGAGGGAGGGTGGATGGGCAGTCACCGGTGCTGGGGAGGGAGGGTGGGCAGTCACCGGTGCTGGGGAGGGAGGATGGATGGGCAGTCACCAGTGCTGGGGAGGGAGGGTGGATGGGCAGTCACCAGTGCTGGGGAGGGAGGGTGGGCAGTCACCAGTGCTGGGGAGGGAGGGTGGGCAGTCACCGGTGCTGGGGAGGGAGGATGGGCGGTCACCTGTGCTGGGGAGGGAGGATGGGCAGTCACCAGTGCTGGGGAGGGAGGGTGGATGGGCAGTCACCAGTGCTGGGGAGGGAGGATGGGCGGTCACCGGTGCTGGGGAGGGAGGATGGGCAGTCACCGGTGCTGGGGAGGGAGGGTGGATGGGCAGTCACCAGTGCTGGGGAGGGAGGGTGGGCAGTCACCGGTGCTGGGGAGGGAGGGTGGATGGGCAGTCACCGGTGCTGGGGAGGGAGGGTGGGCAGTCACCAGTGCTGGGGAGGGAGGATGGATGGGCAGTCACCGGTGCTGGGGAGGGAGGGTGGGCAGTCACCGGTGCTGGGGAGGGAGGATGGATGGGCAGTCACCAGTGCTGGGGAGGGAGGGTGGGCAGTCACCGGTGCTGGGGAGGGAGGATGGATGGGCAGTCACCAGTGCTGGGGAGGGAGGGTGGGCAGTCACCAGTGCTGGGGAGGGAGGGTGGGCAGTCACCGGTGCTGGGGAGGGAGGATGGATGGGCAGTCACCAGTGCTGGGGAGGGAGGGTGGGCAGTCACCAGTGCTGGGGAGGGAGGGTGGATGGGCAGTCACCAGTGCTGGGGAGGGAGGGTGGGCAGTCACCAGTGCTGGGGAGGGAGGATGGATGGGCAGTCACCAGTGCTGGGGAGGGAGGGTGGGCAGTCACCAGTGCTGGGGAGGGAGGGTGGGCAGTCACCAGTGCTGGGGAGGGAGGGTGGGCAGTCACCAGTGCTGGGGAGGGAGGGTGGATGGGCAGTCACCAGTGCTGGGGAGGGAGGGTGGGCAGTCACCGGTGCTGGGGAGGGAGGGTGGGCAGTCACCGGTGCTGGGGAGGGAGGGTGGATGGGCAGTCACCGGTGCTGGGGAGGGAGGATGTGCGGTCACCGGTGCTGGGGAGGGAGGGTGGATGGGCAGTCACCGGTGCTGGGGAGGGAGGGTGGGCAGTCACCAGTGCTGGGGAGGGAGGGTGGGCAGTCACCAGTGCTGGGGAGGGAGGGTGGGCAGTCAGTCACCGGTGCTGGGGAGGGAGGGTGTATGGGCAGTCACCAGTGCTGGGGAGGGAGGGTGGGCAGTCACCGGTGCTGGGGAGGGAGGGTGGGCAGTCACCGGTGCTGGGGAGGGAGGATGGGCAGTCACCGGTGCTGGGGAGGGAGGGTGGGCAGTCACCAGTGCTGGGGAGGGAGGGTGGGCAGTCACCGGTGCTGGGGAGGGAGGATGGATGGGCAGTCACCAGTGCTGGGGAGGGAGGATGGATGGGCAGTCACCAGTGCTGGGGAGGGAGGATGGGCAGTCACCAGTGCTGGGGAGGGAGGGTGGGCAGTCACCGGTGCTGGGGAGGGAGGGTGGATGGGCAGTCACCGGTGCTGGGGAGGGAGGATGGATGGGCAGTCACCGGTGCTGGGGAGGGAGGATGGATGGGCAGTCACCAGTGCTGGGGAGGGAGGGTGGGCAGTCACCGGTGCTGGGGAGGGAGGGTGGATGGGCAGTCACCGGTGCTGGGGAGGGAGGGTGGATGGGCAGTCACCGGTGCTGGGGAGGGAGGGAGGATGGGCAGTCACCAGTGCTGGGGAGGGAGGATGGGCGGTCACCGGTGCTGGGGAGGGAGGGTGGATGGGCAGTCACCGGTGCTGGGGAGGGAGGGTGGGCAGTCACCAGTGCTGGGGAGGGAGGGTGGATGGGCAGTCACCAGTGCTGGGGAGGGAGGGTGGGCAGTCACCAGTGCTGGGGAGGGAGGATGGATGGGCAGTCACCAGTGCTGGGGAGGGAGGGTGGGCAGTCACCGGTGCTGGGGAGGGAGGGTGAGCAGTCACCGGTGCTGGGGAGGGAGGATGGATGGGCAGTCACCAGTGCTGGGGAGGGAGGGTGGGCAGTCACCGGTGCTGGGGAGGGAGGGTGGGCAGTCACCGGTGCTGGGGAGGGAGGGTGGATGGGCAGTCACCGGTGCTGGGGAGGGAGGATGGATGGGCAGTCACCAGTGCTGGGGAGGGAGGATGGGCGGTCACCGGTGCTGGGGAGGGAGGGAGGATGGGCGGTCACCGGTGCTGGGGAGGGAGGGTGGATGGGCAGTCACCAGTGCTGGGGAGGGAGGGTGGGCGGTCACCGGTGCTGGGGAGGGAGGGTGGGCGGTCACCGGTGCTGGGGAGGGAGGGTGGGCGGTCACCGGTGCTGGGGAGGGAGGGTGGGCGGTCACCAGTGCTGGGGAGGGAGGGTGGGCAGTCACCGGTGCTGGGGAGGGAGGATGGATGGGCAGTCACCAGTGCTGGGGAGGGAGGGTGGGCAGTCACCGGTGCTGGGGAGGGAGGATGGATGGGCAGTCACCAGTGCTGGGGAGGGAGGATGGATGGGCAGTCACCAGTGCTGGGGAGGGAGGATGGATGGGCAGTCACCAGTGCTGGGGAGGGAGGATGGGCAGTCACCGGTGCTGGGGAGGGAGGGTGGGCAGTCACCGGTGCTGGGGAGGGAGGGTGGATGGGCAGTCACCAGTGCTGGGGAGGGAGGGTGGGCAGTCACCAGTGCTGGGGAGGGAGGATGGATGGGCAGTCACCAGTGCTGGGGAGGGAGGGTGGGCAGTCACCAGTGCTGGGGAGGGAGGGTGGGCAGTCACCAGTGCTGGGGAGGGAGGGTGGGCAGTCACCAGTGCTGGGGAGGGAGGGTGGATGGGCAGTCACCAGTGCTGGGGAGGGAGGGTGGGCAGTCACCGGTGCTGGGGAGGGAGGGTGGGCAGTCACCGGTGCTGGGGAGGGAGGGTGGATGGGCAGTCACCGGTGCTGGGGAGGGAGGATGGGCGGTCACCGGTGCTGGGGAGGGAGGGTGGGCGGTCACCGGTGCTGGGGAGGGAGGATGGGCGGTCACCGGTGCTGGGGAGGGAGGGTGGGCGGTCACCAGTGCTGGGGAGGGAGGGTGGGCAGTCACCGGTGCTGGGGAGGGAGGATGGATGGGCAGTCACCAGTGCTGGGGAGGGAGGGTGGGCAGTCACCGGTGCTGGGGAGGGAGGATGGATGGGCAGTCACCAGTGCTGGGGAGGGAGGATGGATGGGCAGTCACCAGTGCTGGGGAGGGAGGATGGGCAGTCACCAGTGCTGGGGAGGGAGGGTGGGCAGTCACCGGTGCTGGGGAGGGAGGGTGGATGGGCAGTCACCGGTGCTGGGGAGGGAGGATGGATGGGCAGTCACCAGTGCTGGGGACGGAGGGTGGGCAGTCACCGGTGCTGGGGAGGGAGGGTGGGCAGTCACCGGTGCTGGGGAGGGAGGGTGGATGGGCAGTCACCGGTGCTGGGGAGGGAGGGTGGATGGGCGGTCACCGGTGCTGGGGAGGGAGGGTGGATGGGCAGTCACCGGTGCTGGGGAGGGAGGGTGGGCAGTCACCAGTGCTGGGGAGGGAGGGTGGATGGGCAGTCACCAGTGCTGGGGAGGGAGGGTGGGCAGTCACCAGTGCTGGGGAGGGAGGATGGATGGGCAGTCACCAGTGCTGGGGAGGGAGGGTGGGCAGTCACCAGTGCTGGGGAGGGAGGGTGGGCAGTCACCAGTGCTGGGGAGGGAGGGTGGGCAGTCACCAGTGCTGGGGAGGGAGGGTGGATGGGCAGTCACCGGTGCTGGGGAGGGAGGGTGGGCAGTCACCGGTGCTGGGGAGGGAGGATGGATGGGCAGTCACCAGTGCTGGGGAGGGAGGGTGGATGGGCAGTCACCAGTGCTGGGGAGGGAGGGTGGGCAGTCACCAGTGCTGGGGAGGGAGGGTGGGCAGTCACCGGTGCTGGGGAGGGAGGATGGGCGGTCACCGGTGCTGGGGAGGGAGGATGGGCAGTCACCAGTGCTGGGGAGGGAGGGTGGATGGGCAGTCACCAGTGCTGGGGAGGGAGGATGGGCAGTCACCGGTGCTGGGGAGGGAGGATGGGCAGTCACCGGTGCTGGGGAGGGAGGGTGGATGGGCAGTCACCAGTGCTGGGGAGGGAGGATGGGCAGTCACCGGTGCTGGGGAGGGAGGGTGGGCAGTCACCAGTGCTGGGGAGGGAGGGTGGGCAGTCACCAGTGCTGGGGAGGGAGGGTGGGCAGTCACCAGTGCTGGGGAGGGAGGGTGGGCAGTCACCAGTGCTGGGGAGGGAGGGTGGGCAGTCACCGGTGCTGGGGAGGGAGGATGGGCGGTCACCGGTGCTGGGGAGGGAGGATGGGCAGTCACCAGTGCTGGGGAGGGAGGGTGGATGGGCAGTCACCAGTGCTGGGGAGGGAGGATGGGCGGTCACCGGTGCTGGGGAGGGAGGATGGGCAGTCACCGGTGCTGGGGAGGGAGGGTGGATGGGCAGTCACCAGTGCTGGGGAGGGAGGATGGGCAGTCACCGGTGCCGGGGAGGACGTGGAGCAACTGGAACCCTCCTGTGTTGCTGGTGGGAATGTGAAATGCTGTAGCTGCTGCGGAAGCGTCTGGCATTTCCTCAAAAAGTTAAACATAGAGTCCCCATAAGACCCAGTAATTTCCACTCCTCAGCTATTCCAAGAGAAATCATAACGTGTGTCCCCACAAAAACGTGTCTGTGGATGTTAACAGCAGTGCTATTCACAACAACCCCAAAGTGCACACAGCCCGCATGTCCACCAGCTGATAGAGAAACAAAATGTAGCACAGCCAGCCCGGTTGGCCCGGCTCAGTGGTTGACCTATGAACCAGGAGGTCACGGTTCACTTCCGGTCAGGGCACGTGCCCGGGTTGCAGGCTCGATCCAATGTGGGGCGTGCAGGAGGCAGCCGATCCATGGTTCTCTCTCATCATTGATGCTTCTATCTCTCCCTCTCTCTTCTCCTCTGTATTTTTTAAAAATGTAGCATATTCATACAATGGAATAATGCTTGGAAGTGAAAACGAGTGGGGTGGCGTTGCGAGATCGACAACCTGGATGAGCCTGGAAAGCATTATGCTAAGTGACAGAGGCCAGACCTAAAAGTCCACGCTGCGCCACTCCGTTTGTATGAAATGCATGGAGGAAGCAGAGCCGGAGGGACAGGAAGGAGACAGTGGTTTCAGGGGATGGAGGGCAGGGGAACTTGGGACTAACGTTACTGGTTCAGAGTTTTTTACGGGGAAGACGGAAACATTCTAAAATTAGGTTGTGGTAAGGGTTGCACAACCCTGCGAACATACCAAAAACCATTGAATTATATGGTGTGTGAGTGCTCTCTCAAAAGCCTATTTAAAGAAGAAGATTGTATGGTTCATTCTTTGGTGATCTTTGCCATATGCAGGGACAGCATCAGTGACCTCCCTCCAATACGAGGGACAGTGACATAATTGCCGATAATTGGGACCTATTAAATGCAGTAGCAACGGGTAGCCACAGGCAAACATAACTGCAATTCAGACATGGGGGTCACGGATTTTTATTATATTCACCGCTGTGATATTCCAGACCCACATCCCACTCTATAAACAGTCGCGTTAATTTTAGGCCTGCGAGGGGAACTTTAAGAATGCTGGCGCGTCTTCCCACAACCTGCCTGGTTCCGGAGGAGGGAAGCCCGGCTGCTGTGCCACTGAGCCGAGGCCGAATGTGAGCCCAAAGGGTCTTGGCCCGCGGCCACCTGTCCATCCTGTTTGCTACCAGTGGAGGCTTTGCGTTCGTGGTTAAGTTTTCTTTTTGGCTGTCAGCCAGGCCTCCCCTCTCCCCTCATCGCCCTCCAGCGCACTGCAACCCCAGCCACGAGAACCAACCGAAAAGCCATCTTCGCAGAGTGAAAACGACTGAGGGCGGCCGGGTGAACACCCAGCCCCGCACCTGGGAACAGCCCCTCTGCTTCCTCCTCTCGTCTCCGGCTGGCCTCTCTCTAAGGGGCTGTGTCCTGGGACAGTGCCAGAGGCCCTCACTCCTCTTCCACCTCCCTCTGAGAGCATCCGTCAGCCACTCTCCCCTCTCCCCCCAGAGCGCCTCGACCAGGGCGCCTCCTGTATTTGTTTTGCTCCCCTCCTGTCTCCACACTCTGAGGTCGGCGCTCCTTCCTATTGCTTTTGCTGGCTCCGGGGTTTGTTGGACTGTCACTTAGCACGCTTCCTGCCTGCACAGGACAAGACCGAATGCAAGTCCCCGTCACTCCGGCCCTCCAGCGTTAATGGCCTCTGGGAGCAGACATTGTCTGACTTCTGGGAGTCTAAAGCACTTGACATGCACATAATTACAAAATGACCTGCCAGACGAGGAAATGTTTGTTTATGCTCCCTCTCTGTGCCCCTGGCCTCTGCTCCCTGAGGGGACAAGTGTGGCACCATCCATTCTCCCGGGTCCATTGTGGGTCTTTCCTCTTGGGCTTCCGCCCAGTCCCCTTCGCTCAGACCTGCAGGCAAGGTGGGGAAAAAGAAGTCGCCGTGCATACTCTTGCTTAGAAAGCGGGGTCACTGGGGCAGGTGGACTGCCTCCATGTAGCCACGCTGCAGTGAGCGTTGACTGAGCCTATGCTACGAGCCAGGCCCTGCGTTAGTCACGATGATGTATGAACAGTACGCCTGGCACGGTCCCTGCGCTCATCGAGGTTGTGGTTTAAGGGACCGGAGCAAAATGACAGCTGTGATGGGGGCTCCGATGGAAGAGTTCAGGGCACAGTGAGAGCCTCTCATGGGAGGAGCTGACCTAGTGGTGCTGGCAGGGCGGGAAAGGCCAGGGCCGCATTATTCATGACTCATGGGCCCTGTCCTTATTTTTAAAAATTACATCGACAACTGCATTAGGATAAATTCAGAGTGGATTCATCAGTATATAGTCATTGCTATAGTCTCTTGGTTCTTTTTCTGATTTTACAAGAAATTAGACTGTTTTTCATGGACCCCGAAGGGTACTGTGGGCCCTGGGCACTACTTGCTGTGCCTACGAGAAAATCGGTCCTGAAAAGGCTGCCCTGAGGAAGACACAGCTGAGTTGCAATCCGAAGACTAAACAAGAGTTAATTCAGCGAGCCAGGGGTCTCGGCAGTGAAAGAAGCACGTGCGAAGAGCCTGTGGTCGAGGAGCGGACACCAAGAGAGCGTCAGTGCGGTGTAGTCCAGAGAACACGGACAAAGTGAAGCTAGCGAGAAAGCAGGACCATCCGGGCTATGAAGATCACTATGACCTTTACCCCAGAGCAGTGGGAAGTTTTTGATGCTTCAAAAAGGGGCATCAAATGACTTCTGAAGGTATCAATAGGAAAAGCTGATCAGAAAACCAGAGTGCACCCAGCTTCTCCTTATTAAGTCTAATCAACAGAAGGAGAACCCGCCTGGAATTGGTCAGGCGTCAATGACACCCACATTAAGAAGAAATGAGAGGTGGCCGCTTGGTCTGTGGTTAGTGGAGCAGAAAAGACAATATTTCCCCTAAATTCATTACGTCCCCGATCCTAGACCAGGTCCTCAGGAAGTAGATTCTGAGACAGATTTCGGGTAGCTTTCTGGGGTTGTGTGCTTGGGAGAAGCACCCTAAGGGAGTGAGGACAAGATTGGGCAGATGCAAGGCCTCCCTGGAGCTGGGGTGGCCTTTCAGAAACATCACACGGAGCCAGGGAGCCGGGCCTTTGACCTCCTTGGCTGAGGTTGCTGCAGGGAGGGCGAAGCATCTCGGGCGAGCAGCCCTCCGAGGTCAGTTCCTGTGGGGGGTTTCCAACTCCGGCAGCCAACACCGCAGGCCACTGGGAACGCCTTCTCGCTGAGGGCCAGCTAGTAAATATTTCCGGCTTTTTTTTCAGGCCATACAAGGATCTCTGTTGCAACCACTGATCTCCACTATCCAGGCACAAAAGCAGCCGTAGGTGTACTTAATAAGTCGGCATGGTTGTTGGCCAAAACAATTCTTTATGAACAGAAATTTTAATTTCATGTCACTTTCAGGTGCTGTGAAATAGTTTTCTTCTTTTCCTCCCTCCCTCCCTCCCTTCCTTCCTTCCTTCCTTCCTTCCTTCCTTCCTTCCTTCCTTCCTTCCCCTCCCCACCTCTTTCTTTCTTTCTTTCTTTCTTTCTTTCTTTCTTTCTTTCTTTCTTTCTTTCTTTCTCTCTTTCTCTTTCTTTCTTTCTTTCTCTCTTTCTCTTTCTTTCTTTCTTTCTTTCTTTCTTTCTTTCTTTCTTTCTTCCTTCCTTCCTTCCTTCCTTCCTTCCTTCCTTCCTTCCTTCCTTTCTTTCTTTCTTTCTTTCTTTCTTTCTTTCTTTCTTTCTTTCTTTTTATCTTTCCTGAGCCATTTAAGTATGTAAAAACCATTCTTAGCTTGCAGAGGTTGGACCTGGTTTGGCCTGTGGGCTGCGGTATGACAACTCTTGGCCTAACAGGATTCAGGAAATGCGGAAGTTGGAATCTTTGGTCCTGGAGTTGTCAGCTGTTGGCTGGTTGACAAGCGACATTCCTCTTCTGCCTTCAGCTTCCTGGTCCGTAAAATGGGAATGGGTGAAAACGGAGCTCCCGGGGAGGTGCAGTGGGGTTGGGAGGGGCAGGTTAAAGGAGTCGTGAAGCACATTGTAGAATATTAAGCATCATGGATGCCTTTCGCCATTAGTATCATCCCTCATGCCCAAGTCCAAGGAAAATACGCCTATCTGGTAAGGAGCCTGGTGACTTCCTGAAAACGTACGACGGGGGATGGAGTCACGGCTGGTCCAGGATCTTCGGGCGTTTCCCCAATGTGAGAGTCACTTGGAACCCAAGCCCAAACCAAAGGACTTCCTTTCCTGCTTTTCTTTCTGTAGGAACCAACAAGCCCCTGCTGCACTCCCTCGCTCCCTTCCCCGCCTCCCTGCCCACCTTTCCTGTGGTGCCTGTGCTAAGCAGCCATGCCCAGCTCTGCCTTGGAGGTGTCCTGTGACAGGTGGCATCCGCAGGGCTGGGTGTCCCAGGCTGCCCGGAAGCAGCCTCCAAGTTCTCGCAAATGAAAGGACACGCTCCAGCCATCCTCCTCTCCCCGGGCCTCTGGGGATGCAAATCATCGCACAGCCCAGAATGCGCAAAGGGAACTTGCGGTCTCAGTTCGCCACCTGAAGACCCGCAAATACCAGGAAGAAACTAATAAAACATAACACATCCACCTTGAATTCCACCCGACCCCGACCTCCTTACTCTGCAAGTGTGTGCCCCCCTAACCTGTGCACGAGGCTCACACCTTCGTGGGCTGCTGTTTAATCGGAGGCGCGAGGACGTGATCGGGGCACGCGTGGGCGTCCTTCATCCTCCCGAGGTCTGCGGTCACACCTGACCTGGGATGCCGGATGCGGCTCCGGCCCACGGCACAGCGCGGCTTGGCTGTGCATCTTCTCATTGGTGCTGCGTAGCTCGTGTGCGCCACCCGCCCTGGTTCGTGTTTTGTTCACTTTCCTTCCTCGCTTACCCTGCAATCCGTCCGGTTATCGCGGGAGCAAAAAGGTGTAGCGTTTCCATCTGTCCCTTTCAATCTGTCACCCAAGGGGCTGCCTGGGTCCCCAATGTCAGGACATCTTGTGACACGGGCACAGAAAGAGCTGGCCAGTCTCGCCCGTTTCCAGGGCCTTTGTAATAATTGCTCCTTCCACCTTCCCACCAATCCCTGGACTTTTCAAATATTTGCGCTCACAACGTCCACTTGTTGACTGAGTCAGTTTGGTGGGGCTTCTGGCGCTCGCAGCAGGGAGCCCCGGCGTTGAGTTTCCCGGGCCGTGTGGCACAGGGTGGGCACGGCAGCCACTTGCCATCCATCTTCATCTCCTCAGTGTCTTCCCGCCTGGCTCTCACGCACACTTAGCCATGTGCGCTGAGTGAGGGAGGGAGGGAGGGAGGGAGGGAGTGAACGATTGGAGGAACCTCTCTCACTCGGCATGCCTCGGCCTGCCTCCAGCTCTCTCTAATCCCAGACACAGTGAATTCTTGCTCCAAGCAGAATTCTTCTAGCTCAGCATTTGCCTGCAGTTACTGCAAAATCCTCCTCAAGGACGGGATCCAGACAGTCCTAGCATCACATGAGTTGGAGGAGTGCTGCACATTCTCTCCTCATTTTGACTTCCAGACCCTCCACATTCAGAGACCCTCCACATTCAGAGACCCTCCACATTCAGAGACCCTCCACATTCAGAGACCCTCCACATTCAGAGACCCTCCTCCATTCAGAGACCCTCCACATTCAGAGACCCTCCACATTCAGAGACCCTCCACATTCAGAGACCTCTGTAGCTCAGTTTAACCCCAGATTTCTCACTCATTTGACCTTGGAACTCTTTTCCCCAGAGCATCTCTCAGAACCAGCCTTCCATAATCTGAGAGGTTACTATGTACTCCTTGTGTCCTTAGTTATAAAACAGGATAATATAACTTCTGGTACTGGAATAGAATTATCTTAGCTGGCAGCCCCTGAGTGTCTATTTAGGTCATCTCCAAGAATAAATGGTTAGTCTACAAAAACAGGCAATCGTGATGCAGACATGCACTGAAGGGGGCATGTTTGAATGACACAGATATAGGGGTTCATTCTCACAGATCCCCATGACGCAACACTCACCGGGAGGTCCTTTCACAAACTCATTCATTCATCCAGCAAACGTTTCCCGAGGGCCCACTTCAGGCCAGGATGGAGCAGTGAGCAAAGCAGACAGTCCCTGAGTGGGAGGGTCCTGTACTCTCCATGCGGATACAGAGAAATGAACTGATGGAACTGTGCCTCCCAACATGCACTGGGAGGGGCAGGCCGATTCCCGGAGTCCTCGTCCTTAATGAAGAAGACTGTAGGAATTGCTAAAGGTGCCTGCCTACTCACAAATAGATTCCTCTATGAAATAAACTGTATCTGTGGAGGCAGGAGCATGCTTATTTTATTTTTTAATATTTTTATTGATTTCAGAGAGGAAGGGAGAGGGAGAGAGAGATAGAAACATCAAATGATGAGAGAGAATCATTGATTGGCTGCCTCCTGCATGCTCCCTACTGGGAATGGAGCCCGCAACCCGGGCATGTGCCCTTGGCCAGAATCAAACCCGGGCATGTGCCCTTGGCCAGAATTGAACCCGGGACCTTTCAGTCCATAGGCTGACGCTCTATCCAGTGAGCCAAACCGGCTAGGGCAGCTTTGAATTCTTTTGGACGTATGCCCAGCAGTCGGATTACCGGATCAGCTGGTAGCTCTACTTTAATCTTTGAGGAGCCTCCGAAGACTCCACAATGGCTGCGGCATTGTACATTCCCACCAACAGCGCACAGGAATCCCACCTTCTCTGCAGCCTTGCCAGCACTCATTTTCTATCCTGTTGAAAGTAGCATCCTCGTGTGTGAGGTGATATCTCGCTGTGGTTTTGCTTTGCATTCTCTATGATGCTGAGCATCTTTTCATGTGCTTATTGGCCATTTGTGTGTCTTCTTTGGAGGAGTGTTTATTCAAGTCCTTTGCCCATTTTTTAATCAGGTTGTTTGTTTGTTTGTTGTTGAGTTGTAGGAGTTCCTTACCTATTCTGGATATTAACCCCTCATTGGATATGTGGTTTGTAAATTTTTCTCTCTTTCTGTAGGTTGCCTTTTCACTCCATCGATTGTTTCCCTTGATGTGTAGAAGTTTTTAAAAATATATATATTTCCATTTATTTCAGAGAGGAAGGGAGAAGGAGAGAGAGACAGAAATATCAATGATGAGAGAGAATCATTGATCGGCTGCCTCCTGCACACCCCCCCACTGGGATCGAGCCAGCAACCCTGGCATGTGCCTTGACCGAGAATCGAACCGTGACCTCCTGGTTCATAGGTTGATGCTCAACCCCTGAGCCACGCCGGCCGGGCGATGCACAGAAGTTTCTAAGTTGGATGTAGTGCCATTCGTCTGTTTTTGCTTTTGTTGCCTGTGTTTTTGGTGTCAAATCCATGAAAGCATTGCCAAGTGCAATGTCCTGAGCTTGTCCCCTATGTTTTCTTCTAGGAGTTCTATAGTTTAAGGGCTTGTTTAGGTCTTTACTTCATTCTGAATTCACCTTTACACATGGTGTAAGGTAAGGGTCCAGCTTCATTCCTCCGCACGTGGCCATCCCAGTGCCACCTGCTGAAGAGACGGTCCTTTCCCCACTTGCGGGCAATTACTGATTTTTAAATGGAAACGGAGATGCACAAGGATAGCAGGGGCAGTGGTGGATGAGGGGACCTGCCAGCACTCCCTGGGCTCTCCAGACAGCTTTCAGTAATTCCACGTCTGCTTTGCCTGGGCTTGGGAAGCATGGGGACTGGACAGGTGAATGTCAGAGGAGGTCCCGGCACCCCAAACACGTGCCCCTCTTCTTCTGGTTGAGAACCTAGGACCCGCGGAGGAAAGGAGTCGTTCAGCTGGTTCGGATGGTCACCGAGCGGTGCAGACACGTTGCTCACAGGCGTCTGCTTTGCGGCTTGGACTTTGCTCATTGGGTTCTCCCAGAGCAGGGCCCACCTCGAGCTATCAGGCGGCTTGCAGATCTGGCTGCCCAGGGACCGATGAGGTGCTGGCTGCCCTGTACCTGGACAGGCCAGGAAGCATCTTGAACATCTGCCTGCAGTCTCTGCACACCCCTTTTAATGACCTTCTCGGGGGCGGGGGGAGGAGCAGCTGCAGGGAAGAGGGGAGGAAGGACAGACAGTTCGTCTGCCTGGAAGGCAGCAGGCCCAGATGTTTGCAGCAGCAGATGGCAGGCTGAGCAGAGCCCTCCCCAGTCCCTTGGCCCCACGAGGGGAAACGAAGGAGTGGCCAGGCTCCTGTGAGCGTAGCCTCCAGTGGCAGCAGCAGCCTCTGTGGACATGGGGTGCGCATCTGCCCTTCCCCTCCCGGTATTAATCCAAGGCCGAGTCTGTGGGCATCGGGGAGAGCCACGTCTCGCTGCAGGCTCACTCGCGCTCCGAAAAGATTGTTGCCAGGGCCTTTGCTACTGCAGTTTTCAATACCGGGAGAAGCCTGTCAGGCCTTCACTGCGGCCAAGGGGACGAGGGAGTGGCTTGGGCATCCAATCTTCCTGCTGGTGGAGACCGTTCACCGGCTGTTCAGCCCTTTCAAACCCCAAACCGAGGCCCCTTCGGATCAGGTGGAGGAAGAGGCCCAGAAAGGCAGCTAAACGGCCTGGGAACGGTGGAGGTTCTATTCCTTCCTCTCAGTGAGGGTGGTGTTTCCTGGTAGGCACAGCGGTGGGAGGGGGGGGGGGGCGGCGGCGGAGGCGGGGGGAGGTGAGTGGGGAGCAGGTGGATGGCAGGCACCAGCACCTCCCCATGTGTTCACAGCCGAGCACCTCATCGCATCCCTATCAGCGCCTCTCCCAGCGAGCTCTGTGCTTGAGAACCCTCCTCCACCCAGCTCCTCCGGACGGACGCCAGTGGAGCTGGCCTGGGAGAGGGAGAGGGAGAGGGAGAGGGAGAGGGAGAGGGAGAGGGAGAGGGAGAGGGAGAGGGAGAGGGAGAGGGAGAGGGAGAGGGAGAGGGAGAGGGAGAGGGAGAGGGAGAGGGAGAGGGAGAGGGAGAGGGAGAGGCAGAGCTGCCTTGTCAGTGCTGGTCCTGGCTCTGCCCTGTGGTCTCTGTGCCTCCCGGGGTCCTCTGGCCTCGGGACCTTAGCTGTCCCGGCCACAGCGCTCTGAGAGGTCCTTCTCTTCCTCTTCCGAACTTCAAAGAGGCGGGTGAGGAGCCGCAGGGCCGTGTGGCCGCTGGATCCACGGCTCCAAGCCCTTTCCCAGCATTAGCATGGAACCTGGGGAATACGGGAAACCGTCCACATGGAATTGGAATGGGAAGGTGTGGGCGGGGGTTGGGGCTTTGCGCTCAGCACCACGGTGACCAGAGAATCACAGAGATGATGGTAAAAACCAGCCCCTCGGAGCCCTCACAGCAGCAGCTGATCGATGATTCTCTCTCATCACTGATGTTTCTGTCTCTCTCTCCCTCTCCCTTCCTCTCTGAAATCAATAAAATTATATTTTTAAAAGAGAGAGAAAGGGAAGATGGTCGGGGAAGAGAACCAAAGGTCAAGAGAGGTGGAGGGTTTTCAGGGTCCAGAACTGCCTTTGAGCGTGACCTCTTGGCTGCGGGACTCCGGCAGCTTCCAGCCGGAGGCGTTCCCGCACCTGGCAGAGCCCTTCCCCGCGGACCCCCAGGGCGGGCCCTCGTGGCTCTGCCGCTGTCACCGGCCTGTGCCCTGTGGCGATGAAGTCATGGCTCCATCCAGGGAGGGGCTGGCTCCCCCTCAGCGCCTTTTGTGATGGCTGTTCCCCCAGAGCAGCTGCTGCAACAACATTTACTTTGTACAGCGGCCAAGTGAGAGCGAGCGCGAGAGACTAAGAGCAGGCGCGCACGAGCCGACCCCCTTCCAGACGTTTCTGCAGAATCTGGCACTCCTGCTTCTCATCAAAATCTGAACTTGGGAACAAATTAACATTCCCCAGCCGCACGGGAAGGCGAGCTCAGCCGAGACAACTTCAGTTCACAACCACAACAGAAATAGCTCCTCCCGGAGAAGGCGCGCTCTGCTAACAAGGTCACTTTTGTTTTGCTTCCCCTGCCATCTGGCCCGGTGGCACCAGGGGCTGGATTCGGTGCCGGCTTCTTCTGCCGAGAGTGCATGGGAGCTGGGTGGCACTGCAGAAGGCTTCTCGGGCTCCTGGCAGAGGGGCCGCATGACGTTACCTTCAGACGCCCCCCAGAAAGCCGGCGGGCAGATGGAGCCCCGTCCCCGGCCGGCTCCGCTCCAACCCCCCTGAGGGTGCGGAAGGTGCCACACCAGCAGCCAGCAACAAGCAGGTGGGAGGCCGAGGAGAGCAGAAACCACGAGAGCTTGCTTCCTCTCAAAGAACATTCCAGAACTCAGCGTAGTGCTCGCTTGAGAGCTGGGAAGCTGGGTTCCAGAAGGAGAACAGAGAAGCATGATTTGAATTTTTTCTTCTTTTTTTTTCTCTTCCCGTCTGCTTCCGAGGTTCAGCCTCTTTCAGTAGTTGATCAGGGACTTCAGTCGCTCAGTCACCTCCGCTGGCCTCGGTGTCCTTCTCTGAGGTTGGGAACCGCCTGTACAGATGGCATGCAGTGATCCGGAGGGGGAGCGGGTGGGGCCCGGCTGGGGTTCTCAGAGGACCTGCGTGCACTCTGACCTTTATAGCAGGAGGGCTCTCATGGGGATGAGCTAGAGAGAGCCCTCCCTAGCCCTGCGTGGGACTCTCACGTGGCGGAAATGGCCTGCAAGGTGTAGAGCTGGGGTTTGAACACGAGCGTTTGGTGACAAGGATGCGGCTCCAGCTAGACAGAGGTCTTAAATCTTTCATGATCAAAAACTGTGAATATACAGAAGGGGTTCATGACCTCCCAGAGCCCTGCACCTCCTCGGAGGAGTCCAGGGGACCCAGTTAGTTACCACAGTGGACCTGCTGGGAAAACAAATCCACAGGACTTTCAGTAAAGTGAAGAAGGATCCTTAAAAGTGACCCGAATCTTTCCTGCCTTTAAATCAAGGGAAACAAGTTCCCTAGAGCATCTCCTTCTGCCTATTTTCCCCAGAAAAGATACAGAAGGCAGCTGGTTTCCAGGCGAGTCGAACCTGGTTTCCACGGATGTGAGTTCAGGTGAGGAAGGTTCCTGGGCCCCATGGTTAGGTCACTCTGCCCCTGGAGAGTGGAGTGAGCGGGGAGGGAGCACAGGGTCCACTGTCACAGGTACTTCCTGAATCAAAACTGAGCGATGACATCATGTGATAGGATTTGAAAGGTCCACAGTGTTAAGAGGTATCAGGACTGAGCCTCTCTCTCCTGCCCCCAAGTCACAGGGGAAGCCTTTGCATTGCCTCCCAACGGAGAACCTGGGGCAGGCCGCTGCTCCCCTCGGGCTTAGGACCTACCCATCTGCTCACTTTTCTTAACCTGCCTTTTCCCTTCTGCCCTGGTGGCCTCCCGGACCTCGGGCTAACTTTGTTAACTCGAATGGGACAGGGTGGCATTGGGCAGAGATGGATGTTCTAGGTAGAGAAATACAGGCCATCAGAACATCTTGAAACAGGGAAGAACAATGGTAGCTCCAGAATTTTCTATCTCAAAGACGCATGTCGATACCTAGGCGTGATGCTAAGTTTAAAAAAGCACTTCCCTTGACTCTGAGGAAATGAGAGTTATCTAAATCAATGCACGTGGGAGGAGCTGGTGGAGGTCGGGCTGGTAGCTAACACCCAGGCAAGGCCCTCCTGGGCCCGCCTTTGGGAAAGGACTTAGTGCTTCAAAGGAAAGGGGACTCGTGCAGGTGGAGACCGTGGGCCAGGGAGCGCGAGCAGCCCAGGAGGAGAGGAGAGGCCGGGGAGGCCGACCTGGAGGACAGACCTTCTGAAGCAGGACTCATGGTCACGTGCATCAGGATCATCTCAGGGGCTGTCACAAATGCAGCTGCTTGGGTCCACCTCAGGCTCCCAGAACCAGCATCTCTGGACAAAGAGCCCGAATCTGCTGAATGAGCAAGCGCCCTGGGGAGTTCTTTAGGCAGGGCCTCACAGTCCGCATTTTATCCTAAATGCAAAAGGGGGCCGTTGAAGGGTATGGGAAAGAGACGACACAGTCCATTTTAAGAGCATTCTGCCTTTTGGGTAGGAATCGAGTGGAGTGGGATAAGGAGGGAGGTGGACAGAAGTCCACGCTGCCTCCCTTGTCCCTCTGCCTCTCTGCCCGTAGCACTGCGCAGACTAGCTCCTGCCTTCATTAACCAATCCTGGGCCGCCTGCGGCTCCTCCCTGGCTATCTAGACCCTCGGGCAGTGGCTGCCTGGACCCCAAAGTGTCAGGTCGATTGACACTGGGTCTTGGATTGTCCACATCTTTTTTATAAAATCTATTTTTATTGATTTCAGGGAGGAAGGGAGAGGGAGAGAGAGATGAAAACATTAACAATGAAAGAGAATCATTGATCGACTGCCTCCCGCATGCCCCACCCTGGGGATCGAGCCCACAACCCGGGCATGTGCCCTGACGGGGAATTGAACCGTGACCTCCTGGTTCATAGGTAAGTGCTCAGCCACGCCGGAGGGGCTGGATTGTCCACACCTGGAACCTTAGATTGTCTTTTGCTCCTTTAACATCTGACCGTCAGTCGCTGTCAACACAGCAGTTGGTTGCCCAAGGACTCCTCCTCCCCAAAAGTGTAGGACAAAAGCTGCCACCTCACCTGTCCAGGACGGTTTAGCTAGCGTCGGGCCTGAGAATGGGGGAGCCTTTCAGTGGTTCAAATGATTTCATCTGGTCCTATGATTCCGTGACATACAATTACATGGTAGTCAATCAATGGGACTGTCACTTCCTAATGGGTCCAGGTGACCCCACTAGCGCTCCTGGTTTGAAGATCACCAGGGAGGAGCCACGCATCTCAGCTCTCCCCAATCGGAGGCTGTGCTAAGTGGCTCTTGATTCAGGCTGGTGCTTAGCCAAACTGGCCCCCCTCTTTCAGTTAAACAGCACGTTTTTCATTCTGTCTGCGTTTTCAAAGAGACTGACAGAGAGAGAACAGCGCAACTCACAACCCGAGAGTTTCCTGCTGCAGAGCACACAGATGAGAATTGATCTTAAACCTTTTACTGTCATCGTTTACCGAGTGCTGGAGAGACATACACGGAAGTCAGCAGAGAAAACTCCCAGCCCTGGCCTCTCGCTGCACGGCAGTCAGATGCCCGAATAATGTCGCTTGCTGGCATGCGGAGCAGAATCAAACCACAGCCCAGCGAAACGTCCTCAGGCTCCAAAAATGTCAAGGAGATCTTGGCCTCTGCCTTCATTATTTTCTAAATCCACTTTATTGAGGAATAATTTACATAGGATAAACGACACCCATCTTAAGTGTGCAGGTTGATGGTTTGACAAATGTATACACCCAAGTAACCATCACCGCAATTAAAGTATAGAATATTTATACCACCTCCCCAAATTCCTTTGAGTCTCTTTGAAGTCAATCCCTTTTCATGTCTGGCCTCAGGCAGCTACTGATCTGGTCTCTGTCACTCTAAATGTACAATTTGCATAATTTCATATAATGGAAGCTGACAATGTGTACGCTTGAGATTCAGCCACATTGTTGTATCTATCAGTAATTTATTTCCTTTTGTTATGAGTAGCATTCCATGTTTGTTTATCTGTTCACCTGTTGTTGGACATTTGGGTTGTTTCCAGGTTTGGATATTATGAATAAAGCTGCTATAAACACTTTTGTGCACGTCTTTTTATGGACATATGTTTTCATTTCTCTTGGTTAAGTCCTGAAGAGCAGCTGGGATATCTTTACTTTTTAAGAAATTGCCACATCTTTTTCCAAAATAGATGTGCCATTCTTACATTCCCACCAACAATGTATAAGCATTCTAGTTACTTCACACCCTGGCTAACACTTGTTATTATCAGTCCTTTGGTTTTAGCCATTCTACTGGGTGTGGGGCTATCTCATTGTGGTTGATGACTAGTGTTGAGCAGTTTTCCATGTTCTTATTGGCCATGCATATACCTTCTTTTAGTAGTGTCTTTCCTAATTTTTTATCCATTAAAAAGCGAGGCTGTTTGTCTATGATAAGTTGTAAGGGTTCATTTTAGATTCTAGCTACAAGCCCTTTGTCAAGTAAGTGTATGGTGTGTGTGTGTTCTTTCAGTCTATTTCTTGGGGCTTTTTTTTTTTTTTAATTTTCTTAACTGTGTCTTTCACACAGCAAAGTTTTTTTTTTTCCCTATATGTAGTTTATTTTATTTTATATTTCTTTGAGACACACAGCAAAGTTTTAAACATTGATAAAGTCTAGTTTATGAATTCTTTTCTGGTCTGTGTTTTGTTTTTTTTTTTTTTTGTCTTACCTTACAAACATTTGCCTGTCCCAAGATCACAAAGATTTCCTCCTATATTTTATTCTACTTTTATAATTTTAGCTTTTACATTTATGATGTTTATTTTTTCCATGTAGGCATTCAGTTGTCCCATCACCATTTGTTGCAAAAGTTTTCTTTCTTCATTTGATTACCTTCATGCTTTTATAGAAAATCAATTGGCCATATACCCGTGGGTTTATTTCTGGACTCTCTCTCTTCTGTTCCACTGATCTTTATGTCTATCTTTTCAACCAATGCCACATGGTCAGGTAATTCCTTCACCTTTGTTTTTCTTTTTAAAAATGGTTTTGTCTATTCTAGGACAGCTGCATTTCCACCCAAATTTTAGAATCAGCTTGTCAATTTTTATTAAACTCTGCTGAAGTTTTGGTTGAGGTCATGTTGAATCTATTGATCAATTTGGGGAGAATCAGTATCTTAACAGTTTGTTTCTTCCCATCCATGAACATGGTATATAGTTTAATTTATTTTAGTCCTTTAAAATTTCTTTCAGCAGCCTTTCATAGTTTTTACTGTGAAGATTGAATACACACTTTGCTAAATTTATTTCATTTTTTGGTATTGTAAATGGAATTGTATTTTTATTTACTTCCAATGTGTCTTGCCTCCTTCTCCTCCTCTCCTCCTCTTTCAGTTATCTCTTCCTTCCTGACTGTAACCTGCCATTAATGCCTTAAATAGATCTTCTTGTCAAGGATGATATTGAGGGTTTGAAAAGGTCCCAGCTGATGGTTTAGTCAAGAATTGGCATTGATGCTACTTTACATCTTGTCTCTTGTCTCAGAATTTATAGCTACTCTTGGCATCAGTCTCAGCTCATCAAACCATCTTCCTCCTATCACTTTGCCCCCTTTTCACAGCTCCCACAATCACACCTCCTCCATGTAGCCTTCAAAGATGGCAGGTTCTCCGGTATCTTTTCAACACTGAATCCGCATTTATTCACCAAGACACATCGATTGAAACAATTATCCGGTCGTTTGTTCAGAGAGAAAGAATTCTGTGTTGCTTAGCTCTTGTATGACTATATTCGTTTCCTAGGACTGCAGCAGCGAGGTACCACAAACCGAGCGGCTTAAAACAACAGAAATGCATTTTCTCACAATCCTTGGCATTCCTCGGCTTGCAACTGCATACTTCAATTTCTCCTTCCATCTTCACATTCTTCCTGTGTGTGTCTGTGTTTCTTCTCTTCTTATAAAGACACTGGACATATTAGATTAAAGGACCGCATATTTCAGTATGACCTCATCTTAACTAATTATATCTGCAATGACCCTGTTTTCAAATAAGGTTACATTCTCAGGGACTGGAAATTAGGACTTCAATATATCTGTGTGTGTGTGTGTGTGTGTGTGTGTGTGTGTGTGTGGTGATGGTGGACAGAATTCAACAAATAGCTTTTTCTCTTTCTCCAATGTTTTCCCTCATTCTGTTCTCCAGAGGACCCAGTTCACAAGTCACCTTCTTGGCTGTTTTTCCTGAAGAGGTGAATCACTTCTCTGCCCCTCTTGTCCGCGTTTTTTGCATTTCTGTTAGACAGTCTACCACCTCGTGTGCCACCCGAGGGCAGAAGCCACCCTGCTCCTCTGGGACCAGAGCTCAGAGCTAGACTTCCTCCGGGGAGTAGCTCTTCCCTTCGGGCATTTCAGGTCCATAGCCAGCAACCCCGGTCTGTCCATGTGGAGGCTCATGAGAAGGATGAGGAAGCGTTCAGGAATCGGTGTCACTTCATTTTCTGTTTTAGGAATTTCACCGGTAGAAAATGCTCTGGATAAACATTTGGGGTTCTATCTAAAGGTCTTCCCGATGAACTAAAATATGTTCAAAATATAAAATAAAAAGAGTCCTTTGTGTAAACATGGTGTAGCTGAGTGTTTCCAACCTTGGCACTGTTGATATTCTGTTCCAGGTTATTCTTTAACAGCGTGGGGGCTGCCTTGCGCATTGTAGGGCGTTGAGCAGCATCCCAACCTCTGTCTAATAGATGCCAGTAGCTCCCCCTCCCCCGTCGTGACAATTAAAAATGTATCCGACACTGACAAGCACCCCTGGGGGCAGAATCTCCCCTGGTTGAGAGCCACTATAGAATTCTATGAGGTGGAAATCTTAATGTAAAGGCTGTAAAAATCCCGCTCACAATCCTGGACTGCTGGCTCCTAATCGCTCACCTGCCTACCTGCCTGGTCGCCCCTAACTTCCCCCCCTGCTGGCCTGGTCACCCCTAACTGCCCCCCTGCTGCCAGCCAGGTCGCCCTAACTGCCCCTTCCCTGCCGGCCTGGTCACCCCTTACTGCCCCCCTTCCCCCCCCGCCAGCCTGGTCATCCCCAACTGCCCCCCTCTGCTGACCTGGTCACCCCTAACTGCCACCCACCCCCGCTGGCCTAGTTGCCCCTCACTGCACCCCTGCCAACCTAATCGCTCCCAACAGCCGCCCCTGCTGGCCTGGTTGCCCCACACAGCCTGCTGTTCAGTCGTTTGGTTGTCCCTCACTAACCCCCTGCTGGCCTGGGCATAGGCAGCCATCTTGTGAGGGCGTGATGGTCAATTTGCATATTACCTCTTTATTATATAGGATAATATTCCATTGCACTGATAGACTGCAGTGTGTTTATCCATTCATCTGTTGATGGGCTTTGGGTTGCTTCCACATGTTGGCTGTTATGAATAAAGCTGCTATGAACATTTGTTTCTCATACTTAAATATTTTTTAAAAATACATTTGTATTGATTTCAGAGAGGAAGGGAGAGGGAGAGAGAGATAGAAACATCAATGATGAGAGAGAATCATTGATCAGCTGCCTCCTGCATGCTCCACCCTGGGGATCGAGCCAGCAACCCGGGCATGTGCCCTGACTGAGAATCGAACAGTGACCACCTACCTGGTTTATAGGTCGACACTCAACCACTGAACCACACTGGCTGGACCTGAAAAACATTTTTTTTTAATGTGGCAAAAAATACATACATTTTGTAATTAGTGGCACTAATTACATTCTCAATGTTGAACAACTGTCACTACAATCTGCTTCCAAATCTTCCCCATCACCCCCACAGGAGCCCTGGTACCCAGGAAGCAACAGCTTACTTATTAAATCGCTAGGATTTATTTATACTACAATAAAGATGCAGCCTTTTGAATAACCAAGAAAACAGGCCCACTTCCTCAGGAAATCTGGTCTTTTCTTACTTATTGAGCCTATTGGACTGAGTCTTTTTAAAAAAAGAGCTTTATTGAACTATAATTTACGCACGTAAAGTGGTGTTTAATATATCCACAAAGGTGTGCAATCATCACCCAAAGGTATCAGCCCCGTTAGCAGTCACTTCCCATTCTTGTGCCCACCTGGTCCAGCCCTAGGAAGCCACTTCACTCCTTTTAGACTAGCCATCAATACCCTGGGCTTTAGACACCCGCTCCCCTCTGGATGTGATGGTGAACATCTGTTAGTGAGGTTTTTCTAAGGCAGAGGATGAGAGAGAGGAAGGAAGGAGGGGCAGGCGCTATGGGACAGAGAGGCAGCAGATACGTAAGAAACGGGGACGTCTGTCTTAGGAGAGTCTTAGAAGAAAAGAAAGTAGAAGATGAAGAGGAATAAGTTGGGCTCGAGCCAAACATCTTCCTTTGGGAAAGTTTGCAGAGTTCTTTTCTATCAAAAGAAATGATGATGTCGTGGAAATTAGATGGTCGGGATGAATGTGCCACTGATTACATGAGCTGCCGACAAGCAGCAGCAGCAATGTTGTGGGTGATAATTCTCCTGACGTTTTAAAGAAAGCGAGGGACATTGTTTAAGGTTCTCTGGCGGTCCCCATTGTTATGTGTGTGAGGTAAGTGACTTGCCTGTGGGATTCTGAGTCTCTGAATTTTTTTGTTTTGCTAATCCTCACCTGAGGATATTTTTCCCATTAATTTTTTTTCTTTAGAGAGAGTGGGATAGATGGAGGGAGGGAGAGAGAGAGAGAGAAACATTGATGTGAGAGAGACCACATTGATCATCGATTGGTTGCCTCACACATGCTCCACATGAGCCCCAACCAGGGCTGGGGATGGAACCTGCAACCCAGGTACATGCCCTTGACCAGAAATCGAACCCAAGACCCTTCCATGGGTAGGCTGATGCTCTAACCACTGAGCAATGCCAGCCAGTGCTAAGTCTCCTAATTTAATAGGCTCCTGAACATGTAAAAGTGTCTGCTGGGTATAAATGTTGTACTTAAATGCACATTTCATCTTTTTCCACGATATTCAATAACAACAAAAAAAAATTTTAAAAAAACCCAGTTCCATTTGGAGGACTTTTCTCGCCTCTGATGGGCGAGGCCAAGCATGAAGGGTGTCTGTGTAGGCAGCATCATGGCCTCTGAAATGCCCACGTGCTAATCCTGGAACCTGTGACCATGTACCCTTCCGTGGCAAAAGGGACTGTGCAGATACTATTATGTTCAGGATCTCGAGGTGGGGTTATCCTGGCTTAAGCAGGTGAGTTAATGGAATGACAAAGGCACTTATAAGAGGGAGGCAGGAGGGTCGGAGTCCGAGAAGATGCAACGCGGAAGTAGAGGTGTGGGAGATGCAGGGCCAGGAGCCAAGGGACACGAGGGACTCTGGAAGCGGGGCCGCCTGGGAAATGGGCTCCCCTAGGGCCGCCAAGAACACGGCCTGCCACCCCTTCCAGACTTCTGACCCGCAGGCCATGAGGTAATAATTTTGTGGCGGTTCTTTGTTTTAATCCTTACCCGAGGATATATTTTTTATTAATTTTAGAGAGGGAGGAAGGAGGTGTGTGTGTGGTGGTGGGGGGGGGGCGGGGGGGGGGAGAGGGGAGAGAGAGAGAGAGAGAGAGAGAGAGAGAGAGAGAGAGAGAGAGAGAGAGAAACATCGATCAGCTGCCTCCCATATGCCCCCCTACTGGGGACTGAACCCGCAACCTAGATATGTGTGTTGACTGGGTGTCGAACCCAGAACCCTTTTGTGTACAGGACGGCACTCCAACCAACTGAGTCCTCGTTCTCTGAATCTCTGACTTGACTGTGTCTGGCGTCGAGACATCATGCAGGGCTCAGGATAGGGGGGTCCCCCGGGTAACCGCTGTCCCTTCAGGTCCGTTGATCTGGGACCTTCATGGCTCGGCAGCATCCCTTCTCAGCAGCCTTAGATTGGTGTCTGATTGACTAACTGGGAAAAGGTGTACGTTTACTCCCGGAGCTGGGAGTCTTGAGGGGCCTTCTCAGACCTGTGCTTCCCACCAGGCATTTGCACAAACACTTAACCGGGACTTCTGCTGACCACGGCTTCGAACTGTTTTAACGCACCAGCCACACAAGAAACCCCAGCTTTCTGGCTGACGTTGGTCAACCGTGTTTAAAGTATGACCGTGTTCCACACATGTCGATACTGTCTCCACGACTCCTGTCGCCAATTATTGAATGAATGGCTCCTATTGGCTTCAGGGGCTCTTAGCATGTGGACCGGGACCGTGCGGAGCCTAGACAGAGTGATAAATTGCACTTTTCTGTCCTGTTTGATGCTGTGGCTCTTTTGAAAGGAATATCCTTCTGATGTGCCCAGTAAAATCCTCTTTGATGTGCCAAATACGGACAGTGAAACTTTTAAGGAATTTTAAGCACAGAAAATTAGCATCTGCCCATATTGGCACAAGCACAGTCTTTCTGCTGGTTTCTGTGGTGGACACGAGGTGTGGGAAGCACTTCTTACTCTTGGCGGTGTCATTTCCCTCCGCGGTGTCTCAGTCCAGCTCTCACCTTCGAAACAGGAATAAATTGCCTTCGTTATGGTAAGTAAACTAAAGTGAGTACGAGTACAAGCTGAAATGCCTTGGAAAGAGAAAGCCAGTGGGAACTGATTCCCATTGCAGAGGTCAAGTTAGAAGTGACTAGGATGTATATTTCTTTCTTTCAATACTGTTGAAATGCAGGAGGTTTGTTGTTCTTTTTAAAAAAATACTTTTTTATTGATTTCAGAGTGGAAGGGAGAGGGATAGAAACATCAATGATGAGAATCATTGATTGGCTGCCTCTTGTACGCCCCCCACTGGGGATTGAGCCCACAACCTGGACATGTGCCCTGACCGGGAATCGAACCGTGACCTCCCGGTTCATAGGTTGATGCTCAACTACTGAGCCACAACAGTCTGGCTGAAATGCAGGAGGTTTCCAGCATGTGTTATTGGGACACTAATTTCATAAGATGAATAATAGGTGTTAAGTGGGAAAGGGTTCCATGGTCAAATAAGTTTGCTATTAAAGTATATTAAAATGTCCTAGGCAGAGATGATACAGCATGTTGTGATTTCCAAACTTAAGGCTCATTGAGTTTTCCATTTAGGAAATACTTACGATTTTAGAGCGTTAAGAAACACACTTTGGGAAGGATTGTGTTGAATGACTTCTTCAACTTGAGAAAGTAGGCCTGTGTCTCCTGACACATGTGTGGCACCAATCCAGGAATGGACACATCTCCACATTTGGGTCACACGTGCCTAACCACAGGTCACAGATGCACATATTTGGGTCATAAAGATAGATCATTTTTCTGCCTCAAATAAATTTCCCAGTGGGATTATTTTCTAATCTCCTGATGGTCTATTAATACCATTTTCAATCTAGCCTTAGAAGTAGCCGCAATCACTTCAGTAGCAATTTTATATCAGTGAATGGGGCAGGAAGGAAATGAATATTTATTAATCATCCCCAGAGAGATGGGTGCTTTGTGTACTTTATCCTGCTTATGCGTCACACTAACCCTGCTGAAGCGAGTATTATGAACATTCATTTCATAAAGGAGAACACTGAATCTCAGAGAGGTTAAGCATTTTGCCTGAGGCCACACAGCTTAGAAGTAGCGGCGGGTGGGGGGGGGCATCCGGATCCCGAGTCACTGACCCCAAAGTCCATCATCTTCCTAATGCACTCCCTGCTCCTCTGCACTTGTGACCTATTTCAATTTGTGCTGTCCACGAGTTCACTAAGTGGCGGGCATAGATCAGACACTCCAAATGGAGCTGTATCTTCCCACTGATCACACGATTTCAGCAACGCTTCGTCATCGGATACCTGAGTTCTCAGTTTCCCCATCCCTCCCTGTTCTCCAGCAAGTGATTAACGATCTGGAAAACCGGCTCGTATAACACGCTGGGGAAAACTAACTCTGATTTCATTTATTTTCCCTATTTCTATGCTTCACAAAGCAAGTGTATCTTTACATTCGTGTGCTTACTTACGGAGAACTTCAGAGCCCCAGTCATTGACCTTGGGTAAGGGCCTTCATTTCCGGACCCGTTTCCTCAGATCTGTTTAATGGGGATGACCGTTCTCTCTCAGAGGCCAGTGGAGGCCGAAGGGGGCGAAATGGGACGTGAATGGAAAGCACTTACGTGGGAGTGCTGAGTCTCTTATCCCTTAATACCGGGGCTTAATATTGGTGGTAAAGACGAAAAACAGGGAAAAGAACCACCGGGACACCACTTAAAGGCTCTGAAAATAGTTACGAAGGAACTAGCACCCGGCCCACCATTGCTCTCGCAGCGTTGCGGCCAGCTCACTATGGCCAGTCAGTGCCAATTCAGAGTGTACTTGAAAATCCGAGTAAACACGGACAAACATTAATATTAACCGAAGAGCAAATATTTGCGAAGCTCCCCTGGCCTTCATGTTTATCTTCACTCTGAGAAACGTAGTTAGCAGAAGTGACATCAAACAAAAAACCCGTCCCTGCCGCCTGTGGAAAGTGATGTCCTGCTTGCGCACGGGCCTTTATCTACGCTCTGTCCTAAACTGGGGACGATAGGCTGGTGTTTAAACACAAGGTCTTTTTACTTAAACATATGTCATTTTAAAACGCTCTTATCTTGCCATCCACAGAGCTACCCAGCACAGTGCCTTGCCCATGCTCGGGCCATTTTGTTGAATTAATGACTATTTACAGAAACAGGCTCAACTCCATGGCCCTCCGTATTTAACTCCCGAAATGAGCGGGTTTCATTTTATGCCTGGAAATAGTTCGGCTCCCAGAACGCGGCGAGAGGTGAAATAGCCTGACTTTGCTGGAAATAAAAGCTGTGCCATTATTTGTTACCCAGACTCACCAGCTCTGACCTTCAGCTGTCCGAGGCAGGCGTTCCTGGCTCAGCAGAGAGAGAGAGCAGGGCGTCTCACTTCTGCCTGAAATCTTAAGTTGACTCAACTCTTACACACACACTCACACTCACACACACCCACACTCACACACACACACACTCTTACACACACACACTCACACACACACACTCTCACACTCACATGCACACACTCACTCTCACACACACACTCATATACACACACTCACAGATACTCACTACACATACTCACACACTCACACACTGACACACACTGACACACATGCACACACTCACATTCACACACACGCACACACACACATACACACACTCACATTCACACACACACTCACACACACATACACACACATACACACACTCACACACATGCACACACACTCACACACACTCACACACATGCACACATTCACATTCACACACACACTCACATTCACACACACTCACACACATGCACACACACTCACACACACACATGCACACACTCACATTCACACACACACACTCACACACATGCACACACTCACATTCACACTCACATTCACACACACACATGCACACACTCACACACACACACATACTCACTACACACACTCACACACTCACACACACTGACACACATGCACACACTCACATTCACACACTCACACACACTCACACACACATACACACACTCACACACATGCACACACATTCACACACACTCACACACATGCACACACTCACATTCACACACACACTCACACACGCACACACATGCACACGCTCACATTCACACACACATTCACACACACTCACACACATACGCACACACACACTCACATTCACACACACTCACACATGCGCACACACACACACTCACACACATGCACACACTCACATTCACACACACTCACACATGCGCGCACACACACACTCACACACATGCACACACTCACATTCACATGCACACACTCACATCCACACACACTCACACACACGCGCACACACACACACACACACACACAGTTGCCCCTGGCAGAATCCTCGGCCATCCAGTTCATTCATACCTGCTTCTGGCGGGTAAAGAAGCTGAAGCGTCTGCTAAACGGGCACCTCTCACTGTTCAATGACCCCGTGCCCGTGCCCACTGCATGACCCGTTACACTGCCCAGCCTGTCCTAATCGCCGCCGGGACCAGCGGCACTCTGCCGGACCGAGCGGCGAGGTTCTCCAGCCTTGCACTCGGTTGCTTTTATGAGCCCTCTGGTATTCCCTCTGGATCATATGGATTAACCCACTCACCGCAGGTTCCACTCGCAGCCCCGCCAAGTGGGTCTGGCCGCCTCGGAGGGAGCGCTTTGCACAGAGCCCGTGGAGGCGGCAGCTGAGCCTCCTCCGCTAACTCTCGGCGCAGATCCGAACACGCTGTTCTGGTTCTCACATTGGAAGGAGTAACGGGTCGGGCTGGGCGGAGGGGCTGCTGCCTGCGGTGCAGGGGGCTCTCCCTTTGTGCTAAGAGGGGATTTAAAAATAGCGTCTCAAGAAAATCGTTGCAAACAAGAGACCACAGGGATGCCACTCTGAGACACGCCGGGAGGATGTTGCTATTTCTGTGAGCTGCTTGGGTTACAACGAGACTGCTTTTTAAAATGGGGTGGGGAGCAGCAGGATTGGAGATCTAGAGAAAGCTCTCCAAGGCTCCTGCTGATAACCAGGGTGTGTCTGGCCGAGGAGAGTACAACTCTCTTAGGACAAGCGCCACGCCTCCCTCTGTGCCTGTCGGGAAGGCGCCGATATAATCAGAGACCAGCATCCAGACACCCAGCCCAGCGCTTTGGACAACATCCCTGGCCCTTCTCTTTTGAAAAGGGGTCTCGTTCCTTTTATTTATTTTTTAATCATTTTTATTATTATTTTTAGCTGCGGTAAATATGCATGCACACAATTTACCATCTTAGCCATTTTTAGATGCCCAGTTGAGGGGTGTTCAATACATCCACATTGCTGGGCAACCATCACCACCACCAACCACATAACTCTTTCCATCTTGCAACACTGAAATCCCATCCCCGTAGACACTCACTCCCCTCCCCCGCCCTCCAGCCCCGCACCTTCCATCCTGCTCTGTCTCTGTGACGTGACCACTCTAGGTACCTCACGGTCCTCTTGTGTCTGGCTTATTTCACTTTGCATAATATCTTCAAGGTTCATCCATGTTGCAGCAGCATCAGAATGTTCTCCCTTCTTTTCTTTTTTAAAAATATATTTTTATTAATTTCAGAGAGGAAGGGAGAGGGAGATAGAAACATCAATGATGAGATAAAGTCACTGATTGGCTGCTTCCTGCACACCCCCTACTGGGGATCAAGCTCACACCCTGGGCATGTGCCCTTGACCGGAATCAAACCTGGGACCCTTCAGTCCGCGGCTGATGCTCTAACCACTGAGCAACACCAGTTAGAGCTTTCCTTCCTTCTTAACGCCTAAAAAACATTCCATTGCATGTATGTACAGCATTTTGTTTTTCTGTCCGTCCATCCATGGACATTTGCGTTGTTGATTTTGGTGACTATGAATAGTAATGCTATGAACATGGGTGAGTCCTGTTCCTTTATTAAAATTCTAGTCCTCGCCCTGGCCCCTGTGGCTCAGTTAGAGCACTGTCTTTTACACCAAAAGGTGGTAGGTTTGATCCCCGGTTGGGGTGCATGCGGGACACAACCGATCCACATTTCTCTCTCACACCGATGTTTCTCTCTCTCTCCCCCTCCCTTCCTCTCTCTAAGATCATTTTTTTTTTTTAAAAAGTTCTAGTCCTCATCTACTTCCTGTACCTCCCTCAGTGAGCTATTCCTTATAACAATAATGAGGTGAGCCCAGTCCAGGTGTGCAATGCCAGAGACTTAGAAGTTAAACGTGATATTGGCAAGTCCCTCTGTCAGGCTTTGGACACACATACAAGTGCCTCCTTCCCTTATGAGAAGAGGCTTATGTGATGGTGACCACATGTCCCGTCTGCCCAGGACTGCCTTCGTTACCCCTGTCGCCCCAGGTCTCTCTTCATGCCACGCCCTTTCATGCCCAGGAGGCTCCTGGTTTGGACCAGGAGTTCTGTGGTCACCATGATCACGGAGAAAGTTGTACACTGGGGTCACCGGAGGAGAAGGTGAAACTGGAGAATGCAGTGGTACATTCTGGAGAGACTTTGGAGGAGGATGTGAGATCCAGAAATGACAGTTGGTGTGTAGCCCTCGGGGGATGAGGAGAGCCAGGGGCGGAAGAGCAGGATTTAGGCCCGAGTGGCCTCAGGATGCTGGTCCATCTGAGACAGTGGTTCTCAACACGGGGCTTTGTCCCCCAGGGGGCACGTGCAGTGTCTGGAGATATTGGTCACACCCTGGGTTTGGGGTGTTACTAGCATCTAATAGACAGAGACCAGGGTGCTGCTAAACATCCTACAAGGCTCAGGACAGCCCCTTATGGTTACGGGGCCCTGCATGTCAATAGTGCCATTGTTGAGAAACCCCAGGTTAAAAGAAGCGAGGAAGTAAAGGAAATGGACTTTGACGTGGAGAAGGGAGGACTGAGGACGGAGAGAAAGAAACAGCAGTAGATTACACCATCGGGGCCACAGACGGAACTGCAGCCCGGGAGGCAGGAAATGAACGTGGCTTTTCTTCTCTCCACGAGCCCCGTCCGCCTCCCAAATCACTAAGCCCCCTTTTCCCTCTGCCTCAGGATCCCCCTCGGCTCACTGTGTCTGACACAGAGGCCGAGAGCAACTTCGTAAGGAGCTTTGAGACGCTGAACACGGCCTGTGCCGGCCCCAAGTGGCTCCAGCACTGGTGCGCGGGTCCTAGCCTTCTGGGCCTGACTGCGAGGGGGTGGTTGGAGGGGGGGCCGCGTGGCCGCGTTTGCAGGGCAGCGCCCAGATGCACCAACGACGCCACACCAACTCCCAGGAGACGTGCTTGTTTCAAACCATCAGTTGATGTTCCCAGAACACCCACGTGACGTGAGGCTTTGGCGAGTCCCGTTCTCTGCATCGGCCGGCATCCTGGGTTGGTGACAGCATGCAGGGAAGAGCCGGCCCCTGTCTTGTTGTTCTTGAGAACTTTAGAGCTAGATGTTTGCAATTTGGCGGACTTTAATGCGCACATCCTAATGCCCGGTGACATCACTGTCTCGGTTGCCAGCGCTCACCTGTCTGGGCTGAACTCAGTTTGCAAATGCTCCCTATCGACTCTCTATAAATATTCATCAGCGATGAGGTCAGATGAAGCCGTGGAATTCAGCAAAGGACCATCATTACAAACCTCAGCCTTCTCCCCTCCTTCCCACAGGAGCCAGGGAGCCGCGGGGTCCCGTTCCAGCAGCTGAAGGAAAACGGACAGAGTTGTTGGACGGACGGGGCGGGAGAAGATGAGCACGATGTTAATTACGGGGACCACGCGCCCGGTGACGAATGTGCTGCTCCCGCGGGCCTCGCCACTCTCATTTACTCTATCAGGGCAATTTCCCTAAGTGCCGTGGGGACTGGTGACCAATCTTTCTGCCAATAAAAATATTTGCAAGACACTTAAAAAAAATTTGGTAAGCCCACCTAGAAGGCTAGGCTGGTTTACATGCTGATGAACTGGAAACTCAAAATGACCGCAGAAGTCACCTGCGGGGGCAGGGAGGGAGGAGGGGCGGGAATCACGTAAATACCAAGAATTATTGTCATTAGCCCCCAGGTCACACATGAGCAGCCTCCACTGCTGGGTTCAGTGGCCCTGGCGTGGGTCTTTGGGTTCTGGCGGGGGGAAGGGGTGGGCTGCCTCAGTTACAGACAAAATAGATGACTAGCCTGGTGCCAATTAACCTCCCTTTAATTGATAATTAATTTTAAAACCTATTTACTCTCCATGGAGCAGCTGCGACTTTCAAGAGACCACTGCGAAAACACACGGAGGAGCCAGTCCTCCCCCAGGAAGTGAAGGGGCCTCTCGGGGATGAGAAAGTCCAGGCCTCTCAGACGAGCCATTTTATTACAGGGTCCTGAACGTTCATGAAGGTGACAGATCAAAGCCATAGGGTGGTCGCAGCTGCCTTCTACGTTTGCTGTCTCTTTGCAGCACTTGCCCCCACGCCCTGGTAGGGGGACCAGCTGTCCCCGTGCGCCCGGGACCCAGGGTTTCCCGGGACATGGAGTTCTCAGTGCTAAAAAGAGAGCTGCACACCCTGCCTGGGCCCTAAACCCTCTCGGTTGATTCTTTCCGTTCCCTGGGTTCTCTGGTCTCCCCTCAACTCCATTCAGCAATGCTCTGCACCCCTGCCCCCCACCTTTTAGCTTCAGGGCTCTGGAGAGCTTGCTGAATAGCCAGTTGATGGATGCCCAGAATTACTTATCAAACCCCTTCCTTGGGTTACTTGTCCAAAAATAGGTTTATTACTATTTTTTTCTCAGTATAAAAGCAACTGGAACCTGATCACCAACAAAGAATAGCAACACATTCAGAAAATACAGAGAAACATAAAGAGACTATAAACATACAGAGACTATAAATTCAAAGAGCAAGGCAGAGGTCAGTGTGAGTCTCAGCTGTTGTGGAAAACGCTGCCTTCGTTAACCTTTAAAACAATGAAGTCACACGTCTTCCGGCCAACGTTAGATTTCATTCATTTACTCTTTAACAGCCAGCATGATTATTCTAGACTAGAGGCCCGATGCACAAAATTCGTGCCAGAGTAGGCCTTCCTTCCCCTGGCTGCCGGCACCGGCTTCCCTCTGGCATCCAGGACCCGGGCTTCCCTCGCAGCCCCGGCTTCGTCCGGAAGGTCGTTGGGAAGGACGCTTTTATTATTATAGATACTCGGAAGAGACCCAAACATGGAGCTTCTATTACTCCCAACGTAATCTGATGATGTTTTGGTCTTTTCCTACTACTGCTGGTGAAAAAGGCACTTCGGCTTGTTCAGAATTCAGTCCAAAAAACGTGTAGGGGGCGCTAAGGGAATCATTAACTAGTGCGTGGATTTGACGGCGCTCCAGAGTGACACGGAGAGTCTTGGAGTGCTCTCCTTGGCTCAGGTCTAGGCCTGTTGACCAGCCTGTTACTCCTGGAGGTTTAAATTGGTTAACCTTGAACTTGCCTCCCCCGGGGAGTGTCTGAGTTTCACAGGAGGTTCTGCGATTCAGCACACAGTAAACGATCGGGGACTCTGAGCTTGAAACCCCCGTTCCCTGGTGAGATGTGGATGTAATAATGTTCACCGGTGTCTGGCGAGGGGCTTGGTAAAATACCCAAGTGCTCCCTGCGTGCGATTCTCATTAGGTACAGCACAGTCAGCTTCTGCCCAGTTAACTGAGAAAGTGCGAGGACTCGAAGGAATCTCTATAGATGGCCCTGCTTCTGGAAATGCTGGACTCACATAGTGCCTTTCATTCATGCGCTCACTCATTACTTCCTTCCCTCCTTCCCGCCCTCCCGCCCTTTCTTCCTATGAGGCAGCTGGGCTCTCTGGGTACAAACTCCACTCTCTCATGGATGAGCTGTGTGCCCTTGGGCAAATTGCTTAACCTTTCTGTGCTCAATTTCCTCATCTGTAAAACAGGGAGAGTAATAGTGCCTGCTTCATCGGGTTAGTGCGAAGTTGCAATTTAATATGCATGCATGTATAGTGCTTAAAACAGTTTCAGCACATAGTTGCTCAATACACGCTAACGTCATTGGGATTCATGCAGCTAAGATCTACCGAATTACTATAAGGAGCAGGGATTGAACTAGGTCTGGGGACGCTGAGTAAATGAGAAAACATGATCTCTGCCCTCAGAGAGTCTATAGTGCAGTGAAGGAGAGGGCCAATAAACAGTGCAATTTGGAAACAGCCCAAGTGCCCATCAGCAGGTGAGTGGATAAAAAAGCTGTGGTTCATCTACACAATGGAATACTATGCAGCTGTAAAAAAGAAACTCTTACCTTTTGCAACAGCATGCATGGACCTGGAGAGCATTATGCTGAGCGAAATAAGCCAGATGGAGAAAGGTAAGTACCACATGATCTCACTCATATGTGGACTCTAATGAACAAAATAAACTGATGAACAAAATAGATCCAGAGACATAGAAGCATGGAACAGACTGACGGATTTCAGAGGGGAAAGGGTGAGGGGGTGCGGGGCTGGGGAGTGATCAGCTGGGAAACTTAAATGCATAAATGCATAGGCCATGGGCACAAGCAATAGAGTGGCGAAGGCCTTGGAGGACGGGTGTGGGGTGGAGGGGTCAATGGGAAAAAATAACAACAAACAAACAAAGGGAACATCTGTAATACCTTCAACAATAAAGATAAATTTAAAACAGCAGTGCAATAAACAATAATACAACACAACAATAAGCAAGTGGGCGGTGAAATAATTACCGATTGGGGATACGTCCTCTGAAGGAAGTAAACAGTGTTGTTAGACGGAAAGCAATCGGGAGGCATGCTCTTTGGCTACAGGGTGGTAGGGCCAGAAGTGAATTCAACCAATGTAAGGGGCAGGGATGCTCACCTTGCACCAGGGACACAGAGGTGTCCCCTTACACTGAAGGCGCTTAGACTGAGGTGAGAGCTTTTTGAAGAGGTGACAGGGAAGCTGCCATCCAGGGGGCAAGCATGGGAAGGCCCGCAGGGGAGACGTGTCCGGCAGGGGAGTGGTGGGTGCGGAAGCCGGAGGCGGGAGAGGACGTGTGTCTGAGCCAGCGTGGCTGCAGCCGAGAGAGCGGTGCAGCGCGAGGTCAGACGAGGTTGCGGAGCTGAGCGGGACCCACAGCCTCCAGGGCCGTTCAAGGAGACAAGTGATTTGATTTCCGTTTTTAAAAGATCATTTTGACTGCCGACTGGAGAGCAGATTGAAGAGGGGTCTATTAGTCAGTTCTTAGGGTAAACAACAGAATTCGCTCTAGTTTAGGCAGGGAAGAGATTTGTATTAAAGACTATGAGGTCACTCACGAAGTTATTTGGAGGACTGGGGAGAACCAGATTGGGAATGAAGCTTCCAAGAGCAGCTCCCCAAAACAATGCCTGCGAAGGGGCCTGCTGCTTCCATCTCTGAGCTGCTACACGCCAGACGCCGGGAGCCAGCCTTGCACACGGCTCCTGCCCGGCACCAGGTCACATCCTAACACGTCGGCCTTTGGGCCACGGCTGCTGGTGCTCTGGCCACCTGCACCCAAGCAAATGGACCTTCACGACCCCTGCAGGGGGTGGGTACCAGTGTGTGGGTTCCAGGGCCCGTGTCACAAGGGGGCCTGGGGACTTGCATTCTGATGTCTAAATCATTGAGGACGTGGGAGCCAAGAACATTGACACTGAACCATTCCTGGGAACCTGAGGCTCTAATCTACCTGTTCCTTAGTAGCTTATCCGTTATCCAGAATATTCTTCTGCACCTGCTTTCCTTGTATATCTCAATTATTCCCAGGCACGTTGAATGAATCACCAAGAGGAACTGGTAACCTGAGTCATCATTTTAAATATATTTTATTGATTTTTTACAGAGAGGAAGGGAGAGGGATAGAGAGTTAGAAACATCGATGAGAGAGAAACATCGATCAGCTCCTACTGGGAATGTGCCCACAACCAAGGTACATGCCCTTGACCGGAATCAAACCTGGGACCCTTCAGTCCGCAGTCTGACACTCTATCCACTGAGCCAAACCGGTTAGGGCTGAGTCATCATTTTAGATCCAGATCTTCCACCTCCCCTCCATCCTTTCTCTCGAAACAGGTGTCCAGGTGGTGGCATGAGCTATGTTGGGTGTCCCCCTCTCTGACAGACATGCTGGCAGGCTGTAAAGGCTGAGAGGCAGCTGAAGGAGGTGCAGGAGGGGCCCGGCAGGGCTGGGGCCTGCAGGAGGCAGGACTCAGGGCTGCACCCGCCTGCCCTGCATGCCGAGTCCTCTCTATGCCCCCGTAACGCGGACGGTGGGTGGATTCAGGGAGGGAGATGCAGAGCCATCAGCTCAAGGGCTTTTGAGTCTGCCCTGGCTCCTGTAGAAACACAGTCCAGAAACTTCCTCGATCCTACAGACCCCGGGCTGAGTCTGCTTTGCTGCATTGGAGGTTTGAGTCAGTCAAGCGTGAGAAAACAAATTAGATGCAGGGAAAGGGCCTGAAACCCCCGAGACTGTGGTTTGTGTCTTCATGACTTCTTTTTCTTCTTCAGGAAGACTGCAGGAGTGGGCAGTGTTATCCCAGAGCCTGGGGCTCCACGCTTGTTCTAGAAACATCTTTTCTACCACCCCTTAATGCCTGCCGTGGAGATTGGCGCCCCTCCCCTCCCCCTCCAGCGTTACCATTAGGGTTGGCCTTGCTCTGGTGTTGGCTTCTCACGTTCCCATAACAGCTACCACTTGTCAAGGGCACAGTCCGTGCCACGTGCTTGCCATACGTTATCTCTACAGCTTACAGTTCACAGGTTGGTATTAGTAGCTCTATTTTACAGATGGAAAAACGGAGTCTTATAAAGCCACATGCTTTGGGCACAGAGCCATATAAGTTAGTGTAACTGGCAGAACAGGGATTCGAACCCAGGTCTCTCTGGCTCCAAAGTCCACGCTGGGCTCTCACCTCAGTCTAAGCGCCTTCAGTGTAAGGGGACACCTCTGTGTCCCTGGTGCAAGGTGAGCATCCCTGCCCCTTACATTGGTTGAATTCGCTTCTGGCCCTACCATCCCCATCTCCTTATCTGGTCCCTTTTCTCGTGGGGGACAGGGAGGCTGGCGGGGAGGGGGGAGAAGGAGGGTGAGCGGGGGAGAAGGTGTCTCTTGCTTGGTCCTGCTTCGGGCAGATCGCTGGGTGTTTTGAGCAGCCTGGGGAGAGTCTGAGTAAAACGGCAAAGGATTTGAACTTGCCTTGTCAGCCCTGCCTCCTGCGTCCCCTGCAAAAGGTTTACGGTGGACGCTGAGAGCTCTGCTGAGGTAGCCGGTCCTGTTGATAACCGCAATCAAGCACTCGAGAGCGCGGCACTGATTTCTTGCCCATCTCTATCCCGTAACAGAAGATTTTTCAATTGAGGAGGTTTGCCTCACGCACAGCATTGGTTTTAAAAGAGCTCTCGCCCAGCTCCGAGGACCGCGGGAGGCCTCGCCAGGGACTGGTACTGGGAGCCATGGAAAGGCATTTATCGTACCTTCTCTTTCTCCCTCTGGGAGGAGTTCTAACGCATCACGCAGGAGTATTTCTCACATGCCCCGCACAGAATGAAGACCGAGAACTGCGGCCGGTGTTTGTTGATGGAGACGCGCTCCATTGGGGCTCACAGGTGCGAGGTTCCCAGGGGCAGGTCATCAGGGAGCTCCTTAGCGCTTGACCCAGGGGTGCCGCTGGGAGCTGGCTGGTGACCTTCCTGTAATTTAAATGCTGGGTGTGGGTAGGCAGAGGGAAGGCGCCTTGGGGAGGCGCCATCTCTAGTCTCAGTGTGGGAGGAATCGCAGCATGCCTTGGCCTGGGAGGGGCTCGAGTCCTCAGACCGCACGAAGTCCCCGCTGCAGGACCCCCGACCTCCAGACGTCAGTGCGGAACCCGCACACAATCACCTCGGGCCTGCTCCGCTGTATCTGTAGGACGAACTCCTAGAGCAGCCGTGGGCAAACTACGGCCCGCGGGCCGGATCCGGCTGTTCTATCCGGTTCTCTTGCTCTCCCCTCTGCTCCTTTACTTTGAATTTATATTAGTTCACACAAACACTCCATCCATGCTTTTGTTCCGGCCCTCCGGTCCAGTTTAAGAACCCATTGTGGCCCTCGAGTCAAAAAGTTTGCCCACCCCTGTCCTAGAAAAATAAAACAACCCGTTATTTTACCAGCAAAACGGGTTTATGCAGGCATAGCAGGTAACTGTAATTCGGGACAAGGTGGCTATAGTAAAAACTATTCCAAGTCCAGCAAACAAACCAGAGGAATGTTACTTTATAGGGAAAAAGGAGGAAGTTGGGAGGAAAGAGAGTTCCGCGATGAGGGCTTCTCATTGGCTGAGCTGAGATGGTTTCCGTTGGCTGGGCTTGTAGATGGGCAGGAGGACTTTCCCTTGCTCCTGCTGGGCTAGGAGAAACACCTCCCGTTGATACAAGGCAGGAGTCTCCCTGCCTGGGTCTGGAATTGGTGCTTCTTCCTGTTGGGGGATGTAATTGACGGTGAGTGGCGTGTGTGAGAGGTCCCCTTTAGACCTCTTGACTGCATTTAAAAAACTTCTCCTTTATTCATTGTGACAAAGCGGAATTGCTGAATGGAAGGGTATGTATTCATTTCCAGTGTCTGCTTGGTCACAAACTCGTGGTTTAAGGCAATATAAATCTATTCTCTCACAGTTCTGGAGATCAGACGTACAAAATCAGTTTCATTGGGTTAAAACTCAAGGTGTTGCCAGGCCGGGTGCCTCCTGCAGGCCCTAGAAGAATCCGTTTCCTTGCCTTTTCCAGCTTCTGTGGTTACCTCTATTCCTTGGCTCGTGGCCTCTTCCTCCATTTTCAGAGGACACGGCTCTAGTTTCTGCTTGTCAACCCAGAGACTTCTCTCTGATCTTCTGCCGCCCTCTTCTTAGGGTCCCTGCGATTACATCACCCCGAAGGATAGCCTCCCATAATTTCCCCATCTCGAGATCCTTACCTTCATCACACCTGCAGAGTCCGTTTTGCCATGTAAGGTCACATTCACACATCCCAGAGATTAGGATGTGAACCCCAGCATTCCACCTACCTCAACGCATCTGTACTTTTATACTCTGGATCAGTTGTAAATTGCCCTCCCTAGGATTTGTAACAATTTACCTCTCCTCGTCAAAATGTAGGAAAACCCATTTCCCACACCTTACCAAGGCAGCTTTATCAAACTGATCTTTGCAGATTTGATGATAAAAGAAAAATCATACTCGCCCTAGCCAGTTTGGCTCAGTGGATAGAGCGTCGGCCTGTGGACTGAAAGTCCCAGATTCAATTCTGGCCAAGGGCACATGTTCAGGTTGCGGGCTTGATCCCCAGTGGGTGGCGTGCAGGAGGCAGCCGATCAATGATTCTTTTCCATCATTGATGTTTCTATCTTTCTCTCTGAAATAAATAAAAATATATTTTAAAAAATCATACTCAGTGTAGCGGTCATTAGCATATCTTAAGGAGTGAGAAAGAGTATGTCTCTTTGTTGAAGAGCCATTTGTACTGAATTTTTGGTACAAAATGCCCCGCCACACCCCTCGCCAGCTTTTCTGTGGGTTATCGGCCTTTTGGGCCTTTTGAGTTGAGTTGCAAGTCGCATTGTTATCATTAGCCCTGTTTCCCAGTGGAGGAGATGGAAGCTGAGCCCTTCCATAACTTGCTGGAGGCTGCGGGTTCTGAAAGGCAGGGTGGGGTTGAACTTCGCCCAATACAGTGTCCTCAGCGGGTGGCTAAGTGTAGGCAGTCCCTGTCAAACCACACGTGAGGGTTAACACATCAACCTCTTCGCTGGACAGTGCATTTGCAGCTTTCCAGGAGCTTCCCTTTCTATTACCTCGTTTTACCGTCCTCCTTATTGTGATCCCACGTGATGCACGGGAAATGGAGGCTCAGAAACGTCCCGGAGCCTGACCACAGCCCCTGACGACTGCGTGTGCGCCTGCTCCCAGCCCAGCGCCGTCACTCTTTGTCATCCATCAGCTACTTGTGGGCGAACCCTTTCAGACACACCTTCCAACTGCTTTACGCCACCTGCGTCCACCTGCGCAATATTTAGTTACTATCATTTTTAAATGGACTCACTTTCTAAAAATGTAGCCCCATTCTAATAACAGTCCAAATCACAGTTGGACGTGGCCCTTCTCTTTGTCCCCAATCCCACACACTTGAGAATGCCCAGGTACCCCCAACGTCCTCTCCTTGCTTCCCGACGGTGGGACAGGTGCCGCACACTTTGGAAATGGCATTGAGTTTGTAAGACCTGACGGGAAATGGCAGGCCCTCGTCACGGCTGTCCTTCCTCACGCACCTGCTCATCCTTACAGCGACCCTGGCTGAGACAGGCTCAGAGAGGTCAGGCCACCTCCCTCAGGCCAGCCAGCCAGCAGGGGGAGAACTGGGATCAGAGTCCAGGTCGTTCTTACTTTGATGCCCTTGCATTTACCTGCACTGCCTGGGTCCCCGCAAACTCCCCTCCACCCCCACCTGGCCACTAGTTCGCTGATTGTATAGTGGATCCCCAGCGGTGACTGCTCTCTGGGGCCACGGACATCCCTCCACAGTGGACACTTAGCTCATGCATGCAGCTGGGATGTCTGAGGCGGCCACCGGATGACGAAAGGGCCTTTCCATCCCACCATTCACTGTCTGGGTGACACAGCACCTCCAAGAGGTGGGCAAGTACAGGGAACCCATTTACAAGGGAGAGGCTACATGGTTTCCTGAAGTCCCCCAGCACCGGAGCCTCGTGGCCAAGAATAATAAATGCTATTATTTCAGTAAACGCAACCTCCATGAGCCTCAGAACTTCCCGGGGCCAGTGGTCCTTAAGTTCTGAGAAGGTGCTTCCCAGCTCTGACCCCTCCAAAGCAATACTCCCCGCCCCACAGAGGTCTGGGTGCAACTTCCCTTCTGGGAGTTAGCCAAGCCGTCCACGCGTGCTCGGACCACCCAGCAGTCTCTCCCCGTTATTCTTTCCAGATCACAGCTCAGTTATTTTTTCCATCAAGAGCAGGCACTGCGCATGTTATAGTGGTAAAAATAATACCGACTTTGCCTGATGGAAGGCTTCCAGGGTTACTGTGAAGACAAATGGATTAGCATTCGAAAAGCACTTTGAATCCTAGACAGGTTGAGTGGAGGGCAATCTATTGTTATTCATCCTAACAACAGTAGTTGATGGGGAGGGCGTCCTTGATAACCTTCTGATTTTGCTGTGAAAACCTGGCTGATCAGGAGGTTGCTCTTTCCCTCGGCATGAAGACAGTTCCTACCCCTGGTCCCACGTCAGCCATCGCCCTGGTAGTCTCCACCATGTGCCTCCTGATTCCGGGGACTCGCGTGACCTCCACACTAGAGCAGAGTCCCTCGGGCTCACCTCACACTGTTCAAAGGCTGCCGCACGGCTGGGACACAGCTGGCTTGGTTTTAAAACTTGGAGCGGTACCCGGCCAGCATGGCTCAGTGGTTGAGTGCTGACCTATGAACCAGGAGGTCAGGGTTCAATTCCCAGTCAGGGCACGTGAATGGTTGCAGGCTCGATCTCCAGTGGGACATGCCGGAGGCAGCCAATCAATGATTCTCTCTCATCGCCGTTGTTTTTGTCACTCTCTCCCTCTCCCTTCCTCTCCAAAATTAATTTTAAAAAAATATAAAAAACACACATATAAGCATAACCAATGGATACAAGACACGGGGGCGGGGGGGCAGGTAAAGCATGTACTGGGGGATAGGGGAGGCTGGGGGGAGGTCAATGGGGAAAAAAAAGGAGACACATGTACTACTATTTGTAATACTTCAAACAATAAAATAAAATAAAATAAAATACAAAAAAAATTTTAAAAAAATATATAAAAAACACAAACAAACCCCAAGAAATTGGAGCATTAAAAACGTATGTCCACACAAGAACTTGCACGTGGATGTTTATAGCAGTTTTATTCATAATTGCCAAAACTTGGAAGCAAACAAGATGTTCTTCTGTAGGCAAGTGGGTGAATAAACTGTGGGACATGCAGACAGTGGAACCTTATTCAGCGCTCAAAAGAAATGAGCTATCCAGTCATGATGAGGCATGGAGGAAACGTACATGCATATCGCTAAGTGAAAGGAGCCCCCTGAAAAGGCTGCATACTGTATGGTTCCAACCATGCGGCATTCTGGAAAAGGCAAAACTGTGGGGACAGAAGAAAGACCAGTGGTTGCCAGTGGTTGGGGTGGGGGGAGGAATGAACAGTCCGAGCACAGAGGACTTTTAGGGCAAGGCAACTTCTGTACGATGCTGTAACGGCAGATACAGGTCAGACGTTGTCAAAGCCCATAGCACGTACAACACCAAGCGTGAACCCTAATGTCAACTATGGACTTTGGATGGTAATGTTTACGTAAAAACATTCAAACCCGTAAAGAACTTTTGTGAGTTTATTTGAGCCAAACTGTCGACAATTGCCGGGAAGCTGAATTTCAATGGATTGGGATGATGCTCCAGAGAATGGCGGTTTCTCATCTATTTTTATACATTGCAATCAAAGGAGGGGACATAGGTGGGTTACATGAAATCCATGGGTGACAGATCAGGGAAGCGGGAGAAAGCAAAGAGGGAAACCTCTGGGATTGGATAAAGAGTAAAATGATAGACGCGTACTTCTTTTACGTAGGGGGGTGCAGGATAGTTAACAGTCAACAATTAACATGATAACAATAACAATGAAGGAATTCGTGGTATCTGTCCTGGGCCCAGGGCATTTGGTTATGACCTGAGGGGTCCGGGGGGGGGGGGGGCGGAGGGAAGGGAAGGTACACGTGATCCTGACATTTCAAGGATATGTTATTGTAGATGCAAAAAGACAATAAGCTCAGTTTAGGTAAAGATTGACCTTGTCAGGGAAGATACAGGCCTAGGAGGTGACTACCCACCATCACTGCTTTTAGTTAAAGTTTAATTTCAGACCATCCTTTTTGGTGACTTTATGTCTTTGAGTTTGTAAGACCGCCATGCAGGCCTCCCCTGAGCTTGTCAGGTCAGCATGTGGTCCCTTTCATCCACAATAATAATGTGTTACTGTAGGTTCATCAATTACAACGAAGGTACCACTCTGGTGGGAGATGTTAATAATGGGGAGGCTGTGTGTGTGGTAGGGGGAGGAGGTCTATGGGAAATATTTACTTTCTGCTCAATATTGCTATGAACCTAAAACTGCTCTAAAAATTAAAGTCTATTAAAAACAAAACAAAAACTTGGTGGGCAGGCTCCTGGAGATTCCCATTTTACAGATGGGGAAACTGAGGGGAGGCTTGAGCTGCACCGGGAATCTGACCCCAGGTCTCCTGACCCTGAGGTCACTGTTCTTTCCACTGTGCCCCATCAGCCAAGGAAAATGTCGGTATCAACCCATTTGTGACCTGGTCACCCACACCCAGAAGGGGAGCCGGACGACACTGATGTCTGTGGCCCCGAAGAGCGACCCTCCCCAGAACCTCCTTGAGCGTTCTTGTTGTTACAGCAGGTCGTTGACAGTAATCTTTTACTAGTAATTGCAGTCGTGCCTGTTGGCCTGAATAATGGTTGGAATCAGGTGGGCCCACTGGCTGGGCATTAGGGGGTGTCTGTTTTGCCTGGAGCAAAGGAAGACTTATTCATACCAGCATCTGTTCCAGAAAGGCCCGAGGAGCTCAGCTTGCAGCAGAACAAGATCGAGAAATAAAACCCCGAGTGCATGTGGCCAAGGTCATCCTCCCACTCACTGGAAGGTGGGAGCCAGGAGTCCTCACCCTTCCTGTTCGCTGACCTCACCTGTTGCCTGCAACTCCCCAGTCTTAACTTTAATTCTATAAATAACCTCCAGCTTAAAAAAAAAAGCATAACTAACTAACTAACTTTTTTTTTTTTTTTTAGTAGAAAGCTTTGTGCCAAGAAAATAGTTTGCCTCCTATCTTTGAATCGGTGAGGTCTCACTTACTGAAGTGCGATGGAAACGGGGAGCCAAATTCCGATTTGCACGGGGTGTGTACTCGGCTCCTGGAGGCCCGGGAGGAGTCCTGGCCCCCGAGCTGCTTCCTCGGACCAGCAGCTGACTCCTGTGCTGTCCCATCTTGTGTCCTGTCCAAAATAAATGATGAGAGCGGTGCAGGCTCCAGTAGCATGGAGACACCGTCTGCTGGTGCCATCTGATTCCTCAGCAGGCAGAGCTGCCCGGCCCTGGGACGCAGGGCCACCCGGGCGGGCGGGCCCGTAGGCTGCGGGTGGGGGATGCCACCGTGCCCTTCACACAGGAAGACAGCCCACGCAGGGGCAGGGCTTTGCACGTCTCAGGTTTCAGTCCCTGGAACTCGCGCCAGGCCCTCTCCCGGACCTCTGACCCTACAGGAAGCCGCCTGTGGGATGGATTGCCGCCAGCTTGCTGTGTGACCTTGGGCAGGGCACTTCCCCTCTCTGAGCCTAGCTTTCCCCATACGTAAATGAAAGAGCAGAATAACAACAACAATATGATGATGACTGCAATAATAATGAGCACACCCTAGGCATTCTCTTAGTATCCTTCCCCCCAAAGGACCTCTGTGGTTGGCCTTATCATTCTCATTTCACAGATGAGGAATTAAGACTGAGAGAGGTCCTCTGACTTCCCACAATCACACAGCCAGCCACGGACACAGCAGAATCTGGGTCCAATCTGTCCGACTTCGGAGCCTAAGCTATTATCTCCTACAATATAACAGCGGCCATCTTCTGTACGGCCTCTCTGTGAACCCGCAGAGCAGCCATAGGAGGTTGCTGCCATCCTTCCCACACTTTTAGACAGACCAAGGTCTCGCAGCATCTCTTGCACCCATGAGAAATCGGGTGGACGGCGGCAGAAACCAGAGCTTGGGAAGGTCAGCGCTCAGACTTCCCACGGCCCAGGCACACGGACAGCGAGCCTGGAGGAGAGGGCCGGAGGGAAAACAGAAAATGCGTCTCCGGAACCCGGACTCCATGGTCAAGTCTGCACGCCCTTTCCAGGGTCTCCGACGCCTCTCACAGACCTCAGCGCCTTTCATTGCTGTAACCCTGACAGGCGATCGCTGTCCACGTCTTCTGAAGGCGGAAGGAGAGAGGATGAGCGAGGCCCCTCCACAGAGCTCTCCCCACCGCTCTGCTGCGGCACTTGACCAGGCCTGATTCCAAAGACCTAGGTCCCGAGCTCTCCGCCATCTCTCTGCCTCCTGGCACCGACCCTCCCGATTCTACCAACACCCCGATTCTTTCCGACACCTAGGGCTTTCCTGTCAGGTCCCTCTGTCCAGAACGCCCCCGGTCCCCATGTCTGTTGGTCAGATTCCTTCTGACATCTGATCAGGGCCAGGTCAAGGGTCACCTCTTCTGAAAAGTCTTTCCTGATGCCCCAGGCAGATACCTCTCCATCTGTGCCCCCACCGCTCTGTTATGGAAACGAGAGTGTTGGAGGATGACGATGGCGGTAACAGTGATCTTTGCTGTTATAAAATCACAGCCTTTGTTGAGTCCTTACAGTGCTCAGCATCTCCACAAGCCTCATGTGATGTGTTCCCATCACCCCCATCGTTCTGATGAGGAAACAGGCTCAGAGGTGTTGAGTACCTTTCCCATTGTCCCACAGCTAGCGCGTGTCTGCCCCTGTGCTGTCGCCAGTCAGTAGGAGATGCGATGTGAGGCAGGGGCCACGAGCCAAGGAAGGCAGGTGGCCTCCAGGAGTAGAGAAAGGCAAGGAAACCGATCGAGACTCACCTTGAAGCCTCCACAGGAACCGGCCCTGCGGACACCGGGATTTTAGACTTCTGGCCTCCAGACAGTGAAACAATTCCTTTGTGTTGTTTTAAGCCAGTAGGTTTGTGGCCATTTGTTCCAGCAGCAGGAGGAGACGCACGCAGGCAGAAATGCCTTTCGAGGGAGGGCCGACGTTGTGTGGACAGCACCGTAGCCAGCGCAGATCTGTTCGGTGCAGCTGCACGGGCCGGGCGCCGGTGTCCAGGACTGACAGGAGAGTCCAGGCCCCCTTCTGGGACTTCCAGATCCGAGCCTGGCCTCTCTGTCCACGCTCCCCAAGAACAGGCACGTCACCTCCACGCCCCCTCCATGCCCCCTCCACGTCCTGTTCGAATGAATGGTTCTTTTCTGTCTGCATAAAGGAGTACTGTTCCCAGTTATTTGTGCATCTCTATGGAAACATTCCTTGAAAATACTATATGCCTCCCTTGAATTTTCCACCAGCCACGTTTGGGAACATCTGTTTGTGACCGTGGACTTGGCTGACGGTGATGGAGGAGGACCTCCCTCCGTCCACTCGTCTGTGATAGGGGCGGCGATGGGAGGCAGCCCCTGGCGTCGGGAAGCCTGAGCCAGGCCCGCACCTGCCCCTGACTTTCCCTGTGACCTTGGATAAGTCACATCACCTGCATCTGCAGACTTCAGCTCTACACTCTTACTTGTAAAGTGAACCAAATCCTCGCGACTACTCCTCTCTACTCAAATTTTACGCTTCTATGTCCTCTTTGTCAGAAATGGTATTGTTTCACCTACCAACCATCTTGTCGGCCCACCACTGTCCCTTTGCACTCTGCGTCCAAGGATTACAGAGCTATTTAATTTTTCCTGAATGTAGGATAACAATGCTGATAATAATACCGGCATCTACTTCCCATTTGATGCTACTCCGCTAAGCACTTTACATGTGTTTTCTGGTTTAATCATCACAGGCCCAGAGGTAGGTATTCTTTAGCTCTGCTTTACATATGAGCAAACAGGCTCAGAGAGGTTAAGTAAGTTTTCCAAGGCCACAGAGCTAGTACGTAGCCAAGCTGGCATTTAAGCGAGCTGTCTGCTTTCAGAGCCAGCGGCGCCCTTAACCACTCAGCCGTGTACCACCAGGAGCCTCGCCAGGGCCCCGTCAGCACGTGAAGAATGTGTGAATGAATGATCCTGAAAATCATTCCCGGAAGCAAAATAGCCATCCCATTTCCCTACTGGGGCCTGCATGGACTTCCGAGAGCAGTGGCCCCAGCCGAGGGCTGGCATAGCGGCTTCCTGGTTGGCTTATGGCCTTGGAGTCGCAGCTGTGGAAGGATGACAGGGCCCGAAGCACACACTTGGATGGGCCCCTCGCAGCCAGAACCCCCAGGGAGAGGGTGTCCCAGGCGAATGCATTTGATTGCTCATGGCTCGACTATCACCACTTACAGCAGGAGTTTCTTTGCGAGCTCTGTGCTCTTGCCCGCTCAGCCACAGTATTGGTGAGTTATAGCTACAGAGGTAGCTCCACTCCGGCTGCCTGGTCTGGGGGAGCCCCAGAAGGAGCTGTCCGCCAGCCGGGGGCCCACCCCTCCGCCCAGCGCTCTGGCAGCAGCTCCACCTGGTTTCTGAGTAAGCACCTCAGGCAGTAATTCCCCTCTGTGGCTGGTGAGGAAGCGAAGGAAAACCCAGAGCTTTCCCCCTGTGATCCCCAATAGTCCGTTTCACAGAGAACCGTTGCTCAGACGGCCCACTTTGTTCCCAGCCCAGCCCTGGGCTCCTCTGGAGCTGCCAGGGAAGGGGGTCTGCGTGGTTCCCAGAGGGCACAGAAAATGCGTCCTTAGAGGGAAGGCCTGGGGTGCTGCTCCACATCCCATCACACACGGGACAGCCCGCCACAGGATCGGCTGGCCCCAGTGTCACCAGTGCCGAGGCTGAGGACCCCTGGGGCCAGGAGAGGGACACGTGAGCAGAGAGCCAAGGGGAGGTAAGGATGTCTGTGGTAAAGGGGACAGGCACAGAGGCTGGGGGAGGTGCACCTGGCAGACCTGGGGGGTCTCAGCCTGAGTGCCCTGGATATGCGATGCTCTCACTTCCCCTTTCAATGGGACCCTCTGGCGGCTGCGTGGGCCTGTGGGAAGCCCAGGGGGCCAGGAGGACCTGGGGGAGGCTGCTGGCATCACCTGGACAGGATGTGTGGGGAGGCCTGACTTAGAGAACAGGGTACTGAATACTTACTGTGCATCTGCAACTCTGCCAGGCTTTGTGTGTGGGTGGCGGTCAGAGGTGCAGAGTAGGACACACAAGATTTAGGTCCTTAGCAATGCGGTACCATCTCACACCTGTCACAATGGCTATCATCAACAAATCAACAAACTTGTGGAGAAAAAGGATCCCTCGTGCACTGCTGGTGGGAATGCAGACTGGTGCAGCCACTGTGGAGAACAGTATGGAGTTTCCTAAAAAAAATTAAAAATGGAACTCCCATTTGGCCCAATCATCCCACTTCTAGGACTATATCCTACGAAACCTGAAACACTCATCAGGAAGGATATATGCACCCCTATGTTCATAGCAGCACAATTTACAATAGCTAAGATCTGGAATCAGCCTAAATGCCCACCAGCAGATGAGTGGACAAAAAGCTGTGGTACATTTATACCATGGAACACTACTCGGCAATAAAAAAGAAAGAACTCTTACCATTTGCAACAGCATGGATGGACCTGGAGAGCATTATGCTGAGCAAAATAAGCCAGACAGAGAAAGGTAAATATCATATGATCTCACTCATATGTGGAATCTAATGAACCAAATACACTGATGATCAATAATAGACCCAGAGTCATAGAAGCATGAACAGACTGTTGAACCTCAGAGGGAAGGCAGGGGAGGGTGGGTGTGAAGAGGTCAATTAATGAACTTGTGGGCATATATGCATAACCCGAGGACACAGACAACAGGGTGGTGAGGGCCTTGGGGGCAGGGGGGACGGGAGCGGCTGGAAGAGGTTAATGGGGGAAAAGGAGGACCTATGTAACACTTTCAACAACGCAGATTAAAAAGAAAAAAGATTTAGGTTCTTAGGAACTTGCAGTATCACCCGAGGACAAAAACAAGTAGCCTAGGCATCTGATGATGGTGCTGGCAGTAAGTATGATAGCTGCTTACGGCCATTTCCACAGAGTTTTGGAGATTCCATTCAGTCCTTTTTTTGGTCTTTTTTTTTTTGCTGCAAGAAGCTTTATTGTTTCCACTTGGTCCAATGCATAGCAGAGGGCTCCAGTGTGGTTAAAAGATACCGAGTGGTTTTAGGGAAAAGGCTCAGGCAAAAGCCAGGCCCGGGTAGTGGGGGGTCGGGGGGAACAGGGGGGCCCCTCAAAGGTCTCTGGGCTCGGAAGGCTCCTGGTCGTGCTTGAGGGTGAGCCTGCAGAGGTGAGCCAGGGTGTCGCCATCTTCTTAGTGCGTTTCACGTGCTCACCCAGGAAGTGGTTCTGCAGGAAGTCACAGAGGTCAGAGTCTGCGCGGGCAGAACGCAGGCCGGGGTCAGCTTCCTCTCCAAGGCCGCGGCGGCTTCCGGGGCTTCCTGAGTGTCGCCCCACTCGCCTGGGAAGGCTGCGGCACGGCCTGGAAGAGAATGTGGCCACTGCGCTGGGTCCGCATCTCGAAAAGCCGCTGGCAGCTCCCGGAAGTGGCCACGCGCTCCAGGGCCGCCTCGCGGGCACCGCGGGAGAAGCCAGAGCGAGGTAGGTGCGGGAGGCCCACAGAGGCAGGCGCCAGGCGGGGCGCCACCCCGGTGGGATAACGCTGCCGGATTGGGGAGCTCATGGTTGCCGGCAATACGGTGTTAGGCTCTGAAAACGGCGTCGGCTGGTCTCGGAGGCAGAGGATGGCTGAGGTGGTTCCAGAGGTGGCGGCTGGAAAAGAGGTTGGAGGTGGTCGGAGGCTGGAAGAAGGGGCGTCCCTGGGTCTGTTCCGTCCAAACACTTGAAGCAACAGACAGACCCAGGGGCCGCCGAGGGCCCTGCCCCGGACAGTCTCAGGGCGCCTGTCAGCTGTTTGTCCAGTAAAGATTATTCAGAGCCTGTGGTGGCCCGAGCCGAGTCCGGGCTGGGCGCCGAGGCTTTGAAAATGCTCCCAGGCCACAGGAGGAGGAAACCCAGGCTTTGGAGTCCAGTTGATCGCCTCCTGCCCCTGACTGGCTGTGACCTTGGACAGTACGTTCCTTCAGCTCTCAGAGCTGCAGGTACCTGGTCTGAATACTGGAGAGAGGAGGTCCTGGCCTCGACCTCAGAGCGTTGTTGGGGGTGGGGCAGGTCACTCAGCACCTTGCAGGGAAACAGGAAGTCCCCAGGCACGCGCCGGGGATGCGCCCAGGACGCCCAGCCAGAGCGGAGGGCACCCAAGGGCACGGGTTAATGCCACTGTTTTGTTGTGAATCCACGTTTTCACTCCTCCCTGTTGGGATGGGCGTCCAGGATTCACTGTCCAGTGAAAGGGCGAAGCACAGGAGTGCGTGCAAAGCGTGGCCCGGTTTCTGTGAAAGAAGGAGGGTGACGTGTTGCATGTGGACAGGCAGGAGAGGAGGCCTGAGTCCTCACTGCGCATCTGTTGGAGGATGGGCCCGGGGGACACCGGCCTGCTGGTAACGGCCGTTCCCTCTGCGGAGTGGCATCGGGGTGGAGGTCACTTCCAGTTTGTGGCAGAGATGGTCACGCTCACTTCCTTCTCCTCGTCTCGATGTCGTCCGACTGGGCTGAGTGACTGGTCTGGCCTCAGAGTGACCGTGTCTGTGTGTCTGTCCCCAGCAGAGGTATTTAAAGCAGGTGGGCGTTTTCTGCTCTCTCTACCCCTTTGCGGTAGTGACTCTGGAAGCCGTGTGCCGAGCTGGGGGGACAAGCCGGGGGGAGTCCCCGTCGTCCTGCCCCAGATGAGACATGAACTCGTTGGGAGCGGCTGAGGTGTCTGGGTTTTTTTGTTACTGCAGCACAGCATAGCCAAGCAGGCTGGTTCACAATGGAAACTGGGTCTACTGCCGTGCCAGCGGATCTTTCTTCATCAAGCGTGCGTTTTTTTTAGATGGAAAATTTACTAACAATGACACTGTGCTCTGAAAAGGCTACAGTCTGTATGAGTCCAACTATATGACATTCGGGGCAGGATGCCTGCTATGAGAAGATCAGTGGTGGCTGGGGTTGGGCTGGGGCAGGGAGGCAGAGCACAGAGGATTTTTAGGGCAGTGACACTACCCTGTGTGATGCTATAATGGGTGCATGTTACCATACACTTCTCCAGACCCATAGACAGAACCCTATGGTAATGTGTCTGTGTAGGTCTGTTGACAGACCCATCTGGTGGGGGGTATACACAGTGGGGGAGGCATCAGGAGTATACACTGAGTGGCCAGATTATTATGATCTCTGAACACATAATAATCTGGCCACTCAGTGTATATCCTATATAATAAAAGGCTAATATGCAAATTTTCCCCTCGACCAGGAGTTCGACCAGCAGGCAGGCTGGCAACTACCCATGTCCCCTCCCCCTGGCCAGGCTGGCCGGACCCCACCCATGCACAAATTCATGCACCGGGCCTCTAATCTACACTAATAAAAGAAACATGCAAATTAACCATCACTCCGCTACACCCATCAGCCAATCAGGAGGAAATATGCAAACTAGAAGGCCAAAGATGGCGGCCTTCCAGTTGCTCCAGGTGTGGAGTGGCTGGGCGGGGCAGGATGCCTGCTATGAGAGGGAGGGCGGGGGGTGAAGGGATCTACAGGAGCAGCACTCTGGCCACAGCGAAGACAAAGACTGCAGACTCCGGAGCCTGCAGCGAAGATGAAGAGAGGCAGCAGACTCTGGCCGGAGCAAAGGCCTGGGTCCCAGGTGCTGGAGGAAAACCGGTGCTGGAAGCCAAGGGAAGGAAGGCCTATTGCACGAATCTCTTCGTGCAACAGGCCTCTAGTATATATATGTACACACACTGAGCGCACAGATTATTATGCATTCAGAGATCATAATAATCTGGCCACTCAGTGTATATGTGGGGACGCTCAGTTTTGCTGTGAACCTAAAATTGCTCTAAAAAATGAAGTTTATTTTTTTTAAATTAAAATATTGCTGTGGTACGGACCATCCCTATGACTTAGAAACAAAAGTGTGACCAGTCATGGAAAAGCGAGGTGTCTGGTGCCAGTGGAGGGGACGACCCACATACTTGGGTACAAGGCCAGGAGTTGGGGGCATCCTGGCATTTGGGGGCTCTGGGACTGTGGCTTAGGAAGGAAAAGGGGAGCGGAGCCATTCAGGAAGGTGACGTGGAGAAATCGAGGCGAGTTCCTTTTTGTGAGGCCGGGTCCGCATGGACAGTGAGCTGCCTTTGTGCTTTTATCGGAAGGAGACCCACAGCCCAGCCACTGCCTGTAAGTAGCCAGCCCACGATGACCGGTCCTCCTGGTCGCAGTCGTGCACACGAGGGGAAGCAGCCATCCCCATCGGAGACCCTGACTACCCTGAAGCCTGGGCAGCAGTTGCACCCCCAGGAAGAGATTTTAGCGGTTGCTGCACAAGAACCCTCAACGGCGTTTTCAGCCCTGGTCCCCAGCCACAATTTAAGGACAGAGCCGACCAACCGTTTGGGAGGCTAAGTGCAGGAGAAAAGGCAGGAGGAGGAAGGCATTGCTCAGGGCCCAGGGGACCACAATGAGAAGCAGTGTGTAGGCGGTTTGATTAAAAAAAAAAAAATCACTTTCGTTGTGACCACAAACTTGCCCTCAGATCTTGGCCGTGGAAGAATCTTTTGAGATAAGCAGGCCAGGCTGCTCTGCCGCTGCCCCCGCCACGAAGTCCCCTGTGAATACAGTTGGCCTGGGCTCCTCCACCCCGAGCAACTGGGCTCTGGGCTCCCACGGCCATGGCCAGCAGCGGGGTCCAGCTCCACAAACAGAGGGCGCCCTCACCCCTGTGCTTCTAACCTCTCCCGGACTCCTGCCCTCCAGGGGCTCTGCCAGCTTCCTGTTGCATGTGCTGCTTGCTGGCTGCTCCTGGGGGTCTCTTTGCTGGTTGCACCGAGCATGTCCTCCGCCCAGGCCTGCCCTCAGCGCTCCTTTGAGCTCCCCTCTCCTCGGTCTTCCTTCGTGCCTCCCTTTGATGGCGCCCCTGCAGCAGGGCCGTCTGTGGGCCTGGGATCGCAGGACCCTGGTCTCAGAAGGACCGACTCCATACTAGGCTTGATGTTCAGTTGCCACCGTCTGGCATTCTTCATAGATTTGGAACAAGGTGGGGATGTCTCATTTTCATTTTGCAGTGAGCCCTGGAAATTGTCCAGCTCGTCTTGCCTGCAGGCACCTTGGACTTTATGACTCCCCCCCCAAAAAAAGCACGTGGGCAAGTGACTTCATTTCTCCGAGTCACCGTTTTCTTGGGTTAGCACGTGAATTCCATGACGTGCTTGGGCAGTGCTGAGCACAGCGCCTGTCACACATGCAGCAGGCACTCAGCGAGTGCGGGACGGGGTTATGATTGTGTCTCAACTCCCCCCGACCCCCCTCAGCTGGCTCCCTCTGATCATCTCAGGGAAAGGGATAATCTGCTCCCTGTTGGCTCCACCCGTCTCCCTGCTCCACATCCCCCCTCATCAGCTGTCTTTATTCCGCCTGCAAAATGTTCCTTAGACCTTTCTGTCCCTGCCCGTCTGCTGCCCTGTGCAGACTTAGCTTACGTGGGCCATTGCAACAGCTTCCGAGTGCATTTCCCTGCCTCCGTCTTGTCTACTAGTATTTCTTCCCAAAGTGATTCAGCGTCAGAGGTTGAGTCAAACTGGCCCAACAGGAACGTGCACAAATGCCCGTTTGTCATTGAGGATGGAGCAGGGTCCTTTGAAAGAGGATGGGAAATACAGCTGGCATCACTGCCCACTTGTGTGCCAGACTCTGGACGCACCCGTTTGCCTGTTGTCACCGCAGGGAGCCGAGTAGTAGGTAATGGTGTCTCCCGGTTTACAGGACAGAAGTCGGAGCTCAGAGGTGGTTCAGCGTGGACAGTCTCACAGGGACAGTGAGACGTGGGCCCCGCTCCCTCTGACTTGGATGTGCCTGTTCTCTGGGAAATGGACATTAGTGGAAAAACTGGGGACATCGGGCCAGGACCTGTAGTTTAGCTAAGGGCCATGTACCAATGTTTGCTTCCTGGTGTTGATCGTTGTACAGTAGTTTTGTAAGACGTTAACGTTAGAGGAAGCTGGGGGAGGCGTACCGGGCTATCTATCGCTGTACTCTTTCTGCACCTTTCTTGTAACCCTAAAATGATTTCAACATAAAGATGTTTAAAAGAAAAACGATTTGCTCTTTCTACTATATACTCTGTACCTCTCCCTGAACTTCTTGGTCTTATTATCCAGAACAGTCCCCACTTCTTGCCACTGTCTCCCCCTCCCCAACACACACACACATGCATGTATACACATGCACATGCGCACACGCATGTACACCCACACATGCAGTGCACATATGCATATACACATGTTCATGCAAACCCACACATGCACACGCACGCTCACACAGACTCCGCAGTGTCTTTGCACAGGACTATCGCCCCAGATTGCTGCTCCCATCAGCTCACACAGTTCCGGCTCTGACCCACCCCGAGGCACCAGCAGGAATTATGAAAGGAGACAGTGGTGTGGCGGTCCATGTGAATCACATTATAGCCGCGTTCCTCCACCCATCCCCCCTTCCTGGCTACAAAAATGCAGCGGTGTTACTTGCACCTTATACATTGCAGACGCCTCTCCTCCCCCTCCCCATCCCCTGCCTCGCCTCCGCCCCTCTCCCTCTGAGTTGGCGGGTAACCTTGATGATCCAGCCAAATGAGTTATTTGAGATGGAAACGTTAATTTATTTGAGCAGATGGGTGTCAGCGCTGCTCTGTAAAAAGGTGGCGGTATGCCGCGCTGGCCCGGAGTGCTGCCGATGAAGTCCTGGCTGCGTCGCCGCGTCGCCGAGTGTGAACGGAATCATATGTTAACGGCACTGAGGGAAATGCCTACTTAAGCTGAGCCCTTCCAGAAAACAAATCATTACCCCCCGATTTTTTTGTTTCAAATCTGGCTTTTTGCGTCTCTGATTTGCCCAGGGTCTAAAAAACCTGAAACTCATTATTTCTCAAAGTGTGGTCCAGTGACCGCCCACATCAGTCACCCAAGGGCTTTATTAACAACGCGGATCCGGGGGACCCACCCCCGACCTCCAGGTTCCTCCTCCCAGGGGTGCAGGCCTGGGATTCTGCAGTTTTAACAAGCTCCCGGGTGGCTGACTGCTGGTGGACCCCGTGGCTGAACCGGGGCCATCAAACTGCCCAGGAAAATTCAAAACAAAACAAAGCCGAGCAAGGGGTTTTTGGTTGTTCTCTTGTTCTCTTCTGTTTCTTTCTACTTTCCTCTACCCTTTCAGAGTTTGCGCTAAAAAAAAAAAAAAAAAAAAAAGGATCACTTTTGTGGTCGGGAATAAGTACATAAAAGGAGTAAAAGACAGCACAAAGAGATTATTTGTGCACCAGAAGTGAAAGACAGTTCGGAAATGTCAGGAATTTCCAGGACAAGGGGTGTCCCTGTCCTTGGCACTGAACTTTCAGTCTCACTTCTTCTCAGACGCCCCCACCCCGCGCCTCCCCCTGCCTGAACGCCGCCTTCCCTAAGTGTTACATCCAGTTTTCTCTTGAATACGTGTAGTGAGGCAACGCAATGGCTTCCCAGGGGACCTCGCTTATGGGGAAGAAGCGCATCGGGAAGATTTATGGAACGTCTGTAAAATATGTGTGTGGAAACTCGCGACATTTTGATCGCTACCAAGGAGAAAAATGGACAGTTTCTCACCAGTCAGTTTCATGAGCGTTTTTTATGGGTTTTTAAAATTAATTAATTTCCCCCCCTTTGTTAGGAATTCTTGGCACCGGCGCAAGCCCCGGAGAAGGGAAACATTGCCCACGGGCTGTATGTCCAAACTGTCATGTTCTCAATCGCGACTCTCTGGGGGCACACGGGCTCCCCCTGCTTCCCCTGCAGCGGGAGGCCTGTCAGTGTTCTGGGGAGGGGAGCATTATCAGTGGTATCGCGAAGCTTCTCTAACAGCCTGGCAGGCATCCTATGGTCCCAGACAGCCTTTTCCCCGGACTGTCTCCGCACCCAGAGCCATTTTCTGGGTGGGAAGGAGCCGGGATGTTTGCCGCGCTGCACCGGGCCTTCCACCTCCAGCGCCTTTGTCAAACACAGGACATCGATGAGGCATCTGGTTTTTCTCAGCCTCCCAGGTCCCAGAGTTTGCAGCCAAAGACAATGAGCTGAACGGAATTTCCCGCTGGAGGAGGAAGGGCGCGGGAGGGGAATGTTGGCCCTGCATCCTGCTTTTGTCACTCACGTGTCCCAGGCTCCTTCTCAGCCTCCGTCTCGGGTCTCTTCATCCATAAAATAAAAACCCACGGCGTCTGCTTTAGGGATGTGTGATGAAGGTGAGAGAAAATACACAAATAAATAGGGACATTTGGCAACGCCTGGAGACATTTCTGGTTGTCACAACTTGGTGGGTGTGTGTGTGTGCGTGGGGCTACTGGTGTCTAGCGTGTAGAGGCCAGGGATGCTGCCAAACACCCTACAGTGCCCAGCACAGCCCCCCTCTACTAAGAATTGTCTGGCCCAAGTGTCAGTGGTGCCAAGGTGGAGAGACCCTGATACCAAGGGCCTGGCCAACAGTTGGGGATGGAAGTGGTAATAAGGAGAAAGGGTGTGGGGAAAGGACTACAGCACGAGTGTTCAGCACACCTTTGCTGGTCGTAGGAGAGCCGACCGTCGGCAGCTGCTTCCTGGAATGCCTGGAAAGACTCTCAGGCTACCCGCCAGCTCAGCCAGCCGGTCGTGATTGATTAGTGATGTCTGCCACGGGCAGGGCAGGGGGAAGTGTCAGCGGGCGCGCAGTGTGTTTTCTGACCCCGCACTCTATGACGTCTCGCAGCTGTTTCTGCCCTGACATCCTGTGATTCTGTTGCTATGATTCTGTGAGTCTACGGATAAAGTCTGGAGTCAGCATTATTTACAGAATATTTAAGCAGCCCAGGCTCCTGCCGGCTCGCGCGGCAGGGCAGGCTGGCGAGCCGAATGCCAGGGAGACGGAGCCTGCTCTGTGCAAGGTGAAACAGATAACTGCTGACAGGATGGGATATGGCCATTCCCCATCACCCCCGAATGCTCCCCGTCTCTCCTGGGCTGCAAATGTTTATGCGATTAGTCCCCCCACTGGATTGAAGCACTGTCTCCAGGAGGCCTTTGCGGAAGTGCAGATACTGCCTGGAAGGGATGAGTGCGCAGCCCCTGCTGACGTGTTAACCTGCTGGATTAGGTGTTTCTCCGCAGGGTAGAACCGGCAGGGAACGGGCAGGAGAGAGGTTCTTTTTGAGAGCAGATGCGGAGGCTCAGGAAAGTGTGGTTTGCAGAGCGGGGTCCGAATCACCGTATTTCCGGCTCCAGGAAGCGATCTGACACTGAATCAGGGCAGCCAGCTTGTCCCAGGACTTTCCCACCTTTAACCTGAAGATCCCATGTTCCAGGAACTCCCTGTATCCTGGGCGAACGAGGCTAGTTGGTCACCTAACTCCCATAACATGGAAGGAACTGTGTAGTCCTTGCTGTAGTCAACCCTCACGTGGCTTCCCGAATTCTCTTTCTGGACCTGTTCCTCCCTTGCTTATGAACCCTCTGTGGCTCCCTAGCACCCACCACACTAGGTTGAAACTAATCTCTCATGGTGTTGGAGGTGGCCCCACCCTGGCTTCCTATCGTCATCCGATCCATCGGTCACCGGCCAGGAATCACTTCAAATCGTGGCCACAGGGGAGACCCCTCGTGCATTCCTCTCTCCCTGAGTTAGAGAAAGAGCGTTCCTAGAGGGGGACCCACCTGCTGGAGTGTCTTCAACTTGTATCGGTAACAAAAGAGTTTATTAGCCCAGCCCCTTTATCAGAAGTAGGACTCATCGGACACCCCCAGTGAGCTGGGGCTCAGGACGTAGCTACCACTTTGAGGCATGAGGGTCCCCATCTGCCCAGAGAGCCCCGAGGATGAGGGCTAAGCCACCAGGCACGTGGAATGAAAACAAGGACTCCCTTGATTCCTTAAGGTTTTCAAAGCGGTTTCACATTCATCCCTAGACAGATGCCTTCCATATCTCTGAGCAGTAGGGAAGATGGATGTCATGCCCATCTGACAGGTGGAAAAACTGAGGTCCCAGGCAGAGGGTCCTATACTCAATAAAGGAATGTTTCTGGATGAGGGGAAGCAGCTACAGGTGGTGGCTGGACTGTAACTAATAGAAGTCTCCGAGATGTATTCATTCATTCATTCATTCATTAATTCATTCCTAGGATAGTTATTGAATGCTTGCTGTGTGTCAGGCACCGTGTTCATCTCATAATAACAATTAGAGCTGGGATCATTGAGGACTTTACTCCCCGCAGGCCCCTTTACTGCATCCTCTATGCACCCCAGTCACTGCTCCCAGCCACCCTTTGTGGTCTGGTTACTATTACTGTCCCCGCATACGAGTGAGGCCGCTGAGACTAAGAGGGAGACACCACCCCCACAAGGTCGCTCCGCCGGTAAGCGGGGACACGGCTGAGGCTCGTGGGCACTGGTATGTTCGGTCCTCGCAGAGCTCTCACTTTCAGGAACATGCCATTTTTCTGAGGTTCTGCCTTTGCCCCTCTGACTCCCTCCCCAGGGAGGAACACCCCGCAGGACCCAGGTGTTCGGTGGGCCAGGACATGCCCACGGTTTCCGTGCCACCTGGGAAAGTAGCTGCAGTTGGGTGCCCAAGAAATTGAGGCTGGTCTGTTTGACTTGGCTGGCCAAAGCCGGCTCCGTTGGTGTGCAGGGAGTGGAGACCTGGCCTTGGGTGGTGATACCACGTGACTTGCTTTTCCATCTGTCCTGGCTGTCCCAGAGGACAGGTCGCAGAGCAGCCACGGGAGCAGCTCTCTTGCGACTTGGTACGTGAGCTTTAGCACAAACTCTCCGGGCAAAAGCCAGAAAATCACTCTCCCACCCATTGCAAAGCAGGGGAGGTGGGGAGAGGACCCAGGGCCAGCCAGCTGCCCATGACGGACAGCAGGTGGCGCTGTGGCCCAGGTTTAACAAGGACAGTGGGAAGGTGGAAAGGAGGGGGGAACCCAGAAAGAGAAACTAGTGGAAAACAAGGATTTAAAAGAAGAACAATTTGTTCCAAAACATTTGCCTTGTAACGGGGTCATCTATAAATTCTGGGATTTCCTGTTTGCTGCTGGGCAGGCTGGCCGGCGGGCGAGGCCGCTCGCTTCTCTGCAGTCTGGAAGAATCATTTGGGCCCAGCTCACGAGCTCCAGCCTCCCCTGGCCCAGATTGTCTCTGAAATTTCCCAGCTTTTGTGCCCGTAAGCAGGATCCTGTGACAGCAGGTCTCCTTGAGCCGTGCTCCAGTTTCCACTGGGGGTGGAGGGAGGAGTGAGATCATGGTCATTTCTAAAGGAGAGGCTGTCTTGCTGATCTTCCGGGGCTCCCTGGGGCTGCCAGCCTTGTTTTGAGGAATAAAGTAAGAGAAAAGAATAACAGGAAAGACACAGAGGTGGACCCCTTTATTTTTATTGTTCATGGTTATGATTTTATTTTTCATGGTCAAGTCTATCCTCTCAGCAGATTTAAAGCATACAGTGCAGTGTTGTTGACACCAGTAGTCACCCTGCTGGATATTAGAACCTCAGAACTTATTCATCTTCTAACTGAAAGTTTGTACCCTTTGATCAGCATCTCCCCATATACCGCCCCACCAGCCCCTATCTACCATCATTCTACTCTCTGCTTCTGCAAGACCAGCGTTTTTAGATCCCACGTATAAGTGATACCATGCAGGATTTGTGTTCCTGTGTCTGGCTTGTTTCACTTAGCCCCGTGGTCGGCAAACTGCGGCTCGCGAGCCACATGCGGCTCTTTGGCCCCATGAGTGTGGCTCTTCCACAAAATACCACGGCCTGGGCGAGTCTATTTTGAAGAAGTGGCGTTAGAAGAAGTTTAAGTTTTAAAAATTTGGCTCTCAAAAGAAATGTCAATCATTGTACTGTGATATTTGGCTCTGTTGACTAATGAGTTTGCCGACCACTGGCTTAGCCTAATGATCTCCAGGTTCCTGTTGTTGAAAATGGCAGAATTTCCTTCTCTCCTTTTTTGAGGCTGACTGATACTCCATCGTGCATATATACCACATCCTCTTTAGCCATTCATCTGTCGACGGACACTTTCAGTTGTGTCCCTGTCTTGGCTACTGTGGTAATGCTTCAACGATCCTGAGCGTGCAGTTATCTCTTCAGGATCCTGATTTCATTTCTTTTAGACATATCTCTCCCTGGAAGTGGGATTGCAGGGCCACGCGGCAATTTTAGTATTTTTGAGGAAGAAGGTGGCTCTTTTCAAAAGAAGAGAGCTGTTCTAGTCAATATGGGGATGGAAACATTTCACTGGAAAAGAGAGAAGAAACTTTTTTTTTACCAACCCAGGAGAATTTGAACTCACTCACTCCATCCATCCATCCATCCATCTATCCATCCATCCATCTACTGACTCATTCATTTGTCCATCCACCCACCCACCGAGTCATTCATTCATCCATCTATCTATCCATCCATCCACCCACCCACCGACTCATTCATTCGTCCATCCATCCACCCACCCACCCACCCACCCACCGAGTCACTCATTCATCCATCTATCTATCCATTCATCCATCCACCCACCGACTCATTCATTTGTCCATCCATCCACCCACCCACCCACCCACCCACCGAGTCACTCATTCATCCATCTATCTATCCATTCATCCATCCACCCACCGACTCATTCATTCATCCATCCATCCATCCACCCACCAAGTCACTCATTCGTCCATCCATCTACCCACCCACCTACCCACCCACCCACTGAGTCATTTATTCGTCCATCCATCCACCCACCCACCGAGCCATTCATTCGTCCATCCACACACCCACCGACTCATTCATTTGTCCGTCCATCTGTCCTTTCATCTATCTGTCCAACTGTTCACTTATTCATTCAGCAAACAATGATGGACCACCTACCTTATGCTTGTCCCTCATCTCACTTGGCTCTGCCCCTAGCCTAGACCAGTTCTGTGGCAGAATTTCCTTCTCTCCTTTTTTGAGGCTGACTGATACTCCATCGCCACTGAGCCAGTGGCGTGTGGAAGGCATACGGGTAGCGTCTGGAGATGGGACCCAGAAGGCAGGCTCAGGATTCCTGGACAATGACTGCTGGGACCTTTAGCGAGGATTGCGACATATTTGGCCAGGGCGAGGGGTATAGTTTGTGGCTGAAAACAGTTTTTCTCAGAAGAAGTCAAACGAGCCTGCCTGGGATCAAATCCATGAGGGCTGGACAATCTGGTCCCAACAAATTAAAGCAACATGGGCACCAGCCAGCCACATTTTTGAAAACAGTGTTTGTGTTGTTTTAATCAAGGACACCCCCCGCCACCCCGTGCCCTGGACAACAAGCTCTGAATGGAAGTGAAGCAGAATTTATAAGAAAATAAAACAATTCTTGGGTATTCCAGCACAGACCCATTTCCTTCTCATCAGCTTCCCAGATGAAGTGCCTCTCTGTACCCCATCCTACCCTTCTGACCTCAGGCTCGCGAGGATGAATGAGCCTGTGGGAAGACAGTGTCTTAAGTGACAGAAAAGCAATGCTGTTCTTTCCATTTGTAGCTGAAGCCAACCTATTGCATTGTCCTAACAGGTGGACAGTCGCTAGTGGCCAGGGTCTGGCTCTCTGGGCAGCCGAGGGGGCATCTTGAGTCACAGGCTGAGTCTCTGTATTAACCATGTCTTTTATTTTCTACTAGAGGTTTGATGCATGAAATTCGTGCACGGGTAGGGTCCCTAGGCCTGGCCAGCGATCAGGGCCGATCTGTGGGGTGACTGGTGGGGCGATCTTGGGGGCGAGGGGTGGTGGCACCCACCTTGGCCAGCCTAGCTCCGCCTGCTTGCTAGCCCCACCCCCCACCGCGGGGTGATTGGGAGGGCCCCCCTGCTGGCACCCGCCTTGGCTGGCCTGGGGCCTGTGGGCTGGGGCAGCTCCTGTGTTGAGTGTCTGTTTCTGTTGGTCAGTGCATGTCATAGTGACTGGTCGTTCCACCAGTCATTCTGCCGTTGGGTTGATTTGCATATTAGGCTTTTATTATATAGGATTATATAGGATATTCTGATGCTTTGAGGTCCTGGGACCTGACTACCCTGTAGGGACTACCTCTCCCACCGTTGGCCAATTCCTAGAGTTACGAAATCACCCACCAGGAAGCATGTCTTCCTAATGCAAACCAACCAATTTAGAGCTCATAACCCCAGCCACATCCCCATTCAGTGGGCTCTCCCACTCTGGCCACTGGCCACCTGCCCTACCTATCCCAGAGCACTCAACTCCAGACAGCCCTGCACCCCAGGCCCACTGAAATGATCAGACTGGCCCATCTAAGCCTGCTCGCCCTGCCTCCCCCATTCCTTCCTGTGGGAACCATTGTAAAGGGTCTCCCCGTGTCCCCCACCCCATTCCCACTGCTCCTGGCCAACCCTGGTGCTTCCCCGGCTGGCCCTGCAAGGCGGCTGTGCCCCCTTTTTCTACGGATCTGTGGGTGTAATAAACATCTTCTTGCCTGAATGTCTTACCAACTTGATTAAAACAAATCCTGGGTTCCCTTAAAACAGTCTGTTCTCTGTGTCTGTGACTGAGGCAGGTCTCTGTACTCTCTTACCTGCAGCCTCCTCTTCCATAAGATAGGGCTAGGGACACCCCATGGCTGTGGGGATTGCGTAAGAGACAGTGTGATTTCCCAACCTCAGGCAGCTCCCTTCCAAGTCCCTCTTTATCCCACCTCCATTGTTCTCTTTTCTTTAGAACACTTGTTTGCATTTGAAATGATTCATTTCTTTCTTTGTCTGCCTCCCCCTGCTGGAATGAAGCTAGTGTCTACAGTGCCTGGCACACAGTAGGTGCTCATTTAACGGCATGGGATGAATGTGAGCACGCCCAGCCCTTAGATGTGCATGTGTGCTTGTTGCTTTCCTCCCTCCTCCGTCTTTTGGGATCCTCAGGACGAACTGGTGTGGACTTGGGCCACTTTATGGGGTGGCAGCCACTCAGGAGATTGTCCCTCTCCGGGCCTGTCATGCCTTGTGCTGTGTGGAGGCTCTTGTGGCCTGGGGCACTTCGGAAACATTACCACGTAAATGGTGTGCTTTGTTTGTGGCAGGTGGGGCATGGTTTGCTGAAGCAAGATGGTTCCCCGTGAGGTCAAACCTGTCCCTGGAGTGAGTGGAAAGTTTAAGCCACAGTCAGAGACCTCAGGGGCCACCGGGCCATGTGCCCAGTGACGTCTAGCGGGCGGCTCAGGACGGAAGAGATTCCTGGAAGATGGCCCCTCCCCGCCAGGAACCCTCCCTCCCCGCCCAACCCCAGGTCCTGGAGGGGGTATTGTTTTGCTCCTTTGGCAGAGCTTCCGGAATCAAGTTAAGAAGCTTCTCCTGCTGCCAGAAGGCTCCTTGCATGGATTTATCGAGCCTCCACTTAGCAGCGGCGTTGAGGCTGTGAGCTGTATGGGACTCACCCTCATCCATTCATTCCTACAGCATCCAGCCTGGGCCGGCGGATCCAGGGGCAATGAGACCGATGAGGAGACAGGGCACTCCAGAGGGAGGACTGGCTGAGCACGCACACAGCAAGGCCTGTGGGGGCCCAGAGAAGAGGATTGGGGCAGGACAGGCTTCCCTAAGTGATGGGGAGTGGTGCTTCTGTGGATTCCCGGGCTACTCATTAAGCTGTAAATGACAAGACCCCAACTCAAACAGGCTCACGCCATAGAAAGAATACATGGACTCAGAATGGGAAAACCCAGACGGGCTGCTTCAGGCAGGACTGGATCAAGGGGCTGGGCCATTCCTCCCTCTGCTGGGCCTCACTTCCTCCAGCCCTGGGCTGACTTTCCCCACTTGGTGGAGAAGATAGATTTGGAAGCTCCCAGATCACATTCTTCTCCTTTAATTCGTATGTTTACTTAACCAGTATATACTGAGTGTAACAACACAGTATCCTACAGATAAACTCAAGTTTATGTGCCAAAGTCACATGTATAAAAATGCTCACTATCACATTGTTCACACTACAACTTCAATGACACGGAAGACTGGACAGCCCTGGGAAGAACGAGTTAGATCTGTATTGGTCGTTCTCACAAAGGGCACCTCTACCGCCAGCGGACATTTGGTGATGTCCGGTTGTCACAACAGAGGGGAGAGAGACAGCGTAATGGCATCTAGTGGGTGAAGACCAAGGATGCTGCTGGGCCTCTTGCAGTGCCCACGCGGGGTCAGGCATCCCAACACGTCAGCAGCGCGAGACTGGGGAACCTGACCTGCGTCTGCTGACCCAGAAACCTGAGGTGAGTGCGGCAAAAAGGACTGTGGGGAGCGGCACCTGGAGCGGACGACCATTTGTGCAGCACCAGGAGCACGTCTCTGTGCGCTCACATGTGCGTGGAGTTATCTCCGTAAGAATAAATTCGAGAACGGGAGCGGCACCTGGGGAGGCCTGGCGGGGGGTGCGGGAGAGAGAGTTGTGTTCACTGCACAGTTTCTTTACTGCTTGAATATTTTTAAACGGCAAACATCTACTCCTTAAAAAATTAGAAAATAGAAAGTATGAATGTTCTTCATACTCACCCACGTGCACGGCTCCTCCTTTGAGATGATCAGGCTCAGTGCACCCGCAGTCACTGTGGGAGCAGCTCTCAGAGACCAACGCACCTCAGGAGGCATCTGCGAGGTTGAGGAATGCGGGGCCAGGTGCATTTAAATGGGCCTTTATGGGCGGGCTCCTCAGAGCCTTTATGCAGATGTGTGTGGTGGTCTCGGAGGGGATACAGTACTTAGCAATGTCTTTGACCCTTTTACCGGTTTGCCAGGGCTGCCGGGCAAACTACCATGAACCAAGGGGCTTCAAGCAGCAGAAATTTATCATCTTACAGTTTTGGGGCCGCGCTCCCTCTGAAAGCTCTAGGGAAGAATCTCCATGGCTTCTTTCTAACTTCTGGAAGTCTTTGGCAACCTCACACATTCCTTGGCTCATGGTGGCATCCCTCCAGTCTTTGTCTCCATCTACCCATGGCTGTCTTCTCTGGGTGGCCTCTCCTCTTCTCATAAAGACATCAGACACCTTAGGGCAGGGGCCCACCCTTCTGCAGTAGGGCCTCATCTTTACTAATTGCAATTACTCAATCTCTAAATAAGAACATTCTAAGGTTCTAGTTATTAAGACTTCAACACTGTTTCACCACTTTATCTCCCAACATGCAAACAGTTACCTGGCAAAGCAATTCCTCTCCTAGGACATGGGACTTATTTATTTATTTATTTACTTACTTACTTACTTACTTACTTACTTGAGGCCTGGTGCACGAAATTCATACACAGGTATGGTCCCTAGGCCTGGCCAGCGATCAGGGCCGATTGAGGCCTTCTGGCTGCCAGCGGGGCCTTCCTTCGTTCCGTGCTGGCCCCTAGTGGTCAGCGAACATCATAGTGAGCGATAGAATTCCCGGTTGAACTCCCGTGGAAACACTTTGTATATTAGTCTTTTATATATATATAGCTATTTTGTTAATCCTCACCTGAGGATATTTTTCCCATTGATTTTTAGAGACAGTGGAATATGGGAGGGAGGCAGAGAGGGATGGGGAGAGAGAGAAAGAGAGAGGGAGAAACATTGATGTGAGAGAGAAACATCAATTGGTTGCCTCCCGCATGCACCTGGACCAGGGCCAGAGAGTGAACCTGCCAACCAGGTATGTGCCCTTGCCCAGGAATCAAACCTGAGACCCTTTGTTGTGTAGGTTGATGCTCTAACCACTGAGTGACACCAGTTAGGGCTCAGGTCTTCTTTCTGAATGTCCCCGAGTGAGTCTGGGGACTCCAGGTTGTATGTGACACAAAACCCTACACACTGATGAGCCTAGAAGAGGGGTTTATTGCTCACGTATCAGGAGAACACAGCTGGACCCAGGAGCTCAAACAGTGCCACCATCCGCTCTCCTCTGTGGGTCCTGCTTCCCTTGCGTTGGCATCATTCTCAGACTCACTTGCTTTGTGGTGAGAAGGGTGCGTGGGTCCCAGCATCTCAGGCTCATCAGAATTAGAGTCTCCCTTTCCCCAGGCTCCAGCCAAAGTCACCAAGAGAACTTCAATGGCCACATCCCAGAACCGATTCCTGGAGCCAGGAGGATGTGGGTCTCTGCTTGGCCAGGCTTGGAGCAAGGGAGTGAGGTCAGGTCCACCTGAACCAGAAGGGGAGGGAAGGGGTTCCCCCAAAAGGTGTTCCTCACACAACACCCATTTGTCCAGTGCAGTGAGTGAGCTCTATTCCTTCTTCCCCGACTGGACCAAATACGCAGATACATACAGTGTGGCCAAGGAGACTGACAGGCGCTGGGCAGCCCCATTCCATGCTGGTGGGCCAGCTTGGACCATGGACCCTTTGGTGTCATGTGTATTTCTCTAGATTGTCCTCACTCTGCTAGATTTTTACGTTTCTATCCCCGGCCCACAAATAGGCTGTAAACTCCTCGACGGGCCCTGCCTTATCCCCCTGCAAACTCAGCATCCAGCCCAGCCTAGAGTAGGCTCTCACTAGTTAGAGATCTCTCATGGGACCAGGATGTGATAGGCACTCCATAAAAGTTTGCTGCGTGAATGATTGCATGGATGCATGGATGGAGGGATGGGTACAGGCATGGATATGTGAGTAGATGGATGCCTAGAAGGGTAATGGATGGATAGATAGATGGACTGATAGATTGATGGGTGGATGGATGAGTGGATTCATGGGTAGGTGCATAGTTGGAGGGGTGAGCTGATGGTTAGATGGGTGGACAAGCTGTTGTACGGATGCATGGGTGGAGGGGTGAGTTGACAGGTGCTGTCATAAGCATCACTCAGTTACAACCTCCTATGCAAAGAGCTGCTCCTACCAAGGGCAAACAGCTCTGGTTCTCATTGTCTGGCTGCCTGATCTCTGTAACACAGCCTACTCACTTTCTTGTATCGTGTCGGGGAGTTAATCCTCATTTGCCCAGTGAATTTCATTCTGATTCAATTGTTTATCACCGAGGACAGTGGCAAACGCTTGCTGGAAAGGCCAGGGGTGCAGGTGTCTGCTAAGATAAAGGAAACGGTTAAAAAGCAGGAGCCGTGTGCCCTTCTCTCTTCCTGCAGACAGACCTCCTCCCCACGGTCACATCGTTCCGGCCTGTGGAGGAGGGCAGCTCTCCCCCCTGACTGGTATGAAGCAGGAGAACCCCAGCATCCCGGCTGCGCTGCTCTGGAGGCGGCCAGGACGCGTGGGCTCTTCTCCTGGCCCTACCGCGACTTTCCTAAATGCGCTGCGCTGGAGAGACGTGGGGTCTTAGCTGGCCTCCACATCAGCTCAGAGCTGATCCCACCAGGGAGAACATCCATTGCACTCCGCCCTACGGAGTCCGCTCTCCCCACTCCCCCCGCTGTTGCCTTCACGGCCCTGGGAGAAGGGCCAGCTGCGCAGTCAGCCTCAGAGGGAAACCCTCCTGGGAAATCAGCCCGGAGGGGCCACCTGTGCTGGGGGGCAGCGGGGTTGCTAGGAGCTGGGCGGCCTCTGGGGTCCAGCTTGCCGGACAGAGAGAGCTCCCACCAAGCTCTGCAGACTCACCAGCTCCCTTAGGCACCAGCTCTTGCGGGGTTCAATTAACTAGTTTGCAGGATACTGAGCTGAAAGGCTATTTCCTGCTGCCTCTGCCACGCTCCCCATGGGGTGCCCGACAAGAGCAGCTCCAGCCATGCGCCAGGCTCCCTCCTGCCCCTGGGAGACAGCTATTAATATCCTCACGCTGCAGAAGAGGAAGAGGCTCCAGAGGTCGGTGGCCACGCTCGTCCTCAGGCAGCCTGTACGTGGCAGAGCCGCGGCTCCAACCCCCGGCTGCCTGCAAGTTCACAGCCACCTCCGTGGCCTGGCATGCCCAAGACTCACCCGCGATGCTCACTGCTGGTCCATTTGCAGATAATCAATGAAAATCTCACGGAGGTTTTTATCTCTACCAGCAATTCGTGAACCATGTAGCCTATAAGGGTGAAAAATAGCCCCTGGAAACAGAGATTGACGCCCTTTCTGTTTTGGCTGCTGGACTTGCGGGAAAAGCATGGACCCTTAGGCTTAGGACAGTGGTCGGCAAACTGCGGCTCACGAGCCACAGGCGGCTCGCAAGCCGCGTTTTGCCGCTCTGTTGACTAATGAGTTTGCCGACCACTGGCTTAGGAGATGTGATTTGAGAATCCCTGAGAGTTCCCACCACCTCACAACTTGTTTGTCGCTGAGATTTCACCTGGAGACCTTCATTTCTTTGGGTCTGAAATCCTTTCTGATTTTAAAAAGACTTGAAGTAAAATGACAATACCTCTGAGAGCGGTCTTATTAAACTTTGAGCCTAGGTATCAGCGAAAGCTTAAGCAGAGGAGCAGAGAGTGAGTGAGGGAAAGGGGCATGCTGATTGGCGCTCTGAGGTGGGCGGGAAGCAGGCAGCAGGTGTGGCCCCTGAAGAGGTGACCCACTTTGCCTCCTCCGTGATTTCACCGAGGGCCAGCTGGGAAGGGAGAACGTTGTGTCTGCTATTTATCAGTACATTACTGCTTACTCTGACACACAGAAGCTTAAAGCAGCAATAAACATTCATTATCTCACACGGTTCCTGTGGGTCAGGAATCTGAGAATGGCTCAGCCAGGTGGTTCTGACTCCCAAATCTCTCTGGAGGCTTGAGGGTGCAGGCAAGATGTCAGCTGGGACTGCAGTCTCATCTGAAGGCTTGGCCGGGGCTGGAGGAGCCGCTCCCAGGCGCCTCACTCACATGGCTATGGGTCGAATGATAGTGGCCAATGGCAGGAGGCCTCAGTTCCTCGCCACATGGACCTCCCAGCAGGGCTGCTTGAGCATCCATTTCTGCAATATCCTACTGGTCACACATACACAAAGGTGAGAAACCCAGGTGGTGAGATTACCGGAGGCCACTCTGAATGACGTTTGTAAGTAATAAAGTAAGTGAAGCAGGGAGCGCTTCACCCGAATGCCTCCTGGGTTTTCTGTGAGGCAGGGATGTGTCTGGCTGCTCACGACAATATTCCTGGAAGCACCTACGACAGCGCCCAGCCTTTAGTGGCTGTGCAGTAGACTCTTGCTGAAGGAGACGGGTGAACGGATATCCGCTCGAGAACCCGAAGTGGCTGTGGAAACGCAGTCCATTTTACTTCCTGCTCCATTAGAAGTCTCCGGGGAGCAGGGATCGAGGAACGGGAATTTTGCACTGCCGGATTTCGTCAATCACTGGCTTTTTGTGCATGCACGTGTTACCACGGCTCATTGTTCAGCGAGTTCTCTGTTTCTTTAAGACCCGAATCTTGTGGTGTGTTGTGGAAGGGAGGGGGTGGTGGAGAAACTCCACAGGGAGGGCCCGTTCCCTTCTTCAGCTGATAAAATGGTCACTTTAATGGAAATAGAGTTATAACTGGTTGCCAGATTTAAGCATAGGGCCTCTCATATGTCAAAACCTTAGAGCAGAGAGATTATATATACGGGCAGCATATATATAAGTGTATGTATAATTTATGCAATATTTCTCCTGTTCACGCTCTCTACTTAAGCTATCCATTAAAGCCCACCACATTAATTTAATTGAAAAATTCGGGGGGATTGTATTAGCTTTTTTCCCATTAAATTAACATTACAGTCTTTAAATAGATGTCCTGGATGCCCATTGTTGCTAACAAAATTATTATGCAAATTGAAATCTGGCCTTTCTGGATTCGGCCACCAGCTTCCCACTGCCCTTCTCCCCCCGTGACCCCGTTCATTTAATTGCCCTTTTCCCGAGTTCCCAGGCCATGGCTCTGGGGCTGGGACCCTGGCCTCGGCTGGAGGCTCTGTGCGGGCCTGCAGGCCTGGTCCACACTCGGCACAGCAGCCCAGAAGTCCAGACTCGGGTCTCCACGGCCCCTGCGAAGACAGTCTTCCCTCCCGCCCCACCCCAGGGTCCCTCAGTGGCTAAGAGCGTGCTTAGTATTAAAGAGCGTGGGTGTCTGTCAGGTCCCCAGGGTTTGAAATCGGATTCTGCTCCTTAGTGAGTCTGGGATTTTGAGCAAATTCCCTCACCTCTGAAAAACCAAGAGGACCACCCCTTGGTCCAGGAGGACTTGAAATAGGGAGCAGCACCTGCACCAGGCAGGCGGCGGTCACAGAGAGTCACTGTAATCATTTATCACCCATTCCTCCACCCATCCCTCCCTCTGCCTCCTTCCCTCCCTCTCTCCATCCCTCCCTCCCTTCCTCCACCCATCCCTCCATTCCTCCACCCATCCCTCCCTCTGCCTCCTTCCTTCCCTCCATCCCTCCCTCCAGTCCTCCACCCATCCTTCCCTCTGCCTCCTTCCCTCCCTCCCTCCCTCCTTCCCTCCCTCCCTCCCTCCCTCCAGTCCTCCACCCATCCCTCCATTCCTCCACCCATCCCTCCCTCTGCCTCCTTCCCTCCCTCCCTCCATCCCTCCCTCCATTCTTCCACCCATCCCTCCCTCTGCCTCCTTCCCTCCCTCCCTCCCTCCCTCCCTCCCTCCAGTCCTCTACCCATCCCTCCCTCTGCCTCCTTCCCTCCCTTCCTCCATCCCTCCCTCCATTCCTCCACCCATCCCTCCCTCTGCCTCCTTCCCTCCCTCCCTCCCTCCCTCCCTCCCTCCCTCCCTCCAGTCCTCTACCCATCCCTCCCTCTGCCTCCTTCCCTCCCTTCCTCCCTCCCTCCCTCCAGTCCTCCACCCATCCCTCCCTCTGCCTCCTTCCCTCCCTTCCTCCATCCCTCCCTCCATTCCTCCACCCATCCCTCCCTCTGCCTCCTTCCCTCCCTTCCTCCATCCCTCCCTCCATTCCTCCACCCATCCCACCCTCTGCCTCCTTCCCTCCCTCCCTCCCTCCCTCCCTCCAGTCCTCTACCCATCCCTCCCTCTGCCTCCTTCCCTCCCTTCCTCCATCCCTCCCTCCCTTCCTCCATCCCTCCCTCCATTCCTCCACCCATCCCTCCCTCTGCCTCCTTCCCTCCCTTCCTCCATCCCTCCCTCCCTTCCTCCATCCCTCCCTCTGCCTCCTTCCTTCCCTCCCTCCCTCCCTCCATTCCTCCACCCATCCCTCCCTCTGCCTCCTTCCCTCCCTTCCTCCATCCCTCCCTCTGCCTCCTTCCTTCCCTCCCTCCCTCCCTCCATTCCTCCACACATCCCTCCCTCTGCCTCCTTCCTTCCCTCCCTCCCTCCCTCCATTCCTCCACACATCCCTCCCTCTGCCTCCTTCCCTCCCTCTCTCCCTCCCTCCATTCCTCCACACATCCCTCCCTCTGCTTCCTTCCCTCCCTTCCTCCATCCCTCCCTCTGCCTCCTTCCTTCCCTCCCTCCCTCCCTCCCTCCCTCCCTCCCTCCCTCCCTCCATTCCTCCACACATCCCTCCCTCTGCCTCCTTCCCTCCCTCTCTCCCTCCCTCCATTCCTCCACACATCCCTCCCTCTGCCTCCCTCCCTCCCTCCCTCCCTCCATTCCTCCACACATCCCTCCCTCTGCCTCCTTCCCTCCCTCCCTCCCTCCCTCCATTCCTCCACACATCCCTCCCTCTGCCTCCTTCCCTCCCTTCCTCCATCCCTCCCTCTGCCTCCTTCCTTCCCTCCCTCCCTCCCTCCCTCAGCCTCCTTCCCTCCCTCCCTCCCTCCCTCCCTCCCTCCCTCCAGTCCTCTACCCATCCCTCCTTCTGCCTTCTTCCCTCCCTCCCTCCATTCCTCCACCCATCCCTCCCTCTGCCTCCTTCCTTCCCTCCCTCCCTCCCTCCCTCCAGTCCTCCACCCATCCCTCCCTCTGCCTCCTTCCCTTCCTCCCTCCCTCCCTCCAGTCCTCCACCCATCCCTCCCTCTGCCTCCTTCCCTCCCTTCCTCCATCCCTCCCTCCCTTCCTCCATCCCTCCCTCCATTCCTCCTCCAATCCCTCCCTCTGCCTCCTTCCCTCCCTTCCTCCCTCCCTCCCTCCATTCCTCCACCCATCCCTCCCTCTGCCTCCTTCCCTCCCTCCCTCCCTCCCTCCCTCCCTCCAGTCCTCTACCCATCCCTCCCTCTGCCTTCTTCCCTCCCTCCCTCCATTCCTCCACCCATCCCTCCCTCTGCCTCCTTCCTTCCCTCCCTCCCTCCCTCCCTCCAGTCCTCCACCCATCCCTCCCTCTGCCTCCTTCCCTTCCTCCCTCCCTCCCTCCAGTCCTCCACCCATCCCTCCCTCTGCCTCCTTCCCTCCCTTCCTCCATCCCTCCCTCCCTTCCTCCATCCCTCCCTCCATTCCTCCTCCAATCCCTCCCTCTGCCTCCTTCCCTCCCTTCCTCCCTCCCTCCCTCCATTCCTCCACCCATCCCTCCCTCTGCCTCCTTCCCTCCCTCCCTCCCTCCCTCCCTCCAGTCCTCTACCCATCCCTCCCTCTGCCTTCTTCCCTCCCTCCCTCCATTCCTCCACACATCCCTCCCTCTGCCTCCTTCCTTCCCTCCCTCCCTCCCTCCATTCCTCCACACATCCCTCCCTCTGCCTCCTTCCCTCCCTCCCTCCCTCCATTCCTCCACCCATCCCTCCCTCTGCCTCCTTCCCTCCCTCCTTCCCTCCCTCCCCCCCCTCCCTCCCTCTGGGAGATAATCCCCGAGCCTGCTCTGTGCCAGCCACTGTGACAGAGAACTCAGGTCCCTGAGCTCCTGTAGCTTGTATGGTGGGGTGGGGACAGGGAATAAACAGGTAAGCAGGTAGATAATATGGTTGTGGGTAAAGGTAGGTGTTATTGCTGTTATTCGCACGTCAAGCATGTGTTTAAAAAGTGAAAAGTGCCGTTCTGTTAACTAGTCCTGTTAACTAATCGGCCACCCTGACAGGCCTGGTCCACCTAACCCTCCAGGGAGTGGAGCCAACTGTCCCCTGAGGCCTGGATAGACCCTGACTTGGCTGGAAGGAGCTCCTTCTAACCCGAGGTATAGATTAGCCAGCGACTATACTGAAGCCAGCGACTGAGCGATGGTGGTAGACGCATGTACAAAGTAAAACGACCGCTTCTAGGAGGTAACGGGAAAACATCACCCTGACTTTAGGGTAGGCACGTGGCATAGTAAGAGGTATATTGTGGTCTCTGCCTCTGGTTTCCTATGCAGAGCTCCTGACTGTCTTGGTATTTCCTGGGCGACAGGGGCATCCTTTGTTCTAATGGGTGACTTTGGGTGCTCTCCTGGCCGCTTCAGGACGTGGGCTGGTCACCAGGATGATAAGCCATGATCCGAAGCTTGGAACTTTCAGCCCCACCTCCTGTCCTCTGGAGAGACGGGAGGGGCTGGGGATGGCGTTAATGATAGACCATGCCTCCATGATGACACCTCCTTAAAAACCCCTAAACCTGGGGGGTCGAAGAGCTTCTGGGTTGGTGAGCACATTCACGTTTCGGAAGGTGGCGCACCCCACTCCCTGGGGACAGAGGCTCCTGCGCTTGGGACCCTTCCAGCCTCACCCTGCGAACCTCTCCATCTGGTTGCCCATCTGTGTCCTTTATCATAGATCAGTAAACATAAGTGCATGTTTCCCTGAATGTTGTGAGCTGCTCCAGCAAATTACTGGGCCTGGGTGGGGGCCTCTGGGTGGGTCAGTCCTGTGATACTGAGCCCTTGACGTGTGGCGTCTGACGCTAACTGCAGGTAGTCAGCGTCCAAATTGAATGGACATCAGCGGGTGTCCTGAGAGTTGGAAAACGGGTTGGTGTGGGGCAGACCCTCTCCCCTTCATGTTTTTGGTATCAGAAGTGTCACGAGGAGAGAAACAGTTTTTCTTTAGCAAATATTACTGCGGCAGGACACACACACACACACACACACACACACACACACACATACACACACACCGTAAAGAAAACAACTGATCAATTGGATGTCATTAAAATTAAGAACTTCTGTTCATCAAAAGACTCCATTAAGAAAATGAAAATGCAAACCACAGAGTGAGAGAAGATAGTTGGAATAAAAATATCCAACAGATGACTCATGTTCAGAATATTTAAAGAACACCTTTAAATCAAGAAGGGAAAGACAAACAACCCAATATTTTTTTTGAAAGGGGCAAAACATATGAATAAGCTTTTCATAAAAGAGAAATCCAAATGGTCAGTAAACCCGTCATAAGGCAATTAACCTCATGAGTCATCAGGGAAATGCAATTAGAACCACAATGAGAATTTTTACTTATGCAGAACACTTTTAGCTGGACACCTAAGATTTTTGGATTTTACTGTGTATAAATTTCACACATGCACATACAAGAATGGCTAAAATTACAAAATCGAGAAACCTGTCGATACAAGTGTGGGCAATGCTTGGAGCAGCTGTAACTCTCATACATGGAAGGTTGGCGTGTCTGTTTGTACAACCACTTGGGAAAATTGATTGGCATTATTTTTAAAAAATATATATTTTATTGATTTTTTTATAGAAAGGAAGGGAGAGGAATAGAGGGTCAGAAGCATCGATGAGAGAGAAACATCGATCAGCTGCCTCCTGCACACCTCCTACTAGGGATGTGCCCGCAATCCAGGTACATGCCCTTGACCGGAATCGAACCTGGGACCTTTCAGTCCACAGGCCAACACTCTATCCACTGAGCCAAACCGGTCAGGGCTGATTGGCATTATTTACTGAGGCTGAATATAGCATGTGTACACTACAGATATGATAGCCATATATAAATGTATGCACCGAAAGACATGGTCAAGAATGTTCACAGTAGCATTATTTGTAATAGCCTGTTTAGTCCGTTCAGGCTGCTGTTAACAGAATACCACAGGCTGAGTGGCTTACCCACAGCAGACATATTTCCCACAGCTTAGGAGGTAAGGAAGTCCAAGGTCAAGGTGCTGGCAGATCTGTGTGTGGGGATGGACACTTGCTGGTCCACAGAGAACGCCTCCTTTCTCACTGTGTCTTCATGTGGTGGGAGTGACGGAGCTCACTGGTCTCTTTTATGAGGGCACGATCCCATTCAAGGGGGCTTCCCCCTCATGACCTCATCACCTCCCAAAGGCCCCACCTCCTAATACCAACACATTGGGGATCATGTTTCAACATGAATTTTAGTGGGACACAAATATCCAGTCTATAGCAAGCCCCAAACTGGAAACAACCTACATGTCATCAATAGCAGAGCAGCTACAGCGTGTGTCATATCTTTGGATATTACCATGGTCACACTCTATGTGGATCACTATGTAGCAACGCAGTTGGACAAACCCCCACAATAACACTGGATGACTCTCATTCATCCATCATTGAGTGAAAGAAAGTGCTGTGTGAAAACATTGACGTAAGGTTCACAGCCAAGCAAAACAAATTACGAAGAAAGATGTCAAATTAGTGGTTATCTTTGCGGGAGGTGGAGGGGTGACTGGGAGGTGCATGAAGAACACTTTTGGGGTGTTGGTAACATCCTACATTTTTTTAAAAATATATTTTATTGATTTTTTACAGAGAGAAAGGGAGAGGGATAGAGAGTTAGAAACATCGATCAGCTGCCTCCTGCACACCCCCTACTGGGGATGTGCCCACAGCCAAGGTACATGCCCTTGATAGGAATCGAACCTGGGACCTTTCAGTCCGCAGGCCGATGCTCTATCCACTGAGCCAAACCAGTTAGGGCAACATCCTACATTTTAATCTGGGTGGCAGTTATGAAGATGTGTTCACTTTGTAAAAATTAATCAGATTTTTGTACTTTTGCCCGGCCAGCGTGGCTCAGTGGTTGAGCATCGACCCAGGAACCGGCAGGTCGTGGGTTCGATTCCTGATCAGGGCACATGCCCAGGAACAGGCTCAATCCCCAGTGTGGGGTGTGCAGAAGGCAGCCAATTAATGATGTTTCTCTCTCATCAATGTTTCTATCTCGCTATCCCTCTCCCTTCTTCTCTCTCTAAAAATCAATTAAAAAAAGATTTGTATGTTTTTATAATATGCATATTATATATATTTAAATTAAAAAGTTCACTTTTTCTATTATTTTATTTATTTTTCAATTATAGTTGATATTCAATATTATATTAATCTCAGGTGCACAGCATAGTAGTAAGACATTTATATAATTTATTAAGTGATCCCCGATAAATCTAAAATATAAAATACCCAGTAATAAATTTAATCAAGAAGGTAAAAGTCCTGTACTGGGAAAATGATAAGACATCATAGGAAGAAACTGAAGACGATACAAATAAATGGAAGCTTATACCATGCTCATAGATAGGAAGAAGTAACATTGTCAAGATGCCCATACTACCCAAAGCAATCTATAGATTTAATGCAATCACTATCGAAATACCAATGGCATTTTTCACAGAACTAGAACAAATAATTCTAAAATTAATATGGAGTCATAAAAGACCACAAATAATCATAACAAAAAGTAGAACGAAATTGGAGGTATCATGCTACTTAATATCAAACCACACTACAAGGCTATAGTAATTCAAAAGCATGGTACTGGCACAAAACAACACATAGATCAATGGAACAGAATGGAAAGCCCAGAAAATAAACCACACCTATATGGTCAATTAATATTTGACAGAGAAGGCAAGAACATGCAGTGGGGTAAAGATGGTCTATTTAATGGTGTTGGGAAAACTGGACAGATACACGCAAAAAAAAAAATCAAACTAGACTACTTTATTACACGATATACAAGAAAAAAACCTCCTCAAAATGGATTAAAGACCTAAATAAGACCCCAAACCATAAACTCTTAGAAGAAAACAAAGACAGTAAACTCTTTGACATGGCTCTTAAACATTTTTTTGGATGTATCTCCTCGGGCAAGGGAAACAAAATAAAAAACAAATAAATGGAACTACATCAAACTAAAAACTGTTTGCACAGCAAAGGAATCCATCAACCAGGGTAGTTTATAACTATAAACTGTTTATATTTAAATAGTTTACTTTTAAAATATAATTATGTCAGTGGTCTGTAGCAGAGGTCAGCAAACAGTAGTCCCTGGGTCAAATCTGGCTCACTTCCTGTTTTATAAATAAAGCTTTATTGGGACACAGCCACACCTATTTACTACTATTGCCTGTGGCTGTTGCACAACAGGGAGAACTGAGTCGTGACGGAGACAGGATGGCCCACACACCCTAGCATATGTGCTGTCTAGCCTTGCACAGAACACGCGTGTAGACCCCTGTTCTAATGCATATCAATGAGGGGCCTCAATCTACCCTTTGGCACGTTTTAGAGAAGAGTCAGGACTGTTTTTCAAAAAAAATGTGGGCTTTATTGAGAGTCTGTCCTTCATCCCACCCCCCTGCATAAGTGGGGTGCCTTCTATTAGCCATAAACCCCATTGGGTTCAGTGCTTTAAGTTCCATAGCAGGCCCAGCCAGTGTTGCCCAGTGGTTGGGCATCGACCTGTGAACCAGGAGGTCACAGTTCGATTCCAGGTTAGGGCACATGCCCCGATTGTGGGCTCGATCCCCAGTAGCGGGGGGGTGCAGGAGGCAGCCAATCAATGATTCTCTCTCATCATAGATACTTCTATCTCTCTCCTTCTCCCTTCTGCTCTGAAATCATTACAAATATATTTTTAAAAAGAGAAACTTTAAAAAAAAAAAAAAGATCCCATAGCAGAAGGCCAGCCCCACCCGGCCTTCCAGTGATTCTCAAATAATTTGATTTGCTTTGAATTTTCCTTTCTAATTCTGCTTTTAAATATTACAATCATTTGAATTACAAAAGTAACACATATCTTTTGTAACAATTCAGACAGCAAAGAAGTGTCTAAAATAAAATTAATAGTCTTTTCACTCTTCTCCAATCCAACTCCCCAATGCAATCACCGTTAACAATGTGGTATAAATGTTTCTGTGCTCCTTTCCTTATTTATAAAAACATAGAAACCCACTTACAGGGTGCGACTTTTTACTTTTTAAATAAAAATAGGATCACGCTTGCTCTTATCCTCTTTAACAAGGTGTTGCAGGCATATCTCCCAGTCAGTATGTACACTTCTATTTTATAATTTTTAATAGCTGCCCTGTATTCCTTAATAGAAATGGATCACCATTTGTTCAACCATTTTCCTGTTAGCGTACATTCTGATTGTTTGCAGGTTTGCTTGTTTTTTAACTATTACGCATGATGCTGCAATAAACTTCATATATTTATGCCTTTACATACTGGCATTTTCATTTCTGGTGGATATATTCCCGGAAAGGGAGCGGTGGGCCACAGTTTAAATTCTCAAAAATACCAACAGTTGATTTTCTGCAACGTTCTAATAATTTACAGCCCTCCCCCCTCCCCCCCCCCCCCCCCCCCCCCCCCCCGCCGGTGGTGTTCGAGAGGGCTGGCTTCCTCACACCCTCTCCAGCTCTGGATGTTACACATATTTTCCATTTTTGCCAATCTGATGGGTAAAAAATAGTATCTCATTTGCATTTCCCTGACAAGTGAGCCAGAGCATCTTTTCATATGTTTATTGGCCATTTGCATTTCTGCGGCTGTGAGTTCTGCAGCCGTGGCCCCTGTTACTACTGGGTTATTGGTCTTTTTCTTACTAATTTGTAGGATTGTTTTATAAATTAGGAATATTAGCTCTTTACTCATTATATGGCTGCAAATATTTTATTTGTTTATTTTAGATTTTTTTTTTCATGGCTCTACATTTGATTAAAATACATTTAAATTTCTGTCTACCCCTCCCACTCCCCCAACCCAGGTTCTTGCTAAGAATATAACTAAAACTGTTTGCTTCTCACTTCTTATCAGAATCGCAGCTGGGAGGAATAATGTATGTGGAGCTTTGTTGAAAGGACTAGTTCTCCAAGATTTTCTAAATTTAAGTAACAGGAACCCCCACCCCTGCCACTTTCTGGTTTTGGGTGTTTTTTGTTTTGTTTTGTTTTGTTTTTAAATATATTTTTATTGATTTCAGAGAGAAAGGGAGAGGGAGGGAGAGAGATAGAAACATCATCGATAAGAGAGAATCATGGATCGAGCCCACGACCCAGGCATGTGCCCTTGACCGGAATCGAACCTGGGACCCTTCAGTCTGCAGGCCGACGCTCTCTCCACTGAGCCAAACCGGCCAGGGTTTGGGTGGTTTTTTCCCAAACACTTTCTTAGGTAGATAAAAGAGAAACTGCCCAGGTGGAGTTGGGTCTGGGGCTCAGCTCTCTGCCTGCAAAAAGCTCTCTAGCAGCCCCCGAGGCACTGGGAGAACCGCGGTGCTCTTTGGAACCTAGTTTGAGAATTGTGGACCTGAAGTCTCTGCAGCCCCTCCATTTATTTAATCAGTTTCTGCAGTGTGGTCCATAGAATATTAAGTAGGATATTACCAAACTGCTTTGTGAAGAAAGGACTCTGGGACTGTTCTGCGCCTGCCAAAATGCGGCATGCTTTCCCTGCCGAGCTGGACCCCCCTTCGTCTCCTTTGACATGGAAATGCTCGTGTACCAACAGACAGGAACTGGACAAAGGGGGACACACCCCTCCATTTCTTCTCACGTGTGATGCCAACACAAATAGACAGTCATTGCCCTGGCTGCTCCCGGCCACCTGCAGAAGGTGCGGCTCTTGAGTTTTCTGACTGCTCTGAGCAAGTACTGCTCCTTTAGTAACCGGGTTCCTGATAACCAAGGGGCCTTGTCTGATGTCTGCAGGGGTGGCCAGCAAGGAAATGGGTGTGCTGCCTCCATTTTACTTTCTTGGGGCAGAGATTGTGGGCGCTTGGTCACACTTCCCTTGTGCCTTATTTGGAATTTGGAGGGACATCCCTTTTTTTGGCAGCGGGGCGGGGGTCATACCTATAAAATAGAGCAAGTCTGAAGGAGACAAAGGTGCTTAAGCAGGAGATTTGTAGATATTACTTTGTTTCCTTCCCAGGTCCTTTCAAGGAAGGACAAAGGACGGACATACTGGCGTACCTTGTTTAAGAACAGCAGGCTGCTACTCCCATCTGTTCTTGGGAGAAAGAAAAACTCTTTGCATGGTAGGATCAGTGGACTCGGGTGCCATTTGGAGACGGTCCCTAGGGGCCAAGGAGCTTGGGAAATGCTGGGTTTCTTTACTGCAGGACTTCTCAGAGCCTTTAAAACGCTAGCGTTCTCTGCCAAGTTCCAAGAGGAAGACATGGGTGGGGTTCCCCCTTTCCTTGACCACAGAACCCTTTGTGGGAGAGTATCTCCGGGACTGGTATTCCCTCGCACACCCTTTTAGAAAGCTGGGCTAGATGGTCTTACAGGTTTCTTGAGAGAAAACCAGATTCTCAGAGAACTACAACCTTTAATCCATTTGTTTCGGCCACTTTTAGGTTTGTTTGTATTGAACTTCCCTTCACCTGCATGGAGGGACATTGTGACAGTCAATGAATAGAAAACCCATCGTACAGACTTGCTGTATCATTTTTATTGTGGGGAGGTTGCAATTTTACACAGCCTGTACATGCTGTGTCTCCCAAGCTATCAGTTTGCTTATATCTAATGCAATGAATTTTGTAACTGCTTCTATTTCCCTCTTTGCCTTTGCTGCCAGGATGCTCAAACCAGGTTTCTGGGCCACTACCAAGAATGGTACAGAAATCTGTGGTATGTATTTTGGATACCGATTTTATCCTTTATTCCAACATCGTTTTCCTACCTTTCATTTCACTTAGTCCCCATTTCCTTGTTTTATTTTTATTTATTTATTTTTAATTTAATAAATCTTTATTGTTCAGATTGTTACAATTGTTTCTCCTTTTTCCCCCCATAGCTCCCATCCACCCAGTTCCCACCCCACCCTCTGCCCTTACCTCCCCCCCAATGTCTTCATCCATAGGTGTACGATTTTTGTCCAGTCTCTTCCTGCACCCCCCATACCCTTTTCCCCTGAGAATTATCAGTCCACTCCCTTTCTATGCCCCTAATTCTGTTATATTCACCAGTTTATTTTGTTCCTCAGATTTTTAATTCACTTGATTTTTGGGTTCACTTGTTGATAGATATGTATTTGTTGTTCATAATTTTTATCTTTACCTTTTTCTCCTTCTTCCTCTTCTTTAAGAATACCTTTCAGCATTTCATATAATACTGGTTTGGTGGTGATGAACTCCTTTAGCTTTTTCTTATCTGTGAAGCTCTTTATCTGACCTTCAACTCTGAATGATAGCTTTGCTGGGTAGAGTAATCTTGGTTGTAGGTTCTTGCTTTTCATCATTTTGAATATTTCTTGCCACTCCCGTCTGGCCTACATAGTTTCTGTTGAGAAATTAGGTGACAATCGTATGGGTGCTCCCTTGAAGGTAACTAACTGTTTTTCTCTTGCTGCTTTTAATATTCTCTCTTTGTCTTTTGCCCTTGGCATTTTAATTATGATGTGTCTTGGTGTGGTCCTCTTTGTATTGCTTTTGTTTGGGGTTCTCTGAGCTTCCTGGACTTGTCAGTCTATTTCTTTCACCAGGTGGGGGAAGTTTTCGGTCATTATTTCTTCAAATAGGTTTTCAGTATCTTGCTCTCTCTCTTCTTCTGGCACCCCCATAATTCTGATGTTGGTATGCTTGAAGTTGTCCCAGAGGCTTCTTACACTATCTTCAAATTTTTGGATTCTTTTTTCTTTTTGCTTTTCCAGTTAGTGTTTTTTGCTTTTCAAATCTTTGACTTGATTCTTGCGTTCCTCTAGTCTGCTGTTGGGTCTCTGTATAATATTTTTTATTTCAGTCAGTGTATGTTTAATTTCTAGTTGGTCCTTTTTCATATCCTCGAGGATCTCGCTAAATTTATCGGCCTTTTCTAGGATATTCTTGAAAAGCCTTATAACTGTGGTTTTGAACTCTATATCCAGTCATTTGTTTTCCTCCATTTCTTTCATTTGTGATCTGTTTCTTTGCCTCCGCATTTTCGTTGCTTCCCTGAGTTGATACGGTAGCTTTGTGTGCTAGGTTTCCTATATGGCCCAGTGGGTCAGCCTCCCCAGTTAACCTGAGGTGGACACTCTTGGTGCACCCCTTTGTGGACTGTGTGTACAGCCTTGTTGTAGTTAAGTCTTGATGGTTGTTGGTATCACTGGGAGGAATAGACCTCCAGGCCAGTTGGCTGTGAGGATCAGCTGTGTCTACGCTGGGAGAAGTTCGGTGCTGGAGACAGCCTTATAGGATTAGACTTGCAAAATTGCAAAAGCCTCTGTGCTCAGCTTGGATGGGGCAGAGTCTCAGGGCAGAGCAGACGGTCTTGGCTTCCCGTCAGCCCTGCCCTTGCGTGCGCACCTCCAGACCTCTGCCTTCCGCAACTCCCCTGAGTTTCTGCCTGACAGTCCAGATTCCCCCTGTAAGAGCGTGGGTCCCCAGGGGCTCGCCCGGAACTGGGGTTCAGTGCAGTCGGAACTAGGGTTCAGTGCAGTCAGGAGCTTCTGATTCCCTTCCACTAGGGAATGCCTGAGGCAACCTCCGCATTCAGCTTTCTCTGCGAGCACTCGCGTGCACGCGTCTCCAGACCCACCACGGTTCCCCCGGGTCTCCGAGTCTCCGTGTGCCTTTCTCTCTACCTGACAGTTCAGACTCCCCCTGTATGAGCCTGGGTCCATGGGGTTTTGCCCGGAACTGGGTTTCAGTGCAGTCGGAACTGGGGTTCAGTGCAGAAGGGGGCTTCCTCCCCGCTCCTGCCAGAGAAAGTCAGCCAGGCACTCAGCCGCCCTTCCTCTCTGCACGCATCTCCGTACCTCAGCCCCCCTTTGCTGCTCCTCTGATTCTCCGTGAGCTTTTCTCTTTCCTTCTAGTTGTAGAATTTTCACTCAGCCAGCCTTCCTGTGGTTCTGGATGATGTCCGTCCTGTCTTTTAGTTGTAGTTTTGAAATTGTTGTGCGAGGCAGCAGTTTAGGTGCTTACCTATGCCGCCACCTTGGTTTCTCCAGGTTAATTTCTCCACATTTCCTTGTTTTAAATCTTTTAGTTTGTCATATTGGTGTACCTACATAAGCCACCTTCTCATCTTTTGTTAATGTAGTGGGGCATAATGATAAAATAAATACATACCTACATACATATTTCAACTAGCACGTATTCAATGCTTACTATCTGCGAGGGTCTTGCTAGGGCCCTGGGGAATAGAGATGAGTGAGTTGCGTCCCTTGTCCCTGAAGGACTTACAGTGTTGCTAGTGAAACAGACTAAGCAAATCACCACAATCATTGAGCATAAGTGAGCATGAAGTAATAGCGAAGTGTGTTTAAAGTGCTCTGGATACGCCAGAGAGATGGCAAAGAGACACCACGTAGAGACGGGCAGCGCTGCGCGGACCCCAGTCACTGCGGCTCCCAGCTGTCGATGTGTGTCAGCACCAGCCTCCAGAGAGGTGAGTGAGCAAGCCCTCCGGTGGCTCCAGCCCCAGCCTCAAGCCACCCCAGTCATCACCAAGTGGACAGGGCACCTTCAAGCCCTGCCCAAACGACAGATGTGCAAGCGAAATACATATTGTTGTTTTGAACTAAAAAGAAAAAAAGTGCTATGTGAGCCCAGTGAGGGAGCAAAAGCGTTGTGAGGAAAAGGGAGAGGAGTGCTGGGAAGAAGAGTGGGAAGAAGAGCTAGGCTGAGACCACGAGTGAGGTTCAGCACGTTTGCTCACAGCTTGAAATGATATGCAAAACTGTGCATATGAGTCGGTGCCTTTCTTTTGAGATGAGGGTTCATGGCTCTCATCAGAGTTCATGACCCACAAAAGGTTGAGATCCATTGCTTGGAAAGGCAGAGTAGACAACAGCCAGGAAAACAAGGAGTGGAAAAAAATGCACCAAGTTGTGGGAGCATTGGAGTCAATTTTGGCAAATATGCAGGGTAGAAGTGACTGGACATTCACAGTCACTCACCGAATCATTCTTTCGTTCGACAAGGAACTCAGTGAACACCTACTATGGATCATGCACTGTGCTTGGCGTCAGAAATGCAACAGGGAACATGCGTTTGTCCCTCCACGGACCTCACAGCCTCTGGACCCTTCCTCAGGCGGCTGTCCTAATCCTGGACCTCTTTCCTCCTGGCTGGGGAGACACCTCTCCTCCTGGCTGGGGAGACACCTCTCCTCCTGGCTGGGGAGACACCTCTCCTCCTGGCTGGGGAGACCTCTTTCCTCCTGGCTGGGGAGACCTCTTTCCTCCTGGCTGGGGAGACACCTCTCCTCCTGGCTGGGGAGACACCTCTCCTCCTCGCTGGGGAGACCTCTTTCCTCCTGGCTGGGGAGACACCTCTCCTCCTGGCTGGCGAGACACCTCTCCTCCTGGCTGGGGAGACCTCTTTCCTCCTGGCTGGGGAGACCTCTTTCCTCCTGGCTGGGGAGACCTCTTTCCTCCTGGCTGGGGAGACACCTCTCCTCCTGGCTGGGGAGACCTCTTTCCTCCTGGCTGGGGAGACACCTCTCCTCCTGGCTGGGGAGACACCTTTCCTCCTGGCTGGGGAGACACCTCTTTCCTCCTGGCTGGGGAGACACCTCTCCTCCTGGCTGGGGAGACACCTTTCCTCCTGGCTGGGGAGACACCTCTCCTCCTGGCTGGGGAGACACCTCTTTCCTCCTGGCTGGGGAGACCTCTTTCCTCCTGGCTGGGGAGACACCTTTCCTCCTGGCTGGGGAGACACCTCTTTCCTCCTGGCTGGGGAGACCTCTTTCCTCCTGGCTGGGGAGACCTCTTTCCTCCTGGCTGGGGAGACACCTCTCCTCCTGGCTGGGGAGACCTCTTTCCTCCTGGCTGGGGAGACACCTCTCCTCCTGGCTGGGGAGACCTCTTTCCTCCTGGCTGGGGAGACACCTCTCCTCCTGGCTGGGGAGACCTCTTTCCTCCTGGCTGGGGAGACACCTCTCCTCCTGGCTGGGGAGACACCTCTCCTCCTGGCTGGGGAGACACCTTTCCTCCTGGCTGGGGAGACACCTCTTTCCTCCTGGCTGGGGAGACACCTCTCCTCCTGGCTGGGGAGACACCTCTCCTCCTGGCTGGGGAGACCTCTTTCCTCCTGGCTGGGGAGACCTCTCCTCCTGGCTGGGGAGACACCTCTCCTCCTGGCTGGGGAGACACCTCTCCTCCTGGCTGGGGAGACACCTTTCCTCCTGGCTGGGGAGACACCTTTCCTACTGACTAGGGAGACACCTCCAAAGTCCGCCATTCTTCCTGTAAGTATTTTAGGCTCCATCTTCTTCTCTCCCTACAGTCCCACCCTGATCCACCCCCCTTTTTTAACCTTATAGATCAGTCAACAAGACACAAGTCACTAAAGCCCTCCCAGGAAGTAATTACATAACCTTATTTTGGTCTTTTCTCAATCATCATGAAAACACTACGAGTTCTCTCTTGGGAAAAGAATGGAAAAGAACGAATTCCATGAGCAAAGACTTCTTTCTAAGTTGAACCAGAGCATGGACATAGCTAAGACACAGAGCTGGAGGGAAAACGTAGCCATCTCATGTGATGTGCGTTTACTTGACGATGATTTCAGTTAAAATCTCGATTGTGTACAGGCAGCATCTCTCAAGTCTCCCAACACCTGGGCACCACTGACGACTGTGTTTGGCTTTTTCTCTCCCTCTGCTCCCTCTCTCTTGCTTTCCACATTGTCAACAGAACTTTATTCTCAGTCATGGATGTGACTCCTGGTTTTACCACTGACTCATCCCTTTTTGCTTAAGTTAGTTAAAGTCAACTTCTGCCTCTGGCTATGCTGAAGCAACTGGGACCAGACTTGTCTTCCAGCTGTACACCACTAGAAAGCTGGACTAAGTCCCACATGCTCTACCTCAGTTTCCCACCTCTGAAATGGGTATGATTATACAAGACAGTAATGTTTGTGGAAAATTTTAAGGACCTCAGGTGATGAGTTTTCGTTTTGTAGACATTACACACACACACACACACACACACACACACACACACACACACACACAGTGTCTGATCAGCCTCTAGGCAGAGTGGGGGCATTGGAATTTCATTAAAATAATCTCCGTAGAGAACATCTGGCTCCCCTCCCTGTTGGTGCGTTTGTCTGTTGTGTTTGGTTGGTAAACTAGCCTGCAGCCACCTCATGCTCACTCTTGAAACACAAAGCATTCTCTTTTGGGCAAGGAGCTTCCGACTCCAGGTGGTTATGGGTAGAGAAGGGGAATGGACACGTTTCGTTTCTTGCTCTGTTCACAGGACGCAGGCTCAAGCTTGCCTTTCACCCCCAAGCGAGTTTTATTCTCTGGAAGTGTTCCGTGAACATTGGCAGACTCAGGGAATCTGTTCCTGACGAGCCCTTCGCTGGTGTTGCTGGCCCGATGCAAAGTTTGTACTGTGTGTTTGTTGCCCATAAAGTAGAATTGTTGTAGGAAAGTGTTTCTGAGGTGCAGGGGAAGGTAGGCCTGCCCGGGGAAAGATGGCAGCTCTGCAGTCTATGCCTAAATAGCAAAATAAAACTGCATGGCTCGGAGTTTAAAAGCCAATCCCAAAAATTAGAGAAGATTTTGTTCTCTAACACACATTGTCTAAGGTGGCTGTTGTTATTTGCCTGCCTAGCAGCCATTTTCCTTTCTTCTGGAAAGAGCAACCCAGTTTTGTTTTGGCAAACACAAATCCGATAACATCCGATACCATCTTGGTAGTGCCATTAATCCAAGTGTCTGTCTTGCCCTCTGCTGGCCATGAGGAAAGCCCATGATTGTGGCTGAGCCAGACTCTGCTCCCTGAAACGTGAGCCTTGAAGGACTCTGCAGGGCGGGAACTCATTCATTCAGGTGTCTGTGCTCTGCAGAGACTGTCTCTTAGTTCCCTGTGTCTCCAGAGCTGCTCCGGTCTCTGTCCCTTCTGAGGACTGTTCTTTGGCTATTGCTTCTATTCTACAAATCCTCCTAGGCCCTTCCAATACATTCCTTTTTGCTTAAGTTAGTTAAAGTCAACTTCTGCCTCTGGCTATGATGAAGCAACTGCTCCAGACTTGTTTTCCAGCTGCACACAACTAGGAAGCTGGACAAAATATACGAAACAACTGTTTTCAGACATTAGACAACAGGCAGTGCGGAACTATGAGCCTGGAAGGAAGGAGGCAGGTGAAGTGAGCCCTGTGATCACCTTGGCTTTCTGCCGGGAGGTACTTGATAGATTGCCACACAGAGAGGAGAGTCCCACGCAGAGAAGAGCAGCCGCTCTGAGTTGAGGAGACATAGGTCAGCATATGTGGAGGTTGAAGAAGCTAGAATTTGTGAGGTAAAGTTCCAGAAAAGAAGGTGCTAGATAAAAATGCTAGAAATCTGTATAGGGAGCCCCTTAAGTCATTTGCTGAATACTACATTGCTCAGGCATTGGGTGAAATGTTACAAGGATGGCAAAGAACAAGTACTGTGGGTGTGTAAGCTGAGTAGTTTCTAGAGCTCCCACAGACTGGGAGGTGGGGGATCCATGTTTCAGCAAGCCAGAATGGGGCTAACTGGACACCCCAGGCCTTCATTATAGACCACAGTGAAGTTACACCTTAGCTGCAGGGCTAAACTATCCTTAGAAGAACAACTCCTCTAGATCCACTCCCAACAAAACTTTTCTTAAAAGCCTCACAAAATCAAGCTGACCAGTAAGTAACTTGACTGCCCACCAAACAAACTTCAGGGGAAAACAACAAATCCAGATATTCAACCACATAACATTAACAATGTCTAGCATCCAATAAAAAAATTACTAGACACCTGAAGAAGCATGGATGTGTGACCTGTTACAGGAGAAATACCAGTCAATATAAACATACCCAAAATGACCAAGAAGATGTAATTAACAGACAAGGACTTTAAAACGGCTATTACAAATATGTTCAAAGATTTGAAAGAAAACATGAACATAATGAGAAATGGTAGATTTTTTTATTTTAAAAGAATCAAATGAAACTATACAGAGGAAAAAGACAATATCTAAAATGAAAATTTTACTGGATAGGTTTCACTGCATATTAAAGATTGTAGTAGCAAAAAATTAATACACATGATAATATAATAATAGAAACTATTCAAAAGGAAAGAAATACATTAGAAAAAATGATCACAGTATCCAAGATCTTTGCAACAATATTACATGGTTGACCCTACATTGTAATTAGAATCCCAGTAGGAAAGGAGGGCAAAAACAATGCTTGAAATTATAATGGCTGAAGAAGTTCCAAAACTGATGAAAACTAGAAAACTACAGATCCAAGAAATCAACAAATTTGAGGCAGGTTAACCCCAAAAAAACAAATTATTGAAAATCAGCAATGAAGAGAAAATCTTAAAAGCAGCCAAGATAAAATGACATATCACATATTATGCACAAAAATAAGAAATATCACTGATTTTTCCTTAAAAACAATGCAAGCCATAAGACAATGGAACAACATTCTTAGTTGGTTGTATTAAAAATAAAATAAAAAAACAACTTGCAACCAAGAGTCTATATCCAGTGAAAGTATCCTTAAAATACGAAGGCAAAATAAAAATGCTCTTCAGACAAACAAGAGGTGGTAGAATTTGTGACCATCAGACTTTCACTATAAGAAATATTAAGAGAAGTTCTTTCCAGGCTGAAGAAAAAAACGATGCCAGGAGACTCAGATCTACACAAGGAATGAAAAATGCCAGAAATTGTAAATATGTGAATCGGTAGAAAAGACTTTTGTATTCTTGCTTTTAAGTCCAAGTTACCCAGAGTCAGACCTCCTTGGCATTTCAGAATCTGGCATCCAGATACAGAGACAGGAACGGCATGGCTGTTCAGAAATCACCTTGTCTCTGAAGCAAGCATGGCACGTGCTAACCTCTGTCAGATATGGCTGAGAACACCTGGCTCGTTGTCATCGTAACCTTTGTGCTCATACAGATTTTTAACAGCTTGAAACTATACCAACTCTGTTCTTTTACGGATGAGCCGCACAGGGCCTTGAGGTTCATGTGACCTTCCCAAGGCATGACCCCCAGGCCTAGGGGCACGAACCACATCCTCCTTTGCCTTCCTGGGGCTCAGGAGATCAGATCACAGCCCCAGGTTCAAATCACAGCTCTGCCACTTACTAGCAGTGCAATTTTGAGCAAGTGATTAAATGCCTTTAAGCCTCAGTTTCTTCTCACAAAATGGGAATAATCAGATGCGTTCCTCCTTGACTTGCCGAGATTATCACATAAGATATTGTGGGAGTCAGGAGGCCTTTGTTCAAAAGTGACCAACTCAGATTATCTTGAGCACGAAGAGCATGTATTGTCTGGGAAGTTGGGAGGAACTGATGGTTTCAGGCACTGCTGCTTCCAGGAACTCAAACCACGTCATCACGAATCTCCATCTCTCGCCTCTGCTTTCCTTGGTTTTGGCGTCTTCAGGCATGCTCTCCTGAGCATGGCAGAGAGAACCAACAGCAGCTCCAGGCTCATATCCCACTTAGGTAGCAAAGCCAAGAAAAAGCAAATTTCTCTTTCCCAATAGTTCTAGCAACTATTCACTCTGATTAACCACTTTGGATCCCACCCCCATCCCTGAACTAACCCCTGCCTCTGGTTGGCCAGACCTGGCTTGTACAGCCTCCTCTGGAACGTGGGGGCAGGGAGAGTGGTGGTTTCCCAGAGGTAAACTGGGATTCTGCCATCAAAAGATGCTGAACTGCCAAAAGCAATAGACGTTTCCAACACTTCTATAAAGTACTGGACAGGAAGGTCTGCTGAGTATAGCCTCGTCCAAGCACAGCTTTGCATGTACTAACTCAATATTTACAACGGCACTAGGGGTGGGAGAGTGGGGGAGAGCTCACGGAGGACCCAGCTTTATGATGGGTTTCCAGTTCCCAGCCTTGTGTGACCCAAGGTGATAGCTCCCGTCCCCAGCTCTTACTGGAGAATTGCGGGTACTGCGCCGTCAGCTTTCTTTCCTCCTCTGTTTTTGGCCTCTAGGAATCGCCCTGACTTCCCTAGAAACTCTGTTACACACTAAGAATAATTATTCTTTTCAACATCTGCATGTGTTTCATGGCATAATGGCCTCCCATTGTACAGATGAGGGAACTGAGGCCCAGAGGTTAACTGCCTCACCCCAGGCCGCACCGTTAGCGAGTGGCAGAGCCGGTATTCAAACCATGCTCAGCCATCTCAGTAGACGGTGGCTGGTTAATGAGTCACACACCTGGCCTGTGACAGAGTCTCATCTAGAACTAGCTTCTCCTTAGTCCTGGAATCCTCCAGGCACCCCTCCTACCTCCTGACCTCAATGCCCATGTAAGACAATGTGCAACAAAACGCTGTGAATGTTTCCACACATTCCAGGGGTGGGGGGTGGGGGGCGGGGAAGAGACCTGCCAATGGGTGGCTCTAGCCATTTTCTCGGCTGCCGTTGACAGCTCCTTGGGGTTCCTGGGCTTGTAATGCTAAACTCCAGTGCATGCCTCAGTCCCCACCTGGTCTTTCCCTCTGTGCGTCTCATCTCCTGCCTCACTCTTACAAGGACGCCTGTGTGTGGATGCAGGGCCCACCAGGTAATGCAGATGGCCTCATTTTGAGCTCCTTAGGTTAACTACACCCGCAAAGACCCTTTTTCCAGATGCGGTCACATCTGCAGGTCCCGGGGTTTAGGGCCTGGGCAGGGGCGGGGAGAAGCAGTTAGCGCTTGCTCCTTCTCCCGCTGTGGGCGACGAGGAGAGCCGTGGGCTTGGCGCAGTGAGCCGGCCGCCGTGGGTTTTCAACAGCGCCTCTGGTTTTGTGCTTTTCTCTTTTGTTTTGAGGTTTTCTGCCCTCTTTTCTGGAAGGTGCACGATGCTCCGATGCTCCGCTCTGTGGTTATTTTCGCCCAACAGCTGTGTTTCCGGTGAGCAGCTGGGGGATGCTTCTGACTCAGCAGAACCTGAGCAGTAACCGTCAGGCAGCCGCTCAGGCGAGGCCAGAAATAAAGAAGCAGTTTCTAACCCGGCCCCCACCCCCCGCCCCTTTCACTTCCCCACCCCGGGGTACCTTTCGAACGTCTCCCAAAGCACCTCCGAAAACCACTGCAGCCGTGTGCTGCGGCCATGGCTGGCTGCGGCCCGGCGAGGCTTTCCGAAAACAGACGATTCCCAGCAAGGACTCTGCCAAGCCAGGGGCCCTGGGATGCCACAGCCCCTCCCCACGCGGCCTGTGTCTTACAAGTTTCCCACAGGTCTGAGCAGTGAAAGCGGGGGCGGCCGGGACTTCTGTGGTTTTCCAGGGTGTGGCCCATGTCGCCGTCACCAGGCCCGGGTATCTGCGTTCTGCAGCTCTGCTCTCCGGCTTTTAAAAGGTGATGATTTCACCCCGGGGTCGGGGGTAAGCGGCTCCACATTTCTACACCCCGCCCCCGGCCCAGGATTCCAGCCCCGGACTCCTGGGGTGCTGGAGGTCCGCCCACAGCAGGAAGGGCCCAGACAAGGAATCCAAGTCCTGAGAGCCAACCTCCGAGCATGCTGGTGCCTGCACGGGGCTCACGGGAGGGCGAGACAGCTGCCTGCCCAGCCTCGAGCTGCGGTTCCGAGAAAGAAAGGAACAAACAAATTTAGCTCCATCCTACGCATCCTTCACAGCTGCCTGTTGACCAAACAGAGAGAGGCCTCTGTGTCAACCCTGGCTTCTCGCTCTCTCCCAGGAGGTCTCCCACCGCCCTTTACGAGGGACTTTTTAAGGTGGCAGCTGCCCTTGGCCGCCTTCACCTCTGGGTGAGACAGGGCTGCACAAGGAGCTCAAGGCCAAGGCCCCTGGTGCTTTTTGCCAGCCTGAGACTGAAACGAAAGGGTGCGGCCGACGTCTGCACCTGGGCCTCGGCGCCTAGAACCTCCCCGTCCTCCTTTGGAAGCCAGAGTGTGGGAAGGCCTGAGCCACGTGCGGCTGCTCCCAGGCCAGCCTGTGGTTCCCGGAGCCTTCCGCTTAATAGCACCTCGTGGCAGTAAAGAACTCGCTGACTGGCTTTGCAAGTTAAGAGCCTGGAACGAAGCGCCGAGGCAGTTTCGTGCGGCTCACCAGTGCGCATGGGTGTTCCCGTGGGACAGGACAAGCTGCGGACTCCCAGCCACACAGATCTGGGCTCAGGTCCTCGCTCCCCCAGGTGTGTCTGGGCGAGGAGAGCTGTTTCTTCACCTGAAAGGGAGATGCTGTGCCTTCCCTGTGAACCGGCAATAATGACAGATGTTGTCATGAGGATTAAGGGACATTGTGTACTGAACACACCTGGCCCAGTTCCTGGCGTGCAGAGATGGCACATTGCAACTCTGTTCCACCCACTCGGGCCTGTTCCCTTGCCTTCCGGCCATAGCATCCTCCTCGCTCTCCTCTCTCCTCCTCGCTGTACGATGTGGGGATCTCAAATTCTGAAGATGAGCAGGTAGCCCAGGCCTGACCACGAGGAGTCCCACACACCCCTGGCCATAGGGATTCGTTGTGTGTGGGACCTGAGTGAGACACTCAGAGCCAACTTCAAGGATGTTGATTGCACTCAGCAGGGGTCCTCAAACTACGGCCCGCGGGCCACACGCGGCCCGCCGAGGACATTTATCCGGCCTGCCGGGTGCCGCTGCCTGTCCTGCTTAGCAGCCGACTCATCCTGGGCCCTCAGTGCGCATAGGAATTTGTTCATAGTTTTTTTTTAAAACTATAGTCCGGCCCTCCTATGGTCTGAGGGACAGTGAACTGGCCCCCTGTTTAAAAAGTTTGAGGACCCCTGCACTACTGGGACGGAGAACATCTTTACCCCGGGTTTCTAAATGGTCAGCTTTAAAACGTGGTGCTGCTGGTGGCTCTCTTTACGTAAAAGGGGGAAGAATCTGCCTAGAACAGTGGTCGGCAAACTCATTAGTCAACAGAGCCAAGTATCAACAGTACAACGATTGAAATTTCTTTTGAGAGCCAAATTTTTTAAACTTAAACTTCTTCTAACGCCACTTCTTCAAAATAGACTCGCCCAGGCTGTGGTATTTTGTGGAAGAGCCACACTCAAGGGGCCAAAGAGCCGCATGTGGCTTGCGAGCCGCAGTTTGCTGACCACTGGCCTAGAAGGTAGCCAGTCCAGAGGGAAACAAACATGGAGTGACTGTGTCCTTGACCCCTTGATCCAGCCGTGCCTGAACCCATCCCCACCTCGAACCTCCCAGTTTTATGGGCCAGTACATTCCCATTTGGGTTGAAGCTAGCTAGTCCGAGTGAGGCTTCTGTCTCTTGCAATCAGCAGAGTCCTGAGTAACACACAGCTCAGTAAATGCCTTTGTGAGTCTGCATGTGCCTGACCGGGCGGGCAGATGACTGGCCGGCCACTCAGTGCCACTTCCAGTAGTGAGAGTCGGGAGAGCCGCTGCTCGCTGGCACACTGATTCCCTTCAGGCCCCTCTTGCAGACAGGGAAGCGAAACAGTGACGGGGGGGAAAACGCAGGGGTTTTAGAGTAAAGCGGGTTGGGCTCAAATCACTTCTGTCACTCATTGGCTCTGAGACCTCGGGCAAGTAAATCCCTCCCTGCGCTCCTGTTTTCCCACCGATGGAGTGGGATTATTATCCCACCTTGGAGTTGCAGCATATATGGATACTAGCTGCTAATGTCAGTGTGAAGGCACAACTGTCCCTGGAAACCTAGATGCATCCAAACATCCCACAGGCTCAGGGGCTCCCCAACGACCACAGGTAAATCTCTGGTCCAGGACGCTGGCAGTGCCGAGGCTGTGAAACCCTAATCTAGCCTCACGCTCAGAGCTGTTCACTCCAGGAAAGGCTGAGGGACTGGGGGCCGCGGGAGGAGCAGGTCCTGGACTCCTCCGAGCCCTCCGTACAATTGCCATTCATTAGTCCCTCACGTGATTCTTCCCTGTTTGCAACATTTGGTACCCGGATGTACATACTGCTAGACACACACTTCCCAGTTGAGGCCACACCTCTAGCATTTGTCTGTTCAAGGCCCAGCTCGTGCCTTCTCGTATTATTTTTTGCCTTCATCTACTGCTACTCCTTCTCCCTGCCTCCCACAGGCAGCAACTCTAGTGCATTCAAAATAAATCCTCTCAACCCACTTTCCAATGCTTATGAAACGTATATAATGCTGTTCTTGGGTGCATATTTTAGATTTATGTCAATGGTATTGTGTCATAAATCTCAGTCTCGTTCCTGCCTTTTTTATTTCACACTATATTTGTAAGAGATCTATGATGATGTATGTCTGCCTGCTGCACCTTTCTCCATTATCGGCATGTGTCACAGCTCGTTTCTCCATCTCCCCCATCATGGACAGGGAGGTCGTCTCTGGCTCCTTGCTGTGACAAACCAGGCAGCCTCCAACATCCTCAGCCATGTCTCCTCCCCCTCCTAAGCAGAGTGCCTCTGGGATACACACCCGGGAGAGGTGGGGCTGGTTCACGGGTCGCTATGGGTTAAATTGAGTCCCCCGAAAGATATGTTGAAGTCCTAACCCCCAATATGTGACCATGTTTGGAAACAAGGTTGTCACAGGTGTTATTAATTAAGATGAGGTCATACTGGGGTGGGGCGGACCCCTAATCCCTTATGGCTAGTGTTCTGATAAGAAGAGGGAAGACAGTATGAAGACAGACACACCGGGAGAAGGCCACGTGACGGTGGAGGCAGCGGTCGGCGTGATGCAGCTGCAGCCAGGGAAGGCTGAGGCTTGACTGCCACCAGCAGAAGCTAGGAAGCGGCAAAGAGGGAGCCTGCCCGGAGTGTCAGAGGGAGTGTGGGCCGCTGACTATATCCTAGGTGCTCATCCATGAACTCCTCTGAACATTTGGAACTTAAAACTTTGTTAGAACTTTTTCTCAATGATGAATACTGGTAATTTGGATCCTTCTCATATATATACATACTTTATTCATTCATCCATCATCCATTCATCTGGATCGATCTACCCATCTGTCTATTATCCACCCATCCATCCATCCATCTGTCCACCTGTCCTTCATTCATTCATTTGTCTGTCTATAACTTCATCTATCCATCCACTCATTCTACAGATGGGGTGCCTGCTCAGTGCTGAGGTCACGGTAATAAATAAAACAAATAGGTCTTTTTCCTTATGGAACTCATCACTCATTGGGAAGGCCGACATTAAGTTATTTAGGTAAAAGTGTGAACAGCTCTGTAGAGGAGAAAATGCAGTGCCTATGAGAGCATAGAATTGGGGGGGGGCTTGTTAACACCTGGGGGCATGGAAGACTTCGCTGCAGAGGTGACCTTGAGCTGAGGCCTGCGGGATGGGCCACAGGAAACACGTGCGGGAGGAAGAGCCTCCCACACAGAGGAGAACAGGTGTGCCTGGTCTGAGGTTGGAAAGCACTTGGCGCCTGTGAAAAAGTAGAACACGGTCCGCACAGCGGGCGTGGAGGGCGGCTGGAGATCAGCCCAGGCTTAGTAACTGTGTGGATGGGAGCCCGGGTCCGAGTGCCCGCAGGATCTGCATCGCCGTGGAGCTTCGCTTTGTTGGGAGCAGGAGTTAGTTTCAGGCCATCAGCGTAGCTCCCTTTGAGGCCAGCCTCCCTCATGTTGCTGAGTAAGAAATGGGCACAATATCCACTCCATAAAAGAGGTGAGCAGTGATACACTGCCCTGCAATGGCCGGAGGCTCCTAGGGAAGAAGAGAAGTTGCATAAGTCCGTCCATTTGTGACATTATTCAAAAAACCCGCAAGTTAGGAAGGTGGGCAGCAAAGCCCTTTGGCTCTCCTTTGCCTTTTCCCGGTTCCAGTCTTTCTGGGGGACTAAACGAGGCAGAGGCTCGTCTCATTTATCCCAGAGCATGCCTAGGAAGTGATGAAAGGTGCACCAGTAAGATGAGGCAGCAAAGAAGCTCAGAGGTTAAGTCGTCCCCCTGCCCCCCTGCCGCCCCAGGTCGTGGCTTGAGACACCAAGAGAGGCTGGGGAAGAAGGCAGGCTTCCGGCCGCTGGTCTGGTGCCAGGCACATTGAAGCCAGGTCAGGTGGAATCGCTTTTCTCCGTAATTGGGAACACCACTGAGCGCTCATTCCTCCCCACGAGATCCGAGTGGAGAGGAGCACTTGACCTGGAGTCTTGTTGGGGGGCGGGTGGCTCGCCATGCAGCCGATGAAAGCAATCAGCGGGCCGTCATGTTTCCCTTCCTCCGGAGCCGCTCCAGTCCTCAGCGAGAGAAAGCGCTCCGATCGGCTGGAAGAGCCGTCTGCAACGCGTCCACTCGGGGCTGTCAATAATTGGGCTTTACAGATGCCCAGATCCAGGGCAATAGCTTAGTGCCTCGCCATCGATTTAGCTATCATGTCAGCTCCATAGCTCACAGCTAGAAACCAGCCCACATACACCCCCACATCCCGATGCCTCCCATTTCTTTAGGACCCTGCATCCCATTAGGAAAACTAAGCTACTCAGAAGAGGGGCTTGATGGGTGAGTCTGACCTTATCATCTTGCTGAATAGTTGCAGGGCCATCCTATTGGAGGGGACGCCCTGTCCACAGGTAGGATTTGGTAGACCAGATCTACGGAATGTAGGGAAGGACTGAGAAGACAGAGGGTAGATGAGCAAGCCCAGGCATCCAACCCTCAGGCGCCCTTAGGAGATTATGCTTCAGAGAGAGAGACCTTTTTTCTGACATATTTCAGAGGTCAAAAAAATGAAGACTAATTAATGATCCAGAATTTATTAAGTGACTATTTCATTCAGACCCTAGATCAGACAGCGGGGAAATGCCAAGGCTTTGTGCTATAAGGATGGTCTGAATGTATGTGTGCCCCCACCCAGCCGCCAGCCAGACTCCAATGTGAAACCCAGATGCCCATTGTGAGGGTGTTGGGAGGTCGGGCCTTTGGGAGGGGATGAGGGAGTTAGAGGGGAGCCCTCCTGAATGACAGTAAGTCCTTGTGAAAGAGCCCCTTGTCCCTTCCACCATGGGAGGGCCCAGTGAAAGGTGCCATGTACGGACCAGGAGGAGGGCTCTCACCCAACCATGTGGCACCTTGATCCCAGACTTCCAGCCTCCGGAACTGTGCGAAATAAGTTTCTGGAGTTTACACGCCACCCAGTCTGTGGTATTTTCTTCTAGCAGCCCGAGGGGACTAAGGCAGATATAATCTCAAGGAACTTTTGGTTTACCTAAGAAGGCAAATAGGTAGATATACATGATAGATGATGGATAGATGGATGGATGGATAGTTAGATAGGAAGACAGATCATGGATGGATGGCTGGCTGGCTGGGTAGGTAGATAGGTTAGTCATCATGGCAGCCTGTGCTCATTTCAACTAAATGATACCATGAGTAAGTGCTGTAGGGCAGATGAGTCAAATTGGTGGCCCTTTCCCTTTCCTCACCAGTGAAAAGCATCCCTAAGCATTGCTCATGATACCTGTTATGAGTCTGTGTCCCCCAAAGATCTGTTGAAGTCCTGACCCTGTACCTATGGATGTGCTCCTTGCAGATGCAATCAAATTAAGATGAGGTCATTGGATTCTGACTGATGACTGGTGTCCTTACAGACAGAGGGAGGTTTGGACATGGACACACACACACACACACACACACACACACACACACACAGGAGAATACTATGTGAAGACACAGGCACAGAGGGAAGATGACCAAGTGGAGACAGCGGCAGAGGCAGGCGTCCTCAAACTACGGCCCGCGGGCCACATGCAGCCCGCCGAGGACATTTATCCGGCCCGCCGGGTGCCGCTGCCTGTCCTGCTTAGCAGCCGACTCGTCCCGGGCCCGCAGTGCGCATAGGAATTTGTTCATAGTTTTTTTTAAAAACTATAGTCCGGCCCTCCAACGAACGGTCTGAGGGACAGTGAACTGGCCCCCTGTTTAAAAAGTTTGAGGACCCCTGGATTAGAGTGACGCAGCCACAAACCAAAGGGCTCTGTGGAGACCAGAAGCTGGACGAAGCACGGAAGGGTCCTCCCCTAGAGACTTCAGAAGGAGCATGGTCCTCGGGTCCTCCCACAACTTCACTTCCGACCTCTAGCCTCCGGAATTGTGAGAGAGCCCATTTCCATAGTTTCAAGCTACCCAGATTGTGGCACTTCGTTACAGCCCCCCACCCCGTCTCCTCCCAGCCGCCCCCCCAACCCCCACCGGGAAACTAACACAGCATCATTCACAGCCCAGTCAGTCCTCAGCATCCTCTTCTACTCGGGGCTCCAGGTCATCCCTGCCAATTTGATCGGAGTTGGTACTAGAGATGAAATCCTGGTCCAGGAGTTCAGAGGGTGATCAGGCAACGCTCCTTGATAGGGTGGAGTGGGCTTGGGAGGCCAAAGATAGATGGAGGAGTTGGGGTGTCTGGTAAGGGGGTATGTGAGACAGGCCAGTTTCATCCCTTTCCATCCTCTGGCCATGCACAGGACCCAGGACATTGGCGAGGTCACCTGGGGGCAGCTTTGTAGACATCTGCTTTGCAGACACACAGCAGCACACACACATGGAGCACACACACGCACACACATGCACACACACATACAGACTCTATTCTAGGCATGCTCATTAGCAGCTAACTTTAATCATCCTTAACGCTTGCATCTCAAATACCAAATACTTTGGTGTGTGCTGTCTATGAACACACACCAGAAATAGTTCTGAGTAGATAAACATGGAGCCTGGGGGCTGGCTGATTGCACTTTGAGTGGAGAGAAGTCACTGCCTCCCTGGTCCCTTCGGTGCAACCAAGGCAGGAATCTTAACACAGGACATCCTATATAATAAATATGTAATATGTAAGTGGTCGTTATGCCGTGAAGTGTAATGACCAACTGCATAACGACCGGATCACAGATCAGCAGGCGGAGTGGGGGGTGGGACGGCAGCAAGCTACAAGCGGGTGATGGAGAGCTATAGGAGGGGCCAGGGCAGCAAGCTATGAGGGGAGGTGGGGGGAGGTGGGGCGGGGGGAGCTACTGGAGGGTGGCGGTGAGCTACTGGCACATGGATTCGTGCGTAGGGCTATTAGTCAATAAATAAATAACCTGCATGACCCCAACCAGCGACGCGTGCAGCCAACCACGAGGGCGGGAAAGCTAGATGCTTTATCCCCGGATGTGTCTGCCTGAGGCTCTGACTCAGTGGCTGAAACTCACTGCTTTTTGCGCCCCATCCAACCCCAGGACACAGTACCCCGTTACCCCGGCCCAGGATGCCGTAGCTCTCTTGCAGTTAGGTATCCTATGGCTGAAAACTTGCATCATTTAAAGAGTTGATGAAGGTCAGTGAAAAGGGAAGGCGACAGTGCCTTTCTGCCATCTGCCACTCTCCTTCCGCGTTCCCAAGGACCTGGGGCTGGCTGACGACTTGACTGATTCATCATGACAAAGATAAAAGAAAAAATAATCATAGGCGTGTGCAGCCCTCTCTCCACCCACCACCCACAAAAGGAAGGACCCGGCATTGTTTTGTCGTGGGTTGAATGGTGCCCCTCCCCCAAATAAAAGGGATGTCCACATCCTGACCCTCCTCTCCCACCCCACCCTTACCCCCCCGGACCCTTTTAGAAAAAGGGTCTTGGCCGATGTAGTTAAGTATCTTAGAATGGGTTCAGCCCTGGTGACGTGGGTGGCCCTTTGAAAGTCCTGCACAGATCACACTGGAGGCTGTCATGCTTTTTCCAGGCAGCTGGGTGCAGCGAGGTCTCCCAGGGTTGCAGAAGGTTGTCCCTGTGCAGTGAGCAGTGGGGTGGCTTCCAGACGCCATGTGGTAGGAAAACAGCAGCTATCTAAGCGCCAGACTCGGGCTCCGGGCTGACAGTGCTCAGGGCTCAGACTGCTGAATGGACCCAGATTCCCACCTGGGGAGCCGCAGGTGAAACCATGCCTGGCCCTTGCATGTATCTATCCGCTCTTTTCTCTCGTTATCCTATTGTTATTTTTATTACCATTCTGCTGGGTCCCTGTCGTTGCATTTACAGATTGCATACATGACCGGACTACACCGTGGTGTGAATTTTCCTGGAAAGTCCTCGCCGCCTTTCCCTAGGAGAGTCGCACCCTCAGGCTGTGGCTGCGGGGCTTAGGGCAGCCAGTCTCTGGTCCTCTCTCGGAGTAACATTTGGCCAGCGTCACCGTCCGTGTGGCCCAGCCGAGCACCGGTAGTCTCCCCGCCAAGTTGGTCTTGTCCACAGTGATGTGGAAGCCAGTTTTCTGAATAAATCACAAAATTGTCCCAGAGTTGGTGTATTTACTCGAAAACTCATCTTCTATGGCAATGCATACAGAATAGCTGTGGATATATCTTCTATTGTGCCGTGTGACATTTCCCAAAGTGTGCTCTGGGGAGCACCAGGCTGGGGTGTTCTGTGGGAAGATGGTTTCCGGGGCTGAATGAGGTTGGCCACCCCCTGCTGGTGGATGCGCATCCACACATCCGCTGGGTCCAAGTGTAGGACATCCGGGTCTCTCGGTGTGAGGCAGCATGGGCCGAGTTTGGCTGCACGGGATCACCCTCTTTGGTGCACTTCGGGAACTCGAAACATAGGGAGGCGCCGGGCAGAGATGGCCAGGCCCACGCCAGGTTTCCGGGCCCTGCAGCCACGCTGACTTGCGGGAGGTGGAGGACAGCAAGGTGGAGGTTTGAACTCTCCTGACCCGAGCTGGACTAGTGAATACTGGAAACTGGCCAGAATGTGACAGGATCTGCCTGCGTGCCGCTGAGGGCCGGGGAAGAGAGGTTTGTAAGAATTTGGCTGATAACGCTTTGATTTGGAGGACAATTAAGCCCTTTTGCATTTGTACCCACTGGGGTCAAACGCACTGTAAACCTGTTGCAAAGACTGTCAGGCGCCTCTGCTATTTGAAGTCCTCTGTCATAGGTTGAATAGAGTCCCCCAAGTATTTCCGTCCACTTGGAGTCTCAGAATGTGACCCCGGAAATAGGGTCTCTGCAGGAGTCATTAATGTAAGGACCTGGATGGTCACGCTGGATCAGGGTGGTACGTAAGCCCAGTGGCAAGTGTCCTTAGAAGAGACGGAAAAGGACATGCAGAGGCACACAGGGTGAAGGCCATGAGGAGACAGAGCCAGAGATGGGAGCGGAGCAGCACGTGCCCAGGAGCACCTGGGCCACCAGGAGCCGGGAGGAGCAGGAAGGACCCTCCCTGGGGACTTCGGAGGGACAGTGGCCCTGCTGACACCTTGATTTTGGACTTCCGGCCCCCAGGTCTGTGGGAGAATAAATGCCTGCTGTTGTAAGCCCCCCAGTTTGTGTGGATTCGCTATGTCAGCCCAGGAAACTGAGATCTCCCTGGTGCTCGGGCCACCCGTGGGTGGAGCAGGATTCCCGCCTGGGCTGAGACTGTGAGTCACACACACCCCTGCTGACGAAGGTGTAATGGATGCGTGTGAACTCGAGACGCGCTAGTTTTTGCGCTGGTGGCAGATAATCAGTAGGAGGCCGCGAGACAGCCTTTGAAGCTCCGTGCAGTGTGGAAGGAGAGAGAGTGCAGATACAGGGGCAGTGTGAGGGACACTGGGGGACAGCGGGGTATGGGAGGCTAGTGAAGCCCATTAACCAGACTCAAGTCAACCAGCACAGGAGTGACGCTGAGCAGTCTCTCTGGGAGCCCTGTCCTGGTGACCTGAGACAGGGCCAGAGAGGGAGAGACGCTGCTGGGAGGAAGCAGCAAGGACCCAGCCTCCAGGCCAGGGGTGCAGCCAGGTACCAGGTCTGGACCTCAAGGGTGCAGGCAGCTGTTCTGCAATCAACCATCTTGCCCCAAGCAGCCCTGCCATGCCAGGGGACTCTTGGGGTTACTTCTCAGATTGTCATTTAACTTTCCCAGAGCTCAAGTCGTTGCTGTGTGACCTTCAACTACTGGCTCCACCTCTCTTTGCCTGTTTTCTGATCCACAAAATGGGGTTAATAATCGGTGGGGATTGCATGAGATAATGACAGGAGGCGCTTGGCCCAGTTCCTGGTGCATAGCAGATCCTTGCTCTGCCAGCTACTATACTATCGCTGCTGCTGTGTTTATGACCTGGGTGCCTGCCTACCAGCTTTCACATATTGAGCACCAATGATATGCCTCACACAGTGCTGAGCACTGTACTCAGGATTTTAAGGATTAACAGTTAACACCTGAGGAAGCTGAGGCTGGGGAAGCACAGGACCTTTGCCCAGAGGCTCACACAGATGGCAAAGGCCGGTTCAGACTCAAGGCCAGCCACCTCTAGCACCCAGCTTCCTACCACTGCATCTGACATTGTGTGTGGGGCGATTCTGTGTTGTGCAGGTGAAATTTTTACTCCTAAGAGTTAAGTATCTACTTTATTAAAATACAGATTTCCTATTTACAGTGATGATGTAAAATTTTCCTGTAAAATAAATGTATTTAGCCCTAGCCCTCAGACTGAAGGGTCCCAGGTTTGATTTAGGTCAAGGGCATATACCTCGGTTGCAGGTTCCCTGGCCCTGGTCAGGGTGCAGGCAGGAGGCAACCTATTGATGTGTCTCTTACATCAATGTTTCTCTCTGTCTCTCCCTCTCCCTTCCACTCTCTCTAAAAATCAGTGGAAAAATATCCACAGGTGAGGATAAGCAATAAAAATAAATAAATGAATGAATGAATGAATGAATGAATGAATAAATAAATAAATAAATAAATAAATAAATAAATAAATAAATGTATTTAGTGCCTGTTCTGGCAGCACATGTATGAAAACTGGAGCAAAATAGAGATGACTAAATGCCCCCCAAGCAAGGATGACAGGGACATTCATGAAATGTTCATATTTTTACAACGTTATGTGTCCATTATATCTTAATCAATTAAAATAAAAGCACTATTTACAATAGCTAAAATAGCAGCACTATTTACAATAGCTAAAAAGTGGAAATAGCTCAAATGTCCATCAACAGATGAACGGATAAACAATGTGATATAATCATAAAATGGAATATTATGCAGCCATGAAAAGGAATGAAGTTCTGACACATGTAGCAATGTGGATGAAGCTTTAAAACGTGATGCTCAGCCCTAGCCAGTTTTGCTCAGTGGATAGAGCATTGGCCTGCGGATTAAAGGGTCCCAGGTTCGATTCTGGCCAAGAGCACATGCCCGGGTTTCGGGCTTGACCCGCCCCACCCCGGGGCAGTAAGGGGCGAGCAGGAGGCAGGCAATCAATGATCCTCTCTCACCATTGATGTTTCTATCACTCTCTCGCTCTCTCTCTCCCTTCCTCTCTGAAATCAATGAAAACATCAACAATGCGATGCTCAGTGAAAGAAGCCGGACACGAAAGGCCACGTGTGTATGACTCCATTCACCAGAAATGTCCGGGGTAGGCAAATCCATAGAGACAGAAAGCAGATGAGTGGCGGTGCGGGATTAAGGGGAGGTGGGGTGAGGGAGAAACTTCTTAATGGGTGTGGGGTTTTCTACTGGAGTGATGTCCATGCTTTGGAACTAGACAGAGGTGGTGGCTATATGACCCTGTGGACACACTAAATGCCACTGAATTATTCACTTTAAAATGGTTGCTTTTACATTATGTTGAATTTCATCTCAATAATAAAAAAATTAACTTAAATTTTCAAAAGGAAATTAATTGATTTCAAGAAACATATGATGCCAATCCCAGCACAGGGAAAGTGCAGATGTGGGGAAATGGCGAAGGTGGCGTTCAGAAAAGATGGCACCATGTCATCCACTAAGGGCGCGGCGTCTGCTCCAGGGCCCCATCTGGCAGAGCCTGTGCCAAGCCCTCTCTTGCTTAGCCCCCCGCAGCCAGCTCAGTGCTTGAGAAATACTTGTTGAGTTCAGCTCAGCCCGGCTCAGTTAATTGAGTTAAGGGGAGCCGAGTTGGACTGAATGCACCAGCTGGCTAGCCTGGAGGAGAGCCAACTCGGAGATGTTAAGAATCACACTAATTCAGTAAGCTCCTTCGAGGTAGTCTAAGTCCTGAGACCGTGTGTCTATCTTCACCTGACTCACATGTCCGATGGCCCCTCCCCAGCCAGGCCACTGCGTCATGGAATAGTTGTCTCCCTGGAATCCCTGGGGTGGGTGTGCTGATGACACCGGGGCGAGAGAGTGTAGGAGAAAAGCCACAAGGAAAACACAGCACCAGGCCGGTGTGGCTCAGTGGTTGAGAACCAACCTATGAACCAGGAGGTCACAGTTTGATTCCTGGTCAGGGCACATGCCCGGTTGCAGGCTTGATCCCCAGTAGGGGGCATGCAGGAGGCAGCCAATCAATGATTCTCTCATCTCTCTCCCTCTCCCTTTTCTTTCTGAAATCAATTAAAAATATATATTATAAAAAATTAAAAACAAAAGAAGACGGAGACATTTTTTTTTTTTTTTTAAAGGAGAGCACCGCAATCCTCAGGCTCAGCTGGGCGGTGAAAGGAAGGGCCTGGAGGAAGCAGAGAACTTTCCGTCTGTCTGTGCACAGATGCGGACCATCCCTTTCTTGTCCAAAGCACTCATCGTGTGTCTCGTGTCGTGACTTAACTCAGAGCCCGTTCTCCCCACGGTGATTATCAGAGTCTGAGACTGGCCGAGGACCTTGGAGAAACCGACTTTTCTCTCGGTTTGTCTTCGTCTTCTTATCTGTGAAATGAGGCTAATAACAGTACTATTGCGTGGGGTTACTGGGAGGAGCGATGGAACGGAATCATCAGGCGCTTGACGTGCAGTTCCAGGGACGTTGTAAACACTCAGGAAGGTCAGCTCTGAGGGATGGCCGTGACCGGCCGCACAAGGCTGTGCTTGAAAGACACGGCGGGCTGGTGCGGCGTTGCAGACACGGGAGGCCGGAGCCGCACAGTTGTTTGTAAACATCCTAAACGGAAGCACATGGCTTACTCATGTACTAGTAAGTTTTCTGGAACGGTGACGTCAGCACCGAGTACAGGCGGGAGGAGCAGGAATCCGGATGTTTTTCTCTGATCTGGCAGCATCCTACCTACAGAGAGTCCCCAGCAGCTGCCCGCCCGGGTGCAGGGAACCCCAAGACTCGGGAAAAAAAAAAAAGCTGCACAAATGTTTCCTCTTTCTGCTCCGCTCTGGGAGGCTGCTCCACTCTTGTTCAGCTCCTTGTCCTTGGCTGGTGAATCGGCTGTAACGCGGGGCTGCGGGGAGTGGTCTCTGCCCACGGACCTCTGACCCACCTGCAAGGCTGCATGTAGGAAGGGCAGGACCTGGGGTTCCGGGGCGGGGTTTCCCAGACTCACTCGGTCTTACGATGCTGCGTGCGTGGCTGTGGTCAGGCCGCTGCGTCTTTCTGAGCTATTGTTCCTCATTTATGAATGGGCGGGAGGACAAGGGAGCTGCTTGTTTTAAATAAAAGTGTATAAAGGAAGTGAATATACAAACAGATACAAGGATTGCTGCCTGGTTGAAATAGGACTGGGGGTTCCCATAGCCACAGCCACTGAGCTTCTGTCCCCTTCTTGCTCCCCTCCACTGCCTTCCTCCAGCAGCTCCCCAGATGCACATTCTGAAAACTCTCTACTAGAATGAATTTTCGGGCAGGGGTGGGGCTAGAGGCCCAGGGTGGGGCGGAACGTGAGGGGGTCCCTGGGGTGGCCTCCAGCCCCACGGAGAAGGTGGGCGGCAGATCTGCGTGCAGGCCTGCCTGCCCCTGCCTGACAGTGTGACATGGGAGTATAGGGCATCAAGTGTTTCTGCTCCTCCGCCTTCTGGTGAGAGCACCCTGATATTCTTTGGGAAACCACTCACTCTTACTTTGTCCATGAGCTTTGCTGGGCTTCAGCAGTGAGCACATGATTGGGGACTGGACAGTCAGATCCTTCCACAGCCATTGGTTTAGCAACCGGCAGCTGAACCTCTCAGCTCATCAGACCTAACGCTAGGACTTTTACAGAAGTAACCAGGGGAAAGCCTGGATTCGACTCTGGAACAAGGTACAAGAGGCAGAGGAAGTCCATTTAGCCCAGTCGGTGTGGCTCAGTGGTTGAGCGTTGACCTATGAACCAGAGGTCTAGGTTCAATTCCTGGGCAGGGCACATGCCTGGGTTGTGGGCTCAATCTCCAGTGAGGGGCGTGCAGAAGGCAGCTGATCAATGATTCTCTCTCATCATTGATATTTCTCTCTCTTTCTCTTCCTCTCTGAAATCCCTAAAAATATATTTTAAAAAAAGTTCATCTAAAAATGAAGCAAATTCAGGGAAAAGCAGAGCCAACGAGGTGGAAAGAAGACGTCATTGAGAGCCTGCATCCAGCCCTGCCTGAAGCTAACCCAGCGCTTGCTGTGCAGCCCAGTACTCCAGTACGTTTCTGTTCTGGCTCAAGTCCATTCACGTTAGGAGTTAGTCACGTTGCAACGGAAACCTCATGACTAATACACAAGAGCAAGTTATCTCACCCCTTTAAGTTTCAGTTTTCTCATCTGCTAAGTGTCTCTAAAAATCTATAAGCCTTACCTTTAAGTGGATCTATAAACACATATATTCTATCACACCGGCAGCGGCAAGGCATTAGCAAGAGTGGTAAAGTATTTTGAATATTTATTAGTTCTCAGGAAAGCAAACAAGGGTTGGTTAATATCAGTCCACTTTATTCTCTAAATGAGGGTGGGGGAGCAACAGACAAATACGTAAACGTTCATTGCAAATGGGAATGGAGAAAGCAGGAGGAGGCCACGTATTAACGGGAAAATGCCATGGGGAGAGAGAGCGGGCAGGTCTTGATTTTTGGATTTTTCAGTTAAATGGGAGGGGTTATGTCTGCAAGGGGCCAAGGTTCCCACACTTCTGAGCCCAAGGGAAGCCCCCGCCCCCCCCTCCCCCCGCCCCCGGTCATATAAGCCCCCAGGTCCTTGAGGCCTGGGAAAATCTAGGGGAACTGTTGAGAGCAGAAGGCTTAGAGACCCAGGCTTTATAACTGGGGGTGAACTCCCCACAGGCCATGCAGTTCAACTTTGTGTGCATGGCCACATCCTCCCTGGACAGACAGACTGGCCTTCTGTGGCCCCGGGGTGGGGTGGGGGTGGGATAGAGGTGTTCCTGGGGACTGCCGTCTTAGAACATCATGTGTTGTGCTCAGGAGCCTTGAAAGCGAAAGCCCGGAGCCCGCCTGGTCACAGCCCTGGCACATAAATACCACCGGGGGGGATTTCCCAGGGAATTTTCGGCAACCACTCAAATGTTTCATTTCCCATTGTTTGCCAGCCCCTCTTGGAGCCTCAACTGTCAGAGCTGCAGCAAACACGGGCTGCTTTCCCCCCAGGATCCCACGGACTCGCTCTCACTTCCTCTCCATGCTGGGAAGCTGGAGTTGGCAGGATGTGATCCGCTCAGCCGCTCGGCCCAGCCAGCCAGGGAATAGGGTCTGTTAGTCAGCTAGTGAAGCAAGTCTGCGGAGGGAATACCCACTCCACCCAGCCCACCCCGCTGGGGGGCGCGGGGGGCGTGGCTCCTGCCATCCCCTGCCATCCCCCTGCTTGTTATTATAATCATGGCGACTAATAATTGTATGTATAGGAAGGAACCCCTCCACAGACCCAGAGCACTTGACTCAAGTATTATACACAGCTGTTCATTTTTCGCTTTTTAAGATATAAACTCAAATCATTTTTGTCCTGACCCAGCAGATTTTAATGGGATTCTAAGTTGTATTCTATCCATCTGGGTTTAGAGAAGATCATTTTTATTGATTGAGTGAAAACATCTGTTTTAGGCATGCCCTGGGTTGGGCATTTGGGGGGCCCAAACAGGAATAAGGTGTAGCTGCCCATGGAGAGGTAGAGATTTCGAGGCCTCATGGGGTACAAGAGTGAATGGAAGTTTATTCCGGGGATGTAAGTCTGAGGGGTGAGTATGAGTGGCCAGGTCTGTGATCTGTCACCGGGGTCCTGCTGCAAGGCTGGGCCCCTGTGAAAGAGCCTGATTCTGTGAAGATAAGGAAAAGTGAAGATACTGGAAACATCTTGTCACCAGGCTCTACCCTCTGCATGACCCACACATGCAGAGGTGGAGAGGAAAGGGGCTCCCTTGAAGAGATGTGCCTTGGAATGCATTTGTTCATGTAGCCATTTGTTCATTCATTCATTCATCCATTCATCCACCAAAGCCACAAATAGTTACAGGTTTCTTTAGAATGTGCCAGGTAGAGGCTATGTGCTGGGGAAACAGAAGTGACCAACATCAACCTGGTACCTTTCCTCCCAGCATTTCCATCCCAGCGAGGCAGACAGCCATTCAACAAATGCCTTCATTAAACAGAAAGGAAATGTACAGCACAATAAAAAGCAATGGGATATACATATGAGAATCTGCCTGCCCCTCCATTACTGATCTCCCCCTTTATGCCAAGTGCTGTGGGGGCTACAACGTTGGGTCAACACACCTTGTGCAGAAAAAGCCCGAGAACTCCTGACAGAGGAGACCTCTGGTGATGACCACGCTCACGGTACCTCTTGCACCCACGGGCATTCTGGATCCTGGCTCCGATGCCTGTTTTTACAGACAAAAAGGGACACAGAGAGACGTGGCCGTTTTCTGTTCCTAACGCTGCACTGTGTGTGTCAGTGTGAAGGAAACGAAAATGCAGAATTCCACCCAGAAGGGAAACAGATCCTGAGACAGAAAGTGGAGATCGGGGAGATTTTAACACAGGGCACGCATTCCAAGGTGCATCTCTTCAGAGGAGCCCCTTTCCTCTCCGCCTCTGCATGTGTGGGCCGTCGTCCGGCCAGGGTGTGATCTGAAGCCACCACCACTGGCATTTATCAGCTCCTCTCATGTCCCAGGCATCACAATGGTCTTGGGAGGATGGTGTTAACACTTCATTTCCAGGTGAGGAGGTTGAATCCCTGGCCACACACAACTAGACAGTAGCGAAGCCAGAATCGGAACTCTTTACCATCTGATCCTGGGACCTGTGGAGCTTCCGATACCCAGAGCTGCCTGGGGGCGGGGTGAGGTGGGGGTCTAGGGGTCCTGCCTGTAGGATGCTGGGGGAGGCGACTTGGGGAGGCCGGGCCCTGGGCTGCAGCTGCAGCGCTGTGCAGGAATCCGGCCCAGCCCGCCCCCTTTTTAATAAGGTGGCATCCCTGACAGACACACTCTTGTCCTTTTCCTGTGCTGGCCATCGTAACACAATAAATAAAGTCTTAGAGTAACGTGACCTGGGCCAGGCAGTAAATGATGGCACTGTCAGTTGTACACGACTGTTGAAACAAACACAGACTGTAATCATCGTGCTGTATGGGGAGAAAGACATTTGGCAAATGAGATTCCATTTTCACATTGGTTTGTGCTGAGCATATAAATTTCCTGCAGGCCGGCCAGCGTTGGGGATGTGTAATTGATTGCCTGCATTATAATAAACAAGCCGTGACAGGTGATCATTCATCATATTCCGCCAAACGTTCCAGCACACCAGAAACAGGGAGAGAGGGACCGCGGGAGCCGGCAGAGGAGAGGAGAGGAGGAGAGGAGTCGCCTGGGGGCGGGGAGGGGTCGGCAGGACCAAGCATTCCCGACAGACAGAAAGCTGGGCAAGGGGCGGAGGAGAGAATCCGCGGCGCGGCTTGGGGAAAGTGAAAGCAATTACTATAATTCTTTTGATTATCTAATTTGTTCTCTCTGGTGTTCGTTAGTTGACCCTCCCCCACCCCACTCCAACGGAGGAGGTCCCCCTCGGGGACACGGGAAGGCACGGAGACGGCTCCTCCCAAGATTGAGGGGAAGAAGGGGAAAGGCGAGGTGGGGGAGGGGCTGCGTCTAGTTGTAACCCGAGTAGATACATTCGGGGAAACCTCAGGAGGGTGTGTGTGTGTGTGTGTGTGTGTGTGTGTGTGTGTACGCGCGAGTGTGTGCAGGACTCAGCTTCTCTTTTGCACTGTAATGTCTCTAATCAGATGGATAGGAACCAGTCTCTTTAAATTAAAAAAAAAATTAGTGAAAAGTTCTTTTTATTGGAGAAAAGGACAGAATCCAAGTTGGCATCGGTCCGTTCCAGAAGCCTGTCCTATGGTGCTCACTCACTCCTCCCCCGGTCCCCGCCCAGCCTCCCTCTGCCCTTGGCTGGAGGCTGGGGGTCGAACGGGAGCAGGTTGGGAAGCACCCTCCTCTCCAAGCGCTTCAACCTAGACAGACATGAGCGGAAGCACGTTGGCACGTGAAGGACAGAAAGACAAATGAAGAGCCCTACAGCCAGCACACGCATTAAATAAGTACTTACATTATGCAAAAGCCAGGGCCCGCCACACGGGGGTGGGGGAAGCGCGGGCACTGGGAGGGATTCCTCTCTGACTAGTCTCCCAGGTCTCACCCTGCCAATTTCCAGCCCTCCCATCCCCACCCATCAAGTACCATCTCATCCCCTCCCGGATGGATACCAAATGCTTAGTGCCGATGGGAGACTCCGACCTGGGAGCTGGGCGTTGAGGGGGCACCGCCCGCGCTAACATCGGGGGCGGGGCCTGGGTGGGGCTTAGTCGGGGGCGGGGCCCGCGCTGGAGGGGGCGGGGCAAGTACAGAAGAAAGACTAAGGATATGGGGGACTTCGCTGCTTCCAAGGGTCCTCTGCCTTGTTATCAAAGCGCTAACAACGGTAATCTATTACCTTCGAGATTATTGTCAAGTCACCGTTTTTTTGGAGGGTCTTTCAAGGGGCCGCCCTTCTAAAAGCAGCGTCCCTGATGGTCTGTGTCCTCTTTGAAAAGTTAACAAGTCGTCGCCCTAACCGGTTTGGCTCAGTGGATAGAGCGTCGGGCCTGCGGACTGAAGGGTCCCAGGTTCGATTCCGGTCAAGGGCATGTACCTTGGTTGCCGGCACATCCCCAGTTGGGGGTGTGCAGGAGGCAGCTGATCGATGTTTCTCTCTCATCGATGTTTCTAACTCTCTATCCCTCTCCCTTCCTCTCTGTAAAAAATCAATAAAATATATTTAAAAAAAAAAAAAGAAAAGTTAACAAGTCGTGCTTTGGCCAGGTGGCTCGGTTGCAGTGTCGTCCAGTGCACCAATACACCAAAAGGTTGCAGGTTCGATTCCCAGACACATACCTAGGTTGCAAGTTAAACACCATTGAGGCACATATGGGAGGCAATCGATCAATAGATATTTCTCACATCAATGTTTCTTTCTCTCTTTCTCTACCCCCTTCCTCTCTAAAAATCAATAAAAGCATATCCTTGGGTGAGGATTTAAAAAAAAAAAAGATTTAAAAAAAAGATGAACAACAACAAAAAAAAGATGAACAGCCCTAGCCGGTTTGGCTCAGTGAATAGAGTGTCAGCCTGCAGACTGAAGAGTCCCGGGTTCGATTCTGGTCAAGGGCACATGCCTAGCCTGCAGGATCAATCCCTAGCAGGGGGCTTACAGCAGGCAGCCGATCAATGATTCTCTCTCATCACTGATGTTTCTATCTCTCTCTCCCTCTCCCTTCCTCTCTGAAATCAATAGAAATATTTTTTAAAAAGATTAACGAGTTGTTTGGGTCTCTCAAGAATACAGGGGGATAGCTAGGACAGGTGCTATTGTCTGATACATTTATTTCTTCCCAGGTCCCCACAACAACCTATGAAGTAGGTCTTACGGTCCCGATTTTACAGGGGAAGAAACCGAGGCACAAAAAAGTGAGGTTATTTGGTCAAGATCTGGAAGCAAAAAATATTTTAAAAATTAAATCCAAGAGTCTTCTTCCAGTATGTTTTTCCACACACTTTCTTCCTGCGAACCCCATAAATTACTGCACAAACATATCTGAGGGAGCGGAGTTGAGTCTCTTTGGAATGGCGGTATAGCCCATTCCTCACCAAGCCCTCTTGCTTTTAACATCCACCTATTGCTCAAATCTGCCCACTCCTTTCCACCACCACTGAGCCCCTGGTCTAAGACCTCTCTCTCCTGGATCATGGCTCCCACCTGCCCTCTGCTCCCCTGTCTAACATTGCTGCCCACTCCCATCCACGCTTCACCAGTAGCCAGGATGACCTGTTCACTGTTCTCAGCATGAGAGCACTGTCCAGACCTGTCACCTGAAGGTTTGGCCTCCTTAGCTCCATCTTTTAAAGAATTATCCCCCTCTCCCTTCTCTCCCTCTCCCTTCCTCTCTGAAATCAATAAAAAATATACTTTAAAAATGATAATTATTATTACAGTGAGATACACATAACATAAAATTTACCATGTTAACCATTTAAAAAAGGTTGTTATTGATATTTTTTAGAGAGAGAGGAAGTGAGAGGGATAGAGAGAAACATCATCGATCAATTGCCTCCTGCACACTCCCTACTGGGGATCAAGCCCACAACCCAGGCATGTGTCCTGACCGGGAATCGAACCAGTGGCCTCTTGGTTATGGGTTGATGCTCAAGCACTGAGCCACACCGGCCAGGTGCATGTTAACCATTTTATTTATTATTATTATTTTTAAAAATCTGTATTGTTGAAAGTGTTACATAGGTCCTCCTTCCCCCATAAACTTCTTCCAGCCCACTCCCCCCTCCCCCCCTCAAGGCCCTCACTACCCCATTGTGTCCACAGGTTATGCATATATGCATACAAGTTCATTGGTTGATCTCTTCCCATCCACCCTCCCCTGCCTTCTCTTCGAGGTTCAACAGTCTGTTCATGCTTCTATGTCTCTGGGTCTGTTTTTGATGATCACTTTATTTGATTAACTAGATTCCGCATATGAGTGAGATCATGTGATACTTATCTTTCTCTGTCTGGCTTATTTTGCTCAGCATAATACTCTCCAGGTCCATCCATGCTGTTGCAAATGGTAAGAGTTCTTTCCTTTTTATTGCCGAGTAGTATTCCATGGTATAAATGTACCATAGTTTTTTTTTTTTTTACCCATTAATCTTGCTGTTTCCAAGTCTGAGCTATTATAAATTGCGCTGCTATGAACACAGGGGTGCATATATTCTTTCTGATGAGTGTTTCAGGGTTCGTAGGATATATTCCTAGAAGTGGGATGACTGGGTCAAATGGGAGTTCCATTTTTAATTTTTTGAGCATGTTAACCATTTCGAGGTGTAGATTCACACTGTTGTGCAAGCATCACTACTCTCAAGTCCAGAACCTTTTTATCACACCAGACGGAAACCCCTTACCCATTAGGAGTCACTTCCCATTCTGCCCTCCCCCTGCCTCTGCCCACCACAGCCTACTTTCTATCTCTATGGATTTGCCTAATCTGCATGTTTTGTATAGATGGACTCCTACAATAGGTGCAATTTTGTGGCTTCTTCCACTTAGTGTCACGTTTTTGAAGTTCACCCGTGCTGTAGCATGTGTCAGGGTTTCGTTCCTTTTCATGGCTGAATAGTATTCCGTTGCAGGAATAGACCGCATTTAGATTACCCATTGGTGAACATTTGGGTTGTTTCCAACTTTGGGCTGTTATAAATCGTGTTCCGGCGACCACGTGTGTACAAGTTTTTGTTTGAACATCCGTGTTTAACTCTTGGTATACTTAGGAGTGGGGTTGCTGGGCCATGTGGTCATTCTGTGTTTAACTCGTCGGGGAACAGCCAAGCTGTTTCCCCAGTGATGGCACCATCTCACCCTCTCACTGGCAGGGCAGAAGGGTTCCAATTTTCCACATCCTTGTCAGCACTTGTTATTTCCATTTTCTTATGGCGATGCTCCATCTTTTAATTCTCTCCCCACCCCTACCCCCTTACTATTCTGGCCTTTTGCATCCTCAAATATACCACTTTCTCTTAAACGGGGCCTTTATATATAAGTGGCTTCCGCTTTTGCTCCTCTCCACAGCTAAGTCACATCCCCCTCAGTCCCATCGCTTCCCTTTCATAGCTCTGACTCCGTTGTAAGTGCACATTTCCCTGTGTGATTACTGATTAATGTCCATCTTCTTGACTTGGCTACGGCCTGCCCCAGGCAGGGACAATTCTGCGTCTGCTGTCCGCTATGTCCCCACCCTCAGCATGGTCCCAGGTAGATTCTTGGTGCTCAGTAAATGTGTGGTGAAGGACCGATGAACAATGAATAAGATCCAAGTGGGTCTCACCTCCTTGTGAATTTTCCTTTTCTTTTGTTCATTGCTCAGTGGAGTTGGCCGACCTCAATAAATTAAGAACTGAAAACCCTGCTTTGTACATAGGACTTTGGAGGCTGATGGGATTCTGGTGGGGGATTAATACTCACTAATGTCCCCCTTCGGAGCCAGGGCGGCCCGGCAGGGGAGTTAAGCCTTGTGTGGGAATTGTGTCGATTCTGCCCTGCAGGGCTGCTGCAGGTTTAGGAACTCGAAATATATTTGCTTGGTGTAAACATGACCCTTAGCATGACAGGGTGATCCCTGTGTTTGCCAAGCCATTAATTTTTATGTAATAACAGCGACCACAACCCACTGCATTTCTCCCCCATTCGGAGTCGTGCTTAAGGTCAGATCTGTGGGATTCTGAGAGACAAAAACCTTATAAACTAGAAGGTAGCGGTGAGTTCTCTGTGTTTATAGCTCAGCTCCTACACGCAGCTCCAAGGAGCTGAAAAGGGAGGATTAAAAATTCACACAGCGACTTTCTTCCGAGGAACTCCAAATGCTTCCAACGATCTTTATCCTGTGAAAGTCATTAGCAGTCAGATATCACCATGCCCATCTCAAAGACAGGGAAACAGAGGCCCAGGGATAGGAGGCTGCTTGGCCAGCCCCGCCCCCTCCCCTTAAGGGAGCAGCAGGTTCCGGCCAAGCCCCCTCCCACCTGTCTTTGCAGCCCGTGCCCTCTCCATCAGCTTGATTAGGACAATTGATTTATTCATTCTTAGTGGTTGAGGGGGGGAAAACCAACATGCCATTTGTGTGATATAAATATCTCTGGAAAAAGCTAAAAAACATTGTGTCATACATATTTTCTTAATACCACAGTTTATCACACATGTCCAAGTGCACAGCTCCATCCGCCGAGGGGGGGTGGGGAGGGGGCCCAGAAGAGACTGAGTTCCAGAACCCTCAGTCCCAGCTAAAGACCCGCCGGTGGGTTTTCTTCTGGAGTGTATGGCTCTTAGAGAACCTCCTGGAGGGCACAGAAGGTTGGTGTTCGGCCAGCACATCAGGCGGGCCGGGAAGCAAGGGTGCCGATGTCTGTTAAACTGGCCAGTTCCCAAAGAAAGAGATGGGGATTGCCATTTCCTCACTCCTCGTTCTCCCTGGACTCACAGAAGGATTTGAATCGTCCACCTGGTTTCTCTTACCTCTGCCCGGACCCCTCCCATCCCATCATTAAAAAGCCTTTAATCCCAGTGATTCTACTGTTAGGAATTTAGCCCACGGAAATAATTAAAGACGAGTAAAAAGCTTTAGTGACAGAGCGTTCCTCACAACATGTAGACCGTGGTGGAAGGAGCGACCTCCAGGCCGAGCGACCGGAGGCGATTGATAAGTAAATTGTGTGGTTTGTCCCCGAAAATCCTGCGCAGATGTGAAAAGAAAAAAGACTGGAAGGCTGTAAACCGAGGTGTTCACCGAGTTTGTCTTTGGGTGTGGGAATGCGGTGATTTGCTTTCTCTCCTGTAGTGAGTTCTTTTTTGGGGACAGTGTGTTTAAAGCCAGCTTACATTTGGTGGGTTCCAACAGAAATTTTATGAAATCACGAAGACTGAGACGTCAAAATGGAAGAGGGCCCTAACCAGTTTGGCTCAGTGTTAGAGCATCGGCCTGCAGACTGAAGGGTCCCAGGTTCCATTCCGGTCAAGGGCATGTACCTTGGTTGCGGGCACATCCCCAGTGCAGGGTGTGCAGGAGGCAGCTGATTGATGTTTCTCTCTCATTGATGTTTCTAACTCTCTCTCCCTCTCCCTTCCTCTCTGTAAAAAATCAATAAAATATATTTTAAAAATATGTAAAACATTTTTAAAAAATGGAACAGGACGGCCACAGAAGTAAAGGGCCATTGGCGGGTCAGGGTCAGGGCGGGAGGCAGCCTGGCCGGAGTGGGGGGCTGCAGAGGCTGATGCTGGCAGGACGGTGCATCTGAGGGTGGTGGACGGCTGTGTATCTTTTGAGAGCCAAGGGGAGGAAAGCACACCGCATGTGACAGGCGGTTGGGAGCCACTGTAGATGCTTAAAGAAGAAAAGACACAGGTCGTTCCAAGCCAGCTCAGGAAGAGACAGTCCAAGAAGGAAGGAGCTGGGAGGGACTCTGACAGCCTCATAATTCTGGTGTGGCAGGATCTCATGCCATGGGCTCTGGGGCAAAGGGTTTTGAAGAATCACAGAACTCGGAAGAAGCCTTGAGGTTGCTTTCGTTTGATAGATAGGAAACTGCAGCTGGAAGGTGAGACAGACTGCTCCCAGACACACAGCAAGGCTGGCACGAGGGGTCCCTAGTCCTAGCTCCAGTCCTAGCCCACCTCTCTGCTGCTTGATCCCAATTCTCAGATGTTAACCACGTGCACAACTTCCTCGGAGAACTGAAGACCCTGGTGAACTTCCTGGAGTTCCACCGAACACCCCATCTTTTCATCCGTCCGTCCGTCCGTCCATCCATCCATCCATCCATCCAACACTCACCAAGCACCTATTAGGAGAGAGATGCTAAGTGTTAGAGTGGTGGAGGGGAGATGGTGATGGCAGATGCTCATCTACATAGTAGATGCTCAGTAAGTGTTTGTGGAAGTGAAGGGGGGGAGCAGAAGGGAAGAACAGTGCCTGCCCTCAGGTTGCTGGAGGTCTAATGTGGGAAACAGATGCACCTGCTATGAGGGGGAAAGCCTTGCTTTCACAGAGACAGGAACTCATGCCTCGCAGGCCCAGGCGGGACACATAATGGAACCAAACGAAAGAAAGCCGACTTCCAACTTTTTCATAAAAATCATTTACTCTGTTAGTTAGCCCCTAAAATGGGCCAGATTGGGGGCTGGGGTGGGTGTGAAATTGCGATGATTTCTCCCTGGGTCACACATGAAACCAAAATGGACAAGAGGCGGGGTCTGTGGAAGGAGGAAACGCTAGGAGTCACCAGGCACCCAGAAAGGACAAATGTTAGTTTCTCTTTTCTTTCTTTCTTTCTTTCCTTCTTTCTCTCCCTCCCTCCCTCCCCTCTCCCTCCCTCCCTCCCTCCCTCCCCCTCCTTCCCTCCCTCCCTCCCTCCCTCCCCCTCCTTCCCTCCCTCCCTCCCTCCCTCCTTCCCTCTCTCCCTCCCTCCTTCCCTCTCTCTCTCTCTCTCTCCCTTTCTTTCTTTCTTTCTTTCTTTCTTTCTTTCTTTCTTTCTTTCTTTCTTTCCTTCTTTCTCTCTCTCCCTCCCTCCCCCCCCTCCCTCCCTCCCTCCCTTCCTCCCTCCCTCCCTCCCTCCCTCTCTCTCTCTCTCTCTCTCTCCCTTTCTTTCTTTCTTTCTTTCTTTCTCTTTCTTTCTTTCTTTCTTTCTTTCTTTCTTTCTTTCTTTCTTTCTTTCCTTCTTTCTCTCTCTCCCTCCCTCCCCCCTCCCTCCCTCCCTCCCTTCCCTCCCTCCCTCCCTCCCTCCTTCTCTCCTCTTCTTTCTTTCTTTCTTTCTTTCTTTCTTTCTTTCTTTCTTTCTTTCTTTCTTTCTCTCTCTCTCTCTCTCTCTCTCTCTCTCTCTCTCTCTCTCTCTCTCTTCTTTCTTACTATTGTCTAAGTGTTGTTAGTTTCTTGAACAACTTTGACCTCCTTTCCAAACGCCAGCCACTTGGTTTGATTTCCCCTTTGGCACACAGGTTCTGGGCCCCATGGCTCAGGCGATGGGGGGAGGGCCACGCATAAGCCACAGCCAGAGCCTCAGCAGCCCCGCCCACCCGGCTCGCGTTCCCTTTTCCCGTCAGTCAGGCTTCTAGGGCTTTGGACCCCACGTTGCCAAGTGGACAGAAATCCAGAGGCCGAAGCCGGGCTCTTTGAGACACGCCACCGAGGAGTGAGGCGCGGAGCGTCCATCAGCGCCTTTCCCGGGGTGCACGGGGAAGGGCGGGGAAGGCGGCCTCAGTAGAAAGTTCCATGTGGTTCCTTTAATCACTGGGTGGAAGGAGAGAGGAGAAAGTTCAAACACAGCCCCGCCAGCCAGGCCGGGAAGCCAGCTCTGAGCCCCACTGTTTAAGCAACTGCTGTTGGCATCACCAGGGTTTGTCTTGGCCCAAACCTGTCCTGGGAAACAAGAGAAGCTCACGCTCTTGGAATTCGCTCCCTTAACGATTCACTCAGCAACTTGGCTTCTGTGGACAATTAAAAAAGAAGAAGAAAGAAAAAGAAGGAAGAAAAGGGAAAGAGAAGGGCAGGGAAGAAAAGGGAAGGCGAACCCTGGAGCCACTGGCTGAGTGTGCGCTCCCCAAACCCACCAGCCTGGGTGGGGCCTGGCGGTGGGAGGAAGAGAGAAGTCCTGGAGGCTCCCTCGGGGAGTGTCAGTGAGCTGGAGGGGCAGCCATCTGGAGGGTCTGGTCCTGACACTGTCTGCGCTGCTCGCTTGGCCCCTGAGAAACAAAGGAAGTGCAAGGTGCCCCTCAGGCAGTTGTCCCGTACTGAGTGCCCGCCATGCGCAGGTAGGGCCGCACACCAGCGTGTCTCATCCCTCATCTCCTTGGGTCCTGGAAGCTGGGGTGAAGCTTCTGCTCTTGACAAGTTTGCAGCCTGCCTGGCCGGTGGGGCTCTGAGGTTAAGTGTCGACCTATGAACCAGGAAGTCACAGTTCAATTCCATGTCAGGGCACATGCCCGAGTTGCAGGCTCCATCCCCAGTGTGGGGCATGCGGGAGGCAGCTGTTCAATGATTCTCTCTCATTGATATGTCTCTCTCTCTCTCTCTCTCTCTCTCTCTCTCTCTCTCTCTCCCCTTCTCCCTTCTTCTCTGAAATCAATAACAATATATTTAAAATACAAGTTTGCAGCTTAATAGGGGAATGAGACAGGTACACTCCTGAATATGCAACCGCAAGCATCAAAGACCGAGTAAACTGTTTGTGGGCAAAGATTGCATTTTTGAGTTTTTACTGTTGGGCCCATAGCACCCGAAACAGTGCCTGATAAGCAATGATGATAGGCCACCAATCCACTGGACCAAGCGTGTGGGCTCAGCCACCTCAGCTTCTACCTCCTGCCACTCAAAGCCGAGCGGCTTGGGTGAGTGATGGGTACCTTTCTGTGCCTGGGTTTGCTCATCTGGAAGGTGGGCTTAGCAGAACCTTTCTCTCAACGTCAACACAGGCCAACGAGATGAGAGGAGTGCATGGTCCTGGGCTCGTCATAAGGCAAAGGTCAGCCCCTGTGGCCCCCAAAACTCTCTTCCCAGGAGATCAACTCTGGGAACCTGCTCTGCATGCTTCACTCCTGGGGTGCAGGTGAGTCACCCCCTGGGAGTGTCTGCATCGGAGCTCACAGCCAAGGAATGGGTTGACGTGGGTCTGGCTGCCCCGTTTGGTGTCGCTGTGATACCTCTGTGGAGAGAGCGCTGTCTTGCCCCCATTGTCCCTCGTGGAGACGGCAGGTGTGCGTGTGGGAGGGAGGAATGGACACTCCGGTCCCTCGGCCTCTTGCCCCACAGCACGCCCGCGGGGGGGGTGATCCGGGAGTGGGGGACGCCTGCCTACCTTGCCAGGGATCACTCCACCCCGCCCTCCCGCTCCCACATTCGCTGGGAGGGTGCCTGTGTCTGTGAGGGCTGGTGAGGACCTGGAACAGCCTTTGAAGCTACCCAGCCAACCGCATTTCATTCCGCTAAGGTGGCAGAAGCCAGCAGCGTTTTCCTAAGGAAGCAATGCAACTTCTAAGAGTCCCCGCACTCCCGCAGCCTGGGCTTAGACCAGGTCAGAAAACTGCCCTGGGGCGTTTCCTCTCCGGATGATCTGGTTGGCAGGATATTTTTGTAAAGCCAGCCTCACTGTCTCCTCTTTCTGAGGCGAGGCGCCTTGCGGCCCTGCCCTTGCAGGCATTGTTCTTGCTTCCCAAAGCTGGAGTGACAGGGGTCTGGGAAGGCCTCAGAGGCCGTCACCTTGGAGAGCCAGGCTCCCGTAGGGAGGGCAGCGTCACACATGGAGCCGATGCTGATCGTGTTACTGTACGAAGTTGGGTACCATGGGGTCTGAGGAATGTTCTCGCTTCCACACATACTTACCGGCCATTCATTCCTCAGCAGTGGAGCCCTTACCGTGTGCGAGGGCCTGGGGATAATGGCGAACAGGACAGCACCGCCCCACCTTCGTGGACTTTATAAGGTCAAAGGGGAGATAGATACTAAGCACACAAGCAAATGAAGACATAAACCAGTTACAGATTGTTGTAAGTGCTCAGAAGAAAGAAGCAGATGGCTGGGGAAGAGTGGAGGGATATTCTTAGATAAAGTCAAAGAAAAGCTCTCTGAGAAAGTGACATTCGCGCTGAGACCTAGAGGAGGAGGCCGAGCCAGCCCTGGGGAGAGCCAGGGCAGGAATATTCCACAGCAGCACGTGCAAAGGCCCTGGCGTGGGAAAGGCTTGGCAAGAGCCAGGAGCTGACAGAAGGTCAGGCTCGCTGGCGTGGAATGAATGAGGAGAGAGTGGCAAGAGACGAGGAGAGGGGGAAAGGCAAGATGCAGGCCCCTGCTGGGGCACGGGGACCATTTTAAAGAATTTGGATTTGACTAGGTGGGGGGAGGGGCGGGGGGAGGCTGAAATGTACATGGAAGGCGTTCCACATACGAATGTGTTGCACGGATGGGTGATTTATCAATCACCTTCGGTTTGGAAGCTTAGGCACCTAAGTCTTCGGCAATTACCTCCCCATCTGAGTTCCCCCAGGACTCATTAGCGCTCTCACTCTGTTGGCCCTGTTGCATGTATGCCTGGAAACTCGCTGCCTAATCCACGGGGTCCTGTGTTCTTGTGTTCTCTGGAGATGGCATTCCCGGAGCATCACGTGGAATCGGAGAAAACAGGGCCACTCAAGTCTTGCAGGGGGGTCCTGGTCCCAGCCCTGACAGTCACCGGCTGCATGACCTGGGTCTCCGCTTCCCGGTGTACAGTGTACAGAAAGGGTGATGCCACTCCCAGGGTTGTTGAGAACTTTCACACTTAGGAAGTGAAAGCACAGTATTTCAACTTGGCAAAGGAGGGTCCCCACCTGGGGTCCTAGGACGGGCTTCAGGGATCGGTGGACCCCCTGGAACTGGGAAGTGTGTGTTGGATGCCTGCACCCACCAGTCAGTGCATCTCTCCAAGGAGAGGATCCAGACATCGCTCCCCGGCCCTCAGACTCATGAGCCGCCGGAGCTTAACAGGTGTCACACGCGGCCTTGGAACCGCCGTTTGCCCTCGGAGTTGCTCTCTTGCTCTGAGATCTGCTTAAACACTTGCTTGCTGGTGGCTTGTTTCCTCTCTTGAGTGTAAGCCAATTGGTGGCAGGAGGCTGTCTGCACGGACCCTTCCCTCTCACCTTCCAGTCATGCCAACCCCTGGCTTCCTAGGGACCCGGCCTGCCTGGCAGAGATCCCCCAGCCCAGGGCCCAGCCCTCCCCGCTGGGCCCACAGGAGGTCCCGGGGCCCGGCTGCACCAGTGGCCGGGAATGGGTGTCATGAGCAGATCGATGTGTGCTTCTCTGGAGCCAGCGATTGCCTTATTCCTCCCAGGTAGTAAGACGTCTTAACCCAGATCCCAGCGTCGCAGGCTGCCCCTCGGGGAGCAGTAGCTAATAGGGGGGATTTCTGGCACCATGTTAGGCCCATGGGGAAAGTGTTCTCCTTTGCGGGAAGAGCAGATGCGAGAGCTTTTAACTTCCACCCACCCACAGAAGGTCAACCCCGGATGGTTTATGCACGTCTGCGTTCCACACACATCCAGCTTAGCACCCAGCACATTACGGGCACTTAACAAAAGCAATAAATAAATAATGGTCATTTCCAGCCCATCCGCCCCCCACACCCTCCGGGGAACTTCACACAGTGCACTCACTCCTAACTGGTCCCCCCACCTCTTCCTGACAAGTAATAACGCTAATGATAGCTTGTGTTGATGTTGCATCTTTCTTCTCAAAAGCTCCAGACACTTGGCTATAATTCTCTCCTCACCCTCCTTTCTGAGTTAGATTTAAAAAGTGCGGGTGTTCGACAAACCCCTGCCCCCACCCCTCCAACCCAATCCATGTTACTTCCAGGAAACTGAGGCTAGGAGAGGAAATTCTTTGCCCAGATCTGCAAGTCTCAGGCGGGTGGGATTAAGGATAAAGACCCACCCCACAACCCTCTTTTCTCACTTAAATCCTCCCTAGCACCATTGGAATCTTTCTTGCCTATAGGCAAAGCAGACTTTTCTAACTTTGCCCGTCCCTAACAGCCCCTGGTTCCTCTGGTTTGGGAAAATCCCCTGCCTTAGGAAGATACCCTCAGGGAAGACAGGTCTCCAACCGTGCGCATGAGGGCAAGTGCTGCCACCTGGACCACAGTGACTTCAGATGAAGTCCCTCCAACCCCGCACCATGAGTGGGTGTGGGCTAGGGAGGCTGGGGGGCTTGGGGCTACATGGCAGGCGTTGACTCGCCTACCGTTCTTGGCGTCCAGAACAACGCCCACAGTGGTGAGAAGCCCTACTAGTACAATGGGAAGCAGCGTGGCCCAGCGAAACCAAGAGGCCTGCTCCCGGGTCTAACGAGCTGAATAACCCAAGGAGAAAGTGAGCTGGGAGTTTCCAGGGACCTGGGTGGCTTCATCAATTAAATGGGCTCACTGATAGCCACCCAGGTGCCTCATTAGGAGGTCAGCATCACAAAGCAAAATAACAGCTAGGAAAGTGCTTTGAAAAAAAAGGTGACGCTCTATGGAGAGGCTGCTGCTGAGAATTTGGCGATTCAGGCCAGAGGTCGTCTGCTCTCTGAGGATCGATCACCGGCAGCATTTCGGAGCCAGAGGGGAACTCGGGCTCCTCGGCCTGTCATTTTCCAGAAGAGACCAAAAGAAGGGAAGTGCGTGTGGTAGGCTGAAAATCCCCCCAGAGAGCTCCGCCACACCCCTGCAACCTGGGAAAAAATGTGGCCTCACTTGGGAAAAGGGTCTTTGCAGAGGCTGGCAACTAATCGTAGCCGACAGGAGCTGAGCTCTCGGCAAACGCCAAGCACGCGCCGGGGGCTTTGTGGGGGTCGTTGGAGTTAGACCCCTAGCAGCCTCTCCAGCCTGACCCGTTAGTGTCCCACCATCCCGATGAGGACACAGAGGCACAGAGAGTGGTGACTCCTACAGCCATTACGTGGCAGAGGAGGGGTTTGAACTTGCCCAGAGTCCAGAGCTATTGCTTTTAATTATGCTGCCTGCTTACTAAGTTCCTACGTATCCCTAGAAATAGGTATTCTACTCCCATTTTGCAGATAAGAAACCTGAGGTTCTGAGAGCTTTTTTTGTTTTGTTAATCCTCACCAGGAGATGTTTCCATTACTTTTTTTTTAAAAGAGAGAGTGGAAGGGAGAGGGAGAGACAGAGAGAGAAACATCGATGTGAGAGAAACATGTCAATTGGTTGCCTGCCTCATGCTCTCAGACCAGGGCCAGAGATTGAGCCTGTAGCCGAGGTACATGCCCTTGATCTGAATCGAACCTGGACCCTGGTCCACAGGCCAATACTCTACCCACTGAGCCAAACCGGCTAAGGCTGAGAGCTTTTTATTGTGACTGGCACTGGGGGTTCGGACTTTATTGGCTGCAAAAGCTAAAGGGGCCCCCCAAACTCACTGATCAAGATGAATAGTATGTAGTGCAATATTTTTTTAAACTCAAAATTAACGTCCAAAAGTCCACAATGAACAAAACATCAAAACTTTAAAGGCAGGATTGCATCTTGTACTTGTAACACCTCACCTGCTGCCCCAGAATCCCAGTCCTGTCTTCATTTTAACATTTTCATAAGTTATTCATCCTTTTTGGGGGCGTTACTTTTTAGTTCTTAGAAATGTTGTATTAAACTTTTATTTCTCCTGATTACGGGTATTTTTGGCTCGTCCTTAAGTTCTGTGCCCTGGCAACTGCCTCACTGGGCTCCTATCATCCTTCCAACAGTCCTAGGAGGCAAGCCTGATCGCAGGCCCCGCTGCAGACACAGCAGATCAGAGAGGTCAAGAGCTTTCTTTAAAGTCACACAGCGGAGGGGCGGGAACCCAGCCAAGCTTCCCAGAGGGAGGGAGGAAGGAAGCTCCTTGCAGGGAACAGCACAGCTCTGATGATCCAGAAAATTCTGGAGCGTGGGAGGCGGGACGTGATGACCTCTTCCCAGCACCCCTTATTCCAGCTTTCCACCATCCCATTGTTTCTCAAGAAGCTGCTGGTGACTCTGCGGGGAAGCTGAGCCTGAGCCCCAGCCTGGGCCCTGACCTGGGCCCTGGGAAGCCGGGTGGGGCCCGCAAGGACCCTGCTGGTGTGGGGAAGGGTGTCCACAGGCCTCGCACGGAGCCCGCTCGTCACCGCGTCAGGGCGGCCTTGGGCCGGAGAGTCCTCCTGTGGCAAGGAAGCTGTTGGTAATAAGCAGAATTGAGTTTTAATGGGGTTCACACCGACAGAACAGAAATCAAATTAGGGCCTAATTGGCATGCACTAGGCAGGGGGGTGGGCCCACGGGGGTCCAGAGCAGAGCAGCTGCCCTCAGCACACGGATCTGGCCTGCAGGGGACCAGACACGAAGGGATCCTCTCCGTAGGTGACGCCTTCTGCCCCCCCTCCACCCCGCACCTTTTCCCTCCCCCGCCCTCCTCGCCAGCCCCGCCCCCCAGAACCCAGCACGGCCTGGGAGCAGCATCCCACAGCGCACTCTGCACCAGCCCTGACCTCCCCCCCGCGCCTTGGGAACACTTGAGTCGCCTGCACCGCTTTGGTTTTGCACTGATGGAAAAGAAAACAGGTGCCGGGAGGTGCCCAGGGGAAGGGACAGGAGAGGGAAACCAGCAGCTGTAATATCGGGCGCTGACCTGAGCCAGGTCTGCTGACCACGTGCACCGATGGACATCGTGACTCCTAAGAGGGAGTCACACCCTCTCCTGTCACACGCGCGGAGTCAGCACAGAGAGGCGGAGTTGCTTACCCAGAGCTGCCCAGCGGGGACACCTAACCCAGGGCTAGGCGGCTCCAGCGGTTACCCTTGTATCTGTTTCTGCCACAAACCGTGCACGCACTGACATTGTTTTCCTCACCTGGTTTTAAAGCATGAGGCTCTCCTCGGAGACCGATGGTGTTGCGTTGCGTTAGTGTAACAGTGAGAGAGCAGTAAGATGATATTTCTTTCAAGGTTTTCCAATTCTGATTTTCTCTGTATCCGATGTGTCTTGCATCTGCCATATTTCCCGGTCTGTCCTTGGAAGTCCTATCCGTCTGCAGGCCGCGAGGATCCTGCGCCAGAGAGCACTCCCAGGGCTGGCAGAATGCAAACCCGGAGAAGTGAGGGGATGCCCTGGGCAGTGTCTCCTCTTCATAGTTCTTCCAAGGAGGCATTCTTATCCCCATTAAAAAATTTTTTTATTAATATTTAAAAACAATTTTTTTTATTGAATTCAGAGAGGAAGGGAGAGGCAAAGAGAGAAACATCAGTGATGAGAGAGAATCATTGATCAGCAGCCTCTGCACGCCCCACACTGGGGATTGAGCCTGTAACCTGGGCATGTGCCCTGACTGGGAATCGAACGGTGACCTCTGGGTCCATAGGTCGGATGCTGAACCACTGAGCTGCACTGGCTGGGGTTATTTTTGGGTTTTTTTGTTAATCCTCATCCCAGGATATTTTTACATTGATTTTTAGAGAGAGGAGAAGGGAGAGGGAAAGACACACACAGAGAAACATCAATGTGAGACAGACCAAGGCCGGGGATGGAGCTTGCAACCAAGGTCCATGCCCTGGACCAGAATTGAAATCTGGACCCTCCAGTCTGTGGGCCGACACTCTTTCCACTGAGCCAAAGCAGCTAGGGCAGGAGAGACAGTTTAAAGTCCCGCTCACATGGAAAAGTGTTTGCATTTGAACAAGGGAACTTCAATTGTATATTTCCCCAAAACATTGCCAACCACATTCTGCAATCAAATGTATTTACTGAGCCCTTGTGCCTGTTCAGGGCATTATGGGGGATCTGAGGACTTAGGAGTGAACGAGGTGAACTAGACAATGTACGCAGCACGTGTGGCGCTCAGCAAACGGTGGAGTTAGTGTTGGGGTTTCTGTTACCAGCACGGTTATTAGGCCCAGGCCTGTCCACCCGGAGCCCGCAGTCTGGTTGCAGAAATAAAAGACACTCCCCCAACCTGAGAACTGACAGCCTGGTACATCTGTGACAAAGGCCACTTGCAACTGTGTGGGAAGCATAGCTATTCTATTCCCCAAGCACATTTTAAAATTGTTATTAGATTTTTAATTATAAAATTAATACAGTGCCCACTGGAAAAAAAAGAAAGATAAACACATTAGAAAGTAGAAAATAACAAGCAAAAAGTTCCTGTTCGTACCCTCCACTCTGCCACCCCGAACCCTAGAAGTAATCACCGTTAATGAGCTATGTTCTCTCCCAGGCTTTTCTGCGCAGAAACAAACATGTAAATATAGACTTTTCTTTTTACAAAAAACTGGGTCATAAGACACACTGCTTGTAACCTACTTAGTTTCACTTAACTATTCACGGTAGACCCCTTCTTTCTAATATACAAAGTTCAACTGCCCCCACAGACCCACCCCTGGGGCCCGGGGTAACTGGCTCGCTTTGTGAACCCTGAGGAGGGAAAGGCCGTCAGAGCCAGCTCATCTGTTGGACATGTACAAGAATCCCTAATCCATGTGTGCTGGAGGACTGGGAAAGATGGAAAAGCATGTGGATGCAGGGAACAGCATAGGCCAAGGTGTGCAGGTGGGGAAGTCAGGTGAGCGGTGCCAGGTGTGGAAGATGTGCCTCTCATTTCAAGGCCATCCCACTTCACACACGGGCCAGGATTTAGTTGCCCGGCCCCGTTCATTTTGAAATGCTTTCTACGTAAGAGACGGGAACGTTGCTGGTCTGGTGTGACCAGAGCTTAAGCACTAGGAGGCCTCCCTAGGGTCAGGTCTCTAGGCAAGCATGTCAAACTCGCAGCCGGTGGGACCCGTGCCTCGGCCCACCGGCCGTGAGTTTGACATGCTTGCAGGGTGGTATCCAGCCTCCTCTTCCCGTGCATTCCGTGGTTATTAAATCCATCAGCCAATTCCGTGATTGTTTCCAAAGGCATGTTGAATCGCCTCGTGTGAGATTCTTTTACTTAGAAGCGCCCAAATGGTCAACTTGGGGACACAAGTGAGTGACGTGAGCATGTCACCAGCCACTGGTCCTGTTCATTCTCACCCTCGAGGGGTCCATTAGCTGCAGTTAGCTGGTTCCCTAGCATCCGCGGGGCTCTCGGAAGTTGCTAAAATATAGCAGTGGTGGCAGTAGGAGGGGTTCCAATGGCTAGGGAAAAAAAACTGGGACCAGGGAAGAAGGGGTCCCTTTAAGGATTCCCCGGGGAGGCAGTGAGGAACGAGGACGCAATCCTAATGGGTCATCAGAATGAAACGGGATGGACCAAGTGTCAGGCAGTCATCCTGCCTCGATGGTGGGGGCTCCCCCAGACAGGTCCTGCTCGCATTCTGGCACCAGGGCTCCCTGCAAGGAGGCCGGAGCCTCGATGAAAAAGCCCCAACAGCTGAGATTCGCCAGGATCAGCAAATCCACACAGAAGACCTGAAATCAGCAGAATCGCGGGCTTTCGGGGCCGAGGCGTCGGGTGTGCAGCGCTTTTCAATTGTCTGCGTTCAGCTCCTCAAGTGGATCTCACAGGCTGAATGAGATCTTCATCATTTGCCACAGGGATGACGCACGCTGGGCCTGCCACAGCCGAGTCAATCCCACCACATAAAGACATCAGCTGCGCGACAGGGCCCGGCCCTGCCCTGTCACCGCATACGGGATGCGTTGTCTCAGCGAAGGATGCCGGGCACGCCTGGCCTCACTGACCCGCCCCGGAATGGTGTCACCTCTTTTCCCATTCAGCCACAGCCCTCCCAGGGCCACAGTCAGAACCTTAGAGAGGCAATGCGATTGGCTCATTAGGTGGGGTCATCATAGCCCGGCAGGCAGCTGAGGGTGGTATTGGGGAGGCACCTGGGTCTGGGCGTTGCTGTCCCAGCCGTGCCCTCGGGCCTGTCACTAGCTCGGAGCCTCTAGTATAAACGGCACGATACACCTCCCAGCAGGTGTGAGATGGTGGAATGGTATAAAGCAGAGTCTTAGACTGAACCGTGGCTGGTTCAGAATAGCATGTCCTGTCTCTAGGAAATTCACACCATTCAGACTTCTGACATGATCGTAACAGCAGTTGTAGAGCTACAGGGAGAAGGTCCCACTTCACCGTTTGGGGGTGGGGGTGTCATGGTAGAAACAATATAAGGGAAACAACTCAAATCAGTCTATCAACTGATGAATAAACTGTCCATGGGTAGAGGGTCTCTTTGGGGGATGACAAAAATGGTATGGCATTAGCCCTAGGAGAGAACATAACTTTGAGAATATACTGAAGAACCACTGAATCGTCGTATGCTTTAAGATGGTGAACTTCATGGTGTAGAAATGACATCTTCCTAAGGCTGTTAAGAAGAAACGATATAATGGCAGTAAATAAACATTTTAGAAACGGAGATCACTATAGTCCCAGAACCCGCCGTAGAGAGCTGGTTTCTATTTGTGCGTCGCCTTCTTTGTCCCTGCACTTCCGTGATTCCTATGACCCACATCAGAGACTATCGCTTTCCCTTCCTCCTTGAGCTGAGCATTCCTTCACAAACATTTGTCCACATTCCTGTGAGGTCACCGGAATTGTTTTCAGATCTGAGGTCAGGAAGATGAATGAATTCATTCAGCTGCTGCTTTTCGAGCACCTATCATGTGCCAGGAACTGTTCTAGGCCATCGTAGATATTGTTTTCATGGAGCTTATTTCCTGGGTGGGGAGACAGACAACAAAAAGAATCAGTGAGCAAGATTGTTTCTGAGAGTGAGGAGCATGATCTGAACAGAAATGCTGCCGCGAAATGCGACAGGGCGTGACCGTCCAGAGGCAGAGCGTGGAGGAAACTTTAGAAAGATCGTCAGGGACAGGGGTGACCTTTGAGCTGAGACGTAAAGGAGAGAAGACGCCAGCCCTGAGAAGAGGGGACAGCCAGTGCAAAGGCCCCGAGGCCGCAGTGTGCGTGGCATGTTTTCAGAACAGTGAGAATTTGGGTGACGATGCAAAGGGCAGATCTGGGGGAGGAAAGATGTGGCAAGGGGGCCAGGTAGGTGGCAATGGAATTTGAATCAATCGAAACATCCGTGAACCGCACATTGGCCCGGAGCGGGGACCAGAGAGTCCTGGTGTCGTTGTCAGAGTTACCTTCAGGCCTATGCTATGGAAGGAGCTCAGGGCAGGCCCTGGGTCAGAGCCGGGGCCAGCCCCCTGCTCGGGGCTCTGCCTTCCCCAGGAGCCCCGGTACTTTCCGGCACAGCTCTGTGGGGCCACACCCAGAGAGCCCCGCAGGCCTGCAGCGCCCGGCCAGTGTGTGGGCAGAGCCAGCAAGAGCCAGCCTGACAGCTGATGGCAGCCCTGCCCCTCCCTGCTGCCTCACCACCTGCACATCAAAGTGGCAATGCTCCTGGCACATCCGCTTCCTCTGGCCCTAAACCGGAGGAGCTGGCACTGCGCCCCGAACACAGCCTCTCCTCCACCTCCCACGTGCCGCTCCCAGCGTGGGCTTCCCGACTCTCCTTCCCTCTCGGCCACGGGCTCGCGCTGGACAGGCCCATGGGGCAGGTCCCCTGGGACACTTACACAGCTCTCCGGTGTCTGCCCTGGAACGCTTATTGTTCTCTGGATTGATTACTTAATACCTGTCTTTCTCTGCGTGTTTTTTGTTTTGTTTTACATTAAAATATATATATATATATATATATATATATATATATATATATATATATATATATTTATATGGATTTCAGCGAGGAAGGAAGAGGGAGAGAAAGATAGAAACATCAATGATGAGAGAGAATCATGGATCGGCTGCCTCCTGCACACCCCACACTGGGGATCGAGCCCACAACCTGGGCATGTACCCTGACCCAGAACTGAACCATGATCTTCTGATTCATAGGTCGATGCTCAACCTCTGAGGCATGCCGGCCCGGCTGTCTTTTCACGTTGACTGTGAGCTCCAGGAGGGTAGCCCCCACAGCTTCTAGAAAGTCCCATAGCGCTGTCAGTAGAAATGCGGCATGAGCACGTTTATAATTTACCATTTCCTAACAGCCACATTCAAAAAGCAGAAGGAAACAGGGACAATGAATTTCATTAATGGATTTTATTTAGCCCAACATATCCCAAATATTGTCCTTCTAAAATATGAGCGATACAAGAAATGTCCATTAGGATGTTTTACATTTTTCCCCCCTCATATAAAGTCTTCAAAATCGAGTGTGTATTTCAATTTTCATTGGGAATACTTTGTCTTATTTAGATTTCATAAAATTTACGGGGAGAGTAGATTCATTTGCCCAAGTTGTTTCAAACATGCGTAAAAGCTTTCCAGTAGTTGAATGAGTAGTTTTTAACTTTGAATATAAATTAAATAAGGTTAAACTACAGTTCCTCGGGCACATTAGCCCCATCTCAAGTGCTCAGTAGCCTATGTGGCTAGTGGCTACCGTATCGGAAAGCAAAGCAGGAAAGGTGCTCGTATTTGCAGAATGAACGGGTCGATAAATCCCAGTTTCACCATTGACCGGAAACATGCTGTGGGCCTTGGGTGGCTTTTAAACACTTACAGATTCTGTGATACTCCTCCTCTGAAAGGTGGAACCTGATTTTGCTCCCCTTGAGTGTGGATCAGGCGTAATGACTCACTTCTAAGGAATGGAACGTGGCTCAGTGACAATGAGTGGCTTCCAAGAGTAGGCCATGCAGTGCATTGTGGGTCTGTCCCCGTCTGCCCAAGCGGCCACCTGTTCAGTTTTACCCTTAGCGCCCCCAGAGGGAAGGTCTCACAGCTCACCAGTCACTGTGTAGGGCGTGGACGGCATCTCTTTAGGGCTGCGCTCTCACACAAGGTCACCTCTGAATCTTGGTCTTTGGGTCAAGCCCATCCCTGGTCCAGTCGGCTGTGGTCAGGGTGGTGGGGTCATGAGGTCACGAGGTCAACTTTCCTCAGATGATGGCTGAGGCAACAAGGACATTATAGTGACCTGCGGGCTGACACTCTAACCACTGAGCAACCGGCTAGGGCTAATCTTCATACTCTTAATCAGGACTGTCCTATTCCAAGAAATCACAAATACTTAGGGCACTGGACCCATTTTAAATACCAGTGAGATGAAGGAGATGTAGTCAAGTTTAAAAAAAAAGAAGCAGCTATTTCTTGCCTGTGGCATTTTTAGCCCGTGCATAGAGTCGCTGTAATATTTCTTCTTCCTTTTTGGTTAATGGCTTGGGGGTTTGAACACTGTTTTGTTCGGCCTCACGGGGAAACATTTAATGAATCCTTGTGAATATTCATTAAATGCTGTTAATATTTTCTGGTGGCAGGGAGGCCCCACTGCCCATCCGGGTCTCGGAACGGTGGCAGGGGAAGCAGCCCACCGCTGGATTCGTGCTATTTGTTTTCCGTTTCCATTGCCCTAATTTCCGAGACCTCGGGTGGTTTGCAGGGGCCAGGGATGGAGGCAGAGATGGCTCCCCTCCTCTCCCCAGACTCCCACAGGCGTGTGAAAGAGCGGTGCATTGAAATGCGCGTACCCTCCACCCAGCGACCGCACACTCCTCAGTCTGTACCTCCAAGGAACCCTCACACGTGCACAAAGAGATGTGCCGGGAGTGCTGGCGGCAGCCCTGCGTGGAAACCACGCCGGCAGAGAAGGGGGAGACGTGGAATATTCATGCTAACGGATTACTATGCAGTAGTGAAAACGATGACTGTGGCGAAGCTTTCTTTAAGACATAATTCGCGCATATAGAATTCATTCTTTGAAGTATACAGGGGGATGGGTTTCACTGTATGGGGTGGGCACAGGTAGGTTGACAGTTGGACAATAAATAATATAATAGTCTCTATATATAAAAGCCTAAGCGACCATTATGGCAGAACGACCTGAATGACCCGAACGACTGGTTGCTATGATACAGACTAAGCAGGCAGGCAGGTGAGCAGTTAGGAGCGAGCAGGCAGGCAGGCGAGCAGTTAGGGATGAGCAGGCAGGTAGGAAGGCAAGCGGTTATGGGGGAGTAGGCAGGCAGGCAGGCGAGTGGTTAGGGGTGAGCCAGCAGGCAGGCAGACGAGCGGTTATGGGGGAGTAGGCAGGCAGGCAGGCGAGCAGTTAGGGGTGAGCCAGCAGGCAGGCAGACGAGCGGTTAGGGGTGAGCAGGCAGGTGAGTGGTTAGGGGTGAGTGGTCCCGGATTGTGAGAGGAATGTCAGACTGCTGGATGTCTGACTGTAGGGATCAGGCCTAAACTAGCAGTTGGATATCCCTCGAGGGATCCCAGATTGAGAGAGGGTACAGGCTAGGCTGAGGGACCCCCCATGCATGAATTTTGTGCACCAGTCCTCTAGTTAATAAATAATAATATAGGAATAAACTGTTTCATGTACTCACAGTTGTAAACCTACTTTTGCTCCCCCCTGTATTCACAACGTTGTGCAATCATCAGTGCTATCTAATTCCAGAATCTTTTTATCAACCCAGGAAGAAGCCCCACGCCCATTAGCAATAACTCCCATCCGCCCATCTCCAACCCTGGCAACCCCGAATCTCTATTCTGTCTGTATGGATTTGCCCATTCTGGACATTTCATGTAACTGGGATCATACAATAAGTTCCTTTGGACCTGGATTCTTTCACTCAGCATGATGGTTTCAAGGTTCGTCAACGTTGTAGCATGGGTCAGTCCTTCATTCCTTTTTATGGCTGCATAATATGCTCTTGAATGGACAGACCACATTTGTTTATTCCTCAGTTGATGGACACTTGTATTGTTTCCACTTTTTTTTTTTTTAATCCTCACCCGAGGATATTTTTCCATTGATTTTTAGAGAGAGTGGAAGGGAGAGGGAACGACAGAGAGAAACATCGATGTGAGAGACACACATTGATTGGTTGCCTCCTGCACGAGCCCCGACCAGGGCCTGGGCCAGGGAGGAAACCTGCAACCAAGGCATGTGCCCTTGACCAGAATCAAACCCAGGACCCTTTGGTCCACAGATGAGGTTCTATCCACGGAGCCAAACCGGCGGGGGCTGTTTCCCCTTTTTTACTATTATGAGCACAACTGCTGTGAACATCCACGTACAAGTTTTTGTGTGGACACAGGTTTTAGTAATCCTGAGTATACACCTCGGGGTGGAACTGCCGCGTCATACGGGAATTCTATGGGCTTCAACTGTTTCAGAAACGGCCAGACTCTTCCCCACAGTGGCCGCACCATTTGACGTGCCCACCAGCAGTGTCCAAGGGTTTCCGTTCCTTCCCATCCTCACGAGGTTGAATCTTACAGACATAATGTAGAGAGAAGAGCAAGTTGCCGGGGAATCTATTCAGGATGACCCCATTTCTACAGAGTTTAGAAACATGCAAAACAATACCGTGTATTATGTAGGTCTACACCACGTCCAGTTAAAGTACAAAGAAAGTCAAGGGGATGAAAAACACTGGAATATGGACATTGGTTCCCCCTGGGGGAGAACCATGAGCTCTGGTGGACATATGGGCCTTCCGTTACGTGGGTGTTTTCATTTCTGAAGCTGGGTGGTGGTTCATGGAAGGTGTCAAATCAGTCTTTTTCTCTTGATATATTTTTTTCATATTTCCTAATAAATATTTATGTTTAAATTTATTTTTATTGATCCTCACCCGAGGATATTTTTTCCATTAAATGTTAGAGAGAAAGGAAGGGAGGGGGAGAGGGGAAGAGAGAGAAACATTGATGTGAGAGAGACACATTGGTTGGTTGTTCCCCCAACACAAACCCCAACCAGGGCTGGGGATCAAACCTGCAACCCAGGTATGTGCCCTTGATGGGGAATCAAACCCACAACCCTTTGGTTCATGGGCCAGCACTATAACTACTGAGCCAAACCGGCCAGAGCTAATTTTTTTTTTAAGTAGGACAGGTTGTACCTCTCTTTAAGCAGGCCCACTCCGAGGATCTTACGGAACTGGAAAGCCTTCTGAGAATTTTGGGTCAGCCTTACCTACCCTGCACAGTTTCCCACGCTGGCAGTGTTGTGTGGTGTCAAGAATAACGGCTTGGGGATCTTTCTTATGCAAAAAGGACCCAACTCAAAGTAGCTGTAGTGGTTTTAAATCCAAAGGTTCTTTGAGATCTTCAAGGGATGGAGCTTAGTTTCTCTCCACTGGAGTGTGGGCCGGCCTGTGGGAATGGCTGCGAATGGACAGATAAGGCAGACATGACAGCGTGTGATTTGAGAGACCTCTTCCTCGCCCTCTTGGCTCACCATCCTGGGAAGGCTGGCCGCCATGCTGTAAGGATGCTCAAGCTGCTCCACAGGGAGGCCACGTGAGGAATGGAGGCCCCCTGCCCATCACCATGAGCGTACCCCCTCCGGAAAGCATCCTTCAGCCCCAGCCGAGCCTGCAGCCCTGCTCAGCATCTTGCTGCAACCCCGTGAAAGACTCTGAGCCAGAATCTCCCAGCAGAGCAGCTCTTAGGCTCCCGACCCTCCAAACGCTGTGAGATCATAACTATTTGTTGTTTCAAGTTGCTATGTTTTAGGGTAATGCGTGACATGGCAACAGATGAGTTAAATGATAAGGGATTTATTATCTCACAGAACAGGTTTCTTGAGGGAGAGTATTCCAGGGTGGTTCACGCAGTGACTCACCGATGTCATCCAGGACCAACATTCTTTCCATCCCCCTCCTTGGCCTTCTTGAGTGCCCTGGCTCGTCTTCATGTTTGTCCCTTCATGGTCTCAAGGTGGCTGCCACAGCTCCAGCCATCACATCCCTTTACAGCTGCCCTGAGTGGAAGAGGAAAAGACACCTCACCCCCAAGTGCCCCAGGAGCCTTCCTGGTATCTCTTGGTCCAGGCACATCACACACTCCTGCCCACTGCCAAGGGCATGGAATCACTGTCACCAGCTCAGACTAACACCATGCCTCTATGGTGGCCTGGAGGTGGGCCACTGGGATCTCCGTCCAGAGAACCTGCTGCCATGAGGGTAGTTCTCTGACTGCCTCCAGGTGCTACAACTTCGGCTCCACGGCCGTTTTCTCCCAGGGCTGCTCCCAGATAGTAGCTGCATGTGGTGGGGGTCCTAGAGCCGGGCAGTTTTTGCTGAGGCTTTCACAGAGGGGCACCGCCGTCCGAGGCTCCTCATCCGACCCTCCTTCCTTCCCTCTCTCCCTGCCCGGTGTCAGGCCAGCACTGTGGCCTGGAGGCTCTCCCTGCCTCCGGCTCCCCCTCCATCCTTCACAAGCGGCTCCCTCATAACCCGTGCACACAGCTAGCATTGGTTCGGCATGTGCTTTCCAGCGGACCCACATTGCCGTATATCCCCGTGGGTCCAGGAGTGGACTTCAACCCCCACACATGGAGTGGTGTACCCCCAAACAAAACCGGGAGAGAGGGGCCTGGAGGAAGGGCTGTTGGATAGATAGCCTGCAGGGTGTGTGCAGTGTCAGAGGGGCCTGAGTGCCCCTCCCACTCCCCCTGGACTGCTCTTGGGACCCGGAGAGCCGTTAACCCACGTGGCCTCCACCTCTGTAATACCATGTGCTAGGAGCATGCACCGTGTGAAAGAATGTGTGCGAAGCTCCCAGCATAGAATAATGGCAAGAACGACCCCTTGACTGATTCCTGGTTTAAGGCACTTCACGTTACGTAGTTCTATTGTTTTGGTTTTGTTTTTATTTCAGAGAGGAAGGGAGAGGGAGAGAGGGAGAGAAACATCAGTGATGAGAGAGTATCCTTGATCGGCTGCCTCCTGCATGCCCCCTACTGGGGATGGAGCCTGCAACCCAGCATGTGCCTTGACCGGGAAACAAACAATGAGCTCCTGGTCATAGGTCGACACTCAACCACTGCGCACTGGCAGCTCGGTGGCCGGGCAGCTCTGTCATTTTGTTCCAGCACAGGGCGGCGCAGCATGGTGAGTGCGAACAGTTACTGAGCACTAGCTGTGTGCCAGGTGCTTTAAATAAACCATCTCATTGAGACTTCACCACAATCTGTCGAGGGCGTGGTTTTGTAGCCCATTTTACAGCCCAGGAAACATGCACAGTGAGGAAGGGGTGCAGCTGGGAACCCCACCAGGCAGTCTGGCCTCAGCGCTGTCCTATAAAACGGGCGGGTGTGCATGGCATCCCCACTCTACCCTGAGCTCCGCGACACTGGGCAGGTTACTGAACATCCAAGCCCCAGTCCCCCCACGCTTAAATGGGAGGTAAATAACACCTAACTCAAAAGGGGTAGGAGTGTGTGTGTGTGTGTGTGTGTGTGTGACTTAGATGAGCATGCGTCTGTAAGGCCAGGACAGTGCCTATTATGCTGGGAGACACCTAATTAATCATCACAGGATTCCAGGCGTTGTTGACGTTTATCTCTGATTTTGATCTTTACAGAAATCATAAATCTGGTTCTGATTATCACCTCGTGCACTGATTCCTCCCCAGGATTCAGAGTCTGAGTCTCTTTATCTGGTCTCTAAAATATGATCCAATTTACCAAACGTTGACTTACAACTTCTTTAGAAGCCCAGCTGGTGTGTAAAACGATGCTCCCTGCAGCCCCAGGCACCACAAAGCCCAGGCCCCAGGGACCTCTCGAGGAATGGGATCCCTCAGTTCTTTTGTACAAGAAAGGAGCCTTTTGTAAATGAGTAACACCAGATCCCATATCTGTTGGGACAATCCAGATTTTCCTGTTTCGAGCAGAGCCCCCAGGGGAGGCCAGGAGAGTAAAAAGGCAATGACCACAGCTCCAGCCGTCTGGCAGACTCCTCAAAGACACAGGGAGCTCACTCGGTCCCCCCATGGACTTGGAGCAGTCCACATGTGTACAGTCTGAATTGATTTAGTCATTCACATGGCTCAACAAGAGCTCGATGTGCAATTCCTTGGATGCAAAAGAAATCCAAGATGTGATTGCTACCCTTCCAGAGGGTTCTGTCCAGTTGAGAAGACACTTGGTTACATAGAGCATCTTTCTTTCTTTTTTTATATATATTTTTACTGAATTCAGAGAGGAAGGGAGAGGGAGAGATAGAAACATCAATGACGAGAAAGAATCATTCATGGCTGCTTCCTGCATGCCTCCTACTGGAGATCGAGTCCACAACCCGGGCATGTGCCCTAACGGGGAACCGAACCGTGATCTCCTGATTCATAGGTCGATGCTCAACCACTGAGCCACACCAGCCAAGCTACAGCATTTTTCGTAAGGCTTCATTAAACCTGGGCCTTCTCTGCATTTACTCAACTATTTCATGTTCTTACGTTATTTGAAATTTCAAAATAAAATGAAACATGGCCAGGAAAAATAAAAAAGAAATTTGTTAAAACAGTGACTACTCTGAGAGAAATGAAAATATATGTCCACATCAAAATTTGCACCCAGATGTTTTTTTCTTTTTTTTTTTTTTTAAGGTAATTTCTACCAAGGGTCATAGATTCTTTTCTTTTTTTAAAATATATTTTATTGATTTTTTACAGAGAGGAAGGGAGAGGGATAGAGAGTTAGAAACATCGATGAGAGCGAAACACCGATCAGCTGCCACCTGCACACCCCCTACTAGGGATGTGCCCGCAACCAAGATACATGCCCTCGACCAGAATCGAACCTGGGACCCTTCAGTCCACAGGCTGACGCTCTATCCACTGAGCCAAACCGGTTAGGGCCCCAGATGTTCTTTATAGCTGCATTATTTGTGGTAGCCAAAAGGTGGAAACAATCCAGATGTGCATCAATGGACGAACAGATAAACAACACCTGGTCTATCCAGACAATGGCATATTACTCAGCCATGAAAAGGAGTGAAGTACTGATACCTCCACCACACGGAGGAACCTGGAAAACATTATGCTGAATGAAGAAAGCCAGTCCCCAAAGATCATGGATTGTATGATTCTATTCACACAGAAGTCCAGATTAGGCAAATCTATAGAGATGGAAAGTACATCAGTGATTTTTTAGGGATGGGGAGCAGGGAATGTTGGAGATTGGAGAATTATAAAAAAATAAAAATTCATAGGCTATGCATGTGCACCACCCCTATTACCCCCTGAGACAGTGTCCAGGGCCAACCATGGAGTTCAAATGCACTTCCCCAAACTTGTAAGCGTCGTAGGAGGTCCTGGAGAAGAGTGTAGGCCAAGGGAAAGCCTTAGAGCGGAGGGGGTGGAAGAAAAAGTAGAATATTCACCTATGAGGGGGGAGGCAGCAGGGGGAGCTTTGGGGAGGGCCCAGGGGGCTCACCCTAGGAAAGGTTTGGGGCTGAGAATCAACAGGAAGGGTTAGGGGGTGTTGAAGAGGCTGGTCTGTGGAGCAGCAGGTTCATCGTAGGAGGAAACTAGAAGATGAGGTCAGAGTGCTGAATGGGGCGGGGTGGTGGGGTCCACAGGTGCAAAGATTTCAACCCCTAGTTCTCTCAGAGGCTTTTGAGCAGGGGGCTGACAGGGCTTCAGGATTTAAGATGCAATGAGGTCCGGCCAGCGTGGCTAAGTGGTTGAGTATCCACCTGTGAACCAGGTCACAGATAGATTGCCTTGGGTTGTAGGCTCAATCCCAGGTGTGGGGCGTGCAGGAGGCAGCCAATCAATGATTCTCTCTCATCATTGATGTTTCTATCTCTCTCTCCCTCTCCCTTCCTCTCTGAAATCAATAATATCCTCCTATATAATAAGAGATGAATATGCTAATTACCCATTATGCCCTGAGCATAACAACCAACTGCGCAAGGATGGGATCACAGATCTGTGGGAGGGTGGGGCAGCCAACTACAAGCAGGTGGCGGAGAGCTACAGGAGCGGGCAGGGCAGCAAGCTATGAGCGGAGGGCGAGGAAGGGAGAATGGTGGGGGGAGCTATAAGAGGGCCGCAGCGACCTACTGGCGCACGCGTTTGTGCACAGGGCTACTAGTATATATATAAAAGATTGCAATGAGGCTGTCCTTACACCAGGAAGGTTACACACACACACACACACACACACACACACACACACACGCAGCACCGTGAGTCTCTGGGCTCAAAGACTCACGCCAAGGAAGCAACCAGTGGCCTCACTCAGGAGGGGCGGTGCTTGGAGATCCATGTCCAAGACCTCCTGTCTTCAGGACTAGGCAACAAGATTAAGCTCAGCCCAAAGGACTCCATCCGGACCCCTGCGGACATAAACTCCACCCCTCCCCCCAAAGCTGCCCTGCCCCAGAGAGCACTGCGCAGGGACAGGACCCGCGACCAGAAGGGGATCCTCACGTGGAGGAGGCCTGAGTTCACGCGCCTCCGCCAGCTCAGGCCTCAGCCCTCAGAGGAGGTTGGCCAGAGGAAAGGGTGGGGAGGGGAAGTGACGGGCGTGGCGGTGGGGGCCATGCGCAGGGCTTGCCCAGGAGACTGAGCGCAGGGGCGGAGCGCAGCCCTGCAGGCCGCGTGGGAACGCAGAGGAGCATGGCGCTGGCGCAGCTCCGGCTGCTCGGTAACCGTGCTAATCTGTGCACATCCCGCGGGGCACCCCTCGGCTCCATCTCTAATCAGGTCGCTACTCCCATTTACAGGGTTTAATGTACCGTCCATGGTGGGGCCCACCCCGTCCACCCATCAGCTGCTCCGAGGAGCTGCTGTTCTGTCTCCTGCGTTCCTCTGCCTCTGCCTCTGCACACGGGTCTCACCTCGGCCCGGGGCCCTGCCCCACGCGGCCACAGGGCTCTCCCTTTGTCCTCCTTTGCCCTTCTGGGGTGACCATCCTAAAGCACAAATCTGCCCCTACTTCAAGCTCCGAGCCAAGGCCCACTGGGACCGTGGCCAGCCCGCCCGCATGGCTTCACCTCCGGCGTCCTCTCCAGGCGTCTGCTAGGTGCCCCGCAGAGGCAGGCAGCCCGCGTTCTGCGCAGTTCCTCAGCCTCGCGCTGTTGACGTCGGGGCTGCGTGATCTGTGATGGGGCGTCCTGTGCCTTGTAGGATGTCAAGCAGCAGCCGTAGGCTCTACCCGCTAGTTGCCAGGAGCATCCCTCTCCCCCGGTGGTGACAACCAAAGCTGTCTCCAGATATTGCCACCGAGTCACCCCCACCCCCTGTTGAGAGCCACTGCTCCGTGGGAGTGGAGGGAAGGGCCGGGACCACCTGCTCACAAGCTAGGCAGACCTGAGAGCTACACAGCACTGGCAAGTCACTTTGTTTTATTTTATTTTTGATTTATTGATTTCAGAGGGGGTGGGGGAAGGGAGGGAGAGAGAGAGAGACATGGATTTGTTGTTCCACTCACTGATGCGTTCATTGGTTGATTCTGGTATGTGCCCTGACCAGGGATCTAACCTGCAACCTTGTCGTATTGGGATGACGCTCTAACCCAATGGGCTACCCCGCCCGGGCCTGGCCAGTCACTTGAAATGAAGACGGAGCGGTGCCTGTCTTATAGAACGGGCGGTTGTCAAACGAGGCGATCCATGAAAACTAGCTGCCTGGGCGGCACGTAAGAGACGCCGCCTGGGCGGGTTATGCCCTGTTTTGTTCCATCTTTTGGCATCACCCCTTCCTCTCTTCTTCACCAGCAAACTCCAGTCTGTTCTTCAAGATTCAGCTCCCACATCCGTTCCTCCAGGAAGCCTCCCTGAACCTCCCCCCAACCCTGGCCGCGTCTCCTCCCCGACAGCGCGTCGCTCATTGCACTGGAGTTGTGTGTCGAAGAGCCGTCTCCTGCTTCTACCTGTGAACCCTTGGGGGCAGAGGTCTTTACCCCGGCCCTGCACTCACGCCCAGCTTCTGTGTTGGATAGAAAAGCGTGTGCCGGCGTGGACACAGGCTGTTGTGATTTGATCTGACCTGCAGAGATTGAGCGCCTGTGTGTCTGTCCCCGGTTAGGTGCAATGAGCTGTTGTCATCACACAGAATGTCACCAAATGCTTGACCTCATCAGTTCAAGGCAGTGACACTGAGACAAAGTGCCCCACCGCAGGCCTCCAACGTGATCTCTGCAGCAGACAGAGTTAGCTGACTGTGAGAGTCTCGGTTTGTCCATCCATACAATGGGGATGGCCTCAGCTACCTCCCGGGGTCACTTTCAGGATGGAGGTGATGCAGTGACAACGGCTTGCCCGTGCGTGACAAAGGCACGCATCAGACAGGAGGTGTGCAGACCTGGCCGAGGAAAAGGATTCAGGGAGCTTCTATATATATATATATATATATATATATATATATATATATATATATATAATTTGTTTATTTTTAATATATTTGTATTGATTTCAGAGAGGAAGGGAGAGGGAGAGAGATAGAAACATCAATGAAGGGAGAGACTCATTGTTTGGCTGCCTCCTGCCCGCCCCACACTGGGGATTGAGCCTGCAATTCGGGCATGCGCCCTGACCAAGAATCGAACCGCGACCTCCTAGTTCCTAGGTCTCCACTCAACCACTGAGCCACTCTGGCTGGGCTTTTTTTTTTTTTTTTTTTTATTAGCTATTGAAGAGCAGCCAGTGGTGGCGGCGGGCGGTTTGTGTTTTCACACCTGGTAGAGTTTCCTCTCCTTTGTTTGTGATCTTAATCTAGGAGATGGATGGGCCACACAGCTTATTTTTTCCTGTTGAGACGTACAGAGAGGTCTCCGTGTCCACGAAGACATGAGCAAAAGAAAGCCACTTAACGTCCTGGTAGCCGGTCTCGAGCTCAGGATCCAGGAAGAATTAATTGATAACAAGGGTCATTAATCCCCAGAGCAGGATGCCACCAGCACAGATAATAGAATTTCCATTACTGGAGGCTCCTTGTCTATTAAAGCCCTCCTGCTTCTACAAGGCAGTGTTTAACTGCATAGCCCCCAGTTCTCATCAGCTTTTGACCCCTAGAACTTACTGCCTGTGCCCATCTTGTTGTGTGTGTGTGTGTGTGTGTGTGTGTGAGAGAGAGAGAGAGAGAGAGAGAGAGAGAGAGAGAGAGAGAGAGAGACCGCTCAACGAGATCGCAGAGTCCGTGGGGCAGGAAGCCATACCCTGTACTTCGCTGTAGCTTCCTCAATTAAAACGCCTTTGTGAAGGGTTCCCTCAATACCATCCCTCTCGCAATAAAAAGAAGTTTTAAAATTGCACATGTTCATTGTAGAAAAATCCTGACAAGCCATGAGAAACTAAAACAATCTCCCATAGCCCCTCAGCCCAGAAAGACCCAGTGTTCACATCTTTCCAGGGTTCTTCTTTGTTTGTTTATTTATTATTATTATTATTATTATGATGATTATTTATAATCCTCACTTGAGGCTATGCTTTAAAAAATTTTGAAAGAGAGAGAGAAACATCCATCGGTTGCCTACTGTATGCACCCCAGGATCAAACAGGCCACCTGGGTGTGTGCCCTAACCCACCACATATTGGTGTACAGGACGACGCTCCAATCAGCTGAGCCACCCGGCCAGGGCTTCTTTGTTTATTTTTTAAATCCAGCCAAGGATTATGTGAATGCCTGCAAACTATTCAAAAAGAAGTGGACTATGAAAGCGAAAGTGTTCTTTTTCCTTCTCTCCTCACCTCTCTCCAGAGGGTAACTCCTGTTCATTGTTTCATCTGAACCTGTCCAGCATCTGCCCAGGCCTTTGTAGACATGCATGTATATAGAGAGATATATGTGTAGTATCTTTTTAAATATATTTTTATTGGTTTAGAGAGGAAGGGAGAGGGAAAGAGAAAGAAACATCAATGCTGAGAGAGAATCATTGATCAGCTGCCTCCTGCACACACCCCCACATGCAACCCAGGCATGTGCCCTTGACCGGAATCGAACCCAGGACCCTTCAGTCCACAGGCCGACGCTCTATCCACTGAGCCAAGCCAGCTAGGGCGATGTGTAGTATTTTTGTAAAAAAAAAAAAAAACAAACACAACACCATAGATAGGATCATGCAATGTATATGTTTCTTTGATTTGCCTTCCCCCCGCCCCCCCCATCTGACAATATGTCTTGCAGAACCTTTCTGTTCTGACCCATTTAGATCTTCCTTATTCTCGGTGACAACTGGCTAACATTCCGTTATATCAACGAGCCGCAACATGTAGACCCACCCCCCACTCCTGGGCACTCAGGTTGTTTCCAATTTATCAGGAATACAAAGTGGACATCTCCCTCCACATGTGCAAGTGTTTTTGTGGGAAAGAGTCAGAGAAGTGAAATTGTAGAGTTACGTGATTCAGAGTTGGATAGAGATGGTCAGACTTCTCTCCAAAAAGGCTGCAACAAATTATACTTCTCTTTATAGTGCATGAGAAAAATCTGATCCCCGGAGCCTTGCCAACACTGGAAATTATCAATCTTTAATATGTGGGGGTGGGGAGATGGGGAGGGGGCGGTCAGTTTCATGGGTGAACGTGACCGGTTATCGCCATCTGCATTTTCCCGAGGACTGTGGAGCCAGGCCTCTTCATGTGTTCACCGCCACCAGCCTTCTTCCTGCACGTGTTCGGACGCAGGCATTTTTTAAATGGATTGCGCCGCTTCGTGGTAATCTGCCTTTTTCCTCCACGGTCCGTCGAGAGCATCTCCCGAAGGCAGCACACACTTTTGCACCCTTCCTAATGTTTCCATCGTGTGTCCCCGCCACCCTCTTCAATCAGCTCCTGTTGTTGGGCGTTCGAGTCGGTCCCCATCCTCTTTCTGCTTTTGCCAAAACCGCCGTGAATGTAGTTATGGCTAAGTGGCATGTGGAACGCCTTTTTATTTCCTCGGGGTGAATGCCTGGGAGTGGAGCGGCTGGTCAAAGGACAGCATATGTTAAGGCCATTGCTACTTTTGCCAAAGTGCTCTCCGGGGCAGCTGGCTGGCAGCCTTACATTCCCACCGGCAGTTCACGGGAGTGTCCCCGACCAGACATTGCCAGATGTCCCCAGGAGGGCGCAATCACCCGTGTTGAGACCCTCTTCCTTCGAGACGGAATGGGTTGAATGCCCAGGCAGCCACAGGTAAACATGCCTTTTGTTCCCTCCTAGGGTCTGACTCAGTGGTGCTCAGACCTGAGTGGTCCATACACAATACCGTAAATACTGTACTCGACGGGCAGGAATTTTCAAGGGGAAGTTGATTCCATCCATGTTTGCCTTACGCGCTGGCATGAGAACCAGCCCCTCTCTTAAGTTTAACTGCACAGGCCCCTGGGCAGCCCTGCGGTGGTCACAAAGGCTTTCCCAGCACAGAATCTGTGTTGCCCAGACTTCCTCCGTGAAGCCGGTGATTCTGACCGCCAGTTCTGAACACAGGGCCCGGCGTCGGGCCCCCTGCATCCTCACGCCGACACTGGGAGGTAGGCGCTCTGACTGCCCCGTTTGGAGAGGAGACAGTGAGGATCCCAGGCTAAGTAACGTGCCCCACATAACACACCTAGCAAGTGGTGGGACCCATTTGACCCCACGGTATAGTGCTTCCCAATAGAAGGTGTGCCCTGGCCGGTGTGGTCCAGTTGGTTGGGCGTCATCTTGTGTACCGGAAGGTTGCTGGTTCGATTCCTGGTTGGGGCACATGCCCAGGTTGCAGGCTCGATCCCCTGTAAGGGGCGTGCAGGAGGCAGTCGGTCGATGTTTGTTCTCACATGGATGTTTCTCTCTCTCTCTCCCTCTCCCTTTCTCTAAAAATCAATAAAAATATTTTTAAAAAGAAAAAAAAATGTGCCCCAGCAGAGTAAGGAGATGTGTGGAACCAGCTCTTGTGATGGGCATTTCCGCCTTCCTGGTTCCAAGTCAAGTAGGTGAAAAGCCCAAGGTGCCGCCTCCGCGGCCCTTGCCCCGTGTCTGCAGGAGGCAGAGGTGGGCACAGCATGAGCTGTGGGCAGCGTGAGCGCTTCGGTCTTCGCTGGCGTGGAGGCAGCCATGCCTTGAGCAGGGCACTGAGCCCACGAACTCCACAAGTGCCATCCCCCGGGATCCGGGTGTCGTTGGAGGAGTTTCCCTTGTGACTTGAAAGAATGAATTACCTTTTGCGATGGAGGAAACCACCCCTTGCCCTCTTCCCTCCCCTCCAGGAAGACTCTTGACCCTGGTAAGTAAGGGTGAAGCCCTTTGAACTTCTTGAAGGCAGTGTGCCGACAAAGCCAAGGGCGTGATCAGGTTAGTCGGGACTTTCCTGTTCCGACCAAAGGGACCAATTAGATGATCTAAGGAGAACCTTTTTTGTCATGGGAAATGGTAGGATGCTGTGAAGCTGCCCACTGTTATGCCCCTTGATGATGATAACGTCTTCTTCCAAGGTCATATAACAAAGTGCAAGAAATTCCCTGGACAGCCTAGGTGTTAGTGGCCCTGCACCCATTTTGCTGTTGGGTAGACTGAGGCCAAGCACAACCAGGGGCCTGGCTTACCTTCCCTGATCAGGGAGCCAGCCCTGTCCGGGGGCCCATGGAAAGCAGGGGTCTTGTTTCCCATGCCGTCAGTCCAAAATTCCAGCTACAGCGGAACCCCCCCCCCACCCCCGCAGGTGTGTTTTGGGGAACACCAGTCTTACAGTAATTTGGCAGTCAATTTATTTATTTATTATGTTTCTTTGTTAATTGTCAACCAAGGATATTTTCCCACTGATTTTTAGAGAGAGTGGAAGGGAGAGGGAGAGACATTGAGAGAAACATCGATGGGAGAAAGACACATCCAGGGATCGAGCCTGCAACCCAGGTACATGCCCTTGACTGGAATTGAACCCGTGACCCTTCAGTCTGCAGGGCCACGTTCTATCCACTGAGCCAAACCAGCTAGGGCTCCAGAGGTCAATTTAGAAAAAATGCTTCATTGGTAGTTTTTCGTAGGATTTTTCAAAGGACATTAGCATAATCAAAGCCTCTGAGAAGTCCTGCTGCCCAGGCATCTTCTCACTGAGATTAAGCAGGTATTTCCAAAACATACTTGCCCCCGGACTCCTGCCTTCATGTCATCGCCGCCCCTCCCCGACGCCCCTCTGGGAAGCCTGTGTTTGAGGCGCGTGAGGGGCCTTGGCTGTCTCAGACCCTTGGCAGAAAGGCCCTGGAACCAGGTAGAAGGCAGCAGAGACCATCACAGGAGGTGGGCTTGGGGGACGGGATAACAGGACAGCTTCTGGGGAATCTTTTCCCCCTTTAACCAATGTCCTATGTCTGTGAATGTGAAGGCCCCCAGACCCTAAGGATGCCCTAGCCCACGTCGGGTCAGGCACAGTTTCAGCACTGGCATATGTCAGTATTTGCCAGCCGGGGCACAATTGTTGCCTGGCCTTCAAGTGATGGGCATGTGCCCTCGGGTTGAACTGAGAAGGGTGCTAAGGAGGGAATGAAGTTGGAGCCGGGAAAACAAGGAGGGGGGAGCAGAATAGGACTAAGGTTGTGGGGAGCCCGAGACACACCTTGAGATCACGCCAGACTGGTGTCGCTGGTGTGACAGGAGCCAGATGTCACCTACATCCAGGCAGTATGGCAGCATGGATGTCTGTGTCCGTGTGTCCACACGCCTCCTTCCGCAGTCCTCTCAGGCAGTTCACTGGGCCCTGAAAAATGCAGCCAGGTGACATGAACTGGAGGGAAGCGAATGGGGGAAGGCGGGACAGACAGAGAAAGACACAGACAATGGAGACAGGAACCAGGCTGGTGCAAGGACGATGATGAACATAGTGTCCTCGACATTTGCTGTCTGGGATCTAGCCACCTGCTGGTTCTCATATATTAGGTATCTGTTTGCCTGTGGCTGGCTACAATTTATTGAGTACCTACTGTGTGCTGCTTCCTGTGCTAAACACACTGTGTCCAAGAAGGAGACGAAGCACACTGTGTATTTTCTCCAGCGGAGGCTTTTCATTTTCGGACAGAGTTGAAGAACCGAGAAACCCAAAGGCTAAGCAGTTGGTCCAAATGGCACAGCAGGTAGGGACAGCTGGGGTTTGAACTGGGGACTTGGTGATACCAAAGGCTGCTCTCCTGATCCTGTGCTGTCCTGCCCGAGCCATATGCACAGACAGATGACCCCTCCGTCCTCTGTGTTACTTCACAGAGGTAGATGACCTCCACATAGAAAAGGGCATGGCCCTGGCTGGTGTTGCTCAGTAGTCAGAGCGTCGGCTCGCACACTGAAGGGTCTCAGGTTTGATTCCCGGTCAAGGGCATGTACCTGGGTTGTGGGTTTGCTCCCCAGCTCCAGTCGCAGTGTGTGTGGGAGGCAACCAATTGATGTGTCTCTCTTACCCCCCCCCCTTTCTTTTTCTCTCTTTCCTTCTCCCTCCCTCTCATTCTCTCTGAAAAAGCAATGGAAAAAAAAGGGAAAAGGGCTGTCTCTTGTCCGCGGCTGTCTGGAGTTTGTGTTCGTCGCTCTGTTGTATTCCATCGTAGGAGCTTGTGGCGCCCATCCTTTCTCCCAGTGATGGGCATGGAGGCACTTCCAGATGTTGGCGGCCATAGCCGTGATACATTGTTACATGTCTGTGAGTGCACATGGGTAAGGGTTTCTCTAGCCCAGCCAGCGTGGCTCAGTGATTGAGCGTCGACCTATGAACCAGGAGGTCACGGGTCAGAGCACATGCCCAGGCTTGGGCTCGAGCCCCAGTGGGAGGCATGCAGGAGGCAGCCGATCAATGATTCTCTCTCATCATTGAGGTTTCTCTCTCTCTCTCCTTCTCCTTCCCCTTTCCTCTCTGAATCAATATGTATATAAAGAGTTTCTCTAGGACGTAGCCTTGGAGTGGGGTTGCTGGACCACAGACTGTACGTACCTTCAACTTTCCTAGCTAAGTGGTAGTTCAGGGCTCCTGTTCCCCCACACCCTCACCCGCATTGTTTGCTGTCCCCTTTCTTTTACTCACCGTGATCGTCTGCCATCTCCATCCTTCACCCATCTGCCCCCAAATTTGCAAAGGCGAGCGAAAAAGGCTGATTGTGGACCATGGCTGTACATATGGTGGACCCCATATTTACTGAATCAGAACCACCAAGGCAGCAGCCCAGGAGTCTGTGTTTTTCACAATCCCCCCTTGTGGTCCAGATAATTGACCCTGCCTGGGGACCACTTGATCAAGAGCCTGGACACAATTGCTTAAGTGCCGGGGTTCTTCTCTCAAACTAAATCTTACGCAACAGGCACCATCCTATATAATAAAAGGCTAATATGCAAATCGACTGAATGGCCGAATGACCGGTCGCTATGACGTGCACTGACCACCAGGAGGTAGACGCTCAACGCAGGAGCTGCCCCTTGGTGGACAGTGCACTCCCACAGAGGGAGCGCCACTCAGCCGGAAGTCGGGCTCAGGGCTGGCGAGCTTAGCGGCGGTGGCGGGAGCCTCTCCGGCTTCTGCGGCAGTGCTAAGGATGTCCAACTGATCGGCAGCCTCCTGCATGTGGGGAGCAGGTCTAAGCTGTCAGTTGGACATCCCCCGAGGGCTCCCGGAATGCAAAAGGGCGCAGGGTGGGCTGAGGGACACCTCCCCCGCCAAGTGCACGAATTTTGTGCACTGGGCCTCTAGTATAAAAGATACAATTGGAGCAGGAAGTCAGAGTGGAGGGTCCCACAGAATGGGCTGGCTCTTCACCACACCCATTCTTCTTCCTCCTGCAACAGAACTAGACTACATTTCCCAGCCTCCTTTGCATGCAGGTGTAGCCATGTGACCAAGCTCTGGAAGTGATGATGGGCATTTCCAGACCTGGCCCATAAAACGCAACCCCATCTGTCAAAATAGACTCGCCCAGGCTGTGGTATTTTGTGGAAGAGCCACACTCAAGGGGCCAAAGAGCCGCATGTGGCTCGTGAGCCGCAGTTTGCCGACCACTGCCTTAGCGGATCCCTGCTGATTGCCCCCTGGGTACCTCCATGGAATCTTGGTCCTCTGGGAAGCCCACATGGAAGAACACAAGTGCAGATAAAAGGGTGTCCCACGTGCAGTCACAAGCCCTCGACTTCGAATCTCTGTTCCCTCACAGCAGGAGGGAGAGAGGACCTACCTTCCTCGGCGTTTGTGTGGATTTAATGAGATAATATATTTGGAAAGCACTCCGCTGCCGTGAAAGGCATTTCAGATGTGAGTTATGTTTAGTTATTGATACTGCGTTTCTGCGTGTGTTACTTTCACTACATCTGCAGCCAAGCTTCTCTCCAGTGGCTACTCCGCAGAAACTGGAGAAGCATTAACGCAGTAAATCTCGAAACTCAGCCCCTCGCTCCCTTCTCCAGGCTGGGCTGGGCGGCCGTCCCCAGAGCAGCTGACCCCGAGCATAATGCAAAGACTGCGTTCCGGCGGCTATTTTAAGACGGCCAAGGAACAGGACCCCGCTCTCCCCATAAGACGTGTACATCGTTCCCTGTTCTTTAATTTCCTTTTGATTAAAAAAAACACCCAGCCTATCTGAAAAATAGTGGCGATCTCTCCATGCCAAGAGATGAGAATTTAAAAAAAAAAAAAAAAAAGACAAATATGCTTTCTGGCCCTTCAGAGTCACAGGGATCATTTAGGACTTTTTGCTGTGAGAGTTGTGTGAATTTTTTGGTGAGTGATGGAGGTCTGGGGATCTGATTTCAATAGACTGGCACTTAGAATTACTTGATTCTCTGGGCTGGAGAAAGAGGCAGGTTTAAGTTTTTCTGAAACATGTGGTGGAGGTCACAGCCTTCACACGAGCTGATTTCTGTCGGATGGCTGAAGGAGAGAGGAGGGGGCAGTCTCTGCTTTCCTACTGGCCCCCAAATTTTGACCCGGACACCTTTATCTTCTCTCACATCCCTCCTTTCACTCAGTCTACCTCCAAGGTATTCACATGCCCATTCATAGCACCTAGTAGGGCAGACAGTTCCCTGTCTTGCAAGCACACCCAGAGCTCCTACTGTGTGCTAGGCCCTGAGCACACATTGCTGTGCCTGAAGCCCTGTTTTCAGCTCTGAGCCACATCAGCATTTCTAACTGGGATTCAGTCCATGGTCCCCATTTCCCTCTCTCAGACCAGCACAGAGAAAGACTGGGCCCCGGAGTCAGAACCCCAACTCGGCCATTTCCCTCAGTGCCCGAAATGCGTATTCCTCTCCTAGGCTCACCATGACCAAGTGTCACAGATCAGTTGCCTTAAAACAACAGCACTCTATGCTCTCCTAGTTCTGGAGGCCGGAGTCTGACATCGGGCTCAGTAGGTGGTTCCTCCCCAGGCCGGGAGGAAGACTCTGTCCCCTGCCTCTCTCCTCATTTTGGGGGGCTCCCACCAATCCCTGGGGTCCCCTGGCCTGTAGTCACATCACTTCAATCTCTGCCTCCATAGTCACATCGCCTTCCTCTCTTCTGTCTCTGCGTCTCCTCTTCTTAGAAGAACACCAGCCATTGGAGTTAGGGTCCACCCTTAACCCAGGACGAGCCCAGCTTGAGATTCTTAACTAATTATGTTTGTAAAGGTCCTATTTCCAAACAAGGTCACATTTCGAGGTTCCAAGTGGTCATGAATTTTGGAGGGACACTACTAAACCCACTGCAGTCCACCTCCCCCTCCCAAATTCACCTCCATCCCACATGCAATATACACTCACCATGTGGAAATGGAGGGCTGGGCAGTGGAAAACGGGTGATTATAAAACCTTCCACAACGTATCGTTTGGACAATAAAAGAAGGCATGGGCAGGCTTAGCTCAGTGCCAGGCTGAAAAAGAGAGGCAGGAATGAATGAGGGTAGTAGCAGCGTTTACAATTATGATGATGATGTACAACTGGGTAGATTTTCCCAAGACACCACTTTCTTATCTCTTTCTCCCTAAAAAACCAACAAGGGATTCCCATTCCCTGCAGAACAACGCCTGAGCTCGTTCTGTTCGCTGGTAAGGGCTTTGCAGCCAGTCCTCCACCAAAATGTCCTCTCGCTCTCCTCGTCCCGGAGCCTAACTGGCACCTGGACGCGCCCAGCCTTTTCTTTCTGCGCCCTGTCTACTCGCTCCTACCCATTCCCGCCACGTCGCTGAGCGGGGCCTCCCAGTCTGCCTCCCGTGCGCTCACACCGCCCAGGCCAGTGCTCACCGGGGGCCATTGACTGCGAGGCGGCTGACACAGTCTCCTTTTTCCCGAGTGTTTATCTATCCCACCACCCTAGACCAGAGCTCCTGGCAGCAGGACGCTGCTCCTGCCCGAGGGGCCTCGTGCCACGAGGAAAGCCCACGGCCCCGGTCTCACAGCGCCCCTTTGTCAAGAACCTTAACGTCTCTGCACGCCAGTCTCTGGATCTATAGAGGAAGGGTCACTCTAGCTCCCTGCTAGGGCTCTTGTGGGGAGGGGGGCTTTGAGCAAAGCAACACAGTAAAGTCCCTGGTATACCAGGGAAGCAGTCAGGAGGTTCCTTTCCACAGCTGGGGTTGCCCACTGCATGGGGCACATAATGGGGGGTGGAGTGGGGGTTTTGTAAATGTTTGTGGGTGATTGGTGGGTGAGCCTTGGAGGGGAAAGGGTACATTCTGGCATAAATTAAGGCATAAATTATTAGCCTACATAACAGCAGCAGCGAGTTACGATGGACAGGCGTGGTGCCGATGCTTTCCTTGCGTTCCTCTTTAACCCTCCTGCTTGTATGTCACATGCCACACCCAGTAAGGTCCTGCCCTACTCATCAATGGAGGCGGCCCTGGGAAAAATTGTCCTGGCCAGGATCCAATGGGGGTCTCTCCCATCTCATATCCCCTTCCATCCTGCAAAGTCATCTGGCTGCCCCCCCCCACCCCCAAAGCTCCTTCCCTGCCCCCACCCCCAGTGCACCTGGTGAAGTGGGCTTGGACCTATGGCCCAGGGCTCCCAGGTGCCAGACCTGGGACCCAGGGCTTCAGGGAGATGGAGAGGAAAGGGGAGTGCCGAAGAGCCTTGAATGTTTCCCAAGCACCGCTCTGTGTAAGGACCTCCCCAACCTTTCGGGTCATCTGGGGAGCGGGGCAGGGCAGTTGAGACACACAATCAAGGAATGCAGGACCACCTAACGTAAATGGAGTCACAATGTCTTCTGCTCCTCTGGGCTCTGTAATCGCACAGAGTGCTTTCCGGTGGAGGGCGAGGGAGTCTGCCTGCCGCTCTGGTGAGCACCGAGCTTGCCAGCCTCGGTTCTGAACTTGGAATGTGGGCGGGGCTGCTTTTTAAAACAATCCCAGCTGCCCGCCAGGTCGGTGCCAGAGTCCTTCCTGGGAAACAGGCATTTTCACAGCAGCCCGCGGAGACAGCCACACGCTGCCTACGGGCCCACTGAGGTCAACCATGGGGAGCTCTGGCCACCCAGGCCAGCGGGAGGGATGGCTGGGACAAGCGGTACCTTTTGCATCCTTCAGACACATCATTCAGGCGGCCACCTGGGAGTCAGCCGGAGCCCAGGTCTGCTGATAACCGGCCCAGCTATGATGCTCAGCATTAATATTTATGGTTGGCTGTGTTTGCCCACTTTGCACAAAATGCCCCCGACAGCAGACCTTGTACTGTGCGTGCAAAGGAAAATTACCGCCTTCGGTTTAAATAGCTCCCCTTCCCTGGGCAGCTCCAGGGATCTGATTTAGTAAATGTTTCAAACTGTTCCTAGGACATGGGAAGTGCCGAAGGTAGGGTCGCTCCCTGATTGCAGAATAATCCGGGTAGTTAGTAGTTACGGTGAAGCGTTCAGTGACTGGAGAAGCATAAATCTGAGTGTGAGCCCCCTCTCTCGTGGAGCCGCCGCTAGCCCATCCAGCGCCTCTGTGGGAATTGGGGAAGGGTGCCCGTTGTTTTCAGGTGAACTTGCTAATTCGTGGGAGTCTGTTCATTTGTTTTGTAGGACGTCCCTCTATTGGGATCTGTCTGATGTTTTTCTCATGATGAGCCTGGGGCCACAGGTTTCAGGGAGGAAGATCGTAGAGGTCAAGTACATTCTTGTCACATCACGTCACGTCACGTCACGTCACATCACGTCACATCACGGGTACATACTGCCAACTTGATATACCCTGTTGATGTTGACCCTGAGCACCTGGCTGAGGTAGTGTCTGTCAGGATGCCCCAGTGTAAAGTTTTCTTCCCCCTAAGGTAAGTTTTTATAATGTACAGTGCTAAGTAGGGAATCTTTTTAGCTAGGGAATCTTTCTTTGTTTCCGCTATGTAACATCTTGTGTAGAACCCCAGCTGACAAGACCCCCAGCAAGGGGCCGGCTGCACGAGGGCCCACGCTTGGGGACTGATGCTCTGCTATCGCTGTGTTGACCATTTTGCATTGTTTTCTCTTCGGATTTGTTGTGTAAGTGAAAGTGGACGGGAAAACACAACCTGCACTGGGGCTTGGAGCCTCGACTGTGGGGTCTGGCTCCTGCTGCCTCCCCGTCTCCCCATCTCTGTGCCATGTCCCCACCCGCCATGGCTCACTCTGATGGAGCTCCCGGGGTGGTGGGGCAGGGCAGGGCTGTGCGCAGAGGCAATGGATGTGGTGAGAGCTGGAGCACCCTGTGCTCCTCCCGGCAGGGGATGGGCAGGTATGGCCGTGAACTCGGCCCCCGCTGGGCCTTCTCCCCAGGATGGGTCCCCTCTGCCTGTTCCCCAGCCCTGCCCGGTAACTGCTGCCACCCCCTGTCCCTGGCAGGGGCCTGCAGCATGAAAGCTGGGGTTCACGTGCTGCCTTGCAACACTGCAGGGCAAGATGCTGACCACCCACATCCCAGATTGGCAGTGCCATGGTGCATTCAGCGGGCAACTCAGAGAATTCAACCCTCGTGCCCACGCCAGTTCCCGGGATCCAGAACAGAGGTTGCACCCCTCCGTCATGGCTGGGGTGGTAGGCCTGTGGGAAGGAGGATGCCTGGCTCAGTTTCCCCACATTGGTCTGGTGGCTGGTGGGAGGGGGGCCCGTGGGAGGGGGGCCCGTGGGAGGGGGGGCCCAGCAGCCAGTGGGCGAGCCAAGTCACAGGCAGGGCCCTGGGCATCCCGGAGGGTCTGCACTTGCCTCCCAAGTATCCCCACGCCCGAGAGCATGACATTAAATAACAGATAAAAACACGGAGAGGGAGGGAGACGCTGTAGAAGAAAGGAAAGCATCTTTTATATTTTAGTACTTTTTAAAAATATTAATTTTAGTACTTTTAACAGCATTGCTCCTCCCTTTTGAACAGGGACCCCATTTCATTTTTGCCCTGGGCACCACATATTATATAGCCACATGTTATATGCCCTTACTGCTCCTAGCACCCTCACCCACACGCACCCTAAGTCTCCCCGAGGACCCTTCATGCTGTGGGATGGAGGTGAAGCCCAGGGTGGGCACCCTTGCAAATCAGGCTGGCTCTGACCTGAGGGTGGAGATGGACCCAGCTGACTCAGCGCTTCTGGGCCATTCCAGCTCGATGCTGTCGAGGAGTGGAAACTTGAAGAAACTGAGGTACAGTGAGGAAGAAGGACTTAACTTCCTCCACACACAGCATGACAGCCAGGATTGAACTAGGGGTTTCTCCCAGCTCACCCCAACGTTGGCTGACGGCTGTGGGGTGATCGAGGCAACCCTGAGATAGAGGTGAGAAGGCTGTGTGAGGGGGAGGACGGAGCTGGGGTCAAGTTTGGCTGCGCCACCTCAGGCCAGTGCTCCTTCCCCTCTGAGCCTCCACGTGCTCATCTGTCCAATGGGAGTAAAAACCCGAGGTCCTAGGACTAAGCTCAGCCAAGATCACGCCTGTGGGAGTGGAGGCTCGTGTACCGGTGTTCCCGTGCCCAGCCTGGAAACGGGTTGTCACCATGCACAGCCACCAAGTACAAGGTTCGCTCCATTGATTTGCTATTTCAGGTTCACGGTTGGATACATTTCAATGTGTCCACGCTGCCTGTTAGGGGCCGTGAGCGCCAAGGGGGCCAAATCCAGGCCTGTTTAAGTCCCTCCCGGTCCAGTGTCTTAGGAAAACCTTGACCGGGAGGGAGGCGCAGGGGCCGCCTCACCCGGAGCAGGCTCCTCGAGTCAACTCCATAAACTGTGAAGGCGACAAAGCCCGTTCTGTATTTTGGGGGAGATACAGTTTGCAAATGATCTCATTACCCCGCAGCCATGAGCAGAGTTCTGTCGGCCTTTCTAACAAGTGGCCGTAAAACATTTTATAGGCCCCTCTGCCCTCCCTCCTCCACCGTGTAATTTGCTCTGTTTGGGGTTGGACTCCTCGTTTCCCTCTTTCCCTTCGCTTTCTCCTTGCACTTTCTCTCATGTTAATTATATTAGTTGCCATGGAAACAGTGATGTCATTGGCACGGGAGCGCTCAATGACATCCAAAAGCACAGTTTATAGCATGGCTTGAAATTTATTCCATGGCGCGAAGCCTTGAGGGGGGTTATACGGCGATTATATCGCGGGCACCATCTGGGCACGAGGGTGGGAAGCGGTAGGAAAGCAGCCGACTTGCGGGGTGCTTCCCAGAACCCCAGATAATGGGGGCGTTCTATTTGGACCCCGCGGAGGACACCGTGGGTACCGCCAGGACCTGTCTCTGGCTTTTACTAACTCCCACTGCCTCATAGCACCATGCCCCACGTTTGTCCCCAATTTAGGGTTTCAGAATCTTGTGGAGAGGGGCGCTTATACACGCTTACCACAGGTGTGTGTGTGTGTGTGTGTGTGTGCACGCGTGCATGTGCTCGATGCACCCAGCCCATGCTGTTGTATGAAAATGTGCCCGGCAGCATGCAGTGCACACAGGTTCACACACAGGCCTCGCGCACATGCATGCGCACGCACACGCACACGCACACGTGCCCATCTGTGCTTCATTCTGGAAGCGGGCGGTTGCATCTACCTTAGTGATGTCTGTGCCATGCCCCACCCCCATGGCTGACTCCTTAGTGAGTTGCCCCTGACGGAGCTCTGGACGTGGGGGCAGGGCAGTGCGCAAAGGCAGTGGGTGTACTGGGAGCTGGAGGCCCTGGGCACCTCCCGGCAGGGGATGTGCAGGTGTGGTCCCAGATCAGCCCCCGCTGGGCCTCCGTTGTTCTGTGGGAGGCCTACGTGTCTAGATCTGACACCAAGCAGACAGAGCCCACGGTGAGGGCCAGTCAGCAGCCCCCCTCCCTCCCCGGGGACTGAAGATGTGTTTCAGTTCCTTCACTGAGCATCACCTTGAGTTTGCTTAGGGAGCCCAGCAAACAGCCTGTAGAACTAGGGGACCCCAGGCGCTCCTCATGGGCTCTGACCCTTGTGTCTGAGCTCAGGATAACGGCTCCAGCAAGGCCACGTGGAAGGCAGGGAGGAGACACTCCTGGGAGAGGGCACGTGTGTGGGAGTCAGGGGGCTGGACGTAACTGGACAAAAAGCTCCCTCCCAACAGCTTCGATGAAATAGGCAAATTATTGGCCCCAGAACGCACTTCTGCAGGTTCAAGGCTGGAAACTTCCGGCACCGCCTGCCCTAGGGCCTCAAATGGTGACATCCTGTCTCTTTCTCTCAGTCTGTCCTCTCTCATTTCTGATTCAATCTCCTGGTGCCAACAAGGCTGCTGGGAACCTCATCTGGTTGACCTTTAAGTTCATTTTGTTCCAAAAAATGTCATTGGACCAAGTTAAGTCAGGTGCCCATCCATGAACCAATAACTAGGGTGGGGATGTGGCTTCTTCCAATTGGTTAGGAGGCCTGGGTCATGTGGCCACCCGGAGCCCCTTAAAGAGTGGGCGGCTGGATCGTATGGACCCAGATGGGGTGAGGGGAACTGGAGTTGGCAGGTAGAACCCTGAGCTGTCCCCATTGTAGGCTTCCCACCCAAGCTACTTGCCCTCCTCTCTCTCATCAAAACCTTCAGGCTCACCAAGTCCCATCCCTGTCAGCCACTAGGACACAGAGATGAGTCAGCCCTCACCTCTGCCCCACCCACGCCCAGCTCTGAGCCACCCCGGGGGTCAGGGTGGCAACTGCTCAAGTAGACATAGGAGCCTCCAGTGCAGGGGCCTGAGGCCCACCAGGCCCTGAGGAAAGCCTTTAGAGAACCAATCAGATCAGAACCAGGCCCTGGGGGGTGAGGAGGAGGGTGGCGGGTGGAGAAAGGGGGCAACAGCAAGGCGAGTGCATGCAGTGGGGCAGGGCAGGTACACAGGCACAGAGCCCCAAAGGGCAGGGCTCGGGGAAACTAAGACCCACGTGCCGCAGTGATAATAACAATAACAGCTGACCCGGCACTGGGCTTAGTGGGGTGCTGCTTTATCATGATCCCCCTAGATAGCCCTGTGAGGTAGGTGCTAGGAAATTAGTTCATATGTTCACACAGCACTTAGCCCAGCCCTGGCACATAAACAGTCCCATATAGATGTTTGCTATGATGTTAATGATAATCATAATTATCCTCCTAGTAAAAGGGAGCCATGGATGGCTTTAGCAAGGGAGAACATGAGAGTGAGGGATTGGGTAGAAGGAAAAGCAGCAGAGATGGATGAGAGCAGTGGTTCTCAACCAGGGGGGGTTCACACCTACCCGCCCCCACCCCACCCAGGGGACTGTGGCCATACCTGGAGAGGGATGCTATTGGCATCTAGTGGGGAGAGGCCAGGGATGCTGTAAACATCCTAAGGGCACAGAACAGCCCCCACCACAAAGATTTCTCCAACCCAAATGTCAGTAGGTCCGAGGTGGGAACCTGGCTTTAGGTTGAAAGTGGGGGCTGATGCAGAACACAATATGGGTTGTCAGAAGGGGACTCTGGGCAGGACACGGGCCTCGGGGTGGCCAAAGACTGGGAGAGCCTCCCTCCCCCTCTCCACTCCCTGCCCAGTGAGCATCGCCCGTGCTGATCTGTACTGTGGGAGCTGTGGCACAGGGGAGAGGCCTGCAGGCCTGGCAGACACCGGGCCACAGTGGCCCTCCCTCCTGCTGTGTGTGCAGCTCCCGAATCATAGCCCCAACTTGTCCCCGAGTGGGTCGAGATGTCCTGTCACTTGGAGCCCCCAGCCTGGAGACATGGACCCCTTGCCACTCAGCTTTCATATCACAAAGCCTGGGCAGCAGGCCTTCCCTTCAGTCCCCCAAGTCAGAAACGTTGATTTGTTTCAGTAACATGAGAACAGGGGAAAGAGGAGAGGAAAGTGAGAGAGGGACAGAGAGCAGTGAAGCTGATGGAGACAGAGACTGGGAGAGAGAGACGGACTCGGCAGGAGAAAGAACCACCGAGAAAGAAAAACACAGAGAGAGGGGCTGAGAAAGAGAGACGGAGCCCGCGATGGAAGGAGACGGGCCGAGCGTGGTGGAGAGACAGAGAGAAATCGGACGAAGAGAGAGCCAGACAGATTGAGACGAATGAAAAGAAAAACAGACCAGGAAAGAGTACAAAGGAGGATTGAGGACAAGGGACGACAGAGGGTGTGAGCAGGAGAAATTTTTCCTTGCAAACCCCACGGTCAATAACTCTCCAAAGCTTTGCCATGTTTTAGCCACAAACCCAGGGACTTGGGGAAGTTTTCTCGCTGCTGGTCAGAGACGAGCAAGCATTGTTCAGATGATTGCTGGCATTCCCCGCTAACTGGGCATCAGCCAGCAGGAAATTCCTGGGACAAATCTTTCCACTCGGAGTCTTTTAAACTTTTATTTATTTATTTGAATTTTCCTCTTTTCAAGGATGAGAGAGAGAGAGAGAGATTGAAAGCAGGAAAGAGGGAAAAAAGGGGGGAAAGATAAAGAAATGAACCACCTGGTATAAGAAAAACATATCTAGCAACAGCCCCAGCCAGGCCAGGGAGGCTCAGCATCCATTGTGTCCACCTCGTCCCAGTCTTCCTCTGGAAGGATTTATGACCTCACACTCCCATGACATCACAATGTGTTGCCATGGCCCCTGCTTTATTATCATAAACAAAAGGCTGTTCCTTGGGACACTGGCTGGCTGAGCGGGAGGGGGAACGGGCTCTGTGTAAGGTGTTTCCTTGGGAAGGAGCTTGTTTGGAAGCCTGAAAAGCTGTGGAAATAGTTGTACACACGGTTCCCTCCATGCAGCCCTGTAGCCTCCGGACACGGCTGGGGACAAGAACAAGAGGAATGAAGTCAGCTCCCTGCAGGAGGAGCCTCTGGCACAGCACGTTCTCGCAGCTTCCCCAGGCTTCCATCGCTGCTCCAAACAAGTTTCTCATTCATTTAGCAAGAATGCATTGAGTGCCTACTATGTGCTAGGCACTGACAGAGCTGGACTGTGGATTGATGAAAAATACAGGCGCAGGCCTTGCCCCCTCAGAACCTGCTATATTCAGCAAAAACTCACATAAATCAGCAGGAACATGGCAAGTTGTAATTTGGGTTAAGTGTGCTCAAGGAAGCAAACAGGAAACAAAGATGAGAAGAACAGAGAGCCGATGAGCAATCTGGGAGGGCCTCTCTGAGGAGGTGATATTTTAGACTAGACCTGAAGGAAGAGAAGGAATCAGCTGTGAAGAGTGCGAGTGGGTGGCAGGAACTGAGCAGGGACAGCCGGACCAGGCAGAGTGACCGTGGAAGATTTAAGTTCCCACCAGGGTCTCTTCGCACATGTTTGCAGTGTTACTATATAGCTGGCTTAAGTGAGAGGGCTTAGAAAGGAGAGCCATTGCCGTGTCAGTTGAGTACCCTGCCACGCAATCCCCATCTCTGGCTTGCAGGGAGCCCTGCAGAACTGCAGATGGGCCTGGGTGACAGCAAGCTGGCCAAGAGCACAAACACCTGTGGGGCCCCGAGTCAGCTGTGCAGCAAGCAGGTGATGCTCTTAGACTGAGAAAGGAGGGAGAGGCTGGGGGAGGAAGAAAGCCTGTGGGACAGTTGTGGGCACTGCCAGCCGTTCAGGAGGCCAGATGACAGACAGATGGATAATCCATCCCCAGCCCATCCAGGAGATGGGTCCGCAAGGGAGCTGGGACCCTGGGCATAGCACAGGATGAGACCTTCCAGGTCATCAGTCCAGTGATGGGGACAGGTGGGGACACAGAGGCCCAGAGATGGCAAAGGCCTGGCCTGAGGTGCCCAGGAAGTTACGTGCAGAGCTCTGCCCCTTACATTGCTGTGTGACTTTGGGGAGCTCGCTTCCCATCTCTGAGCTCCCTTTCCCATTGTCAAATGGGAAGAGTGCACAGCTACAATATAGAGGGTCGCTCCTTTCTGCACCTGCTTTTCCGAGAACATTAAACCCTGCCGGGCACCGTGCTAGGGATTTCTCCTACATTTAGCTCATTTATCACCCAGGGAAGCCCTAAGACGCTGTCCCCATTTAGTAGATAGGGAAACTAAGGCCGAGAGAGGCTGAGTAATGTGCCTGGGTCCTGGGGCCAGACTATGACCCTGACCTGCCTGACTTTAAACGCAGCCTGTGTTCCCAACCACTGGAGCTTGGCTTGTCCCGTGGATAGAAGTATTGATTTTGATGCTGGTTGCATGACTGCATATATTTACAAAACATTTCAAATTATAGATTTAAGATGAGTGAATTAATTTATATAAATTATATCTCAATAACGTTCTTTAAGGAGGGGGAGACAGGCAGCAGATTGGATTTGGCTCACGAGCCATGCTTTGCCGACCCCTAGTCTAAATGACCGGCATATCAGGACTCTCTGGATTCCCGGTAGGCAGCAGCACAGCTCAAGTCGGTTTAGGCAAAATGAGGAGTTTGCTGACACACCCAGCTGAAAAGTTTAGGGAATAGGTGGGCTTCAGGCACTGTTGGATCTAGGGGTGTAAATGTCACCAGAACTCCATAGCGCTTCCATTCTCAACTCCAGGAAATGGCTGCCAGCAGCTCCTGTCACATTTGTCCAGGTTCAAGTCCAGCAGAAAAGAGAGCAGTCTTTTTTAAAGGAAGAAGAATGAGGAGGAAGAGGAGGAGGAGGAGGAGGAGGAGGAGGGGAAGGGAGAGGGGGAGGGGGAGGGGAGGAGAAATAAATCATTGTGTCCCACTGGTTCTGATTGGACTGCAAGCCCATCTCTGATCCAATCCTTGTGGTCAGGAGAATGCAGTGTTCTGATTGGCCACTCCAGAGTCACATGGCACCTGGAACTGAAGGATGCATTTAGTGTTACCCAAAGCTCAAGGACTGTGCATGGGGATGGTGGGGGAGAGGTGGCTCCCTAGAGGAAATTGGGGTGCTAGGCCATGGGGACCCAATAACAGAATTCAGGAAGCATTTCCCAGGCCAATATTTTTGCTTAAGCAGTTCCAAACACCAAAGGAGTTAAATAAACATTGTTAGTCATGTTCTGTCAATGACAAATTGGAGCCCCCAAGAGTGAAGACAGCCTGCAGGTCACTGGCAAAGCAAACCCCAGCCCCCAGCCCCCGACTATTTCACCTTTGCTCTCAGCATGAGGTTTAACTACCTGCAAGTCAAGACAGAAGGGGTCATTTATTCAACAGACGGTTATTACAGCCAGCCCTGCACACCACGTCTGTAAAATTCTCTTAGATCAGGAAATTGAAAGGCCTGGAAATTAAGGGACAGACGGAAAGACTGTAGCAGAGCCCAGGCTGGCCCTCCTGCTCGGGGGCCGTGCCCCACTCCGACCTGCACCAAGCCTTTTTTGGGGCAGCGGCAGCGCCTGGAGAAGTCTCCTCCGATAAATGCCTGCAGAGTGGCTGTCTTCACCTCCCCAGAAGGGGAAGCAGGGTCAGATCAAGAGGAAACTGGGACGTCGGGGTCCTGGGTCCTAACCTCAGCTCTGAAGCTAACAAGCTGTCACCGTGGGCAGCTGGTCTCTCTGGGCCTCGGTGTTAAATGAGAATGAGACTGTTTTCATTTCCTTCCACCTCTGACAGGCTGGGTCTGACCCTGGCCCATTTCTGTATCTGCGTCGCCTCTGCCCGATCTCCCACCCCATCCTACCTGGCTTTTCTTCTCACCTCTGGGCATTTGCGCATGCTGTTCCCTCTGCCTGGAACACCCCCCCCCCCCAAGACTAGCACTTCTGAATCACTGGGGTCAGCTCAGGGAGACCTTCCCGGACCACTCCTGCCCCTTGGTCCCCAGGTCCTCCCCCTCACAATATGCAGCTTTGCTTTCTCAGCAAAGGGGTCCGGCTCCATGATGCTCAGGGAGGTATTTATTCATTGGTTGGAACAATTATAGGATCAGTAGGGCCAATGCCCGTCTTTGACCCAAACGCCAAGGAAGGCTCGGTGCTACTGAGCAGTCCCCAAAGCTGGGGCCCAAACTTAGGTGGTGTCCAGTCCAGTGACAGACAGCTGGCTTTTCTCTCTCCCCCGTGTTTCTCCCAGCGGTTGGCCTGTCCTGAGGCTGAGCATGTGTCTCCTGCATTGCTCTGTCCCAGCAGGCCCTGGGTCCTGACCCTTGACCACCAGCCAGAACAGCTGCCCTGGCCCAGCCGGGGAGGGTACGGGGTCTTAACACCTCCCTTCAGTCAGACCCCACTATTCCTCCACAAATCCTGCCAACTCCCTCTGTGCTTTGCAAACCAGACTTTCTCCCTTCCCTTTTTTCTTGCCACCTCTCTGCCGCTGGCCCGTGGTCCCATGCCTCCCCGCAGCAAAGCGCCACCCCTGCACTTTCTCTCATCACCCTGCCTGCCTCCCTGTGTTCAGGCTGATCCCTTTGTCTCAACACCCTTCCCCATTTCTCTGACTGGCTCCTGCCAGCTGTCCCTTCAGTGTCAGCTCAGCACCACCTCTTTCCAGAACATCCCCCTCCCTGCCTCAGGGTGGGGTTGGGAGTCCCTCCTCTCTCTCCCTAAGGCCTCTCCACCTACCCGAGGCTGCCCTTCCTACACTGTGGGAACTTCTTGCTCTCCTTTCCCTCCCCCCTCACCAGGTTTGAGCATCTTGAGGGCAGAAACGAGGTCATTTGTCTTTGCTTTCACTGCACCTAAGATGCCTGGCCCACAGTAGGTGCTCAATAGATGTTTTCTTGAAGAGTAGATGAGTGCAAGTATGTATGTGAGCGCTACGGGTGCAGGGCTGTGTCCAGGGCAGGGGTGGGCAAACTTTTTGACTCGAGGGCCACAATGGGTTCTTAAACTGGACCGGAGGGCCGGAACAAAAGCATGGATGGAGTGTTTGTGTGAACTAATATAAATTCAAAGTAAAGGAGCGGAGGGGAGAGCAAGAGAACCCTCTGCTCTTTCAGCTCCGCGGGCCGGATAGAACAGCTGAACGGGCCGGATCTGGCCCGCGGGCCGTAGTTTGCCCACGGCTGGTCTAGGGTCACCAGTGCCTAAAAGAGTCTGACCTATGGTGAGCTCTCAGTAAATGTTTAGTGGAAGGGAAGGAAGAAAGGAAGGAAGGGAGGGAGGGAGGGAGGGAGGGAGGGAGGGAGGGAGGGAGGGAGGGAGGAAGGAAGGAAGGAAGGAAGGAAGGAAGGAAAAGAGGAAGGGTTACATGGATGGATGGATGGATGAATAGATAGATGCGTGGATGGATGGATAGGTGAATGGATGGATGAATAGATGATGAATGGATGCATGGATAGATGGATGGATGGATGCATGGATGCACAGATGGATGGATAAATGGGTATGTGGATAGATGAATGGATAAATCATTCCTAGAAGACGTTGTCTCCTGCACATAGGATGACCAACTGTCTCAGTTTGCCCGGGATGCAGGACTTCTGTGCTTACCCTGGGCGAGTCCAGGATGAGTGGGCCACTGTAGTCATGAACCCTGCAAGTTCTGGTCCTAGTGAGGCTGCCCTGATCCTAGTCACTTGCCATCATCACATGTTTTATGGCTTCCTAGTAATTTCACACGTTCTCGTTCAGTCTTCTAATGTTGCCAGAGGACATGATCCATCTTTCTTTTTTAAATATATTTTATTGATTTTTTTTTTTTACAGAGCAGAAGGGAGAGAGATAGAGAGTTAGAAACATTGATGAGAGAGAAACATCAATCAGCTGCCTCCTGCACACCTCCTACCAGGGATGTGCCCACAACCAAATGGTCCATCTTTCTTGGTAGCCCACAGTCACCATTCAGGACTAGACAGAAACAGGCTTGGGAAGATCTTCGTCATCACCACTTATTGAGTCCTTGTCTAAACTCTATGTGTATGTTTTCTTCCTTGATTCTCCCGTGACTGCATGATCGAGGTATTTTCTTTCTCATTCATAGATGAGGCTGTCAAAGCCCAGAGTTAAAACTCACACATCTGGGATGTTTCAGGATTTGAACCCAGAACTATCAGAGGTCATAACCTAGGCTTGAGAAGCATCCATGGGGTAGCCCCTCGCCAGCACCTGGCCCAGGTCCTCTGGGGCCTGGCAGTTTCTGGAGCCCCCCACATTAGCCCTTGAATGAACAGCTTATTGAAAGCCCCATAGAACCCTCTCCTCCTGCCTGCCCTGGGACCTGAGTTCTGGAGAGAAGAAAGTAAACATGGTTCTCAAGTGGAAAAAAATCAAGCCGCTCTCCAGCTCAGAGATTTGGCAGGACCAGATTTGGGGCCCGGGACTCTCCTTGATTCTAACAGTCCTGCATCATCACCAAGAGCCAGCAACGTGGTCCCCGAGGCCAGGAGGTAGTAGTGTCCTGGGGATGCCATGACAAATGACCAGAAACTGGGTAGTTTACATAGCTGAGATTCTTTTCTCCTAGTTCCGGAGGCCAGAAGCCCAAATCCAAGGTGGCGGCAGGGTTGGTTCCTTCTGGAGCGGTAGGGAAAGTCTGTCCCACGCATCTTCCCAAGGTCCTGGGGGCTCCAACAACCCTTGGTGCTCCTTGGCCTGTAGCCACATCATTCTGATCGCTCCTCCACAGTCACGTGGCCTTTCTCTTCATCTGTGTGTCTTCTCCTCTTCTTATAAGACATGGCCATTGGCTCTAGCGCCCACCGTGAATCCAGGATGGTCTCATCTTGAGATCCAGAACTATTTACATCTACAAAGACCCTGTTTCCAAGTAAGGTCACAGTCTGAGGTTCCAGGTGGACATGAATTTGGAAGGACACTCTTCAACCCAATAGACAGGTTCCTTGCCTTGGGTCTCTCCTAGGTCTGCTGCAAACCTCCCCTGTTTTCCCATACCCTCCCTCTGCAGGGCAGCCCTGCAGCCCCATGCCCCTCCCCCCTCCAGCCCCATGGACCCTCCTGACAGGCCCCCCTTGCCCTCCGAGGCTCCTTGGAAGTCTGCCGGCTCCCTGACAAGCCCGCATGCTTGTGGGAGTCGTGCGGGGAAAACCACACTTGCAGAATCCCAGCATGAGGAGGACAAGGAAAGTGCTGACTTAAACATCGGAGCCCTGACAGATGTAGCACTTTTTAACTCTGCGATGGGCCTGTTGGCACTTGTCAGATCCCAGCACGTTTGCTAATGTGCATTTTCATCAAAGGATGAGCCTGCTCCAGCGCCCATGGCTCGCCTAACCTTTTTGCCTCTGCTTCCTTTGCTTGGTTGGTCCTGCTTGCTTCCTCCCCTGCCCCCATGCCGTTTAGCCCCTCCTTTTCCTCTTATTATTGTCCTCCCCTCCCCTTTCCTTTCTTTCTCTGTCTCTTCATCATCCCTGGTCTGTCCCCGCCTAGTGCCCCCCACCGTGGCCTCGCTCCCTTCTGTCTCCTTTCCTCTCCCAGTATCTCCTTTCCTCCTTCTTAGTTCAGGTCTGTGGAGCCACACAGTATACCAGGGGCTGTGCTAATGGCGAGATGTAAAGACAAACCAGCCCGGCCGGTGTGGCTCAGTGGTTGAGCATCAACCTATGAACAAGGAGATCATGGTGCGATTCCCAGTCAGGACACAAGCCCAGGTTGTGGGCTCGATCCCCGTGGGGGGCGTATAGGAGGCAGCTGATCAATAATTCTCTCTCATCATTGATGTTTCTATCTCTCCCTCTCCCTTCCTCTCTGAAATCAATAAATGTATATATTTAAAAAAAGACAAATCAGACAGAGTTGACTTACCCCTTCCTGTCCCACTTCTTTACTCTGTTCTCTGTATCTTTTTCCTCTCCCTTCCCTCCTCCCTTCATCTTCTCCTCCCTCTTGGAATGGATTCTCTCTCCATTTTTCAGGCCAGTGAACCCAGTCTTCCCGCTCTGCTAGGTGCTGGGGATGCAGACAGATCCCTTTGCTGTGCCAGTGTCTCCAGAGCTCTCTGCCTCTCCTCTTCCTCCTCTGTCATCCCTCCCCCTTCTCCTCCAAAACCCTCATCACCACTGTCCACTCCCCTGCCCCTGCCCATCCTCCGGCTTCAGCCTTCTGAACTGGACAGGCCGTGTGCTAATTGCCCGGCTCCCTCTGGCGTCCTCCACGGCCGGGGCCAAGCCTGGCCATGTTGCCGGGCGCTGCTGGAGCCGTGGGCTGGAGCAGCTGATGCATGTGGACAGACAGAGGACCCGAAAGGCCCTTGCCCTGGCGCCCTGAGCCCAGAACTGCTGATCAGACAGTTATGTCTGACCGAACAGGACCGTTCTGAGAGGCCTCGGCCCTGCAGGCAGCCAGGAAGGGCTGATGCGGGCAGACACATGACCAGGAGCAGAACGCAAAGTCTTCCGGCCTGGCTCCGAGCCGGGCTGGCTGATCGGAATGGACGTGCAGGGACACTGGTCAGCTGGACGCCGGGTCGGGCCGGGTGGGGGTGAGTGGACAAGAGCACATGGAAGGCAGGTGAGCCAGGTGCTGAAGGAAGTCGGTTGGGGGAACAGGGCTACAGGTTCACAGGACAAGCCTGTCAAGGCTGCTTTCCCGACTCTCCGGAGGTCAAGGGGAAGGCAGCTCTGGGCTCTGGTTCAAACCCCGCCCCTCCCTGTCCCCAAAATCTACTCTACCCAAATGATGACTCCAGGCGTGGGTCCCTGATCCCGTCGCTGGTGCCACATGACCCAGTGCCGGCCAAGGAGACTCCTGGGAAATCTGCTGGGGCTTCTGGGGAAGCGCCTCCTGGCTCCTAAGAAGGAGATGCTGGGTGTCTCTCTGTCTGAGTGTGTCACAGGGGAGCTGGCACCCCGAGACAGAGCTGATCCCAGGACATCAGGCCCTGGATGGGGAGAACTCGCAAGGTCCATGGTGCCCTGCAGCGCAGGCAGCACACTCAGAGTGCGCGCCCTTCCTCGGATGCCTCATTCTGTGAAATAGTGACTTTTCTTACCCGTTAGGGCCCCTGGAGCCCGTCTGAGTCGTGTCGTCTGTGACGTGCAGCCTAAAGCATCCTGGTAACAGGCGAGCGGAGACCGTAACTCTCTGAGCGTCATTAGAGCATCCTGCCCATGCCCGGGACTGCGGGAGGACCCTGAGCCTGCACTGGGCACAGGCCTGCCTGGGAGCGCTCCATCCACACCCTCCTAGTTACGTTTACCAGCACCTCGTCGTCACTGCCTTGTTCACAGTCCCTTAGAGGTGGGAGGCATTCGTGCTGTTTGCCAAACAAACATCTCTGGGTCTCTCCTCTTCCGAGCATAACACCATGTACCCCTGGTCCCTTGCTGGGTGGGAGAAGCCACGTGACTGTTCACACAGGCTGCTTCCGCCACCTCCGAGGGCCTGGGTGGCCTCTCCTTGTGTAGGCATTGCCCGCTGCCAGCTCGCCCAGGCCATCAGAGCTCTGGTGGTGTGGGCCCAACCGGCCCCCCTCCGGGACACTCAGCGTGCCCAGGGCAGAGCCGCCCGCGCTCCCAGGGACCAGGTTCTCTCTGCACTCATCACAGCTGTGTCACCCCGAGGTCCCACATGCCACCCAGGGGCGGCGGCTGTGCCGAAATCAGCACCAGGCCCCGGAGGACGGTGCAGCCTGGAGCTCTCTTTCTATTCGGCTCTTCCCATGGGAGGAATTCTTTCTGGCTGGTCCCAGGTCGCTCCTCCTGCAACCTGGCTTGCCTAGCCTTTCCTATGAGTCCGGGATGCGTGGCTGGCTCTGTGTTGGAGCCCCAGTGGCAGGTGGGGCTCGCCTCGGCCCCCGTGAAAACCCCGTGATTATTTTTAAGAAAAGAAAATAAGGGCTGGCAAGAATATAGAGGAGTTGGAGCCCCTGTGTGTTGTAAAATGGCGCATGCAGCTACTGTAGAAAACAGAAAAATGCAACATAGCATTCCATAAGCCCCAGCAAGCCCCCTCCTAGGTGTGCATGCCAGAGAATTGAAAACATATGTCCACATGAAAACTTGCACACAAATGTTCATAACATGTTCATAACATGTTCATGAAGGCCAAAAAGTGGAAAACAACCCAGTGTCCATCCGTGGATGAATAGATAAACAAAACGGGGGAAACCCAGAAATGGACTATCATTTGGTAACAAAAAATAAGGAGGCTGATCCCTGCTCCGTGTGAGCGAACCTCGAAGACATGAGGCTGAGTGACAGAAGCCAGGCCCACAGGTCACACGTGATATGAGTCCGTTGATAGGAAATGTCCGGAAGAGGGAAAGCTACACAAATAGGAAGAAGGTTCGTGATGGCGGGGCTGTGGGGAGGAGGACGTGGGGTGGGGGTGGGGCACACGAGTAACAGGCACAGGGTGTCCTTTCGGGCTGAGGAAAATGTTTCAGAACTTGGTAGAGGGAGTGGTCGCAGCGAATGTGCTAAAGGCCATTGAATTGTACACTTGAACCTGGTTAATTGTATGTTCTGTGAATTTCACCTCAAATTTTAAAATATCAGCCATTAGATATGTGTGTGCATCAGGAAGAGGCAGGCAGGCAGGGGAGAGGCGTGGCATCCAGCCCCAGTCCCCCAAAATCGCCTCCTGTCTGGCCCCGAACCCCTTTCTTATATCAGTCAAGCACAGACTCTGACGCATAGTAGGCGCTGAATAAGCATAGTAGGTGCTGACCAAATGTTTGTTCCATCCCTCCACCCCCTTACCCCCCAAACCCCCCCCCCCCCCACACACACTGCCTGCTCCCTAAATAAAGGGGAAAATCCTTTTAACCACCCTAAGTGCTGCACTTGAACCTTTGGACTGAATCCTGCCTGTGCTTAGGGAGGGTCATGTTTACCCTTGTGCCCTGACCACAGCCTGCACTTTGGGATCTGTGTCCCAGGCTGGAGCAAATCCTGCCCAGCTCTAGCTCCAAGCAGCGTAATTACACGTTAGGCTGCCACTGTTTACAGAGCCAGCAGCACAATTAGCTGTTTATTAGGGTCTTTCAGGCCTGCCTGGGGTTTCCCCTGTTGCAGCAGCTATGATGTCTCCTGGCTGCACCTCCCTCTCCCTGCCGTTCTGGGAAGACCTGGTTTTGGTGGCCGCTGGCCAGAGTTCCCCGGCTCCCAGGGCTGAAAGCTACTCTCCAGGTGTGAGGGGAGGTGGGAGCGGGACGACAGCTGCCCCTCCCAGCCAGAAGGTGAGCACCTGCTCCCTGCTGGGCATGGACTGGGTGGATGTAGAGATAAGGGAGCTGCATCCTGGATCTTAAGGAGCTCACAGTCGAAGGTGGGAGGAAGAAAGAGCAGTGGATTCTGGAAGATTCTGAGCAAGACCAGCTACGGCATTTTCTGGGCCTGGTGCAAAAGGAACATGTAGGGCCCTTGTTAAAATTATTGAGAATTTCAAGACAGTGACAGCAGAGCATGAACAGGAGTTACCCTTCTAAGCGGCGGGCCCCATGTGAGTGCACAGGTGGTGACCCCATGAAGCTGGCCCCGCTAGGAGCACCGCTACCGCCAGCATGAACCGAGCCCTCACTGCACGCCCGTGGCATAGAGTTCAGGGGTTAGGAACGCAGACTCCTGGGTCACATTCCAGCTCTGCCCCTTACGCCCTCTGTGATCTTGGGCAAATTATGCCATCCGTGCCTCAGCCTTCTCACCTGTAATATGGAAGAAATAAGAGTAGAGTGTTGACTTGTGTCTGGCAGGTAGTACAGCTCTGTAAGCATTGACTGTCAGTATTTAATCTGCCTGGGTAAGTTCAGCTGATCTCTAGAGCAACCTAAGAGGTAGATGCTATCACCATCCCCATTTCCAGGTGGGGAAACTGAGGCACACATACACTGGGTAGCTTAACTGCAGTCACTTGGAGGTGCGGCCCAGTCTTGAACCAGATGCTCCAGCACCTGGTGTGTCATCATGATGTCTTGTGAGAAGGAGAACAGAGAGGGGAGGCAATGCATTCATCCTTGGGGATGGGGGGGGGGGGGCAGAGAACACCCCCGGGGCCTGCTGGGTCTGCCCCAAGTTGGTGCTCAGTCACCGTGGGTGGAACGGAAGTGCTGATTTCGTGTGCAAACCTGCTTTTTGCCGGGCACTTTCTAAGGCTTCGTTCCCACCTCGGGCGTGCAGGATCATTTCCGCGGGGCCTGAAGCTTAGCTCTGGGGGAAGCAGCCTCTGGGCAGTGTCATCCAACCAGGAAGTGGAGACTGCCCTCCCCGGGTCTCTCAGATTCCAAACTCCGGGCTCCCTCCAGCCCCGCCCCTCCCCTCCGGAAGCTCTGCCGGAAACATGCACGGTTGGCAGTGCTCAGCCTGGGAGTGTGGGGTGGCCCGGTCCCACGGAGGCCGCCTGCTCTGCCGTTCCTTTGGGCGATTAGATCCTCTCCTGTCCGACCCCCAGTGCCCGGTGCAGGCAGACCAAGGAGCAAAACTGCTCCAGGTAGGAGGTCTCACTATGCTTCTGGGGCAGCAGGGGCGGGAAGTCCGAGCTGTCACTGAGGCCTTGGCAGGTCTCGCAGGAAAGCCTTTTTCCAGCAGTCCCCTCGGAGTCTATGGGTTCTCGTGGTAAGCAATCCACAGCCCAGCCCTGGCTGCTGGTTCAGTGGTTAGAGCGCCGGCCTGTGGACCAGAGTGTCGCGGGTTTGATTCCCGATCAAGGGCACGTACCCCTGTTGCAGGTTTGATCCCTGGCCCTGGTCGCATGCAGGAGGCAGCCAATCGAAGTGTGTCTCTCTCACGTGGATATGGATCTCTCTCTCTCTCTCTCTCTCTCTCTCTCTCTCTCTCTCTCTCTCTGTCTCTTCCTCCTCCTCCCTTCCACTCTCTCTAAAAAAATCAATGGAAAAAATGTCCTCGGGTGAGGATTAAAAAACAACAACATCCAAAGCCCAGCCTTGCCTTCCCAGAGTGAGCTGGGGCGGTGGGCGTGAGCTTAGCCGTGGCTGTTGATCCTTTCCAGATGCCAGCAGCCTGCGGACACGGAGCAGGCGCCCGGGCCGGCCAGGGGCTCCATCACATGCGCGCCGGAGGCAGACGAGAAAGTCGAAAGTCGACTCTGAGTCAGGGGTTTCCAGGAAAAGCCTGACTGGTCCTGCCCCAAGGTGGGTGGTTCTTTCCCTTTGAAGGCAGCCATGCACTCACGCAGTCGGCTTCTTTCTTAAGAAAAAAGAAAAGAAAAGAAAAGAAAAGAAAAGAAAAGAAAAGAAAAGAAAAGAAAAGAAAAGAAAAGGTTCCTTTTTATTTTAATACAATTTTAGACTTACAGAAAATCTGTAACAACAGTACAAAGAGTCACCGTATGCCCTTCACCCAGGTTCCCCAAATGTTTTTTTTAAATTTATTTTTCAATTACAGTTGTCACACAATGTTATATGAGTTTCAGGTGTACCACATAATGATCAGACATTTATAAACCTTATGAAGTGCTCACCCTAATAAGCCCAGAACCCATCTGACACCATATATGGTTATTGCAATATTATTGACTCTATTTCCTTCACATCCCTATGACTATTTTTATAATTGGCAATTTGTACTTTTTAATCCCTTTCACCCTTTTCAACCATCCCTCCAGCCCCTTCCCATCTGGCAACCATAAATTTGTTCTCTGTAGCCCTGAGTTTGTTTCTGTTTTGTTTGTTTGTTTTATTTTTTAGATTCTACATATAAGGGAAACCATACGGCATTTGTCTTTCTCTGTCTGACTTGTTTACTCAGCACAGTATCCTCTGGGTCCATCCATGTTATCTCAAATGGCAAGATTTCCTTTTTTTTATTTAAGATTTCATTCTTTTTTATGGCCAAGTAGTATTCCATTGTATATATGTACTTTATCCACTTGGCTATCAATCACATAATTTGGCTATGGTAAAGAATGCTGCTATGTACATAGGGGTGCATACATCTTTTCAAATTAGTGTTTTGGATTTCTTTGGATAAATACCAGGAAGTGGAATAACTGGGTCATCTGGTAATGCTATTTTTAATTTTTTGAGGAACCTCATACTGTTTCCCATGATGGCTACACCAATTTACAATTCCACCGAAAGTGCACGAGGATTCCTTTTCCTCCACATTCTTGCCAACACGTGTTGTTTGTTGATTTCTTGATGATAGCCATTCTGACAGGCACGAGGTGACATCTCATTGTGGTTTTAATTTACATTTTCTTGATGCTTAATGATGTTGAATATCTTTTCATATGTCTATTGGCCATCTGTATGTCCATTTTGGATAAATGTCTATTCAGGTTCTCTGCCCATTTTTTTAACCAGATAGTTTGTTTTTGGTGTTACATTGTATGAGTTCCTTTTATGTTTTGGCATATTAACCCCTTATTGGATGTACCACTGATGAATGTCTTCTTCCATTCAGTGGGTTGTCTTTTCTTTCGTTTTGTTGATGGTTTCCTTTGCTGTACAAAACTTTTGTTTGTTTGTTTGATGTAGTTCCATTTGTTTATTTTTTCTTTTGTTTCCCTTGCCTGAGGAGACATATCCAAAAAATTTTGCTAAGAGAGATGTCAGGGAGTTTATTGCCTATCTTTTCTTCTAGGACTTTTGTGGTTTTAGGTCTTACGTTTAAGTCTTTAATCCATTTTGAGTTTATTTTTGTATGTGGGATAAGAAAGTGGTCTAGTTTTATTTTTTTGCACGTATCTGTCCAGTTTTCCCAACACCGTTTATTGAAGAATATACATGCCACTACCCCATCGCATGTTCTTGCCTCCTTTGTCATATATTAATCGTCTGTGTAGGCCTGGGTTTATTTCCGGGCTCTCTCTTCCCTTCCACTGCTCGATGTGTCTGTTTGTGTGGCAGGACCATGCTGCTTTGATTTCTATAGCCTGGTAGTATCGTTTGAATCGGGTAACATGATTTCTCCAGCTTCGTTCTTCCTTCTCGATTGCTGGGCTATTCAGGGTCTTTTGTGGTTCTCTATAAATTTTAAGATGATTTGTCCTAGTTCTGTGAAAAAATGCCATTGCTATTTTGATAGGGATTGTGCTGCAGATTGCTCACAGGCTCACACTTGGCCACATTTGCGTTAAGTCCTTTTCATCTCTCCATGGAGATATAAATACACAGAAGAGAACGATGTCTTTTCTTTACAGAACCGTTTCACAGCAAGTTGCAGACATACCCCCTCCTTACCTCTAACTAAATACTTCCACGTATATTTCCTAAAAGCTGTGACATCCTTTTTTTAAAAAAAATATATTTTTTAAATTGAATTCAGAGAGGAAAAGAGAGGGAGAGAGAGATAGAAACATCAATGATGAGAGAGGATCATGGATCGGCTGCCTCCTGCACACTCGCTACTGGGGGTCGAGCCTGTAACCCGGACATGTGCCCTGACTGGGAATCGAACTGTGACCTCCTGGTTCACAGATTTATGCTCAACCCCTGAGCCACACCGGCTAGGCCAATTGACATCCTTTTAAAATATATCCTACAATATAATTATCAAAGTCAGGGAGTTAACACTGATACAGCATTATTTATTATCTGATCAACAAACTTTGTTCCGATCCTGCCATCTGTCCCTACAGTGTCCTTTATAACCAAAGGTAACTCTGGGTCGCGTGGGGCATTCCATTGTCGTGTCTCTGTAGCCTCCTTTATTCTGCAAAAATTCCTCAGTCTTTCTTGGTTTTTCATGACACTGACATTTTTTTTAAATGAGAACAGGTCAGTTATTTTATGAAATATCCCTCGGTTTGGATTTGTTGTATGTTTTTTCATGAGTACAGTTAGGCTGTATACTTGGCAATAACATGTACCTGGCTGGATCATCACATCACATTGGAAATGGGCTGTATTCTTCTTGATGCCTCCTATCAAGTGGGACATGCTGTCAATTTGCCCCATTCTGGTGATGCTGATTTGACATTTTATTTATTTATTTTTAAAATATATTTTTATTGATTTCAGAGAGGGAAAGAAAGAGGGAAAGAGAGACAGAAACATCAATGATGAGAATCATTGATTGGCTGCCTCCCACATGCCCCCTACTGGGGATCAAGCCTGCAACCTGGGCATGTGCCCTTGACTGGAATCGAACCTGGGACCCTTCAGTCTGCAGGCCAACACTCTATCCACTGAGCCAAACCAGCTAGGGCCTGATTTGACATTTTAAAGCTGAAAGCAAGCAAACAAACCCATAAAACCAGAAAAGCTTGAATCCTAGTAGTAACCTCTCTAACTCAAAGCCCCAGACACCCCCTCCACCAATTGTTTTGCTCATCCAGAAAAAAGTCAGTGGATCAGTTAGTTATTGTTGCTGTGTAACAAAGCATCCCAAGTCCCAGTGGCTTCAAGTAACAGCTGTTTTGCCTGGCTGGTGTGGCTCGGTATTTGGGTGTTGACCTATGAATTAGGAGATCGCAGTTCGATTCCCAGTCAGGGCATGTGCCCGGGTTGCAGGCTAGATCCCCAGTATGGGGCATGCAGGAGGCAGCCGATCCATGATTCTCTCTCATCATTGATGTTTCTGTCTCTCTCCCTCTCCCTTCCTCTCTGAAATCAATAAAAATATATTTAAAAAATAATAATAATTACTGTTGTGTTATTGCTCTTGGATCAGGAGCTCAGGTGGGGCCCAGCTCAGCCTCACATGATGTCCGTTACATTCGCGGAGGTGGCCGCACTCTGCGGCTGGAAGACCAGCGATGCCCTCAGTGTCCGGTGTCCGTGTTGGCTGTCAGCTGTGGCACTGGCTTCTCCTCCATGTGGCCTTTCCAGTGGGGTAGCTTGGGCTTTACGTGGTAGCTGGGTTTTAAGAAAGTGGAAGCAGAATCTCTTAGGTCTGAGGCCTCCCTTCTGCTGCATTCTGTTGTTCAAAGCAAGGCCCAGGGCCGGCCCAGGATGGGAGAAGGGACAGCGTCCATTGCAAAAGCGCCTGCGAGATGGGAGTGATTTCCTGAGCCACCTTTGGAAGCCATCTACCCCAGTGCCTGGAGACAGAGCTCACCAAGGTGCCTGCTTACTCACCCGGAACGTAGGGATGGCTACAAATGAGGAACTGGCCCTTTCCCAGAAGACTGTCAGTCCGTGGGCTCAGAATGTTTCGTTATCATCTTCTTTTCAATTCCGTGCAATTCCTAACACCTTCCTTAGGCATCTGATGTTTCTGGAGCACCTATAGTCTAGGTGGGGCCAGTGCCGCCTGCCCTCTGGGAGTTCACAGCCTGGAGATAAGACTGACCTATACCCAAACCGTTGGAGATCGTTGTCAGGAACTTAGGTTTGTGGAGGGTGGAATCCAGAGGAAGGTGTGGCTGAGTGTGCCTGGGGGCACTAGGGATGGGAAACTAGGGAAATGAAGGAGCTGAAGGTGTAAATGGGCAGGCCAGGCTGGTGTGTGGGGAGGGGAACTACCCCACCTGGGAATGGCGGGGCCAGGGGAGAGTTCAGAGACAAAAGACGGGGGGGGGGGGGGTGTGTGGGCTGCACTCGACAATGGTCTAAGGCTGGTGTTTCTGTCTGCATTCCCTTTCTCGCCCAGGAGTCGGCCAGCCCAGGTCTAAATCCTTAGCCTTGTGGTCTATAAGGAACCCCCATGCAATACGGAGGAGCCAGGAGCCCAATGAGAAAGGTGGGGAGGACTCTGTAGAGAAGCATCTTGCTTTTTGTATTTAACATTTGTATTGATTTCAGAGAGGAAGGGAGAGGGGAGACAGAAGCATCAATGATGAGAGAGAATCATTGATGGGATGCCTCCTGCACGCCCCCCACCAGGGATTGAGCCCACAACCTGGGCATGTGCCCTGACCGGGAATTGAACTGTGACCTCCTGGTTCATAGGTCGACGCTCCACCACTGAGCCACGCCGGCCGGGCAGAAACTTCTTTCATCGACCTAACAAAGACCTGTGTGGGAGTTTGGGAGTTTGGGGCTGGGGGAGAGAGGACAGGGAACAGAAGGCAGGCTCGCGCTCGGGATTGCTGCGGGGTCTGGATTCTAGTCCTGCGTCACTGCAGTGTCTCTGTCAATGACTGACCACGTGGCACGGAGCGGGGAAGTTCTTCCCGCTACTGATGTCACAGCATCCTCAAGTCACAGAGCAGAGCATTCCTCCCGTGCTTGTGGCCACACTGGTGTAAACAGACCGGCATGATGTACAGTCCGTACTGTTTGCTAATGACACTACACGGCTGTGTTAGCGGCTCACGTGTTTACTATACTACACTCTTTATCTTGGTTTCAGTGTACTCTTTCTACCTACGAAAACGTTTGCCGTAAAACGGTGTGCCGTGTGATGTCCTATACATCTCGTGTTTACCGCGCCTCCTGATTGCATCATTTTCTCCTGTGTTAGAGTGAATCTCGTGTTGTTTTATACAATAACAAGCTGTACAGATTTGAAGCTGAGGAGCCATAGGTTGTACTGTATATCAGCGAGGCGTGTAGTAGGCTAGACCAGAGGTCGGCAAACGGTGGCTCGCGAGCCACATGCGGCTCTTTGGCCCCTTGAGTGTGGTTCTTCCACAAAATACCACAGCCTGGGCGAGTCTATTTTGAAGAAGTGGCGTTAGAAGTTTAAGTTTAAAAAATTGGCTCTCAAAAGAAATTTCAGTTGTTGTACTGTTGACATTTGGCTCTGTAGACTAATGAGTTTGCCGACCACTGGCCTACACCATCTAGGTTTGCACAAGTGCTGTTTGTGACGTTTGCATGCAATCACTTAACGATGCATTTCACGTCTCCAGCATAGTGGCTCCTGGCTGTACATGCAGCGAGCACCGAGTGACTATTGGGTAGCAAGACTGCAGCTCTTTGCATGCAGCTAAGTCCACAGACGGAACCATATGGGGACCCATCATTTATATGGCCTACATGCTTTTATACACATGCTCAAACAGTCACGGGGGAGGTCACAATTTCAAAAGGAATGTATTCGCGCAGATCCTCACATGATTAAAACCTCAAATAATCTCAGCACACCAGAGAGGGGTGGTGCGTACGTCTCCTCCCCCATTAACATGTTGCTAACACATGGCAGCAACGAACCACTGTTTAAATGTCACTCAGGCCGCTAGGATTTGAAATGATGCATTTATTGACGTCTCCTTTAAAGCTGGGGAGATTTGCATCATTCCACACTTTGCACCCAAGGGAGGCTTTATTTCAGACACATGTTCATATCGCACTGTTGAAAACGCTCAGTTCTCTCTTCCTTCGTATTGTCTCTCTCCCGCGGGAGACCCGCTTGCCATAGGAAGAGATTCGTTGCAGAATGTCTTGGGGTTGAGATGGGACCTCAGAGTTTTCTGGGGTGTCTCTCTTCATGAAGGAGGCAATAGAAGCTCAGAAGCATTTGGTTCTGCCCAGGATGCTGCACTGAAAGACAATAGACTCGCCTGGCCGGCGTGGCTCAGTGGTTGAGCATCGACCTACGAACCAGGAGGTCACGGTTCGATTCCCGGTCAGTGCACATGCCCGGGTTGCAGGCTCGATCCCGGTGTGGGGTGTGCAGGAGGCAGCCAATCAATGATTCTCATCACTGATGTTTCTATCTCTCTCCCTCTCCCTTCCTCCATGAAAAAAAAAAAAAAAGAAAGAAAGAAAGAAAAGCAACAGAGGGAACAGGCCCTAAACAACAGAGCAGTTGAGAATTGGGGTTTGGGAGTCTCTGGGTTAGCTTTCTGACCTTGGGCAAGAAAGCTAACCATTCTGACCATTTGTCACCCCTCTGAGCCTCAGTCCCCTCATCTGCAAACAAAACAAAACAACCTGGTTACTAATAGCCACCTCCAGGGTAGCGATAGCAGGTAATATTTTTAGCACAAGGCCTGGCTCCTCAGGAATACTCAAGAACAGGCAGCCATCACAGGGACATCACCTGGCCCCTCTGTGCCTTGCTTATGTTTATGGTTGATAAGCGAGTCCCCCAGGGCAGGGCCTGCTTTTGTGTGTGTGTGTGTGGGGGGGGTGTTACAGACCCAGACCCAGCCACTGCAGGATGCCAGACCCCACCCAACCATGCCACTCAATATGCCCTCAGGCTCTTCTCCTCTTCCTTCTGATCCCCATTCCGGGAGTTTTCTCTTTCTCTGCAGGGGAACAGGAAGTGAGTCCCTAACCTCTCCCTCTGAGCAGATGTGCAACCCCATTTTTCTGGGCCCACGCTTCCACTCTGGGTTATGCTGCTAGAAATAGTTTACCCCCAGCACAGGTTGTACAAAGGGGCAGATTGCACTTTGAAGGGCCACTGGGATGCTAAACACGGAGAAAATGCTCAACAAGGCTCACACAAACCCGAGAATTGTGGGGACTTGGGCCAACTATCCAGAGAGATGTTCAGGAATGAGAAAAATTGCCTCCGTCCTCAACCTTCAGAGGGCTGGCTCTGTCAGCACCCTAATTCTTGGTTTCTGTCCCCTGCACAAAAGCTGACAGGGACCAGACCTTGGAGAGGAAAGAAAATAACTTTTACGACTCCTACCGCGTCTCTGACTTCACATCTTGCCAAATCCCCGCCCCCAGCATAACCCTGGCCTCCATGTTGCAGATTGGGAGACAGCGGCTCAGAGAGGTTAAGTGACCGGCCAGGGGACACACAGCCTACGGGTTGCAGAGCTGGGATCCGGACCGCATCTTTGCCTCTCCAAGGCTGTGTTCTCTCTCAGTCTTTCCCTGGGCGGGCGGAGGCTGTGAGGCCAGCTCAGAGGAATGGAATGTCTGACATCCCTGGGGGATCTTGATTCATGTGCAGGAAACCAGTCCCCTCAGCCTCCTTGCCCCCAGCCTGCCAGCCTCCTCCCGGAATCCACCAGATGTCCCAGCATTCACCGAGCATACCTCTCACTCCGCGGTGCTTTGGCACACGCGGTTCCTGAGTCTGGCATTCCCTTTGCCTCGAAAACTCCTCCACCCCCTTAACGACCCAGATCAAATGCCTCCCTGACCCTAAGAGCATAACTCATGTCTTTATTTTCTCCCATAAAGCAAGGCTGCCACATGCCATTGTACAGGCTGCGCGCTGCACGACGCTAGAGGCGCCATCTGCGTAGACCACAGTGGCGTGGTCTAGTTGTGCCTTTCTTAGAACAGTAATAATAACAGTTTATGGCCACAGACCCTAGGGTGGCGATGATGTCATGTTCAGCAGCACACCAGGGCCCAGCACTGGGCCTGATAACGCTCAATAAACCTCGAATGAATGCATCCTATCAGATATGACCATAGCGTACAGAGACCACAGGCGGCCTGGGACTGGTCCTTCTAAACAAGTGTTTCCCCTGCCACCGTCACCGCTCGGGGGACTTCAGTCACTTATCCCAGTGAAGCTCCCGCTGCTCAGAGCCCTTTGGAACGTTTCTCCGGAGATTGCCTTCCGACCCAGGTTCCAAGGCACACAAGTCACCCTTGCTCATTATTTCGCAATCACAGGTCTTTTCTCACCCAAAGCGAGCCCAGCCAGCGCCACCCCCTCCCCTCTTCATCAGACCCGGCTCCACTGAACGCTGGGCTCTGCCCAGAAATCAAGTCCACTCTCCAAGGACGAGGCAAGTCGGAGACACTGCCGAGGCACCAAAGGCTAAGCAGCTGCACCCTGGCAGCCTGGCTGGTGAAGGGTCTGCCCCCCGCCCCAGGAGGGCCTCCGTTAAAGGAACACACCTACGTCCGTATGTATGTTCTGCTGTGTTGCTTTTCGAAGGTTCACTCCTAATTCCACAGTCAGACTTGTAAGGAACCGAGCGTTGGTTACTGAGTGGTGGCGAGGTGCTGCGTTTATATGAGAACTGCTGCATTTAATCCTCCTAACCGTGCAGTGGGATGGATCGGACTGTCCCCATTTTGCAGATGAGGAAATCGAGGCCGGGGCTCTTTTGGGTCACGGGCAGCTGAGACTTGGACCCGGAGCTGTCTGCCTTCAGAGCCAATGTGTTTTCACAAGCTCCTACATTGCCCCTTTGCCTTTCAGACACCGTTTTCGGTGTTGTTTACAACCCGAAAGTAGAAACCCAGATTTCACATGACCCGCCCCTCATGGAGGCAGGGGCCAGCTCCTCTCACTGCCCAGGACACTCCGGGCTGCTGCCCCCATTTCTCCTCGGATGGGACCACTTTGCGGAAATCCCTCCACACTCTTCCCTGGTGACCACGGGCCCTGTCTCTGCTGGGTCAGGGGTCGGGGTGTTGGCGGGGGGGCGGTGCTGGCATTAGGTTTGAAACCAGGGATCAGAATTCTGGCCATGTTCGCCCCAGGCTCGAAAACAGGCAAAACTCGTCTCACAAACTTGATTTTTTTAAAAACTAGACATCACAATTCTGATCCTTGTAGAGTTTTTTCAAGAGTGTGGGTCACACTCTAGCTGGTGTGGTTCTGTGGTTAGAGCATTGGCCTAAGCACAGAAGGATCTCGGGTTCGATTCCCTGTCAAGGGCACGTACCTGGGTTGCAGGTTCAATCCCCGTCCCATTCGGGGCATGTGCAGGAGGCAACCAATCGATGTGTCTCTTTCACATCGATGTTTCTTCCTCTCTTCCTCTCTCCCCTCTCTCCCTTCCTCCCTTCCACTCTCTCTAAAACATCAATAGAAAAATATCCTTCATTGAGGATTAACAACAACAACAACAACAAAACAGTGTGCGTCACAGAGCAATGGTGATGAGTTTTAACTGTTTATTAATCTCTGCCCTGGCTTGGTCCTCCATGTGCAATATGTTTCAAAGACACTGAGGATTGAAGACTCAACCAACCCGTCCTGAACACTAGGACACGCCGGGCTCCCTCATGGTCTGGAACAGCGGTTAGCAATCCATGGTCCTTGGACCAAATCTAGACAGACAGCTGTTTTTGTAACTAAAGTTTCTTAGAATCCAGCCACCCATTCATCTACACGATGCCCATGGCTGCTCCATGCTGCAACGGGCAGAGTGGAGTGGCTGCCACCATGTGACCTGCAAAGCCAAAAAGGATTCCCCTCCGACTGTTCGCAGAAAGAATTAGCAACTCCAGTCCCGGAAGGCAGGGAGGTTTTCTGACTGCCCAGCCTCCAGCCCCGGCTCATCACTGAGGAAACTCCCACTTAATGGAGTGGTGCTCACCATCTACCACAGAAGCTGAAAACGCAGGGGCTCGCTGCAGTGGGGTGAATGGTGGCCCCAAAAACATATGTTCATAGCCTAACCCCCAGAGCCTGTGACTGTGACCTTATTTGGTAAAAGGGCCTTTGTAGATGTAATTAAGTTAAGAATCTCGAGATGAGATCTTCCTGGGTTATCCAGGTGGCCCTAAATCCAATGACCCATGTTCCTGTAAGAGACACACAGAGGAGAGAGGCGAGAGAAGCGGAGGAGGCCCTGTGCAGATTGAGGCAGAGATTAGAGTGATGCAGCTGCGAGGAATGCTGGCAGCCACCGGGAGCCAGCAGAGGCGAGGAAGGATCCCTCCCTAGAACCCCAGAGGAAGCACAGCCCTGCCAAACGCCTTGATTTTGGACTTCAGGCCTCCAGAACTGTGAGAGGATAAAGTTCTGTTGTTTTTCAAGTGCCTGGTTGGTGGTAATCTGTTACAGCAGCTGCAGGAAACCAATACACTCCCTTTCCCAGCTTCCTTTGTAGCGAGGGCACAGACATGTGACTCTGCTCTACCGATCAGATGCATCTTCCCAGATTAAATGAGAAGCTAACATTGGGAGGAATCAGGAATGTGGCCTCCAGTGCCTTCTCCAGGATGGTGAGGATGGCAGCGTGGCCACGTGGTGCTCTCAGAGATGTCAGCTTAGTGGGTGCCGCCCAGTGCCCAGAATTGTTGGTGACGGTGGAGCAGATGACTGTCTCTGTGCCAGAGGGGGTAGCAGCAGCATCTTCAATGTTGGATGGCATCTGGGGTGATTTGGGGTGTCACTCTGGCTGCACAAACTCCAAATCTAATTTTCTACCTGGGAATCCTGCAAGCTACGCCATATCCTTGGGTATGTTTCTTTCCCGATAAAATTAGCCGGAGTTGGTGTCCGTCATCTTCAGGGCTGTGCCAGCTCCGATCAGCGCAGGGGAGCCGATTGTTCACTCCTCTTCCCAGCTCCTCCTTCAGTGATGTCACGCTGGGAGCTTAACATCGGCCACGAAGGGGGCCTTTACACCACGGAAACTGTCGAGTGCTACAAATCAGAGCTTTTTGTTTTTGCAGAGTTGATTGATCAGCAATACCACAGGCTGTATCCAAGGAAGATTCCGATTGATGGCCACAGAACATTTCGTTTCATCCTTGTATCCATCTTGCTACAGTGAGCCACCTAAAAGGGATGAAGGGATTGTTCAAAGGCATGTACCTCTGAGGTGATAAATCCGGGTTGTGAACTTCTGATTTCACATCCGCTAGATCAATATAAGGCTGATCACCACTTTTTTTGAAAGCGAAGACTTAAAGACAGACTGCACCAGAAAACAAGCAAGCAGCAACCAAAAAAAATGCAAACCTCCATAGTCCCCGAGGGACACTGTCCATCCGGCCTAAACTGGTCCAGACCACCAGTGTCTTGCAGAGGCGGGGTCCTCCTGGCAGACAGGGGGCAGGTCAGCGCTCGGGTTCAGAGGATTTAGACGGGAAGCCGCCCTCGGTGCTCTCCATGCAGAAAGAGACAGCCTTCCGCACTTGGCGGGAATAGATTGCAGGTGCAATTAACAGGCGTGAGGGAGGCAGTCAGTCTCCCCTTGATGCTCTCCGCATCAGGGCCTGCACGGTGGGCACTGACAGATTTGCCGTCAGCGGGACACGTGGAGCGCCTCTGTGCCTCCTCTCCAGGGGAGAGATGTATAATGCCCGCACAGATGTGTGAGCGCCGCCCCCGCCAGATACCACGTCCGGGAAGCAAAGCCTCCTGTCTGAAGACACATCCTCACCCCTGCCCCATCGGCCCGGGAGCCTGGACCTGGGGGACAGTAGAAGGAACCTTGGGATGTTCCCCGGCTGGAATCACACGGCTCCGTGCCCTCGGCTTTCCCTGGACATGTGCTTTCCTCTCCTGGGCAATGCCATCTCCTGACCTCTGCCCAGAAGACAGGCAGGTGCACCAGGGAAGCTGGCAGCGATGGCAGCAGGAGGCCGCCCATGTGCCCTGGGAAGTGCGGGGGCACTGGTGTGTGTCGGGTGGAAACACCAGCTGCGGGGTGGGCAGATCCAGGATGGATTCCGACAGTAATAGAGAAAGACCTCTTCTGTTTTATGAGAGCTTCTGCGTGTTCAAATACATCAGTTCAGATCCTTACAATAGCCCTGCTGGGCACGCATGGTACCCCACTTTCTGAGGAGGACACAGAAGCTTGGAGAGGTTAAGAAGCGAACCCAAAGTCCACAATCCGTAAGTGACAAAGCCAGGGTTTGAACCCAGGACTTTATGACTCCGATGCTTGGGATGTCCCCCAAATTCATGTCCACCCTGAGCCTGTGAGTGTGAACCCAAGACTGTGCCGTGGGGAGTGTAACCGGGTACCATGCGTCGTCCTGGAGTAGCTGTGGGCCAGGGCTCTCTGGGCTCCTGCAGAACTGGCTGAACTTCACTCTCCCCAAAACGCAGCTCTGTGTCCAGGGACACCCTCCCAGCCAACAGCGCGTCACCGTTTTCCGTCTTCCGTTTTATTTTTGTGTGTGGGATTGGAAAACCCTCTGTGTCACTCGGTGCCTCTCTGGGGACCGCCACAGCAGTTCCCTCAAGACTCTGTGGTTGGGCCCATGCTCCCTGAGGCCCAGCTGCCAGGGAAGCCCCTGGGAGGAGCGCATACCCTCCACTCGAGAGTGTCCGGGAGAAGCGTGCTGAGCAGCTTCCACAATCCCCGCTCCAATGGCCTCCTTCCCTCATTACCCGGTGGTCCTGTTGCTTTCACCGTTGAGTTCCCAGGATCTGGCACATAACAGGTTCTTTGTAAATGTCTGTGGACTGGACAAACCCCCAACTCACCACAGAGAATCATTTTAATTGATTGTCTCAAAACCAGTCCATTCATTGATGGAATGGATCCAAGCAACAGAGCCTCCATTTTGAACCTCCTACTATGTGCTTCATATTTGTCATTCCAAGAGAGGATATTGCTGTGGCATCCTTCCCTCAAGCCCACACAGCTGAGACGTAGCAGAGGTGGGATTTGAACCCAGGACTATAGAACTTTGGGGTCCCCTCCAAACCCAGTCCCTTTCTGGGACACCTACTCCCCCCAAGCCATCATCTGCCTGAGGCCTTGGTCCAGATTTTTCAGAAAATAAATAAAACAACCTTCCATCTTAAAGTCAAGCATTCTCCCCCGCACCCCCCCCCCCCCCGCCCCAGAAGCCAGGGACAGCCACCTCCTTCTGCAGAGCTGGCCTCGTCCCTCAGCAGCACTGGCCTGGGGCCCAGGAGTGGGAGGGTTTTCGCAGGTGGCTGAGCTTCGGGGTTCTCGGGATGTCCATTGCCACGGAGATAGGCTTTTCCTGGGGAGACGACGATGACGATGCCGTCCTAACTCCAACGACTGCCACTCCGTGGTCCATGCCACACACTCTGCTAGTGTCCCTCATCCGGTGAGTCCTCAAACAGTGCCCGGGCTGAAGGACCCACCCCCATTTCCCCGACAAGGACACTGAGCTCACTCTGTGGGACCCAAACCCCATTTGACCAATAAGCTGCCTCTTATTCCCTGACACTCCACTGCCTCCAGACAGAGCTGACCGAGAAGGGTCTTCTGGAACGTTCTACAAGTAGCCTGCCTCCTCGGCCTGCAGTGTTTTGCCCTCCAGATGTCAGCAAGAGCCTCAATTTACTTCTGCCCAGAAACCAGCAGGGCCTCCTTGTGCCATGGCCCCCGGGGCAGTGGGACCCAGCGTGGAGCTGAAGCTTCCATGACCCCGGGGGGCAGCTTGGCTTCCTTTGACCTGCAGTGGAATTCCTTCGGTTCCCCCCCTCCCCGTTTTCCTCAGAAGGAGACTAATCACAGCTAAGCAGTTTGAAGTCTGCTCTGAAAAGCATCCTTATTACTTGCTGGAGGGTCTTGGCATCTCAGGGCCTTGAGAAGAAGAAGAAAAAGAAACCCACAGTGATTTCTAATGCAAATCGGGTCTGAAGAGGATCCTGGGGTCTCAGGAGTCCCCAGTCACCCACAGAGGAGGGCGCATCCCAGGGAGAACTGTTGCCTCCGGCAAAGCATTTCCTCTCATCCGGACAAAACCCGGATACGGTCATTTTCCCCCTTTCAGACCCGCTGGGCTGCCCCACCCCTCCGTCCGCTGGAATGTGAAGCGTGGCCTCCAGTCCGAGCAGAATTCCGGCTCTGGGAGCGCCCGCTGCTCCTCTCCCTCCGTATCTTCTTCCATCATCTCTACTCACAACACGTGCACACACACACACACACACACACGCTCACACACATGTGCTCACATGGTTCTCACGTGCACACGCAAAACATTGACAGGCACAGGCCGACACACACCCATGCGTGGACACTCCTGTGCACCCAGACACACATGCACACAAGATGCGCACGCGCTCGCTGCCCTTCTGCCTTCTCTCCGCATCATTCCTCGGCGTTTTCTCTGTGGTTTTGCCTGCTCAGCACCCCTGTCTCCAGTCCCTGGGATCCTCAGCCAAGATGCGGAAGGAAGTACCTGATGCGCCCTGAGTCTGGGGGAGATTGAGCCCATGCACCTCGGGGGTTTCGGGGGAGTTTGCTCCTCCCAGGTCGGCTCTGACTTCAGCTCGTCCCTAACCTACAGCTGCCACTGCCAGACATCAAAGTGGAGGAAGTGTTTCTGCAGGCTGCCCCATCGCTGGCACCGGGCAAAGCTGTGTCTCTCCCCTCACCCCCGAGAGACAGATCACTGTTCCCACGTCTCAGATGATGAAATCAAAGCACAGGAAAGCGCCGTGACATCTCAGAGGAATTGACTCTTTCAAACAATATTGAGTCCCTACTGTGTGCCAGGCCCTGCTCTAGTGGCGAGGGGTGCACCATGGAGTGGGACCGAGCACCCGGCCCTGCGTTTACATTCACAAGGCCAGCGAGTGGGGGGGCCAGGAGTGCTTTTCCTGACGCGGGATCCTTGATTTTCCTCTGCGCCCTCTCCTGTGCGCTCGGCACTCTTGCCTTTGTGGGCCGCTTCCTCCGTAATTATATTTTACGGCGACGTTGGTATAAAAACGAATAGAATCCAGGCCAAAAATTAAAGAATTTTCTTTGACCCTAAAAGTCTTTTTTTTTCCCCTTCTGATTTTGAAAGAAATGAAGACATTGTGTGGGTCTTAGGTATTATGCCCTCTGTACACAGTGGGCCAGTCAGTCCTGTGTCCCTATAAACACCAAGTCCCCTCACCTGTTCCCTCCTTTTAGAAAGGAAGCCTTGGGACTATTCATCATAGCCAAGAAGTGAGGACGCTCAAATATCCATCAGGGGATGGATAAAGAAAATATGGTCTATCCACACCACAGAATATCATTCAACCAGTAAAAGAACCAAGTACTGATTCGTGGACAACATGAATGAGCGCTGGAAACATTGCGCTGAGTGAAAGAAGCCAGGCATAGCCCGGCCGGCGTGGCTCAGTGGTTGAGCGCCGACCTATGAACCAGGAGGTCATGGTTCAATTCCCGGTCAGGGCACATGCCTGGGTTGTGGGCTTGATCCCCAGTGTGGGGCGTGCAGGAGGCAGCTGATCCATGATTCTCTCTCATCATTGATGTTTCTGTCTCTCTCTCCCTCTCCCTTCCTCTCTGAAATCAATAAAAATATATATTTTTAAAAAGAAGCCAGGCATAAACACACACACACACACACACACACACACACCACATTGTGTGATTTCATTGATAGGAAATGTCCAGAATAGGCAGCTCTGCAGAGGCAGAAAGAAAGCAGATGATGGGTGGCTGCCAGGGCGTGGCAGGGGATGGGGAGTGACCGCTACGGGCTGCAGAGCTTCCTTTGGGGAGTGATGACGATGTTTTGGAACTGGATAGGAGTGATGGTTGCACAACATCATCAACTAAACTGTTCATTTTAAAACGGTCAGTGTTATTTTATGTGAATTTCACCTCATTGAAACCAAGTTAACGTTGAGCTCTGGGGTTTCCTTTCCCAACTCCCTGGGGGCTAGATATGCACGGGCCTTTCTCTCTAGGTTTCCCTTCCCGCTTCCTCCCTCTGGGGCTTTCCTCTTCCTCCCATCATGCCCTGTCTCCTCTCCTGTCCTTCCGCTGGCTGATCGAAAGCCCCTTGGCCCGGAGAGCCTGGCTCTGCTTCCGACGTGCTGTGGGACCATAGGCCAGAGATTGCACACTGGTGACTCCTGGGCCGAGTCTGGCCTGCTGACATATTTTCTTTGGCCCATACAGTGTGCTGAACAGAGTCCAGTTGGTTGCCAACATTTCGAAACCGCAAGATTTCATGTGACCCACACAGATAGCCAGCTTCTCTGTGGCGTTTCAGAGGCACCAAGCCCACGGGGTCTTCATTCCCTCGTAGCGTCAGGAACAGGCTGCCCCATTAGAGGAATCCCTTCTCCCCAGTTTGCCACAGTCCCTACCCCTCCTTATAGTCTTACATAGCATCTCTTTCTCCTGGCTGGTTCCTGTGGCACAGGAGTTTGTGCCCCAGCCTTAGGCAAATGACGGAACCTCTGCAGGCCTCATCGGAGGGGTGGGGTGGGGAATCTTCAAGGGTCTTTTCAGCTGCCCCCCGGGGTTCCTAGCTGCAAACTTACTTCTCTGCCTGTGACATTGCTGGTCCTGGCAGTCCACCTGATGGGGAGGTTTGGGGATGGTGAATGGGCAGCTGTTCAAGGTGCTATTGGTGCCTCCCCTAGAACCTTTTCCAGGGCCGGTGGGCCCCTCCTCCCCCTGCTCTGGGGTGTTGGCTGTGAGAACCCCTGATTGGTAACTGGTTGGTCAGCAGCACAGGTGGCAACCTGGATTTGGGATTGGGGTCTGATGTTGGGGCAGCCCTGTGGAACCGGGCCCTTAACCTGTGGGGTCTGCACTACTCCAGGTAGATAGTGTCAAACTAGAATTGACCTAAATTAATGGTGGTCACTTGCCCAAAGCCAATGAGTGGCCAAGCCAGGATTCAAAGGCAGGTCCTTCTAAATGAAATCGGGGCGGCTCAGTCACGGAAAGGCCACGGTTGAGTGCAGGTTCTAGGCGTTGGCGTACCATCATCTCTCTGTGCAAGATCCCATCCTGTGTTATTTCGTACTTGAGGCCCAGTGCACGAAATGTGTGCACTGGTAGGGTCCCTAGTGGCTGCCGGCCGTTGGCTGCCGGCTGCCGGCCGGGGCCTCTCTCCATTCCCCCGGCCAGCCCTGCCCCCTGGTCGAACTCCAGGTCGAGGGGACAATTTGCATACCACGGTTTTATTATATAGGATTCTCATTGCTCCTCTCTATCCCTCATCTCCCTTTCACTCTCCCCTTCAGTGGCCACCCCCACCCCCGCCGCCGGCTCAGCACCTATTTATTTAGCACACATTCTTCCAATCCATCTGACCACATGTCAGGGCCAGCACTGTGTGTTGACTTACCTGTGAGTGAACGCTGTGTGCGCTGGATTTACATGGACGTTATGGAGCAGTGACTCCTGTTCTGTTGCCTTTTTCACTCAACACCATGCTCTCGCAAGTCATCCCTCAGGAACCATCACAGTCTCCCCTCCGGGAGTTCCCGATGTGGCGAAAACCCAAAACCGCAGGTGCCCGGTTCAACTGGATTTTCAGAGGAACGACAGCTAATAGCTTTTCTTATAGATATACCCCATGCAATAGGTGGGATATGCTTATCCTAACAAAGCATCTGAAGTTCTATCGGGTGGCACTTCCTTTTACAGGATGAGGTGAGTCACCCAAAGCAGCGGACCACCGGTTGGCGACTGCTGCCCCAAAGGGCGAGTCGCTTTCCCCAGTAAGTGGCAAAGCCAGGAGCCAAAGCCGGGTCAGTCTGAGTCTGGAAGACTCATCAACCCTGTGGCCCCTAAGGCTTCTGGGAGAATTGAAGAAGAAATGATACCCAGGAAACATTCGTTTAAAATAGTAGGCCCACACTCTGGTTTCTCTTCAGACCGTATAAATCTTTCGCCTTTTATTAAAGCAGTAGGCCCTATCCCAGGAGGAGAGGTGGCTACTTGTCTCTTTTCTGGGGGTTTCAGCAGGTGCCGGGCACCATGTTAGCCCAGGGGAGCCCTGGCTTTTACCACAGTGCCTGACGCAAAGCGAGTGCTCAATAAATGGGCCATCATTTTTGTTGTTGTTGTTAATCCTTACCTGAGGATAAACACTGAGTGGCCAGATTATTACGATCTCTGAACGCATAATAATCTGGCCACTCAGTGTATATCCTATATAATAAAAGGCTAATATGCAAATTGTCCCCTTGACCAGGAGTTCAACCAGCAGCCAACCGCCCATGTCCCCTCCCCCTGGCCAGGCTGGCCAGACCCCACCCATGCACGAATTCATGCACCGGCCCTCTAATATGTATACACACACACACACACACACACACACACACACACTGAGTGGCCAGATTATTATGTGTTCAGAGATCATAATAATCTGGCCACTCAGTGTACTTTCCCATTGATTTTCAGAGAGTGGAAGGGAGGGAGAGAGGGGTGTTAGAGAGAAAGAGAGAGGAAAAACATTGTTGTGAGAGAGACACGTTGATTGGTTGCCTCCCACATGCACCCCAGCCAGGGCCAGGATCCAGCCTGCAACCTAGGTACATGGAACCGAACCCATGACCCTTCGGTGCACGGGCTGACACCCTAACCACTGGGCAACACCGGCCAGGGTGGGGTGATCATTTTTACTAGGACCAGTGACACTTCCCTCTCTGACCACCGCACCCCAGGAAGCCCATGGTGTCCGCCCACTGAAACCCATAAATCACCACACACCTCGATGGCTGCGCCACCACCGACATACCTCTCCCTAACCTGCGAACGTTTCCTGAAACTCCCCGTAATCATGACCGAAATCAACATGTTCCCCATTTCCATATTTCTAGAAAGCGGTGGAGCTCGCCATAATTGATTCAAGACCTGTCAATCAAACGACAATCCAAATGACGCGTTTATTTATTTTCGCCTCTCAGAGCGGCTGGCTTGGTCGGTTCCAGCTTTGTCCTTCCGGGGGAAAGCTGGAACCAGCTGTCTTTACCTCACTTGCACCTTCCTCTTCTCTTTGAAGTGCGTTGGCTATTATTTTACTCGTAGAATTTAACAGAGCCTGCACGGCGGAAGGGTTCGGGTTGGTGTCTATTGAAAAAGGTGGTTGGCGGAGACCTCGGGACTGCAGTTGGTCCCAGAAAATTCTGGTTCTTCTAAGCGGATTCCGTCATTGCAGGAGGCAGCGGGGACGGTCAGTGAGCAGGCCAGACACCGCCCTGCCCTCACGGAGCTGAGCTGGCGTTCTGGTGATGACAACTATTGTGTGGCCCTGCAGGAGGTTTACCCCTTCTAGGCCTCCTGGGAGGAGAGGTCCTCCGGCCCTAGTTCCAATTCCAATTCCTACTTCATCAGAGGCCCCAGGTGGTACATTTAAGTCTTTAACCCATTTTGAGTTTATTCTCTCACTCTCTCTCTCTCTCTCTCTCTCTCTCTCTCTCTCTCTCTCTCTTAGAGGGAGAGAGGAAGGGAGGGAGAGATAGAAACATAGAAGGCTGCTCCTGCATGCCCCTTACTCCGGATCCAGCCTGCAACCCAGGCATGTGCCCTGACCAGGAATCAAACCAGCGACCTCTTGGTGCATGGGACGACATTCAATCCACTGAGCCACACTGGTCAGACTTGAATTTATTGTTTTTAAATATATATATATATATATATATATATATATATATATATTGATTTCAGAGAGGAAGGGGGAGAGAGAGAGAGAGAAATATCAATGATGAGAGAGAATCATTGATCAGCTGCCTCCTGCACACCCCGCACTGAGGTTCGAGCCCTCAACCCAGGCATGTGCCCTGACTGGGAATCGATCCGTGACCTCCTGTTTCATAGGTCTGCGCTCAACTACTGAGCCACACCAGCCAGGCAGAATTTATTCTTGTATATGGTGAGAGAAGATAGTCTAGTTTCATTTTTTTGCATGTATCTGTCCAGCTCTCCCAACCCCATGTATTGAGTAGACTGTCTTTACCTCACTGTATTTTTGTTTCCTGTCATAGATTAGTTGACCATATAGGTGTGTGTTTATTTCTGGACTTTCTGTTCTGTGCCATTGATGTATGTGTCTGTTTTTATGCCACTGCCAGCACCACGCATTCTTGACTCCTCGCTTCCAGAAAAGTCTGAAAGGAGAAAGACAACAGTGTGCTCTCTGGTGGCTGGGCTCCAGGTGGTTTGACTGCTTTGTTCTTTTGGCCTACGTGGGTTCTGAGTTTTCTACTAAGACCATCCGTACTTACATACCAGCCCCGAATAAAAACAGCCAACAAAAGAGCATGCATTTAAATCAATCAGTGAATCGGCTGTGCCATTTCAGGGTGTCTTCTGTTTTGAATGAAATCACTCCCTGTCACCAACCAAGTCACTTGTCCCCAGACACTGTGGCCAGAGGGGTGTCACCCAGGGCCTCCGTCTCAGTTTGCGTCCTCCTGGGGCCATGGGGGACTTGAGGTTGCGTGAGGGCCGCTTGCCCTGAAGGTGCAGGGCCCTTTGTCACCCTGAGTTGTTTTTATTGGTGTGTAAACCCAGCGTCCTCTTTGGGAACTTCCTGGGGCTGTAGAGAATCCCAGGGCCTCTGCAGGGGGTGGACGGTGTTGGCCAGAGCAGAGCAGAGCCTCGGCCTGGGCTTGTGCAAGGGACCCCCTGCCCTGAGTCAGAAAGGGGTGTCAAAAGGAACTTGACGCCTGGCCTGGCATCCTGGGTGTTTGCCAGACCTGCCTGGTGGCCGTCATGCTGGCGGTGGTGACGATGATGATGATGTTCATGTTACACGTAGGACAGATGGTTCTTGCTTTGCACAGTTGTGCCGATTATAAGAATGACTGTGCAAGCTGAAAGTGTGCAAAAACGATCTTAAAAATCAGTGAGACAAAATAGATTATTCCGTGACCTTTCACATGTTTTGTCAAAACATTGAAAGCTCTCTTACTATTGGTTAGAAATGTTTAAGGAAATGAAATAATAGTACAGCTAACAAGTATGTTAATACTATTTAATTTGGTACATTGGCCCCATTGAGAATTGAAGTGTTGTATTTCCTGGTATAAAAATGATCGAGAGTAGTTCAAACAACGCTTGCTCTCCTCTGGGTGTTTAACTACCAACACAGAGAGAGCATCTTTTACATGCCTTGGCAAATTGTCATACTGCTCTCCAGGACTGGATCCGTTCCCAACGTTTTATCATTTGCACTTTCAATGTCATGAAATATCTTCAGGCGTTCCTGCCGGCCTCCCTTCCTCTGGGACATCTCCATCCTTTTCGTCACAACGGCTTCTCTCACTCAGGTCGGTAAGCCCTCCTTCCTTTGGCAGCAGACCTAGAGCTGCTTAAACGGACACAGTGTCAACATTCCCACGATCATCTATCTCTTCTGTGAGCCTAGAATCAGTCCTCGGATGGTGTTTTATGTCAGCTTGGCTGGGCCACGGTACCCAGATATGCAGCCAAACCTTACCTGGCTATTTCTGTAAAGGAATATTTTTCAGATGCAATTAGCCTTTAAATTGGTGGACTTTGAGGAAAGCAGATTACCCTTCACGATATGGGTGGGCCTCATCCAATCAGTTGAAGGCCTCAATCGGAAAAGACGGATCCTCCCCCAACCCCCTTCAGCAAGGAAGCGGGAATTCTACCAAGAGGTGGCATTTGAACAGTATTAACTGTGTCTCCAACCCCCATCCTACTCTGCAGGTGTTGGCCTTAACGAGCCTCCTCTCTCTCTCTCTCTCTCTCTCTCTCTCTCTCTCTCTCTCTCTCTGTCTGTCTAAAGAATGTGTATACATATCATATCTGTGTATCACAAATGTTATGTGCATCATAACTAGCAGATAGACAGAGGTATGGAAGGATAGATAGATAGGTAGATAGATAGATGATAGATAGATAGATAGATGATAGATTTCCTATTGGTTCTGATTTTCTGGATAAACCTAATACAAAGCCCTTGACTTTCCATTCAAATTTCATTTCTGGCATCGCTTTTTCATTTCTTTGCTGCACTGCACTTTCATCTTTGTGGGCCAGTCCCTTCTTTTTATTGTCTATTTGTGTAAAATGTCACGCGGGTTTCCGCGGAGACATAAGGAGACAGCGCAGCTCGCGCTCAGCTGGCCGTGTGTGAACCGCAGAGCGCACGCTCAGTGACCAGTCCGCAGGCTTTGAAAGAAGTGACAAGACGGGTCACTGAACCTGACAGGCGTCTATTATTTAAGCAGTGATTTGCGGACTGAAGAGCTCGCAGCCGAGCTGGTACTTGGAGTAAGTGCTCGCGCTTAATATACCGAGATAAGTGAAATTCGAACCGTGTTGTTGGGGGCTGGTGTTACTTTGTAAACACGGTCGCTGAAATGCACGCCTGTCAGGTCCATGCAGAGCAGGGACTGCTGTGATCATCCACAGCAGCTGACACTCCCGGGACCCACTCTGTGCCGGCGCGAACCCACATGGAGCCCCGACCCCACAGCGAGGTGCTGCACGTCTATTAACTCATCTGATAACTGGGAGCCGCTTACGGCTGATTAGCTGTGAGGCTGGAGCTTGGGAGCCAGCTGTTCGCTTCCTCTGGCGGCTCTGCCTCCTGGCGTGGGTTACCTGCCGGGGCCCACAGTTCAAAGGCATGGCCAGTCCCACCCATTCCCGGCTCCCCGACCCGGCTCTGTTACCTCCAACACTCTGTTTTCCTTGCACCACTTGGTGAACCTGCAGCCGTCCTGGATCGGATCGGAGCCCCCGATTTGCCGCCTACCGGCCACGGGACCTCAGGTGGACAACGGGCCTTTCCGAGCCTTTCGGAGCCTCGGCTTCTCCATCTGAAAAGGAAGGATCAATTCCTACCTCATAAAGATCAAACGAGAGATGATAACACGTGCAAAGTGCATCAGAACTGGCACAGGGCAAGCCCTTAATAAATGTTAACTGGCCTCCTGGCTGTCAAGCAGACGTCAGGTCCTTACACGGAAGCGTGGTTGTTTACACTGCTGCCTCCCAGTCGTGCCCGAGCTGCTTAAGGAAAATGACCTTTGCCGTCTCTGGCCGCGGCTCCCAGCGCAGTGCCTGGCACAGGGCAGGTGCCCATTAAATGCCTGTTAAGCGAATGGATGAAAACCAGGAAGCGCTTTGTCCCCAGCCCGCCCGTGTTGAACGTAGCTGCAGATAATGGCCAATAACATTTATTGAGAGCTCGCCGCGTGCCAGGAACTAATGGTGCCAGGCCTTCGATGTGCATTATCTGGTTCACTATCCACGCAGCCCCAGAAGGTGGCTGTTAACATCCACGTATTTCAGTCACAGAGTGAGGCTGGGTGTCCGCCAGGGCTGCGGACTCTCCACGGATGGCCTCTGTCCGGCCAGGGCCAGCAAATGGCGGGGAGGCCGCAGGGTGTGCCGGAGGGCAGGGGGAGTGCTTCTCCAAGTGCGAGTCCTCATCTGTGGGGTGCAGCCCGCAGCAATTATGGGGGTGCACTGACTTGGTGCTGTTCTCTGCTTGGAGAATCTTGCCGCAATCCTGAGCCCAGCCAGTCCTTAACCACCTCCCACCGCATCCCCTCCTTCCAGCCTCCTCCTTGTCCAAACTTGCCGAGCCCGGGTTTCATCCCTGCAGGCTCCTGCTCCCTGTCGCGGGCAAATGGGTGGCACTGGGTTACCCGGCTAAACAGATCCACTCTCCCCTGACCACCCAAGTCACCGCTGAAACAATTAATCAGGGAACCAGACGTGGCCATGGGACAGCTCATCGGTGGCTGGGTCGTTAGTTTAATTTTATTATCGTTCTTCAAGTTCCCACAAGCGGGCTGTTTTGTAAGCTCCTTACCCTCCCCGAAGGGATCCTCCCCCACCCCACTCCAGGCTTGATGCACAATAGACATTCAAGAAATTCTTGTTTGTTCTCACTGTTGTATGATCTCCCCTGGCAAAATGAATACTTTGCAACTCTGGAGACGGAGAAGATCTGATCGAGGTGTGTGGGGAGCAAGCCCCCGTGCCACCCACGCTGCCCACCCTTCCCCACCTCCCAGCACCCAGGGGACCCCCAGAGCACCAGGGAACTAAGTTTGACAAGCTCTTGACCATTTTCCTGAGTTTTCTGTAAACTTCTTGAGGGGAGCCGGGATGAACGATTAAATACCAAGAATACGAAGCCGGCCCCGGTTTGCTTTCTGATCTGCCACTTACTTGACCTGAAGTAAGCCCCTTAACCCTTTACCTCTCTGGGCCTCGGTTTCCCCCTCTGCAAAATGGGGATAATCGTACGTCCCTACCTCATAGCATCGTTGGGATGATCACATCAACTTTTAAAGTATCTCGTAAAGCCTGAGATAGAAGCGTGTGGGTCTTTTCCCCACAGCAGTCTGTCCACATTACTCACACCTAGATGTTGGGGTGTAAAGACGTTGACAGGTCACATTTCCTGGGGAGCAGATTGAATGGTGGAAATCTCAGTCAGTGACAAGCCTGAGGGTGACTGGGGGCACATTCTGTATGCCCCTCCACGTTTCTCAGTTGTGTGACTCGCACTCTGTTTACACATCCGACTAGTCCTGTCTCCAGTAACTTTGGGTCTGGGCATCAGTGATCCCCTAAGAAAGAGGAACCAGCGACTTCTTAGACAGCATCACTCTATCCCACTTCCCAGGTTCCCCCGACCCCGGGCCTCCTCCTCTTTCCCGCACGTGTTGAGTGGAGCCAGATTCCTGTGGCCCAGGAAGAGAACAGACCTTAGCTGTCGGGTTTGCCAGCTTACGCACACATAGGCGATCTTTTCAAATGTGTTTCTCAGGAGAGGCATTAGCTGAGCATTTACTATGTGCTAAGTATTTTTCATGGGTTCCTCAGTCCTCACATCAACCCTGCAAGGTAAGTACCATTATTAGCCCCATTTTACAGATGGAAAACTGAGGCTTAGCAATGAAAAGGAGCCTGGAAGAGGCCGAGTCAGGCCCTTGGGTCGTATCTCCTGGGAGCCAGAGCCCTTGTCGGAGGCAGTCGATCAGTGCTTCACTCTTGCACCCATGTTTCTCTCTCCCTCTCCCTACCTCTCTCTAAAAAAAATCAATGAAACTGTTAAAAAAAATTTTAAAAATAAAAACAATGGTTTATTTTTATTTTATTTCGAGCCAACGCCTGAGCCCTCTCCGTGTGGATCTAGCCGTGCATTTGCAGTCTGAGTCAGGCCGGGGCCTGTGGCTGTCTGTGCCGTCTGAGCTGGGATCAAAGGGCGAGTTCTCCAAGCCTGTTTGGTTGCCGGCGGCGAGGGGCTCCGCCACGCAGCGCGCCTTCTGCAGCAAGCTTGTCTCCTTGACTTGTTGAAGATCTCTAGGCTCCCAGGGCTCCGTCACAGGGAAAATGCCTTCTTCTCTGGCTTATTTGCTCAGGGTTTAAAAGGTATTTCTGGGCTTTGGCTGAGAGGAAATTTAGCTTTCGAGCAAATCCTTGCGCACAGGTTTTCTGTAAACACCCGAGTGCAGTCTGTGCAGCGTGGGGCCCACGCGGCTCAGCTTTTCCCGGATTTGACAGCCTGTTGGGGTGGAATGAAGTCAGCTTGGTATTTGTATAGTGAAGTTGGGTTTGACAAGCAGGTCCTGGATGTTGCTGCTGGGAAGGGGGGCGGGGGTTCTCTCCAGCACCGTCCTGGGATGTTCAGGGACGTGGATGAGGGAGAGCTGGCGTGAGTGTCGGGAAAGGATGGAGCATTAGGAGGCATGATCAAGACCTTGTCCCGCATCACCATCCAGAAGGTTTCCTGTGAGCCAAGGACTTCTGAGATGGGAGGTTCATTTGTTAGCTCCACAAATATTTACTGAAGGCCTACTGTGTGCCAGGCCCTGCCCTCGAAACAGAAGACTCTACCTTTCTGAAGTTTGAATTCTGGAGAAGATGAGCCCTTTCCCTAAGAAACCCTAGACCAGAATTTCATTGCGGGGCACCCCAATAAAGGTTGAGGTCCACATCACAGTCCAGCACAGCTCAGTTGGGAGGTTGGAAGAGCTTGGCTCCATGCAGTCACTCAGGTATCTTCCATGTCATGTCCCACCCGCCCCTCCTAGGGTCTCAGTCTTCCTCAGGGGCCTCTGCATCTGGTCAGCAAATAGGGCTTTTCTCGGGGCCAGGCCTGAAGCCACCTTCATCACTTCCACACATCCCACTGTGCGAATCTAGTCACATGAACCCCACATCTCTGTGTCTTGGAGGAGGACATGGGTTGGGTGAGTGTACAACACTGCCTCTGCCCCAGGGTCTGTGTGTCCGGGACCATGTGAGGATGCCTGGGGAGCATCCTTGGCGCCGATGGTGAGGGTGGCTAGCAAGAACAAGGCACTCACATCCTCAGCGCTAGGCTCTCCGCTCACAGTGAACACGCAGTGGCCTCCCGGCCCCGACTGCCCGCTCGCCACCCCGCTGTGTGGAACAGCCGGGCCTCCTCTGGCAAGTTGCCCCGCGTCTCCAAACCTTAGTTTGCTCAGCTGGAAAACAGCGATGCTAATCGCACCCCCACGTCACAGGCTCGTGGGAAGGGAGGGGTTCTAAGTCCAGCGCCTGCTATGTGGTCAACATCTCGTCAGCGTGCGTCATGCTAAGAGGAAGCAGGGCGGAACTGCCTCCGCTGCTGACCAGCTGTGTAATGACCGTGGCCAGGTCACCTTGACCCCTTGGAGTTTCAGCCTCTGAGTCTCTGAAATGAAGATCCTAATCAGCCCTGCCCAGACAGTTAGGAGGAAAGGCAATTAACAAAGCAGGAACAAAGCTTGCCATGCAGCTGATACATAAGTGTTCAGTGAGGATTAGCTATTATTATTATTATTATTATTATTATTATTATTATACTAGTGGCCCGGTGCATGAAATTCATGCACATTAAAAGGGAATTAATTAGAGGAAATATTTTAATATTTCTATTTGCCCTTTCTCTATAATAGAAGTGTCAGAGATGAAAGGAAATTAGTAAAATGTATATGAAAATCTTCCTCCTGTCAGAGTCTGGGGCACGCCACAGGAACCAGAGTCAAGTCCCTGTCCATCCACGTGCACCTCAAAATTGCGCGAGACCCAGACCCGGCTGGCCCCACCCACATTGGGCTAGATTCAGATCCAGCTGGCCTACCCCTGGCCCACCCCTGTCAAGCCCCACCAGGTGGGGGGAACAGCCTCAGGTCAGCTGGCCCAGCACCGGGGCGGGGTGTGTGGCCTGAGGTCCCCTGGCCCAGGCCAGGGCGGGGGTGTGCCTTGAGGTCCCCTCTCAAGCCCCGTGGGTGGGGGGTGTGGCCTGAGGTCCCCCATCAAGCGCCACTGGGTCGGGGGCACGGCCTCAGGTCCCCTGTCAAGCCCTGCGGGCGGGGGGGCGCGGCCTCAGGTCCCACGGCCTGGCGCCAGGGTGTGGGGCATGGCCTCAGGTCACCTGGCCCAGTGCTGGGGCCGGGGGGCGCAGCCCGAGGCCCTCCAGCCCAGTGCTGGGGTGGGGGGTGTGGCCTAAGGTCCCCTGTCAAGGTCCGCTGGGCAGGGGACGCAGCCTGAGGTCCCCTGTCAAGGTCCACCGGGCAGGGGGCACGGCCTGAGGTCCCCTGTCAAGGTCCGCCGGGCGGGGGGCACGGCCTGAGGTCCCCTGTCAAGGTCTGCCAGGCAGGGGGCACGGCCTGAGGTCCCCTGTCAAGCTTCACTAGGCGGGGGGCGCAGCCTCAGGTCCTCTACCCCGGCCCAGCGCCATGCAGCCTCAGGTCCCTGCTGATTGCTTGTTAAAGCTCGTTACAGGAACTTGGCCTCCACTGTGGGCGCAGCCATCTTGTTATGGTGTGATGGTCAATTTGCATATTCCCTCTTTATTAGACAGGATAAACATTTTCACATGCATTCCCTGAATAATCCTCACATCTTCTCTCTGAGATAGAAAACAACAGGTGAGGTTGCCCACTTGTATATGTGAAAGAAGCAGTCACACTCTGAGAATGAATGAATGAATGAATGAATGCAGGGAGGGATGAATGAGTCACCAGGACAACCGTGTCTTCTGCGGCAGTAGGTGCACAGCCTCCATTTCTCGGAGCAGTGGTGAAGTCTGCCAAAACAAATCAACTTTCCCACATCAGTGACTCATTTGGCAGGAATAACAGCCTAGCAAACCGAGTAGAGTGGAGAGGGAGGAGGCCACAGGTGGGGGTGTGGGTACGGGGAGTGGGGGGAGAGGAGCTTTGCATTGACTCAAGATATTAGAACTAGCTTCTTATTCTTCCTCTCTATTCTCTCTCGCTCTCCCTCTCCCTCTCTCTTTTTAACCAAAAAATGTAGCCCCGATGTACACATTTAACCTTTTGAAGTGGGCAAGTGGAGGGTCCAAGCTATAAAGTGGCTCTGGAGATCAGGGCCAGAGAAGGGACCTTAGAACAGCATTGTCAGCCCCTCACTGGGTGGATGGGGGTCCAGGCCACCATGGTCACATCCTGTGTGGTGGGGAGGTGGGGGCGGGGGCAGGCTGCCTGGCCTCCAGCCAGCCCTTCTCCTTATCCGGGGCTCTGGGTCAGTCCTGGTCCCCTGGGGCACTTGGCCAGTGTTTCTCACACCCTGCTCACACCTCCTTCAGCGGCTGAGGAAGCTTCAGGGCACAGAGGGGAAAGATCAAAGACTGGGACCACGGGTCCTAGAAAGGAAGGGACTTAATTACCTACTTCTTGTCTGCAGGGGGTTTTATGGGGAGGCCTCTGGGAGGGGTTCTGCCTGTCTCCTAGAAACCAGACCAGAGGCAGTGAGCCTGGGATAAAAGGGACTGAGGACCACAGAGGACGACAGGAAAAGGAGCTTTTTGATCTGGGAAATGATGACGCTCCAGCTGAAACGTGAGGTGTGGCTCGGTGGGCTTGCTCTCCCACTCAGGCTCTCTCTAGCTCCCTACTGCCGGCACGGTACAATCCAGTGGTGGTGAAGAGCACGGGCTTTGGGACAGAGACCTGTGAGCTGGACATGGACTTCCCTTTCCCAGCCTCACCCTGTACCACGGTGTGTTCGTTTGCTAGGGCTGGCGTCACAAACGAACAAACGGGCACCCTGGCCAACTTCCCTCCCCTCCTAAAGGCCGAAAAGATGGTATTTACCAACCGATGGGTTTCAGGCTTTCCTGGTGTTTGCCATATTCATGATTCTTTCACAAGAGAATGTGGCATCTGCAGAAAAACGCACATGTACCCGAAAGCAGCAGCACGCGGTACTGGGTCCACACAGTTCGGCCCAGGAGAACCGCAGCCCAGGTCTGCGCCTAATAAGGTTAATTTAACCGCGCGCCTCCCTGTTCCGAAAAGAGTGGCTCGAGTTGAGGAGGAGGCGGGAATGTCGTTTTATTCTTAGGATCCATGAAAGATTAATTCTTAAGTCTTCTTTAAATAACCCTCAAAGAGGTGCTAGAGATGAAATTACCTTTAATTGGCCAACGTAGCAGTAACTCTTGAATATGCAAGTGAGTGGAAGGAGATTTCCGTCTGTTTAAAACGTGAACTTGTCTTTTTTGTCTCGCTCTCACCCTCTCTCCCAGGCCAACAATTTACCACCCTCCTCTCTGAATCAGAGGCCTCTGCACGGCTGGAGCCTGGGACGACCTTCGGCTTCTCCTCATCGGGGACAAGGCAGCCGCCGAAGGTCGAGGTAGGCTGGGATGGAGTGAGCTTCTGAATTTTTCTCTCTGCACTGTTTTTAGCAGACATGAAGGTGTATCAATGGCATAAACTGGCGGCATATCTTGGCCCAACCACTTCTAAGCAGTTGACCTTGGGCCAATGACTTAGCATCCCTGAGCTTCAATGGCTTCCTCTGTTCAAAGGGGGTGATACTACCTCCCACACAGGTTATGTGCAAATTGTCCCCTCGGGCGGTCATTAAACCAGGAGCTCGACCACTTGCTATGAGGTGTGCTGACCATCAGGGGGGGTGCAGAACATGGTGGGTGTCGGCGACGCGGCCGCTGGCACTGGGCAGCAATGGAGGCACTGCCGGCCTGATGGGCCCCGATGAGAGAGGGATGGTGGAGCATGTGAGCAGGTGGTGTTAGGTCAGGGCAGGTGCGAGCGGGGTCCTGATCTCCCCGCTGATTGCCCTGAGACAGGGACCGCATTGGTGGCGGGGGACACCGCCTGGCTCCCAAGCGCTGAGGGAACTGAGCGGGTGGGGAGTGGGGGCGCAGCCCCAATCAATCGACCTGGGATAAGATGGGGGACTGGGGGTAGGTGGCTGTGACCAACCTCCCGCGGCACCTGGGTGGGGGGCTGCAACCTCTCACTGGCTACCTGGGGGTGGGGGTGACGGGGACGGAAGTGCAGTGAGAATGCGGGGTGTCCACCGAGCTCGCTCTCACTCCCCCTGCTACCCTCCCCCGGGACGCCAGGCTCGTGCACCACACCAGGGAAGCCCCGTGCTCAGGTGCCAGGCGCCCGCGAGGAGCCCGCCCCGCACCCGCGCGGCCTCTACTGGGTGAGCCAGGCCGCAGCCGCTGGACCACAGGGGCCGGTCAGTCAGGCTCCCCGTGGGTTCGAACAGGAGCTGGTCTGCGAGGCCGACCAGGAGAGAGCATGCTGCTCACCTGACTTCCGTGTGGCACCGTTGGGCAGCCCAGAGGCCCACACTGTGCCCCGGCCCACTGCGTCCGGCTGCACTCACCACATCTCTACATGGGGACTCGGATGCCGTGACTCAGGCAGAGGGGGGCACGTGGGGACCTGGGGGCCCAGGTGCTGCCCAAGGCTCAGAGGTCAGCTGGGACCTGCCCTTCCATGCCAGACGCTCACACTTCTATCGCTGGCCAGGTCTAGGGACTGCACCAGTGAACGAATTTCGTGCACCAGGCCTCTAGCATTTAATTATTGGCTCTCTGGAGGAAAGCCCTGATTTGTAGCATTTGCCCATTACCATGGTGTAAATATTCCTGCCATGGCCAATTTCAAGCTACTGATGTGAGGTCACTGAACAGAGGTGGGAAGAGATTTGCAATAGCACATACCATTGTACTTCTTTACCAGACAGACATAACAGCCGCCAATCATCTGAAGAGCATAGAATAGATAATAGGAAAATGTAGACAACTGATTAAGAAGTGAGGGGGTTTGAGTACTTATTTTCTTTGTTTTTAATAGAATTTATTTAATTGTAAGTTTATATAATTCTTTTAAAAAAAATAAGAGCGGTGTCTTCTGTTCTCTCAAAACCTATACCTTGGGGGACATAGGGACCCAAAGTTGAAGTGGAGGGGAAAGTCTGTAGGTAACTGAAGTACGGTATAGCTTATTGGGAAGTGTAGGGCCCAGATTGTGAAGTCAAACAGGCTTGCGTTCAAACCCCACTTCCCCAGATGGATTAGCTTGGTCAAGTAGCTCACCTTCTCTGTAAAATAATCCTCTTGCGTAAAATAATTGTTTTCTGCTCATCCACAAAATAATCCTCTTCTGTCCGGGTTATTGCCAGGTCTAATGAGGTAACATGGGAAAAGCTTTCAGCACAGCGCCTGGCACATAGTAACAGCTCAGTAAATGGCAGGTGCTCTCAATGTTACTGTGACCATTGCGCTAACGGGGACGTGTGACTGGCATGTGGGGAGCCTGGCAAGGAGCATGTGAAGGAGCTGGGTTCAAACCAGGCCTGAGGGGGCAGGCGGGCTGCAGCATGAGCTGGCAAATGGAGACAAGGTGCCTTGGGCAGATAAGCAGCCCCACTCTTTTAAAAAGAACCCCAAAGAGGAACTCTGAGCCTGCCCCTTGCGTAGGATGTAGGCTCCTCTTTCTGGTGTGGGAAAAGGGTCAGGTGAGTGAATCAATGAGCTTAAAAAGTAAAAGCAGGGAGCCCAGTCGGCGTGGCTCAGTGGCTGAGAGCGAACTATGAACAAGGAGATCACAGTTTGACTCCAGGTCAGGGCAGTGCCTGGGTTGCGGGCTCGATCCCCAGTAGGGGGCATGCAGGAGGCAATTGATCAAGGATTCTCTCTCATTAATGTCTCTATCTCTCTCTCCTCTCCCTTCCTCTCTGACATCAATAAAAATATATATATATAAAAATAAAAGCAGGTAAACTGAAGTGAGGCACTGTCTGCCCTCTTTGCCCGACGGGCAGCAAGTGTGGGGCCTGGGCCTGCAGAACTGTAGACTCACGGGGTGGCAGTAAGCAGAACCCCAGCATGACAGAGGACCGGGCCAGAGCTGAACTCTAGAAATGGGGGGGGGGGCGGGGGCGCAGCTTGGATAAGGAACAGATTCTGGTGCTCAACCGGACCTGCCCTTATCACCAAAGGCCACACTCGATGGCAGGCACAACAGGACGTGGGAGGTGACCAGCTCATGTCCTCAGATCTGAATCTGGGGGAGCCTGGTCTCTGTCCCCAGTGCCCCTCCCCAAGGAGCCCCACCTGGCGGTGCCTGTAGGGACACAGTGCAGACAGGAGACGAGGCAGGCAAGTGTGGCTTCCTGCAAAGGCTGGGAAGATTCCCAAACAGCTGTGTTCCCCGCAGCCTCACCTCCCTGCCTGCCCTGTCCCATCGGAGCCTGGGCTTTTGCTAAACAAGAAATTCCCACTTGTTGTTAACTTTGAAGATACAGGCAATTGGCTCGTCCACTGGGCTGGCCTACGGTCCTCGCAGGCCCACCAGGAGAGCCCGGCCTGGCCGATGGCCTCTTGCGGGGAGTGGAGGTGGGCGAGGGGGAGAGGAGTGCAGGAAGGAGCCCGGGGCACACAGCTTAGGTTAGGGGCGGCCTGTGTTTGAAGTTATGCGGCTGCACTGCCCCCCAACCTAGCACAGCCCATGCAGGACAAGGTGTGCCCACTTGATCCTCGGGCCACCTTGCGGGCTGTTGGCATCCGCCTGTGAACTGAGCTCAGAGAGGCTTGAAGAGGGGCAGCCTGACTCTGGTCCACAGCCATCAGATCCTGGGGCCTTTCCCTTTTCCTGGAGCCCACTCATCTCAGATCTCAAGATCTCCCACTTCCCGGTCCTGGTCCTTCCCAGCAGGAGGTGGCGGGGGAGCAGGGGGGGAAGATCCCCAGGACGGGGAGGGCAGACAGGTGGGTGATCTCCATCTGGTCTTCATTCTGCAGAGAATGAGGAAGAGCCTGGCTGTGTGAGTGTGTGAGTGAGTGAGTCAGTGTGTGAGTGTGACTGGGTGTCCGTGTGTGTGTGCGTGTGTGTGTGTGTGTGTGTGTGTGTGTGTGAGTGTGTGTGTATGTCCAGGTGTTTATGCATATGTGACTGTGTGTGAGCATGAGTGTGTATGTGAGTGTGTCTATGTACGTGAGTGGGAGGGGAGGTTAATGGAGGGGGGGCAGGGAAGGGACGGGTGGGAGTGCACATTCCTTGGAGGTTGGGCCAGGGCTGGGGGAGGCAACCTCCCCTCCCCCTCCTCCCTGTCCTCCCACCTCCTGTCCTCCCCTCCCCTCTCCCCCTCTCCCCCCTCTCCTCACCCCTTTCCCCAGGATCCTTTAGGCAGCCGGGGACAAATGAGAGGGGGGAAGCTAGGCAGGCACGTCACAGGGGGGTCAGCAGGGGCTAAGCAGGTCAGGGCCCTGTCCCTGCCTCCCGGGTTCCTGAGGGCTGGGGATTACAGCAGGACTTCTGCTGTTTAATCAGCTGGTAGCAATTTAACCATTACACCCCAGCGAGAGAATCCAAGACATTTCCTACAGGAGGGGAAAGGAGAAGACTAAGATGGGAGGAATGCAAAGGGGGGAGGGGGAGGGGGCGGTGGAGACACAAAACAGCTTTATTAAAAAGAAAAGGGGAGGAACATGAGCTGTAATGTTTTCAGTTGGAAATAAAGCTCCCTGGGCTGGGTGGGGAAGCAGCCCCCTGGGATGCTTGGGAGAGGGACGCTGGGGGGAGGTGGGTGCCGCCGGGGGCGGGGGGGGGGGGGCATCAGAGGAGCTTGGCTGTGGGATGTGGGAAGGAGTTTTGTCTCCTGAAATGAGGGGCAGTCTGGAGACCCAGCGGTGGCCCTGCCCCTGCAGGCTGTGCTGGATGTGGCACTCCGCCCCTCCCCCCATCCTCCCCCCGAAACTTGAAAGAGCGGGAGTTCAGCAAGGATGCACTGGCTTGTTCACAGTCCTGTTTTATCTCCAAGTGCTTGGAAAACGGGAGTTTCTTCATCAAATGTGTTTTCATCTTTTTTAAAAACACCTTCCCCAGCCCCCTCCCTTGCTCTGTGCCCCTGCGGCCTGATGCAAGCACGGGAGGGCCCTGGGAGAAAGGATGCTGGCCCTGGGAATAGAAAGGGGCTGGGGTCCTGGGTTTGAAGCCCAGGGCTGTCCTTGGCTGGCGGAGTTAACTGGGGGCGAGTCGCTAAGCCTCTCCGAACCTCGGGTCTTCACCTTGATTTTCAGGGGCCGGCACACTTTTTCCGCAAAGGGTCTGATGGTCGATATCCATGCAGTCCCGTTGGCCACTGTTCGATTTTGTTGCTGCAGCATAAAAGCACCACGGTCACATGAGTGCTGCTGTGTCCAATACAACTCTATCGACAAACACAGGCGGCCGGTCAGAGAGCTGGAGCGTGCTTACCCATGACCTTGGAAAGAGGTGACGGTGCCCACTCCCTGGGGCTGCAGTGCGCATTAAGCTCAGAGGTGTGTGGCCGCACGTGGCCAGGGTCCGAAACACTGGCTGATTGTCACCCAGGTGGGGTGAGTGAGACAGCTGAGTCCTCTGACCAAGAGACTTTCCGCCAGCTTCCCATCACTTTGTGTCAGGCACTGGGCAGATGCAACGATGAAGCAGGCAAATAAGCTACTAATGGAAATCTAAGGGACAAGGACCTGGACGCTGAGGAGCTGGGCTTTGCAGGGTGAATAGGAGTTTTCATAGAGAACACCACCAGGCAGGTAAAGGGAAAGAAATGACATTCCTGCTCAGGGGAACAGCATGTGCATAGACACACAGGCAGGAGGGCCCCGGGTGGGCTATGGGGATGGAGTGTGGGAGTGAAAGGGGGAGCAGAAAGGCAGGTGCCAAAGGTCAGGCCTCTCCCCGTACCCTACCTTGGGCAGGAACAGATAAGGCTGTTCAAAGCCCAGCACCTCAGCTCGGTCCACTGACCATTCGATCTCAGCGCCTCACCACCCCAGGCGACTCCATTCCTGGGTATGACAGTAAAAAGCCCGGACACTGAGGCCACACCGCTGGGGTCTCACAGGCCCCATCAAACGTTGGCCTGCTGTGTGGTCTTTGGTAAATGTCTTCACCTCTCTGAGTCTCCATGACTTTGTCTGTACCGTGTGGGCCACAATCTCAACTACCCAGCCAGTGTCCTGTGGGGGGTCAGCGGGGATGGTGGAGCACTTAATAAGCAGAAGTTATCATTATAATAATTGCCATTATTATTATACCCTCGTGCTCCTCAGCTCCCCCCGCAAAGGGTCTCAAGGGGCTATGGGGAGGCCTGGGTGGTGGCCCCAGGCCTTCACTCTGCCGCAGGCGTGAGCACTTCTAAAGCACCCATGAGCCTCCCTCGTGTTGGGGTGGGGAACAGGGAGCCTACGTACTGTTCCTGTTCCTTACAGCAGCCTTTTGCAAGATGCACGTTAGCAGCCCCATTATCCAGATGAGGAAACCGAGGTGTAGTGAGGGTTTAAGAGACTTCCTCAAATTCAAAGGACTGTTATGGTACTGGCGGAGCTGGGGTTTGAAACTAAAAAGAGGGTTTCCAAGCCCCAGGCTCTACAGAGTCCCGTCCTCCCCCCGCTCCCCCCCCCCCCCCCCCCCCCCCCCCCCGCATCTCCTAAGAACCAGCCTAGCCAAGTACCAACCCCGCCTTCTCGGTGGGGTGACCAACCATCCTATCCCGCTTTATCCAGATCTGGGGCAGCGGCAGCGGCGGGGCGGGGGGGGGGGGGGGGGCGCGAGTGGCAAGACTTTCAGGGCTAAAATAGGGCAGAAGCCCTAGGCAAACCAGGGGTCCCCTACATCTTGGTGTTCTGAACACCAGGCCCTAAGCCCCTGGCCCCCCGGGACCCTGAAATGCCATTCGGACCCTTTCCTCTGTGCCATGCTGCGTGTGGATACAGCTCAACCACCATGGCTGCGAATCCCCGTCGACTCGCCACAGTACATCTTTGTGAAATCACCTTAGGGCACAGCGCGCTAAAATTAAAGCATTAGTTAAAATACATAAAACACGGAACAGCGAAAGCAATGGAAACAGCTCAAATCGTATAATAAAACATGTCATTACAGCAGATTAGGATGAAAAACAGCTCTTTCGTTGTGCCCCGAAGGTTGGCAAACTGGGACTTCGTAAATATGTCAAGAAATGTACACACAAGCGCACACGCGCAGATATTTATATGCGAAGCCTCGGAAGCAGCGGAAAGGCTGAGACGTGGGGTTCCGGGCATCCCGCGTGCGCCGCTCAGAGCGGCTGCTGCAGGGAGCCCGCTCGGCGTGTGCTGAGGAGGGGACAGGGACGGGGAGTCTGCAGCGTCTCGGGCCTCTCCGCCCAGGCCTCTCCATACAAGATCAGCGTTGGGACCGGCGCCTCCGCCTGTTGGAGGCCTCGCTGGACCTCACCTCGGGTTGGGCAGCCCCTGTGCAGGTCCCATGTGAAGCCACCTTCCTGCTGCCAATGAGTCACCGTCTGTGTTGCCCCATGGTGGGGCGGGGCGGGGGCGTGTGGATGTAGAATTTCTTAAAGGCAAGCGGAGAGCCAGCTTTCCCCATTGTTACTCCTGCTGGGAGTGACTGACACTCGCACTTGGGGTCCCAGGAAGGGGCATAAGGAGGTGACCAGCCTTGCCTGGGACTGTCCCAGCTCAGGCACTGAAAGTCCTACAGCCTGGAAACCCCTAGGTGTCCCGTGCACATGGGGGTGGCTGGTCCCCTTACAATGAAGTCCTGGTCCCGGGGCTGTCATGGCTCAGCTTCCTCCTCAAATTAAGGACGCCCCTCCACCCGTTCCCGAGACCTCCTCCGCCTGGTGCCAGCGGGAGCAGAAAGACAGGAGAGCCCTCAGCCCACTGTCCACGCTGCTCAGCAAAGGAGCCCATGGCTTCTGGGTGGGTCTGGCCGGCGGGTCAGGTCTGCTTTATATAACGGATGGACAGACGGACGGCATCTGTCTCTGATAGCAGGGCTCTCCGGTGATAAACTGCGTCCATATTTACTCTTCTTCCTCAAGCTAATTGTTGGGGGTTGTGTTTTAAATACCTTTTTGATGTGCTAAGGGATCCCCATGAGGTAAATAAACAGACCTTCAGGTTTCGCCCAGAAATGTCTGCAGAAGGAAGCTCCTAATTCGAGGCAGTTAATGGACATTAACCTCTCAGGCCTCCCTCTCCAGCTCACACCCTCACCCTGTAATCATTGTCATTACTTATAATAACATTTTACACTCTAGGTCGGCTTTCCTTCTAAGTGCTCCAGTCTCGCCTCATGAGTAGCTTTTGAATCTAAATAATGAAGTATTTGCCCTTCTCAGGTTTCCCGTCTGGAGCAGGCGGAGAATGCTCTTCTCGCGACCTTTGGTTGGAGTGTGTGGGCGCTCTCTCTCTCACACACACACACACACTCACTCACCAGCACACTCACACATATATTTACACCCACCAGCACACACACACACACACATACACATACACATAAGGCACACACACATTTACACTCACCAGCGCACACACACACTCACAATCACATATGTACCCTCACCAGCACACACACACACGTACACACACTCACACCTCACACACTCACACACTCACCAGCACACTCACATAGGCACACATACATTTACACTTAACAGCGCACACACACACACATCCACACACACACTCTCACCAGCACACACACACACGTACACACACTCACACCTCACACACTCACACACTCACCAGCACACTCACATAGGCACACATACATTTACACTTAACAGCGCACACACACACACATCCACACACACACTCTCACCAGCACATACACACACACATGCACACTCACAGGCACATGCACACATGCACTCACACACACATGGCACACACACGACCTCTGAGTTACCAACGGGAACTGATACCTTTTGTTTTCAAGATGCAAACAATCTTGCTAGCTACCATGCCTTGAGCACTGAACACCCGCCGGCTGCTGTGCTGCAGGCCTCAGCGTGCCTCTCTCTCCTCTCACCGCCCCCCTGCCAGGCACCTAACCCGCTCTTCTACCCCAGGCACACCGAGGGCCCAAGAGGTGCCGTCTCTTCCTCGGGGTCACACAGTTAATAGATTATAAAACACCATCCCAACCCAGGACTGTCATCAGGGACCCCACCCTTTGCTGCCTCTGACCCAATGACCTTGGCCGACTCTGGTCCTTTGAATGCCCTTGCCCACTGTCCTTGGGCAAACCCCAGGGACAGAAGAGTGCCCGGGAGCCCCTTCGATGGGTGGCCTTTGCAGCTACAGAGCACTGGATTCGGGTTGCCCGTTCCAGGAGCCTACGATGGCACCGTCCTCTCTGGACCCGGCGTGGTGCGAGGTCGTGTGGACTGGAGTGGCCATTGCCAGTGGAGGCTGAGGTGGGCCTGGCTGACCTTGCAGGCCGGGGCCAGTCTGCTTCCCTAGTCCCCTGCCTCCCTTTCTGGGGGGATATAGCACCTTTCCCTCTTCTCAGGAAGGGGAAGAAGGTGGCTGTGGCCTGTGTCACAGCAACCACCTCGAGGCGAGGGACTCCGAGGGACAGAAGCCCGGGTACGTGTTCCTTCCAGCCCTAAGGAGACAAGACCGTGGCAGAGAGAGGAAGACCGGTCCCCTCAGCATCCTTCATGCGGGCCACTTGGCACTATTTGAGGTGTCAAACGTCCCCCCTTCGGTTTCGAGGCAAATGCCGCTTGGTTGAGGAGGGGCCCCATTTCCAGCAAGTGTTCTAGCAGACTGCCAGTGACCCAGATCACATGCCTTCCCCTCTCGGCTTAGAAAGCGGCCTTCCAGGGGGTTCTGTCATGTATAATTCACGAAGCCGGAGCCGGAAACTGCAAGCACAGATTTTCCTTCCCCGGGAGGATCTTTGTCTCAAGCCCCAGTTGTTTCACATTGCAGCGCCGCGTGCGTGGAACGGGGCGGCTCTGACCCCTTGTCCGGTGACACTTGTCAGACCTGCTCATTGAGGAGCCTTCAAGCGGACACCCAGCGAAAAACCTGAGTGCCTTTGGTCTGCGTCCAAAGTTCTCTATCTCTCTCTTTGTCCTTTGCAAGAACAGAGAAGCACGAAGCATCTAGCAACCTGCTCACCTGGAGCCTGTCTCAGCACCCCCGAGGCTCCACAGACACCTTGCTGCCTGGAGGTGGCGGCTTAACTGCCCAGAGACTCTCAAATAAGCGGCCTGAGCATGTCACCCAGCCCCACCCAAGTTGGCAGGTGACCAAGAGGCCAGGCCACGGGGGTCCTCATGTTGATCGCTGCACCATAGGCCCTGAACATCATTGCAGTTTCTGTGATCGAGGGCCATCATCACTCAGGGGTTGGCCGCCCTCCAGACTAATTCACTTCCCAGCGGAATGGGAGGAGGGCTGACTGCAGAAGTAGACGGATCTCTGCCCTGCTACTCACTGGCTGTGTGACCTTGAGCAATTTGCTGAACCTCTCTGGGCCTTCTTTCCGTCACCTATGAAATGGAGTCTGCCTTGTGGCGCTGTAAAAGTTAAACGATTGAGTGCTGGCCTGTAATGCCCGCGGCTGGCCTCTCTGGTAGGCACAGTAAGTACAGTGCCTGCAGCCATCCTTCTAGGAGCCTACAGAAATAGTTTACCTCTTGTAAAAAGCAAGATGCATACCCTGACTGTGTTGGTGGAAAAGTGTATAACGGGGGCAGGATTGTATTCATCAATGTATGCAGCCATAAAACTAATTTTCAGTATGTTTTTATGGGAAAAGGGGCCCAGAACAGTCATGATGTGGACCTGCTTAGGGCCTTATAATCGTCTCCTGGGAGCCTCACAGCCCTTTGTGGCAGGTACGTGAGCCCCATTTCAGAGTGGAGAGCTTGGGACTGTCAAGGCCACACTGCTGATAAGCCCTCGGCTCTCCTGGTTCAGTACCTGTTTTAAATCAGAGGTCACCTTCACACAGTGAGGAACAGCAGAGGTTAACCTGGCCTGCCTTTGCCAAAGTGTCCCCCCACTAGGGTCTTGGCCACATGCACACCTGTGTTGTTATTTACTCAATAAACGTCTTTACATTAACTTGGTTCTTTATTTATTGAAATTAATCTATATTAAAAGAAAAATGTTATATTCCTACCATGAATGGAAAGCTGGGATCACTTGTTATCATTAAAAACCAAAAACAAAAACTTAAGCATTAAAATTTAAAATGTTCACAATGTGGACTGCCTAACATTATAGTGAGATGAAAGAGCATTAAGATCATGCAAGTGAAGGCCACGTCATGTGAGGGTCAAGGTCATGCAAATGGGGGTCAAGGTCATTCAATTGATGGTCAGAGTCTGATGAGTGAAGATAAAATCTCTGTCTTTATTATAAACTAGAGGCCCGATGCACGAAATTCGTGCAGGAGTGGGCCTTCCTTCCCCCGGCTGCCAGCACAGGCTTCCCTCTGGCACCCGGGACCCGGGCTTCCCTCACAGCCCCGGCTTTTTTGTCCAGAAGGTCGTCTGGAAGAACATCCAGTTAATTAGCATATTACGCTTTTATTATTATAGATGTTCATATCTGTTCATCAAGGGTGTTGCTCATTAATCTTACATTTTAAAAATATTGTGTTAAATATTTTATCATGATTACTGAGTTTTTTGCCTCACTCTCATCCCAGCCCTGTGTTACATACAGAAGGAATGTGTCCCCCACTTTGATAAGCCCTGTCCTGGGTCAGTGACTTCCTGGGCTGGCACGTTAGAGTAAGTCAAAACAGGGGAATGGCAAGCAGACATGTACCGGGGATGTGCGGGTGGGTGTGGAGACCAGTGTGGGCCAAAGCGGTCCACAAATGGATTTTGAGAACTATTTTCAAGGCTGAATTAACTTCCGGGCCTGGAGGGACCATTAACTTCTTGCTCTTAGACTCCCCTTAATGGACTGTGTGCTCACTCCCCACCCAAGGTAAACCCTCCTCTCCTCCCTGGCTGGCCCCAGGCCTGGTGTTTATAAAGCCATTTGCACTCCCAGGAGAAGGGAGAATGTATGGTGATTGTTTCATCATTTAGTTAACTCTGCGACAACTCGGACGCAGCATGGGGGTCCCCCAATCCTGTCCTCCTGCTGACCCTCAAGTGTCCACTGTTTGTAAGTACCACCCCGCACAGGGAGCAGGTGTAAGATCCGGCTGAGTGAGCCAGGCTGGGGCTGGAATGCAGACTTGTACCTTGAGTTGAGAAGGTTCTCAGGCGAAGAGTTCCAAGCATTTCACAGACCTTTTCTAGCAAAGCTAATTAACTCCCCTCTCCCCCGGGCTCCGTGCAGAGCAAGGCACAGGAATTATTGATGTGACCGAGTTTCCTAACAGCTGGTGAGTTGGGGCAGCCTTCTTGTGCTGATCTGAGGGGGCACTAGGACTTGGAGGTGTACTCACGTGCATCTGAGCACAGAGGCTCATGGGCCTGAAACCCCACCGTTGATATGGACAGCTTGAGGGTAGAAGGGCTCTGGAGTCCCTGAGTAGATAACCTCATGTGGCTGAGGCACATTCTCAGAGCTAGGCCTTGGGATGAATGGGGCACCAAAGAGAAGACAGGAAAGCTGGGGAGGAAACAGGTGCATAATAACCATAGGGAGGCCGACCGGCATGGCTCAGTGCTTGAGCGACGACCTATGAACCAGGAGGTCACCATTCGACTCCCAGTCAGGGCACATGCCCGGGTTGGGAGCTCCATTCCCAGTAGGGGGCATGTAGGAGGCAGCCAATCAATGATTGTCTCTCATCATTGATATTTCTATCTCTCTCTCCCTCTCCTTTCCTCTCTGAAATCAATAAAAATATATTTTAAAAAATAAACATATAGGGAATATATTATGAACGTAGGAAGCCAATATTACTGAGTGCTTGCCATGTGCCTAGCATGGGGATAGAGGCTACGGGTACAGACAATAGCCCTGCCCTCATGGAGCTCACAGTTCAGTTGGGAGAGAAACCATAAGCAATGAACCAACTCCTTATATCAGCCTCTCAAGCCTTCTAGAATCTGGCTCCTGGCCTTGCTTTATCTCCCACCACCATCCCAGCCCCTTTGCTTTCTTTTATCGCTTGAACACACCAAATTCATTCCTACCCCAGGGCCTTTGCACATGCTGTTTTTCTTCTGCCTTCAGAACCCCTTTCCTGGATTTTCATATGGCTCTTTCCTTCTCAATTCTCATAAAAAACATCACCTCCTCAAAAGGACTTCTCTGACCACTACATCTAAATGTCCTTTCCCTGCTCTGTCACTAGCCTTTTGCTTTGTTTTCTTTTCTTTGCAGTATTTATCACCATCCTGGATAACTTTTTGTTTCTGGGTTCGGTGCCTTTGTTCTCCATGTAAATGTGAGCTCCTTGTAAGTCAAGCCCTTCTCTAGATAAAGGAACAAACAAAAAGTTAATAAGTGATTGTGACTTGTGACGCAGGGAGCGACTCCACGAGAGAGAAGAACTCTGACAGGTGTGGCCCATTTAGCCGAGGGGTCACAGAAGGCCTCCCCTCTGGGCAATGTTGAAACTGAAGCCTGCAGGACAGGGGGGAGCTGTCCTGGGAAGCGGTTGGGGGCTGGGAGGAGGTTTCAGACAGAGGAGCTGCACACACAAGAGAAAAACCCAAGAAAAGCACACGGCGGGCATTTTTGAAGGAACTGGAAAGACGGGGTTTGAATTCCGGCTCTGCTGCCTCCCAGCTGTGTGACCTGTGGGCAAGTCACCTCCCTCTCTGGGCCGTAATCTCCTCCTGGAATCATGTTATAAAAATGATGCAAGACGATATAAAAAGAGTTTAGCAGGGGCTTAGTATACTAGTACTAGAGGCCCGTTGCACGAAGATTCATGCAAAAGGCCTTCCTTCCCCTGGCTGCCAGCACCGGTTTTCCTTCGGCACCCGGGACCCAGGCCTTCACTCTGGCCGCTACCTTCTGTCTTTGCTCCAGCTGGAGTGCTGCTCCTGTAGCTCCCTCCACCGCCCTCCCTCCCCCTTATAGGAGGCGTCCCGCCCCACCTGGCCGCTCCGTGCCTGCATGCGTGCTAACCCAGAGGCCAGGAGTGGCTGGGGGGTGGGGCCGCCGTCATTTTTGTTGGGTTAATTTGCATACTCACTCCTGATTGGCTGGTGGGTGTTGTGAAGTGACGGTCAAATTGCATGTTTCGGGAGAAACCAAGATGGCGGCATAGGTAAGCACCTAGGCTGCTGCCTCGCACAACAATTTCGAAACTACAACTAAAAGACAGAACGGACACCATCCAGAACCACAGGAAAGCTGGCTGAGTGAAAATTCTACAACTAGAAGGAAAGAGAAAAGCTCACAGAGAATTGGAGGTATGGCAAAGGGTCTTTGTGCGCGCAGAGAGGAAGGGCGGCTGAGAGCCTGGCTGACTTTCTCTGGTGGAAGGGGGAAGGAAGCCCCCTACCGCACTGAACCCCAGTTCTGACTGCACTGAACCCCAGTTCCAGGCAAGCCCCTGGGGACCCATGCTCTTGTGGGGGGAATCTGGACTCTCGGGTGGAGACTCGGGAGCCGGGGAAGGCAGAGGTCTGAAGGCGCGCTCGTGCCAGTGCGCACAAAGGCTGCGGAGGTTGCCACAGGCTTTCCCTAGTGGAAGGGAGTCAGAAGCTCCTGACTGCACTGAGCCCCAGTTCTGACTGCACTGAACCCCAGTTCCAGGCGAGCCCCTGGGGACCCACGCACTTGTGGGGGGAATCTGGACTCTCGGGCGGAGACTCGGGAGCCGGGGAAGGCAGAGGTCTGAAGGAGCGCGCGTGTACGCAAGGGCAAGGCTGACTGGAAGCCAAGACTGTCTGCTCCGCCCTGAGACTCCACCCCATCCAAACTGAGCACAGAGGCTATTGCAATTTGGCAAGTCTAATCCTATAAGGCTGTCTCCAGCACCGAACTTCTCCCAGCGTAGACACAGCTGATCCTTACAGCCAACTGGCCTGGAGGTCAATCCCTCCCAGTGATACCAACAACAATCAAGACTTAATTACAACAAGGCTGTACACACAGTCCACAAAGGGGTGCACCAAGAGTGTCCACCTCAGGTTAACTGGGGAGGCCGACCCACTGGGCCATATAGGAAACCTAGCACACAAATCTACCTTACCAACTCAGGGAAGCAGTGAAAATGCGGCGTCAAAGAAACAGATCACAATCGAAAGAAATGGAGGAAAACAAACAACTGGATATAGAATTCAAAACCACGGTTATAAGGCTTTTCAAGAATATCCTAGAAAAGGCTGATAAATATAACGAGACCCTCGAAGATATGAAAAAGGACCAACTAGAAATTAAACATACACTGACTGAAATAAAAAATATTATACAGAGACCCAAAAACAGACTAGAGGAACACAAGGATCAAGTCAAAGAATTGAAATACAAAGAAGCAAAAAACACTCAACTGAAAAAGCAAAAAGCAAAAAAAAAAATCCAAAAAGTTGAAGATAGTGTAAGAAGACTCTGGGACAACTTCAAGCGTACCAACATCAGAATTATGGGGGTGCCAGAAGAAGAGAGAGAGCAAGATACTGAAAACCTATTGGAAGAAATAATGACAGAAAACTTCCCCCACCTGGTGAAAGAAATAGACTTACAAGTCCAGGAAGCGCACAGAACCCCAAACAAAAGGAACCCAAAGAGGACCACACCAAGACACATCATAATTAAAATGCCAAGAGCAAAAGACAAAGAGAGAATATTAAAAGCAGCAAGAGAAAAACAGTTAATTTCCTACAAGGGAGCACCCATATGACTGTCAGCTGATTTCTCAACAGAAACTATGCAGGCCAGACGGGAGTGGCAAGAAATTTTCAATGTGATGAATAGCAAGAACCTACAACCAAGATTACTCTACCCAGCAAAGCTATCATTCAGAATTGAAGGGCAGATAAAGAGCTTCACAGATAAGAAAAAGCTAAAGGAGTTCATCACCACCAAACCAGTATTATATGAAATGCTGAAAGGTATTCTTAAATAAGAGGAAGAAGAAAAAAGTAAAGATAAAAATTATGAACAACAAATACGTATCTATCAACAAGTGAACCTAAAAATCAAGTGAATTAAAAACTTGAGGAACAGAATAATCTGGTGAATATAATAGAATCAGGGGCATAGAAAGGGAGTGGACTGATAATTCTCAGGGGGAAAGGGGTATGGGGGGTTCAGGAAGAGACTGGACAAAAATCATACACCTATGGATGAGGACAGTGGCGGGGGGGGAGGTAAGGGCAGAAGGTGGGGTGGGAACCGGGTGGAGGGGAGCTATGGGGGGAAAAAGGAGAAACAATTGTAATAATCTGAATAAAGATTTATTTAAAAAAAAACCAAATTGCATGTTTCTCTTTTATTCGTGTAGATGTTCATTTTTACCTTTTTTTCCCTTCACGGGGTTGCTCGCAGACACCTCTAGGACTGGCCACATTTAAGAAAGGACCCTCTCCACCCCTGTGCCCCATGCCCACTACCTTGACCACTCTCCCAGATCTGAATCCCACCTGTCCAGCTTCTTCCATTCACACAGCCTACCTGGCCCCCGGGGTCTTTGTCTACAGTCCCCTCACTGACAGCTGCTCAGAGATGGCAGTGGAAGCTTGTCCCACCTCAGCAGCTGATCAGACCCCAGATCATCTAAATCCAAGACCTGTATTCCCCCCATTTACCAGGTTAGGGTTTAGAGCCGAGAGGTTGTGATGGATCAATATCAAAGATGCCCCGCCCTTCCGTTCAATACCCAGGAAGCAACCCCACTGACCTGCCGGCTCAGGTGGAGACGTTGCGAGCAGGATTCCTCGCCAGCATAGCCCCCCGAAGGTCAGTATTATATTCCCGTTTTATTTTATAGGTGAGCACATTTAAAACCCAGAGGTGAGGTGAGGTGCCTGACATCCCATAACTGTGAGAACACAAAGTTTATAATCCAAGCACAGCCGATATGAAAAATCATTAGTGACCAGCACAGCATGGCCACTGGCCAGTCAGAACAGACACCAGCTAAGAACACACAGGGCGGCATACAAATCAGCCCCCAGAGGCTGACTTCAGTCCACTCTGCTCTGGGCACCTCCTGGGGAAGTCACTGTACTTGGGGTAAAAGTGAGGGAGTTCCCTGTTAGGTCAGACAGCTTGGGTGCAGAGCGTACAGTATGCAACCAAAAAATCACCTTCATGAGGCCAGTTAGCCTACCATCGAGGGTAGGACCCAGTTGGGACATGTTGTCTGGTGACTCCAAGCAGATGAGCTGAGGTGGGTGTTTAGCGACCCACATGGGCCTGGGGGCACTAAGGAAAGTGAGGTCTGAGCCTTTAGGCCACGGTTCCTGTATCTGAATCCGGCTCAGATCCCTTCACCTTATTTGGCCATAACTCCTTCCCTTCCACTCAAGACAGCAGCCCTGGGGTCACACTTCCTGGACTTGAAGCCCAGGGAAGCTTTGCAACCTTGACCCAGTTTCTTAATCTTTCTGGGTCTCAGTTTCCTCGTGGACAAAGTGATTACATAAATTAAACCTTCTAAGCCCTGTGGGCAGTATTGAGTAAATAGATCATTTTCCCAGAATGGTTTTATCAAAAAGCCAATCACACGGAACTATTAGCTTTTCTTCTGACGCTTTCACACGTTGTGTTGGCTAGAACTTGTGCTTGGCTGCTATAGTAACAGCAGACCTGAAACAGCAGTGGTTTAAACAAGGCAGGTGTTTATTTTCTTCTCATTTAAAAAGAAATCCAGGGCTGGCATGGCATATTCCCCAAATTACCAATGTCCCATGTTTCTTTTGTCTTTCTCTGATATCCTTAGTGCAAGGTTTCCATTATTAAGGTCACAAAATTGCTGCTGCAGCTCCAACCATCATGTGTCCATTCCAGGCATGCAGAAAGAGGAAGAGGGAAAGGCAAAAGGGTGTTTCAGCTGAGTCAACCCCGTTTTTTAAGGTACTTTTTTGGAAGCTCCACCCAAGTAACTTCCCACATACTGTTGATCAGAAATGGCTTGGCAACAGTATCTGCAAAGGAAACGGGGAAATGCAGGGTTTTTTGTTTTGTTTTGTGTGTGTGTGTGTGTGTGTGTGTGTGTGTGTGTGTGTCTCCCTGTGTGTGTGTGTGTGTTTTAGTTGGTTTACTAGCACTCCTAACAAAAATTAAAGTTTAGATGCTAACGAAAAGGGGGTATAGATATTGGGTGGGCAGCCAACGGAGTCTGCCTCTTTTCTTTTTTTAAATATATTTTATTGATTTTTTACAGAGAGGAAGGGAGAGGGATAGAGAGTTAGAAACATCGATGAGAGAGAAACATCGATCAGCTGCCTCCTGCACACCCCCTACTGGGGATGTGCCTGCAACCAAGGTACATGCCCTGGACTGGAATCGAACCTGGGACCCTTGAGTCCGCAGGCCGACGCTCTATCCACTGAGCCACACCGGTTAGGGCAGTCTGCCTCTTTCTATCCATGATGGTTTGTGTACTTGACATATTTTCTCCCTGTTAAAATCATACTGATCCTTTGAGGCTTGGCTCAAATGCCACCACTTCCCCAAAGCCTTACCTGGAATCCTCTATCAAGCACACATCTTTTCCTACCTGCCTTGCTCAACACGATAGCCAAATGTGGCCACTGAGCCCAGAAATGTGGCTAGGGAGACTAAGTGATTTTTTAATGTTACTGAATTTTAATTAACTTCAACCTAAATTAAAAACATCATTTCGTAATATAATCCCTATTATGGCAGGCAGCATGTTAGAGTACAGGGAAGAATATGGGCTTTGAAGAAACCCCAGGATTTGGATTGGACTCTGCCACCTACACGGGCACTACTCTCAGTTCACCTCCCTGTATAATGGGTGTGTTTAGCACCATCTCAGGATGCATGAGGCTGGGAGATGTGCATACGCGATGCCCACACCTGGCATTGTGTGGCAGGTGGTAGGTGCTCCAGTAATGCAGATATGTCTCCTTGTATCCCCTCTGATCCCTAGCACAGTGCCTAGGACATGGAAGGCGGCAGATCAAGGAAGGAAGCTGGGGGTGGGAGGTGGGACAGGCAAAGAACAGAGCTCAGCTGCGGTTTCGGAACAGGTGGGCAGGCTCACAGACTCTGCACACAGCCAGGATCTGGCCTGGAATGGAGGCCACCTGCTCTGGCTGGATTGGAATCTCTTCTTGGGGTGGCAGGTGGCAGGTGCATGCTGCTTGCTCGGCAGGTGCTTGTGGCTGGCAGTACCCACAGAGGCTCTGGGTTGTTGGCTCCAACCACGGTGAAGGTTGTCAGAGCCCTCCCTATCGTCCCTACATTGCACCGGAGGCCAGAAGAAGAGAACCCAGATGCCTGCAGTGTGTTGTCTAGAATTAGCTAATACTGTTACTTGGCCACTATGTCATGAGCATTCACTATGCCCCAGACACTGTACCTGAAACCTCCATCCCACACCCAGAGGGAGACGCTTCCATTCCATGTTACAGACAAGAGAAGTGAGGCTCAGGAAGCCATATTGGTTGCCCAGCTCTCTCTGACCCCAACCCCCTTCACTTGATCTCTGTGCTGTGTACTCCACAATAACCAATGTCCCCTATCTGTCACCTGTATGCCATTATACCAACCCCACCCCTTACCCACCAATCAAGCAGAAGGAACCCATAAGAAACTCTACAAGGAGGGAACTCACATAGCCCTAAACCCATTGAGAGGAAGGCTTGCCCTGTGGTTGGAAGTACATGAAAGAACTCCTTTCCTGAGTTAACAGGAAGTCAACTCAATTGGATTTATATCAAAATGAAAATATATTGGCTGCATTAACTAATATGCACAGGTTTCCAGTTTCAGGCATAGTTGGGTATAGGTGCTCAAGCAATGTTAGACTTTGTCTCTTTTTTATTTACTTTATTTTATTTTACTTATTTTTTTTTATTGCCTTCATTGTTGAATAGCTTCTTTCTTTGTAGGGACAAAGATGGTCACCATCAGCTCCATGGCTGCCTCCCATCAGCTTAGCAACCCCAGTGAGAAAAGAGAGCAACTGTTCTCAGAGTTCCCATCAAAGTCCCAAGAGGGACCATCACTGGACCACCTGGGTCACATGCCCAGTCCTAACCCAATCACCATGTAGCCAGGAGAATGGAGCACACACAGATTGACCAGGCCTCGGACACATGCCCATCTCTAGATCTGGGGGTGAGGGATCCCCTCCATCCAAACAAAGACTGACAATGAGGTGGATGACTTCCCAAAGGAAAAAGTGAATGCTATTCTAAGGAGGCAAAACGGTACCTGGGTGAACCAAACAAACCATGTAGCACGTCACCCGCAGGAAACCTTTCCGCTGTGTTCCGTCTCTGCCTGGGCCGGCTAGGCGAGGAGGGATTCTCCGTGGTGACAGATGTTGGGAAAGTTCCCCGTGGCTTTAGGAGATCAAATAGGCAGTGTCATAGTTGCTGCCAGACACTCCTAGGGCAACTCTTTGGGAAAGACAAGCTTACAGGAAGTGCGAAGCTTAAAGTTATCTATTTAGTTATCTTTACAGAAGCTTTCGCTCTTGGCTCTCATGGACTTCAGTTCTTCAGAGGCATTGAAATTGGGAGATTCATGTTGAGGGGTGATTGTCAGGAGCTCACGAGTCAGTGTACTTGATTCTGTCCTTAACTTGAACCTGGCAAAGGGAGGTAGGGAAAAGTCAGGGGGTCCCCAACCTTCCATGACTGCCTTTCTTTGGGTTTGGGGTCAAGATCACAGCCATAGACTTCCACCAGCTGACTCATAGAGTGTGGGTCAGCCTGGAGCTTCTTGGAAACCACTAAGCTGAAGAGGTTCATGAGGTCCCCATAGCTCATTTAAAATTCACAGCTTTCCCCCATGTCATTTTTCCCCCAAAAAACACAGGTAACCCTAAGAGCCACCACACGAGAGAACAAAATGCTTTTCAGCCCTGGATCCTTAAGCTCTGACTGTACAAGAACACTTTTTCCCCTAAAACAGGAAATGAGCTGATTTTTTTTTAAGGGGGTGCGAAGGCTCACACACACACAAATAATACTAGTAAAAGCTTTTCAACTAGTCCAGAAACTTGCCCACAGCACTTCTGGACACGTTAGGGCTGAGCCTTTGTGACATCACACCAGCAATCAACCAATGGATGGGTGGCTCCGGCTTCCTAATCTGCATACTGCCAGTCCATTGGTCCAATTTCAGGGTCATCTGTAGTGTGGTGGTTTCCTTATAGTCAAGGTTACCCATCTCAGGCAGAGGACAAACTCCACTTTTGGCCTTCCTGCCCAGCTAGATGTAAGGATGGGAATTGGCATTGGCACAATCAGTCCGTTCTGGGAAAGGGGCACCGTGGACGTTATGAAATCCAGGGGGTGTGGAAGGAGAAAGTGTTAGTAATCCAGAAGGGATGGAGACAGGGCTCTGTGACCTCATCTTTCCTATCTTCACCCCACCAACACCCATCCCCTGCATTTCTTAAGTGAATCAGTTATCTATTTTTTATCTCAAACAGGGTCGGGCCCTGAAGTTTGGGTGAGGAGAACTCAGGCACAGGTCGCTTGAATTATGATGCTTGGTTTTATCTTGCAGACTGGTAGCTCAGGCCTGTGTATTGAACATGCAAATGTGTGCACAGCCACATGCATAATTTAAGACCCTCACATTAACGGGGGGCTGGGGGGGGGAAGCAATTGAGTTACTTACTGCTTTTCCGAAGCACAGTTTTCTGTGAATGTCGTAACTTTCTTTTTTAGCTGTCTGAAAGGAGGGCTTGGAAAATAGAAGGAATTTGAAGACAAAGGGTGTATGTAGCTACTAGCGACAAGAAAAATGTAGGGAGATTGTGGTATTAAAATATAGCCTGATTTCACTTGTGCAGGTAGCATTTAATTTGGGTTTGGTATACCTCCCTCCAAACAAGCTTCCCTTGACCTTGGTGCAATAGAGAAATGTGGCATTTATTTGATCTTCGGTTCTCAATGCCTAAGGTTTTGATCCAACAGGTTGGGGCAGAAATAAAGAAATGTTAACAGTGTCCCAAGTGTTACTGCCAGAAGAGAACCATCCCTGAGAAGGTCTGTCTTGATTTTGAAATATTTTACCCCAATGGTCTAGCTCAGCAACTGAAATAGTTTAGCAAGCAAACCTTCTCTCTTCCATTGCCTCCCATGCCCAAAAGATGTGCAGAAACCCCTAATCCATCCATACACTGATTTGAACTTGAAACTGGAGCCACTGTAACTCTGAAAAGAGGTGTAGCGTCCATGACAGTGCGCCTGAAGGACCTCTTAGCACAGGGGGTGTAACTGATCAAGGGCCTGGCATGCCCGACGCTGCTGCTCCCAGCCAGTGAGCACAGCAGCCAGATGCCAAGGCCCTGCAGAGCCTTCCTTAGACTCCCCAGTTGTGTGGGATGCTTCCACTAGACCTTCCTTCCCCCTCCTCTTTATTCAGGGTCTGATAGTCCTCCAAACCTTCTCTGACTCCTTCCTATCTTTCTCACACAGACCTTTCCCCTAATGAAATCCTCCTGCTTTAAGTTCCCTTCACCTCTCCTGGGAGAATCAAGACTAATAGGAAAGGTTTTGACATGGAAATTAATAGCATCGAAGTATAACAGGGACCGCATTGTGGACCACTTCTCTCCTTGCAGCCTGACCACCTTCTGTCGGGAGGGCAAGGGTAGAGTAAATGCCATTTCAAGAAAGCAGAGCATGTGATGTAGGGGAAGCCCATCTAGGCAGGAAGAGGAAGTGAAACCATTTTTTTAAGGACTTTAGGCATCATTTGCATAAAAACAATTACGTTCTATTATCAAACCAGTCTTCTATTTTCATTAAGTAGACCCTCTACCACTGACCGATATTACTTCTTTTGCTACTCTATTTTTAGGTAATTAAGTAATTTCTTTCCCAATAAATTCTATCATTTGAGCCATTTACTTTTTTAGACTTTCTCTGCTCACCCAGTGCATGTTAGAGCGTTCAAATTTCCGGATGCCATGCTGTGAGCCTTAGCTAAAAATACATGTGTGGGGGAGAGGGAACAGACCTTACTGTTTTAAAAAAATATCTATTGTTGAGATTATTACAGATGTCCCTCTTCCCCCCCCCCCCCCCACTTTTTACCCCTCCACCCAGTTCCTGCCCTACCTCAGGACTTCACCACCCTATTGTCTGTGTCCATAGGTAATGCATATATGCATATGAGATCTTTGTTTAATCTCTTCCCACCCACCCCCCTCCCCTCTGAGAATTGTCAGTCTATTCCATTTCCATGCCTCTGATTCTATTTTATTCACCAGCTTATTCTGTTCATTAGATTTCTTACTTATTTTGATTTTTAGATTCAATTGTTGATAGATATTATTTGTTGCCATTTTATTGTTCATATTTTTAATCTTTTTCTTTTTCTTCTTCTTCCTCTTCTTAAAGAATACCCTCAACATTTCATATAATACCTGTTTGGTGGTGATAAACTTCTTTAGCTTTTTCTTGTTTGTGAAGCTCTTTATCTGAACTTCAATTCTAAATGATAGCTTTGCTGGGTAGAGTAATCTTGATTATAGGTCCTTGCTATTCATCACTTTGAATATTTCTTGCCACTCCCGTCTGGCCTGCATAGTTTCTGTTGAGAAATCAGCTGACAGTCGTATGGGCACTCCCTTGTAGGTAACTAACGGCTTTTCTCTTGCTGCTTTTAAGATTCTCTCCTTGTCTTTAGCCCTCGGTATTTTAATTATGAGGTATCATGGTATGGTGCTCTTTGGGTTCCTGTTGTTTGGGACTCTCTGTGCTTCCTAGACTTATAAGTCTATTTCTTTCACCAGGTAGGGGAAGTTTTCTGTCCATTATTTCTTCAAATAATGACTTGTTTCTTTATCTCCGCATTTTGGCTGCTTCCCTGTGTTTATTTCTATGTATTGGGTAGAGCTGCTATGTCTCCGTGAGTTGGTAGAGTGGTCTTGTGTAGTAGGTGTTCTATAGGGCCCAGTGGCTCAGCCTCCCCAGTCACCTGAGCTGGGCACTCTAAGTGCACCTCTTTGTGGGCTGTGAGCACAGTCTTGTAGTTGAGACTTGATTGCTGTTGGTGTCACTTGGAGGAATTAACCTCCAGGCCAACTGGCTATGAGATCAGCTGTGACTACAGTGGGAGAGCTTATGTGTAGGAGACACCGCTATAGAGCAGGACTTGCTTCAGTGGGGCTTTGATGCTCACTGAGTTTTCCCCTTGAGTGTGTTGCTTATGGATGTGTAGAGTTGCAATCTGGTATGGTCTGACTATGACCACTGGGTACACTAGCTCTTGGGTCTCCATGGAGGTGCAAAGTCAGCCACTGCCTAGGGCCACCCAGTAGGAGCTGCAGAGAGATCTTCAGATTCCTCCTCTTTGTATCAGTTTAGAAGTGCCCAGATGAGGCCCAACTGTGAAGCAAGGCAGGCTGGTGCTGGTGCCGGGTCCTGGGCCCTTTATTGATAGATTTGGGGCTCCCGGACCCAGCTGCAGCTTGTTAGAGAGAGTTTAGCCTGAGGAAGGACAGGCCATTCGTATGCAAAAGCACTGCATGCAGCTTGAGTAGGGTTGTAAAATGGATGAAGTGGGCCCTTAGGGAATCACCAGGGTGGAGTAAACAGAAATGGCTGCCAGTCAGCCCAGCAACCAGGGAGGTCCCAGCATAGGGACAGTGATCCCTGTGAGCACCTCCCTCTGGGAGAAAGCCTCCCCCATGTTCCTGCCCTGATACCAGACAATCCAGTTGTTCCTCGCATGTGTCTGTGTTTCCCAGAGGCTCACCCTGGCGCTGGAGCTCACAGGAAACAGGACCTTGTAAGTTCAGTTCATGGTGCCACCTTTTAAGAGGAACAGCTGCCTCTGTGTCACTGAGCCCCAGTCCGCACTGGTTTTTTCAGCCCATAGTTCTTACTGCCCATAGGGACTTCTTTCCCCAGCTCTGGGGCCCTGGGCTGGGGGTCTGGTGCAGGGCTGGGACCCCTTGCTCCTCTGGGCGGCTTCCACAGAGATGGTCTCTCTCCCAATTAAAAAAGTGGCTCACGTGGGTGCTGGACCAGCCCGCTCCACACCTCTGCACCTCCTACCAGTTTCAGTGTGCTTTCTTCTCTATTTCTCTAGTTGTAGGATTTCCATTCAGCCAGCTTTCCCGTGGTTCTGGATGATGGTTGTTCTGTATTTTAGTTGTAATTTTGATGTGGTTGTGGGAGGCAGTGAGTATGGGTGTTTACCTACACCGCCATCTTCCTTTCTCCAGACCTTGCCTTTAATGCATTTATTATGCTCTTTACTCTGACAATGTCTTACTCCGGGATTTCTACACGGTGTGTATTTCTTGGTTTCTCGTCTCATGGAGACTAGAGCCCAGCTTCCTTTTCATTTTTATTTAGATTCAAAGAGTTCTTTGAAAGCCCTTGTCCCCATTATCTTTGGGCAGGATTTGCAACCGTTGTGTTTTCAGTAATTCCTCCAACTCTTGCCTTTCAGGCAGAACCACAGAAATACCACGTTTGCTTTGGAGCAATACTACTTTCGAGGCCAGGGTTAGGGGGGAGTCAATCAAGTCTTCCTCTGTGCAGAGAGTGCCTGGCTGGCCCTCCCGAGCTTGGCTAGTGGAGCCATGTGTTGCATTGCTAGTAGCTCAAGGCAGGGAAGGCCTCTGGGCCTTCAGAGCTTCCCCTGAGAGGAGGAAGCAGGTCAGCCATTCCATGGGGTTTCCATTTGGAACCCATTTAGCGCCTGGCACCATTTTCATCTCCCACACTGCTTTCTGACTTTCCCTTGTTGTGAGTGGGCTGCTCATTCTTCTGTTCTGGCCCTTCATATGCTGCACTGCCTGTTCCCCAGAGGTTCCAGTGCAGTGACGGTGAATGACCAGGCTGCCATGAAATCCCCGGTACTGGCAAGTGCCTGGCACACAGTAGGTGTTTGATGAATGAAAGTTGCCAAGAGAGATCAGGGAAGGCTGATGTTAGCAATTCAAGCCAGTCCGCAGGTATAGACATCTGCTCTAGATCCGGAGGCCGGATGGACGCAGGAGACAGAGGCTACAGGGTGCTGTGGCCTTAGGTTCCTGGATTTAGCTGTGTTGGCCCTAAGCTGCCAAGGGTGATGTAAGCAAAGGCATTGATTGATGGGAACCTTCACTGAAGAGGGAAGGCAGAGTTCAGTGACATGGCTGTGGGTTAGAAAATTAAATGAGCCCCACTGTCCAGGAGGGAACCATGAGATCATGGTAGTTCATTCATATTGAATGCTGGCCATGTGGCTGGGGGGAGACCTGCCGGCTTAAAGAAAGATGGCCGAGCCAGGCCCATCAATGTCCAAACACTGGAACGAGCCCAGGAACCCGGTGTCCCAGGCCCAGGCGCATAGGGCCAGGGATCTGCAGCCAGGTTGGGAGCTTGGGATCCTTCCTAGGGGAAAGTAGAGCCTCTTGATATGCAAGTGAGCCCCAGTCCCAGCCCAAAGAGAAGTGTCACTAAGTGGAGATCCAGGTGGACGGGTGGCACAGGAGCCAAGACACAGCAGTTATTCCCGGAGAATTGTGATTTGAGATTGGGAACCTATTGTATGAAGAGTTTATCCACCATCCAGCCAATCTCCCTCCCTTCCTCCCTCCCTCCCTCCCTCCCTCCCTCCTTTCCTCTCTTCCTCCCTTCTTCCCTTCCTTCCTTCCTCCCTTCTTCCCTTCCTTCCTTCCTTCCTTCCTTTCTTCCTTCCTTCCTTCCTTCCTTCCTTCCTTCCTCCCTTCCTCCCTTCCTCCCTTCCTCCCTTCCTCCCTTCCTCCCTTCCTCCCTTCCTCCCTTCCTCCCTTCCTTCCTTCCTTCCTGCCTGCCTGCCATGTTGAGAAATAATGCAATGCCCAGTATCTGGTAAACTAACTTGGGAACCTGATTCTTGGCATTGAGGCCCTGAAGTCTGAGCAGGGCCAAGTGTAATGTAACTCATGGCTTGATCTTTGAAGCTATGGACTGACTACCTTGTAACTCTCAGAACTAGGCCAAGGCTGAGGTGGTAGGTAGGTTTATCAGGTAGACCCTGTTTTCATGGGTTGGCTAAAGCAGAAGCAGGATACCAGGTACATACACGCATGCATACCCTCACACTCCCATGTTTCAAATGTCAGTCTAGTTGACCTTCCTGATATAGACAGCTATTGACTGCCAGTATATGGATTATCTACCGAATGATCCCAACACCTAGCAAACTTCCCCCCACCGTCACTCAATCTTGGCAAAGTAACTTCTGTGTTAGCCAAAGAAGAACATAATTCGGAAGGTAAATTTGCAGAACTCAAATTATATTATGGTTTCCAAAATCAAATAGAAATTATTATGGGTTAGCACAGACAGTAAAGGGGTGGAATCTGCGGGACCCGCTCATGCATGTGTTCAGTCACGCACTTAGCAGATGAGGGCCTAGGTGGGGTGGGGTTGCAGGGGTGGGGGGATGCTGCCACAGCTCCATGGAGTTTTAAGCTGCTGCCTTCTCAGCTTTCCACCTTATTCTGAGCAGCAAGTGAACAAAGGGAGAAGGTTATAAAGCTAAGACCTCATAAGAGAGAATCAGAGAAACAAGGAAGTTGAGGAAGTGTGCATGTTGAGGAAGTGTGTGTGTGGGGGGGGGGGCAGGGCGTGGGTCGTCAGTCAGGCCATGTAGTGGAGTGTGAACCCCAGATTGAGGCAGGTGTCAGAGTGGCTGAGCCCTTCTTGTCCCTGCAGGAGACCCATTCTTCTGGCCCTAACGAGTCCCAGCCTTCCCGGTTGGATGGAGATACTTCTTCCTCCTCCAGTGAATCTGCTGCCATGTTTGTGGCTTAGCAAAGGGGGCTCAGCTCTCCTGTGTCCCCGTCCCGGTCTCACTCCCAGAAGCTGCGTTCTAAATTGCTGGGCCTGCCTGGTAACCTGACGCTAGACCCCAGGCACCCGTGACTTGGTGCTTTGGTTTGGTGCTTTTGGCTCTGAACCAATCCCTGTCTAGGATCAACCCTGCTCAGTCAGTCAGGGTTACCTGTGGCTCTGTCTGTAACCAAAGCCACCCTAGTGGCTAACCTTAAGGGTTTATCTGTTCATCAAAGAAGAGTTGTGGTGTTCGTTGAGTGGCTCAGTCATGTCATGACCACGGTCTCTGAGAGCCTTTTGACCACTTGCTCCTGATCACGCTGTGGCTGCCACAGCTACAGCCATCACTTTCCCTACCCAAGGTGGGAAGATGATGGCAGAGGCAATGTCAGCTGCAGCCTCCTTTGTCAAGAGAGCAAAAGTCTTCTGCTTAGGCCACATTGGCCAAAACCAGATTGGCTTCGACCCATCATGACCGAACCTCGGAGGCTGACACGTTGCTACCCAAACAAAACTGTGTTCTGTTAAGTGCTCGTCTGATGTGATGGGTTGAAGTGGGAGAATGTGGGGCATGAAAGACTTGGAAGGGGAAGAGGAGGAAAAGATCGTCACCAGCGAGAATGAATGAAAACTGAAGGCTGTGCCCTGACCGTTTGGCTCAGTGGATAGAGCATTGGCCTGCGGACTCAAGGGTCCCAGGTTCTATTCCGGTCAAGGGCATGTACCTTGGTCATCCTCAGTAGGGGGTGTGCAGGAGGCAGCTGATTGATGTTTCTCTCTCATCGATGTTTCTGGCTCTCTCTCCCTCTCCCTTCCTCTCTGTAAAAAATCAATAAATTATATTTTTTAAAAAAAAGAAAAGAAAACTGAAGGCTGAGATAGGGGGCAGCCAGGGGGTCTGCTCCTGTCAGCGGACAGGTGGGTGAAATTTCGAACTGTCAGGAAAACTGCAGTGAGGAGAGCGGTAGCGATAAGGAAACAGCAGAGCACAGGCTTCGTTGAGTCAGGGGCCTTCGGTCACGTATGAAGCATCCGCTGTCCGATATTTGTTTTTATTTCCCCGCGTGGTTAATTATTGCAGCTGCTGTCTGATAAGGCAGCGGCCCTCCTGCCCCGAAAGCCAGGGCTATCTGCAGTTTCCCAGCCCTGCCACGCAGTGATGAAGCAGATAAGCTGTGAGGTGGAGGCTGCTGGGACCGTCATTACAAACGCTGCTGAGAAATAGGAGGGAGAGGTGGGGACTGTGGCTGGCAGAACGAGACCACAGAGTGATGGACCAGAAGCAGCGATCCGGGCTGATCCAACAGCCCCCCGACCTCGAGAGCCTGGCGCCTGGAGAACCTAAATATTGACACCCCCAAGGGAGGCTTCTGTTGTAGGCACGCAGCCTGCATTCCTCAACACCACCCCGAGTAGTCCTGGCCCATCTTCTGTCGGAGAAAACAGCCACAAAGAGGCCAATTGACTCCCTGTAAGCTTCAAGTCTTGTTTGGCTCTGTGCAAGCACCTCCCCTGTTTTAACTCAGGAGTCAGCAAATGATGGCCCGGGGGCCACATCAGGACTGCCACCTGAGGTGCATGACCAGTGAGCTAAGAACGTTTTAGACACTAGAAGCCGTTGGGAGAAAAATCAAAAGAAGACTATTTTGTGGTACATGAAAATTACATACAATTCAAATTTCAGTAGCCCACGAATAAAGTTTTTAAACAGCAACAATGAGATATAATTCAGCTTGTGTGAAGGAGGTCACCCTGGGCAGGCTGTTTTATCATAAGGTGCCTTTCCACCTGCCAGTATGTCACGAGCATCTTCCCATCTCAGCTAATGCAGACCCACCGCACTATTTTTTTAATGGCTGCATAGTACTCCCTCCTAGGAATGTGGCTTTCACACAATAAACTCCCTACCCAGGAGTGTATCTGGGTTGTTTTCAATAAGAAGGAGTTTTGTGTATTTTTTTAAGAAGAATAAATCATTGCAAATAACTCCCCAACACCAGATTTTGTTTTTTTGCCTTCTCTTCCTGCCTGTGAGCACATGACACATTTTTACGTGGTTGATATCATAGTGAACATTCCATTTATATTCGGCGAAGCTTAATGTCGTGTAAACATTTCCCCATGTTGTTTTATAGTTTTCTCTTACTCCGGGGTCAGCGAGCTTCACATATCCTTTGTTTGCTTGCTGGTTTTAACAATCTGTCAAGAATGCTTTTTTAAAAAAAAATCATTCTTAGCTTGTTGGCCGCATCAAAACACGCCTGGGGCTGAAGTTGGCCATGGGTTTGCCAGCCTACAGGTCATTGTGCCGCTCCGTGTCTGGGCTGCGGGGAAGGTCTCTATGTATACAGCTTTTTCCTTCCTTTGAACCATTTCCTTTGGATAACTTCCCAGGCATGAGATGACTGGCTCCATGGAGGGTGATTTTTTTTAAAATATATTTTATTGATTTTTTACAGAGAGGAAGGGAGAGAGAGAGTTAGAAACATAGATGAGAGAGAAACATCAATCAGCTGCCTCCTGCACACCCCCTACTGGGGATGTGCCCGCAACCAAGGTACATGCCCTTGACCGGAATGGAACCTGGGACCCTTGAGTCCGCAGGCCGACGCTCTATCCACTGAGCCAAACCAGTCAGGGCAAAGGGCCATGTTTTTAATGGCCCCTGGTGGACACCGCTGTATGATTATAAAATTGTGCCAACCAGCCACTTGTGAATGTATAGGCTTCTTACAATCTCACCAACATTTGGTATTATCAGTTCACTTTTTATGCTAATTTAGTCGATATGAGATATCTTATTTTTATTTCCATATCCCATTGTTCTCAAAATAGGGCTCCCCCCACCCCCTATTGATTGCTCTTCGTTGAGTAACTTCGGAGAACCTGAATGCTAAAACCAGCTGAAAAGGAGCAATCCCGAACCCTTGATTCAGCTCAAAGATGAGCTAGATGCTCCTTTGGTTCAAATGCGAGTTTGCATGTAACTTCTCAGCGCATTCTGCTGCATTAGAATGAGAGAGAAGCCCAGCGAGGCCTTATCGCTCTGTGGCAGCAAAAAGGACTGGAAAGTAGGTCGAGGAATTAATCCTGCTGGTTCCAGTAATTAGAGTAGACAATGGGGTCGAAAGTTCAGGCTGAGCTGGGGAAGGCAGCCCGAGTGACTCTTACAGGCCTGGACACACTGCCCCTTGCCCTCGGCCTGCCGCGGGGCCAGGCTTCCCCCTCCTGGCAGTCCCACAGTGCATTTTATTTCCCTCTCTTCTAGTTTAAAGAGACATTTTTGACTTTTCCTCCCAGGAGAAGTCAGATGGTCCCAGAGGCAGAAAGGATCCCGCTAGAACCTTTTCCCCCTCCAAAGGGAATTCTTGAGGTTATTCTTTAAGTTTCAGCAGCCAGTGAAGAGGTGCTAGTTCTCTATCTCCCTTCAAATCCAAAACCACTCGAGATGCTCCCTTTGTTTTCAGTGCAGGTTCGCACATCAGATGCATGAAAATGATGAACAGAGGCGCATGAGGCTCATGAAGGTGGGACTCTGGCAGAAAGATTTCAACTGTGAGGTCAGGTTGAACTGAATGATAGATCCTAACGCTTTCTTACCGAGTGTTTTACCTAAAGCACAGATGACAAACTCTATTGGCTACAGAAGCCAGCTGGCTGATGTGACTAAGTGAAGGAAGCTATCGGATGTGTAACAATAGGGAGTGGTGGGGACTATGGCGCACAGAAAATGCATTCTTGCTCCAAAGCATTTATACTCAAAATTTCAAAAGTCATGGTTCCCGCCTGACAAAACATGTTTGTCTGCAAGGCTGAACTTGGCCCCCGTGGGCCCAGCTTGTGAATTTCAGAAGAGCCAGCGGCTTCTTTCGTTTCTCAGTCATCCTCCCTCTCCGTGCTTCCCCATCTCTCCACTTCTCTGTCCTTCCTTAGCTCCTCGCTACATAGGCTCACCTTGACTCCATTGTGAAAAAAAGCCAAAGCTTCGCCCAAAGGATCAACTTGAGGTGGAGGTAGCACTTGTCCAGGTAAACACACGATGGAGTCTACCAGATAACACAGCTGTGGGCTACATTCAGAGCAGGTCTGAACATCTTCAGTTACCAGGAACGGAGATCCACTCGGGTTCCCCCAAGCGAGACAGGAGTTACTGTAAAGACACAGCCCTCTCTGAAACCAAAACAGGGAATCAGTGAAGCTCCGGGGAGCCTCCTGAGTGACAGGAGAGCCACTGGGAAGCTTTCCAAGTCTGCGATGGAGGCAGGTTCTCAGCCACTGGACCTGTGTCCAGGCAAGTGTCTTAAAACCAGTCTGTTCCAAGGAGCAGATATGTCATGCAGCTTAATAAGCTTCGGATGTTGACTGTTTTCGACCAAGTATCCAATGCATGCCCACCAGGAATACAACTTACTGCCGAGAACCACAAAGACACGCCCATCCATCTGTTTTCCCAACCAGCGTGTAGAATTCAACTTTCCACCAAGGCATCAGAAATGAGTTGATAAAGCCTCATTAATTAACCTTAACAAGCTGTGTGTGGCCGCCAATTAAGAAATGGAGGCATTCCTACTTCCTGAATCGGAGCCCCAGGAAATGAACCTGGGTAGTGAGAATGGGAGAAAGCTCACCTTGTCTGTTGCCTGACCTTGTGTTTCCCTGGGGTCCAGAATGGGTCCAGGCTGGTGTTCGGTTCCTGGGGTCAGAGCTGGCATATAAGCAAGTGGGATGCCCCAAATGAGTGGGTTGAGCCAGAGGTGATTATAAGCTGAGTCCTTAGAGAGATAGGTGGTCAGGGACAGTGAATCTGAGCTGGTTGAACAAGTCCAAGGAGATGCCAGTGGCACCAGAAACATGAGTCCAAGCCAAACGATTGGGAAACAGGGCGAATGGGAGCAGAGTAAGGAGTAAGAACGAGGATGTGCCAGCCATGCTGGTCTTCTTGCAATTTCTTAGAAAATGCTAAAAGTGCTTTCCCAGCTCAAATCTTTGAGTATGTGGTTCCTGGCCTGGGATACACTTCACCTGATTCTTGGCATGGCGGATTATTTTTTAGGCTTCATAGTCACTTTCTCAGTAAGGCCTTCAAGAATCAGTGTTCATTAATTTTGCCTACCCAACATCCATATAATTTTTTTTTTCTTTTTTTGGTAACAGCATCATTTCCAGTGTATTAGTCAGCTTTGCTACAGTAACAAACAACCCCAAGTTTAGCAGCTTACAGCAATACACCTTTATTTCATGTTTGTCACATTTCGGCTACTACACCTGTGCTCCATGCATTTTTAATCCTGAGACCTGGGTCAAAGAAGCAGCCTTTACTTGGGACAAGTTGTCCTTATGGCTGATGGAACACAGCAAGGGACAGAACTGAATTACACAATCTCTTTAAATGCTTTTGGTTTAGCCATAGCATATGAATGTGAGTCATATCTGCTGGTATTCCACTGGCCAAAACATATCATGTGCCCAAGTCTGTCAGGGATGGGGGAGGCCACACCACTTCTGGGGCGGGGGGGCTGCAATTCATGTGGCGATTGATAGGATGTATAATCCTGTTATAGGGAAGGGAGTAAAGAGTTCGGAACGCTAATACAGTTGCCCACAATTACCTAAGAAGTGGTTGGCTGCCTGTAACAGTAGAGTGCCTGACAAACAATGGTTTAAAAAAGGGGGGTTATTTTTTTCACAAAATGAGATCTCAGGTGATTCCAGAGTTTGTCCGCCACACAGCAGTACCCAGCAGAGTGTGTCTCTGAAGTTCTCTCGGGCTTTCTCTCCTGGTTGTAAGAAGGCTGATGGCTGCTATTCCAGGCTTTCTATCCAAGTTCAAAGCAGGAAGAAGTGGGAAGTGGTGGTAGCAGCCACATCTGTCCCTTTTATTCAAAAACAAAGGTTTTTCCAGAACAACCCCCTACCCCACCCTACCCCTCCCCCAGCAGCTTGTCTACTGACCAGACCCGTGTCATGTGGCCACCTCTTTCTGCAAGGGAAGCTGGGAAGGCAATGATTTCATTTTTCTTGCCCTTGACAATGGAAGCAAGAAGAAGGAAGGAGGTGGAAATGCGGATTCGTTCAGCCAGCCAGTGTGATCTGCCATAGAACCCTTATTCCCCCCTCCCCCCACCCCAACTCCATGTGGTCTTGGAGCAACTGTCAGTCAAGGTGCCCTGTCTGTCCACCTCCTTCTCCAGCAGATCACAAATGACCCCAATGAACCAGGGATGGGGAACTGCTGGCCTTGATACAATGGTATGTGAGGCAATGGTATGTGAGGCACTCCACCCCTTCTTGCTCCCTAGACCCCCAGAGTTTCTCTGCTTCCTGTTCTTCCTGTGCCTTTTCTCGTTTTTCCATCATGTCTGTGAGCCACCCCACATCTTTCCCACCAATTTCCAGCATCGTTTTCTGTTGCTTGCCTCCACAGATCCCTGGCTGATAAAACACCCTTCTTAACCACTGTGTTTCAATGGGGCCTCTCCTGCTGTTCTCTACTGCAGTGCCCTGTGTGTGTGTGTGTGTGTGTGTGTGTGTGTGTGTGTGTGTGTTTTAAGCACTGGAATTGTATAATTGCTTTGCCTCTTTGCTTGTGTCATGTCTTTTTCTGACAGCAGACTGTACTCTCAGTGCAGGCAGGGAATTGGCAGACTGGGTTACCACTGCATGCCCCAGAACTAACACATGCCTGCTACATGACAGAGTCGTTATGAATATGTATAGTGTGCAAAGGAGGTCTTCAGCATTTGGCGGTCAGGCCTGGAATCTGCATGTCGTTGATGGGTACGAGTTTTCTAAAGTCTGTCGTGTGGGTGACTGACTCATTGTGGTTTAAAATGTGCGTAGTCAGGATTGACGTAGGGGCTGCTGGCAGTGTCAGGGCTATTTAAATGGAGACGTGGGTGACTAAAGCACCCCAGAATTTGTAGAGCCTAGAACAGTGGCTCTCAAATTCATTTGACCTTCGGCTCACTTAGACAAGGCCAAAGACCCTTCTTCCCGTCAAACCCCCAGCGCCCACACTCTGAGCTGGGCAGGAGGAGTTTCGCAGCGTCGGCGAGCACGGAGCAGGAGCCAGACTCCCTGCAGCTGAGCTCGTGGTAAACCCTAGTAACATCCTAATTTTAGTTCTGACTAGTGAATCCTAGTAACTCAGTAGTTTCCTAGAAAGTGGCACTTAGTCATGCATGAAACTGGAAATCAATGGATGTGTGTGGTGTTACTTGTTCTTAGGAATCAGAGGGAGAGTGTGGCTTTTGGGGATCCGTTTGTGGCCTGTAGGAGTAAGCTATAGCCCCACTGGGTGGGCTGCAGGCCCCAACCTGAGAACTGGTCCACTGTGACTTGCAGACTGCCCAGGTCGGGGGGAGGGGGGGCGGCTCTGAGCCCTAGCGAGGGCTTACAGACCCAAAACGCAGCTGGAATTGTCCATAGAATGAATCAACAATACCTCCTACACATAGACAGATGACTAGATTGTCAGCGCTAGTGCGATGAAAAAAAATGCAAATTTCTTTAAAAGCCGAGAATAATTCATAGTGATTTGTTGTTGTTAAGCCTCTTTGCAGACAGCAGGTTCATGTGCAGGTTGGTGAGATTTCGGAGGGCTTTAAAAGGGCAGCCTGGTGCTGAACAGGGGTGTGGGTGGGACCCATGGTGGGAACCGCGGCTGCAGGGAGAAGTGCGGGCTTGGTTTGTGCCCCTCTCCGCTCCAAAAGCCACCGAGGAACAAACTCAGTCCTCACCTGTCCCGGTGGCACCTCCTGAGGATTGCCCTCACTTCCTCATGACCAAGGTGTCAGCTGGAGTGGCAATTGCATGCATTAAATGCATGTAAAGTGCAACTTCATGGCTATACGTTTTTAACAATCGTTTTTAAAGTTGCCTTTTATTTTACTTTTAATATGTTTTTATTGATTTCAGAGAGAGGAAGGGAGAGGGAGAGAGAGATAGAAACATCAATGATGAGAGAGAATCATGGATCGGCTGCCTCCTGCACACCCCCCACTGGGGATCCAGCCTGCAACCTGGGCATGTGCTCTGACCGGGAATTGTACCATGACCTCCTGGTTCCTAGGTCAGCGCTCAACCATTGAACCACACCGGCCGGGCTAAATTCCATTTTAAAAAGCATCCTCAGGAGCCCCTTGCTGGCTGTGTCTCAGCTCTGCCTGGCTTCCTTTGCAGGCAGGACCTCCCACAGGTGCCCCCACAGCTCCCGGCTCACAGCCTACCAGCTTAGCAGTCCTACAGAGAAAAGAAAGCCTCTCTCCCCATGGTGGCAGCCAAAAAATAGCCGCCATTCACTGAGTGCTTCTTCAGAGCCAAGCCCACCTCCTGAGCACGTTAGGGGATGCTCTCATTTATTCCTCACAATGACGCTGATATCATTGCTATTATTATCCCACATTAAAGCAAGGAGCCTGAGGTTACACAAACTAGCCCAGGGTTGCAGGGCTACCAAATGGCAGCTGGAGCGCTTCACAGGGCACACTGCTGATCACCGTGACCTTGGACTTTCCTGCAGCTATTCCCTAAACCTCTGGGGTTGAACAATAGTTAGTATCAGCTCTGTTCCAGCTGCTTCATGGGTATGATCTCATGTTTAGCTTCATTTCGGCTCAGAGAGGTTAATTAACTTTCCCAAGCTCACACAGAAAGGAAGTGGAGAATTAGACGTGGGAAGCCAGATTTGCTGGATTCTAAAGCTCCTCATGAGGAGCCTTTGCACTGATGGTCACTATGCCTGGAACACCCTTTCCCCAGGCATCCATTCCTTCCTCCAGATTTCTTCAGCGAGACCACCCCTGAGGGCTCTCTTTGAAACCACAGGCATTGCTTCACTCCCCCCTAATCCTCCTTACCTGGCCCTACTTTTTCTTCTAGAGCACTTACAACCTTTTAGTACACTAGATCATTTGCTTTTTAAAAATATATATATTTTTTATTGATTTCAGAGAGGAAGGGAGAGGGAGAGAGGGATAGAAACATTAATGATGAGAGAGAATCATTGGCTGGCTGCCTCCTGCACACCCCACACTGAGGATTGAGCTCGCAATCTGGGCATGAGCCCTGACTGGGAATTGAACCATGACCTCCTGGTTCATAGGTTGATGCTCAACCACTGAGCAACACCAGCTGGGCTCATTTGCTTTTTTATTATGACTTATTACTTATTTATCTCTCCCTGCTAGACTGTCAGCTTATGAGGGCAGGGATCTGATAGATCCCAATTTTCTAGACTAGGGCCATGCACAGTAGTCCCCAATAAATATTTGAATGAATGATGCTATGACATGGGTCCTGACAGATGGCAGGTCAAGAAATCACCCCAATTTATGTCTTCAATTCTGATAGAATCTGATCAGAGTGGACAGGAGCGTGGAGAGTGGTTAAGGGCACAAGGACCCAGAGCATCAGATGGTTAGTGGGACGGGCTCCATGTCAACATTAACCACTTACGTCACAAGTGAGGATCACTATCGCAGGTCAGCCTTCTGCTGTCCTTTACTTGAGCCAACGTATCACGCCCCACTCGGACCCAGAGTTATCTTCACGACACAGGCTGGAGCGCTGGGCTGAGGCTATGGATTCAGTCCCATGGGCTGGGGGAGAAAGGCTATGAACTCTCCCATTTAGAATGGTAATGGTGATGCAATCCTTACCATTGCATTTGCTTTAGACTATTTGAATACTGTCAAGTGATGTACTTTGAAAAGGTTCCCATTCCCCATTGCAGGGAATGAGAGGCACAATTAGCTAATGACTAGTAATCTCGGAGGAAGAGGCAGAATGGGACAGAGTGGGGAAACAGACATGCAGACATCGCTGTGGGACTGTGCACTGGGCATGCTTTTCAGAAGAACAATTCGGTAACAGAGAGTCAACACTAAAAATATCTAGTCCTTTTGATCCAGCAATTCTAGGAATTTTCCTAAGGATATAATCAGAGATGTATGTGAAAATGTTCCCCCAAGGTGGTTCACCGGGGCATTAATAAAATACTGAAACATTAGAAGTAACCTAAATGTCCAGCTCATGGGGATTCGTTGAGTCAATGATGGTTCAATACAGTCCAAGAAAGTTACATAGAAGTATATGAAATGGCATGGGAAAACGTGGTATATAAAAAAAGCAGGTGATAAAACATTATGGTCAATCTGCCATTTTTGTAAGGTTAATTTTGGAACTCTTAATTTTGGAGTAATAACAGAATGGATAAGGACAAGGGCTTTGAGGGCAGAAAGACACGAGTTGAATTCCTAAGTCCTCCACTTATCAACTTGGATGCTGTAAACCTCAGCTTCCTCATTTGTGAAATGGGGCTAGGATAGTGCCTGGACAAGACCTAGGGCATGGTACTCATTAAATAGATGTTTCTAACTAAAATAGTGGGCTATAGTGTGTGTGTGTGCACGTGTGCGCGTGCATGTGCATGTGCGTGCATGTGTGAGTGTGTGTGTAGTACTTTCGTATGCATTCAGTTCTTTCTGAACTGGGCAGGTATTGCTTTTGTAATTAGGAACACCGTCATTAACATAAAAAAAAGGAGAGGCCTAAGAAATGTCATCAGGACAGAAGGAATCTCAACTGTGCTAATTTGCCATCTCCACTGCTCTCAGAGTCGTCTGTTTCGAATCATTCTGTGGCATTTCTGTTCCTCTTTTTCTTAAGGACTTGTTCCAAGAATAAAATAAAAAAAAGAAAGAGAGAAAAAAAAGATAGAAAGAAAGAAAGAAAGAAAGAAAGAAAGAAAGAAAGAAAGAAAGAAAGAAAGAAAGAGAAAGAAAGATCCCAAAGCTTCAAGCCATGTGGGTGAGTGCAATTTGCAGAAAATATTTCCAAAATGTTGTAGCCAAAACAGGCCATGTTTTAAACCTCAGACATCTAAGCAAATTTCTAAATTATGCTTGTAAACCACATGAAGTTCCTCTGCTTAGTAACACTTTACTTGTTGGAGATAATTCAGATAGAAGGTTCCAAGGACTTCGATTGGCTTTGCCTGTTCAGCATCCACCACCCCTTCCTCCCTGTCCCCACTGTCTGGCATCAGAATCTGGATAGTTCTCTGGGGAAATGCTCCTCCCTCTTGATCCTTGTGGTTCAAGTGGGCCTGCTCACATCTGAGTTTTAAAGATAGGCGTGACTCAGACCTGACTAATGAGAGTGCTGCATTGCTCTGGCCACTGGGATTGGCTCAAGGGTGAGCATGTGACCCAAGCTGGGCCAACCAGAGACAGCCCTGGGATATTTTTGCTGGAACTACTCAGAAATAGGTCCTCTCTTTAGACTGGGATGCTAAGCTGGTAGAATGTAAGGCTGAAAGTGCCAGGAACAGTTTTAACACCATTTAGGGAAAGCCTGCTTGAGAAGGGAGCGAACACCAAGGCAAAAAAAAACAGGAAATGGACAAAGTCAGAATCCCGCTGATGTCCTTTAAGCATAGGGATTCAGCCACGCTGAACACTAGCAAGTACTCCTTTCTGTTTCAGCGAATCGAAGTCGTTTTTCTGTTGCTTGGCACTGAAAAAGACCTGCCGGTTACAGAAGATCAGTCTGAGGTGGGCAGATACATTCATCCCGTTACGTGTTTTAAGAGTTTACAGTGTTTCTGGTATTTCAGGTGCTAAGGACCCCTTCAGTGTTGCCTAAGCAGAGCTCCTCCAGGACTGGCTACAGAGGACACCTCAGAGCCCTTTGTAATGAGCTCATTAAAGGAACCCTGGCAAAGTGCAAAGCGGTTGTCAGCTTGCTTGAAAACAATGGTCTTGAGTAGGCTAAGCCCTTCCCCTGCTGACTTGCCTGAAAGAATTGGGCTTCACAAAGCATTTTTCAGAGTTGGGACAAATACAGGCCTGCATTCAACGCCTGGCTCAATTAATAGAGTTCTCACTATAATATTTAACTTTTCGTTTGTAATCTTTTCACACGAACAAACAAAACATTGCACAGAGGTTGTGTTTTCCGGAGAGTGACCAGCCATCGTTATGCATTCTAACACCCTCTGCAGATAACGGTGAAGCCATGTCTATTTCACGTTATCACCCTGTTCCCACTCCTTTCGGTGTGTTTACCAAGCCATAGATTGCCTCAAAATGTTGAACTGTTCCTTTTTCCCTTGTCAAAAAATTGTAAAGGACTATCAACAATCTAAGAGGTTGAGTCACATCAAAACAAGTCTTTGTTGACTTCCCAGTGGTAACTGGACAGGGTCAGGTCTGGGGAGACGGAAGGATGAGGACCTCTACTCCAAGTCTCCTGAGGATTCCCACCTCGTTGGGGAGATAAGAATGTGGTTTAGCCCTAACTGGTTTGGCTCAGTGGATAGAGCGGTGGCCTGCGGACTGAAAGGTTCCAGGTTCGATTCCAGTCAAGGGCATGTACCCTGGTTGCAGGCACATCCCCAGTGTGGGGTGTGCAGGAGGCAGCTGATTGATGTTTCTCTCTCATTGATGTTTCTAACTCTCTATCCCTCTCCCTTCCTCTCTGTAAAAAATCAATAAAATATATATATATTTTTAAAAAGAATGTGGTTTAGTGTAGAGGGGCCCCATCTACCTGGGTTCAACTCCTGGTTCTACCACTCCCTAGTTATGTCCTTGGGCAAGTTACCACATAGGCAAGTTATGATGATTAAATGAATTAATATAGATCAATTTCATAGAACCATGCCTAGCACTCCAAAAAAAAAAAAAAAGTCAAAGTTGTTTTTCTTTCTTATTTTAATTTATGATTTCATAAATTAAGGTCTGGTTTTGATGTTTTCCCAATAATTCTTAGGTATATCTTGGGATCAAAAATCAGCATATTTGGTGATAGTCACATATATCCCTCAAAAATCCCTTAGAAAGCAGCCACATCATAAACCATCTCTCAATACATTAGGTTCTGACCAGCCAGAATCCCACATTATTCTTTGTTTGAGAACCAATGAAGTGTGTTTCTTGTATTTAGGGGACAGATTGTATGAGAAATGACGGTCCTTAAACACTTTAAAAACATTTATAAACACTGGACTGCCACTCAGGGCAGCCAAGGCCACATATGAGGAGAGGTTAGTGATTGCTGAGCCTGACAAGGTATAGCCAACCTCAGGTCCCACCCAAAACTCACCCTGGACATGCACACACCCCGTAGCCTGCAATGGGAGCTACCTATACTCATCACACTGTTCCTCTCACTCCCCAAGCATAGGTGGCTGAATCCGTGTACATTAAAGGCTTGTGGGATGCAATATTCCTATATTTAATTTGCTTAGCAGCAAGAGAGGTCAGAAATGTTAGACATCAAGGCCAGATCTAGCACTTGAGGTTCCCAACCCACCTTTACCTTGGAAGCCCTTAGGGTGAAAAGCATGAGATCAGGGGCTCAAAGCATGAGACCTGTGTTGGCAGCCTGGGACCCAGAGTTTACCAAGGGGTGACCTTGGGCCATCACTTTATCTTCTTCAGCTTCAGTCTCTTGCTATGAGAAAGGATATGAACAATATAGACCACGCACAGTTACTGAGAATGGAGACAAAGTGTGCCTAAGTGTTAGGTTCTAGGAAGTGCATTCATGTCTTACCCACTAATTCAATGGAGTAGGTTCTAGTGATGATGAGTAAGGCCGTCCTTGACCTCAAGAAGCACCCACCCGCATGGGGAAATGTATGTAGTAGCAAATGTGCAATGATACTGGGATGTGGCAAATAAGATTGTGATTATTTTTAGGACCTGCCAACACTCCAGTCTTCTTTGAAGCTTCAAATGAAATGATCTGCCTTGTTTTGACAGTTAATGACGTTTGGGTAGCTTCTGTTTTGTGTTTTGGAAGAGAAACACACTTTGGGGTATATTACATATACTTCTGAATATCTGCATCCTCGCTAGCCGTGGTGTTGGGAGGATTGGCCAATTCCATCAGTCTTGTTTGATTCAGGGAAACAATTTTGAATAACAGTTCATGATCAAATTAGACAGATTTGTTTCCCACTAGTAAACAGTTGCTAATAGTTATTGAGTGTTCACTGCATATTTTCTATTGAAAAGCAAGACAGCTTGGTGTGTAATGGGTCCCACCATTGACTGGCTGTGTGATTGGCGGCAACTTTTTTTAACCTGGGTGATCCTCAGTGTCTCCTCTCCAAATGGGGCAGTCAGAGTGCCTACCTCCCAGTGTCTGCGTGAGGATGCAGTGAGGGGGCCCGACGCAGGGCCCTGTGTTCAGAACTGGCGGTCAGCGTCACCGGCTTCACGGAAGAAGTCTGGGCAACACAGATTCTGTGCTGGGAAGGCCTTTGTGACCACCGCAGGGCTGCCCAGGGGCCTGTGCAGTTAAACTTAAGAGAGGGGCTGGTTCTCATGCCAGCGCGTAAGGCAAACATGGATGGAATCAACTTTCCCTTGAAAATTCCTGCCCGTCGAGTAGAGCATATACGGTATTGTGTATGGACCACTCAGGTCTGAGCACCACTGAGTCAGACCCTAGGAGGGAACAAAAGGCATGTTTACCTGTGGCTGCCTGGGCATTCAACCCATTCCGTCTCAAAGGAAGAGGGTCTCAACTGGGGATAAGTTTGCCCTTCTAGGGGACAGTTGGCGATGTCTAGAGACATTTTTTGGTTGTCGTAACTAGGGCGGGGTATGCTATTGACATCTAGTGGGTGGAGGCCAGGGATGCTGCTTAAACATCCTACAATGCACAGGACAATTCCCAACAACAAATAATTTTCCCGCCTAAATGCCAATAGTGCTGAGGCTGAGAAACCCTGTGCTGGTAACTATCAAATCCACACTTAGGAAGGGGAGAGGGGCGGAATCTGCTAGGATGTTCCTGCTTATCACCGGGGTTTAATGAGATGCCCTATGTGAGAGCTCTTAGCAAAGGACCTGGCACATAGTAGGTCCTCAATAAATGGTTGCTGGGTCTAACGTTAAATTTTGCTTGATGGGGCCACCCCATATGCTCTATTTTTGAGATGCGGTGGAGGAGAACTCAGCCACCTGCTTCCTGTCTTTCCAACCTGGCACTTCCTGTTTTGCCCCACTCTGCAGTGATGAGTCTCAAGGTGGTATCTTCCCTGAGGGGGAGGTTCCAAAACCAGCATCCAATTCAGGTGTGATTCTGCCATCCCGCTATTACCCAAACTTTCTAATTCAGATTCACAACTACTGACCTCTCAACTCTACGTGGAAAGCCCTCCCTTGTAGCCAGATGATTTTAAAAAAGGGAGCTCTCACAACTACAAACTCCAGTCTCTCCCCTCCCCTAAACAGGTTGGATCTGAAATAGGAGCCCAAGGAGGAGGGGGCTGGTTGTCCCTCACAAGCTAGGAAACTCTCAGGGACCGCAAAGGCAAGAAAATTGCTTTTAAATGAAAGAAGTATTCCCATTTCATTTTGACCCCTAATGTATCACATAACTGTGGTATCCCTCCTTGTCCATCTGAAAAATTAGAATACAAATAACTCTTAGGTCATTTGGACTCTATTCAAATGTGAATTCATCTCTTTAACCATCCTTCTCCTTATTTTTGAAATAAAGACGAATATTGAATGTTAAGAGCAGGGGTCCTCAAACTTTTTAAACAGGGGGCCAGTTCACTGTCCCTCAGACCGTTAGAGGGCCGGACTATAGTTTTAAAAAAAAAACTATGAACAAATTCCTATGCGCACTGAGGGCCCGGGACGAGTTGGCTGCTAAGCAGGACAGGCAGCGGCACCCGGCGGGCTGGATAAATGTCCTCGGCAGGCCGCATGTGGCCTGCGGGCCGTAGTTTGAGAACCCCTGGTTAAGAGTCTCTTTGTGGATTTTTTTCACTTTGAGTTGTTTCTTTTTTCTTATGGTCACTGTTGCTTTCCCCCCATCATTACTTATTCATCAGCGTCCTGAAGATCCTAAACTGGTCTTTTTCTATATATTTTTTTGTTTCCCTTCATTTAAATATTGTGGACAGCAAGCCAACTGACTAATGATGAATATGATTCTTATTCAGACTTAATAAGTCTTATGAAAAGATCTTTTTATTCCAGGGAAGGAGGATGTGTTGTTTCAGTAGATATGATGTCACGGTAACAACGTGCAATGTCAGGTGACTGGATGGGTGTTAATGGCCTGGCCTGGCCATACTCACCCCGAGAGAGAGTCACACGGATGGTATCCTATTCCAGTATGTCCACAGAAGGAAGGGAAATTTCTTCCAACAGTGTGTTTCTGTGTCTTGTCTGTTTTGGGAGGTCTCTTGAATTGAAGTGCTAACTTGGTGTGTCTGTATAATGGAGTCAGACATGTTATGCCTTCTCCTTGACACTCTCTTTTTGCCTGGGACACCTGTGTTAGAGGGGAAAAACATATGAGGATCCAGGAATGGCAAACACACAGCTGTTCCACCACTCTCTACACCTCTGCCTGTGGCAGACATTACCAATCGATCCCAGCACACTTTTCCATAACCATGCATGCAGACACTATCAATTGATGGCAGCACAGGCATACAAGGTAGGAAAGATTTTCTGCCTCTACTAGGTAAAGAAGGATACACTTAGAAGAGCATGAGAATGTCATCACCATCACCATATTCTTTTCCAGAAACTTCTTCAGTGCTCCAAATCCCACTTGCCCAAACGTTTGGAAGAAAAGAAGGAGAAGGCTTTGTTTTCTACACAGCAATTTGGTTTGAAAATGAGTCTCTGAGCCTGCAGAGACGAGCAAATTGAATGAATTCACCTTATTTCCTGATGTTACTACGACAGGGATTCTTAAAATATAAGTCCCTGATGCTACTTTATCCATGAGGCCTCAGTCTGAGGTGGAGTCTTAGAAACACAATCTAGAACCAAAATTAATTCTACCATTTTATAATTTGCTCAGTCAGATGAAAAAAAAGGGGGGGATATGATTTTCAAGTACTTTCTACACTTGAGACTAAAAACAGCAGTGTTGTTTTTTTTTTAATTTTGTTTAAGCAAATGCAATCCTCTGGGTATTTACAGTAGGAGGATTTCAGTCATTGGAGACATTTTTTAAAAAGATCTCAAGTAAGAATCTTTCTTTGCATTTTTTTCCCCCAAAAGGACATTTGCTTTTGGAAAATGCTCCATTTAGAAGAATTGTGCCATGGATGACAACTGATGCAAAAGTTTGACTTTTTTTGAGGGAGAGAGTGGGGCGGAGAAGGTTGGAGGTTGTGTGAATGCAATTCTGTTCACCCACCAGCCAAGCAGGATTTGGGAGTTCATGTTCATTCATATTTCTTTTCGTTCATTCATTTATTCAAATACATACTGACGGTCTGCCGTATAGAGAGCACTGTGCTAAGTAATGGGGTGATAGCCTAGAAGGAAACACTGCCTCAGCCCTAGCTGGTTTGGCTCAGTGGATAGAGCATTGGCCTATGGACTGAAGGGTCTCGGGTTTGATTCCAGTCAAGGGCACATCTGTGGTGAGACGGCGCAAGATCAATGCTTCTGGGACACGCTGCTCTCAACCCCTCTGACTTAAGGCTGCGGAACCATCATGTCGGTATATTTTTGTACAGATTTTGTAGTTTATGACACATTCTGGCAACGTTTAGATGCGATTTCAACGAGCCAGAATGTAGTACTGTAAACCTAAAACTGGATATCCCTTAAAGCTGCTAGGACCTGGCAGGAGACGGCTCCCAATTACAAGCAGCTTCCAACTCCACTGTTCCTGTCCTCGAAGCATTGAAAACAAAACCCAGCTTCAGTGAGGGACTGCTAAGCACTTTGCATCCTATTAATGTCCCCTCTGGGCTTCCAAGCTCCAGGATACCTTACACACAAGAAATGACCCCTGCTAACTGACTTGCCAGGGTAAGGGGCCTCGCGGGCGGGGGTGGGAGTGGGGGTTGTTACCAGTGCAAAGATGGTGACAGAATGAATGGCCATGAAGTCATTCTGTCCTCGTCCTTGTTGATTTCTGTCCACACGGGGCTAGTCTCCTGGGCTGCGTGGGGATCAAGGGAGGTCATTTGATTGCACAGACGGGATGCACTTGGCTGCCCCACTCCTCATCCTTCGCATATTACTAATCTCACAAACCATCCATTATCCACCCGGTAACTGGCAAACATGAACTTGGCCAGCGTCACCGCCAAACGATGAGATCCAAGTTAGAAGTGGGAGAGAGAGAGAGAGAGAGAGAAAGTACAAAGATGAGCCAGACGGTTTCCCAACCTGTATGAACACGTCGTACTTACCAGGCCGGGTACCCGCGCCAGACGCCGTCCCCGCTGTCTGTCTTGTGCTCTGGGCCTGCGTTGTGTTTGGGGCACACAGGTCAGCGCTCCCCTCACTTCCAGCTGATGATCGGCGTATTGTTTAGAGCCGATGAGGGATGATCTCTGGAGGAAGTTGGCAAGAAAGTTTAATTCTATAAAAAGCAACGCGCGGTCAGGATACGGTTTCCTATTCTGAGTCAAGGCGGAGAAGAGAGTCAGAAATTCCAACCCAGAGGGTCAGGATGGGCTCCAGGACCTCGAGTCCCATCTGAAACATGTTCCTGCTGGGCCCTTCCCTCCCTCCCCCCCCCGCCCCCCTCCCTCGCCCCTCGCAGCCGGCCAACCCGGATTACACAATGCGCGCTAGCTTTATCCCACATGGGCTGTTTCTCATTAGGAGCCCAGAGCTTATTTTTCCCTGTGCCATGTCATCTCTCCCCATTCAGGTGAGTAATTCCACTTCTTAACAGGGGGATTCTGTTCACACTCCTGGCTGGACGGGACAAAGAAAAAATGTGGCTGCAGACTTTTTCCTACGGTGAGCACGCTTATGCACTTTTTAACCCTGGCATCTTCCTTCCTCTGCCCGGAGTGTTCCATTTCCTCATTTCAAAGAGCTCTGCTCAATAGGAACCAGAGGAAAAGCGAACATTTGAATCAAGCCATGCAGTGGTTTGGGCCACCCGACACCCAACAATAGTCTAGAGCCGTGGTCGGCAAACTGCGGCTCGCGAGCCACATGCGGCTCTTGGGCCCCTTGAGTTTTTAGCAAAGGCCAGCTTAGGAGTACCCTAATTAAGTTAATAACAATGTACCTACCTATATAGTTTAAGTTTAAAAAATTTGGCTCTCAAAAGAAATTTTAATCGTTGTACGGTTGATATTTGGCTCTGTTGACTAATGAGTTTGCCGACCACTGGTCTAGAGGGTTTGTTTTGTGTGTGTGTGTTTTGTTTTTTTGCTAATCCTCCCCCAAGGATGTTTTTCCCATTGATTTTCAGAGTGGAAGGGAGGGGGAGAGGCAGAGAGAGAGAAACATCGATGTGAGAGACACACATGGATTGGTTGCTTCCTGCACACGCCCCAGCCGGGGCAAGGATTGAGCCTGCAACCAAGGTACGTGCCCTAGACCGAAATCAACCTGCAGCCCTTCGCTCCGAAGGCCGACACTCTTACCGCCGAGCAAAACTGGGCAGGGCATCGAGGGCTTTGTTTCTCCCCCACCAGACTGGTACCTTTTCATTTTTAAACTGGATCTCACCAGAGGTTTGGGGGTGCAGAAACCAGCTTTCCTGCCTTCCAAGTGGGTGAAACAAGATTCCAAGCGCAGCAGGTCGCCTCAGCTTCTCCCACCAAACATTGAGTGGTTCTTGAGCATAGCATCAAGCTTCAGTTCCGTTTTCTGGAGGCCTGGGGGCTATCGATCGGATCTGGATGTTGGGGTTTTTTTGGCCTTGAAGGCCTCAGAATGATTCCAGGGAAACCCCAGAGTCATGAGGGGGAGTGGATTTCCCCACTGTTACCTTTCTCCAACCCCTTTCTCTTTCTGGCCGTGTGTCAGAAACAGTACCGCCTCACCCACCGGCACCCTCGAGTAGGGTGAACCACAGGAGTAGCATGCGTGGGATTCAGCCGCATCTGGAGGAAAACTGCCAAGCGATGGCCCTCTGATCTCTGCAACTCCAGCCCCCCTGAGCCAAAGCGAAACAGGACTCCAGCTCGGGCCTCCAGTCCCCCTCCACCTCCTGCCCTGTTTTGCTTAGAACAAGCCTGAGCATGCCATGCCACCTCGCCAGGCCCTGCCAAAATCCACGAATGGCACAGAGCGCACATTAAACAGATGGAATGCAACATACATGTAAAGAAATAAGAGCTCTGCCAGGAAAGTTGGCAGCAGCCCTGGAATGCTTTAAACAGCGTGTGTGTGGGTAGAAAGGAGTGAGCCCAGAGTCGGCGAGGCTGCCTCCCTCACTCTCAAGAGCTGTTTCTTTTACAGCCGTGACCTGTTTGCCAGTCAAAATAAATACGGTGTTAAATGCCCCCTTTTACTGGCTCCTGATACCTTGGCGATGCAGTTTGAAACATGATCCGGTCTCACTGGAAAAGTGTCCTTTAACAGAGTGGAAAGGATGTGCCCCTTCTAGGCAGTAAGTAGGAGGGTCATGGGCGGTGGAGCCTTCTGAACACAGACGCCCTCGGGAAGAGGGGCAGGACCGGCCATGGAGCCACACGGCCTGGTTAGACGGCACTGCCTGGAGAAGGTTCGTGGCAGAGACGGGGTGATGCCTGGGGGCTGCCTTGCACAGCTTTCTATCACCATTGGCATCAGCAAGGAACAATGAGCGGCTGCCCGGAATGCCTGGCTATTTCACAAGGCACCTCGAGACAGCCAGGACTTTCCTTCAGAAGGAAAAGAGCAGTGCTAGCCAGCCATTGAGCTTTGTGGGTGCCCCGCAGCCACAGGCCACTCCATAACCGCATGGGCATCTTGCCACAGGTCTGAGAAGCTAGATGGATTTGCCCTGAAGAGTCATTCCGGCAGCCATTCACCAAGCATTTTCTGAATATCACGCCCATCAGACATATCTTCTAAATCATCCCATTATCTCAGGACACAGGCGTATTGCTACTCCTACTTTATAGATGAAGAAACTGAAGTTCAGAGAGGTTGAGTCACTTGTCCAAGATTGCACAGCTCTTTCAAAGGAGGCTGGGATTTGAACCCAAGTCAGTCTGCTCTTAACGATCAGGTGGTATAGGCCCCTTGCTGGCTTCTACCAAAACAGTTTAAGGCAGGAAACCTGCCGAATCAACTTCTTCATCCTCAGAACTATCCCGTGGAGGCAAGTGGTCGTATTCCCCATTGAAGATGCCATGGGATATGTTCGTTTTCTGGGGTGGCTGTACCAAATGGTCACAAATTGGGGGGGGGGGGGAGCCTTACAAAAACCCAGAAATGTATTCTCACACAGTCCTGGAGACCTGGCTGAAATCAAGGGCTGTGCTCCCTCCGAAGGCTCTGGGGGTGATGAGGGGGGCTCCTTCCTTGTCTCCTTCCTTGTCTCCTCTGGCTTCTGGTGGCCGCCATCTTCCTCGGCTTGTGGTTGCAGCCCTCCCGTCTCTGCCTCCGACTTCACGTGGCCCTGCCATGTGCCGGTTGTCTCCCCTTCTCTTCTCTTGTAAGGACACTTATATTGGACTTAGGTCCCACTCTAATCCAGGGTGACCTCATCTCGGTGAGATCCTTGACGTCATTACGTCCAGCGATTTGACTCTAGATCTTTCCTCAGGGGGCCTGGTGACTTATCCAATGAAAGTCTTTCTGATTTGCAGGTAGGACTGCCAGGCTTATTATAAAATTTAAAAATATTTCTGCGATCTCCTATCCTCTTCTTAGAACAATGCGTGTAATAACAACCAGCATTTCTGCCACTTGGTCACATGATTTAGTACCCGCAGATACTCTGAGATGCAGACACTGTTTTATCATTGACGGACAAGGCAGGAAAGTGAAATGTGAGAGCTTAAAGCCTTGTGCAAGGCCTCACAGCCAGGAACTGGTGATGGTGGGATTGGAGCCCAGGGTGTCTGACTCTGGGGCCCTAGTCCGTGGGCAAGATGCAAAACTGATATTCCTTGGAAATTTAGGATTTCGTTGGGAGGCCATGGTTTTTAGAAGGAGTGGAGGTGTGGGGCGAGGGGACCATTTCTGTGAAAGAATAGCCAAGACTTTTCAGAAAGGCTGAAAAGTAGGCATTGTGATCGGGAAGGCAATCACCAAGTGAGTTTCTCTAGGAGACCAACCCCCCTGCCTGTTCTCTCCCTCTCTCTCTCTCTCTTGCTCTCGCTCTCGCTCTCGGCTGAAATTCCAGCAGAGAAACAGGAAGTTGGAGGCAAGTAAAAAAAAAAATGCCCATTTTTATTGTCTTCCGGATTTCAGTTCAGTAACATCTGCCAATGGTTATATTATTGCAGGGAAGTTTTCACTTCTGTTGTGCAATCATCTGGCCCAGGAGACCCAGTAGATGGTGAAAGGCCGTGAATGGCAAGTGACTTCCTGTCCTTCTGTCTCGTGACCACAGGGCTCTACTCATTCGGGCTTCCTGGTGAACAAGATCCATTTCTTTTTCAGTTGGAGCCACCGATGGCTAAGTATTGTCTCGTTTGAGCTTCTCAACAACCCTGTGAAGTCAGATCTGACGCTCAGGGAAGTCAAGTCACTTGCCCGGATATACTGACTGCCAAGTGCTCAGATCTTCCCAGGCTGCCTGAGTCCAGAGTCCAAGATCTCTGCTGTAACGTTGTCTCTCTAAACCCATGTCCCAAGAATCTGCAGCATCTGTTAGATAAGAGAAAGGGGAAATGCACTAATTCACTTGTTCACACATCCATCCATCCATCCGTCCATCCATGCACATCCATCTGTGTCTGTACCACATGTGGGAAGCCAACAAGAAATCCCTTCCCTTTTAGGTGTGCACCAAGCTCTTTGCTGGACTCAGTACAGGAGGTCATATCTCCACCTTAAAGGGACAGAGAAGACGGGAAGGTGTATCAGCTAATCTAGGACAGCGTGGCAAATGCTATTATAGAGATACGAAAAGGGAGACCAGGAGAGAAGAGAAAATTAAGGAGTAGACCCTGGGATTGAGATTTGAAGGTGGAGGAGGGAGATGTCACTCAGACAAGGAAGGGCTGGCCTGCATTTTAGGCAGTGGGTTCAGCAGGCATGTACTACTGTGGCCATGCTGGGTATATATTTGACTAGAGGCCCGGTGCACGAATTTGTGCATGGGTGGGGTCCGGCCAGCCCGCCCCATGGGGGCAGATTGGGCCAGGCCAGCAAGGGAGAGAGGATGTGGGGGGGGGGGGCATCGAGATGGGGCTGGCCAGGGGGAGGGGCTGCAGCCAGAGGGAAGGGCTGTGAGTGGTTGGCCGGCCGGCCCCACCCCCAATCGGGAGCCAGGCGGGGGGGAGAGGGACCATGGGTGGTTGGGGGTGGGGGTCAATCGGGGCCCCGATCAGGCTGGTTGGCCGCCGCAGTGTGCGTCATAGCGACCAGTCGTTCTGGTCATTCCGGTCATGCCATCGTTCCAGTCACGTGGATTTTATATATATATAGATTACCTCCATATTGATTGGTTAATCTCCAAGAACCCACCAATGGGCCTCTCCCCACCCTCTCTCACCTGGATTCTGTCCACTTCCCAGGATGCAGAGACTGGAAGGTTAACACCTGGGCCAGCAGGAAGCTCCAGGGCTGGGCTCCACTCCAGCCCCTCAGTCCTCCTTGGTTGGTGCTGTGATGCTGTACTGGCTGTTAAGTATTTGATTTTCCTCTCCTGGGCCAGAGAGCAGTTGAGTGAGGGGCAGGAGGGTATGGGGCATGCTGGCAGCCAGCAGGGCTGGAAATAGGGAGCCACAGAAGTGCTGGAGGTGAGACTGGAAGACTAAGAGTGGGGCTCTGGGAAAGGACCTTGTGTGACATGTGACAAGGGAGAGATGTTATCCTGAGGGTGCATGGAGGCTTTTTCAGGCATGCCATGCTTTACTGATGTGTGGTCATACACGGTGTCCAACACCTACAGTTTGTTGAGTGTTGACAAATGTTTACCCCTATGTGACTATGCCCCCCCCCCCCCCCCCGCATCAAGATAGAACATTTCTGTTCCTCCAGAAAGTTCCCTCTGTTCCATTCACCGGATTCTAAGCAAGGGAGTTGCATGGTTACACTTGGCAATTTTCAAGCTTGCGCTTGGAAAATCCTTTGGCTCGTGTCTCGAGCCCCTCTTGGGTGCCACACGGTGTTCTAGCTATGGAGCCGGAGCGGGCGGCTGGGGACATCCTGGTGGGAAAGACGCCTTTTGGAGAAAGGGAGGAGGTGATCAAAGGCACGCAGAGCTGGCTTTCTGGGCATGCGGCCTCTGAGGTCGGAGGTCAGGGGAGGATTAACCAAAAGAAAAAAGAAGAGAGAGTTAAAAAAAAAAAAAGGATATTTTCCCATTGATTTTTAGAGGGAGTAGAAAGGAATGGGAGAAACAGAGAGAGAGAAATGTGAGAGAGACCCATCGATTGGTTGTCTCCCACACATGCCCCAACTGGGGCCGGGGATTGAGCCTGCAACCCAGGTACATGGCCTTGACCAGATCAAACCTGGACCGACGCTCTATCCACTGAGCCAAACCGACTAGGGCAAGAGTCTTAAATCTTGAATGAGGGGATTCAGGTTTTTATTTTGCCCTAGGCCCCACCAACAATGCCGCTGGGCCCAGTGGTACAAAGGTAATTAACAGGGAGCTGAGAGAGAGAGAGAGAGAGAGGATATGGAGGGTCCTACAGAGAAGACCCTCTTGGGAGGAATGGGAAAAGAAGCTGGTCAGATAGAGTAAATGTCACAGGAAGGATTCGATCCCCCAAAGTTCTCTTTCTAGGCAGGGGAGACTTTCATATTTGCCACTGTTCCTCTAACTCTACCCAGAGCACCAGTAAATGTGGATGGGCTCAATTAATTACAATGACTAATACATGTGACAAGCCAAATATTCGCTCTTGAGACCTTAGCAGACTTGTAGGTATCAAGTACAGATACAAACAATTAACAATAAGCACACCGGCATTATTATCTTCTAATTAACTGTACAAAAAACCACACCTTAATCCAGAGCTAAATGAAAACAAAAGGAAAGCGAGGCCTCTGGCAGCTCTAGAAACGCAGGTGATAGAAGGAGGAGAGAGAGGGTGGGAGGGCTTTAATTTGCACTAATGATGAATTAAGGCAGCCTTCCTTTGCGGACGTCAAAGCCCGGATCAGTGCCTTGGCCCCCGTTTCTCCCTGCTGGGGCCAGATGTCCGATGGGAAGGGTTTGGCAGAGGGCTGTCGGAGGCAGGCGGGAGGAGCCACATTGGCATTCCCCTGGAAAAATTCATCTCTTTCAGCCTCAGAAGCGACCTCTTGTCTCCTCTCTGGAATTTGGAGCAAAGAGAACGAAGAGTTGAAAAGAAATCCAATTGTCTCTTGGCGATTGGTTCTTCTTCCTGAAAGGAATTCTGCTGGAGTTAGCCGTTCCATCGAGAACCCCCCAAATAAATATCAGGGCTGAGGCCCTGGCCAGTGTGGCTCAGTTTGTTGGTGTCATCCTGTGCACCAAGAGGTTGCTGGTTTCACTCCGGTCAGGGCATGTGCCTGGGTTGTGGGCTCCATCCCCAGTGGGGAGCATGCAAGAGGTACCCAATCGATGTTTCTCTCTCAGATCGATCTCTCTCTCTCTCCCTCAAAAAATCAATAAAAACATTTATAAAAATAATAAATAAATATCGGGGCTGAGATAGTATCACCAGTAAATATTTCCCAAACCAGGGAACCTAGAAACAAATGTTTTCCCAACTGAGGTTGCTTTTCATACACTATGAGAATATGAGAAAGAAGCTTTTGCAATTAATTAACAAAAATTTGGCCCTCTTGGACACAGATGAGGCCGTGCATATAGGGGGCAGTGAGGGCCTGGGGCAGGAGCGGGTCAAGGGAGGGGAAAAGGGGGACCTATGTAATACTCTCAATAATAAAGAGTTATTAAAAACAAAACAAAATAAAAACTTGGCCCTAAAATCTCTTTTGGTCTAACTTAGTAGAGTTAGACTGCAATGCTTCCCAGCTCTCCGGAAGGCCCGGAAGCCCCGGTCTCCATTGTGCTAAAGCCTCGTTACCTTTGGTGGCCTTATAACTCACTGCAAATCACACGGGAACCTTAATAGCTTCCCTCTCGCTCACTTGCTTTTCAGCTGCTGATCAGCCCCTGCAGGGGAACACACTATGCCCACCTTGATAATAATCGTGGCTGCCATTATTTTGTACTAACTACATGCAGCTCTGTGATAAGAGCTTCGCCTGCATTATCTTATTTAATCCTCCCAACAGGAAATTGTGTTGGCTCCACCTTCAGAATGTATTCAGTACCCAAACATTTCTCACCACCTCCATGCTCCCACCGTGGCCCCAGCCCCGTCTCCCCTCACCTGGATCACTGCAGTATGCTTCTAATTGGCCTCCCTGCCGTTGCTCTTGTCTGTCTGGGGTCTATTTTCAACACAGCAGATTGAATGATGCTTTGGAAATGGAAGTCAGCTCAGGTCAAAAGCCTAGGCGGGCTCCTTATTCCTCTCAGACTAAAACCTAACGACCTCACCATGGCCCACAAAATCAGCTGCTCCGTTCTCCCTCGCGTGCACCCTGGTCCAGACACACTGGTCTCCTTGTCTTTCTGGGAACCTGGCAGGACATTCTGGCCTCAGGGCCTTTGCACGACCTGTTCCTCTTTCTCCCACGTAGCCACATGCCTTTGTTCAAATGTCACCAACTCAGTGGGGCTTATGCGGATCACACCATTTAAAATGCAGCCCTTCCCAGGCCCTGGCCAGCTAGCTCAGTTGGTTAGAGCATCATCCCGATGCACCAAGGTTGTGGATTCGATCTCCAGTCTGAGCATATACAAGAAGCAAACCAATGAACACATAAATAAGTGAAACAGCCCTAGCCAGTTTGCTCAATGGTTAGAGTGTCGGCCTGCAGACTGAAGGGTCATGGGTTTGATTCCAGTCAAGGGCATGTAGGCTTGATCCCTGGCCCTGATCTGGGCTTAGCTCCTGTGGAAGCAACCAATCAATGTGTCTCTCTCACTTTGATGTTTCTCTCTCTCCCCCTCCCCCTCTCCCTTCCACTCTCTCTAAAAATCAATGGAAAAAATAACCTTGGGTGAATAAATAAATAAATAAGTGAAACAACAAATCTCTCTCTCTCTCTCTCTCTCTCTCTCTCTCTCTCTCTCTCTCTCTTTCTCTTTTCTCTCTCCCTCTCCCTCCCTCCTTCTTCCCTCCCTCCTTCCTCCCTCCCCCCTCCCTCCTTCCTCCCTCCCTTCTTCCCTGTCACCTGCACCATCCCCATCCCTAGTTTAGCCACCACCGTCTACAACTTGGTGTATATTCTTTCAGACCCTTCTCTATTTATATACAAATATCATTGTCGAAGGAATTTTCATTTATAAAAATATACTTAGATACAAGGTGTCCCAAAAAAATGTATATACACTTTAACAGCAGATAGCTCAAATGATGTTTCTTTCTTTTCAGATTTAACCCGTTGGAATGAATAATTATTCAAAGTGTGTATACACTTTTGGGACACCCTGTACATTAATCTGCAACTGGCTTTCTTTGCACTCAAGGCCACATCACAAAAATCTTTCCATATGAATACAGATTTACCTCTTTTTTCTTCATGGCTACGGAGCATGGATGCATCATAATTTATTTAACCAGTCTCCTTTTTTATTTTTTTAATCCTCACCTGAGGATATGTTTGTTATTTTTTATTTGTGTGTGTGTGTGTTTTAAATTATTATTATTTATTTATGTTTGTTGACTTTTTAGAGACGAAAGGCAAGAGAGGAAGAGAGAGAAAAAAACATGGATCAGGTGCCTTCTGTACATGCCCCGACCAGGGATTGAACCTGCAACCTAGGCATGTGTTCTGACCAGGAATCAAACCCACAATCTTTTTGGTATAGGGGATGATGCTCCAACCAACTGAGCCACTCTGCCAGGGCCAGTCTCTTCTTGTCAGACAATTATCTCGCCTCCAATTTTTCACCCTCACTAAGCGGGTTGCAAGGAACACCCTGCTCATATGTCCCTGCATCCTCGTGGGAGTTTTTCTGTGGGAGAGATTCCTAGAAGCAAAATTGCTGAGTTGAAGTCAAATCCTTTCTGTTCTGTGACTTCTTACGAGCACGTCAACTTGGGGTACACGCGTATATCGTCTCTGGCCTTAGGACAAAAGAGCTAGAACTTAGAGCTTGGGATTGGGCTTTGCTTAGCTTGGGGTTCCCCCCTCCATCTTGCAACCTTAGCTATTTTCATTCATTTTATAGGCTCACTGTCTCCAGATTGACTCCAGCAGAGGGAAAAGAAATCAGGTCTTTCTATGCCATTCTTCAAACATTTAGAGGAAATTGATTTTCCACATGGGCTGTAGCCAAGCGAGGGATGCGCCGGCACCATAGTCCCAGCGACAGGCTATTACTACTAGCATTTGCAACAATTAGACTCAACCCAACTTGCGATATTTTATTAGTGAGCGTAATTCCTCGTCAGGCTAATATTGCAGATTGCCAAAAGCAGCAGCAATTCTAAAATAGGATTTCCTTCATAATCCCTTGTAAAAGGGAGAACTTGTGGAGACTGGTGTCTGGAGAGAGAAAGCTTTTATTCTCCTGAGCAGGGACAAAAGGCAGTTGGTCCAAGAAGGTGACAGCTCGCTTTTTCTTCCTGTTTTCACCTTTCTAAGGTGCTCTCTCATGGCATCAGCTGGGATGCTCTCTCCTGCAGAGAACAGAAAGGCAGTCACAGCTTTGGTCAGACAGTAATGTCAGATACCTTTGACACCTGGAAGTCCCAAGGTGAGGCACGGTTAGGGGTGGCTGACTCGGTATCTCAACTATGTCATCGGGGATCCAGGTTCTTTCCCAAAGTGGTTAAGAGTGCTGGCTCCAGAGCCAGACTGCTTGGGAGTGAATCTCAGGTCTACCTCGTAATAGCTGTGTGACCTTGGATAAATGACTTCGCCCCTGTGAGAAACAGGATGATGACGCTACACTAACTTATAGGGGTGTTGTGAGCACTAAAGCAAGGTGGGCAAACCCTCTCTATAAAGGGCCAGAGAGCAAATATATTAGGTTTTGCTCTTTGCAAAGCAGTTGGCAGCCCCTGTCTAACTATTCAGATCTGCTTTGTAGCAGAAAGCACCATAGACAACAGGTAAATGAATTTCAGATCATTTTCATGTGTCATAAAATATTATTGTTTTTTGGATTTTTATTCCCTCATTTAAAAATGTAAAGGCCATTCTTAGTTCACAGGCCACCAAAATAGTTCGGACCACCCCCCCCGAGCTAAAGCATATGATACATTTTAGGATAGTATTTAGGACAGTACCTAGCAACCGGTAAGTGCTCAATACATGTTTGCTTGTTGGTGGTGGTGTTACTACCATCTACCATCATCCTCTCTCCACTCCTCCCCCGCCTCTGGCAGTCAGATGGCTGCTACAAATCAAGGTGGGGCACCCAGAAAGGAAAGGAAAAATCTCTCCTTCTAGGGTACTTTGTTATATGCCAGGAGATCTTTCATCATTTCACATGATCCACAGGTGTCAGTGATCCCAATGGGGTCACAAGCCCTCTGAGGAACCAATCGCTGGCAAGGGGCGGGGTTATCCTTTGACCAATCAGGCCCACCCCTGGAGCTGGGGGTGGAGTCAATTTGTCCTGAGTCACCTGCTGAATGGGGGGACTGGGTGAATGCCTGAGCCAAACAGGGCTCCTGTTACGACCAGAAGGAACCGATCATGGCTACTGGGTAGGCAGGCAGGAAAGCCTATGCCCATTCTCTCAAATCCCCATGAGTTTATCACAAGCAGGGGACCCATTGATCCAGTTTTTATTTATCAGCTTCTATCAAAAGCCAGCCTTTTAAAGATTTTGGCTGGAAAACACTGGCTCTGCTCACCTTTAAGACCATTTATTTATTTATTTATTTATTTATTTATTTATTTAATGAGATTTATTCTTTTGTTGTTGTTGTTAATATTTTTCCATTGATTTTTAGAGAGTGGAAGAGATGGGGGGAGAGAGAGAAACAGCTGTTGGTTGCCTCCCACACGCACCCGGACCAGGGTCAGGGATCCAGCCTGGTATCCAGGCACACACCCTTAACTAGAAGCAAACCCGCGCCCCTTCAGTCCAAGGGCCAGCCCACTGAGCCACACCGACACCTTTAAGTCCTTTCAAACAGCCACTGTGGTCAGATCTCACTGGATTGTAAGAATTCTGAGCAACTTTATGGCACTAAAGAACTCCTTCCCAGCCTGACCCCTCATTTGACCTTCACAGTTCCCCGAGGTGAGGACTGTCATCCTTATCCTCCTCGAAGAGGAGAAGTGATGTGTCCAAGGGCACATAGTGAAGCCCCGAAGCTGGACCTTGGACCTCGGTCTCTGGCCTCTGGATTCCTGTTTCTCTCCCACCCCTCATCCTGGTTGCAGTGCCAGCTGCTGCCTCACAGGAAGAGGTGGCGGCCGAGGAGGTGTAGATGACAACGTAGCCAAGCGGGTTTTGCTGAGAGTCGGCACAGCCCTAAGACCTGTGCTTTGGGTGAAGACATTTAGATATAATTCAGGATTTTCCCTGGAATACCCACAACTTCCATATATTATGAAATCTCAGGAAACGTTAAAATAATAGCAATAATTATTCAGATGGAACCCCGACATGTCTTTTTCTGATCTTGAAAGGGAAACGTAATTGTCCATGCATCTAAGTCCATGCATGTAAGTCTTAATTGTATGTGGGCCTCCTTACATTTAAGTCTTATTTTGGTTTACTGACCTGCAAGGTGTAAAAAGGGATTCCCCTCCAGACAGAAGAAATTTGGCTGATTAACCTGGGTGTACTCAAGGGACGAAATATTATGCCACCATTCGCTTACAGAAGGAAAAAATCAAATGCCCGGAGAGCACTCTTAAGATACAGTGTGGAGGGATAAAAGTGGGACACAGAATTATATACAGTTATGATATCAACCCTGTTTTATGATAGAAAAGATTGGCAGTAAAGAAACCAAAGCATTAACCGAGTTGCCTCTGGGTAGTAAGGTCATGAGTGTGTTTTTTCCCAGCTTCTTTATTCTTTCTACACTTTCCAGTCTTTCTACAATACTCATTCTTATGATCAAAGAGAAACCAAGTAAAAGCCAGGGGAAGCCTGGGTAGTTTGCAGGCTAGGGTTTCTTATTATATAGACAGATCCTGGCAATAAAGCACCAAGTGAGGCAAACCAGGGCCCTTTGCAGAGGGAAGGGATGAAAACCACATTTTGAAGGATGCTTCTCCTGCTGAGGAGGCTGTGCAGCCTCAGCACAGCTGGCTGACAAGGCCGAAAATGGACAGAATCCTCCGATATGAAGCTGAAAATTCACAAGCTGCGTGGCTTTGAGCAAATTAACCACTCTGACCTTCAGTTTCTTCATCTGTTACATGAGGGCAATAATGCAGAGTACATATGGTTAAAAACCATTCAATCATATAACAAATTATTTCTTTTTAAATTTTAGAGACGAAGGGAGAAAGAGAGCTGGAAACATCAATGATGAGAGATAATCATTGATTGGCTGCCTCCTGCACTCCCCGTCCTGGGGATCGAGCCCTCAACCCGGGCATGTGCCCTTGACGGGAATCGAACCCAGGACTCTTCAGTCCACAGGCTGACGCTCTATCCACTGAGCCAAACCGGCTAGGGCTCATATAATAAATTGTTATCGAGTGCCTATTGTCCTTCGGGCTGGAGATTCAGCAGTGATCAAAGAGATGAGGTCTCTATCCTCCAGCACATTCATTCTAGTGGAGGGTTAAAGTGGGGAGTTGAGTTGCTTATTGGGGGGATGTCAAGTGCAAAGGTCCTGGGGCAGGCTAAAGCTTGGTACTTTATACCAGAGAGGGGTCTTATGTGTCGGAGCTTAGTGAATAGGTAGAGAGTGAGAGCAGATGCAGAAAGGTAGGCATGGACCAAGCCTAGGAGGCAAGGGCAAGAAACTTTGATTTTCTACTAAGTATAATGGGAAGCCATTTAAAGGGTTTTTAGCCACAGACTAGCATGATCTGATTTAGAGTTTATGTCTTAAAAAGGCCACTTTGCTGCCACATGGAGAACGGATTGTAGGATTGTGTGAGCCGATCAATACACAAAAGCACTTAACATGGTGTCTGGCACGAAGTAAGTGTCTTAATAAGTGGTAACTGGTTTTCATTATTATTATCATTACCCTTATTATTACTGCCACTCCTTTGTCTGCCTGGAGCTGGCTCACAGTTCCTGGATGTTTAGTTTCACGCGATATTAATGAAGCTTCCTGATGAGCCACTGAATTTTTCACATTTGTTTTTCAGGTGTTTTCACATCCTCAGAGAGGGGATGGTTCGCAGCCAGGCAGCCAAGCACAAGCCGCTACCTGCAGCCAAAAAGAGCAATGGACACATTCCTGAGTCCAGAATTCTTTCTTCCTTCTTTCGGTGCTGAGCTTGGTTATCCTGCAGCTCAAAGGAGACCCGGGGCCTTGATTACAGGTTCCAGCCTGCACCAAAGAACTGGCCGAGCACAGGCCCTGGTGTGAAACGCAGCGTATGTGAGTATATTTAACATGACCTTCCCTCCTGCCAACTCCTCCTTCCTCAGGACCTGGCTCAGAGACCTTCTCTGGGAAGGACGCCTCCCAGGACCCGGAGCCAGGCCACCCCCCCCCCCCCCCCCCCCACACACACACACCCAGGGCTGTGTTCTCACCTCCGGGGCAGAGCCACAGCCTAACACTTACTGCCTTGGCCAAGGTGAACTTCTCCCCCTGGATTCTGGGTTCCTAGAACTGTGCTCCTTAAGGCAATACCTTAATTCAACAGCCACTCGCCAGTGTGGCTATTTAAATCGGCAAAGAAATGAACGCAAATGAAATCAAATTTAAAACCAGTTCCTCAGTTGCACTAGCCACATTCTCAATCCTCAGTAGCCGCCAGCGGGCACCGCACGGACAGCGTAGATATGGACTATTTCTATCTTTGTAGAACGTTCTAGTGGGCGGAACTGCCCAAGGGGAGGGGAGAGATTCCCAGGTGGTTTATTAGTTTAGAGCTAGCAGAGTGCTTAGGTCAAATTCCAGCTCCCAATCTCACTTGCTGCGTGACCTTGGCCAAGACCAAGGCCTTGATGCCTACACCGCGGTGTGGTTGTGAAGCTTATGTACCTTAATACACACGAAGGGCTTAAAACACAGCCCGATGCATAGCAAAGCCCCAAGCAAGTGATAGCTACTATCATCCCCCTCTCCAGTAAACTAGCCAGCACATAGTAGGGCCGGTTGAATGTTTGTTGATTGCCTGATTGAGTGAGTGGAAGAATGAACGGAATGGACTTGATTTTTGGCTTTCAGGAGAGCAGACGGCCTCTCTGGAAACCAAATATGATTGCCACTAATAATAATAGCTTCCACTTATTCAGCACTTGCTGCATGCCAGGTGGCTGCGCTAAGAGCTTTACACACATCCCTCCCAACAGCCCTAGGAGCAAGGTGCTGTTATTAACCGCCTCTTACTACAGACGAGGAAACCGAGGCTCGGAGATAGGAAGGCAAAGATTGCGGCTGCACCTCTCCGCCTCAGTGGAGATGTTATTGCTCCTAGAGTCTTGTCTGCCATGGATGCTTCTAGAAATGTTTCGGGTCTCACCCTCTCTGGTTCTGCTTGGAGCGGAGAGGTGGGGGCTGGGGGCCGAAGCAGGCGGGGGAGAGGGGGTCGTGATGCGCCCCTGCCTCCCGCCCCTTGCGGAGGACCGTGCTCCCCATTGTGAGCGCACCTGCGCGCAGGAAGAAAACCTGCTCAGTTTTCTTTCCTGCTCACAGAAAGACTTTTGACCCTGGTTTCTCAGATTCTTTTCTTCCCCTCATCCATCCCCAGGGCGCCGGCCCTCTGGCCATGCCCACCCCTCCCCACCGCCCCACTCGCAGCCCCGAGCAATGGCGAGGCGGCAGACAAGGGCGCCTTTCTTCAAAGTGGTTCGCCTTCATCTCATAAATTCTCAGGCCCGGCCTGATTGGCTGCGACCAAAGGCAGCCGGGCCCCCGCTGGCTCCTCAGATACAAAGTGAGTTGTGTGCAGTTTGCCCACGTGAGGCCAATCCCAGGGGCCCGAGGCGCTTAGGAATCCCCAGGGACAACATGCCAGCGTCCCAGCACGGTGACTGAGCGGCCACAGGATCACAATGATCTATGGCCGGACAAAGGCAGGCAGATAGCTGGGGAAGGCCGGACCATGAGGCGGCCCAGGCCCAGAGAGCGGATCCAGCCATCCCCCAGCCAGCGCAGTCATTTCTGACCTCAGACTGGAAGGGCGGTTAACCCTTTCCCGCTCCCCAGCCTTTTACTTCCAGCCACGGGGAGACGATGCACAGGCTGGGGCAGGGCCCAGTCCCGGAGGGGACGGTCCCCAACTTCAACCAATCCCGAGGGTCCCTTTCTGTCACTTTCAAGAACTCGCCTTTCCCTTGAAGCATGTGTTCAAATGTTTCCAATTTTTAGGCACTAAAATTAGTCCAACTGCGCCTTCTAATTCTGTAGACACAACCCAGCTTGTGCAAATGTCCTCTCTTCCATTTCTGGGTGAATTTTTGCATAGTGCACACTGCCAATTTTGTGGAGTGTTCTTGAGGGGGAGATAGAAGTTTAAAATCATCTCGCTGCTTCCCGTGAATCAAATGCCGTGGAACCCAAAGTTCTGACTTAGAGAGAAGGCTGCACACGCACGCTCGTGAAAGAAAAATACAGCCCAATGTGCTCCACAGATCACTGCTGAATGCAGCAGGAAGAACAGGGACGGGCATGTATGGAGCACCTACTGTGGATGTAGGCAGTCCCCACGCTTGGGTTTATTTGACAGGATTTTATGTCCTCACTTCAACCCTCCCTCTGAGCTCGATAAAATTGTGTCCTCATTTTACAGATCAGGCCCAGCAAGATTAAGTAAGGTGCCCAAGGATGCAGCTAAAACTTGAGCTAGGATGCGAACCCAGATCTCTGTGATCGCAACGGCCGAATTTGTAACCTCAGCACTTAATAAGCGGAAGTCATTATTGTTAGTGTCATAAAATGGATGTAATGCATTATCTGTAAGAATGGACAGATGCCCACAATGTAGAAATAGAAATCCAAGCAACAAGATTACACATAGTCTGATGCTGTTAAAAGGGATAGATAAATAATAGATCGGTAGGTAGAAGGAAGAATACTTAGAAGAGTCTTTGCCAAACATTTGAGTGATTTTCTCTCATGATTTTTGTTTTTGTTTGTTTGTTTGTTACTCCTCACAAGAGGACATTTTTGCCATTGCTTTTCAGACAGAGTGGAAGAGAGGGAGGGAGAGAGAGCGAGAGAAACATTGATGTGAGAAAGATACATCAACTGGTTGCCTTCTGCATGCTCCCCGAAGAGGGCTGGGGATCAAACCTGCAACCTAGGTATATGCCCTTGACCCTTCGGTGCATGGGCTGACATTCTAACCACTGATCACACCAGCCAGGGCTCTCATTATTTTTTTGCTACTCCCCTCTCCCCCTGGTGCTTTCCTTTGCTTTCCAAGTTTTTGTTAAATTTTTAAAAAATTTATTGCCTGGCTGGTGTGGTTCAGTGGTTGAGTGTTGACCTATGAACCAGGAGGTCAAGGTTCGATTTCCGGTCAGGGCACATGCCTGGGTTGCAGGCTCGATTCCTACTGTGGGGCTTGTAGAAGGCAGCCAATCAGTGATTCTCTCTCATCATTGATGTTTCTATCTCTCTCCCCCTCTCCCTTCCTCTCTGAAATCAATTTCAAAAAGTGAATGATGGATACCTTTATTTTCATTTATTTCTTTTACTAGAGGCCCAGTGCATGAAAATTAATGCACTGGAGGGGGGGCCCTCAGACTGGCCTGCCCCCTCTCACAGTCTGGGAGCCCTTAGGGGCGGGAGGCGAACTGGCGATTAGGGGAAGGTGACGCCCCCATCACACCTCTGCTGCTGCCATTACCGGCAGCGCAAGCCTTGGCTGGCCCTGGTTATCTGAGCCTCGGGCTGGCCCTGGGTGGCTTGGGGGCTGTGGGGACTGGGGGACTCCGGAGGCAGGCACCCCAGCAAGGCTCAGGGGACTGGGCACTGCCATCTTATGGCTGTGGGCACAACCATCTTTGAGGGCGGGGCAGTCAATTAACATATTCCCTCCTTATTGGCTGTGGGCGCCACCATCTTTGTGATGGTGTGAGGGTCAATTAGCATATTCCCTCTTTATTAGATAGGACATTTTATTGGTTTTTACAGAGAGGAAGGGAGAGGGATAGAGAGTTAGAAACATTGATGAGAGAGAAACATTGATTAGCTGCTTCCTGCTTGCCCCCTACTAGGGATCAAGTTCGTAATCAAGATACATGCCCTTAACTGGAATCGAACCTGGGACCCTTCAATCTGAGGGCCAATGCTCTATCCACTGAGCCAAATCAGTTAGGGCTGAGATACTCTTTTAAAAATTTTATTGATTTAAAGAGAGAAATAGGAAGAAAGGGGAGGGAGAGAGAGAGACATTGATTTGTTTTTCCTATATTCATGGATTCATTGGTTGATTCTTGTATGTGCCCTGACTGGAGATTGAGCCTGTAACCTTGACGTATTGGGATGATGCTCTAACCAACTAATCTATCCAGCCAGGGCCCTTTCCAAGTATTTTATGAAGCATGTAAAACCTGCCTTTAGGAAAGAGGTGTGTGCGTACGCGCACACACACACACACACACACACACACACACACACATACACACACACTTTAAAAGCAAGAGGGAATAGAGGAAGTGGCAAACTAGGTCAAGGAAGCTGGAATTTCAGTTATTTAAATCCTGCCCAAAATTGCAATTTGGGGAGTTCAAAGTCAGCCCAGAATGATGAATCGAAAGTCTGAAGCCATTGGCCCCTAGACCAAGAGCAGCCACATGACAATATCTGTGAGAAAGCCCTTTCAGCAAGGCCCTGGAGAGTATGCAGCATTCTTTCCAAATCAGAGGGGGACATGGAATGAGGGGAAGCCATGGAACTCACCTCTGGGAAGATAAAGGTTTGCTTCCTAAGGTCTCCCCCACCCCCACCCCCCACCGCCATGGTGCTCGCTGCTCCAATTTCGTCCAGAGCAGTCGGGGAGAGGAGGCAGGAGACCTTCAGCCGGGCCCCCAGGACACACCCCGATGAGTCTGGCAGGAGACAGCCTCCCTGACTCCAGGCCTATATTTTTCATTTCTTGTTTTAACAGTCATAAACGCCTTCCCATGCCAGAGCTGAACATGACTTTAATCCAGATAAAATAAAATTCCTAAACCCTGAAAATCATACGGAGATTTACAAGCCAGCTTGACAAAGCAAGAGCCTGGGTTCCCCGAGCGGCACATTCCACGTGGCCCGTGCTGGGTGCTGCCCCGCGGCCCTGCCTCCCCGAAACCCACAGTCGCTTGGCGGAAACAATGCAGGCACACACTGCCCTCAACGTGGGCTCTTCTCAGATTCCTGGGCTCTTGGGGTTCCTTGGCTTTCAGGAGCCCTAGAATGTTCCAGCTCCCCTCTCTCCGCCTCCCCCCCACCCCCAGCTGTTGCAGAAAACCACAGCCAACCTCTTCTTGCTCCCAGCAGCCAAGTTTTCTCTGAGTAAACACGGAATTCAGCAGGTCAGCTCCGTTCCACTCCCAGCCCTGTAGGTTGGGTCAAGGCTGGCCTGGTACCAACCTGGAGAAGCGGGGCTCGGGCGGGTTCTGGGGTAACCACGGTCTGCGCTTTGCAGAGCCTTACTCTGTACTAAATGGCTTATGGACGGGATCTCAGTTAATCCTACTGATCCTCTGAGGTGGGACCTTTGCATATTGGATTTCATCTCTTTGCCCCTTCAGGTTCACTCACCGCTGACTCCCGGCACTCTGAGCCCAGGAGACTGACCTGGGTGGACAGCATCCGTGGCCCCTGGTTGGGATCGTCCAAGAAGAGAGGGGATCAGAGGAAGGAAGGCAGTGACAGGCCCATTAATCCCCCAGCCTCCTCCTTGCTGTGTTGGCATGGGCTGGCTGTGCCGCCTCCAGAAGCCACAGCTCCTGTGGAGTGAGTGTCTTCCTACAGCCCCCTTTGCACGTACTGGAAGCAACCCTTCCCCGGGCTGCTGCAGCCCCAGGGCGGGAACAGCGCCCCCCTTAGCTAGAGTCAGGTATCGCACGCTCCCCTGTTGATCTTCCTAAGCCCTGCCCACACCTGTGCAAATAATCTCTTTATTAACTCTCCTCAGATTACCCGGTGTGAATGTGCCCTCTGTTTCCTGCCAGCCTCTAACCGATGCATTTGTTATCATCCCCGGTTTATAGAGGAGGAAACTGAAGCTCAGAGAATTTAAGTCACTTGCCCAGGGGCAATTATCTGGAATTTGAATTTGGCTCAGCCTGACTCCAGAGTCCAAGCTCTTAACCTCTTACCTACGACATAAAAGAAATAAAATAGCCCTAGCCGGTTTGGCTCAGTGGTAAGAGCGTCGGTTCATGGACTGAAGGATCCTGGGCTCAAATCCGGTCAAGGGCTCCATCCCCAGCCCTGGTTGGGGCATGTGCGGGAGGCAACCAATTGAGGTGTCTCTCTCACATTGATGTTTCTCTCACTCTGTCTCTTCCCCTCCCTTTCACTCTCTCTAAAAATCAATGGAAAAAATATCCTCAGGTGAGTATTAACAAATAAATAAATAAAATAAAACAAAACAAAATAAGCTTTTATTCAGTGCCTGCTGTGTGCCATGCAGTATGCCAAACACTATTACAGGAATCCTGACACTACTGTTAATATGTTCTGTCCCCATTTTACAGATGAGCAAACTGAGGCTCAGAAAGGGGCATTCACCTGCCCACAGTCGTGAAGTTAAAGAGAGGCAGAGTTGAGGCATGAACCCAGGGCTGTCCTAGTCTCTTAACCACCTCTGATAACCTGCCTTCCGCAGGAGCTGGGGCATCCACAGAGCCAGAAAGAGAATGGATTCACGTTCAAAGATGAGCCCCCAGGGTAGGGCTGGAGAAGCAGATTTGTTCGTTAGGTCCAAGAGACAAGCTGGCATAGCAGGTGGAAGGCAGAGCCAGGGGCAGGGGGATTGTGGGAATGGAGACGGGGTACGAAGGTGGTTCAGGCCTTTGCCAGAAGGAGGGCTGGCATCCCTGGGGCACCCGTGAGTTAGTGCTGCCTGGGTGGCAACCCATTGAGGTGTCTCTCTCACATTGGGGCTTAGGTGGAGTCTGTTTATCTTGACAAACATTCACTGGGTGCCTCCGGTGTGCCAGGCACAGTGCTGGGTTCTGGGGCAATCTTTATTGAGGCAGAGGGCCAAGAATGGACCCATCCTATGGATGGGAAACTAGTATGTTTTGGGGCTCAGGGGTGAGGCCCTTTGTCCTGCCCATCTCCTCAGTCCTGGGAGCCCTGTTATCATGGCTACATCTCCACGCTGTGGGGTACCCATGGAGTTTATATTGTAATGGGCTCCGCCTCTCTCCCTCTGTCTCCAGCCCAGTGGCACCTAAACCAGTCTCTGCTGGAAACCTTTCCTCTTGTTCACCTTAAAATGACCCCCTCCAACTGTCTGTCTATTATCATCATCTACACTATGGCTTTAGTAAGTTTATAATTGACATACAATCATCAGCACCTAGTTAAACTGCACAATTTCATAAGCTTTGACACACAATACACCCACGAAACTATCACCACAATCAAGATAATGAATATACTTTCCCTCCTGAAAGTTTGCTCATCCCCCTTTGTCGTCCTTCCTTCCTGTCCCGTATCCCAGGACCCAGGCAATGGCCCATCTGCCTTCTGTCTTGAATTTCATATGAATGGAAATGTACAGAGGTCTGGCTTCTTCCACTCAGCATACTAATTTTACATTTACTCACGTTGTATGTATCAATACGTCATTGCTTTGTATTGCTGAATAGTATTCTATTGTACAAATATACCACAATTTGTTCATTCATTTTTCCCTTCCTTTCTTTCTCCCTCCCTCTCTTCCTTTCTGCCTGCCTTCCTCCCATCCAACCATCTTTCTAACTCCCTCTCTATATCAGTCATTCATCTCTTCACTTCCTGTAAAAGTGAACCTATTTGTAAAATGTTCATCACAGCATTTATATTTAATAGCAAAAGCACTTACAACAACCTGGACATCTGCCTATAAGGAAAGAATTACATAAAGTTGGGGACACCCCCACAGTGGAACACTATACAGCCAGTCAAAAGGATGAGGCCATTCTATGTGATATCAAACTACAACTGACTGTTTTGTGGCCAGTCTCAGCATGGTGTCACATTCCAAAGAACCACCAGTTCCAATGTCCAAAGCACTGGGGAATTGACATCTTAATTGACCTCTCACTAAGAAATCTCTAGCCTGGCCAGCCTGTGTGGCTCAGTGGTGGTTGAGCATCAATCTATGAACCAGGAGATCACCGTGCAATTCCAAGTCAGGGCATGTGCCCCGGGTTGCGTTCCATCCCCAGTGGGGGGGTGTGTGGGAGGCAGCCCATCAATGATTCTCTCTCATCATTGATGTTTCTATCTCTTGCTCCTTCTCTGAAATAAATTATCCTATATAATAAAACCCTAATATGCAAATCAACTGAACGGTTGCTATGATGCACACTGACACCCAGGGGGCAGACACTCAATGCTGGAGCTGCGCCCTGGTGGTCAGTGCGCTCCCACAGGGGGAGCGCCGCTTAGCCGGAAGCTGGGCTCACGGCTGGCAAGCTCAGTGGCGGTGGCGGGAGCCTCTCCTGCCTCTGTGGCAGCGCTAAGGAGCAGCAAGCAGGCCAGCAGTAAGGAGTGAGGGGTTGCGGACATCCCCCAAGGGACCCTGGACTATGAGAGGGTGCAGGCCGGGTTGTGGGTCCTCCCCACCCCCCAGTGCACAGATTTCCTGCACTGGACCTCTAGTATATGTGTATATATATCTATCTTTAAGATTTTAAGTCTCCCTCATCACAGCAGCTACTTTGGCAAATGCTTCTCCTTACTTCCTCCCAACCGCAGCCTGGGTTCTTTTTTCTTTTCTTTTCTTTTGGCCTCAGGCATTCCTTCCTTTTTATCCCTTTACTCTCCCACTTTGGTCTCCTTTGTTCTATCCCAGGTAGCTTCTAATGCAATCATTAGAAGCTAATGATTCCCGTGTAGCTTTTTCCAGTCCTTGATGAGCCCCACAAAGGATTGGGCAGGCAAAGGTGAGTCCCCTTAGAGAAAAGAGTAAGGGAAAAGGGTGATAAATACGTCAGAAATATTTTGACATGGGAAGATGCCTACGATGCATTGTTGAGTGCAAAAAGCAAATTGCAAAACACTCATCACACTTGTAATAGCTCGTTTACTTTGTTTCCTCTAGCACAGTGGTCGGCAAACTGCGGTTCGCGAGCCACATGCAGCTCTTTGGCCCCTTGAGTGTGGCTCTTCCACAAAATACCATGGCCTGGGTGAGTCTATTTTGAAGAAGTGGCGTTAGAAGAAGTTTAAATTTAAAAAACTTGGCTCTCAAAAGAAATTTCAATTGTTGTACTGTTGATATTTGGCTCTGTAGACTAATGAGTTTGCCGACCACTGGCCTAGCAGGCTATGAAGTCCTCAAGCCCAGAGACTGTAACTGTGTTTTGTCCCCTGTATCTCTTCTTTAAATATATCGTTTTTATTGCTTAATTAGATATTGGCCAACATGTTAGTAGTGGCTATCACTGACTGATGGGATCATAGATCATTTCACTTGCTCATTAATATCTTTTTATATTGTTTCATTTTTTTTAATGAAGAGCTGAGTGTACTTTTTTCTCTTATTTTATCTCACTTATTTAATTTTTTGGTATTATTTTTATAATCATATAAAGCAAAAAAGTTTAATTTGTTTGTTTAGTGTGAATGGAATGGTAGGGATTTGAGGCGTTTCCTTCTGGTACGAGGAGGAACTTGGTACCCATTAAATGACATCCACTAAGGAATACTGTGGGAGGAAACCAAACTCAAGCATCATGGGATCAAACCAGGACCTTGTACCTGGCACACACAGCTGCCCCACTAGGCCTTCCTCCAGCCTCCTCAACCGATTGGGGTCCAGGCTGCTTGGCTCCTCCCGTTGGTTCCCTGCAGCCTAGGAGCCTTGTCCGAGGAGCAGCAAATACAGAATTCTAAGCCAGCTTGCTGTGATCTCCAGGAGGGCTGTATTCTTGGTTCACAGCTAACTCTCTAATGTGCCCTGCCACAGGTTTTTCTTTTTATATATATTTTTATTGATTTCAAAGAAGAAGGGAGGGAGGAAGGGAGGGAGGGAGGGAGGGAGAGAGAGAGAGAGAGAGAGAGAGAGAGAGGGAGGGAGGGAGAAACATCAATGACGGGAAAGAATCATTCTTTTAAATTGATTTATTTTTTGTTAATCCTTACCCGAGGATATTTTTCCATTGATTTTTAGGGAGAATGGAAGAGAGAGAAAGAGAGAAACATTGATTTAGAGAAACACATCGATTGGTTGCCTCCTGCGTGAGTCCTGACCAGGGCCTGGGTTAGGGAGTAGCCTGCAACCAAGGTACGTGCCCTTGACCAGAATCAAACCCAGGACCCTTTGGTCCGCAGGCCGACACTCTATCCATTGAGCCAAACCGGCTAGGGCGAGAGAGAACCACTGATCAGCTGCCTCCTATAAGCCCCACACTGGGAATAGACCTGCAACCCAGGCATATGCCCTGCCTGGGAATCAAACCATGACCTGCCAGTTCACAGTGTTCAATTGGATGGAGAGAAAACCACTCAGCAACATCTGGCTGGTATGTCCAAGTGCCGCCTCTCCCTGTGTCTTTGCTTGGTGTACCTTTTTCTTTTCTTTTTGTGGGTGTGTGCATACTTCCCATCCATCCAATATCAGCTATTGTCTATTTCTTTATGTGTATTTTCCTTCTTTTCCTTTATCTGTCCATGCATGCCAACAAGGCCAATAGATGATAAAGTCCTCCTATAGCTGGAAGGATACAGATTAATATTTAAATGCGACCATCTACTGAGAACCTATTGGTTTCCAAGCTCACTATAAAGAAATCAGAAAGTGCTTAGCACACAGCCTCACGCATATGTGTCATGGAAAAAAATACATTATTTTGAGTTTCTTCCTTTGTTAGTGGTTGTAATTACAGATCTCTGCCTCCGCTTCAATAAAACCTCATTCATTCATGACAATTGGCATGAAAGGCAGGTTAAGAGATCCGTCTGCATTAAAGGGGCTGTTTAGAATCCTTAAACAAAACGAACCTTTATTTCTTTTGAGAACAGAGGAGAATTTGACAAAGAAAGGGCTCCCAAGTAGCATTACTTCCTGTCTGCTCTAATCAACATTTAAAACTCATCTGGGTTTGGCAGGAATTTATTTGGGTAAGAGTGAGGTGCTAAGAGCCTTCACACAGTTTATTCTTTGGAAGACGTGTAACATGCCTCACACAATCTTTACACCATGACGCTGGTACACTTTGCTTCGCAGGTAGACGAGAGGTAAGCTTAGGCCAGGTTGAATTATAACAAATTCCACTATTAGCACAGTTCAAATTAATGAGATTTCCCTTTACTTTGGTTTCAAAAGAGGCTCAAGGCCACTTAGTAACTTGAGACCTCTTGTGAATCTCATTACTCGAATAGTTTTTAAAACACAGTTTGGTCTTTGGTTTCCATAGGAAATTGCAAAGGCCTGATGACCGTGTTCCATTTTGGATCCAAGTTTTACGTCGGGTGATTCATTTAAGCTCTGATGCTTTTTTAATTTAAAAAATTCCCCACCAATGCTAAAAAAAATAAATAAATAAATCTATTAGTACATGGTGAACACAGGAAAGGGATATTGGCGAGTCAAGTTCATTGTCTAAGTTCTATGCCAAAAAAAAAAAAAAGGATGAAAAGTCAACATAACTTTCAAACTTTACAATATTTGTCTTTAAGCTCTTAGTAGCCACATATGCAAACGTTTTTCCTTGTAGTTTATATCTGGCAGCCTCCTAAATTAGGTTGGATTTATCCCAAGGACCAAATAAGAAAATTAATTCATGAACGAGGGCCCTCCGGAATCTTTGTTTCTTTCATTTTTGTTTAGTCACTTTTATAGTCCTTTCCTTCTTCGAAGTAATTTGGATTTGATTGCTTCTTCGTGAAATTCTAATGTCAAGACTGTGTCTAATTTCTGTTTTATGAAGAAATCTGGAAACTATACAAAGGAATGAATTGAGATGCGGAGTCAAATAAAATCTGTAACGTGATAACTCTATCAACTCTGCCTGGAAAGATACCGTATTTCAATTAGATCTTGAGACATGTTCTTCCATAAACTGACAGCAGCGGATTGACAGTGTTCATCTTCCCAGAAAACACAATTTACAGGGACAGAGCGGTTGATTTCGTGCGGGATTCCGAAGGTACACTGGGATGCTAGGTTTCTTGCCTCACTCCAGCCTGAATCCAGGGGCCATTGTGCCCACAGCCTCACTTCTATTGTTACATAAAAATTGCAAACTTGCCGAAACCGGTTTGGCTCAGTGGATAGAGCGTCGGCCTGCGGACTGAAAGGTCCCGGGTTCGATTCCGGTCAAGGGCATGTACCTTGGTTGCGGGCACATCCCCAGTGGGAGGTGTGCAGGAGGCAGCTGATCGATGTTTCTCTCTCATCGATGTTTCTAGCTTTCTATCCCTCTCCCTTCCTCTCTGCGAAATATCAATAAAATATATTTAAAAAAAAAAAAATTGCAAACTTGCCCGGCAGGCTGGCGTGGCTCAGTGGTTGAGCGTCGGCCTATGAACCAAGAGGTCACGGTTCTATTCCCAGTCAAGGGCACAAGCCTGGGTTGTGGTCTCCATCCCCAGTAGGAGGCGTGCAGGAGGCAGGTGATCAGTAATTCTCTCTCATCATTGATGTTTCTATCACTCTCTGCCTCTTCCTTCCTCTCTGAAATCAATACAAATATATATTAAAAAAAAAGAATTGCAAACATATTAAAAATTCCCACCCCCCCCAAAAGGTATTTAACATTTAAGGTGATGATGATAATAATAATAATAATACTTATCATATAAACAGTACTTCCCATCTTCAAAGCACTCCATAAACATCGGTTTCAATTCTCCAGGCGTGCAGCGGTCTTTGATGTGGAGACGAACTCCGTGCACAGTGGGGAGGATACAGCTACATACAGAAGAACTCAGCCCAATTACCTAATTGTAACACTTTCATTTCCTCCCCCACCTCCCCGGTTCAGTTTCATTTTTTCCCAACTCCCTTCTGTTGTTCTCATGTGGAGCCCTCGCAGGCTCACCCCCCAGGCAGGCTGGTCGTCACCAGGTCCCCATCCAAAGCCACCCCGAGCCCACCGTGGCATTTCCCCCCAATTCACGGTGAAACAGAAAAACCAAGTCCAAATGTATTCCAATTAGACTGACTTTGTTCTCAGACTTTGCCTTTCACTTTTTTCCATGGAGTGAAATGTCCTTTTATGTATAAGACCATACGAGGTGTGCTTTGTAGATGGCGGATTTGTTTAGTCTTCTTATTTTGGTCCTTTCTTAGCAAAACGTGGAGTTGGCAGCCCCGTGTCAGTTTCCACCGTGCTTTCTGGAGATTGTATCCATGTATGAAACTTAAAAATCGGAGAGGCACCGGACCTGCTGATCTGACCCCAGTTGTGGATTTAACACTTATCCCAATTGGTCCTACTCAGTGCAGGTAAGGTTTGTGGTGAGCCAGGCAATCTCCTAGAGTGGGCTCTCCTCCACGTTGGGAGGAAGTATAACCTTTTCTGATATCTATGAACCTTGTGATTTTTCATATCCTTTGACCCAGTAATTCTACTTCCAGAATTTTTTTTTAATCCTTACCTGAGGCTATGTTTTCATTGATTTGAGAGAGAGAGAGAGAGAGAGAGAAATATTGATCAGTTGCCTCCTGTACATGCCCCAATTGGGATCAAACCACAACTTGGGTATGTGCCCCGACTGGGAATCGAACCCGTGGCCCTTTGGTTCATGAGAGGAGGCTCCAACCAACTGAACCACGCCAACCAGGGCTTCAGTGTTTATTTTAAAAAGCAAGACGCATGAAAAAGCCATCTTGGAAAACAGTTTGACAGTTTCTTATAAAGTTAGATAGAGACTTACCACATGACCCAGAAATGCCACTCCTGGGTCTTTACCCAAGAGAAGTGAAAACGCACATCGCAACAAAACGTGTATGGGAATGCTTATAGTGGGTTTATTTGTAATTGCCTCCACACTGGAAATAACCCTAATGTCCTTCAACTGGTGAATGGGTAAACAAACTGTGGTACATCCATACAAAGGAATATTATACAGCAACAAAAAGGAATGAACCACTGATTCCTGTCATTATGAGGAAGAGCTTCACATACTTTACCCAGAGTGAAGGAAACCAGAAATGAAGGGCTCTGTATCCTGTGCTTCTATGTATTTTATTTATTTATTTTTTAAAAAATATATTTTATTGATTTTTTTTACAGAGAGGAATAGAGAGATAGAAACATTGATGAGAGAGAAACATTGATCAGCTGCCTCCTGCACACCCGCCACTGGAGATGTGCCCACAACTAAGATACATGCCCTTGATCAGAATCGAACCTGGGACCCCTCAGTCCGCAGGCCGACGCTTTATCCACTGAGCCAAACCGTTTAGGGCCTATGTATTTATTTTAAAGGACTTTCTGGAAAAGTAAAAGCATAGCGACAGAGAACAGATTAGTCTTTGCCATGAGCTGGGGGTGAAGGAAGAGGTTGATTACCAAGGGGCACAAGGGAATTTGGGAGGGTGATGGGACTGTACTAAACCTTTATTGTGGTGATGCTTATACAAGTCAATGTTTTGTCATAACTCACAGAACTCTACACTAAAACCATTGAATTTTACTCTGTGTAAATTATACCTCAATAACCCAATTAAGGGAAAGAGCAAGGTACAAAAGCTATATATGGTATGATTCCATTTTTCTAAACAATAAGAACAAGAATAAATGGTAGAGTATGTCTGCTTAGGAAAAAAATTCCCAATGAATAAACAGTATGCCAAATTAGCAGTAAATTATCTTGGGTGGGGGAAGGGGTGTTTCTTTTACTAGATCCCACCTTTCTTTGATGTTTCAATGCTTTATAGGACATGTGTTACCTTCCATGTTGGGGGGAATCGAATGATACAGAATTGGATCCTCGGTGCTGCCCAGGCTGCTGTGAGGGTGCAGCACTCCCATGAGATGCTCAGACTATACAATTTGACCCCAGTTCTGGCTCCGGAAGGCATTTGTCCACTCACGCTGTTGACGATGCACTGTGACTTTGCAGATCCTTCTAGAAGCCCAGAAACCCCTCCTCTTTGGCTTGGGACCGCCTCCTCTCTCCAGGCCAGGGAATGCCGCTGTCCCCTCTAGGCTGCTGCTGGGGGGGAACTGTCCCTCCAGGTCCCTCCCACAGGACAGACTTTTCTGGGTGGAGGCGGAGTGAGACTCAGAGCTGATTGACCCTTGTCCTCCTGATAAGAGGAGCCACCTGTGGCCAAGGTGGTTGGACGCCTCTGATAAAAGCAGCCAGCCTTCACTGACATTTGCTTTGGCCAGGCACTGGCCAGGGACCTAACACCTTAGTGTTACTTTGAAATTCCTCCATTTAACATACACTTTGTTAAACAACAGCTATGTTCTAGGCACTGGAGATACTGTAGTGGACAAATTGGGAAAATAACCAACAACCCTGTCCTCATGGGGCTTATATTCTAACTAGAGGCTCAGTGCATGAAATTCGTGCATGGGGTGGGGGGGAGACTCTCAGCCTGGCCTGCACCCTCTCACAATCAGGGACCCCTTGAGGGATGTCCGACTGTCAGACATCCCTCTTGCAATCCGGGACTGCTGGCTCCTAACTGCTCGCCTGTCTGCATGATCGCCCCTAACTGCTTCTGTCTGCCTGCCTGATGAACCCTGACCACTCTGCCTGCCTGCCTGATGCCCCTAATTGCTCTCCTGCCTGCCTGATTGCCCATCACCATTCTGCCTGCCTGCCTGATCGCCCCTAACCACTCACCTGCCTGCCTGATCGCCCCTAACCACTCTGCCTGCCTGCCTGATAGCCCCTAACTGCCTCTGCCTTGGCCCCCGCCACAGGGGCTTCATCTGGAAAGACATCCAAAATGACGTCCAGAAGGTCATTCGGCTGTCCGGTCTAATTAGCATATTACACTTTTATTATTATAGATAGAGGGAGAGAAGCCAGGCAATAATATATAAAAACAAGTATCTGCCCGGTGACTTTAGGTGCTAGGAGGAAACTGAACAGAGTGAGGGGTGCGAGAGGGAGGGATGGGGCGTGATATTTTCGGTGCAGTGGTCTCAGAGGGCCTTTCCAATCTGGGGACATCCGATCCGAGGGCGAGAAGGCTCTGCAAGGGCCAGGGCCCCGAACGTGGGCATGTGAGCGGAGCCTCGGTGAGGTCATGGGCCTGCCGCGGAGTGTGCACGGGGACACTGGCAAGAGAGCAAAGAGGCGGGTCACACAGGGCCCTGCAGGCCGAGGCCAAGTGTTTGGCATCTCCTTTGAATGAGATGGGAGCCATGGAAGGCTTTAGAGCGGAGGCGTGACATGGTCTGACTGAGGTTGGAATGGGAGTCCTCTGACTGGAGTATGGGAAGGAGAACATAGTGGGGCTGGGCTGGGGCAGAAGGAGCGAGAGCAATAAGAGGACAGTGGCTTAGGCTCGGGGGTGGGGGGGCACATTTTGGGTATTTCCATTTCGTCCTTCATTTTCCCCATCTGCAAAATGGGGCAATAATAGTACCTCCCTCGTCAGCTTGCGGGAGGATTAAACAAGGTCATGGTGTAAAGAACCTGGCCCTGTGCCTGGCACACAGGGAGAGCTGGGTAAATGTGCCCGTGCTTGTTGTTACTATTACCCACTCCTTGTGAGGCCGGTGTAATTATGTCCACGTTATGGATGAGAAGACTGAGGTTCAGAGGGGGTGAGGCTGCTTATCCAAGAGTAGATGGCTGGCCACTGGCAGAGCTGTATTGCTCCAGGCACCGGGGGACATGTGCGGGGCTCAGAACAAGGGGCAGAGGATGTCTGAAGCGCATGGGGGAGAGGGTACTGTCTCGCATCATCTTCGTACAGGAGGCAGGCCTGGCCAAGGTTCAAATCCTGCCTTGCCCGTCCAAGCTGGGTGACCTCACTAGTCTCATCTGTAAAATGGGAACTGGGATAGGACCAATCTCATCAGATAGTTGCAACAATTAAATGCCTGGCATAAAATGAGCTTCATAAGCACACTCAGAAAACAGCCCCCTCCCTCCTGAAAAGATGGTTCAATTCGGGGAGGTGTGACTGGGTGTGTGGTTGGGGGCATGTCTTAGCTGGCCTCCTGTGGGTTACACCGCACAGCTCTGCCAGGAGGTGGGGGAAGAAAGCGTCTTTCCGCTGGGATGTTGAGAAGTGACTGATTAGATTATAACAAGCAGGCTCGTCAGGGTGCGCATGCTACGTACACAGTGACCTCTCCATAAAACCACAAATAAAGAACAACGCGCAGTGTGCTTTGAGTTATTGTGTGGTTAACGCGGAATAAAGCCGGCCGTTTGGAAATCACTTTCAGGGTCTATTATTGTCTTCAAGTGAGGGGAATATTTACAGAGGCCTTTTGGTAGAATAAAGAAGGGGCTTCTGTGTTCTGTAACCGCGGCGAACATGCTGGTGGCCAATCCCCATAACACAACTTGCTAACATTTACAGAAGCTGTTGTGATTAAGTGGGAACCAAGCTACCGAAAAATCTACAACAAGAAGTCAGCAAAGTAAGATCAAGAGACTATAAAGTAAACAATACAGAGAGAATGAAATGTAATTTATTTCCTTGGGGAAGCGATCTGTACCGACGGCAACACGAGCGACTCCATTTCCATCCACGATCGACGATTGCTCATTTGGAAATTGAGAAATCGTGTCTGCAATTTGAAACACCAATTGATTGTAACTCACCAGCAGCCGAGGAGGTTGGCAGCCCATTTTAAAAAAGGAAAAACTGAGACCGAGGCAGCAGAGATGGGTCGCTTGCTGCATCTTTGCTGAGAACCCATAACCCAGCTGACCGACCCAGAAGCGCCCAGTGAACCTGGTATGGGGGCAAATGAAGACAGAGGGATGACTCAAGTTTCACACGTGGCGTGTTTTATTGCCTTCAAATAGTTGCCTGAGTAAGGATGATGCTCTTTCCAAATGGTTGTTGTATTTTATTTTATTTTTAAAAATATTTTAATTGACTTCAGAGAAGGGAGAGGGAGAGAGAGATAGAAATATCAATGATGTGTGAGAATCACTGATTGGCTGCCTCCTGCATGCCCCACACTGGGGATCGAGTCCGCAAACCAAGCATGTGCCCTTGACCGGAATCGACCCCGGGACCCTTCAGACCGATGCTCTATCCACGGAGCCAAACCGGCTAGGGCGGGTCACTTTTAAATAACGTGATCTGTTGCACAGGGCAAGGTCTGGGGCCAGACGGGGATCCAGCCAGCAGGAGACAGGACGCATGTGCGTGGGAGCAGGAAAGTGACCTCTCAGACTTCTAATTTAAAGTGCCAGACAGCTTGGAGGGCCTAGGTACCATCCCTGGGGGACGGCAGCCTTTGTCTAACATGCCAGGACCTGGATGTCACTTCTCAAAGACCGTATCACAGAGGTAGGTGGCTGGATCCGCTGCTTCTCACCTCTCCAGACCTTGGCTCAAGTCCCTGATTTAGGGCACTGGTGAAAAGGCATTTGTCTTTCTTTCTTTTTTTTTTTTTTTTACAAAATCCCTGGACGCTTGGGTCTGGCTTGTAGCACAAAACAGAAAGGGCGAGGTGTGTTGGCAGAATTGCCGGAGAAGTTGGCATCCCCCTCCCGGAGCACAGCCTGGCCCTGGGCCACCCGAGGAGGCTGTTTCTTCCATGAGCATGGAATTCACACTTGCACACCCCTGGAGAGGAAGTTAGAGAATCCGCACTCTCTTCTTCCTTTTTAAATCCTCACCCAAGTATATTTTTCCATTGATTATTTTTTTTAGAGAGAGTGGAAGGGAGGGGAGAGACAGACAGAGAAACATCGATGCGAGAGAGACACATCGATTGAATGCCTCCCACACATACCCTGACTAGGTAGGGCGAGGGATCGAGCCTGCAATGGAGGCATGTGCCCTCGACTGGCATCAAACCTGGAACCCTTCAGTCCAAAGGCCAGCACTCTGAATATTGAGGCCACTCAGGTTTTAGTGTGTGTGTGTGCGTGCATGTGTGTGTGTGTGTGTGTGTGTGTGTGTCTACCCAGAGGAAACAGAATTTCATTTCATGCGATACATTTATACATTTCACCACCCGCCATTGGCACAGCCTGCAATATGTAAACTTGGTGGAGGCTGAAGGGTTATGAATATAGTCACCTGTCTTGGGTCGAGCAGCAGCGTAGTCACCGGGGACATCAGTCACATACTTCGTCATTATTGGTTATTTGAAAGCATTTTATCGTGGGCTGCTAAGTTTATTCTAAAGTCGACATTACCAGAAGCAAGAGAGCCCTTTTTACGTGCGCAAAAGGTAGAGGTAAATGCCGCTGGATGCAGTTAGCTCCAGCTCCTTGGCATTTTGGCAACTCTATTGCTCAAATTATCTCTTCGGTGGTGTTCCTTGGAGTTCAGTCTCCTCCTAGATTTTACAAAAAGAGCTCTGGTGTTAACAAGAGGAGCTGACATTTATTGAACACCTATGAAGTGCCGGGCGGGGTGCTGAGTGCTTTGTGTGCAGTAAGTCATGGAACGTCCCCCATAGCTCTAGGAGGCAGGTGCAAAGATGTCCCTGCTTTAGGAAACGGAGGCACAGCCGAGAGGTTAAATCACAGCCCCCAGAGGTCAGGAGGGCAAGTGACCGAGTTGGGATTTGAACCAGGTTTTGTCCAACTCTAAAACTCCGGCCCTTGCCCAGACTTCACACCATGCTCCAAGCCAGCAACAACTGCTATTGTTTTTACTTCATCCTGGGCACCGTCTTAGGGGAGAGGTTGGAGCAATTAGGAAATCCGTGGTGGTTATGAGCAAAGCTGTAATTGCCCAAGGCGGTGCAGCTTGTTTGGGATAAGACCGTGCTCTCAGAAGGAACTTAAAACATCACCTTAAAAACGGAATTAAGAAAACGAAGGAACGAAAAGGAAAAAGGCCCGCCGCACGGAAGCAACCTGAATAATGGCTGTGGAGTTGTGGAATGCATTGCTGGTCCACACCGGGTGAGAGCCACCGAAGACCAGGCAGAGTCTGTCACCGGGCCAGGCCCCACAGGGTGTCGTTGAAACTGCCTTTAGCGCTCTGTCTTCTAAGCTGCCGACGTGGGAAGTGAACAACGCAGGGAGAAATGCAGGTGTCAGGACATGGGAGCGAAGCGCTACCATCCCAGAGTTCGGGGAAAGCAAATTCAAATGACAAGGGTGTATCGTTTTTCCCCATCAGGCTGGCAACAAATTGCAAAAGATTTGGCAACATCCAAATGCTGGCATGGCGGTGAGGAAGTGGACAGTGTCCCATATTGCTCGAGGCAGTGCAAATTGCTACATCTTTGGGGACAGTCTTCAGGCTGTGTTTATTCACAATAAAAACACACATTTATTAACAATAAAAAAGCAAGCCTATTTGGGGGGCTTTATTTTACATAAAGAAAAGGGTCAGGACATAAGGATATATGGATAAGGATATTGACTGAATCTTTGTTTAGAGGAGAAAAATACTAGAAACCACCCAAATGTTCAGGAGGAAGGGAATAATTGGATAAATTATGGCACAGGTGTTCTATGAAACATTATACAACGAATAAAAGAAAGAGTTCGATCTAGATCTATAGCCTATTGGTAGGTATTTTTGCTAAAAACTGGTAAGTGAAAAAAAAATCAGATTGCAAAATAATGTGACATGATCTCATTTTCATAATGTGTTTAAAAACTTCCCTTAGAAATGTGTTTGAATTGTGTTATGGGGATGAACACGGTGGGGGTGGGGGGGAAGGGTAAGGATCCACAACAATTTGTTAACTTTGGTGATGTCCCTGGGGCAGAGAGAAGCAAACTCCCTTTTTCTTGGTATCTTCCTATATGTCTTGGTATTTTCTTGGTTTATTGTTTGACTTGCTGCCACTAGCATCTTGTTACTTTAGTTATTTGCAAAAGAAAAGAAAAGAAAAGTTCAGGCAAGCTTAGGACAAAGCGGACAAATCTCCACCTGACGTGACTGGGTGGTGTTTTCTGTTGGACAAGGATGGACAGGTGACGTGAGGGTTTTAACGTCTTGATGGCTGCCTCCGGGGCCAGGCTCTGCGCTAAGAGCGTTCCCTGTGCTATGGCTCTGGGAGGTCACTGCACAGCAAGGCATGGGGGTGGCCTGGGTTTGCGCTGCCTGCGCAAGCCTGCACAACTCGTGGGGGACCCAGCAGGGGTCGGGATCCAGGTGTGTCTCACTCTGAAGCCGCACTCTCAACTCCCGCCGTCCTTGCCCACCCTGCAGCTGGGCCGGCTTCCGGTGGTTCCCCTCTGGTCCTATTTTTTGCTTCCATTTCTCTCTGCCATTACATGTGGGGACTGTGAAAGGGAACTGACCTGTCATTCTCAGAGCGAGATCTGAGGCTTGTGCAGAGCTTCCGGTGTGAGCAGGAGGCATTCAGAGAAGGGGGGGTCACTAAGGCATGAGGCTGCCTCTCAGCCCCCCCACCGGTCCCCCCCAGGGACCCGGATTCCACCGCGCTGGGGCCTGGCTGTTTCCTGGTAGTCGGTTGATGGTTTTTGTTTTGTTTGCCTTTCATCTTATCTCCTGAGACCTCCTATCAACTCCCTTTGCTTTCTCTATTGAGTAAGAACTCTGTGGATCTTTATCAGTCATCTCAACTGTGCAGAGTCAATGAGTTTCTTGCTAGAAATGACTGAAGGGTGGCCCGGCTGCCCTTTTCACACAGGAGGAAACTGAGGCCCACAGCGGCAGAGCGGCTCGTCTAAGATGATGGGCTGTCCCCGGGTGCTCAGCCTGTGCTCAGCCCGTGCCCGGGGCCAGGGCAATCGCATACCACACTCTGGCCCTTTCTCTTCCACTCAGGGCCTTGGCTTGACAGCCAAGGAAGTCTCCTCAGATGAGGGTTTTTTTCGTTTGTCTTGTGTTGTTTATTTGCTGTTCAACTTAATTTTATGCTGCCATTTGATTATTTTGTTTTCAATTGTATTGATTTGTGTTGTTCATAACTCATTACATAATATACACATTTGGTAAGAAAGAAAGGGAGGGAGGCAGGGAAAGAAGAAGGAAGGAAGGAAGGGAGGGAGGAAAGAAGGGAGGAAGGAAGGAAGGAAGGAAGGAAGGAAGGAAGGGAGGAAGGGAGGGAGGGAGGGAGGAAGGAAGGAAGGAAGGAAGGAAGGAAGGAGGAAGGGAGGAAGGAAGGAAGGAAGGAAGGAAGGAGGAAGGAAGGGAGAGAGGAAGGAAGGAAAGAAGGGAGGGAGGGAGAGAGGAAGGAAGGAAGGAAGGAGGAAGGGAGGAAGGAAGGAAGGAAGGAAGGAAGGAGGAAGGAAGGGAGAGAGGAAGGAAGGAAAGAAGGGAGGGAGGGAGAGAGGAAGGAAGGAAAGAAGGGAAGGAGGGAGGGAGGGAGGGAAGAAGAAAGGAAGGAAGGAAGGGAGGGAGGAAAGAAGGGAGGGAGGAAGGAAGGAAGGAAGGAAGGAAGGGAGGGAGGGAAGAAGAAAGGAAGGAAGGGAGGGAGGGAAGAAGGGAAGGAGGGAGGGAGGAAAGAAGTAAGGAAGGAAGGAAGGGAGGGAGGGAGGGAGGAAGGAAGGAAGGGAGGGAGTGAGGGAGGAAGAAAGGAAGGAGGGAAGGAAGGAAGGAAAGAAGGAAAGAAGAGAGGGAGGGAGGAAGAAAGGAAAGAAGGAGACAGTTTAGTGACAAATAGCCTCGGCCCGTGTGGGACAGTGGTTGAGCGTTGACTCAGGAACCAGGAGTTGGCTGGTTCGATTCCCAGCTGGGGCACGTGCCTGGGTTGCAGGCTTGATTCCCTGTGTGGGGTGTGCAAGAGACAGACAATCATTGATGTTCCTCTCTCATCGATGTTTCTGTCTCTTTGTTCCTCTCGCTTTCTCTCTCTCTAAAAATCAAGAAAAACATTAAAGAGAGAGAGAAATAATTCCTCTCCCCACCCTGACTCCTGTCTGTGGACGTGACTGATGTTTCTAGTGTCTCCTTAACTTCCAGGGATATCTCAATTAGTAATCTATTTTTGAGATTATCCTATATTACTTGGTACACACAGTGCTAACTCATTATTTTTAATGGCTACGTGGGATTAAATCTGATTGTTAACTACTCCCCAAATGATGAACATGTAGGTTTCTTCCAGTGTGTGCCCTGCAAACAGGGCTATAGTTCATGCCCTTACACTACAGGTCTTTATTCCTCTATCCAAGTATTTGTGGAGTTGCTCAAAATTATTAGTTATTATTGTTGTTGATAAAGTGCATGTTGATAAAGTGCTTTGACTTTATATATCTCTACAAGTAGAATTGCTGGGGCATGAGGTATGTGCATTATAAATTTTGATATTCTCCAAATTGACACCCAAAGTGGTGGTATTAATTTATATTTCCACTGACTGTGAGAGTTCTGCTTCCCTCACATTTGCCTAAGCTTTTAAAATATTGCCAATACTTAGAGTTTTAGCTTCTGTTTTTCGTATGATGAGAGTCTTAGTGTTCTTGGGCTGCTATAACAAATGACCATAGACTGGGTGGCTTAAACAACACACATGTATTTCTCACAGTTCTAGAGGCTGGGGAATCCAAGACCAAGGGGCTGGCTGACTTGGTTCCTGGTAAGGGCCCTCTTCCTGGTTATGTCTTTGCTTAGGGGGTGAGGGAAAGCAATCTCTCTCATCTCCTCTCTTCTTATAGGGGCACTAATCTCAACATGAGGGCTCCACCCTCATGACCCGATTACCAGCAAAGGCCCTATCTCCAAATACCATCACACTGGGGATTATGCTAATCCTCATTACAGGGTATTTTTTTCCCCATTGATTTTCAGAGAGAGCAGAAGGGAGGGGGAGAGACAGAGGAACATCCAGTCTGAGAGACACATTGATTAGTTGTCTCTTGCATTCGCCCCGACTGAGGCTGGAGATGGAGCCCGCCACTGAGGTAGAGGTATGTGCCCTTGACTGGAATTGACCCCAAGACCCTTCAGTCCGTGGGCTGATGCTCTAACCACTGAGAAACTGGCTAGGGCCACACTGGGAATTATGGGCTCAACATATGAATTTGAGGGGGACACAAACATTCGGTCCATAGCAATGAGTGGCACTGAGTGTCTTTTCACATACATGAAAGTCACATGTCTTTCCTGTTCTCTGAACTGTCCAGGTCCTTTGCTCATTTTTCTATTAGGTTGCTCTGGGAGATTTTTAGGGTAGGATGAAGGCCTCCAGGTATGTCAATACATCTAGATATGATGGACTATCACACTATCTCATTGTTCAGGCCTAAGTATAACACTGTGCATGTTGATCGAGTGCTTTGGCTTTTTTTCTAAACACAGTCACCAATAACATCTCTTAATAAAAATGTACAACATTGGGGTCAGTGGGTCAGCAATTGGGATCCCTATTTTAACAGAGTAGGAAATGAGGCTTAGAGAATTAAGCAACAGTATTCCCCCTCACTCCCATCCACTGGGGATACATTCCAAGACCCCCAGTGGATGCCTGAAATCACAGGTACTATTGAATCCTATAGGTACTATGTTTTTCCTAAACATACATACTTAGGATAAAGTTTATTTTAGAAATCAGGCACAGTAAGACATTAACAATAATCCTATATAATAAAAGGGTAATATGCAAATCAACCAAACGAAGGACCGACTGGTCGCTATGATGCACACTGACCACGGGGGGGGGGGGGGGGGGGGGCGGGGCAGACGCTCAATGCAGGAGCTGCCCCTGGTAGTCAGCGCACTCCCGGGAGCGCCACTCAGCCGGAAGCCAGCTCAAGGCGAGCGCAGTGGCGGTGGCAGGAGCCTCTCCCACCTTGGCAGCAGAACTAAGGATGTCCAACTGGTGAACTGGCAGCTTAGGACTGTGAAAGGGCGCAGGCCAGGCTGAGGGACACCCCCAGCCAGTACATGAATGTCATGCACCGGGCCTCTAGTAACTAGTAATTTTGAGCAACTATAACAATATACTGTAATTCAAGTTATGTGAATGTGGTCTCTCTCTGACAATGGGTTTGATAACCAAGTCTACAGCGTGGACACTATGGATAATAGGATGATTCCTGTCAGGGGCAGGACAGAATGGGGGACAAGAGATTTCATCATACTACTCAAGATTGGTGCAGTGTGCAATTTAAAACTCATGAGTTGTTGCCGGTTTGGCTCAGTGGATAGATAGAGCGTCGGCTTGAGGACCAAAGGGTACTGGGTTCGATTCCATGTACCTTGGTTGCAGGGTCCTCCCCGGCCTGGGCCCTGGTAGGGGTTCGTGTAGGAGGCAACCAATCGATGTGTTTCTCTCACAACAATGTTTCTGTCTTTCCCTCTCCCACTCTCCCAAAAAACAATGAGCAAATATCCTTGGGTGAGGATTAACAGAAATAAACAAATAAATAAAAATAAAACTTTTGAATTGTTTATTTTTGGAATTTTTCCATTTAATTAGTTTTGGATTGTGGTTGACCGCGGGTAACTGAAACCACAGAAAGTGAAGCTCCAGATAAGGAGGGACTACTGTATGGGTCAAGGTAACATAACCAGAGTTGCCCAAGCCAACTACAGGCACCTGCTCTTGGAAACTTCTGGGTTCAGGCTTGGGCTTTGGAGCTAGCTAGACCCGGTTTGAGCTGCTAACCAGTGAGCTTGGAGATGTCACTGCACTTCTGAGACTCGAGGTATTATAGTCTAAGCACAGTAACAGTATCATTTTTATGTGGTTGCTCTGAAGGTTATGTGAAATAATGTATGGATATTCGTTATAACAGAGTCAGCAGGTTGTAACATAGTATCGGCCATGATGATAATACACATGATAACAAATTGCTCATGCGTTTTGCTTTAGCAGTTATCTGTGGTAGTTCCAAAGCTCAGTGAACAGGGGTAAGACTTTTCTTTTGTTACACTCCATCTTTTTCCTGTTTTCTACTCCTCTCTCTCCGTGTTGGGGGCTTGTTAATGAAGTTGTTCTGTCCTCTCCACCTTTGCAGGGAGCAAAAGCCCTGAGTGCTGGGAAAGCCTCTTCCTACCGGCACTCCCCTGGACTCCCAGACCTTATGCTCTCAGGAAATGTTTGTTATTGAATGAATGGAGCCAAGAAGGAGGGTCTGCTCCCAACGCGGCCTTGGTGCAGTGCCTGGCAGTTATAGCACATTCCGGCACATAGCAGGAGCTCGGGGAAGATTTATGCGGTGAATGAATGAATGAATGCACACTCTGGAGTAGGGGCTTGAATTTCTGTATTCAGCGCATAGTGCCTCGCACACAGTAAGCGCTCACTATAAATATCTCTGGGCGAGGCTGATAAAACCTAGTGCAAGGGCTAGCGAGGCTTCACTGTGCAGGGGTTCGAAATCCGCCTTCTCCTCTTCCCAGCGTGTGACCTCCGCAAGTGGCTTAATCTCTTTGTGCTTCAGTTTTCTCATCTGCAAAACGCGTCCACGTAGTGCGACCTCCACGAGACACTCCCCCGAGCACTGGGACCGGCTGCCTGGCCCACAGGGAGCCCCCGCCACGCCAGCCCGCCTGCGTTCGTCGGGGGCACACGCGAGAGGACCCGAACCTTTCGCTGCAGTCGCCACCAGCGTTCCTGGGGCGCACGGTCGCGTCCCCGAATGATCTGTGCCCTCCGAGGGGGCGGGGCGCAGGGCAGCCCACGGCAGCCTCGGGTCGGTCGGCCGCCGCCCGCCAGGGAGCCGCGCCGCCCGCACTTCTTTCTCTCCCTCTTCGTCTCCCTCCCTCTCCCGGCCCGAGAATCTGGCCGCTAGCGGCTCAGCAGCGCCGCCCTCGAGCCGCCGCCGCGCCGCCGCCGCTCCGGCCCCACCCCCGCCCGCCCCTCGCCCCCCCGCGCGGCCGGCGCCCGTCACGTGACGCGCCTCCAGCCAATGGCGGGCCGAGCCGCGGTCGGCGGCCGCCATTGCTGTCAGAGCGAGCGAGCCCGGGGAGGGAGGAGAAGCGAGGCTGACTGGGGAGGAGGGGGGGGTGGGGGAGGAAGAGGAAGGAGGGGACGTCGCTCGGCTGCCGGGGTCGCCCGCTGGCTTCGTCCGCACCCCCCCCTTCGCGAGTTCGCGCTCCGCAGCGGCGGCGGCTCCGAGGCGGCGGCGGCGGCTTCGGGGCTTGCCTCCCCTCACGCGCCGGCGGGGGCCGAGGGGGAGTCGGTGGCTGGAGATAAACAAGGCGGCGGCGGCGGCGGCGGCGGCGGCGGCGGCGGCGGCGGCTGAGGAACAGGGAAGGCGGAGGCGGCGGCCGGCCCGCAGCGCCAGCCCGAGAGTCAGCGGCGGCCCTGAGAGGCGGGGAGGGCGCCGGGCCGCGCGGACAGCGCCCCCCGCCGCCGCCGGAGTCGCGGGAGCCGCCGCCGCCGCCCGAGCAGGAAGGAGCCGCGCGGCCGCCGCGGACCCCCCCGCCGGCCCGGGCCCGCCGCCCCCGGCGCGGCGTCGCCGCGGCGCCTCCCGCCCGGCCGCCGGCCCTCGCGCCCTTCCCCGGCGGCGGCGGCGGCCCGGCCGCCCCGCGCTCCCCGGCGAGGCGCCGCCACCCGGCCCGGCCTCGCCTCGGACGCCTCGCTCCGACATGCCCCGCTCTGGCAGCCGGGCTCGCGGAGGATCATGACTGCGGCAGCGAACTGGGTGGCGAACGGGGCGAGCCTGGAGGATTGTCACTCCAACCTCTTCTCGCTGGTGAGTAGCGGGGCTGCGGGGAGGGGGGCCGTGTCGGGGGGAGGGGGTCCCCGACCTCCGCCGCCGACCAACTTTCTCCTCCCGCCGCCGGGACTTCGCCCCTCCCTCGCCTCTCCCCGCCGTTCGCCTCTCGCCGATTCTCCCCCTTTTGGATCGTCTCTCCCTCGCCTTGGATCCCATCCAGTGTTTATTTGGCTCTTTAAAAATCATTTGTGAGCGCGGCGCTCGGCGTGGAATTTGCATGTGGAAGTCTCAAAGCTGCTGATTCTGGGTCGCACTTCGAACGCCCACCCTCCGTTGCAATCACACACCCCATCCCCTCCCCTTACCCCCGTCTCGCCCCCGAAATGTGAAAAGCTTTGCCCTGTGCTGCCCGCGTCTGCGATAAGCAGCCTTCTCTCCCCCCCACCCCCCCGCGGCCCTCCTAACCCCGGTCGGATCGGCTGCCTGGCCGCCCGCCTTTTGAATTTTTAAACAAATTCCATAATGACACCTGCAATTTCGCCCGAAAACAGTTGATTGAATGCGATTGTGTCAGTAAAGGACTCTTGCACCCGAAGCTCCCTCGATTGTAAACATCGACAGCCGCCTGCCTCTCAGGGCTTACTACGCTGGAGAGCCGTAAAGCCATTACCCGGAGCCGACGGAAGGTGGAGAAAGCTTTTTTCTTCTTTCTCTCCTCCTGTGTCTTTTAAAAACTGTTTTCTCTATCCTAACAAGGAATCCACACACACACAAAAAAGCAACAAGCTGGGCGGTTTGATAACATCGCTTTTATCTGCCTTCGCCTCTCTCGCGCTCTCTCTGATAATTGACAACTTTTCCTTCGGATTTGAATCGCCTGCCTTAATCTTGAAGCAGTTAGGGTGTCAATTGTTCTCCTGGAAGCCTTGGCACCCGACGACGGCATCTAGGTTCACGGAAATTAAAAATGTATGGGGCTCCAGCAACTCTTCCCTGGCGGTGGCAGTGACATTTGGTGGTAAATGCCATCTTTGCTTTTTATTGGGTCGTATTACCTAGCTCTGAAAACATTCACGTTGTTAAACCTGGCGTTTAGGCTAATAATTGCAGTGCGTGGTCTTTAAACATGTGCTTTGTGCATGAGTTACTGTATGTATAGTTATGTGCCCGAGACACTACGAATTTGTTTAAATATTGAGCAAAGATTTGTAAACAGATGTAAGGCAATTACGTTTCAAGCGTAGAATATAATTGGAAAATTGGCTGAAATGGTTTGTTTAATTTAGCCTTAAAAAAAACCAACTTAAAGTTGTGTACCTTTTTTTGGGGGACTGCCTTTTGGACAGTATGCATTTTGGAAATTGTTTTTTGTAACCTCTGCCGTAGATAAAAACATTGTTTCTTCTTAATCGTTGTTTGCACTGGATAAATAATTTAGTGTTCAAATTGTAATTAGCTACATTTAATTATGGGTAGCATAGATGCTTTTTTTTCTTGAAGACTAGTGGAGAAATACAAATTATTGCCAACTTTTCAAATGTGTTTTATTAAATATGTTTCATTATGCAGATAAAAAATCAAAACATGCGATTTTTATCTACAAAGACTGAGTGACACAGTATCCTTGCTTTCATTATAGTGAGATCAGGTCAGTTTTCCCCCCAACATTTTTATTAAGACATTTAATCTTAAAATCCAATTATAAGTTGTGATTCTTTCTCTCAGTGCTGTGATGGTTTTCCCTTAATCTTTTGATATATGGGAATAAAACGCATTTTGCTTCCTCTTTTCTCCCTCTCAGTCTATCATTTAGTATCAGTCAGGTTCTGGGACTTTCATAGATTAGCAAATGTATTGATTAAGTGGTATTTAAAATGGTTTTTGTTTGGCGTCTGGTGACCACATTGACACTTTAACAGGTAATTAAAATAACCAAGTAGACCAATATTAGTGAAGAGAGATCCTCCAAATTACCATATATCATGCTGACTGGTAATGGCTCCTGTATATGTGATTGATTTATATACAGTAGGTTTTGTAGATGAATGAAAGTATAATACATGTGTAGCCATTCTTTAGGATATGTCATTTTTTTATCTCCTTTTTTTTTTAAACCTTAGGTGAAGATTATAATGTTATGAGATATGATGCTTGAGATTCTTTTGGAGAAACAGTTTTGTGGGAGAAGGATTCTTTGCTTTAAGAGCTTTGGGTATTCCTCTCCTGAACCTCTTTAAACCAGGAATAGATTTTTTTTTTTTTAACAGAATTTCTCTTTAGGTAACAACTTGGAAATGCAGAACAGGGCTGCATGGGGTGAATTTTTTGAAAAGACTAAAATATCTACATTTTCTTGTATGTGGAATGAATAAGATGCTAATTAAAAAATACTAGTCTGTTAGAAAGCTGCTGATAAATATAAATTTTTCTCTTTCTTAATTGAGAATTTTTCTTGAAAATTACATACTGCAGCAACCTGGAATATTAAAAATATGTTGCCTAAAGTACATTGTATAGAATAGTTAATTCTAAAAGGATAAAATCATCACCTGGTCAAAATAAAGCATGCATTGTAAGAACTCTATGTACTTATTAATAGCATATATTTTTCTTTTTGGCCTGCAGCTTTTTGAACAAAGTATTGTTTATAGAGAATTTAACTAGACATTCATATTAATGTGAATTGAAATATAAACTAGAGATTAAAGGTCTGTACCATACTAATCACCCACCCACTTTCTCTTACCTTGAGTTGTTCATTATGGTTTAGCAAACAATGATTTTGCAATCAGGTGCCTTAAGATTTTTGTTAGTCCTTTACTTATTTTGCTTTTGGATTTTTCTACTGCATCAGTTTCTGTGGTGTCGGATTTCCTAAATTCTCTGTCAACCCCTGCCCCCTTTTCCTAATGTGAAAATGCCATTGTGTATACATGATATGGGTCATTGTGTGTGTTTCTTATTCTTACTGTTGTGAGATTTGTAGCTATTGCATTAAATACATGCATGGCTGTGCCTTTGTGACTCCAAACTGTTTTCTCATGCTGTCCATCACATATCTGGGAGACTCTTGTTATATAGTCACTCAGTTATAATTCAGTTAAGTGTGTTAAATCTGTCTTTTTGGAAAGTGTAGCAGCAGTGCACCCTATGATATGTCAAGCCACCCTTGTGGGAAGACACATAATTTCCAGATATAAGTATATCTTTAATTTTGTTTCTTTAGTTATGTTTCTCTATTGAGATGATATGGAGAAAAGCAATTTTGTGTCCTTTAACTAGATTTAAGTATATACTCTTTGACATGAGGCATTCTAATTCTTAGGTATGTATATTCCACATTCATGTTATTTTATTTGCTTAGAATCTCCCTGACTCTGGGGTAATTGGGTAATATCAAATTCTTCCTCCTTGAATTGAAACACACATAAACACATTAGTAATTAATTCCTATCAAGGATCATTAATTCTATATTTTAAGTTGTTGGTGACCTGGTTACTGTTTTCCTTAAGAGATTTATTTTTTTGCAGAAAGAGAAAATAGTTGTAAACTTTGAGATCTATTCTTTTGAGTTAGAACCAAATGGGGAGGACTGTCAATTGAAAATGAGGAAAAAGGGAATGATTTCTCTAATCTTCTCAAGTGCTAAAATATATACACAGGGTATTTTTTTCATCCTAATTTCCAATTTTAGTATTTACATTTAAAGCATCTTTTCTCCCCCCATGATGGTTCATTTTTTAAAATGAAAATGTTTATAACTTGCTAATGTGTGTTTTCTGTTTAGCCTTTTGTTGTTAGTAGCACATGGTGTTACAGTATTTATATATTTTTAATAGCAATAATTGCCGCACAGTAATAATAGTTGCCATATAACCTCCAATTGCTAGTAAATATTTTTAAGTACATAATAGACAGCAATTTAAGGCATAGTGTAGCAGTTTACTGGACCATTTTAAAGAGCCATTTGTACGTGTGATGGGTTCATAATTTTAGAGAGAAAATAATGTACCCAAGATTTCTATGCTATACAATATGTTGCTGTGTTATTGCTTGAAGTGCTCATGGAGAGGAAGTTAGGTTGGGTCTGTTCTTTGTGAGAATAAAGGTGGGGAGGGGTGCCTTTAGGACAATAAGTGTTTATTGAGTTTTTGCCAGGTGCTTAGATAACTTAGCATTTTCTTGGGAATGTTTTGGTCATATTTTTCATGATTGTATTAGGTATTTATTAGGAAAAAAAAGTCTCTTCAGACATTCCTTTGAGTAACATTAAGGTATAGTGTGGATTATATTAATTACTTAGGGAAAAATTGATTAATCTTTTTTGTTCACTGGCTAATTTAGCCTCCTTAATTGTGAGTTAATTGTATTCATCAAACATTTTCATAGATCTCCTCTATTCTTGAGATTAGTAAAAAGATACACTGTCACTAGTTTGTACTATATGCTATAAATTATGATAACCATTTGCAGAAGATAAGTACATTTTATAGTTCTATTTGCCAAGTTATTTAAAATTAAGATGAAACTCAATGTAAATAGTAATTAGATTATTGATTTGGATTTCTGTTTCTGGAACAGTCAATTCAACTATCTCTTCAAGTTTGATTCAAAGATAGACTGGATATTTTTTTCAAATGATTTGAGTTATTTTGATAGAAGAAAGTAACAATGTTCTCCTTCCTTAAACTAGTAGTAGAAAGTGTGCTTTTTTTCTTCCTGAAAGTGGGTGATACATTTTTTTTCACAGATGCTAGCCAGTGAGGGAGATTAGACAGAGTTTATGAGAAATAGTAATATAGTTGAATATTAGGTTTTATTATTACTGAACTGTGCATTGCAACCATTTGTTAGAAGTGGAGAACAATGATTTCTGCAACATTGCTATTAGTGTCATTTATTTAAAATGCACTTTGTGCCAATCTGCTTTCCAAACTATGTGTTGGGTAGTGTTAGCTACCAGAATTTCAGTCTTGTCATTTTATAAACTTTACTATTTCGAGAAATTAACATTTAATGCATTGCAAGTGAGGTAACTGGGTCGTCTCAAAATGTGCTGTGGGGAATAGTTTAAAAAAGAATTCACACACATGCACGTTTGCTTCATAGGACTTGCTTAGAGTTTTGGAATTAAAGAATCAATATTTGCAATGTGTTCTTGGAATTTAGGGCTCTTTTTTTTTTTTTTTTTATACTTTCTTGTATCATTTAACTTCTTTCTAATCCTGTTCAGATATTTCCTTTTATAGTATGTCCTTTCATTGTTTATTCAAAAGATTTGAAGGTGTCAGCTTTGTTCTGTTGAGGGAATTCACTTCATAACCTAGGGGAGATGATTTTCCATTAATCTTGGTAAATATTAACATAAATGAGGAATTGTAAATTCAACTCATTTGCATGAATGAAATATGTATGCTTGCCCAATTTTTGTTTAGTATAAAGTCTCTATGTACATCAGCATAGTTTTCTATATTTGCATTAGTTGATATAAACATAGCTTTAACGTCTGTAAAAATGTTGTGATTGGTGTTTATTTCAGAGACAATTCTCCACTATATTATTTTGTTACTTGATTTTTAAAATCATCTGTAGTATGAAATAGATTCTATCCTCATAAATTGGCTATAGTAGTCTTCTCTTATAGGAACTCCTGGTTTACTCGAATTTATATTAGCATGTTTTAGTTCTTTTTGTTGGAGTAAAGTTATTTTCCTTTTTTAAGCTAATTATATAACTTTTAGAGTGCATTTAGGTTTCAGTCTGAAAAAAGGAGAAAGATGACTTTTTTCCTTTTGTTTCTGGATGAGATTTAGGAGAATCAGTTGTGTTCAAAGGAAAATGTTTTGCCATTGGCATTTCCACATTCTGGTTTATTACGTGTATTCATGAATGTTTGTTTCTCATTCTAGGTGAATTGTGTTAGAATCTTATTAAAACTGTATTTCTACTACTGTGAAACAGCACAGAGCCCTGGTTGACAGCTCTCTACATTTTGTACTTTTTCTAGTACAGAGAAATTCCATTATTGTTAACGGAACCTCCTGAGTTGATTATATTGAAATTTCATTCGTGTCTTTGTTTTGCATAGTTTAACTTTGCAATGTCAACTTAAAAATGAAAAGGGGAAGATAAAGAAAATTAGGTATATTTGCAGGTAAATAGCTTTTCTAGACCTTTTTACTGTAATAAGTCTTAATTTGTATTAAATTATTGCATTAATTGGTTGCATTTAAGACTTTTTTTTTTTTTTAAATATTTTATTGATTTCTTACAGAGAGGAAAGGGAGAGGATAGATAGTTAGAAACATCGATGAGAGAGAAACATCGATCAGCTGCCTCCTGCACAACTCCCACTGGGGATGTGCCCGCAACCAAGGTACATGCCCTTGACCGGAATCGAACCCGGGACCCTTCAGTCCGCAGGCCGACGCTCTATCCACTGAGCCAAACCGGTCAGGGCAAGACTTTTTTTTTTTTTTTTGACACTTTTCCATTGATTTTCACATCCACTGGTTGCCTCCTGCACACTCCTTGACCAGGGCCAGGCCTGGGAGGAGCCAGTAACTGAGGTATATGCCCTTGACCAGTACGTGTTCTATCCACTGAGCCAAACTGGCCAGGGCCATTTAAGACATTTGATATTAAAATTAAATTTGAGGTAATGATTTGTTTAAAATAAAATATAATTGTGAACAGGAATTTTATAATATTGAGAGAAAATTTCAAAGACTGATCATCTAAAAGGGTGTGACTTTTTTTTTTTTTTTTTTTTTTACCCAAAGAACATTGATAAATTCCCGAGGAAGTATTTTTTACATAAGACACATGAAGCTTCCTCACATAGTTTCACATTATTTCATTTCATTAAATAGCAAAAATGATTAAATCCATCTGGGCTTAATTTGAGAGCTAATAAGTAAGGTATTCAAAAGAGTATAATTGGTGTGTAAAAACATTTTGTGTTGGCAATTCTCATGATTGAATTTTAATGTCCTAGAGAGAGATAAAGGAAACATATATTATCTAACTCAGGAACCACCTCATAGTTTTTGTTTTTTAACATGTTGTATATGCCTGGCACAATCCTGCTCATCTTTTAAGTAGGTCAAATATCACCTCCTCCGTGAAGCTTTCCCTGACTCCCACAGGTAGAACTAGTCACTCTTGCTCCTTATGTGTATCTCCTTCTATATGCCTCTGATAAGTAGATGAGCTTCTGTAGGGCAGTGACCCTGTCTAAATCATCTTTGCATTCTCTTCATAGTTAGGTGCTCATTAACTGTTCGTTAAATTAATTATTTGCTGGACAACTATTTTTGAATTCTTCATCTTGCTCCCTAAGGGAATTTTCATTGCCCATTTAGGTCCTGATCATAATTATTTTTCTTTGAACTTATTTAGATGTTTAGCTCTGTGTTCTGAATATATATTATCTAGGATTTGTGTACTGTGGCTTGGTAATATTTTAGATGAGTTCTAGAAAATCTTTATTAAAGAGAATCCAGCTGATCAAGAGATGAGGTATGCTTATCATACCTCAAAGGAATAGGAATTCAGTTAGTATTTAGATTTTCTATATGTTAGGCAACCTATAGATATTGGAGCCTGTTGGAAATTTTGTTTGGGTTTTGATCCAGAATTCCCTCATTTCCATTTTTTTAAAAGCTGTATAAGAGGGAGGGCTTTTGCTCAACCTTCAGTTACAAGATTATTTTCCATGAGCCCAGTAATATGGGCAATGAACTGGTAATAAGGAAAATTGAATGGCATTCAGTTATTTTACGAGTGACTGTTCAGATCAGGTTGGTCGCATAATGTTTTTATTTTTATTTTTTGCCTCAGTTTCTGCTTCTGTAAACTTGACAGAAATATAGAAGGCAGGAAGTGTGAAAAATCACTCACTTTGAGTACCTTTTAAGGAAAGCACTTTGGAAGACTTGATAATGTTCTTTAATAGGAAGAAACTTCTAGCAAATTACATCTAAAGCTTAGAGTAGCCTTAGGCAGTTAACCAGGAAGTTGGAGTGGCAAAATTATTTGTGTTAAATATAGTAGTTAAGTTGTATTTATTCTTTTTTGGGGATAAGCAGAAGATTAAATTGTTCTTGTGTCTCATAAATAAACAGTGATTGAGAAGAAAAACTTGAAATTCATCTTTAGATGTTACAACTTTTCATTTGTATATGATTCATAGTTGCGTGGTGTCTTTAATATGCTGAGTGATTTTGCTCTACCAATTCTGAGCTATGACTGGCTGACATTGGAAACTGAACTGTGACTCTTATTTGGTAGTTTAAGCTATTAATTCCTTGGCAGCTCTGGAGTGCTCTTTGAATTTTAAATAGCTGTTTTATTAACATTTTGAGATTTGTCTCAGTGAATGTCAGAAATAGTACTTAATAAATATTTTTCTTCGTAAAGACTAAGTCACTTTTTAGTCTGACATACATGTAACAACCCTTACTATGTTGTTGTTGTTTTTTTTTACATATGATAAAACAACCACAAAAACAAAGCCAAAAATTACAGATTATTTATAAAATGTAATATATATATGTGTGTGTATTAAACCCTTACTACGTTTTGAACAAAGTATGTATCCTCAACTACTGGCTAATTTCTATTTTTCATTTAGTAATGTTGCAACATCTAAAAATATTGTTTAGACCTTATTGAAGGAAGAAAAGGGCCCCCCTCCAAACAACCCCACAAATCTGTAGTTTTTTTTATTAGTCCTGTTGAATAGGAATAGTATTCTAAGTTTTGATCTAGAGATGTAGAATTTTACATGGAGGTGGTCTTTAGCATTATAAAATATTAGAACAAGTTAGTTTGTAAGTTGGTTTCCACATAAAAACCTACTCTTCTATTGGTACAAATGATGGTTAGCCTATTTACAGCGTATGGTACTTAAATAGTTGTGTTAGAGAACTAGGATGCTATTTATGACAGCATTTTTTATGGGATCAAACTTACATTTATTTTTCCTGTTTAGAATGTTAGGGGAGTACCTTTTCTCTGACTGTGCAGTGCTGGCAGTCACAGCAGGCACTCCTAAAACCTTTTTTGGCTCCAGGCATTGGGAGTGAGGGCTGCCCAGGCTCAGCCCTCTTCTAGGCCTGGGAGAGAATTGCTCTTTGAAGGAGAGGCTTGAAGAGTGTTGAGAGGCAAGGATGGCCCCCTGTGTGAAGTGCAGCAGTTTTGGAGTAAGGATTGAGGCCAGGTTTTACCTTTCCTGCAGGAATCTATCGCTTCCTCTTTGCTGATTGATATTTTATTAAAATGTTGAGAATAGTGGCAGGTCCTATGATATCATCAGGAAAAGATTTTGTATTTCTTTGCCCTTTAGCTCTTTCCTTATCTTTTCTTCTTTACTTACACTATAGACAAGTTTTCTACCTCCAATTTTGTGTGGTAAATGAGGACTTCTGAGCACCAGTGAAATAAAAAAGGAGATGGTGGTGGGGCTTGAGATTGGATGGGGTAATGAATAAACTATTATTTAGAAATATTAATTTTTATGTTATGTTTGAGAAACGTAGGATATATAATTCATTTTCGAATAATGTACATACATCAGAAATGGTTAAAATGGGCTTAGGCTTACAAAGGGGCTAAGGGTCTTATGTGGAAAAAAGACCTATTTAACTTCTAAGATGCTATGTTGTAAGTGCAGAGGGAGAAAAAGCAACATGGACAGATAGTATGGTACCTCGTAGCCAGAAAAACTCAGAAGGGGAATTTTAAATTGGGTCTTGAAGGAATGGATGGATGTGGCTTGCTAGAGAGGACTGGAAAGGGCATTATTTGGAAGCTCATTTGACAACTCTGAGTCTATCCTTGAGAACATGTACTGAAGTGGTATGTAGGAGAACACTTGTAATTTATGGTCTTAGTTTCCTTTTAAAAAATAGTACACAAACTTATTGAAATCTAATTTTTGTTAGGTGGAAAATTTGAAGCAGGGACAGGCCAATTTAGATTGAGAAATGGTGATGTTAAAAATCATCAGTTTTCTAAAATAATTCAGTTCTGAACTAAAAAAACCAAACCAGTGCTATATTATCCAAAATGCAAATGACTAAAGTGACAAATATTCCAGAAACTGGACAGACGTGAATCTTAAATGAGCAGATGGGACATGAAACTCAAAGTGGGAGATAATCCAAGATGATATAGAAACTATTATGAGAAATGAATTGAGGAAAAAGAAGTGTGTTAAATGCTATTACATTTAATAATGTGTTTAAAAAGCCTTTCTAGGATTTCTCTCTTACTTAGACAAATTAGAATTGTTGAACTGTGTAACCCATCATTTAAAAAAATTTGTGCATTTAAAACAAAACTAAATTTTTTCCAGGATTATTTCTCATGAAGTCTAGGCATTTAAGTCATGATTGTATATGTTATATGTGCTGTAAGTAGGCAATATAATTTTGCTTTCTCTGCCAAATAAAGAGAATAATCGTGATTTTCAAAGGCAGTTGTGATGGACATTGAACGGGAGAAGTAACGGTGAAATATGAGGAAGTTTGCTATTTGGACAGCTTGGTACTTAGTTGAAGTCGTTACATTTGACTGTTGAGGGTAAAATCTAGATCATAGTGGATTGTGGAACGAATGAATGGTACTTTTCAGTTGAAGAATGTTGACTGTGAAGCAAGCAGGGACATGGGAGTGGGGGGATTGGAGGGTTAAAGATGGAAAAGTAGATTGAAGGAAAATTTTTAACAGACTCGAACCTCATTTGTGTTTGTGGGCTTATGAATATCAATGTTGGAGAGACAGACAGAAAGATGGAAGATATAAGAAAAGTTGTTGCTTAAACAGGTCTGGCTGGAGATGGTATCAAGCACCCAGGTGAGGGGGTTAGCAGTGAAAAAGAGTAAGATAACCTTTTAGAAATAAAAGATGAGAGGATGTAAGAAATGAATAAGTATGAAGGAAGTGGGGACAATCTCAGTTGTAGCCTGAGTACTTTTTAAATGCAAAGATTAAAGATACTGAGTTTGAGCCAGAATAAACATTTAAAAATATCTTTAGCTAAAAATTTCACATTTTACTTGATGTGCTGTTGCACTCAAACATCTTTATTTTCTTCTAATGGTCATTTTAAGTAGGTCACATGTTATCCTGGTACACTTTCAGTTATAAAACTGATTTTGAGCTGGTTATACCAAAAAAATGATACAAAACTGCCCAAATGAGAAATATTTTTCAAAGTAAGCCCCCTCGAGAATGGAGCAAATACCAAGGCCATTGTTAATAATATTTTTTGGTCCTTTTCCTTTGGAATTGCTTTTAGTCACCACCCCAGAAATCTCAATTTAAAGGATCTTCCTTGGTCAGTGTCATGTCATGTCTGTCTTTGTAAATATATTATCTTAGTTCCATTTTTTTTTTTTTTACTCTAAATTGTTGCCTAAGTCAGCAATTTAGTACCTTCTGATGGGGGTCTTATATATGATGAGCAAAAACCCTGAGAAGAACTCTACTTTTGCATGTATTGGCATACATACATTGTGGATGTGTACCAAGAATTCCTGCCTCCTTGTACAGCTGCCTCCCAGGTCCTGGGTGTAGTCAACTATACTTCAAGGTACTTTTTTTTTTTTCGTACAGTTTCAATGGAGGTGGATTTAGTGGTCCATTAATTGATAAGACTAGATATTGGGACAAATTAAATGGGAGTGGAATTTTTGCTTTCTGGAGATCGAGGCAAATTATAAGGCGGCAGTGAAATTATAAGTCTAGCAAACATAAGATATCCTGATGCCCATTTTTGGTGAGACTGAAGTAATCATTAAGAAAAGCCTTGGGGCCCAGCCGGAATGGCTCAGTGGTTGAGCTTCCACCTATGAACCATGAGGTCATGGTTCGATTCCCGGTCAGGGCACATGCCTGGGTTGCGGGCTTGATCCCCAGTGTGGGCATGCAGAAGGCATCCCATTGATGATTCTGTCTCATCATTGATCTTTCTCTCTCTCTCTCCGGCTCCCTTCCCGGCTGGGGGAGAGGGGGAGGGAGAGAAGCATTGGGATAAATAAAAAGAGTATCCTGTTGAGAACTTTTTAAGTTTTTACATAAAGTTTGGTCTGTGAGACCAAAGTTCTTAACCTTTGCCTACTTAATGTTGCTTTTTATTCATTTGAGAAGCCCAGTAAGCCATCTGGTATCTATCCCATTCATGTTCTTTCAGCAATTTCTCCCACAGTTGAAGGTTAGGACAATAGCACTCATATATTTAGGGTTTGACTTTATTGTGGTCTGCCTTAATATTCAATGTTAGGGGAGATGCAGAGGATGTTTTACCTACAGAAAGCATGCCTAGGTATTAGTTGTTTAGATTACCAGTTGCAGTGGCAAGTATTATTTTCTATTTTTGAATTCAGGAATATAATGGCATTTTCTTCAGTCACCTTTGTTTCTATATTCTTCAGATTCAGATTACATGGGTGATTTTATAATTTTTTCTTTTAAAAGTACTCATTTTTTAAAAAAGGGAGTTGAAATACTATTAAAAGTTTGGTAATATAATTCTATACCTTTAGATGTTTTAGGAAAATTTACTTAAACATGTTTATTCTAAACAAATAATAACAGTCCCTTTTTAATTTTATAGATTTATATAACACTTGAGCAGTTTAACATTTAGAATTTATACCAGAGCATAAATCTACATGTTAGCTACTGAAGATCATAAATATTTGTCTTCTTAAATACTAGTTCTTAACTCAAGTTTAAGTTATTAAAAACATTTCTCAAAGTATATTGGTTTACATACAAAGTGTAATCATCTGCCTGGATTGACTCAATTGTTGTGATCCCAAGTAGACTAAATTAATTAGTTGTCTATAAATTAGTTGAAAGAGATATCTATGAAAGTGATGTTTTTGTTGCTGTTTGGTAATATCCTGGTGAAATTGAGATTTTAAACTCAGACAGATGGTGCTATTCTTGAGGCTGTCGGCAAGATCCTATAACATTTAATTAAACAGTGGAATGATTCTCGTGAGGACTTATAATTTGATATATGTAAGCTAGTAAACTGGCTTCTTTAGTAACATTTACAAATTTGATTTGAAAAAGAAGTATTTACTTGTTCTTAGGAAATTTTTCTAATGATTCTGTTAAGATGAATAGCTTGTTTTGGTATTTTATATGATAAACTCAAGGAATATTCTGGAAAACCTCACCTACATAGGCATTTATTTTCCAATGTACTTTGATTTTGTTGCCAGACTTTCTCATATAATAGTGTGATGCACTTTTAAGAACCCAGAGAACTGACTACCATTTCCAGAAAACTGAGAAATTTGGTGATACATGTTAACTCACACTCATTTTACAAAAAAAACTGCTAATTTAGATTCCTTGTGATCTACCTTACATTTTAGTATTGGAATTGAAAATAGAAATATTTTAAACAGCCCAATCCAGTTTTAATACATTACAGTATGTGGATAGAACTTGGTTTAGCTATTTTGTAAAAGTTTTAATTTGGAGATAATATTGTATGTTTAGGATCCATAAATTTGTCAATTACATAAATAATTACATAAAAATACACTAATAAGTAATACTACATTTCTAGACATCCTGGGAAATTATTCTCTTTCTTAAAAAATTTACTTACCTTTTATTTAGTGCCTAGTCTTTAGTAGATTGGAGACAAGACTGAAAGGTGATGTTTGATGCTAGATTGGACGACAAGGACCTGGAAGTTTATTCTGTATGTACAGGGGAATGGCTGAAGGGTTTTAAGGAGGATAATGATGTGATCAGATTTATGATTAAGAGAGAAAACTCATATGGGCTCTGTGGAGTATGGATTGTAATAGCAGAGAAACCAAAGGTGGAGAGAAGGCTCTTGGAGTAGTTTAGATGTAAGAAATTATGCAGGGCCAGTAGGAACGGAGAGAAAGAAATGGACTCAAGTAATATTTTGGAGGTTGAATTAGCAGGACTTGGTGAGCAATTATATACACTGAGTGGCCAGATTATTATGATCTTCGAACGCATAATCTGGCCACTCAGTGTATATATATATATTGTGCATGCGTGGGGTCCGGCCAGCCTGACCAGTAGGAGGGGACATGGGCGGTTGGCAGGCCTGCCTGCTGGTCGAACTCCTGGTCGAGGGGACAATTTGCATATTAGCCTTTTATTATATAGGATATACACTGAGTGGCCAGATTATTATGCGTTCAGAGATCATAATAATCTGGCCACTCAGTGTATATCATAGGGGAGGAATCAAATGCCAAACATGTTCTTGGTTTTTATGGCATTTACATTCTTGCGTATGTAAAACAAGAACAGTTGACAACATGTATGAGTTATGATTAGTAGAAGACTTACATTTTGATCACCGGTGTGTACATATATGAAAGTATTCACTGAGCCTGTGTTCTTTCTCTTAAATTAAGCCCTACACAACTCAATTTTAAAATTAAACATATATGGGAGCTGGGGGCAGAAAGGCAGGGGGTAGTGAAAAAGTTAAACCAAAAATTAGGGTTTGTAACTTGCCTATTTTAAGAAAATATTTGAGGTAATGAGAATAAGATTTTTCTCAAGTTGAGAAAGATTTGTAAGAGAATGGAGTGGAGAGAAAAGATTGGGAAGAAAGATTGCAATACTGGTGGGGTGGGTGCTGTTGGTGGTGTGAGTGATGGGAATCAGAATATATTGGCAGGGGAAGAGGTAATGAATTTTTGATTATTAGAAATGGGAGTGGAAAACCCAGATTTGGAGAAAGAAAATGGGGGAGGTCCCCTAACAGCAGTTGGCTTTTTCAGCCTTGGTTACATAGATCCTGTTTGTACCAGTGGTAAGCTCAGAAAGCAGATTACATTTTTCTCTACAAATCTGCTTTGGGATATTTTAATTTATTTTTTAAAGTTTGGTTTATATTACTTTCATATCGGTGTTATTTTTGGTAGGAGGATGAAATAGACTTTTACCCCTGTTTCTCTTCTTACCTTTGTGGAAATTGCCAATTTTTAGGAATTGACATAATGTATAGAATAGAAAGGACATTTGTAAAGACTACAAAATAGTGCATATCGTTGGTCCGGTTCTCATTTGGATTTTGGATTCCTTTATTTTTTTATTTTAAAATATATTTTTATTGATTCAGAGAGGAAGGGAGAGGAAGAGAGAAATAGAAACATCAATGATGAGAGAGAATCATTGATGGGCTGCCTCCTGCACGCCCCACAACCTGGGCCTGTGCCCTGACTGGGAATCCTACTGTGACCTCCTGGTTCATAGGTTGGCACTCAACCCCTGAGCCATGCCAGCTGGGCTGATTTTGGATTCCTTTAAATTTTCATCCCTGTCCTATTCTTTGTTCCCCTGGCACTTAGCTTTCCGATTGTACATTATTTTTATAGGTATTGAGTGTAATTGTTATGTCATATTTTTCCTCAGGTATTAGGAAAAGTTTTCCCTTCTATCCTCCCTCTCTGCTCATGCCTCCATGCCCCTCTTCTTTTCTAGTACATTCCTGGGCTCCCTGTGCACTGGAGCCTTCTTTGCCCCTATTGTAGTTTTTCTTGGCAGTGCCAGTTCTCATTTCAGAGCTAAAATGTACATATGCACTTTAGAACCTTTGATATAATGTCCTTGGTGTGTTGGGGATCCTCTCCAGTTGTTTTGAGTGCACTTACTGGCACAGCCTGTGCCATCTATTGTAAATTGGCTGTAATTCATTCAGCCTTCCCATGTGGGTAGATTTTTCACTTGGCTATACTGAAGGTAGAGTTGGCTTTCTTGCAGTTGTCATTTCTCTTTAATTTCTCTCCACGTGAGTTAGTACTTATGAAATGCAAAATATTTCTAAGAAATAAAACTTCTAAGAAATTGAAACTATAAAAATATTACCCATAATCCAGCTACACCATTGGATCAGAATTACAACTCCGCTATTCTTAGTAATGCACTTGTTTATTGTACATAGATGTAATCACAGTATAAACATAACACTAACATTTTCCATGTGATTACACTTTTCAAAATTATAACATTAAGAGAAAAGTCTAATATTTATACATTTAATAAAACATTACATAATTATTTTCAAATTCAAACAATATTGAAGGATGAAGGTTTGTTCCCTCCCACAGGGGAGGTAACTACCAGTAGTTTAATCTTTATCATTCTAGTTTTTTTTCTTGCTTTTGAGTATATTTTCCTATGCACATATGTAGTTTGAAATTGTTTTTATTAGATATGGAGTAGATAAAAATAGCATGTATAAATCATAGATAAAGTAGAAAGAATCACAATACAATGAACACCCATGTACTTAATACCCAGAGTAAGAAAAATAATGTTATCCTATATAATAAAAGCCTAATATTCTAAATGTCCTGTCTTCCGGTCAGCTGTTCAACCAATCAAAGCGTAATATGCTAATGATATGCTAAGGCTGCTCAACTGCTCGCTAGGGGGTATACAGTTGACTGGTTGACCAGTTGCTATGATGTGCACTGACCACTAGGGGGCAGACACTCTGACCAGTAGGTTAGCTTGCTGCTGGGGTCCAGCCGATCGGGACTGAGCGAGATGGGCCAGACATGCCCTGGAGCCCTCCCGCGGTCCCTCCCCGGCCAACCTCCTGCGTCTCTCCCCGGCCCTGATCATGCACCGGTGGGGTCCCTTGGCCTGGCCTGTGCCCTCTTGCAATCCAGGAACCTTGGGGGATGTCAGAGAGCTGGTTTCAGCCCGATCCCGCAGGCCAGGCCGAGGGACCCCACTGGTGCACAAAGTCATGCTCGGGCCTCTAGTCTTTTATGAAATCCTATGGTGTCCTTCCCTTTCCATTTTCTTTCTTCTCCCTTCAGAGGTAACTGTTATCCAGAATTGTATGTTTTTCATTCCATCCTAACAATACTTAATCATGAATGTTTAGTGTATGTGTGTATATATATGCATATATATAATTTTTGAACTTTTTATAAATGGAATATATCATATTTTTTTGCAACTTGTTTTTTTTGGTTAAGTATTAATGTTCAAACAACGTGCAGTTGTAATTCACTCTTACACTACAGTTTACTTTTATTTTTAAAATACATTTTTATTGATTTCAGAGAGGAAGGAAGAAGGAGAGAGAGATAGAAACATTAATGATGAGAGAGAATCATTGATTGGCTGCCTCCTGCACGCCCTGAAACCCAGACATGTGCCCTGACCAGGAATTGAACTGTGACCTCCTGGTTCATAGGTCGACACTCAACATGATGGTGAACATATATGTTTGTTAAAAAATTATAGATAGAGGCGCATTCTCCAACTTTTCTGGAAATATGCTCTTCCTGTTTAACGTTTTAAGATATTTTCAAGTCATTATACTTTGATATACCTTATTCATTATTATTATTATTGTTATTATTTAACAGTTGAATCCTGTTTAATGGGATGGGATGGACTATTATTTATTTAACTATCATCTGTGAGAAACATTAAGATTCAGTTTTTTCTGTAATAGTAGAGTCATATATTAAAATTTGATAGTTACAGCCATAAATGCTTTAAAAGTTATATCAGCTAACATTCCTATGGGCAATACATGAATTGGCATTTCTTCTATACTTGGCTATAGTGAAATTTATTTATTTTAATATTTTTCATCTGAGCAAAAAACCCTCAAATTTTAATTTGTAGTTTCTTTATTTGTAATGAGGTTATGAGCATCTTTTCATACTGTAAGTTTCCTTATTTTTCCCAAAAGTATTTAATCTCTAGTAAGTTTTCTGTTTCTATTTAAAATTTCCAGCCACTCACTTATATGAATCTTTATTACAAGTCAGCCTTTTATATGTTCTGAATGCACAGTCTTACCTCAGAACTTTTGCTTTTTCTAAGAGTGCTTACTGAATGCCTGGAACTACCTCACTTATTGCCAGCTATGTGTATTTTTTCATCAAAGCCCTGTTCCCATTTTTCAGATAAGAAAGCTAAAGAAGTTTAATTAACTTGTCCAAGTTCACATAGCCAGCAAGTGGTGGAACTAAGTCACTGACTTCAGAGCCCGAACCTTAACCAGTACATTGTATTGTATGCTGTTCTTTCTCCTAATTTAGGGCTTCTGTGAAGCTCCCCCTAGCTATTCCAAACACTAGTCTCTTTTTTTCCTGAGCCTTTTAAAAATTAACTGTGTAGACCATATAATTTAGCGCAAGCATGAAGGTAGAAATCACTGGAGCATATAGATGTGCCTGAGATTAATGGAGTGATAATACAGCTTACATTTTTTTTAAAGTTTCATCAGAGATTAATAGAGCAATAATGCAGCTTAAAATTTCTTCCCACAGATAGGCAGATAGTTGTGTTTTTTTTCTCTTAGACTACTTCATTCCAAATTGAGGAATCATTTGGAAATGAAAAATCAGGGTAGTTAATTTTTTGATCAGTGACTGGGGCAAGATAAAAAAAGCCTGAGTAACTGCATAGTTTTATTTTTTTAAATTCATCACCTCCACTAAAAGTCTTTACATTTTTAAAAATAAAATGCCAGTTGCCGAAATGCTTTTAAAAAATGATTTATTATAGTAACAATCATGTGCTTATTAAAAAGTAGACAAATAGCTTAAACAAGATAGAAATTTATATTTTATATGCAATCAACTTGGAGGGAAGCATTTCATGACTGGTATGGTTACTTCTCTGTTATCAAGGGACTTGCTCTTTCTTGTTACTCCCGTCATCTTTAGTTTATCACAAGTAGCATATTGTCCAAGATGGCTGTTCAAAACCTAGTCATCTTGGTGGTAGTCTAGATAGGAAGGAGGAGGAAATGTAGGCAGGCCACACCTCTCCTTTTGAAGGAAACTTCCAGGAAATTCCTTAAAACACATGTGGCTATGCTTAGCTTCAGGGAGGCTGAAAAATGTAGTTAAGTGGACTTGTTGCTATCTCCAGCAATATAGAGTATACTAGTATGTTATGTGGAGGAAGGGGCCATTAATGTTTGGGTGAGCAGCTAGCAGTGTCTGCTGTGAAGAGAAAATGATATAATTTTCTGTTTATAGTCTGCTATTGCATTTGAGCAAGAAATCATCCTAATGTCACTAATGAGCTTCATTAAATAGTTCAGTTTCCAGAAATTTCACAAGAATTCTCTTTCAGTTAAGATTAATAAGTGTAAATCATTAACTAGTGTCCTGATGTAGTTAGGTGTGAAAATACTTTCTTTGAAAATATTGTATACTTTATAAGAGATTAGCACTTACCTTGAATATGTGCAAGAAGGTACTTTAGCTGTATTAAAAATATATTTTTTTCTTTGAGATATTTTTATATGGATTCTTTCATTACTACTTAAATTTTTTATTATCTTTATTGAAGTATAATTTATATACAATAAAATGTACCCTTTAAAAGTAAATAAGTACATTTTCCTACCTTAACAAATATATGTGTTTGTGAAACTGCTGCATCTCCAGGTAACCATGCAGTTACAATAGATTCATTTTGCTTTTTCTATAATTTCTTATAATTGGAATTATAGTTTACAGTCTTTATCTGGCTTCATATTTTCTTTAAATAGGTCATTCCTTTTTATTGCTAAGTAGTAGTTCCTTATATTGATATACCACAATTTGCCTATCTATCCTTTTAGTGTGATGATTATGAACTTTCATGTACTGGTTTTTATGTGTGGCATATGTTTTTATTTCTGCAAATACAGGAGTGCACTTGCTGAGTCATGTGGGAAATAGACGTTTCCATTTATAAAACTCTGCTAAACTTTTAAAAAATGGTTGTACCATACTCCCCTCTCCCCAGGCTATAGATGAGTTCTAATTGCTATTCCAAGGTAGTGAAGAATTTTCTCATATGATTTCTTTCAGAAGTTTTATTATGGTAATTATTAGGTTTTTGGTCTGTTATTAAGTGATCCATTTTTAATTTTAGGTTTTGTTTTGTTTTGTGATGTGAGGTAAGGGTTGAAGTTCTTTCTGCATGTGTGTATCTTGTTTTTCCAGCATCATTTGTTGAAAAGATTATGCTTTACCCATTGAATTATCTTGATATCTTTGTTAAAAATTAATTGAATGTGTCAATGTATATGTGTATTTGTATGCATGGGTTTATTTCTAGATGCTATAATTCTGTTCATTTGATCTACATGTCTCTTATGACAATACCGTGCTATCGTGATTACTGAAATTTAGTAGTGTGTGTGTGTTAATTCAAAGAATTTGTCCATTTAATCTGAGTAGTTGTAATTTTGACATAAAGTTTTTTATAATAATTTTATTGTCTCTTTATGATGTGAAGCAATTCCTTATCATTCATTTCTGGTAATTTGTCTTTTCTTTCTGTCTCGATTAACTCAGTGAAAAGTTTATCAATTTTATTGATCTTTTAAAATAACCAGTTTTTCATTTTGTTGGTTTTTTCTATTGTTAGTTTTTTTTATGTTTCATTTATTGCTTCTCTGTTCTTAATTATTTCTTTTGCTCAATTTTACATTTAGCTTAGTTTACACTTTCTCGCTTCTGAAGGAAGAATCTTAGAGCAATATTTATTTCTCTTACTTTCTAATATACGTATGTAAAATTACAGATTTCTCTTTGAGCACTGCTTTACTTGTGTTCCATACATTTTGGTATGTATTGTTTTCATAATCATTCAGTTCAAAATATTTCTTAGTTTCCTTTGTGATACACACACACACACACACACACACACACACACACACACATTTTGGTCCTATGCATTATTTAGAAGTCTTTAATTTCCAGATTTTCTGTGTGTTTGGTATTTTCAGTATTTTGTTAATTTCAAATTTAATTCTTCGCAAAAGTTTCAAATTTTGAAAATACATTGTTTTATTGCCCAGCATATGGGTTTCTCTTGGTGAATGTTCCATGTGCACTTGAAAAGAATGTGTATTTTATTGTTGAGTGTAATCCTTTATATAATAAAGAGGTAATATGCAAATTGACCCTCACGCCACAAGATGGCTGCCCTCATGTTGTCACAAGATGGCCGCCCCTGTCATCACAAGATGGCCGCCCCCACATTGTCACAAGATGGCCGGCAGGGGAGGGCAGTTGGGGGTGACCAGGCCTGCAGGGGAGGGCAGTTGGGGGTGATCGGGCTGGCAGGGGAGCAGTTAGGCATCAATCAGGTTGGCAGGCAGAAGCGGTTAGGGGGCTATCAGGCTGGCAGGCAGAAGCTGTTAGGGGCAATCAGGCAGGCAGGCAGAATTGTTAGGAGCCAGCAGTCGCGGATTTAAGAGGGAAGTCCCCACTGCCAGTTTAGGCCCAATCCCGCTTAAACCGGCAGTCAGACATCCCCTGAGGGTCCCAGATTGGAGAGGGTTCAGGCTGGGCTGAGGGACCCCCGCCCCCCCAGTGCACGTATTTCATGCACCGGGCCTCTAGTGTTTTATAAACAGTTATGTTGGTTGACAGTGTGGTTCATGTTTTCTATATTCTTATTGATTTTCTGTCCACTTGTTCTATCAGTTGCTGAGAGGAGGCCTATTGAAATCTCTAATTATAATTCAGGGTTTGTCAATTTCTACTTTTAGCTATATCAGTTTTGCTTCATATATTTTGAAGTTTTGTTATTAGGTGCCTACACATTTATGATTTGTGTCATCTAGAAGAATTGACATCATTACAAAACCTTTTTCTTTATCCCTAGTAATAGTCTCTTAGAGTCAACTTTGATGTTAATCTAGACACTTAAGCTCTCTTGTAGTTTGTTACATGATATATCTTTTTAAAAATCATTTTACCTTTAACTTGTCTTTATATTTAAAGAGCATTTCTTATGGGTCTTTTAAAATTTTATCCATTCTGAAAATCAGTGTCTTTTAATTATAATAGTTAGACTATATTTAACCTAATGATATCGATAAGATTGGATTTAAGTCTGCTATCTTGGCCTTTTCCTTTACCTGTCCCATCTAACTTTTATTCCTTTTTTTCTATTTTCCTGGTTGCTTTTGGATTATTGGAGTATTTTCTTATGACTCCATTTAATGTTCAAAATTGGCTTATTAGATATATCTCTTAGTATTGCTTCTTAAGGACTGGTCAAGGGTTTGTAATATGTATCTTTAAATTATCACAGTTTACCTCCAAATAGTATTACATTTCTTCATTTATAAGGTAAAAAAACCCCTTAGAACAGTATTCTTCTGTTTTCTCCTTTTGGCCTTTGTGCTAGTATTGTTACACGTTTTTCTTCTATCTCTACTTTATTATTTTTCCTGTAATAATTAGCATTTAAAGAAATGTAAGAAAATGAGAAAACATGTTTTATACTTACTTTTATATTAGCTGTTTCTAGTACTTGTTATTCTGCATAGATCGAGGTTTCCATCTGATATTTTCCTTGTGCTTGAACTGTTCTTAAAGCATTTATTCTAGTTAAATTTATTATAGTGTAGTTCCATTGGCTTCTGTTCATCTTTTTAAAATCTATGTTTTATCTTCGTTTTGAAGGACATTTGTACTTGATCTAGAGTTTTAGATATGGAGATATTTTTCTTTCAAATGTGCCATTGTGTTCTAGCTTGTATATTTTCTGATGAGAAATTTGTTATAAATACTGTCTTTGTTTCCCCTTATATTATGTATTTTTTTCCTTTTGACAGCTTTTAAAGTTTCCCCTTCCTTGTCCCCAGTTTTCAGAAATTTGAATTCATGTATTGGTGTGGTTTGTTGTTTATGCTGCTTTGATTTGAGTCCACTGAACTCCTTGGTTCTGAGATTTATTCTTCTTTGGAGACACTTTGGCCATTATTCAAAAAATGTGGTTTTTTTGTCCTCCCTTTTCCCCCTTTACATTCTGGGACACTAATTACATGTTTTTTTTTGTGGGTTTTCTTTTTTAAATCTTTCATTTCTGTCCTTGTTAAGTTTTGTGTTTTCCTTGACCATACTTACATTAGCTGTTTTAAAGTGGTTTTTAATGTTGACTATAATTTCTAGGTTTTTCTTTAATGATTTTTCTCCTGGCCAAGGGTCTTCTTTTGCTGCTTCTTTGAGTATCTGATATTCTTTTATTGGATGCTGGACATGGTAAATATAATGTTGTTGAACGTCGGCATCTTATTTCTTTATGAGTTGAATTCTTCCCTGGCTGGTGTGGCTCAGTTGATTGGGTGTAGGCCCATGTGCCAAAAGGTCACCTGTGTGATTTCCTGGTCAGGGCACATGCCCAGGTTGCAGGCTTGGTTCCTGTGGGGCCGACGGGGCATGCAGATCCATGTTTCTCTTTCTCTCTCCTCTCCCTCTTCCTCTCTTTCTAAAACAATCAATAAAAAAACATATAAAAAATAAAAAGTTAAGAGTTGAATTTTGTTTTGGCTGGCAGTTAAATTACTTGTAGATGATATTATTATAGTTTTCCAGGCTCAGTTATTAGGGTGGGTTAGAGCAGTCTTTATTGCTAGGCCTAGTTTCCTACTTTTGAGGCATGCTTTTTCTGTGATCTCTATTTAATGATTTCTTTTTTTCACTCAGACTGTTCAGAACTAGATTTGTCTTTCAGCCTTGTGTGAGCTTTTAGAACAATATCTCTCTAGCCGTTCTTTGCCTGGCCCCATTGAATTTTATTGTTTGAATGTGCAGCTTAGTATTTAAGAACAGTCTTAAAAAAGAACCCCTATCAGACCTCTGGAACTCTTTTTTTCTGCATAACTCTCTTCTTTCTGGTGATATGCTCTCACAAAATTCAGCTGTGTCACAGACCCTAGGTCATTACTACGGTTGTCTAATATGTGAAAACAGTAGTTATATATATTTTTGTCTAGTTTCCTAGTGTATGGTGGAAAGACAATTCTGATACCACTTTTAATTTATATTTTAAATCTCGTATTTGCCTGTGTTTGTTACCCTATCTAGTTCAGGGGCCAGAAAACTTTTTGTTATGGAGCCAGGAGTAATTATTTCAGGCTTGTGGGTCATACAGCCTTAGTTGCAGCTACTCAACTCTGTGGTCATAGCATGGAAGCAGCCACAGATAATATGTAAATAATAGGCATAGTTGTGTACTAATAAAACTTTATTTACAAAAGCAAGTGGCCAGCCTGCAGGCCATAGTTTACCAACTCCTGAGCTAGTTGACAGATACAAATGTTATTAGAATTATGAAATATTATGGTTGGAAGAAGAACCTTTGAGATTCATATTTCAGTTTTGAAAGGAACCTTATACTAGTGAATCATATTGTTCAACCCTTTGATGTTTAAAGTTACATCTGGTATTGGCCAGCTTCTCCACAACCCTCCGTATCTGTGATTTTCAGGAATCTTAGTCAAGGATTCTTTTTTGAGGGAGCTATTGTTTTAATGATGAGTTTTTCCATTTGATTCTCTGCTACCACTTGGGTCTGGGCTGAGCAAATCAGTTTCATCATCCACGTATCAGTCTTTCATATAATTGAAGACTTTTCAAATTACTTAAGAGTCTTCTTAACTCTACATTAAATTCATCCAACTTAATTCAACTTGGCTTTATGCTTTTATTTAATTTTTGCTGTCATGTTTCTTTTCTTGAAAGGATTTGAACATGAAGCCATTATAGTCTCTAGCCATATGCTTTGTTCATGTTTCCTTACCTAGTCTTTCATTTGTTAATGTGTTGCACTTGAACTAGATTCCTTTCTAAGTATGGAGGTAGGAGCTGAAAACCATATTGTCTAATGACTTGATAAGTAAGATCTGTTGTGTAGGATCTAGATACTGTATTTTTATTAATGTAGCATAAGATGGCAGTCCCTTTTTTAATAGTCACTTCATATTGTTTACTTGTGCTGTCAAATAAAACCTCCTCAGTCCCTCTGCCGAGAGAATCCCTGGCAAACAAACCTCTTAGCTGTGGAAGAGTTTGAGAAGAGCTAGGTGGGAGGGAGCATGCAGTTGGAGTTTTAATAGTCCAAAAAGGGAGAAAGGAAACAAGACAACAGCAACACACTATTTTAACACATGGTAAATAACCTTTTGGCTTTTGTAACACAATTTATGGGATACTAAGTTATTCTTAACCTCAGGAATTTGTCTAGAACCAGTCTATATAAAAGGGTGTGAGTTCTCCATGTTAGTAATATCTTTTTGTATGTATTAAATGTATTTTGTTACCACATTTTGATTAGTTTTCTTTTTCAAAATCAGAGTTGTACTCTTACGTAAAGAATCATATAGTTCTTTCTACAAGGTTTATAATTAATAGCATTCCCCTGCTCCTGGCAGCTATTATACTTCCTCCAGACACAAACACTCACCCTTTTGTTGATTATCTTCATTCTTACTTAAATGTTTCTAAACACTAAAACTTACAGAGTTACTTTTAGGTTTTTAAATTCTGGATTTTCCACTGTTGAAGATGAGAATTTAGCTCACTCTGTCTCCTACAAAGCAGATACACCTTTTCCATTCTTCTGTTTTACCAAAATGGTTATATAGTAATTTTTCAATGTTCCTGTTAACTTGAAGATGGTCTCCTCCTCCTCCTCCTCCCCTCCTCCTCCCCCCTCCTCCTTCTCCTCCTCCTCCTTCTGTTTTATTTCTTTAAGAATAAATATGATATATTTGTAAAAATGATTTATTTTTCTTTTCCCAATGTAGTCTGTTTCCTTCAGGTTACTTTTCTATTTGTTATTGTCTCTATAATTCCTCAGTGGTTTCCCTTAACTATTTAATAGTTCCTGCTTGTCTGTTCATGTTTAGGAATGGTGCACTAAAAACTACTTGGAAGTTTTTTTTTTTTTTTTTTTTTTTAAATATATTTTATTGATTTTTTACAGAGAGGAAGAGAGAGGGATAGAAAGTTAGAAACATCGATGAGAGAGAGACATCGATCAGCTGCCTCCTGCACGCCCCCTACTGGGGATGTGCCCGCAACCCAGGTACATGCCCTTGACCGGAATCGAACCTGGGACCCTTGAGTCCACAGGCCAACGCTCTATCCACTGAGCCAAACCGGTTAGGGCTACTTGGAAGTTTTGAGTGACTGGCATTTGTTTACTATGCACTTTGATCTGCGAGGGCTCTTTACTTGGGGAACCTCTGATATCAATATCTTGAGGTCCTTTCTCTTGAGCTGGTCCGATACCCCAGAGAAGACTTCTCCAGACTCCTTTCTGGGGAATGAAAGATTGGCTGCCAGCTTTCAGGTTGCTTAGAGGGAGATGGTGGGAAAGGGTGGTTTTTGACCTTCATTCTGTACATGCTCACCTAATGCACTGTTTTTACTCTGGTTCCCTGCCTTCAGTTATGCCTGTACCTCCCAGTCCAGACACCCTCTGTTCTTCTGGACCCAGAGGACAGTCTTTTTTAATGGTTGCCCTATTTTATCTCTTTAAGAATATTAAATTATTTGCTGGGGTAAGGACAGACAACGGGCAGGGTACCACAGTTCTGTGTGCCTTCTAAGCAGAATTTTAACCAGTTTTCCTTATTTTATCTCCTCTCTGCGTTTCAACCCTACCTCCACAGGTACCTGTATTTATAATTCCTGAGGCTGAAGGGATTTTGTGTAAATAAGGTCGTTTCTCTCCTTTCTCCACAGAGAGGATTCAGTTTTCCTAAGTATTCTGTGTCTATACCTCTTGAGCATCTGTTTCTTAGCTTTCAAAATCTTGAAATGTTTGATGCTCCTATTTCCTTTCCTACCTACCATTGTGATTTTATAATTTAAGGAAGAAAAAAACCCAAACTTTTTACTGATGTTTTTTAGAGGGATTTAAGTGTAGAGTAAAAGCAGATATATGTGTTTACTCTGCTGTCTTTACCTAGAGCTGATTAGTTACGTTTTAACAGAAGTTTTCTATCATCCTGACTTTCCCCCCCTCCTATGAATTGAGTTGAGAGGTGGCTTAATATGTTTAGTGTATGTTTTCTCTGACCTACTAGAACTGTAATACTATCACAGGAAGAAGTGAGGTGAGGCTTACTTGGAATTTCCTAGCACACTCTGGTGAGCCTCAGATGATCAAATCTGCCTTTTCTACACACCATCTAGAATCCTGCCCAGGATTGATATTAAGCTAATTGCTCTGTAGTTTGAGAAATCTTTCTTGAAAATTCAGATGTCTTCTGGTGACCCTCCTATTCCTGCTGATTATTCTCAGGGCTCACTCTCATTTACAAGTTGCCTTTGTGAGTGGGATGTGATTAGCCTGGGCCAGGAGACTTGACTCATTATAGTATCTAGGTCAACCATATCACTTTACCAGTCGGGAAGCTGAGGTGCCCTGAGATGGAGTAGATTTCCTAATATTATATAGCTAAATGGTTGAAAAAGCAGGACTTGAATCTAGATCTGACCTCCAGCCAGTGTTCTTTCCATGGTAACTATACCCTGGGTTCATTGTTATCAAGGTCTGTTAGTTTGACTCTGTTTCATGACCTCTGAATACAATTTTGTCTCGGGGGAGCCACATTGCAAGAATAGTATATGCTGTTGGTTACGAGGGATCTGATTGCAATGGGTCAGTGCAAATAAATGACCTCTGTTGGGAGAATTTATCAGCTCATTTCCTATGTGTAATAACAAAAGAAGAGGATATTAAGAATCAATATAAATTTTCTTTAAATGCACTCATGCTATTAGAAGGTGCATTTATCCTGACTCTGTTGTAATCTATTTAATTTGAACTATTCTGAACTGACTGTAGTGGCCTTCTCTTTAGGCTAGGGGAGTCTCTGCCAATTAAGTTTAATTTTCTGAGGCCCTCATCTACCTACCTGTACAACAGATACCAGCCATTGCTGAGGAAATTTTCCTCTAGTCTCTCTTGCTATTAGAATAGTTATTTTCTTGGCTTGTTATACATATCCTCTAAGAATTAGCTTGTGTGGATATAGTCTTAGAGTGGTAACATGTAAAAGAAGGCATATAATTATCTCAGCGAAATAAAAATATCTCTTCTATTCATGGGATGGTGTGTGGGCACCCTCATACTAGTTTTCTTAATATCTCAGGAAGACTAAAGAAAGATTTATGAACTTTCTTTAATTAGAAAATATGGCCATGAGCTCTTGTCATTGCTAAATTGAGTTGATGACAGCTTCTTTGTACTATTTTATAATCCTCTAGAGTTAATTTTTGCCATTAGCCCCATGAAGCAGGATGGTAGAGTGGAAAGAATGTATGCTTTAAATTCAGTTATGCTTTAAATCCAGTTATATTTGGGATCTGCCATTTGCTACTTGTGTGGTTATGGGAGAATTATTTAACCTTTTTGAATCCTCATTTCTGTAGTAGTCAGTTTGTGAAGTTTTATAAACTATATATGAAGACCCTAGTATGGTAACTCATATTAGGAATTATTTGTGAAGATCATAATATGGTGCCTGTTAATAACACATTGTGGACAGATCACGAGAATTCTCGCTTCATATTACACAGTGTTTTACAAAGTATCATACTTTAAAAAGATATTAGTTTGCAAGAACATGTAATAAATAACTTCAAAATGCAGTATTTAATTTTAAAGCATGCCTTTAACATTTATGTAAAAAGGTTTTTTGTACTCGTTCAATAGAAACTGGGTAAAGCTAGCAATAAAACTACTGGTCCGCAGTGTGTTAAGTTGGCAATGAATAAGTGATTGTTATGGTTATTAATATATGTGTACATATATGTATATATGTGTATACATATATGTATACACACATATTCACACACTGTTTTGTTTCTTGATTTTACATTTTAAACACCATGTAATTTTAAACTTAAAATATAATTATGGGTTGTTCACCTTTGACAATGATAAATATTACATTTTTGGGATAATCTGCATCTAGAACTATTTTAAAGGGTTGCTTTATAATTTTGAAATTATCAAAGAATTTTGAGTCTTGGAGATATACATTTGTCAGAAATTGGGTCAACAGGATTTTGTGTTGAATTGATATTTTTTAAAAATATATTTTTGTTGATTTCAGAGAGGAAGGGAGAGGGAGAGAGAGATAGAAACATCAATGATGAGAGAGAATCATTGATCGGCTGCCTCCTGCAGGTCCCCTACTGTGGTTCCAGCTTGCAACCCAGGCATGTGCCCTGACTGGAATCAAACCTGGGACCCTTCAGTTTGCAGGTCGATGCTCTGTCCACTGAGCCAAAACAGCTAGGGCGAATTGATTTTTAAGTGTAAACATGATCATAGTATATGACAGTGGTCGGCAAACTGCGGCTCGCGAGCCACATGTGAGCTACGAGCCGCGGTTTGCCGCTGTGTTGACTAATGAGTTTGCCAACCACTGACCTAGACTCTCGATTCCAATAATTACAGGCTGTTGTTGTTCCTTGTGATTAAGCCCCTATCCCAGTGGTCGGCAAACTCAGTCAACAGAGCAGCAAACCGCGGCCTGCGAGCCGCATGTGGCTCGCGAGCCGCAGTTTGCCGACCACTGGTATATGAGCACATACTTTAGTTAAATTGAATGTATATATCCATCATAGGAACTTTTTTCTTGGATAAATTTCAATAGCACTAAATTGTCTCTCCTTTTATCAACATTAATTCAAAGTTAAAAGATAAGTCTTTGGACATTCATTTTATACCTAGTTATCTCTGTTAGGCTTGAATGGCAGTTCAGTGTTATGTTTTCCAATGAACACTAGAATAATCATATTTAATTTTAGCTTTAAGTTAAAGGAACTAATTGTTTAAAAATAATCGGCATTTTTTAGTTATTTTGTCTGAATTAGTTATGAAGTAGTTAAGTTTGTAGCCTTGCTGTTATGTCACTTGCATTTGTGTTATATCACTTGCTAGTACAACTCCACAAAGAGTATAGAGCAGGTGGCAGCAGCTTTCCTTTACCACTGAGACCACAGAAGCACTGATAGGAAGTTAGTGGAAGTGTTGGATTAGGAAACCATTCTCCTGAATCAAGGTCAAATATTTCGTTTGTTGAACCATGCCGGATTTTACAGGTGAAAGTATTCTAGTGAGTAAATTGCTGTTCATAGATTTTCTTGGGGATTGACTCACCTGATATTTAAATCTCTGATAAATTTTTTTTTTTTAATCTCTCCAGTGGATACATTTATTGATTTTAGAGAGAAGGGAAGTGCGGGGGAACGGGGAGAGAGAGAGAGAGAGAGAGAGAGAGAGAGAGAGAGAGAGAGAGAGAGAGAGAGAGAAAGAGAGAGAGAATATAACTAATGTGAGAGAAAAACATCTATCTGTTGCCTCCTGTATGTACCCCCACCGGAGATCCAAACTGCAACTTAGGTATGTGCCCAGACTGGAAATGGAATGTGCAGCCTTTTGGCTCTAACCAACTGAGCCACCTGGGCAGGGCTCTGCTATATCTTAATTTTCTAACCTTTTGAATATGGTTAATGTAAGTATTAGTAATTCTTATTTGTTGGTATCCTTTTATTCTTCCTCTTCTTTCCTCCCCCTTCACTTTCCCTATCCTTAGGCCCAGAACACTAACCTAGGTAATAATAAGAAAAATTAGCCTTTTACTTAACTTCTGATTTCAGCTGCCCCTTTTTAGTCTTTTTCTTTAGTTTTTTTTTTTTTTTTTTTTACATTTAAAATTGATATTAGGCTTTCTGATATAAACACACAGACACAGACACACACACATACACAGCTTTTACTTGAAGAAATAAAGGATCTTAAAAGACAGAAAAACACACAACGGATATGAATAGTTGACTCAAGGAGAAGTAGTCCTATTATAATAGTATCATTTATATTTTTTTGCCATGTGCCAGGTACTGTCCCCAAGTGCTTTATATGCTTACTAACTCATTTAATAAACTGTAAATACTATACCCTTATTTTTCTAGTGAGGCAACTGAGAGACAAAGGTTACGTAACTTGCTAGGCCCTTGCTACTTATAGACAGCTCATAAGTACAGAGCTGGGATTCAAACTATGGAAGGCTGGTCCAGAGTTATGCTTTTGATCAAATAAATTATAATGATTTCTTATAAGCACAACTAGGACTACAAATTAGTACAAGGGTATATCATTCTATTAAATTGACAGTTATTTTAAAATATATGCAATTTTGGAGCAGGTCATTTTTATTGGTGGGACTATTAATTGAAAAGCAATATGGTAGCATTCATCTAGGAGCCTTAAAATATTTGTATTCATTGACTGGTATTTCTGCATCTAGCCATCTCTCCTAAGAAAATAATCAGGAAAATAACAGTGTTCAAAGATGTTCACCAATTACCCTATATAGTAAAAGGCTAATATGCAAAATGACTGAACAACGAAATGACTGGTCACGATGAAGTGCCCTGACCACTAGGAGACAGACCCTCAATGCAGGAGCTGCCCCCTGGTGGTCAGTGCGCTCCCACAGGGGGAGCACCACTCAGAAGCCAGGCTCACAGCTGGCTATCGCGCAGCGTGGTGGCAGGAGCCTCCGTGGCAGTCAGACATCCCCTGAGGGCTCCCGGACTGTGAGAGGGCACAGGCTGGGCTGAGGGACCCTCCCGAGTGCATGAATCTTGTGCACCGGGCTTCTAATAATAATTATAATAGCGGAAAAAATGAAAGATTGCCCAGTTGTTATGGAATTAATTGTTTTTTTTTTCCAAAAAAGTGACTAGAATATTATGTAAACATTAAAATTGTTTTTGAAAAATAATTCATAATATATAAAAATATTTATAATAAGTGGAAAAGCATGATATAAAACCATGCAGTATGGTCCAAATTTAAAAATGTATGTATGCAAAAAAACCCCCAAACAAACCAGGTAGAACATTAGAATAGGATGCTTATAATTACTTCTAATGTGATTATGGAAAACATTTGTTTCTGGTACAATTAGTTTCCTTTTTGTTTATATTATTATTATTATTATTATTTATTTTTAATGTATTTTATTGATTTCAGAGATGAAGGGAGAGGGAGAAAGAGATAGAAACATCAATGATGAGAGAGAATCATTGATCGGCTGCCTCCTACATGCCCCACACTGAGGATCCAGCCCGCCACCAAGGCATGTGCTCTGAACAGGAATTGAACCAGTAACCTCCTGGTTCATAGGTAGACACTCAGCCGCTGAGCCATACTGGCCGGGCTATTTATATTATTTATTTTTTTAGTGAACTTTCTGCATTGGCATGTAGTACTTTTATAGTCAAAGGAAACCAAATGGCATAAATGAATGCCTAACTGATGCCAATACCAGCTTTTACTGAAAATATTCATTAAAGATTAGATTTGCATGTCTCATAGTGTAAAAGGATAGGTTTCTGAGCTTCAGTTAGTTTTAGTTTGGAATTATTATTTTTGGAACCATGCTTGTTTTTGAATGGAGTTTTTTTGTATCAAAGAAAATTGAAATTTTTTCCTTAAATATATATTCATTATAGTGACTGATTGTTTCAGCACTAAATTTGTTTTGGTTATGTTAGTAGAAGAAATGGTTATTATTCTGCCCTGTGGTACTTGTCTTTTGAATAACAACTTGTTGAAAAAAGTTACTGGCTTGGTGGTGGTGGTGGTTGGGGAGAGGGAAGAATTGAGTGCAAGGGGCACATGTACTGTTGGGTATAGAATGATGAATTAATTTTACTGTCAGTTTTTCTTTTTCTTTTTTTTAATGTAATAAATCTTTATTGTTCAGATTATTGCAATTGTTCCTCTTTTTTCCCCCATAGCTCCCCTCCACCTGGTTCCCACCCCACCCTCTGCCCATATCCCCCCGCCCCACTGTCCTCATCCATAGGTGTAAGGTTTTTGTCGAGTCTCTTCCCGCACCCCCCCACCCCTTCCCCCCCCCCCCCCGAGAATTGTAAGTCCACTCCCTTTCTATGCCCCTGATTCTATTATATTCACCAGTTTATTCTGTTCATCAGGTTTTTTTATTCACTTGCCTTTTAGATTCACTTGTTGATAGATATATATTTGTTGTTCATAATTGTTATCTTTACCTTTTCTTCTTCCTCTTCTTAAAGAATACCTTTCAGCATTTCATATAATACTGGTTTGGTGGTGATGAACTCCTTTAACTTTTTCTTAATCTGTGAAGCTCTTTATCTGCCCTTCAATTCTGAATGATAGCTTTGCTGGGTAAAGTAATCTTGGTTGTAGGTTTTTGCTATTCATCACTTTGAATATTTCTTGCCACTCCCTTCTGGCCTGCATAGTTTCTGTTGAGAAATCAGCTGACAGTCATATGGGTGCTCCCTTGTAGGTAACTAACCGTTTTTCTCTTGCTGCTTTCAAGATTCTCTCTTTGTCTTTTGCTCTTGGCATTTTAATTATGATGTGTCTTGGTGTGGTCCTCTTTGGATTCCTTTTGTTTGGGGTTCTGTGCGCTTCCTGGACTTGTAATTTTATTTCTTTCACCAGGTGGGGGAAGTTTTTGGTCATTATTTCTTCAAATAGGTTTTCAGTATCTTGCTCTCTTCTTCTGGCACCCCCATAATTCTGATGTTGGTACACTTGAAGTTGTCCCAGAGGCTCCTTACACTATCTTCATATTTTTGGATTCTTTTTGCTTTTCCGGTTGAGTGTTTTTTGCTTCTTTGTATTTCAAATCTTTGACTTGCTTCTTGTGATCCTCTAGTCTGCTGTTGGATCTTTGTATAATATTTTTTATTTCAGTCAGTGTATGCTTAATTTCTAGTTGGTCCTTTTTCATATCCTCGAGGGTCTCGCTAAATTTATCGGCCTTTTCTAGGATGTTCTTGAAAAACCTTATAACCGTGGTTTTGAACTCTATATCCAGTCGTTTGCTTTCCTCCATTTCTTTCATTTGTGATCTGTTTCTTTGTCTCCACATTTTGGCTGCTTCCCTGAGTTGATAGAGTGGCTTTGTGTGCTAGGTGTCCTATAGGGCCCAGTGGCTCAGCCTCCCCAGTTACCTGAGGTGGGCAGTCCTGGTGCACCCCTTTGTGGGCTGTGTGCACAGTCTTGTTGCAGTTAAACCTTGATTGTTGTTGGTATCACTGGGAGGAATTGACCTCCAGGCCAATTGGCTGTGAGGATCGGCTGTGTCTACTCGGGGAGAACTTCTGTTCTGGAGACACCCTTAGGAGACAAGACTTGCAAAAGCCTCTGTGCTCAGCTTGGATGGGGTGGAGTCTCAGGGCGGAGCAGACAGCATTGGTTTCCCATCAGCCCTGCCCTAATAGGCCCCTGTGTCTCAGTGTCCCGTGGTAATCACTGCAAGCACCTCTGAGAGAGAAAGCCGCCCTCGAGTTCCACCTGCTGCCAGACAGTCCAGTTTCTCCCCAAATGAGTCTGGGTCCCCAGAGTCTCACCCGAAACTGGAGTTCAGTGCAGTCAGGAGCTTTTGTCTCCCTCCTGCTTGAGAAAGCGAGCCGCGTACTCAGTTGCCAGTCCTCTCCGTGCATGCGTCTCAGTACCTCTGCCTCCTGCAGCTCCTCTGAGTCTCAGTGTGCTTTTCTTTCCTTCTAGTTGTAGAATTTCCACTCAGCCAGCCTTCCTGTGGTCTGGATGATGTCCGTTTTGTCTTTTAGTTGTAGTTTTGAAATTGTTGTGCGAGGCAGCATTTTAGTTTACCTATGCTGCCGTCTTGGTTTCTCTGGCACTCCTATTTTTCAGTTTCTTACCTGATTTAGAAATATAATTAATAAATCAACTAAGGAAGAATAATGTAGAAAGTAGTTTTATATAGAGAGACTGTATAGTAGATGTTTAGGTAAAAATGGCTTAACAGAAAGTAGTGATTATCTGTTGGTTATATTTTGCTTTTAATATAAAGAACTAGGTAGAAATCTTGATAGGAAGAAGTGATTAGTTTTCCCCTTTAAAAGGATTGACATACATTTTTCAGTGGGAAAAATATTATGATTAAGTGTAGTGTAAATATTTACCAAATTTGCTTATCTGTATAGAAGCCTGTTTTTAGTGTTTTGCAACTAAAAAGAAAAATCTATACTGTTGTAATTAATTGTCTTGTCTTTTTGCAGGCTGAACTCACGGGAATCAAATGGCGTAGGTACAATTTTGGAGGGCATGGGGACTGTGGACCCATAATTTCAGCCCCAGCCCAAGATGATCCAATCCTGTTAAGTTTCATCCGCTGTCTGCAAGCCAACTTGCTATGTGTATGGCGTCGTGATGTCAAACCAGATTGCAAAGAATTATGGATATTCTGGTGGGGAGATGAACCCAACTTAGTGGGCGTAATACATCATGAACTGCAAGGTATGGTTTTTGTTTTCTTTTCTTAAAAATTAAATGCATCGTATCTTTTTTGAACAGTGGTAAATTCCAAAGAGGTTATTAATACTTGCTGAGAAGAAAAATCCTAATGTTTAATGGGTGTGTCTCTCAAAGGAAAATCCTCACTCTCACCCGTCTTCTTCCCACTCCCATTTTTCTTTATTTTTCAAATTCTGTTGTCCTTTCCCAGTTTTGCTGGGAATCAGAAGCTTGTGAGCCACTATCATTAAAGAAGAGTTTTGTGTCTTCTGGGTGTGTTGGGTTGGAAATCCACTGTGTAAAAAATATTTTTATTGATTTCAGAGAGGAAAGGAGGTGGAGAGAGAAATAGAAACATCAATGATGAGAATCAGAGATCATCTGCCTCCTACTTGCCCCCACAGGGATCGAGCCCACAACCGGGAATCAAACCATGACCTCCTGGTTCATAGGTCGATGATCAATCTCTGATCCTGCCCAGGCGGGCAAAATCAACTGTTCTACAAAGACAGTGAATTATAATTGGCAAGTCAGTGAAATGAACAGTTGTTTTTTCTTGGACTGTAGCTGTGTGGTTATTGCCAGCAGAACTCTGGTGGGAAATTATAAAATGATAATAGAAACTTAGTGCAGGCCTTATTGGACAAAATTATGAGAAGACATTGGCTAGTATTTTGAAAAAAATATTAATATAAATGATCTGGTCTGCTTTTGGTGTAGCAAGTTTTCTTTTGTTTTGCTCCTGCATTTTATGTAATTAGGTGATTCCAGGAACTATTTCTCTCAGTGTTTCCTAATTTTTAACTCCAGATTACATCTGATAACTAGAAACTGAATTATTGTAAGAGTTTCGTTATTTTAAGCTCTGCATTTTGTATCTACCACAGATTTATAATTAGAGGAAATTTTATCAATATTTTTGAATTTCTGATAAAAGTTTTTGCCTCTTTAGCCAAATGTTTCTATCTAGTGCGCTAAGGAATTTTTCTAAATCAAAACTGATTCTGATCTTTAGTTAGGGTAGGGCATTAACTCTTTTTGCCTTACTCTCTTAGGGCCACCTTTTATGTCCAAACTACTCTATATTTTAGTAATTTGTGGTTGAAAAATTTTAGATAGTGTTTGAAATGTTTTGTTAGTTGACATGTTTATTTTTTTTTTAAAAGAAATGAGTAAAACTAACTTCAATGTATACTGAGAGTCTATCCTAAAGTTTCTAAAGTTGCCTGAAAGATTTCCTGCTAACTTTTGCTTGATACCTTACTAGCTTTTTAATGCAGTCACTCTTATCTGTGATATCTCCTGCCACAACAGCCAGAGGGCAGTAAACCACAGAGGACTAATTGAGCTGTTTACCTTATGGTCCATTTGTCTATTCAACTCAAACCTTTCTCCCCATATTTTTTAGAGTACTTGGCATATAAATCTTTCTGAGTAAGATTGTAACTTAGATGCTTAATCAGCAAAATCTCAGAACTAATATATATCTCAGAGCTATTTCATGTAGTTAGCAGTGAACTCAGGTGAAATTACTTTTTTAAAATTCTGATTTCATTGATCAGAATTTAAAAAATAAGAAACCTCCTAGAAGATACTTCTAAAACTTATATCTGTTCATTTAAATATCAAAACATATATTTTTGTTGCTTAAATATTTTTTTTTAAAATTTTTTAAAAAAATATATTTTATTGATTTTTTTACAGAGAGGAAGGAAGAGGGATAGATAGTCAGAAACATCGATGAGAGAGAAACATCGATCAGCTGCCTCCTGCACACCTCCTACTGGGGATGTGCCCGCAACCAAGTTACATGCCCTTGACCGGAATCGAACCTGGGATCTTTCAGTCCGCAGGCTGACGCTCTATCCACTGAGCCAAACCGGTTTTGGCGCTTAAATATTTTTTATACATGTAGTAGAGCCATGAAATATTTGTTTTAGTTTTTCCTCACCTTTATTTTTTATGATTCTTTTCTGACTCAATCTCCTTCCATTTCTGCACTCTACAATGATCCTTTATGTTTTAACTTTTTGGTCTGGTCTCTATTTGTTAAGCAGCACAAATTATCATTTTATAATGATGATGAAACAAAACCCAGCTGTCTATTAGGCATATTTAGTTGATGTATACTTATTCATACCAACAAAGCACATGATCACCATTCTTAGAAATAACTTACTGTGTTATTTCTCATGGACTTCGTATGTTACTGAGTTAACAAAAGATGTAGGTTATTTAAAATTTTTATGGTTGCCTTAAGTTACATATGTAGATTCATTAATGTATTAAGTATCTTTGTGGTAAAGAATTAAGCAAAGATTAACTTTAAATTGTTGTGTTTTTTTTTGTTGTTGTTTTTTTTTATAAATTGTAGAAATAATACATTTTAATTAGGGAATTAGGGAAACAGAACTGCCAAATGAAGAGAACAAAGAAACAAAACCTGAAGTCTAGACCAGTTTTAATATTTGGTGTTTTTATGTATAAATGAAATTGGTATCATACTGTTTTGTAATTCAGTTCTTTTCCTTAACAGTATATTGTGAATGTTTTCTCATGAGAATAATTTATTTTTATCTTCTTTCCTATTGAGTCCAAAAACTGTGTAAAGTGTTTATTCCTTTCTGAGCCACCAGGAAAGTGTTACAGTGATGGAATAGTCATAACTTTGTGAAAGTTATTTGATTGAAGCATATGAAGCATCTAATTTTGTAGATAAAGTGGTTAAAAAGGGTAATTTAAAATGGTTCAACATAATATTAGAAAATATTTGAAACTTAATTAGAAAAATTAATGGCATAAAGACAACCTTGTTTTAAGTGAGGGAGAATATGACAAGTAGAGCAAGCATGAAAAATAATGAAGGATACGAAGGGAATATTTTAATTGCTATTCATAAAATTAAGGATTTTTGGCATCTATTTCATTCTCTACTAATATATATGAGTCATTTCACTTTGCGTAAAATAACTTTTGGCAGAACCCTGTTAACATTAAACATGATAGTACTATTATATTTGTAACATTTTCTTTTTATAGGGCCTTCTTACTTACTGTTTAAAATGTGTTTTGACTGTGTTATTAGGCATTTCATTTTGTCTTTATGGTGTACCCATATAGGATACCACTAAGAAACATAACTGTAAAATATAATACCAAAGCGGTCATCTTAAATGTAAATATATAAAGAAGCCCTATAGAGAATAATCCTGAGGATACACAAATGAGTTGGTTTTATAATATTAGAGTTTTTGTTTAAATGCTTGAAATATCTATATAAAATAGTCTGAGAGAAGACAAACACATTTATAGCCTATCCCTGTCACTTATTGCTGTTTATAGTTTATATTGTACTAGAGGCCCGGTGCATGGATTCGTGCACTGGTGGGGTCCCTCGGCCTAGTCTGCGAACATCCCCCGAGGGGTCCTGGAATGCAGGAAGGCACAGGCCAGGCCGAGGGACCCCACCGGTGCACGATCGAGGCTGAGGAGGGACTGCGGAGGGCTCCAAGGTGTGTCTGGCCCGTCTTGCCCAGTCCCGATCAGCTTTACCCCAGCAGCAAGCTAACCTACTGGTCGGAGCACCTGCCCCCTGGTGGTCAGTGCATGTCATAGTGATTGGCCAAACGGTGGACACTTAGCATATTAGGCTTTTATTATATAGGATGGCCTAGTAGTACATAGAATGGGCTTGGGTTTGAATCGTTGCTAGCTGTGTATTCTTGGCCAGGTTATTTAACTTAGCAGTGTGGTAGCTTCCTCACTGTAAGTTGGGTTATAAGGATAAAAAAGTTAAAGTACTTAAAATAGCACAGAGAATAATCAGTAATTGTAACATTACTGCTGGTACTACAATGACAATTGACTCATACATCAAAATTAAAACATTTTGGTTTTTTTAATACAATTGGTCTGTTCTGTATAACATTCAATGTTTGTCAAATATTGATTTTTAAAATATACTTTTAGGTTGAAGTGATCATTTTTGAGTTTTGAATTTCACTGTTTGGGTTGAATAACTGGAAATAGTAAAGTGTCTAAGGCATTGAAGATAACCCCGCTCATGAAATTTGTCTAGATTTAAAAACTGTAAACAAAGTTTTCTAATAAATCTTAAGTTGTGTTACAAAGAGGTCAGAACTTAAGATTTGATTTTCTTGGTTACCTGTAAGGTAGATTTTTAAGTTTTCTGCCTTCTCCACATAGTGGTACTGAAGCAGGGAATTGGCTGAACATGTTCTTCCTTGTGTCATCCATGAGTATCTATCAATGGCTCCAATTGGTTTGATGTAATCTCTTCTCTTGATAAGCTGATAATATAAAAATGGTATAAGACAAGCACACAAATATCTGTAATGCAGAGAACACTGTAATTCATACAGCAGAGAGAAATATAGTAGATTGACTACTTTCCAAATGGGCAGACACTCAATTCCAGATCTAATGCATAAGTGTTCCATAAACTTAAAACAAGAACACCATGAGTCTTAGTGCCAAAGTTGATAACCTTTTTGGTTTCTGGATTGCCTATTTAACCTCTGTTAGGCAAGAGCTGTGATAAGTTCTGGGTATGTAAAATGAGTCCTTATCCTTAAGGAGCTCACAGTCTTACTGGTATACAGCTAAATGAATCCTTAATTGTGATGCAGTGGAGTAAGCTATAAATCGTTAAGCATGGATTCTGCATAATCATGCGATTCAACCTTGGGGAACAAAGGATAGGGAGATAATTGGGAAGCCCAGAGTTGGTGAGGCTTACAGGTTAGGTAGAAGTTTTCTAGGTTGGGATAGAACTCCTCCTAGTCAGGGGAAGTCGCCTTACAAAGAACCTGTGGGCATTGAACAGATTGTGGGGAGAACAGGTTTGCCCAGAGCTGCCCAGAAATAATCAGGGAGACTGAAAGCCTGGGAAGGGTTGGGGGGCACAGTGAAGCAAGGGTGAGGAGTTTGGACTTGATTTGATAAATTTTGAGGAATTGTAGGTCTCTGATCAGAAAAATAAAGAATTAGGTGGATCATACACAAGATGAGTATGAGCAGAAAGACCTTAGTATTGTAATAAATTATTTTATTCTAAATTGAACTATGAAGTTAAATATCCTGTTTAGTTTAGGATACAGATTTATTTAAATTTAAAAATACCAGTGATTATGTACTGAATAATCTTTGCAATTTTATTTTACTTCTTTCTTGACTAAATTCTTCTCCACATTTTAAATTTGAATTTTAGAGATTAATATAGTACGCTAAATTGACTTCTCATCAACCAAACAAAATCATTTTATAAACACAATCTTCTGGCCATTTCATTGCCTATTAGTCAGTGGTAGAAAGGATATGCAATCTTGAAATCCCAAAATATTACAAAGAGCAAGTACAGACTTCTAGGGACTGGCAATGGCTTGACTCAAATCATTAAGAGTCCCCAGCCTAGAAGGAGAGTATCCTATAGAGTCTAGTATGTACTTAGTAATGTTTGTTGAATGAATGAAACCTGTCTTATATAGTTCTAATATAATGTAACTCCTAGAGGTTGACTTATAAAAATACTTAACATTTTAAATGATCTGATAATGTGAGAAGATTGAAACCTAGTTAAAATGGGCATTATTATTTTTGTTTTTAATTCCCAAGGAGGTAAAAAAAAATCCATTTTATTTTGAGTATGTTCTATAAAGAAAATTAGCTATAAATGTGCAATTTTATTTTAAAATTATGTGCTTTCCCTTTTCATTTTAAAAGAAATTATTTATTTGCGGGGGGGGGGGGGGAGAAAGAGAGAGAAAGAAAAGCAAACATTGATTGGTTGTTCCATTTATTTATGTGTTCATTGGTTGATGCTTGTATGTATCCTGACCAGAAATGGAACTCGAAACCTTGGCGTATAGGGATGATGCTCCAACCAACTAAGCTACCCAGCCAGGGTTCCCTTTTCATTTTGATTAAAACAACTGAAAATTATAATGGGAAGATATCTATCCACTTATGAAGACTGACTGTCCAATATTAGTATTAGAAATCTTAGGAATCAGCTTTGCTGTCAGTGTAGGGGCAAAATGCCCAGTGGTAAATGGTAGCTAGGTCTAAATAGTTTATAAAGTAAGTGTTCCTTCTTTTTACTGGGATCTAAATTATTCAAGTCTTGATATAAAATTTCTGATTTTTAAAGTAACTTTTATGTTCTATTTCCTGTGTTTAGTTTGAAAGAATTATTTTGCTAAAGTTATACAATTAGTATGATGATTACTCAAATGATTGTAGTGCATTGTACTGAAATATTAGATTTAGTAGGAAATTATAAATTATACCATTAAAGGAGAAAATGAAATAAATACTAAGACTTTGGTAAGCAGTAAATTTATTTTATAAAATTATGCTAAGATCATAGTGATTTCAGAATTTTTCAATATGAAGAATAAAAAAAGATCTAATGGATTACTTATTAACCAATGTTACCCCAATAAATTCAATAAAAAATAATACCTAGAAAAAAGATCTAATGGATTAGATGGAATAATTAAGCTAAATGTGCTTGAATCGAGAGAACAATCTAATGTCTAACTTTTGAATGTAAATAAAATTGATGTGTTACCACAGGCAACTTACTGAACCATGTAATTAGTTTTTTCTATGAAAAATGAGACATTTATTTTGAGATTGTGGTGAAATAGCATGTAAAGGGCTTATGGTCTAATAAAGTGAAAATTAAACAGTTGGTAAAAAAATTATAATTTAAAGGTTGTTGCTTTAGGGAAGTGTTAAATCTAATCAGCTGATTGGTGGGAGGCATTTATGTTTTGGTACGTATAGGTATTATGGTTTAATATTTTTGCATTGATATAAAGTCACCTACATGTATAAGTAAACCTGAGTAAAACCCCCAGTAATGGAATAAATAGTGTTGAAAATTAAACTAAAACTAGGTAATCACCTATTTGTTTTTTCCCCCTTGATATTTAAATAAAATGTTAGTGATAAACATTGTTACTGAAATCTAAGTATTTAGCCTAGCAATTTTAAGGATAGCCTGTTTAATTCTTTCTTCCTTTGTTTGTGTATATTTTATTTCCAAATCTTGTTCTTTAATAGATCACTTTAAGGTTTAGAAGAGATTCCTGTACATGAAAGTGGTATAAAGATTTCTTTGCCCAGTAAAACAATTTCTTTGTTTTATTTTATTCAGGGAGGTTGATGTAAGAATCTGAATATGGTAAACTGGAGAAAACCTTTAGGTATTAGTAAAATTTAAGGGCCTAATTAATCCTAGAAAAGATATGTTTGAACATTAAAAGTGAATGTGGTAGCGATATAAATTTGCATATACAGAGAAAAACACCTTTTGCTTCAAAATTTACAAGCAAGTTTATTGCTGACATATTCAGATGGCATCAGATCAGTCTTACTGTTGAGAGTTTTTTTTAATATAGGAGGTGAAATAAAAAGTCCCTAAAATAAAACTTGGATTTTTTAAGAAAGGAAGAAGATTGGAATGCTCTCTGTGGGCTGTCATTGAAAGGACTCAGTGAGTGTCCTCTCCCATTTATACTGTTGTCATTAGCATAGCCAAAGGGAAACGGAAGCTTAGGAAAAGACCATGTAAACTCAGTGCCCTGACCAGGAATTTAACCTTGACCTCTTGGTTTCTGGGTGGATGCGCAATCACAGAGCTATACTAGCTGGGCTTAAATTCTTTTTAAAAAATATTTTAATGCTAGAAACACATAAGTATGCTTCTTCTCCCCTCTCCCCAAAGATCCCAACAGTTTAGAAATTTGTTTTAATCACTAGAGAATTATGAAAATTGGATTCTGTTACTTTTAAGTATTTCATGACTGAGCTTCTGTCCTGATGTTACCTGAAGAGATTTTCATTGAATATCATTATGGCAAGTAAGTGTTCAATAATTTTCTTTAAAGCTCTATCTATGTAAATATTTTTGAACAATTTTCCACAAGTACTGGGCCACATACCTATTTCTTACAAGCCTGACATTGATAAAATAGATTCTTTCTGTAATTGGGTCTTGTTTTGATCCTGGCTCTTTCAGATTGTGATTTGTCAGTGAGTTCAACAGAATAAGCATTATCCTCTTGAGGCCCATCTAGGATTGAACTAAAGGGTTTCCACAATATCCACATGATCACAATTACTTCTTTTTTGTGTGTGCTGTGATAGTGCAACTGAATATGAGCTGGTTGCCAGCTTGTTGTGGTAGAATAATACCCTGCAGTTTGTAGTTAATCATACAGCAGAATTAGTTTGATTTACAAAAAATTAAGAATAAGATAAAAATTGGGTAAAGATGATGTGTTTTTGTGTTGGAAAAAGATTTTGTGTATATTGGTAAAATGAAGGTTAGAGCGATCACAAATCTATTATAATTTCTTCCTCCTGTTTCATGTAATGTCATATGTAAAATATTTTCTATTTTACAAATTTTATTTATGACTTTGCTAGCCTTGGTTGGGGGGAGGCAAGACTTTTTTGCTAGTTTTTAAAAAATATATATTTTTATTGATTTCAGAGAGGAAGGGAGAGGGAAAGAGAGATAGAAACATCAATGATGAGAGAGAATCATTGATTGGCTGCCTCCTGCATGCCCTCTACTGGGGATCCAGCCTGCAACCTGGACATGTGCCCTTGACCAGAATCGAATTCAAGACTCTTTAGTCTGTGGGCCGTTTCTCTAACCACTAAGAAAAACCGGCCAGGGTGATGTTTGCTGTTTTTAGAGGACATATTATTCACATGAAATATATTTAGTCTAAGAAAAATTTAGATACTCGTAGTTCAGTTTCAGGCAGTATATTTTAAATTTTTTTAAAAAGTAGTCTAGCAGATATTAATAATGAAAAGGATGTCTGCCTTGGTATCCTTGGACAAATTACACACAACTGATTGCTTAGGGAGGAAATCATATTTGTTGACAATGAATCTATTAAGGAAAAATTTATCATGCCATTTATTGGTTTCACGAAGAGTGCAACAAAGAAAGAGGGGCTCCTGACTTGAGTAGCAAATGTGGCTGGGGCAATTATTCCCATTACTCCAGTAAAAGCTTCATTAACCAGAACTCAGTTTGAGCCTGCAAACAGATTTAAACGTACATCTCCCCAGTCCTCTAACCCATCCTCCTTATGCACATACCATTTTACAGAAAAAGATTAAATGACTGAAATATACCATTATCAGTTATTAGTCCAGACATGCACAGATATCAGTTTGCATCCCAGTGTGGTTGGGGCAGTGAGCTAGAAGATACTAAGGGGGGACAAAAACATTTTCATGTGATGTCCTGGCATCAGCAGTGATTCAGCTCAGTTGCCCACACATTTAAATTTATAGTATTGTGTAACAATGATAAAACAAGGCTAAGAAGGATGTTTTAAAAGACTTTTTTTGAGCTTTATAAAGTGTTACCACTGTTTTTTGATCTTTCATATTTATAATTAACACTATTTATTTAACAGATATTTATTGAGTCTACATTGTGTTAGGTGCTATGCAGAATAGAGAAATGAATCAAAAACATATTCGGTTTTTCAGAAGCTGACAGTCTCATAGGGAAGGTGGCATATGTACATAGAGCATTATTACAGATGTCTTAAGAGAGCCACACAAAATGATTGAAGTTCTATGGAAGGAGGCAGAGCTTTGAGGAAACGGTGATTCTTGAACTGAGCCTTTAAAGAATGGGTAGATTTAGCTATTTGGATATATGGCTATGTCAGGGCAAGGACATTTTACATATATGGAATTGCATCTGTAAGGATATAGAATAGGAAAGTTTGGAATATTTATTGGAGTGAGAGTTAAAGATGAGAAGTTGATTGAAAATGCGTATTTGTGCTAAGACATTGTAATTAATAGGTAATTGGAGGTTTTGAGAGTTTTTGAATAGGTCTAGGTGGGAAGCTCCCTGCAGGCTATGAACAGCCTGGATGGGCAGGACCTGCATGTGACTTCTGCCTATCATTGTATTGCACATATTTGTTGAATACATTAATTAGTAAATGAATGAGTGTAATACAAGTTTGTGTAAAGATCATCATTCTAGTACTGTTGCATACAGTGAAGTCCTTTCAGTATTCTGGATCACATAGAAAAACATGCTGTTGTTATAGGAGACTGTTCTAAATGGAGTATCTGACTACAATTCTTGATGAATTGATTTCCTTTAACCACATAATTGAAAAGAATATAGTTTTCTTCCTTTTTTGCAGTTGCTTATTTTCTAATAGTCTAGAATTTAATTTAAAAGTTTTATTAAAATTATTTTTATTAGTGTGGTAGGTAACAGGTAGATTGAGCAATTGGCAAAAAGTTTGTGTTCTAATTGTCCTGTAGAACAGGGTTATGGAACAGTGTTATTTATTGGGTAAAAGTGTGTAATGATATTTATATGCTAGAAGCCTTATTAACTTGTAAATACATCATGGATTGAATGACCTTGGCTTTCCTACTTATGTTATAAATTGGCAGCTCAATACTAGAGTTGATATTTGCTATGTATAAATGATTATGATTGCTTTGCTGAGGCTCTCTGGGATCTACATGTTTCACTGTAGAAACAAATGATGGAAAGCTGTCTTTGAGCTTTCTCCCTCTGACCCTGAAATCCCAAATTAATTACCACCTAATTTAAATATCATGGCTAAATACACTACATCAGTGGTCGGCCAACTGCGGCTCGCGAGCCACATGCGGCTCAGTACTCTGTTGAGCCACATGCAGTTTGCCGCTCTGTTGACTAATGTGTTTGCCGACCACTGGAATAGGGGCTTAATCACAAGGAACAACAACAGCCTGTGATTATTGGAATCGAGAGTCTAGGTCAGTGGTCGGCAAACTCATTAGTCAACAGGGTGGCAAACCGCGGCTCGCGAGCCACATGTGGCCAACCACTGCACTACATGATAGAATGAGTTAGTGTATGATTTAGGCAAGCATTTTCAATGAAATCCTTAATAGATATTTTTTAGTGTTAGTATGCTTTTTCTATTTTATAAAAATAGCCTTTTGGTTTCATCTACTTTCTAAATATTTACAATAGAAGGTAGTACTTTGCAAGTTCTGTAATTTTAAAATGGCATTTTTCAAAGACTGTTAGCAAAGTTGATCTGTTCCTTACAAAGATGCTTGCAAGCACGCCTGCACATATACCCACAGTAGCTCAAATTTCCTGTATTAGGGTGTAATTTTGGTTTGGTAACACATGCAATCTCCCAGAGAATGTTTGAAGAGTCCTCCCATCATTAGTGAATCACACCTTTGTGACCAGGAACCATCTATCATTCTTTTTTTCCATTGGTGACCTTAGCTCAGCTGGCTTTCAGCAGAATCATAGGTCATGGATTGTGGATTACTCCCTCCTATCCACACACATATGTCCAAAATGGGACAGAGGCCAAGAAGAAATTTACCATTCTTTTGTTATCTTTTACCTTTGAAGAGCTAGATACCATAAGTGTATGGTAAGTAAACAAAATAAGACCGAGTGTTCATACTGTGCCTCTTCCTGCAATGTGTTTTCATAGAGAAGTCATTTAGTTTAGCTCATCTTTTCTTCTTATCTATAGTATGGAGATTACAGCTTTAGTTTATAACATGCAGTGAATATGAAAAGCTCATAAATTTAAATGCTGTATAAATGCACTTTATAGTCACTTTTCCTTTAATGAACTCCACACTGTCAAAATATTTAAATCGTCATCAGTTTATTTTACAATTCATAGTTTTGGTAATAATTTCTGACTGTAGATAAAATTTGACTTCTTTTTTCACGTGACATCAGTATAGTCTTAATTAAATTATATGTAGGTATTGGATGTAAAAAAAAATGGTCTTATAATTGATCATTACCTGGCTTTAACTGTGCAAGGATAATTGATAATATCTATGCCATTGCTCCTGAATGGATTTTTAGAGTAAAAAATTAAAATTATGTCTCAATATTGTTTCAAATAGGGAATTATGATTTGATCCTTGAAAATTATACTCTGTATGTGATATATGTTAATTATCAATTGACCAGAGTGTTTTTTACTATTACATATTTCAGATTTAGCAGGGATATTTGATTAGCAAAGGTTACTATTCCAAATTCATCTCCCATGCCATATTAAGACTATTTTCCTTACCACATTTATTTTCTTATGTGCAGAATAGTTTTATTTATGCTTATCATACCTAATTTTATAGTAAAACAAACTAAGAATACATGATGGTTTGAAATACTTATATTTTGAAACTAGAAACCAGACAATCATCAAATATTTATAATTCACTTCTTATGTGCTAGGCATCATGGCATCATGCTGGGTGCTTGATGATCAGTCTTGGAGTGTAAAGTAGTTTTGAATTTATTTTTTCTTTCTGAATCTTAAATGATTTACACGGAGAAATTTAAGATTTGCTGATTCGTTTTTGCACCTTTTGTGTTTATGAAATTCATTTTTATGTAATAGGTGGGATAGATTTAGTAGTCATGAAATAAGTAAGTAGCAGTCTTTACCATACTAAAACTGTTAATTTAACTAGTTGAACACTAGAGGGACTTCAAAGTAATCACTGACTTTAGTAATAATATATTCATTGAGATGCTTTATTCAAAGAGCAGAACCACACAGCATTTTCCAGCTTTTTAGTTTTCTCAAGGTTAAGTATTGTACCTAAAAATTTACCTAACTTATTTAATTAATTTTCAAGTATATGGACTACAAAATTTAATCTTTGCCAATTTTGGTATATCAAAGCAAAAAGGCCTTGACTGGTTAGAGCAGCCATGGGCAAACTACGGCCCGCGGGCCGGATCCGGCCCGTTCGGCTGTTCTGTCCGGCCCGCGGAGCCGAAAGAGCGGAGGGTTCTCTTGCTCTCCCCTCCGCTCCTTTACTTTGAATTTATATTAGTTCACACAAACACTCCATCCATGCTTTTGTTCCGGCCCTCCGGTCCAGTTTAAGAACCCATTGTGGCCCTCGAGCCAAAAAGTTTGCCCACCCCTGGGTTAGAGCCTCTTCTAAAACCCAGTCTATGTATTTAGATAGCCTGCTGAAAGAGAGTGGAAAATCTGGATGTTGGCTATATAAATAATCAGTTTATAGTTTGTTTTTTAGGTCTCTTAGTGGAAGTAAAAAGAGTTTGAGAAAACCATATTGTCATTGGAACAATAATTCAAATTATTATTTTATAGAGATTAAAAATTACTCATGATTTATTGGATATGTATTTTGTGAAAAGATTTATCAGTTTATAATAGCACTAACAGCTAAGGTAATCTACATATTGTAGTTTTTGTCCGTGTAGGTAGCTTTATTTATATTTTTGCTATTTCACATGAATTTGGCAGCTGAAGGTAATTTTAGAGCAGCTTTCTGGAATTTAATCTTTAAGCATTAAAAGTTTGAACACTTCTTGAAAAAGAACTGTAGTTCAATTTTGGTATTAACATTGGACTCTAAAAATAATTTTGCCTTGGAAATGATATAAGATTTAACCATAAAAATTGAAAGTTATATGTATGCAATAGATGAGTGCTCTGAAAGTTTGGTTTGATGGTTATCCAGGGATTTTAACTCAGGTCACATTATTTTTGTTTGTTTTAATTGTCACCCAAAGATATTTTTTCCACTGATCTTTTAGAGAAAGTGGAAGAGAGAGGGAAAGAGAGAGAAACATCGATGTGAGAGAAACACATCGATTGATTGCCTCCTGCATGCGCCCTAACTGGGGCCCTGGCCCTGGCCAGGGAGGAGCCTGCAGCCAAGGTACGTGCCCCTGACCAGAATTGAACCCATGACCCTTTGGTCTGTAGGCTGACGCTCTATCCACTGAGCCAGACTGGCTAGGGCAGGTCACATTATGAACATAAAAAAAATGAATCCAACTTTATATTCATACTAGAGGCCCGGTGCACGAATTCGTTCATGGGTGGGGTCCCTTTGGGTGGCCTGCAGGGATCGGGCCGAACCCACAGTCCAACGCCACCTGCAGCTTCTACCTGTTGCTCCCGCTCATCCCGGCCCCACTGTGCCTGCCTTGGGCTCGGGCCCAATCAGTCCTGATTGGGAGAGGTTTATGATGCCGCAGCAGCGCTTGCCAGTCATGAGCTCTGCATCTGGAGCCCTCCCAAGGGGAGTGGCCTGTGTACCGGCTCTCCGACATTCCCCGAGGGGTCCCAGATTGCGAGAGGGCACAGGCCAGGCTGAGGGACCCCACTGGTGCACGATCAGGCCAGGGAGGGACTGTGGGAGGGCTCCAGGGCGTGTCCAGCCCATCTCGCTCAGCCCGGATCAGCTGGACCCCAGCAGCAAGCTAACCTACCTGTGGGAGCATCTACCCCTGGTGGTCAGTGCACATCATAGTGACTGGTTGACCAGTTGACTGTCTGCCCCCTGGTGGTCAGTGCACATCATAGCGAGCAGTTGAGCAGCCTTAGCATAACATTAGTCTTTTACGCTTTGATTGGTGGTTTGGTTGTTCTGCCGTTCGGTCTATTTGCATATTACCCTTTTATTATATAGGATTATTATATAGGATGTTGCTTTGTAAAGAAGGCCCAAAGATCACTTAAAGATTCATAACATGAATGAGTCAGGTATAGAAATCTTTATTTTCTTCTGAAATAAATTTATTTCTTCATTTTTATATTTGTTTTCTGATCTAAAGTTTATCTCATAAATAGTTTGTTATAATACTGAAACACTGGTAGAAATAGACATTTGCCTTCCCCTATAACAGTTTGCTATACTTTTTAAAATGTGGCAGAAATGTATAATGTAATATAATTTAATTCTTTATGTTTATGAATAGTCACCTTCCTCTTTACTTCGTTTTTATGTACTTTAAAAAGTTAGCACTATATAAATTGAAAATAAGTCAAGTTATGTATAGGAAAAATAATATTAAAATGCCCATCTCTTTATTATTGCTATTTTATCTGCTCTCAACAATTTTGACTGATAAAAATGATCCATGGATTTGGCCTTGGTTTCAGAGAGGAAGGAACAGGGAGAGAGAGATAAAAACATCAATTATGACAGAATCATTGATCTTCTGCCTCCTGCATGTCCCCTACTGGGGATGGAGCCTGCAACCAGGCATGTGCCCTGATCCAGAATTGAACTGTGACCTGGTTCATAGGTTGATGCTCAACTACTGAGTCACACTGGCCAGGCTAGAATCGGCTTTTATACCTTAAATATTCATTGACACCTTTCATTCTAACTTGTAAGATATAAATTCTTAAGGTATGTATTTGTTTAGGTCATTGAAAAATTCATTTGTGTTACTTATATAATTGAAAAAGTCTTTAAAGCCATCCTTTGTGGGCTTTTGCATTTATGAAAATAGTGAGGAAAATATAAATTACCATTGAATTCTAAATGTAGTCTTTTCTTTGGAAAAACCGGCGTTGAGAATATTTTACTGCTAGTCTTAAGTGCTTTGCATAATGCTGATAAGTACTCTATTAAATTACAGAATTTGTCTTGGGTTATTTTGGAGGAGAAATTTGATATTGGAGAATATTTTACAACTTCATTATCCTTTTCTCAAAAGTATGGTCTTAATGTCATAAGAAAAAATGTTGGTGTGTGAAGTATGAAGCTGTTTTCTGAAGATTGAGTTTCTGCAAAATGCCAAAAAGTACATGGAGTACTGAACTGAATTCCAAAGTTAGGATAAAGGCATGTGGGATATAAAAAGCATGTTTTTTTGTTGTTGTAAATGTTGGCTAGGTGACATAATTATAATAGTTGGCATTTCAGGGATTGTCTTCAAGTGCCTGTTGTTTTGAACAGAGTAAAAACTGATCCTGACTTTGTTATATTTAGGGGCAGTGGGTAATAATTGTCTAATGTATTAAATGATAGATATAAAGAGTTTTGTTGTTTTTTACTTATAGAACTAGATTAAGGTTAAGATTAAGGATACCATTTAGGAAAATTTGTAAAAATTTAAATCCCATCTTTTATTCTGTGTCTTAGCTTTTAAAAACGTATCATGTGAGATAAATTTGATCTCTGAATTTCTCTGGGTTAAAATATAATTCAATAGTTCCTAAAATGACCTGGCAAAGACTTAATTAGAAAGAGGCTAATTAGATAGACATTTTACCAAATCTTTTATATTTGGAGGAGGAGGGAAGTATAGAATTCAATTCAACAAGCATTTATTGAGTATTAGGCACTCTGCAGTAGGCTGGGAATAACATGGTCACTGCTTTCTAGAAGTTTGAAATATATAATTATTTTATTTTCCCCAGAAATTTAATTAATGATAATTTGAATTTAGTGCACCCTATTTTTGAACAATTCTCAGGATGCTTGTGAGGTTTTAAGTGGGTTTTCTTTTCTCTGACTGTGTCTTTTTTTTAATTCAGTCTTCAGGTACTATTGTACTTTGAAAATGGGCCAGATATGTGGTAGGTATTTGGCATTCATTGGTAAATGGACAACTCAGTTCTTGGATCTTTTGGAGTTGATAGTAGGACAGATAAGTACACAATACAGTGGGATAAATGCTCTGATAGTGGTAGTACTGCTCTGTTTATGTTTTATCCTCTAAGTTGTTCCTGCTATGAAATCAGGGATTTGTGTCTTGAATTTAAAATGTTTAGTCAACTAAGTTTGAGTTTTGTCTTTTTTAAGATGCCATTACCTTGGGATGCTTAAAAGATGAGCCAGACATGAACTTTTTTTTGGTGGGAGGAAGATGATGATAGGACTTCACTAATCTTGTTGAAGGAGTGGGGGGCAGGTATAAGATAAAGGGGGAACAAGTGGTGTTGGAAAGAGAATTGACTTGGGGTGGTGAACACAATACAATATACAGATGATGTATATAAAAATGTTAAAGAATTAAAGTTTTCTTCCAGTGAAAAACAATGGATTTTACTCAAAATTTTCTCTTCTTAATACAACTTTGCTGATATGATATTCACATATATTATTATGATTTTTTTTATATATCACACATACCAGATCTTTCTTGTAGTTAGATATATCTTTATTGGGTATTTTCAGTGTTAAATCAAGCATAGCAACTGCATGTTAGTCTTTGCTACAATTATCAGCTCTTACACTACCAAATTTCTCTTGACCAGCTTGTATCCTTTACCTTGAATAGGATGTTTGTGAGTATGGAACAAAAGAGGATGGACTCAAATCTCAGCCTGGCTGCATGCTTCTTATGTTGACCAGTAAAGTGACCTTTCATAATCTCTCAGTATTTATGTCACTAATCGGTACACTTTTAAACTAAACTTGGGTATTCTTGAGCAGTCTTTGCCATGGTTTTCCCTCTTTCCACCTGCTTTACATAGCATCCAGAAGCATCTCTGTCCCCTTCTTTCCTGAGACAAACATTGATTCTTGAAGTTGTTTAGATGCTGGTAGGAGTGATGGCTATCAATAGTAACAATGCACTTTGTCATGTATGTAGTAGGAACCTGGAGGTACAGATAAAGTGCCTGGGAATTTGGAAGAGTGGAGATGACCTGAAGTTACCCAGATATTAAGCAAGTGTTTGGAAGAAGTGACATTTAATATGATGCTTTAGAGAGTTGAATTGGGACATGCAGGTTTCAGGGACAGAAAGAAGAAAAGGTAGTAGTCTAGTAACTGACTAACAAATATAAAGGCACAATAGAGAAGTATTGGTCATAGATAGAATTTCAGCTTGGCTGTTGAGAGGGGTGTGGTAAAGAGAAGAGGAAGAAATAAGTTTAGAAAGGTAGTTTAGGCCTGGCTGGTGTGGTCAGTAGTTGCGTGTTGACCTATGAACCAGGAGGTTATAGTTTGATTCCCGTTGGGGTGCTTGCCCGGGTTGCAGGCTCGATCCCCAGTGTGGGACATGCAGGAGGTAGCTGATCAGTGATTCTCTCTCATCATTTATGTTTCTCTCTCCCTCTTCCTTCCTCTCTGAAAGTAATTAAAATATATTTAAAAAAAGAAAAGACTTTTTTTTTTTTTTTTTTTTAAAGAAAGATAGTTCAGATTAGATCATGACTATTGGGTTTAAAGCATTACTACCATTCAGTAGAACATTAATGGGATCTTTTGAGAGTCTTGAACAGTTAGAAAGGTTAATCTGGATTGCAATCCTATCTAATAAAGAGTAATATGCAAAGTAACCATCACTCCACTACACCCACAAAGCCACGCCCACCAGCCAATCAGGAGCGGGTATGCAAATTAACCCCAACCAAGATGGCTGTGACCACGGAGCAAGAAGGAGGCTTGGGTTTCACCAGCAATGGAGGAAGCTAAGCTTTCCACACACCCTGGCGGGCCCAGGCCTCCACTCAAGGCTACAAAGTTTCAATTATAGAAGATAAGTAAATCCCAACAAAAATGGCTGCAGCCATGGAGCAAGCAGGAGGCTTGGCTCCACTCCAGGCTACAAAGTTTCAATTATAGAAAAAATAAAATCCCAACAAAAATGGCTGTGGCCATAGAGCGAGCAGGAAACTTGGCTCCACTCCAGGCTACAAAGTTTCAATTGTAGAAGATAAATAAATCCCAGATACCAGGGCCTCCGCTTGGGTCGCCAGGGGGTGTGGCTGGCCTGCAAACCACCACAGGACCCTCGCCCAGGCCACCCCACGCCCCAAGGGAACCCCCACCCTGATCCAGGACACCCTTTAGGGCAAACCAGCTGGCCCCCACCCATGCACCAGGCCTCTATCCTGTTAATAAAAGAGTAATATGCAGATTGACCATCACTCCAACACACAAGATGGCTGCCCCTATGTGGTCAAAGATCCTGCCCCTATGTGGACACAAGATGGCCGCCACAAGATGGGCAGCAGGGGAGGGCAGTTGGGAGGGACCAGGCCTGCAAGGGAGGGCAGTTGGGGGCGATCAAGCCTGCAGGGGAGGGCAGTTAGGGTTGATCAAGCCGGCAGAGGAGGGAAGTTGGGGGCGACCAGGCCTGCAGGGAAGAGCAGTTGGGGGGGGACCCAGGCCTGCAGGGGAGGGCAGTTAGGGGCAAACAGGCTGGCGGGGAGCAGTTAGGCATCAATCAGGCTGGCAGGGGAGTGGTTAGGTGGTGATCAGACTGGCAGGCAGAAGTGGTTAGGGGCAATCAGGAAGGCAGGCAGGCGAGCAATTGGGAGCCAGCAGTTCTGGATTGTGAGAGAGTTGTCCGACTGCCTGTTTAGGCCCAATCCTACCGGGATCGGGCCTAAACGGGCAGTTGGACATCCCTCGAGGGGTCCCAGATTGGAGAGGGTGCAGGCTGGACTGAGGGACACCCCCCCCCCCTCGTGCACGAATTTTGTGCACTGGGCTTCTAGTCCATATATATATATATATATATATATATATATATATATATATATATATAGTCAGTGTCTGTGACGACTGTGACAACCAAACCGACCGGTCACCATGAGGTGGCATTGAACACCTCTCAGTGCCCCTCTCTCCTCCCCCCACCCCTGCCCCACGAGTGGGGGCCGGTGAGCGGGCTGAACAGCTGACCTCTTGGTTCCTGCCCCCGGCCCACAGGCTCTGATGGATCCACGATGGTGAATGGGGGAATCGGGGTAGGTGGCAGGAGGACTGGGCTGGCTGTCAGGCCGTTGGGATCACCAGCTCATCCCTGGTGGATTGGGGGCTCAGGCCTGTGGGAAAGCAGGCACCGGTGACTTCACCTCCATGCCCGTGCGCTGGGCCGGCCGCTGATGGAACGTGCTGCCCCAGGATGGGTAGGTTGCAGGCGTGGCCCTGAGCGGGCAGCGCATTCCATCAGCGTCTGGCCTGGCGTACGCGCATGGAGGTGAAGTCGCTGGTGCCTACTTTCCTGCAGGCCTGAGCCCCTGAGCAGCCAGGGATGAGCTGGCGATCCCAATGGCCTGACAGCCCGGTGGTGTTCAGCCTGGGTAGTGGCAAACGGGCAGAAGATGGCCCTGGTCGCAGGAGGCTAGGCCCTAGGGACCCTACCTGCATGGTTTTGTGTACTGGGCCTCTAGAATGTTAAATAAGTTGGAGCAAGGAAGCTGGTGATAAGAATATTAGGAGTCTGTTTCATTATTTTTGGTGACATACCATTAAATAGCTGTTTTGTATATTTTTAATCACATCTAGTTTTTTTTCTTCTTAACTATTGAACTTTTGTGTGAGTTTTAATTTATTGATATTGATATTAAAATTAATCAACCTGAAGTGTAGGGAAAGAGGCTGGATTCACAATTTATCTATTAAACATACATTGGACAAATATTCTTTCCTAAATACTGTGGTAGGCATTGTGGACCTAAAAGAAAGATATGATTCCAGCCATTTTAGGTTTTTATATTTTTAATAGGAGAGGCAAAATTGAATTGGATTCAAGCTGAGTAACTCCATGTGTTCAGGGCTTATAGGATATGTGGTAGAAGAGGAGACAGAATATAGGGAAAGGTGGTTGAGTCTGCATAGATATGTAAATAGGAATCATATTGTCTAAGACTTCCTTGGCTTTAACCATTAGACAGTGGACAAAGACTTAGAAAGTTACAGGGAATGTCACATTTTTCCAACATTCCTGAGAAAAATTGCCTGTAAATATGCTTTTCTCATTACTGAAAGAAAGATACTAGGCAATTTTTACTTAAGGAAAGTATTGATTATCATTTAGACAGTTTCATTCATATAGTATTAATATATTAATCATATATAAATATGTTAAACATATAGTCAATATTTCAGATTATTGATAATAAATAAAGCAAAAATAAAATATTTTTAACAACCTTCCCCCTGAAACCTTTTTATTGGAACATTGAAAAGGAATTAACCTATTAGTGCAATTTGTACATATATGATAATGATACCCTTTGTTTTGTTTTGTTTTTAGGTATAATGGCACAATAGTTTTAATACAACCACTAATCTTCACAAAATAATTTTAATACTTTGTATCTGGGCTAGCAGCATCTCGCACTTCATACTTAAAATAGCAAAACTGTTTTTCTTAACACAATATATACATATCTTATCTAATAAAGAGGGAATATGCTAATTGACCCTCATGCCATCACAAAATATGGTGGCGCCCACAGTCAATAAGGAGGGAATATGCTAATTGACTTCTCCGCCCTCAAATATGGTGGCACCCACAGCCAATAAGGAGGGAATATGCTAATTGACTGCCACGCCCTCAAACATGGCGGCACCCACAGAAGCACAAGATGGTAGTGCCCAGTCTCCTCAGCCCCGCTGGGGCGACAGGTGCATGGCAAGGCTGGGCCCGCCCTGCACACCTACCTCCGTAGTCCCCCAGTCCCCTCAGCCCCCCAGCTGCCCAGGGCTGGCCCGAGGCACAGGCATGCCTCAGATGGCGGCTGCTCAGGTAACCAGGGCCGGCTGAGGCTTGTGCTGCCGGCAGTGGCAGCAGCAGAGGTGTGATGGAGCATCACTTTCCCCTGATTACCGGGTCGCCTCACGCCCCTGAGAGCTCCCGGACTGTGAGGGGGTAGGCCGGGCTGAGGAACCCCCCCTCCAGTGCATGAATTTTCCGGCTTCTAGTATATATATAAACGGAGAAATAGGATCCATAAAGTGACTTTGCTAATGCAAATTATAGGGCAAATTTGGATTAATTCAATGTAAAGAACTGATTAATAAATTTAAAATACCCTAAGTCTCCCACAAATCACTTTCCCCAATAAATGCATCTTCAAAGAAAAGTTTCGCTTCTAGCCAGAACCACCTCAAAGAATTATTAGGACAATATAAAATAAAGGGGTAAATATTTGGAAATCATTTACTGAAGTTTCTTCAAGCCTCAGACTTTCAGTTTAAACTAATTTATGAGTTTAAAAAATTACAGGAAAATGCTAAAAATTTTTCATTGTTCTACATAGTAATTTAGAGGTCATGAGGATTTATTATTATTTTTTTAATGATGCAAGGCACTTTGTTTTTTTGGGTTTCATTTAGGATATATAATGACACCCTTGGAAATGTTTATGTAGACTTTGATAATTTGTATAATTAGGGTGCCCTGAAAACATTAGGATACACTATTTCATAGTAGTTATGTGAGGCCATGTTGGTAGGCTTACATTTGCAAATAAGGTAGCCTGAATTTAGTTTATCAGTCCAATCAAAGGACGTTTGTGGGGCAGCTAAGATTATGTGTGTAAGGTGTTTTGTTTTTTTTTCTTTTTAGTGATAAAGTAGTACAGAGCTAACCAAATATACTGTTGGCCACTTGATAGACATTACAATGTTAGATAAAAGGTTTTATTTATTATTAGAGGCCCGATGCAAGAAATTTGTGCAAGGGGCTAGGCCCTTGCAGCTCCAGCTGCCTCAGCTGGCCCTCACAACCTCGGCTTCATCTGGAAGGTTGTCCAGATGGTTGTTCTGCTGTTCAGTCTAATTAGCATATTAGTTCTTTATTATATAGGATTATATAGGGTAGAAGCCCATCCATGAAGATTCATGCAAGAATAGGCCTTCCTTCCCCTGGCTTCGCTCCCGCCTGCCCAGGAGCCTGCAATTCCCCGCTCCTGGGCTGCCCAGGAGCTGCCAAGTCCCCGCTCCCTGCTGGAGCACCACTCCTGTAGCTCCCTCTGCCCCCTCCCCTCATAGCAGGTGTCCCGCCCTGCCCGGCTGCTCTGTGCCTGCATATGCAAATTAACCCACCATCTTTGTTGGGTTAATTTGCATGCTCCTGATTGGCTGTGGGTGTAGCGGAGGTACGGTCAATTTACATGTTTGTCTATTATTAGGTAAGATGTAGACTGTGCTGTTTCATTTTCTTCAAAGCATGTTGAATGAAGTGATTTTGAGCCATCCACTTTTACTCATTTCTGCTTAAGTTATTTGAAGGAGACCAAGAGAAACTAGCTATTACTGAAAATAATATTTTCCATAGATATTGTTGGTATCTAAATAGGAAGAAATTGTAGTGTTACTTATATTTCACCCAGATTTTAGAAGTATATAAATATAGTGTTGAAATTTTGATTTTGTATTAACTAGTCTTTTAGTTAATACTTTGAAAATATTTTATCCAACCTCATATCCTTGAAATAGGTGTTGCAACACATTTTTTTCCTTTTTTTTAAGAAAACTTTTTGACAGTCTAAGTGAAGAAAGATGGTTTCTTGTGAGTAATTCCAGTTTTATTAAATGATTCAACTCTTAAAACTGACTTATTGCATAACTAGATGAGTCAGATGGTTCAGAAAACAGTTTAATTTTTTTTGTTGTTGTTACCATGACACAGCATATTGGTAGGATAATTTTATATTTTGTAGTTGTTATTTAACCTGACCTACTAATTTAAAAAAAAGTAGTTTGATAACTTTGTATCCATTGGAATAGTTTACATCACTAAGGAGTTCTACACTTTTACTGTGTGACTTCATAGTACTTTTAAAGATAGCTCAGCGTTTTCCCTCCAGGTGTGTGTGTATGTTTTGGTGGGTTATAAAGACAGTCTGTGTAAGATAGATGTAATGCTGTGTTTGCTAGATATGAACTTTAAATTCTGGGTTTATGAGCAACGATTTCAGAAAGTATTTCTGGCTTTTTTTTCTAACTTGTAATTAATTAATTCTCTGTTCCATGCCACTACTTTGCTCATCAGTTTATTTTGTTCATTAGATTCCATATATAAGTGAGATCATGTGATACTTGTCTTTGAAGATGATTTTTTTTCCATTAAAATTCTTTATTGCTTTAAGTATTACATATGTCATGGAACAGACTGTCAAATCTCAGAGGGAAGGTGGGGGTGGGTGGGAAGAGATCAGCCAAAAAACTGGTATGCATATATGCATAACCCATGGACGTAGACAATAGGGTGGTGAAGGCCTAGGGTAGGGGGCGGGGGCAGGCTAGAGGGGGGGTCATTAAGGAGGGGAGGAGAAAGGGGACTTACGTTAAAAAAGAAAAGAAAAAAATATTAATTCTGCACCAGAAATATGCCCCTTGACATAAAAGGAACTCTTACTTGGTACTGTTTATTATGCACAGGTAAGTTGGAAGCATCAAATTCAGGAATTAGGAAGAATAAATTACAAAATGTTAAAAACATGTAATTTATGCATTTCAGAAGAAACTTGCAAATAATTTTAGTGCTACTATTTTAACTCTTAGTTATTTGTCCCTCTATACTTGCCTTTGCCTTTGATTTGGAAGTAGTTCAAAGTTAAAAACCCCTGGCTTGTCTATATATGTAAAAAGCCAGAGACTGGAACACTGTAACGACCAGAAAGACCAGTTGCTATGACGCCCATTGCGGCCCCGCCCCTGATTGCCCCCCCCTACACAAATAGAGGGCGGGGCTGGCCCGCTAACCTCCTGCAGCCCCTCCCCCAGGCCAGCCCTGCCCCTGATCCCCCCCCCATACAAATAGGGGGTGGGGCCGGCTGGCCAACCTCCTGTCCCTCCCCCCCATGACCCCACCCCAGATTGGCCCTCCCCAACCCTGATCAGGGGCAGGGCCAGCCAGCCAACTGCCTGTGGCCCTTCCCACCCACTTGCCCTGCCCCCAATGGCCCCCACCACCCCAATCGGCCTGCAGACCCCCCCCCCCCCCCCCCCCGGCCAGTCACGCCCCTGATCGCTCATCCTACACCAATAGGGAGCATGGCCGACTGGCCAACCTCCTGCAGCCCCTCCCCAGCCAGCTCCGCCCCCGATTGTCCCCTACACACCAATTGGGGGTGGGGCTGGCCAGCAAACCTCCCATGACCCCTTACATGGATGCTGACCCCTGATCGGGGGTGGGGCCCCTTCTCCCAGCTGGCCTGGCCCTGATGGGCCCTGATTGGGGCCGTGCCACCCGGACCCCACCCGTGCATGAATTTGTGCACTGGGCCTCTAGTTTTTAATATAGCTGGGAGGGCTTCCATCTCCCCCACCCCCCTCTTCCTGTCCACTTCAGTCCATTGGTCCCTTGATCTTTGTGAAAGGGAATTGGTGGAAAGGAAACTTGGTTGATTTATTGAAGGAGAGTGAGAACTGAAGTTTAAAACTGTAAAATCAGACAATGCAAATTATGGGAGTAGTCAGTAGGTTTTGTATTTAATTTATGAAATGGCATTTCTTCCAGCATTGGATTTGTTTTTAGGTGCTAGTATTGAAACTATAATTGACAGTAGTAATTGTATTTTTCTTTTTAGGATAGCCATCTCTGATTGCCATAGCAACATCCCAGTAGACATTATTCTACTTGATCTAATTGAAGCATGTCAAGGAGTTGCCTTGAGCACAACTCTTGACTTTCTTAGATTGTACTGGGAATTTTGGTTTCAGAAGGAAAGTGATAATATATATAACAATCCTCTCTCTCCTTTCTGCTGTAGTTTTGTTGTCTGTAAGGCCTATGTAATTTTAGGAATTGCTTGAGATTCCTGATATTATTTAAAGCTTGTTATTTTGTAAAATTTGATTATTAGCACAAAATATAATTGATTTTGTTTTCTTTACATGTGTTTTGCTTAGACCAGCCGTAAAACACATGTAAACCATCAAAACTTCTGAGTATCAGATAATTCAATCCCACAAATTTTTTGGTATTTTTATCCAAGTTGGCCTTTTCACTAGAAAGACTTTTTTAAAAGCCAATTACAGTCAGTTAAAATTATTCCATAACAGTGCATATGGAACATCCTATATAATCCTATATAATAAGAGAGGAATATGCTAATTATCCGTTACGCCTTGAGGTGTAACGACCAACCGCATGACCAGATCACGGATCTGCAGGAAGGTGGGGCAGCGAACTACAAGCAGGCAGTGAAAAGCTACAAGAGGGGGCAGGGCAGCAAGCTATGATGAGGGAGAGGGGAAAGGGGAGCGGGGGGAGCTACAGGAGGGTGGCAGAGAGCTACTGGCACATGGGATTCATGCGCAGGGCTACTAGTGTTAAATAAAATCCATTTCTCCAACCTACCATAATATTCAAATTTAATCTCCTGCAGTTCATATAACCAAAACCAAAATAAAACAAGCCCCAGCCAGTTTGGCTAGGTGGACAGAGCTTCAGTCTGCAGACTGGAGCGTCCTGGGTTCAATTCTGGTCAAAGGCACATGCCCGGGTTTCGGGCTCCATCCCCAGTAAGGGGCATGCAGGAGACAGCCAATCAATGATTCTCTCTCTCTCTCCCTCTCCCTTCCTCTCTGAAATCAATAAAAAATGAAATAAAAACAAACAAACAAAAAACTTTAAACTACAGTCTAAGCCAGGGGTGGGCAAACTTTTTGACTCGAGGGCCACAATGGGTTCTTAAACTGGACTGGAGGGCCAAAACAAAAGCATGGATGGAGTGTTTGTGTGAACTAATATAAATTCAAAGTAAAGGAGCGGAGGGGAGAGCAAGAGAACCGTATAGAACAGCCGGATCCGGCCCGCGGGCTGTAGTTGCCCAAGGCTGGGCTAGGGGCTACTCTGTTTGACAGTGCAGATTCAAAACATTTCTATTATCACAAAATTCTGTTGGACAGAGTGTGCTGGTCTAGGGGGCAGACTAACAATGGTTGGAAATGGCAAAAAGGCCATTTTTATGCCATCTTAAGAAAGAAACACTAAAAGTTTTCTAACTGAACATTGTTGAGCCAGGTATGCTCTAAGTCAGTGGTCGGCAAACTCATTAGTCAACAGAGCCAAATATCAACAGTACAACGATTGAAATTTCTTTTGAGAGCCAAATTTTTTAAACTTAAACTTCTTCTAACGCCACTTCTTCAAAATAGACTTGCCCAGGCCATGGTATTTTGTGGAAGAGCCACACTCAAGGGGCCGAAGAGCCTCATGTGGCTCGAGAGCCGCAGTTTGCCGACCTCGGCTCTAAGATTTCACCACCTGGCTGGGGCCCAGTTCCATAAGAGTATCAGGAAGTTTTCCCTAAGTCCTCCCTTTGCCTCCTCGTTTTTGTCTTCCCTCCCTCATTCCCCCCCACTTTCTTCTTCCTTCTTAAGATGATAAACTTATAGGGTAGAGAACTAGTTTTTTTGATGAAAACCATCCTAGACTTTTCAAGTTTACAGCTTTAGGTGGAAAGCTGAGAGTGCTTTTCAGCATCCACTTTTCACTGATTTTCCTTGATCACCCGATGAGCTTTCATTTATAAATGCCACTCAATTTCCATTAGCTTTATTTAGAAGTTGATATTTATTCACTAGAAGCCCAGTGTCCCTCAGCCCAGCCTGCACCCTCTCCAATCTGGGACCCCTCGAGGGATGTCCAACTGCCCATTTAAACGGGCAGTTGGACATCCCTCTCACAATCCAGGACTGCTGGCTCCCAACTGCTCGCCTGCCTGCCTTCCTGATTGCCCCTAACCGCTTCTGCCTGCCAGTCTGATCACCCCCTAACCACTCCCCTGCCAGCCTCATTGATGCCTAACTGCTCCCCTGCCAGCCTGTTTGCCCCTAACTGCCTTCCCCTGCAGGCCTGGTCACCCCTAACTGCCCTCCCCTGCAGGCCTGGTACCCCCCAAATGCTCTCCCCTGCAGGCCTGGGTCCCCCCCAATTGCCCTTCCCTGCAGACCCAGTCACCCCCAACTTCCCTCCTCTGCCAGCTGGGTCACCCCTAACTGCCCTCCCCAGCAGGCTTGATTGCCCCCAACTGCCCTCCCTTGCAGGCCTGGTCCCTCCCAACAGTCCTCCCCTGCTGGCCTGATTGCCCACAACTGCCCTCCCTTGCAGGCCTGGTTGCTCCCAATTGCCCTCCCCTGTTGGCCATCTTGTGGCGGCCATCTTGTGTCCACATGGGGGCAGCCATCTTTGACCACATGGGGCCATCCATCTTGTGTGTTGGAGTGATGGTCAATCTGCATATTACTCTTTTATTGGATATGATAGAGGCCTGGTGCATGGGTGGGGGCCAGCTGGTTTGCCCTAAAGGGTGTCCCAGATCAGGGTGGGGGTTCCCTTGGGGGGTGGACCAGCCTGGGCAAGGGGCCTTTGTTGGTTTGCAGGCCGGCCATGCCCCCCGGCGACCCAAGCGGAGGCCTTGGTATCTGGGATTTATTTATCTTCTACAATTGAAACTTTGTAGCCTGGAGTGGAGCCAAGCCTTCTGCTCTCTCCGTGGTGGCAGCCATTTCTGTTGTGATTTATGTATCTTCTATAATTGAAACTTTGTAGCCTTAAGCGGAGGCCAAAGCAGGCCAGGGCTGCAGAAGCTTGGCTTCCTCCATCGCCGCGGGCAACCCTAGCCTCCTGCTCTCTCCAGCTCCGTGGCTACCGCCATTTCTATTGGGCTTTATTTATCTTCTATAATTGAAACTTTGTAGCATTGAGTGGAAGCCTGGGCGGGCAAGGGCAGGCGGAAAGCTTGGCTTCCTCCATTGCCAGGGGAACCCAAGCCTCCCTCCTGCTCTCTGTGGCTGCAGCCATCTTGGTTGGGTTTATTTGCATATTTGCTCCTGATTGGCTGGTGGGCGTGGCTGGTGGGCGTGGCTCATGGTTGTAGCGGAGGTGTGGTCAATTTGCATATTACTCTTTTATTAGGTAGGATGATCTGCCAATTTACTATCTACATTTTTCCTAAACTCAGGCAGGATTTGTGGAGGCTTATTTTGGTCCAGTTCTGCTAGTGTGTGAAAATAAATGTGATATATTACTTGTGCCTGTTTAGGGTTTTAGAGTCCTTGGTGGCTCTTTGTAGTATATTTGTGCAATAAATGTTAGGTGCTGTTTAGAACATAGGCATTTTTCCTTGAGGACCCTGTGATAGATACCATTATAGAAACATCATATGCACATATATGTTGGTTACTTTCTAAAATTGATTTTGGTCTGTTTATTTTGGGGAGATGTTGAAAAGAAATGTGACATTTTTTATGAAATACGGCTATTCAATAACATTTATTAAATGCTTTCAGAGTTTTGGGAGAAGTAAGGATATTATTTATACCATTTGCTTAGCAGTTTTTGTGATTTCCTTTAGGAATGTAAATGTGGCAGCATTTCAAAGCAGTCTACTTTCTTTGAATATAGTTGAAGACCCAGATGTGCAATCCAACTTGTACTCTTTCCTGAAATGATTTCACTGAAGATTCTGATCCTTTGAATGTAGTCTAGAGGATGTCTGTGTGCTATTGTGGCAATTGGCAATCATTTCAAGGTGCCTCTGTTAACTATACTTATGAGACTTATTCTTTAGACTAAGCCTACCTGTCCTCCTTCCCACAACGCTGTATTTCATGCAATGTGTAAGTTGCAACAGGACGGGAAGGCCTTTGGATTAAGCTTCACTTACATTGGCTTAGTGTAGTTTGTGGCAATTGACTGCCCATAACATTAGAAAAATTTAGGGGAAAAATGGTTAACTCTTTTAGAGTTTTTAGGAGTATTTCAGGAGGAAGCCTAATTTTGGTTAAACCATGGTTCAGTGTTATAGTATTAAGGGCCTAGATTATAGTAGAATGACTTGGAAATATTGTGGGCTTACCACAGCTTGAGGACTCTCTATCATTTGAGGAAGTATCATCTTGGTCTCATTTTGGCCTTGGCACTGTGTGAGTAGGTCTGGAACAAATCTCATTGTGGTAGGAGGTTGGGCCCTAATAGTTATCTGACCACTCCCTCAGCAGTTGGTAGGAAGCAATGAGGAATAGTAAGAAACATACTTGTGTGTGTGTGTGTGTGTGTGTGTGGCGGGGGGGGGGGGGGGGGACGACACGGGGGCACTTGATGAAAGAAGGTGAAGGGATTAAGCAAATAAATAAATAAATAAATAAATAAAAAATAACATAGCAGTCTGGTGATAGCCAGAGGGAAAGGGAAGATGGGGATAAGTGGAAGTGGGCAAAGGAGAGATAAATGGAGACAGAAAGAAACTTTGCTTTGGGCGCATGATTCAGTGTGCAGATGATGTTTTGTTGAGTTGTACACTTGAAACCTGTATGGTTTTAGGAACCAATGTCACCCCAGTAAATTCAATAAAAAATAATGGCCCCCTCCCGTCCAAAGAAACACACTAATGAAGGAAACCATAGTAGAGGATAGTTGGACTAAAGTATGTAAAGTAGGGGAAAAGCAGTGATTTTTGAGTTAGCGTTTCCAAAAAGCATTGGTTAGTAATGGGTAGCTGGACGGACATCAGAAAGGGCCAGAGACTAGTAAAGTGGCACAGCATAGTAGTGCAGGGTATTTTGTTTTAAAGTAAGCCATGAATTTTTTAAGGGAATAACGTCTAGCCTATGTGCTTTTTCTGAGAAAAATTTATAAATATTTCCTCACTCTGGTCTTAGAGTTCTCATTTAATCCAAAGTAGAAAATATACATTGAGGTATGTACTTTTGGGTTTTAATTATTCCTCCAGAACCAGAAACTTCAAAGCCTACCCTCTCTGTAAAACACTTGCAATACTTGAAGTCCACCGGTAATGGGTACCTAAAGTGTTGACAATTTAAAAAGCCATTAGACTCTTAGCACTCCCTGTAATCACTGATAATTCTTACAAAGGAGCATTTTACTTTACCCAGACATATATATGTAGACATGTAAATTGGAATGCACAGGGTAGATGTGATGACTCTTTTGGGAGGGACATTAACATTTCCATTTTTTTATATCACGTGTGACCAAGTAACGCTATTTCATTTTTTTCCTGATGCTTTACTCTTCATAGAGAATATATGAATTAGTTTTGCTCCTTTTACCTATGATTGGAACATTTGACTCATGAGTTATTATTGAAATGACAGGTTTGATGTGAGTGGTATTTGAAGAAAACTTTCCAAAGGCGTTTTTATATATTCACTTTACTGTATGTAGTGATAGTTAATTGTCTCTCCAAAGATGAACTGTGAGTTTGTATTTTTGAATTATATTATAAACTGATGGCTTAAACATAGTTTCAGTCGATTGCAGTTATCCTTCTTGATGTTCAGATTGTTATATCTTTGGCTAGTACAAGCCTATTCAAGATGGCTTTGGAATCCAGTTGACATGACTTTAGTAGTCATTGACACTCTCCTCTGCCCCCTACCCCTCCTCTCCCATCCCCCCAAGGACATGCTGAGAGGAGAGACAGAGAGAGAGGCAGAGAGAGAAATCCATGAGAGACAGAAATATCAGTTGGTTGCCTTCCATACTTATCATGACTGTGGATAGAACCACAACCAGGTATGTGCCCTGACTGGGAATCAAGCAGGCCACCTTTCAGTGCACAGGACGACTCTCAACCAACTGAGCCACTCTGGCTGGGGGTTAGCTCTTCTTTTTAAAAGACCCTTCCTTTTTTTTCTGTAAAACAGTTGAAAAGGTGATTTTTCTGGGGGAGGAGGAGGAGTGACCATTTGTGCTTCCTTCATGGGTGGCAAAGAAGGAATCTAATAAACCATGTCTTTGGTCCCAAGTAACTGTTGAGAAGAGTCCTATTCCTATTTGAGTATCTCTGAGTGAAAAGAAACTAGGAAAAAATAGGTAAAAAATGACGTGGAAAAATTTTCACAGTATATCTTTTTGAAATGCCATCTAATTTTTCATGCATTATTATTGCAGTGCACATTTACCTGGCATTTTGAAGTGCTAGTGAGGCCAGAACTTTAGAACAAACAGATGAAGATAAAAATCTGACTTCTCCCTTCTTTTACTGATACCTTTGCCATTTCCATCACTGCTTTCTCAGTTCTAGTTAGGCTTTGGCATCGTTGTGAAAACCAGCTACGGTATCCCAGAAGGCAAACCACATGTGTAATTGGGTAATTGTAGGAGGCCATGTGCAGTTGGAGGAAAGGGCTCTTTCTCTCTCCTCATTGATTATGTCCTTGGTAGCATTGAGAGAGATGGTAAACAAGTGGTATTTGTGAGTGAGTGCCAACTGTGATCACCACCAGTAATGCACTGATTGGCAACCATATTATTCCTGTCTTAGCCTTTATGTATTCTGAATACATTTTATGTATTCCTGTCCTCTGCTAATCGTCTTGGACTCTGGCTGGGTTAGTTCATGAAAATAAGGTAGCAAACTGAGATTCACACATAAGACAAGGATAGTTTAGGATTAAAAGCAGGAGCTAGGTGTAGGGAGTACAGTGGGTTGAAACAAAGTAGGAGTAGACCAAAGGAAGACATCTACAATGGAAAGCAAGATAAAGAATAATGAGGTAGCAACTCGGGGAGCTTCTAGTTGGAAATGAGGCAGGATTCTGTATTAAAAGTAACCCAGGACACATACTAGAGGCAAGGTACTGAGTTAAAGGTTTATATTTTAGGAATCAGAATATTTATCTACACTGAAAAATAGGACTATCGGGAGAACTGGTGTGAACTACCCGCAGCATGGCTACTGAGACAGCAGTCTTTCCTCTCCTTCAAAGTTCTTACAGGTTCTTCCTGGGCAGTTGCTGTTCCTCCCAGGTGACAGCAGAGAATGCAGCATTCACTTTCCATCTGTTAGCTCATGACTCTTGAGCAGCTGGTCTAAATCACTGGAGTTTTATGGTAAGTTAGATTCTGTTAACGTTTTCCCTCTTTCAAAGTAGACAGATTTCTAGATCATGGCCCATAAAATCTTAATCTGTTGGAGTTAGATTGACTTTTGGAAGCAGAACACTATTATTGTGATATACTAGTAGCACATTGTTGGCATTTGAGAGATGCTTCTTGAAGCCATCCAAAAGTCCCATTTTTGCAGATACCATTATGACATGTAATTTTCCCCCATAAAATAAATTTTTGCTCTGGTCCACTCACCAAAAAATATTTTTGCAGATCCTTTCTCTTGTTTTTGACTAAGCATATGGTTCACTGGTTTAGTTCATAAGTAAGTTATCCCCAGTGACTTTCCTCCCTATATTTTTGGCTAATACAGGTCATTCCTTAAGCCTCGTCACTTTTATCGCCAGCTCTAGCAATTGGCTGGATTTTTATATTTATGTCCATTTCTGATTAAAACAATTTTTTTAAACTATAGCTTCAGGAAAGTTACTGTGTTTCTGGCAACAAGTATGGAAACAAACAAAAACAGAAGTCACATACAGCCCATATGTGGAGCTCATTTGCAAGTGAAATGACCACTCCCTTTCTCCAGCCTCACTGTGCAGCAGCTCCTATTCTAGCCTCTGGGAAAGTGCAGGTTACTACATTTCATGCCCTTTCTTTGAATCTTGAATAGTTGAAACTGAAATCTTTACATCTATCAATGCCAAGAATCTTCTATATGTCCTCCCTTTCATATGTGGATTTCTTTTAAAATTTAAAGCAATTAATTTGTAAATTAACACTAACTTTAGCAATAATTGGGTTTCAGGGAATTTTTAAATTCTAACCATATTTAAATAAAGATCTTAAAAGAGGCATGGAGGGCCCTAACTGGTTTGGCTTAGTGGATAGAGCGTTGGCCTGCAGACTCAAGGGTCCCAGGTTCGATTCCGGTCAAGGGCATGTACCTTGGTTGCAGGCACATATCCAGTAGGGAGTGTGCAGAAGGCAGCTGATCGATGTTTCTCTCTCATCGATGTTTCTAACTCTTTATCCTTTTCCCTTCCTCTCTGTAAAAAAATGAATAAAAATATATTTAAAAATAAAAAAAAGAGGCATAGAGGAATTAAACAGCATATATTTCTTTAACTTCCGTATCAGTTTGTTTTAGTATGATTTCCCATTAGAGCTTCATGAAAAATAACATTTTAGATGTTACTTTTATTCAAGGTGGGCATTTAGTTCTGGGGATAAATTTAGTGGTGTAATTCTATGACATCCTACTTATATGGGAACATATATTTGATTCCTTTGGCTAATTAATTTTTTTCCTATTTGGAAATTTAGTCAGTTTATAAATAACTATCATTGTTGTCATATATAAGTGTACACATTCTGTTACCCAGGTTTTCTACTCCCATCATACCATCACCATTTTTCATAAGCACTGTCAGTTAGAAACATGAATTAAATTTCCTGCTTGTAGGAGTAAGAAAGTAAGTGCTATTGTTTGGACCTGTTATTGAGGAAAGGCTAAATGTTTTCTTACACACTTTTAAAAGTGTAGGGAATCTCTTACGTTATTTGTCTTTGAGAATATTTAGATCAATTTGAAAACCATGGTTATATGAATTTAATATTCTAACTGTATGATTGAAAATGGTTTTTTGATGTAGAAGCATTTTGAAATTTACATTGTTTATTATATATTTCCTTCAAAGAATTCAGTAGTTTAGAAATTCTTTTGGCAAAATAAAATTATGTTCATAAAATAATTAAATACCAGGACTTTATCTCTCTTCTTCCCCCCTTTTGACTTTTGCTATCGAATAGTTTAATATGTCTGTAATTTTCAAGTTATAACATTTCTTTCAAAATTTGGTTTTAAATTTAATATACCATCATGCTAAATGTCTTGATGCTGTAGTTATTGGGACTTACTATATCCACCCATCCATCACTTTGTGTTTGCTTGTTTTGGATACCTGTAATACCATAATGTACAATTTAGTGGAGGCCCCCGTTAGTTGTAATATCAAGGTTTCAAGTTTCTGGAATTTTGACTTTCATTTTTCTCAGTTCTGATTGAAAGAATAAATGAGTTTCAACATTTAATAAAGAAATGCATCTTTATCTTACTCTTTGAATTGTTTTGAAGTTGTTAATTAACTTTTATAGGTAGCATCACACCATGATATTACTTGAAAAGTAATGGTATCTCTTGCAGTATAAAAATAAACATGCCTATCAGTGTGTGCACTGCAAAGCAAGTTTCTGTGAAACAAATATCACTTTACTGTAAAATTCCATTTCAAAATGATGGTCTTAAACTTATAGAATGTCAGAACTTTAAGGATTAATTTTTTTATGCATCATTTGCAAACATTTATAAGTACAACTAATAAAACCGTATCTTACACGGAACCCTTTCATATCTTTAGCTTATTTGTAAAACAGACCATACATAAAACAATACAATTATTACTCCTCCTGCTGGCAGGTGTTGTGAAAACATTTGTCTTGAGGCACTTGCACAGAACTTGAGAGTTCAGAGGAATGTGGTTGGAACACCACTGATTTTATTCCAGCCCTCCCATGCTGGCAGGTGCGGAAACTCAGACTAAAGGTCCTACTTAGATTTCTGTGGAAAGCAATCATGAGATAAATCTGAAAAGTTTTCACAAAGCCAATCCTTCTAGTTTCCAGGTACTTATTTAGCATTGGTTCCTGGAAAGAACAGCAGTGCTTTTGTATAGCTCTGTAATTTCTCTTTCTCTTATCCTTCTTTTGCAAGGTGGCCTTACATTTTTGAGAATCTTCAATCTTTGGCTTTCGTGAGAAGGAACTTTAACTTTCCTAAAGCATTAAACTTGCTTTAGTAAGGAGGACTGCAGTAGGACTGTGGGAAGATGCTGGCTATGAAGAACCCAGGAGGCTGTGGGGTGGTTAGGGGTTGTTGGTTGTTTGGGGGAAAGTAAGGGTTCCATGTGCATCATGGCCCCGGCAGTTTAGAAATGAATAAGCCAAGGCACAAAGGGGTGACATAATTTTCTCAAAGTCATACAGTTTGTTAGTGGCAAATCAGAATCACAACCTGATCTCTAATAAGGCTGTACCATTCCTTTTCCATTGTATTTTTTTTTTTTTTTGCCTCTAACTGTTGTCTCGAGAGCTATAATATTTGAGAAGATACAGTGTTATATTTCTCAGTAGGTGACATTTCATCCTTAAATTCAAGACTTAGGTCATATAAATTGGAGTTTTTCTTTATCTTTAAAAACATTTTAAGCTATGTAAAATGATTCTGCTTTGAAAGAAAGGTACTGATATCTGCCAAAGTCATTATCACACTTCTCTAGTCATTTATTTTCTTGAAATTGAAATGAAACTTTCTGAACACAGCCGTACTGAATATGGATTTCAGAGCCATAATAATGCTTTTTGCCTCTGCAGATTTTGAATTGATCTGAGTTTGGCAGTGAATTATGTATGTGTTATTTCAGGAATCTTGCACATGCCCTGCTTTAAACCACTGATTATTTTTGTAAAATGCTGTTGTGTGGATTTGGCTCATTCCATTGACGCTGAACTCATCAGATGGCTATATTGTTTCTAGGAATGTGACTTGAATTGATTAAATGGCACAGCCAACAACATCTGTTTGGTAAACTAGTTGAGTTTCCTAAAACTTCAAATTTTCAAATTTACAGCTTACAAATAGAATAAAGTATATTTCTTTCACTCCATAGAAAGAATTTCACTGAATTTTTGATGATAGCTTATTTAATCTTAATCTAATTATTATTGTGACTTGTTTTCTTACTGTATTGTTCATTTTCAAGGGAAATTAACATTAGGAATGATGGGAACTTACAGTCTTACGTGAGTGGTTCTTAACTATGTTATTTATCCATTTGAAATTTGTAGAAAGCTTTGGATGGTTTCCTAGAAAAGGCATCTATGGACATGCTCCTGAAACTGTACAGTTAGGTGTAGGGAGATAGAGCTCCCCTGGGCAGATCCCCTGAAGTCCATTCTCTCGTGGTTGATGACCTTTGCTTCACATGTGTTAGTAAGTATGTGGATAATGCTAGTGACTATGAACCAGAGTTACCTTTTTAATATACAGATTTTAGATTTATAGAATATTTAAGTCACTATTTAAAAATAGTTTATGGTGTTGATCTTTATATGTGCCATTTTTATTTCCCATCTTATTGTCTATTTTATTCTTTTTCTTTATCTTTACAATTTTTTCAGTGAAGGAAACATACCATCTCAGGTATTTTTTAATTTAATATCACGGCCCTTATTTGAATACATCTGAACAAAATTTGTATGGTATTAAAATAAAAATGCACATATCTGGTTTTGTATTGTGGAGGTTCTTTCCATTATGCTTTTTGTGTTAATATTTCTAAATGACATTTTGAATTTGGGATAGAGTACTTAAGAGAAAATTGAGACTTAGGGTGAGATAGATACTTTCATGTGATAAGCCATGGGGGCTTGGTTATCATACTAGCGGATGTGTATTATTATATTTAGTTGATTCAGTAGTCTTTGTATAGCCAGTTTTCTTTTACAGTTTTGAATCTTGCCAATGGCTTCAAGGCTAGCATGTGTATTTACTAATTAATCTTGAGAATGGCTGTTCTTATGTTGTAACCTTCTCTCTTTGAATAGGATCTCTTTTAAACTCAGAGGATGGACTCATTTCTGTGCCCCTCCCTTTAAGTTATAACAGCAACAACAGCTGTCATATCTACTATGTGACAGGAACTTTTATAATATTCTCTATCTCCAGCCCTTTATTTCAAACTAGAGGCCCGATGCACTAAGATTTGTGCAAGAATAGGCCTTCCTTCCCCTGGCTGCCGGCACTGCCTTCGCTCCAGCCAGAGCCGCCTTCTGCCTCTCGCCTTGTCGCGTCAGTTTGCATATTCCCTCCTTATTGGCTGTGGGCGCCGCCATCTTTGTCACGGAGTTACGGTCAATTTGTATATTCTAGCTTTATTAGATAGGTTATTTTACCTTGCTGACTAGTACTCTCTAATTTCATCAATTAAAACAATTTGCAATTTGCCCCCCTCCCAGGGGGCCATAGGCTCATAGTGGTATTCTTAGCACTACTAACATAGTGCCTGCTAAATAATTCAACAGTCGTTGAACAATTGCTAGTTGGATGTATTCCCAAGAGTTTTATAATTTAGACCTCATAGGAACGATTTTCTCCACCTGTTTCTCTTGATGTTTCAAATTATTTTGAACTGCAAATGATGTTTTACTAATAAATGTGATAATTTTTGTGTGAATATAATTGATGTCTTGGTTTAGCATCATTTGTAATGTGTAATGAGAAAAGTGGCTAAAGTATATTAAGTTGTTAACATTATAAAAACTACAAAAGTGCTTTGAAAATGTGGGATGAGTGTCACGTGGCCATTATTACTTTTTCCCTGAACTAGAAAGAAAACTAGACACTTAAAAAAGGTAGAGGATTGGTGTCACTTTATCAAACAATTCTTAACATTGCTAAGTGAACTTAATCACATATGATTTCTTTAAATAGGTTACTTAGAACATGCTTGTTTTTCCATAATAAAGTACAGGGTAGGTTTACAATTGTGAATGAAACAGAGTTTATTCTTCTATTATTTATTAGTTGTTATATTTTCCACACAACTTTTGCCCCACCCACCCTGTATCTGCTGATTTAGATTATATTACCTAGAAAACCCAATCTGGGATAGGAAGTACTATAGTACCTTCAACTTGAAAATATTTTCCGGATAAAATAATTTGTCCTAATAGATGCCCTTTACTGTATAAAGGTATTAGTTTTATTTGATTATCTTCTTCATTGTTGGAAGTATGATATTAGGAAGATACATTTGTTTATTTTGGGGGATGTGGTAGAGAATGGGATTCGATACTGGACCAAAATATTATTTCTCCTGGTGCAGGTGTAAATTTAAAAAAAGTAGCATTCAATAAGTATGGCGTCCCAATCTTAAAATTTGATGACTGTTTAACCAACTGGGAACTATTTCCTGAAAGTGCTTTAGGGCAATCAGTGCTAATGTCTTTACATACTTACTGAAAGTAGAAATTTAGGCATTTGATTAAAGTATTTTCTAATAGAGAATATTTAAAAGTCACATAAGTTTCCGTAATCCTCAAGAGTGACACAATTTAGTACTCCTAAAATAGGACTTTAGTGTTTTCTGCAGATGAGGATTTTGCTATAGAAAGCTATATGACATAAAAATAAAGCATGCATGAAGCTTGTATCACTTTAATGTAAACTGTCTTCTTAATTTTCTTAGGCAGAAATGGCTGAGATTATGTTTACAAAGTTTATTAAAATTAAAGCTTGCTTTACTGCTTAGAATAAAATGTGTTTCTCTGGTTGGCTAGTATGGCATAAAGTGAGTCAGCCCTCTGATGTAAAAGTTGATAGAGGAAAGAAGATAGAAGAGATGAGAGAGACAGATGGGACTGGGAGGAAAGGAATCGTGGAGCTGGACAATATCAGATGCTTATAGCAGAGAGAAAGAACAGCAAATAAGAAAATGGTGACTTTTTCTCTGAATGGATCAGATATTAACCTATATAGTCTCTAATCAGTCTGTCAAGCTATAGATATATAAATTTTAGTGGTTCCTAGTGGCAGAGAGGTGGGAAATGGGACTTAAAGGGAGGTAGTAGGATGTTAACTCTGTGTAATTGTACTTTTAAAGAATTTATTCTATTTGGTTATTGATGAAAACTGCAAAACCAGCAGAACTACTACTGCCTTTAACTAAGAGTAGGATTTCACTAGGAGAGGAGGAAGGAAAAGCTACTCAAGGCAGACAATGTAAGAAAGACATGCTTCCTTTTGTGTATGTGCATGTGTGTATGTGCACAAGATACATTGAATACTCTTGGGTGACTTGAACATAGAATTTTATGTTAGCAGGGAAGGAAGGGACAGGTTGAAGTCAGTTGTGATGTAAAGTTGTGTGTACAGTTCAGATCTAATTAAGAGAAAAGATGAAATACCTAAATTTATATTTGTACATTTTAGTTCTTTAGTACTCCTTTTTAATTATTATTTTTTTAATGATCAGTAAAAAATTATTGGGTTCTTGGTGTGTGGGAGGAAAGTAATGAATAACAAGCTCATGTTTTAGTTATCTATCATACTTGCATAAATACCATTGATGGTATTTCTTATGGTTAATGAGTTTGTGATTTCATAGGCATTTTCTAAGTAAGTGTTCTCTTATGTAAAAATTCTTACTAAAGTGGTTGCTTTTATGTGAACATGTTAACTTTTTTTCCCTTTGGCTTTCTATAAAAGAGGATGGATTACTGGGTGGTAAATGCCAATTTGAAATGTTATGCTCCTTTGATTAAAAAATCATAAAGTGTTGCTTTCTAATTTTCATGATTTTAGCTAGCAGCTGTTGAGTAACTGCTTTTGAAGATGAGCTCCATTTTTGTCTCAGAAGAACATCTTATTGATGAAAATAGAGTAGTGGTTGTGCTAAATGACTGAAGAATGGACAAAGAGATAAAGCAGAGAACAGAGATAAGAGTTCCTTATGGCAGCAAGCCAAAGGCCTAGTGACATTTACAGATAACAGGAAGAGCACGTGGTATGCTTCATGTACTGTCAGATAGATGCTGCCTGAGCTGTGCAGGTTAACAAGGCTCACCCTCTGCTATGTACACAGTTTCATTTCTGTCGTTAGGCTGCCTGACTGCTGCTGGCCTTCCATCCACTGGAACTCAGTGTAATTTTATGGATCACCTGGGTGGAGATTTAGACTAAAGTGAATATATGCTGTTTATCACCCAGCAAAGAACATACTCTTTATATATATATATATATTTGTATTGATTTCAAAGAGGAAGGAAGAGTGAGAGAGAGATAGAAACATTAATTAATGATGAGAGAGAATCATTGATCAGCTGCCTCCTGCACACCCTACACTGGGGATTGAGCTTGCAACCCGGACCTGACCTGGAACTGGGCCATGACCTCCTGGTTCATAGGTCGTTGCTCAACCACTGAGCCATGCCGGGAAAATACTGACAATATATTTGTTACATTGAAAAATACTTTTGATTATTTTTTAAAGAAATTAGTTTTAAGATTATTAATTTAGTGTTGAAGTATAGAAATGAATCAGTTTTTCTTATTCCCGTTACTTGTTCTTGTCACTGTTCTAGAAATTGAAGAGTCTTGAACTGTCCAATTTCCCAAGTAGGTTTGTAGCGTAAGTTTAACACTGTTGTATTCAGTTCACCAATACATGTATCTAAAGTTAACTTAAGGAAGAACAGTCCTGTGTTTCTGGAATAAGTTCTCTGAAGTCACAGACAATAAAACCTTTTTATTAGTGCTATATTCTGCTAAGATTTTAATTTCTTTTTGAAAACGTGTTTAAATGGAATTAACTTCTAATTTTCAGTTCTGTTATTCTTTTGAGTTTTTTTAAATTTGTATTTCTGTTTTCTTACTGAGCAGGTAGAAATCCTATTTCATTTATCTTTAAGCAAACCTAACTAATATAGATATTAGACAGTTAGATTTTCTCCAGTTATGCTAGCAGTTTTCAAATTTTGATATGCTAGATTAAAAAAGTATTTTATTATTATGCTCTGTTATTTGGGAGACAAGAAGAGTGGTTACATAATGCATAATTAAGATCAGGGGTGTGGTCTCTTCACTGAAAGAAGGATGTGGAGGGAGGTGGGACTATAAGGGCAATAGCCACAACCCTTCCATAGCCCTGAAAGTTTATTATTGCTTTTTGGTTTCTTTTATGAATTGTATTAGTGGGTATTAAACCTTTAAAAAATATTACCGTAATCATTTAATCTGCCTTTTTAGCATTTGAATATTAACCATTTTAGCATACCCGATTTTACTGCTTTTTAAAAATTTATTGCACTTATTATCTAAGAAAATGGATACCATTTTAGATAGGAAAAGAAACTTTGAGTATATTCTCTCCTTTATGTTACCTTCCATAGCCCCTGGTGATTTGAAGTAATTGGACTTTTTAATTTTGATGCTATATAGTACATTTAAATCAAACTTAGATTTCTGTGCCCTTAAAATTCTCAATTTTAAACTTGAGAGTTAAAAAATAGATGCATGTTTAAATTCAGAGTTTGATTGATGTTTCACCACTGGGTCCTTGTGAGTATCACTGCAGTTTTTAAACACTAGATAAATAGTGATTAGAGCATAGGATTTTATTTGGGGTTTTTGATAGGAAATGATTGTTTCTTGACTGAACTAAGCTGTGATTTTCAAGGTAGCAGCAGAAATATTCCATGATAGGAAAGTCTCTTATATTTTCATTGACAAGGTCAAATTGTGTTGTTTAGAATATTACAATATTACATCACGATTTACAGGGAAATTATAACAGGTGAACTTGGAAAAGCATGGACTGCAAAGGAGTACTTAGTTTTGATGAATTGAAGTAACAAAAAAAAATAGATTATTTGCCGTGTTGCCCAAATGATTATGTTTTGAATTACTTCCTGACAAAAATAGGACTTGAAGCTGTTGATATAAAGCATATGTTGTATAGTAAAGTGGAATTTAGAATTTATGTAGCAAGCAATATTCCTGTATTCACAAGCTTCAATTTAACAAAAATGAACAAAATTGAAAACTATTTAAAAGCAAAACTTCTTCATGAATTCCCTTTGCAAATTGTGACAAACTCAAATTAAAAAATTATCCATTCATGATAAAAATTCTTTGGAAAATAGCAATGGGAATTTCCTCAACTTGATAAAGAACACCTGCAAGACCCTACAGTTAACAGATTTAATAATAAAAAACAATACTTTTCCCTTAAGATCAGGAACAAGGCAAGGATGTATACTTTCATTGTTTTTATTCAATACTAGTGTCCCGGTGCACGGATTCGTGCACATTGAAAGGAAATTAATTAGAAGAAACATTTTAATATCGCTATTTGCCCTTTCTCTATAATACAAGTGTCAACCAAATTCACGATTGACAATGACAGATCAAAACACACGCGTGCAATTGATGCCAGCGAGAGCTTTATATGTATCACACATGTGCGAGTCAACTTAGCCATATATATATATATATATATATATATATATATATAAATTAAACTTGCTTAGTTAGACCTGCTTTCTGATTTAGCTAAACTTTTTCCAGCCCAGTGAAGCACCCTAACTTCTCTTTCAGGTAATTGTCAGCAACACACCAGTTAAGTATCAACATGAAGCACATTATTATTGTAGGTCATGCAGAAGAACAAAGGGTAAAATATTTAACTGTAGCAGTGTTTGACTATATTCTGCGCAGTGAGAAAACCTGAAGTCATTTTCAAGTTCTATCATTTCTTACTTTTCAGTTGGGTTAAGTTTCTAAACTTTCTAAAACTCTGTTTTCCGGCTAATGAAAAGAAAATACGATTCTACCAAGTCTCCTATCTACCTACTCCAGGACTTCAGTGAGGATCAAATGAGATGAGGCATGTGAAAACGCTTCACAAATATTTGGTTAAAGTGTAAATATTTGGTTAAAGTTTGCACCTGGCATAAAGCAAGTCGTGTTCCTGGGCTGAAGAAACTCCAAGGAGGCTAGTTGCTAGGGAGAGGAAGCCAGGTGTTGCTATGTGACATCATTACCCAGTGTCCACAGCAACTGTTTCCAGGCTGGGCTGGGCTATAGGTCGCATTTTGCACCATGGGGTCTGGCAACTTTTGGCTGTGATTTGGTGGGGTGTCGCTCCAGGGTGGTGACGGGGCCTGTATCCCACTTGGGAGAAGCCAAGCGTTGGTTTGTCAGCGCCAGATCTATGGTGCTGTTTTATTTTTAAACTAGAGGCCAGTGCACAGATTTGTGCACCGGTGGGGTCTCTTGGCCTGGCCTGTGGGGATTGGGCTGAAACTGGCTCTCCAACATCCCCTGAGGGGTCCTGGATTGCAAGAGGGCACAGGCCAGGTTGAGGGACCCACCGGTGCACAGTTGGGGCTGGGAAGGGACCGTGGGAGGGCGGGCTCACCCAGTCCTGATTGGGGCCCGGGAGGGACTGTGAGAGGGCTCCAGGGCATGTCTGGCCCATCTCACTCAGTCTTGATTGGCCGGACCCCAGCAGCAAGCTAACCTACCGGTCGGAGTATCTGCCCCCTGGTGGTCAGTGCATGTCAGCAACCGATCGAACGGTTGAGTGAACAGTCGGGCACTTAGCATATTAGGCTTTTATTATATAGGATAGGGTGGCCAGTGTGCATGATGGCAGCTCCTGTGTTGAGCGTCTGCCCCCTGGTGGTCAGTGCACGTCATAGCTACTGGACGGTCACTTACATAGAAAGATATAAAAGGCTAAGTGACCGTCTGACCGGTAGCTATGACACACACTGACCACCAGGGGGCAGATGCTCAACACAGGAGCTGCGGAGCTGCTGTGACTTGGTAGCTGTGGTTCTCAGGTAATGCACCCAGAACCAGAGAGGAGGGTGCCCGATTCCAGGGTGCATCACCCGAGAACTGCCCTCTCACAATCCGGGACCCCGCGGGGAATGTCGGAGAGCTGGTTTCGGCCCGATCCCCGCAGGCCAGGTCGAGGGACCCCACTGGTGCATGAATGCGTACACTGGGCCTCTAGTATATAGATAATGTTGGAGTGGTAGCCACTGCAGTGAGGCTCCAGCCACTGAACCAAACTGGCTAGGGCTATACTATAGTTTGGCAAGCACTGAGCATTGGGGGGACACTGGATAAAGCATACATGAGGTCTTTGGTATTATTTTTTTATAATTGCATGTGAATATTATCTCAAAATGCAATGCTTAATTAAAAACTAATATAAATGAATTAATTCTTTTTCATTACATAAGGACTTATTTTCTGTTTCACTTAGCTAGTTTGCATCTGTATAGTTTGCTGGCTATATAAAATTTGAACTCAAATCAATATCTATTTCCATGACTGTTCCCATCCTTTTTTAGTTGTTTGAAAATTGAGGATCTTTGAATAGTATATCCTTTAATCTGAGCATAGATATTTCCCCCTTTTTATATGAATACTTAGCTACTCAAAAAACATGGTTTTAGAAATGTAAAGTAGGTCCTGTTGGCCATAATATAATTAATTTCCTTCATGTTTATAATTTCCTTGTAGGACTAATAATAGCAACTGTGATATGACAGTGATTTTATAATTTGTTAATTATGTTATGTAAAATATAATACTAGTGAGGCATAAGAACATTGTACAGATTATTGTGGTCCAGAAAAAATAGGAATAAATCCAATGAATGAGAAAAGTGACACTATTGTTGGCACTCTGAAATTCTGCAGGGACTTACATTGTAGCTAAAATCAAGCTTATCTTCTTGCTGTGTTCAAGAGGCTTTTCATTGATTTCTGTTGAGAGGAAAAGCCTTTTTTAACTTAAAAAAGAAAAAGAAAAAAGGCAGTGCTCTCCAGGCCCAGTGGATTATTAAGATCTTTTAGCAGGCACTTGCTCTTTCTTTGGGAAATTGGCTGTTAAAGTCAGAAGGAACTCTTAATAGTTTGCATGGTGTTTGATTAAATGGAACAGTTGGATCATTTCCGATTCCAGATTCAGTGGAGCAGATATTCACCTCTTGCGTCCCCTATGATTAGCATAGTTATGTTTTCTGTATCATAGAAATAAAATTTTAGCATATACTGTTTTGCATTATAAAATAAGAGATATGTTTGAGAAAACTTGATAAATTGACCTTTTTGGAAAGACTTAAAAGCTTATTATTAAAATAGAACATTAAAACAGTATGTGTCCAATATTGTGGGATAGTTAATAGTTCTGTGGAGACAAAACTAACCCTAATACTGGCAGAAATGACAATGATGGCTCTAACATGGGGGCATTATTTATGTCAGGCCTTGTTCAAAGCACTTTTTTACATTAACTCATTTTATCATGATACTAGAGGCCTGGTGCATGAAATTCATGCATGGGGGAGGCAGGGAAAGGGGTCTCTCAGCCCTGCCTTCGTCCTCTCGCAATCTGGGACCCCTCAGGGGATGTCAGGCCTAAACCGGCAGTCAAACATCCCTCTCGCAATCTGGGACGCTGCATGCACCAGTGACCATACTTTTCAGACAGGTGAAAGGCATCTTGCTGTTGTATGGGCAGCTACATTTTTTTGCTCTGATTATAAAAAGTAGTACATAACGTGATCCTTCTGAGGCAGTAGTACCATTTTCCCCATCTAATGGGTGGAAAAATTGAAGCAGAGAAAAGTTAAGTAATTGGCTTTGCCACACAGTTACAAGTGTCAGAATCAGGGTTGACCACAAAATGTGCAAGCCAGAGTCCATGCATGTCATCGCTGCATCATCCTGTTTTTTTTTTTCAGTGTTATTGCCAGGTTTTAATTTTTAAATCTAAGAGACTGTTCCCAATGTATAGGGTAAGGTCCGTAGGCCTGGCTGGCGATCAGGGCCATCTGTGGGGCAATTGGCGGGTAGGGTGATTTGGGGAACCCCCGCTGGCACCCACCTTGCCTGGCGGCCTGGCACCACTTGCCAGCCAGCCCCACCTCCTGATTGACACCACAGGTCGCCTACCTCTTGGGGGGCAGACACTCAATGCAGGAGTTGCCCCCTGCTAATCAGTGTTCATCATAGGAACCAGTTCCGCCCGTTGTTCCACCCTTCGGTTGGTTTGCATATTAGGGTTTTATTATGTAGGATCATTATAGTGAGGAAGGGACTATCCTATAATTTCCTTTATAGATGGGGAAACTGAGGCATGGAGAAGTTAAGTAATCTCCCAAAGGGCACATAAGTGGTAGAGAAGGGCATCTGGCTCCAGGGTTTTGTTTTTTAACCACTACTTTATATTGACTTCTGTAGAGAAGTAAGAGCCCATATAATAAAACGCACAAAATGTGATTTCATAGGTAATAGGAGGCTGAAATCTGTGGGCTGGAGTCATTAAGGCAGTTTGTCTGGAGAACACACAAAATTAGGACAAGTGTAGGTAGTAGAGTGATAGCAGCCTGAGCACAAAGCATTGGGTATGTGGCATAGCAGTAAGCAGCAATTGGGAGCTGAAAGTTTGGGAGAACAGCAGAAAAGATGGGTTAGATTAGTGAGGGTAAGAAATTTGGATTGCAAAACGTGGACTTTGGAACACATTTTCTAAGTTGCTGTTTAGAGCAGCGGTCACCAACCTTTCGAACCCCACGGACCACCAGTGGTCCACGGAACACCAGTTGGCCACCACTGGTTTAGAGGAACAACAACCAAAGATGCATTAAATGTCGAGTCTTAGAACTAGAGAACATTATAAAGGTTGTCACCTTATCTTTGCTTGTTAGTCTGTCTGCCTTACCCTAAGTTTTGTATTTTAGTTTTGCTACTGATTATCTAGAGGCAGGATAGTGTGGTGACAAAAGCTTAGATTCTGGTATCACTATTTTCCACTTTCTTGCTGTAATGACCTTGTAATGGGTTATTAATCACTTGAGATTTAATTTCCTTGGCTGTATAATAGGCTTACTATCACGTGCCTAACTAAGGATTTCTGTGACAATTAAGTGAGATATTCTAAGGCTTTTAATTTATTGAATTCATATAAATTATTCCTGAAAAAATAATATGCTATCCAATAAAGCCCCTAAATGGGAATAAATATGCAGGTATAGGAATTGAAGCTCCTCCCCTCCCCCCTCCCCCCGGTGAGTAGGAAGACTGCTTTTTTCCTACAAACTTAATGTCTAATGGCTTTGGGCCTTAAGGCTCACTGTTGTTTTTTTAAAATATATTTTTATTGATTTTTTACAGAGAGGAAGAGAGAGGGATAGAGAGTTAGAAACATCGATGAGAGAGAAACATCGATCAGCTGCCTCCTGCACACCTCCTACTGGGGATGTGCCCGCAACCAAAGTACATGCCCTTGACCGGAATCGAACCTGGGACCTTTCAGTCTGCAGGCCGACGCTCTATTCACTGAGCCAAACCAGTTAGGGCAAGGCTCACTGTTTTGATTTAGCAGGTGTGATCCAGTCACAGGGCACTCAGTCAAGTAGGGGACAGAACGCTTATTAAGACATGGAACTAAGTATAATGTTATGTACAACATGATGTTTCATGAAATAGTTATAATTGTGCTGTGGTAATTCAGAAGAAATTATTGCTGCTTGGGAGAAAGGGGAAGGCTTTGTGGAGGAGGTAGTATTTGCAAATGATGGGCTTTGAAAGAAAGGTGTGATGAGATACTGAAATGAAGAAATTTTATTTACTTCAGGGGGAGGGAATATAATAAATAAAGGCATGGAGAAAGAAAAGTGTGGGACCAGAAAAATTGGTGTTTTTGTCATAAGTGGGCAGGGCCAGGAGTAATAGGAAATAGGTAAAAAAATGTAGTTTGGAATTAGATTATCAAGGGCCAATTAGATTGGTATACTAAGGAATTTTTGATGCTGCATGTTATTTGTTTATTTATTTATTTTTAACACATAAAAGCGTTTATTCCAAAAGGACCCTAAAGAGGGGAAATGAGGGGGCTGCCGGGCTTCTGAAGGTTTACCAATGTGCCCAAACAGACCCGAACCCAGCAGAGGCCAATAAGAAAGGTGGCCACCCTCTCCAAAGAGCATTTCTGGAGAGTTCCAAAGGTGCCAGAGCGAGACTTTATGGCAATAGCCCAGAGCTTGCGGAGAAGACTGGAAGCCCCAAGGACTCTAGGGCTAAGCTTAAATAGTTCACGCACTCACATGTTCATTCATAAATACAAATCGTAAAACAAATGTTTATTGAGCACCCATCCTGTGCCAAGGGTTGGGTGAGCAATCCTGGGGAGAGGCCGCTGACTAAAGGGCTGTACCCCATTGAAAATCCAATCAACAAATGAAGGGTCCCGGATCTGTGTAGCTCCGCGTCTGAGAACACGCCTTAGGGTCTCCAGCCGAAGGTTCCCTGCTGCATGTTATTAAATGTCATGCTCAGTTCCCGGCTGGCATGGCTTAATGGTTGTGGGTTGACCTATGAATCAGGAGGCCATGGTTCGATTTCCTGTCAGGGCATATGCCCGGGTTGTGGGTTCAATCCCAGGGTGGGGTGTGCAGGAGACAGCCGATCAATGACTTATCATTGATGTATTTCTTCCTCTCCCTTCCTCTCAGAAATCAATTAAAATATCTTAAAAAAGAAATAAATGTCATGAACAGCAATCCTGTTGATTTTCCTAAGGTATTACTTAAGAGCAGTTTTACACTTACAAAGATCTTTGAAACACCCTTGGAAAATTTGTGTTGGAAATAACACTTCAGGAATGAATTTATGTTACAGTGATCAAGTGAGTCTTGTTATTCATATTCCAATTAATAAATAGTTTTCCTGTGTTTTACAAATAAGAATTATATGTTGCCTTTATATGTTCTTTTTGATTATTCAATAATATTGCTTCCTGCTGACGACTTGTAGGAAAGTAAAATTTTTGTAGTTTTTCATAGTTTTATTAAATTGAATCCCAGTCTTCACCAGCTATGAAATTTTTCTTTGTGTTTTTTTGTTGTTGTTGTTAATCCTCACTGGAGGATATTTTTTCCTTTTCCTTTTTTTTTTTTTTTTTTTTACAGAGAGAGGGAGGGATTGGGGGACGAGAGAGAAACATCCATGGGAGAGAGACACATTGTTAGGTTGCCTTCCATATGTGCCCCAACCGGAGCCAGGGATCAAACCTGCAACCCAGGTACATGCCCTTGACTGGGAATTGAACCCTCGACCCTGCATTGTTTGGTCCGATGCTCTAATCACTGAACAACATGAACCAGGGCTAGTTATGATTTTTTTTTAACCAAATGAGATATTTCAAGAATAAAAATGTTTATGTTAAAATTTCTTGATGTATGTTTTTGATAAAATTTATGTTAGTTGCTGCCTGCTGATAATACAAAACAAGTCTTTTGGATGTGCTGGCTTTTCTTAGGTCTTTTGTGATTCACTAACACTGGAGACACTATGATGATATTTCTAAATATATTTTTTGAAAGTTATAAACATTGTATTGTGAAAAATCCCTCCATCATGCACAATACTATTTCTAACAGGCATGGCTCATAAATATTTGGTAGTGATTGTCAAATAAGCCGTACATAGTATTGAAGCTTTAATAGGAATGACTTTTAGTTCTTTTGTAAAACTCAGAATGCCAATCCAAGTGATAAATAGTTAATGGTTTTTAGATATGTGATTTAAATCAAAATAATGGCTTTTATTGATTTTGTGTGTATGGGTGAATATTTGACATCAGGAAAGTAGTTCAAACCTGTAGCTTAGATAGAGGCCTGGTGTAATTGACATCTCTAGATAGTGTTCAGATTTTAGGTTGGATAAATGATTTATTTTTACTTTACTGACATTTTGAGTACTTGCCCCAGAATTTTTTCTCAAACTATTTTTTTGAAGCGTAGAGTTTTATTATTCTTATTGCTTCCTGGAAAATCTCATTTCAGTGACATATTTGATTCAAAGTGAGACATTGGCTAGTTGCCACTTAGCTGAAACCATCCCTCTTTCCTTTGTTATACAAACTTCACATTTCCTGAGAATATACAGTTTCCATTTATGTACTTTAAAAAACTACTTTGCATACCATCCATGTTCTGTAACTGCTAATTTATTTCTGTCCATTTCTATCATTTAATATTGCAACAGAATATCATCCAGCACATTTACTGCAGAATGATTATAATTATCCTAAACATTTGAGGTTTAACTAAAGATTGTGGCCACCTTATCAGAGGGGGTCTGATTTTCAAACCTTGACTAGCCACCTTCAGTGTGTCTTTAGCTAATGAAGAGTACATTTGCTGAAACCCATGTTTGTTTAATCAGTTCTTTGATTCACACTGAAGCAGTGGCTCAGTGAAGGTAGATTGTAGGCAGTAATCCTTCTTAAATGAGGTTTAAGGGGGGTTAGCATGGTGGTTTGTAAACTGTATTTGGAGCTTTGCTGGCTCTTCTGCAGTGTGATGTTACGAACCTTGGAGTGTTGTTCTAACCCGGTTATCTCAAAGACAGTTCTCTCATTTATTTGTCGAGCAGCTATTTGTTGTTGTTGTTCATTGTTGTTGTTGTTCATCTTCGCACGCACACACGCACGCGCGCGCACAAACACACACTTTTTTCTGTACAAGGAGAATTTCTAACTTCCTTAGGGAAAGAATCTGATATTGACCCCCCTGTTTTCTTTGCACTAAAAAGGTAGTGCTGTCTAGTTTAATTGAATCATATGAATTTTTAAACAAAGTAAACTTTGAGAAATTGTGAACATATTGGAATATTTATCTTATAGTTGAAAAATAACATTTTATATTAATGGGTGTTTTGCTTGTATTACAAAATTGACTTAAAGGTCTTAGTAGCAGAAGACATACTTGTTTATAAAAACTAAGATTTGGCAGTTCAGGAATTTATAAGGCTGTGTTCAGAAATTTGAAACTTGGATTTTAAAATCAAATGTCATTTTTGGTGCCACTTGGTCATTTTATTTGGTGTGCTTTATATATTAACTCAGTTTTTACAGGGTGAGATTTAAAAATTGGCATTTCAAGATGTAGCTACAATTCTTAATAGTATTTAAGTATCACTAAGCTGAAGAAGTTGACCATAGGTGATGTTTCATTTAAAAACTATTAAAATATTATTTTGCTCAGTATGATTTGTGAAAATCTCAGAAATTTTAACACAGTTATAATCTTCAGAGCTGCTTTACTCACTAGGAATTTATTTCCCAATATTTACACCCAAGCAAGTAGCTGTTTAAACTTCCGTCAGTTGTAGGTTTCTGTTATTTTCATATCCTTCTCTGATCATTTAAAAAGGTGATTATAATACATTTAAAAGCTTTTCTCCCAACCAATTTTTGGTTACTTTTTTCAAATTTGTAAACTACAGGAAATCCATGCAGAAAATCATTCCTTCCTTCCTTTAATGAACATTTGCTGCCTGCCTGCTATGTGCCAGGTGGTGTAGTTACTAAAACACAGTCTTTAATCTCAAGGAGTTTAACATCTCAAGAAGGGAGGTAAACATACATATCTTTCTGTAGTACTTGAAGAGCAAGCAGCATGTTAGCAGAGTGATCAAAGTACTCTGAAAGTGCCCTGCAGAAACTTTGGGGGTAGGAGGTGGTGGAGGGAGGAGACTTTCTAAAAAGGGTGTTTCTTGAATATTGACCAAGATCTTAGGATGGGCAGAGTATTTGAGTGTCTATAATATATGCCCGACACTTGTTTTTTCCTCTCTCATATGACCATTGTTGGGATTATTTAAGCAGAGCACGGTCTTTTCAGGGATGTTGAAGAAGAGAATTCTTATTTTAGTTTGCATCTTACTTTGAATCACCCCTAAGTTCCAACTAAGATCACAGGACTTTATAAAACAGGAAGACTTCTGAGATATCTGGTAGGATTACTTTTATATGTAGAATTAGTTGGAGGGTTATGAGTTGCCCACATTTAAGGCATGTTCAGTTTTCTCATCTTCCTTCTGGTTGGAGGCCAGGGAATAAGTGGGGAAAGAGCCTAATAGCGTCTCATCACAAAGATTTGTGCCAATTCATTTGTTCATTCAGTCAGAAACATGGTTAGTAAGCACCAGGTGCTACTACTCCTGTTCTAGGAGGTAAGTAAAGAGGCATGTTACTACTGCACTCTTACTTGTCCTCATGGCTAATTTTGTTAAATCTTTGTAACATTCAGGATTTTATATTTAGGAATAAAAATTTCTTCATTTTGAACTTTGAGAACTACATTCACATGTAGCTGTTTGTTTTGTACTTCAAACAGGTAGGTACAGAGCCCAAGATTAAGTTGGTTTAACAGGCAATGCTGATAGACTTGGTATATGTATTTTAGATAGCCTGTAAAAACTACATGTGAATTATTATAAAGTATTAAAATTATTCTCTAAGTTATTTTTAAAAAAGAGTTAACATATTTTAGCTTGAATATTTCAAATGTGGTGAAAATGTCTAGAAAATGTCATTGAATAAACATCATTAAATAAACTAATTTGTCAATTCATATGGATTTTTATAAAATACACTCCATCAATTCCAGGCATGAAAAGCAGCATTATAGCTATTAGCATGATCAATATATATCAAAAGGAAATGTTGGCAATGAAGCAATAATGAACAAGAAAGTCAAGAAAATAAAAATATAGGTGGTGAAAGAACACTGGCAGATATACATAGTGTTACACAGGTTTGTTTTTTTAAAGGTAGCTACATTTAAATGGTTACCATTTAATACTATAACTTTAGATCTCTCTACAGTAAATTGTGTCCTAATGGGATATTCAGACTAGGAGGAATTGATCTCTTTATATCTGAGCTTGATCTCTATATAAAATAAGTACTTATTATGGCTCTTATTTAAAGAACAAGATTTTTAGAAGTGCCTGTATTATGGGGGGAAAAAATTACTAGTAAACCTCCAAACCTGTAAGTCAGCATAATTCTAACAAGGAAAAATGAATGATATGCGGTATCTTCTGGGCTGTTGATTATGAATGACATTTGTTTAAAAAAGTGTTACCATCTTAACAGGCCGGCATCTAATCTGCTTCCAAATTTTTAAAAATCTATTATTTAATCTGCCTTTACTAGTATATGTGGAAATGCTTTCCATATATATAGAAATCATAATCTTATCTTGCCAATAATTTTATACCTAGTATCTTTTTTTAACAGTAAATTGAAATACATTGTTTTCTGTAAATCATTTATTCTCTTCAGGGAGTTTCTTTATTGTCTGAGTTTTCTTTTTAATCCATTTTCTTACCTAATTCTTTATCTTTACAAACTCATCTTTAATCTTTCGTCTCTTTAAAGCACAGCCTGGGTTTTAAAGATTTAAGTCTAGAATAACCAATTATTTTTGTGATGTAAATTCATGGGATCTTGTATGAAAAATTTATCTTAATGCTTGAAGTCAAAGCATGAAAAATTTGATCCCTAAAGAGTACTTTTCACAAATTTCCCATTCAATGAAAATAAATTGTTGTGGGATTGCCATTGAAAATGGTAATAAATTTTCCTACTGAAGGATACTGGTACATATTGATTTTTTTAAGACCCCTCTTCACTCATTCATTCAACAGATACTTATTAAGGGCACAGTTTGTGCCAGTCACTGTGCTCCAAGCACTGGGAAATATAGTGGTGAGTACAAATGTGGATTTTCAAATTTTGAATTTAGGCTGTGGAAGGAGGAGTTAGACATTAAAAAAAAAATCACAAGTAAATGAAAAAAATTGCAACTAAGGTAAGTACAGCAGTTGTGAACTGTATAGTGCCATACAGTTAATATGGGACTTAATAAAAGGAAATCAGAGCTACCTGAGGAAGTGATTTGAACTGTGATATGAAAGTAGAATAGATGCAGATGCAGAATTGAAGTAGATGAAGAGAGTAATGACGATATTCTATGACTGAGAAGAGAGCATTTATTGGTGGAAGGAGGCTTGGTAGATTGCAGGACTGAAAGAAGACCAGTGTGGCTCTACTGGAGAACAGTGCCTGGGAGAATAGTCATTTCTTAAACAGTGAAAACTTCTGACTTGAACAAATGACCAAAAGTAAACATAACTTGAAATATTTATTAGCACAGGGCAGTCTTTGTATTGTATATTAGCCATAGCCTATATTTAAGGCATTTAAAATCAATTCCTTACCTAGGCTTTAAATTCTGCTTCTTGGTGTTTCTTTGTAACTCGCACCGTCTTAAAAATGTGAAGTATGGTAGGCAAAGAGACATTGGTTAGCAGTTTTTGTCACCAATCTGTGGTCCTGTGTATAAATTGTCCGTGTATCTGTACTAACGCTGTAGCAGAAAACTAGTGCCCTTTTCCTTGGAACATGTGCCTGAGAGTGGGAATCATGCCTGAAGCCTTTAGCTGAATAGCATCTGTTTCAAGTGTCTGTTTTTAAATGTAGCAGCTCATGTCACATCAGTCAGAAGAGGCCCTTGCAGTGGCAGCCACCTCTCTTTTGCTTAAATAAACAAACAAGAAGTGTTTCTCTTTCATATTTTATTGCTCTATTCCTTAGTACCCCTCTTGTTGTTGGTTTTTTTCTTTTGTAGACTTGCGATTTTGGTTGAAGAAATTGAATTGTTTGTAGACAGGTGGAGACAGCTCATCGTGAATGATGTGACAGCTCCAGTTTGAGTAACCTGCCCCTAGTATGTGTCTTAGTAGCACCTTCTGCTGGTTCCACAGTAGCTTTTACTTGTTTGTATTGTAATTGGTTGTATCTGTTTCTGTTATGGCTTGTAGGCTCCTTTTAAGGAAGGGTCTATGTCTTATTTGTCATTAATGCTCAGGATCTAGCATCTAGTATGATGTAAGTATTTATTGAATGTAATTGCTTTAGTCTCTGATATTTTTGGAAGCAGTAATATGTGTGCTCATGTTAAATTAATTACAGCACAAAGAATTTGGGGGTAGAACTGGAGGGTGCTTGAGCGGTGATAATGTATTTTCAAACTACCAGGGGATCAGATTGCCCTCTATTGAGGCCCTAGGTGCTGCCCAGAACTGCACTTAGTGCAGGTCTATTTTTATCCATTTTATTCTGGGGGCTTGTGTGAGTAGCCAGGATTCTGCTTTAAAAGTTCCAAGACAGCCCAGACAGCGTGGCTCAATGGTTGAGTGTCAATGAACCAGGAGGTCACGGATTGATTCCCGGTCAGGGCACATGCCTAGGTTGCGGGCTCAATCCTCAGTGTGGGGCAGGAGGCAGCTAATTAATGATTCTCTCTTATCATTGATGTTTCTCTTCCTCTCCCTTCTCTGAAATCAATAAAAATATGTTAAAAAAAAAAAGTTTGCAGACTAAGGATCTAGTTCAGCTTGCTCCTGCAGATGAGAGCCTAGACCCCAAGGGGCTAAATGACTTGTCCAGTTTCATACGATCAAGTAATAGTAGGGGAGGTAGATCTAGGCTCCCATTACTTAGCTCTGTGCTGTTCCTGCTACGTGGTGCTTCTGGGGTGACTGTTGCAACACCCAGAAACATTTTGAACAGTGAGAGTTGGCCACTATTGTGATGCTTCATGGTTCATATACATTGTTTCATGTTGACTAAGTTTGTTTCATGCAGTAGCATTGGAATGTATGTTTAAATAAAACAGGGCAATTGAAAAACCCTACTGCTTAAAAATTACTTGTCACCATTTTTTAAAACTATAAGTTAATGAACACTTATTTGGGACTTCTATATTCTTTTGTGAAAAATGTAGAACTTCTGTCAACTTCATTGTAATGAAATTTTACCTGATGAGATATTGATGATTTGAATTATAATGGAATTATTGGAAAACTCAGCTATGAAAACGGTATAAATTATTTTTTTGGTTTGTTATTTTTGTTCTTGTGCAAGTAGTGAAGTAATGTTTAGAGGAAATCACAGAGTTTGCGTAACTGATTCCATACGTACAATAATCGTCAGGACCACATTAGCTCTTTATAATTTCACACTGATGCTTTTACATAAAGAACAGGATGTGGCACATTTATAATTCTTTCCTCTTGAGAAGCAGTTAGTATAAAGTTCAACATTTACTTTACAAAGCAAGAGGAGTGCTTATCATCAAATTAAATATAGAGATGCTGCACATATGATTTATAAATAACTATATATTTATATGTGTTCACAAGCACAGTACAATCTTTATAATTCTTTCCAGACAGTTAATTATACTTGTATATATGCTTTTACTATTATATCCTTTTCACAGATGTCATCTTATAAAACAGGATATCAGATTGGTGGCTTACTGCTTTTTTTCTTTAAATCTCTAAAATTCAATTAAAATATGCATTTAAAGTATACAAATAAGTGAATTGTAAGTTTAAATAATAGTAAATGAATTATGGGACTTAAAAAAATTTACCTGTTCACCTCCTAAGTCTACTTGTATATAAAGTAATGAGGGAGGAAATTGTATTGTGGCATTATATAGACTTTAGTAAATTTAAAGTGGAGTTCATATTCATCCTGCTTCGTTTTCTATCCACTTGGTTAAAATTATTCTGGCATTCGCTGGGCAGACTGCCAATACTAAAATAAACGCTTACTATTGAAACAGTTTTTGTAATGTCTACATAAGCTCAGAGATTGGGACCTTCATTTGTTGGACATAATAATTTCAAAGCTTCTACTTTGACCCTATTATATTCAGTGACACAGAAAAGAGAATTCATTTGTTTTAAGAAGCTTCCAAATATCATATTATGGATTTTTAACTCTTACACATTGCCTGTGTTTTAAAACTTAGTGAAACTCAATTAAGAAAATCCTTTCCTGTCCAGCTATGTGGTTCAGTGGTTGAACATTGACCCAGGAACCAGGAGGTCATAGTTTGATTTCTGGTTAGGGCACATCCCTGGGTTACGGGCTCAATCTCTGGTGGGGGGCTTGCAAGGGACAGTCGATTGGTGATGCTTCTCTCTCATCAATGTTTCTGTCTCTCTCCCCCTTACTTTCTTTCTCTAAAAGTAAATTAAAAACATATCTAAACTCTTAAAAAAAAAAAAGGAAAATCCTTTCCTAGTAAGTACTAATGGTGGTGGGTTATTTTGTAGTTGAAGGAACGTGGAAATGATTGTGTTATTTGGTTTCCCTAGAGCAGTGGTCGGCAAACTGCGGCTCTGTTGACTAATGAGTTTGCTGACCACTGGGATAGGGGCTTAATCACAAGGAACAACAACAGCATGTAATTATTGGAATCGAGAGTCTAGGTCAGTGGTCGGCAAACTCATTATTCAACAGAGCCGCAGTTTGCTGACCACTGCCCTGGAGAAATAAGATGTTAAGAACTATCTGTTGATGGATATTTCTTCTTAAATCTCTTGATTTGTTATAGAATCCAAATGAGCCACTCACTAGCCATGTGACCTTGGAGATATTACTTTAGCTTTCTGTGCTTCTGCCCTTATTTATAAACTGGGTATATTAATAATACCTCATAGGGTTATAAAAATTATTAAATGAGATAATATATTTAAAATGTCTTACATAGTAAATGTCTAGTAGTTGTTAATTATCTATCTATACTAATAAAGGGTAATATGCAAATTGGTCAGGTTGCTCTCACAGTAACGACTGAACAACAGGCTGCATGGGGTGACCAGGCCGGCAGGGGGCTTAGTGAGGGTCGACAAAACGACTGAACAGCAGGCTGCATGGGGCGACCAGGCTGGCAGGGGGGGCAGTGAGGGGTGACCAGGCCAGCGGGGCGGGGGGCAGTTGGGGGCAACCAGGCCGGCAGTGGGCGGCAGTGAGGGGCAACCGGGCTGGCAGAGGGGGACAATGAGGGGCGACAGGGCTGGCAAGGAGAACAGTTGGGGGCGACCAGGCCAGCAGGGGGCAGTTGGGGGCAACCAGGCCGGCAGAGGGGGGCAGTGGGGGGCAACCAGGCCGGTGGGGGGGGCAATTGGGGGTGATCAGGCAGGCAGGCAGGTGAGCAGTTAGGAGCCAGCGGTCCCGGATTGTGAGAGAGATGTCCGACTGCCAGTTTAAGCCCAATCCCGTCGGACATCCCCCGAGGGGTCCCAGATTGGAGAGGTGCAGGCTGGGCTGAGTCTCTCTCCCCCCCCCCCCCAATGCATGAATTTCATGCACCAGGCCTCTAGTCTTATATAATAAAAGACTAATATGCAAATTGACCAAACGGTGGAATGACCGGTCGCTATGATGTGCACTGACCACCAGGGTGCAGACGCTCAGTGCAGGAGTGGAAACCATAGGCATGGAAACATGGGACAGACTGATGAATCTCAGAGGGAAGAGGGGAGGGTGGAGGGTGGGAAGAGATTAACCAAAGATCTTATATGCATACTAGAGGCCTGGTGCACGGATTTGTGATCTGGTGGGGCCCCTTGGCCTGGCCTGTGGGGATCAGGCTGAAACCGGCTCTCAGACATCCCCCAAGGGATCCCGGATTGCTGGAGGGCGCAAGCCAGGCCGAAGGACCCCATTGGTTATCAATATCTAGTTATCAATATTTTCAAAATGCTAGTCACATGACAATTCCTCCTGTCATTGTACCATTTCATCGCTAATATACTCTCAGTGGCCAGATTATTATGACCACCTGACATTTGTAGGCAAATTAGCTGTACAGTGCACCGTATGGAATATGGAAGCTGAAGGCCTGTTCAGACACCTTTGCTGTCTGCAGTTACCAAGATAAAACATCTCCAATTTGCACAGGAACACAAGGATTGGACAGTCGAGCATTGGAAAAAAGTCATGTGGTCCAATGAATCACGTTTCCAGTTGCATCATGCAGATGGCAGAGTGAGAATTTCACCGAAACAGCATGAAAGCATGCACCCCACATGCATGAGTACAACCCTTCAAGCTGTTGGGGGCAGTGTTATGGTTTGGGGCATGTTTTCCTGGCATGATTTGGGCCCTTTAATTCGTGTGGAACGACCTCTGAATAGCACAACATACCTAAGTATCATTGCTGATCCAGTTCATCCTATCACGTTGATGGCGTATCCCAACGGAGATGGCTTCTTCCAACAAGACAATGCGCCATGCCACGGTGCTCGTATTGTGCAGGAGTGGTTTCAAGAACATGAGGGAGACTTTACCTTGCTTAGGTGGCCCCCACAATCACCACATCTCAATCCAATTGAGCATTTGTGGGACGAAGTTGAAAGAGCCATCAGGCAGCTGGTTCCACAGCCATCAAAACTCACAGAACTAGACGGTGCTATTCATCAGGCATGGTGTCAGATTCCTCGCATCACCTTTCAACATCTTGTGGAGTCAATGCCAAGAAGAATCGCCACAGTATTGAAGGCAAAAGGTGGCCCAACGAAGCACTGATTGGGGTGGTCATAATAATCTGGTCACTCAGTGTATATCACCATTTTGTTAGTGTTAAATGTTCCTTTGTATTTGCAAATGTTAAATCTTTTATGAACATACTCTTTAGAGTGCATCATATATTATCGTTATTCCTTCCTTTCAGATTCTCAAGAGTTAATATGCATTTGTTTAAATACATCAAATCTGACTTACTTGGCCTATTATTTCTTATGCATACACATGTAATTGTTCTTTATACTTTCGATGTTTTGATACTCATGTAGAAGGGGGAAGGCTGGTGCTTGGAAACCTGGGCTGCATTGCTAGCATCCTTTCCCTATCTTACCATTTATGTTTGACTTGGAATGAACATCATTTCTCCCTCGTCAGATGTTTAGAACTTAATTTTGGACTGTTGAAACTTTTTCTCAGTAATTGGAGGCTCTTCAGCATTTATATTGTGCTGTCTTTAATTCAGTATTCTTTCATTTGGTAATTTGGAGTAAAAAAAAAGTTATCTTAATGGATGTACTCATGTATTATGTATAATATATGCTTCAGTGAAAAATTGCAAGTTATACTTTTGCTGGAGAAGGTTTATCATATAGGACCACTGCAAAAGTAATTAAAAGTTGATGAACTTGAACTTTAACATATTGCTAATAGTAATACAAACTTAAAGAATTTCACTTTTTTTGAGAAATAAAATCATGACAATTATTTGCAATAAAAGATTGATGAAAAATGCTTATAAGTAAAAGATTTAAGGAAAACCCTTTTAAATGAATTGTCTGTAGAAACATGGAATAATTGATGTGCAGAAATTTTTCCTCTATTCAGTTGAATAAAAAAATTGGGATATAAATTTATATGTACAATGATGGAAATGATATTTTAATTTCTACTTATTACCATACTATTTTAATAATAAAATACATAATCATTACATATCTGTGATCATTTCATTAAAATGAAAGAATGAATACTTGAAGCTGAGAATCAATGAATTTATGTTTTAGTGTTTTGAAGGACAAAAAAATTCTGTGACTAGAAGCAGTAAAGGATAATTTATCAACAGTTTCAAGTTTGATTGTTTTTTTTTTTTTTTGTAAATTTTGGATATACGTAAGTGTGAACCAGATACTGGTTTAAGACATTGTGTGTCAGAATGCTACTCTTAAGGTTAAATGAGCCTCAGCACTGCCCACAGTATTAGTAGGCTCTGATCAAAGAAGATTTCTCCTAAAAAAAAAAACAACAACAAAAAAAAAAACTTTCTCAGGCTGTGAACATTTTCATGAGCAAATACGAAATGTACATATTGTGACTGAACTGTGGTATGTTTGTTCTATCTAGCATATTGGCCTTCCTTCATTACATTTAATTAATTTAAAATAAACATGGGATTTGGAAGTATTCAGAGCCTGGAAAAGTATTTTTCCCCAAAAATATTACTTGTAAAAGTTGAGTACTTATTTTCTTTGGTTGTATTACATGTCTATTTTTAAATAGATTTTAAAATGTAAAAGTTAAGAGTGTGTATTTTTATGCAGTGTTGGTACTTTTACATAATTTTATTGAACTAGTAGTATTGCACAAATTTTCCATTCCTTAGTATAGTAAATTTTAATTATCTGAAACCCTCAGAGTGAGTCAATTCAGTAAGGTGAGTTTGAACCGACGACACTGGAAAAACAAATTAAAAAAAAAAAGTTTTCTCCTAAAAGTATACTGACTAGAATTAGCATTTGATAGTTTTTTTTTTTTTTTAAATTATTGTTAATGCCACTAGTTGGCCTTGGTAATACCAGAATCCTAGATCCAGGCCTATAGCCACTGTAGGGATCCACTCGAGAGAGGGTTGTAGGTTAGTAATTAACAGCATGGGTTTTGGAGTCAGACTTGGGTTCAGATTCCGTCTCTTCTGGGTGCTAGCTGTATGACTTTTGGTAAACCACTAAATTTCATTTTTTTTTTGTTTGAAAACTAAGGAATTAGAGTCATAATGCTTTATTGAATTGAGGATTGCATGAGTTAACACATAGAAATCACTTAGCACAGCATTTAGTTCATAGAAAACTCTTAAGTACAAGCTGTTGTTAAATATAATCACTATTTCTGCTACTGCTACAAGAACAAAGCTTTGGACAGTTACTACTTTTCTTCTTGTTGTTATGTCTGCTGTTATTTAGTTTCCCTTTCACTGAGACTGATATATAAATACCTGTTAGGTTTTCTGTTTTCTATTTTTAATGAAGGGGCTGTTACTTTTTATCTGAATGTTCTCAACCTTGGGGAAGGGAAGAACCTGTGAGGCCATGGTGTAAGTAAGCCTTCAATGTGCTTATGAGCAAATGTATTCTAAGCACAAAGGGAAGAGTTAAGCTAAATATACTCTTTGGATATTTGTTAGAAAGTTTTTCTGTTTAGTTACAAAATTTCCTGCAGTAAGGGAAATGGGTTAAAATAATAGCATATGTTTTCTGTTTCTAGTCTGTTTCTTTTAAGAAGAAACATTTGCCTCTACTTGGAATACTGACCATTATTTCTACTGGGAGAGTGAATTTAACTTGCTTCTGGCCTTTAAGCGTTCATAACTCTTAGCTTTAATTCTTTATTGTATTAAACAATACAGTAGGTTGTTATTAACAACATATTTTTGTTATTAATGACATATCAAATTATTGTTATTGTAGAAATTGCTCTTTTCTGTCACTTATTTGTGGTGGTGGAGATGAATATTTGTGGTAGCTACTTTTCACAGAATATGCTGGGACTTCTCTTGCTGATAGAGGTGACACTTTAGCTTCCTCCTTCCTTTGTTCCATTTTGTGGCTTTCAGTGCTGCCATAGTCTCTTGGCAAATGTGGTATTGGAGAAAGGTTGATCTTTTCTTCCAGGTACCTCCTCTTCCCAACAGCAATAAGCTCTTTGTACAGAGAGAACATAATACTCTTTAACCAGGTTATTCCTTCTTTCAGCAGGAATATTAATAATAGTTAACATATGTTGTGTAATTACTGTGTGATATCACTGTCCTAATTGTGTTCTATACTAATGTAATCTTTGAACAACTCTTTGTGTTATTGTGATCTTTGTGTTATTGTTATTTTTTTTTAAAGCAAATTAAGAGCTAAGGTTCACAGTGGTTTAGTAACTTATCTATGTCTATACAATACATGACCTAACTGGGACTGTAATTCAAATCTCACAGACTCAAGTTTTTCTTTCAGTTTTAAGAATTCTTTTTATCTTTTTTTTTTTTTTTCAATTAATCCTCATCTGAGGATATTTTTCCATTGATTTTTTAGAGAGAGTGGAAGGGAAGGGGAGAGACAGAGAAACATTGATGTGAATGAGACACATTGATTGGTTGCCTCCCACACGCACCCGACTAGGGCCGGGATCGAGCTTGCAATGGAGGTATGTGCCCTTGACTGGAATCGAACCCAGGACTCTTCACTCTGCAGGTTGATGACCTATCCACTGAACCAAAACGGCTAGGGTTCTTTTTATCTGGAAAAAAATTTTTTTAAATAATTTTTTATTGTTGAAAGTATTACATATATCTCCCTTCCTCCCCCCCCCCCCTTGACTCCCTCTTAGCCAACCCACTCCCCACCCCTCTGCCCCAGGCCCTCACTGCCCCAGGCCCTCACTGCCCCATTGTCGTGGCAATGGGCCATGCTTATATGCATACAAGGTTCTTGGTTGATTACTTCCCATCGCCCCCTCTGCCTTCCCCCTTTATTGATTTCAGAGGAAGGGAGAGAGAGAGAGAGAAACATCAATGAGAGAGAATCATTGATAGACTGCCTTCAGCAAGCTCCCCACTGGGGATCAAGCCCACAACCCCCTGCATGTATCCTAACTGGGAATCGAACTGTGACCTCCTGGTTCATAGGCCACTGAGCCATCCTGGCTGGGCCTTTTTATCTTTTCTAATAAAAATATTTGAAATATATGAAAAGCTAGATAAGAAATTATGCTGGACATCCAACACACTGTTCACTTATATTTAAAAGTTAATGTTTTGTCCTGGCCAGTGTGACTCAGCTGGTTGGAGCGTCATCCTATACATCAAAAGGAATCAGGTTTGATTCCTTATCAGGGCACATACCCTGGTTGCAGGTTTGATCCCTGGTTGGGGCTTGGTTGGGGCTCATGGTGGAGGCAACTGATCAGTGTCTCTTTCCTTTCATCCCTCTTTCTAAAATAAAAAATTATAAACAAAAAGAAAATGTTTTCCCATGTTTGTCTTATACATTTTTTTTTTTAAGTTTTAAAACAAGTCCTATCATTTTTTATTTCTGTATGCATCTTTAAAAAATTAGGGCATTTTCTTATATAACCACACTGCTCTGATCACACATATTATTTAGTTACTAGAGGCCTGGTGCACGAAATTTGTGCACTCGCGGGGAGGGGGCGTTCCTCAGCCTGGCCTGCGCCCTCTCGCAGTCTGGGAGCCCTCGGACCTAAGTCATCAGTGGGACATCCTTAGCACTGCCACTGAGGCTGGAGAGGCTCCCGCCACCACTGCTGTGCTCGCCAGCCGTGAGCCTGGCTCAGGGCTTCTGGCTGAGTGGTGCTCCCCCTGTGGGAGTGCCCTGACCACCAGGGGGCAGCTCCTGTATTGAGTGTCTGCCCCCTGGTGGTCAGTGCGCATCATAGCAACCAGTTGTTCTGCCGGTTGGTTGATTTGCATATTACCCTTTTTTTTAAAAAAAATTTTTTAAATATATTTTATTGATTTTTTTTTACAGAGAGGAAGGGAGAGGGACAGAGAGTTAGAAACATTGATGAGAGAGAAACATCGATCAGCTGCCTCCTGCACGCCCCCCACTGGGGATGTGTCCGCAACCAAGGTACATGCCCCTGACCGGAATCGAACCCGGGACCCCTCAGTCCGCAGGCTGACACTCTATCCACTGAGCCAAACGGTCAGGGCATATATTACCCCTTTTTTTTTTTATGTAGGATAGGATAGGAAGAATTGCTCTTAAATTTGTTTTCTGATGTTGAATAACCCTTTTTCCCTGCCCCTCTCTTTTCCATACCATTGGGGTTTTTTTTAAAAGATTGGGTCCTGTGACTCCAAATTCCTACCTAGAACACCCTTCTGCTTTCTGAGGACCAGGCAAGGGAAGTGGCAAGAACAGGGCAAGAAAGTAGGCAGCCCCTGAGGTACAGTATAAAATGTGACATGCATTCTATGAATGGTAGACATATGCTGTAAGTTGAAGAAACTTTACCTGCAGACAAAATTTTGACAGTTTAATCACCTATTTCCAAATAAAGCAACACACACACACACACACACACACACACACACACACACATGAACGCACACACAGGTGTCTTTTTATTACCTCCCTCACATTAGCAGTGTATGAATCATAATTGCTATTAAAGTTTGTTTAGATATGGAAACAATGTAACTATACTAGAACATAATTATACTAGCAATAATTTCAGAGTTTGCAAAAATTACTTTTTTGTTTCTCTTTCATTTGGCAGACATTTACTGAGTATTTACTATTTTCACAACCCTGTTGGGGCTTTATAAAAACGTTCTGTCCATAGCAAGTATATAATCCAGTAGGGGAGAGAGAACCTTCATGAGACAAAATACGTTTCCATGCGAAATGGAGGTAAAAATATTACCAGTCAGGGGAGGTGAAAATGCTTAGGGGATAGTGAAGGGAGAGGAACTACTTCTAATTGAGTGTGTAGGGGAGTGGGAAGAGATGGTATTTGAATAGTCCAAATAAAGAGAATTTGGCATTCAGACATCTTGGGCAAACTGAAGAAGGCATAGAGCAGTAGAGTTGAGAAAGCATAAGGAGTAGAAATTGAGTGTTAATTCACTTGAATGTCCTTAGATTTAAGAAATGTCTTTCTAAAAGACCTACACTACTTTTTTCTTCCCTGTCTCTGTTTTTGTCTTTACTGACTTTTACCCTTGGGAATGTTAACAATAGCCCTACATGGGTTTGCATGGCTCCCATAGTCACTATAGGCAGAAGCCATTTTGCTTTCTGACATTATGGTTAATTCTGATTTTCCAAAACTTGCTGTAGATTTGTTCCTGCAATTGGTATGTTGTAATGTGGCTTCTTATTGCTCAGGTTCAGCCACTCAATAGGGTATATCACACCCACATTTTCCTAAAGGCCAAATATAATATAGTTTCACTGTATTTTATTCCAAAATCAATGTAACGAAGGAATTGTATTGTGTATGTTTATTGTGAAATCTCTGGTTTAACCCCTTGCTAATGTAGTCTCTTCATGATACCTTTTAAAAAACATGTATATTTTTTAAATTGAAGAAGCAGTTTATAGACAGGATGTGAAGAAACATTTTCATTTAAAGCATTTAACAATTCTGATATTTCTGCAGTAAAAAGACATTCTTGATCTCTTTTAAAAATATTTTAATTAATTTTTAGGGAGAGAAAGAGGGAGAGGGAACCTGTAATCTGGGCATATGCCCTGACCGTTTGGTGTACTAGTACAAGGTGATGTCCAACCAACTGAGCCACACTGGTCAGGGCAGACATTCCTGACATCTTAACCAATTATAAATTAAAAGTGGCTTCTTCATGAAGACTTATTTATACATATTTCTTTTGAATAACAAACAATGGTATAACTAATTTCGCCCACCCCACTGATTCCGGCTGCAGTAAGCCTATTTAAGATGAAATTTAAATTATGAGCCTGCTTATTCTCCATAACTTTAGTTTTCTCTCTCTCTTTTTTAAACAGTAAGGTGATATAATGGACCTGTGAGGAGTGGGGTGGAGGTGGAATAAAGTTGAAAGACAATAATGACTACCATACATTGAGTTTCTACTATTGGCCTAGGGTAGTACCGGATGCTTTACATGTACTAGCTCTAATCTTCAGAGCAGTTCATAGTGATATGAATTGCATTTCCAAAAGAAGAAATTTGGATTAAGAGAGTTAAAGACCTGCCTAAGAGTATACAGCCTGGAAACAGCAGGTCTGGGTTTCAAATCCAGACCTATCTAATTTCCAAGCTTATATATTTCCACTATTCTTTAAGTGCCCATATATAAAGTATGTTTTTACTATCTTCCTGGCTTTAGAGTCCTGTAAACAGTTAACAGTAAAAGGTAGGAAATGCTGAATGTGAGAGCAGTGTGCTTTAGTTCTGTGGAAGGTCAGAGAAATAATATATGATTCTGAGCATCCGTGAAGCTTCTGTGGGGAGCAGTCAGTGAAATTTAGCTGAAGAGGAGAGGTGCATGAAAGGAGGAGCAGGAGAAGAGACTAGGATGGATGCCTGGGTCTGGTCATGTGAGAGTTGAATGCCAGCCTTGTGAATTCAGGCTTTCTCACCTCACTATACAAGTGTGGTTTACTAAATGAAGACAATATCTAGATGTTAATAAGAAGACTAGAAATCACCTTGTTTTTGCCTTTTTGGATTTCTTTCCAAGACTTTGTCGTAATAATTTGAGTATGTTGATAAGTGGGCTCTACTTTAGTGAAGGTAGGATCTGGCCTTAGGCAGACACAAGAGGACTAGACACTTGGAGGCTTGTTGCATGTGGTGTGAAGTTAATGCCCGGTGACACAGCCTGCATGGTCAGCCAGAAAAAGCGGTTTGGCTTAGGGCCATACTGGTACAGCAGCGATCTCAATGTCAGCTCTGATTCCAATTAAATCTTTGCAAAGACATTAGCAATTTGAGGGCCCTCCCCCCTTTTTTTATAACAGCTAAGTCTCTCCACAGGCACATTTATTAAATACAAACAGGGTGTGGTGTTTTTTTTTTGGGGGGGGGGTATATAATCCAAGGGAAATGAGTGTATCTATTTTTGTCACTACTACAGTTTGTTTTAAAAATATAATGATCAGAGTCCAAAATGAAAGAACTGTCCCTCCCTCCCCTCCTTCCGTCTCCTACCTCTTCTGCCTTTCTCCCCTTCCTTCCCCTCCACCCTTGCTCCTTTGAATGGTGTTTTATCATCTATTTACCAAATTTTTTTTTATTGCCAACTAATTTCAGGCTCTCGGGAGACATAGGAAAGGAACTTCACATTTCCCATTCACTCATCTCGTAGCCAGCCATTCTCACTGCTGTTTTCTCTGTGCCTTTATTCATGTTGGATCCTCTGCTGGGGTCATCTTTGTTCTGCCATATTGTTGGAAGATTTGGCACATTGAAACTTCTATCACAAATACCAGATATTGATCTTTAAGTTGCTTATTTGTTCAGTCACAAACCGTTTGACTTGTTGGACATAGCCGGGGCTCTTCTTTATAAAGCTAGTTCTCTTTGTCAAATGATAGTTAAAAAGCTAACACATGGAAGCATGCAGCAGAGATAGAATCACAGGTGAATCAAACATATTTCTTGATTATCTAAATAATGTGGAATTTTTTTTAGGGTTGTGTATGGGAGGTGTATTTAACAATGAGACATGATTGTGGAACTCTAGGCAACTCTTTTTGATAAGCCTTTGATCTATTGGGTTGTACACTTATTGTATATAGTTGACTATCATATATGACAAAATGTGACAAGTTTTGTATACAGACATAATCAAGAATGCCTTGAGAAGTCAGTTAAGAGAAATGAATTTCACTCGGAGGGATATGAGGTAAATTTTATTGAACACATGGCATATTAGTGAGCAAAGACGAGAGCAGGATGTTCTATTTCATGTACATGGTACAGTGTATGAGCAAAGATATGCATGTATAGAGTATATTCACAGTCTCTAAAATGAATTACTAGTGGGTGGGAACGTACAGACAGAAGGAAGTACACACAGAAGACTTAAATAGGTGGGGCAAAAAAAACCCACACAATAGTTCTAAGATCGATGAACTTCATTTTTAGGCAGTAAAAGTTTTTAAACAAAGGAATAACAAGATCAGAGCTGTGTTTTAGTCAGATAACTTGGGAAATGGTGAGAAGAATGGGTCAAAGACAGTAACAGGGAACAGATTTATATGGGATACTGAAGAGGAGTAAAAGATTTTAAAATGTGATAATGATTGGGTAGACACTGTATCCACTTCTCTATTTTCTCCAGGAGGTGCATTTAATTCTAGTACTTCCTCTTCCTTTTACTCTCCTCTCCCCAAGATAACAAAATAAAAATAAGCAACTTTTATTATTTTTTTAAAATCCAGGGTGGTTTTAGTTAGAAATGCTGAACAAGTTAGTGGGCAGACATAAATAAGCAAATAAGTTTTTGGTATAGATTGTCAACCTGTTACATCACTTCTTCACTAATTTTATCTTTATTTGATCACCATATAAAGTATTTCTTTGCTATTGGCATAAGAGTTTTTCGGACTTTATTCCCTCTTTTTTTCTTTTTTGAGCTACCTGTAATAGCTCTCCTCATTTTATAGGAGAGAAATGTAATTCACACTTATAAAGCTTCACCAGCAACAAGTTATGTAAATAATTTTATTGCATAGTTCCATAAAAACATATTTAGTGGTTCTTTTATGAAACAAATACTAGAGGCCTGATGTACGAAATTTGTGCAAGAGTAGGCCTTCCTTCCTCCAGCTGCCGGCACTGGCTTCCCTCTGGCACCTGGGACCTGGGCTTCCCTCCAGCCTCTGGCAGGCACCGGTTGGTGGCCTGGGCCTCCCTTTGTGGGGCGATCGTGGGGCGATAACTGGGCCCCCAACCAATTGCATCGCACCCACCTTGGCTGGCCTGGCGCCTGTGGGTGTCATAGCGTGGTTCTGGATGTTGCCCAGGTGGTCGTTGCGCTATTCTGCCGTTTGGTTGATTTGCATATTACGCTTTTATTATACAGGATAATTGTTAAGGGGAGAGTTGAGAGTTACTAGTACACTGAAATTAAAGAAATAAACTTGATTTTTAAAATACTATTTTCTTTCTCTCCTGAACTTTCATGTAATTAAATAAATGAATATGTGTGTATAGGTATATGCATACATATGCATGAATGAAAACAAATGACTTTTAATACTAGATGTTGCCAAATTTGAGAACTATAGCGAAATGAGGTGCTGCTTTTAGTATGTGAAATGATGCATGATATCATGGCTTTAGAAACAGACTATTCTTTACATTTGTAGTAGGAAAAGAAAAAGCTGTTTTTGATAACTTTTTGATTCACTACCATTTCATTTTTGTCAAAACCTGGCTATATTGTGTTGCATTAGCCACTCTTTTTTCTATAGTACAAGCTTTCAAAATAAGCACAGAGTTTGCATAGTAAATAGTTGTTGAATATTAGTTAAATGGATATATGTCTTATTGTCTCTGATAGCATGGATCCAGGGTGTATTATTTTTCTTATTTCTCTAGAAATACCTTCTTGCACATAGTAGGCACACCATAAATATTTGAGAGAATGTTGTCTTTGTTGTAATTGGCAAATATTTGGTACTTTTTGTGTATACTTTTAGACTATGGCCACTCTTCATGAGTTGGTGCTATTTAAAGTAATTTTTATCAAAATTTAAAGTAATTTTCTTGCAGGCATTTTAAAAACTTTTCTTGTCACAAATAGGAAAGAGTTCATTTTTTTCTTATTTGTTGAATTGTTTAGCTATTGCAGAGAATCTGGAACCTGCTGTTAAAACTTGTTACTATTGTGTTGGGAATTTAAAAAATTTTCCCTCAACAATTGATAAAGTATTCTAAGCAGTTACTTAGGAACTACTATGTGCTATTTACTCTGAAAACCAAGTAGCAGCAGGAGAGAACATAGAAGAATCTCAGCACTGGAAGGGAACTCAAAAGGTGAGCTAGGCCAAGCATCCAGCTGCCTTGGGACTCAGCTCCAGAAAATCCACCTTAAGTTGTTTTTCAGCCTGTGGTAAGGAAATCTTTGTATGCATACCATGGTGTCCCTTTCTTAAAGGATACTTAGTGATTAAGTGTCAGGAGTCCTTCTATCAGACAGGTATTAATTTGTTGATCTATACATGAGGTTGATAAACCAATTTTATTTAAATGACCATAGGAAGATAATGGGATCATAATATGAAGTTAGTGTACTGACAACAGAGTGCTCTGCCATGCTGTGTTGTTAGACACAGATTCATGTAATGACCTTCATTAGTGTTATGGGATGAATTAAGTGGGGCAACTACATGGCAGAAACACTACAGTGATGCCGTGAAGTGCAGTTTGAAGTGGTATAGCATAGCTGTAGACTATTAGATAGCAAATAATTAAATATCTGAGATTTATTAGCATGCCACAGGCTAACTGCTTATGTGCGCAGACTATCAGAATCTTTTATGGAACATTTACTCTCACTGTTTTAGGTACCTTTAGATATTATCTCAGTTAATCCTTAAATGTCTCCCCATGAAATAGTTGGAGCTTTAAAGATGATTCATTTGTAGTGGCTGCTCATAGTGAATTCATAGTAAAAAGTACAGCTGGTGAGTTAGCTATATATATAAAAGCCTAAGCGACCAAACGACTGGTCCATCAGTCTCTATGACGTGCACTGACCACCAGGGGACAGACGCTCAATGTACAGGATCGGACTCCCTGCTGTCTGGATCGGGCCTGCGGGGATCGGGCCGAAACCGACTATCCGACATTCCTGGCTTGTGAGAGGGCACAGTCCAGGCGAGGGACCCAACCAGTGCAGGAATCCATGCACTGGGCCTCCAGTTAGTTATATTAGCCAAATTGATTAACCATTAACATGGAGAATATATATTGAGAATGCTTTGAGCAAAAATTCTATGTTTTGGGGTAAGTTCTCTCATTAAAAGATTTTTGTGTGTGTTTGTGTGTGAAAATAGATTTTGGTTAAATATCCTCAAATCAATCTCAGTGTTGGAAACATGAAGAATTTCAGAAATTACTCTCAGTGTTGGATGTTGGGAGCTGATGGCTGGAGACAGGGTTTTTCAGGAATACCTGAGCACCAACTTTTCTTTCTCACCCTAGGTGAGGATGTGGCCTTGTTGATGCTGAGTTAGACTTAAGAAATAGGAATGTTTACTGTCAGACATTAATTTAAATGAATCATGGTGTGAGTACTTTATAAATGGTGAGTTAAACATTTGGGACAGTGGAATAGCAAGAATTTCTCATCTTAGTCAGGACCCTTTCTTGTGTGTGGCATATGGAACCCAGGGGAGAAGAAAAAGGCAAGCAAAGATACACTGCATGTGTGCCTATTCTGTGGCTCTGTGTAGCCACCTGGCTTTTATTAAGTTCTGTAGCACTGGCTAAATAATTGGGAATTTGAAGGAGGTGTATGTATGTGTGTGGTCTCTTAGCTAATCCATAACCCGTTTTTATAAAGGTAAAAATTGCTATGATTTTCTTTGTGCTTGGAAATAGGTTTTGTATACTCATTTTACATTTTTTAGTATTTGTAACTTTAATATTTGTCCAACTTCTAATATGTTGTTTATGAACGCATCAGAGTTCAGAGACATGAAGAAAAGAAAGTATTCTCGGTTTCTCTTGCCTCTTCAAACCCCTGCAGTTTGCTTGTTTTTATAGCAATATATAGCAAGCATGGTGATTATATATCTCTAGCATAGACCACAAAATCAATTAATGCACAATTTAATTGAAACATTTTAGAAGAAAGGAGGTCTCAGATAAGAATGGAGGTGAGTGCCGAAACCGGTTTGGCTCAGTGGATAGAGCGTCGGCCTGCGGACTGAAGGGTCCCGGGTTCGATTCCGGTCAAGGGCATGTACCTTGGTTGCGGGCACATCCCCAGTGGGTGGTGTGCAGGAGGCAGCTGATCAATGTTTCTCTCTCATCGTTGTTTCTAGCTCTCTATCCCTCTCCCTTCCTCTCTGTAAAATATCAATAAAATATATTATAAAAAAAAAAAAAAAAAAGAATGGAGGTGAGTTAGCTCCAAATGGAAGTGTAAATTAAGGTACTATCAACTGTTATGGGCAAGATGGAAACCTAACTGGTGTATTTAACGTTTCTGTAAGAGAACAGAGTTTTGAGTTCCAAGTCAGTGATTTACAAATAATTTTGGAACACAACCCATTTGTAGTTGAGATCTATCTAAGCCAACTTTTAAAGAAGCAAGGGTATGCCTAAATTTCCATGGCTCTGGTGATCATTGCTTCTTTTTAGTTAATTTGTGACCAAGAAACAATATTGTATTGTATTTCATTTGTTATATGCATTAAATGTGGTATAATTTTCTGTATACATTGATGTGGCAAAGTAGCACATGGCCTCATTTAATTTGACACCAGAAGAGGAAGAAAAATACTCAGCGTTGGGTAAATTCTAAAATTTCTCTTGGTGTTCTCCCCCACTTCAAGAATAGAAACAGACAATACAGGCAAAACAGAAACAAGAACCTTTTCCAAGCAATTTTGTAACTTTTTTGGGGGGAACATGTACAAGTGTGCTATGTGAAAAAAAAAGCTCTTGCCACATTTTACAGTTAAGAAGTGACAGCTGCTCTAGCCTGGTGGCTTAGTTGGAGCATCGTCCATACACCAGAAAGGTTGCAGGTTTGAATCCTGGTCAGGGCACATACCTAGGTTGCGGGTTCCATCTGCCATTGGGTGCCAACAGGAGCCAACCAGTTGATTGTTTCTCTCTCCCTCCCTTTCTCCCTTCCTCCATCTTTAAAATCTATAAACATATCCTTGGTGAGACTTAAAAAAAAACAAGTCGTGTCAGTGATCAGAGATGGCTTTATCACATGTGTGTTTAGTTTAGATACTAAATCACTTTCTAGGAGGTTAATCATAATACTGACCATCCTGACAGAGGACATGTGAGAATTTTAGAGACATACTATATTTGGAAAGCTTCCTGAGGTTCTTTGGTATTTCCATCTTTTGCCCAAATGTTTCTTCTACAGTGTGTAAACAGTAAAGAAAATAAAATAAATTTGGGCATTTCATAATCAGTGGTTAGCTACTTATGTAGTTCAGAATTAAGCAATCAGCACCGATTATACAGTCATTTGGCGGAGAGCAAACCTGTAATTCTTTTTTACTCTGAAGCCAACAGAGCCTGAACTCACAAAGCTTGTCAGTAGATAAGATAAGATATAGGCAGTTTTGGTTGTACTTGCTTTATCTAAGCATAAGGAAGAGCTTGATTACTTGCAATTCTATTATGTAAAGACACTGTAAAAATAGTTCTAATTTAAAAAATATAATTCTAACATGATGATCAGTGTAACACATTTGACTTCAATTCACATTGCTTTAAAGTGTAGGTATTATAAAAGTATCACTTTATTTGTATACACACATACACACACACATGAATTGTGCATACTTGAACTTAAAAAAATCAAGAAATCACCAGTAGTCTTGAACTTTTAATGTAGTCTTTTATCTTGAGTAAGAAATAGCTATAAAACTATTGCTGTGTGCTTGTTTGATAATAGGAATCATTTACTGACAAATATTTAACTGCCACTACTTATCAGGCACTGGGAATAAAATAGTGAAGAAAAGATACTAAACTCTTAGTTGTTGTGGACTTTAATTTCTAGTAGGGGATAGGGGAGATAGTAAAGAAATAAACACATAAAATCAAGTATGTCAGATGTTGCTTAGAGTCATGGAGAAAAATGAAGCAAGGTGGCATTTGAGCAGAGACCTGAAGAAGATAGGGGGGAAACCATGTGGATGGATAATTTTCTGAAGAGCATATCAGGAAGAGAGAACAGCAAATGCAAAGGCCCTTGAGGTAGAGAGTGCTTGTTGACCTGATGGTGGACTATGTGGAATGGAGTGAGTGTGGGGAAGAGTATGGGTGAAGTTGGGGTAAGATATATGGGAGTCAGTTCACAAAGGGTGTTAAAGACAGAACTTTTCCCTGAGTTGGGAAGCATTGAAGGGTTCTGAGCAAAGGAATGAGGTGATATAACTTTTTTGAAGGCTCATCCTAGCTACTGTGTGGAGGGTAGACTGTGTTGGGAGTGGGAAGGAGTGGGGAAGGCCCAGAACCAGGGAAGCTGTTGTTATAGTGATCCAGGTAAAACCTGGTGGTGGTGGGAGTGGTGAGGATGGTAAGAAGTGGTCATATTATAGATATTATTTTGAAGGTAAGAGTTGGCAACTTGGATGTGTGGTATGTGAGATTGCAAGTATAAGGAAAAATTTGAATGTTTATAGGAATTGCCATAGCTTTTTGATAGTGCTCAGTTATTTTATTATAGAAATAATTTGAAAAATCTGGATTCAAAGGAATAGCTACTTTTATGTTTTGTTGTATTATCAATTCCTTTTGCACATTTTATTTTATTTTTATTATTTAAAAAATATATTTTATTGATTTTTACAGAGAGGAAGGGAGAGGGATAGAGAGTTAGAAACATCGATGGGAGAGAAACATTGATCAGCTGCCTCCTGCACGCCCCCTACTGGGGATGTGCCCGCAACCAAGGTACATGCCCTTGACCGGAATCGAACCTGGGACCCTTCAGTCTGCAGGCCTACGCTCTATCCACTGAGCCAAACTGCTTAGGGCTCCTTTTGCACATTTTATATGTGAGATTATTTGTGTAACTCCACTTATGTATCAGATTTCTATATATGTGTAGACAAAATCAAGTTCAGGATTATAATGCAGTGTACTGCTACTGCCACCTAATGTTTATAGCCATTCATTTATATAATTACAATAACTGGTTATGCATACCTTTAATATTGGTTTGAAACATTGTTAACAGGTTAATTAAGGCTTATTTAATTGCCTTCATATTAGGTTTCTGGTATGGATATTTAATATGGTAATTGAATTGTCTAGAAATAAGGTTGTAGATTGAAGATTACTTTTATTGGTATCTTGATCTCTGTATTGAATTTGGTTCAACAAATATTTATTTATTGTGCTCAATCCCTTCATCTCTCTGCCCTTATGGTTATGTTCTAATAGGTATGGGACAGGTTTTAAAAAAGTAAGCAAATAATGAAATACGTAGTAGTTTGAGATAACAAACAAGACAACAATACAGACCCCATGGATATGAAATTTAGAGTTGAACAAGGAAGGTGAACATTTAAAAAGTAATTTGATTAAAATGTGATGACTATCATTTTAGCCCCCTTTTTCTTTGCTGCATATGAATAACAGTAGTTAAAAACCTATCCAAAGTAAATTAAAATGTTGCAGGAATAGTGTTAGTAATATGATAGTTTCCAAGTCAGTGCTGAGTCGGATCTCTGCTATTGCAAGACATTTAACTTTAGCGATAGTCACTTGTTATTGAGGATTATGGTTTCAGACCAGTTTTAGTAATTACCTGCTCTTCCGGATTCTATTTTGTGATTAGACATGACTGTGATGGCTTGCTCTCTCAAACATGCCTTTCTCCACTTCCAAGATAGCAATATTTATGAGGGATGAAATGATTTTTGTTTATATGCACATATATCTGTAAGATTTGCTCATTTGTTAATGTGAAACTAGAGCTCTGAAGATGATGCTAGAAGAAATAAGAGCATTGTTAATAAATTCTGAAGATGGTTGTAACAGATACTTAATGAATGTTTAATGTGTCCCAGGGAATGTTGTGGGTACTGGGGATGTAGTCTTCAAACAAAGCAGGCCAATCTTTGCCTTCATTAAGCTTACATTCTAGTGGGGGAAGGAGTGAGGAGAGATAGGCAAATATGTAGTATGTCAGATGGTGGTAAGCGCTTGGAGGAAAATAAAGTAGGATAAGGAGGATAGAGCATGCTGAAAAATGGGAGTGAGTTTGCTTTTTATTTCATGCAGAGTTTTTTTTTATGGTATTTTTGTTCTTATCTGAATTATAAAAATTGTTTCAAAGGTCCTGTCTGCTTTGAAACTGGAACAATTCACACGCAGCTATTCATCTAGTAAATATTCAGCAAGCATATTATCTTGTGCTAAGTACTGGATGAAATAAAAGAAATAAAAGACATGTCTCTATCCTTAAGGAGCCTTAAATTAGATTGGGAATATATTAAGCAAAATAATGTTTTATGGTAATTGTAGAAGAGTCATTTATCATTTTTTTTAAAAAATTTTTTCTTGGAAAAAGGTAAGCATAACAAAACATTTTAGCTTTGACTTCAAATGATAAACTATTTCACTTACAAACTGGGACCCCCTTGGTGGGATAATAATACCACTGAAAAGCAGTATTTTCTATGGAGATTGTGATATCTTTCTTGGGGAGGGGGGAAAGAATCTGCATTATGATGCATTATTTCCTGCTCACTGTAATTTGGAAAACCTACCAAGTTATTATTAATCTTCATTGAATCACTATTTGCTTTATCTTTTAGTTTACTAGTACACAATCACTAAGATATTGGGCACTACATAGAGTCCCTTCAAAGTTTGAAATATTGGCATAGTTAACATTTGAGAAACATGCTTTATGATGCTCTTGATTCAAAAGGCCTTTGGTTAGCAGTGTGAAGGCTTGGCATATCATTCCATTTTCTGGGGGTTTTGTTTGTTTCGTGTGTGTGTGTGTGTGTGTGTGTGTGTGTGTGTGTGTGTGTGTGTTGTTTTTTATGAAAACTCAGTGTCTCATCTACAGTCCATCCTTTTCCTGATCCCTTTGTTATAACTAAGGTGGTAATCATTGTGGATTCAGAGAATCCAGAAATATTCTTCAGTGATATTATGGTTTTATGGTGTCTTTCATTAACCAAATGTGTTAATTGCTCTGAATTTCAGCATTTTCTTGTAAAATAGGCATTTAAATGTGGTTTGATTTGAAAACACAGCACTTTCTTTTTATTTTAGATACTAAAAAAATCCCAAGACAGAGATTTCAGTTATCTTAAAATACCTTGAACTGTAGTGCCTCAGAACTACATTGATTAAAAAAACCACAAAACAGAATTTTAAAAAATTCTACAGAATAAAGCTTTCACACCTTTCACTGCCAGTTTGTAACCTTTGCTTACAATTATCTGGTAGGTCACAGTATGGCAGATGTTTTTTTAAGGTATTATGACTTGACCAAGGTTTAGATACGTGTTAATTGAGCTTCCCCAGATTTATCCTGATGGCCACAAACACAATATCTGGTATGGAAAGATAGTAATATAATTCACCACCCACCTCACTGAGTCATAAAACTCTAGTGCTAGGTGAACCAGTAACAAGATGCTGTAGCTTTGGGAGCATTCCAGCTTAGCCTCTGCTTCTCTTGCAGAATAGAGCATTGAGAGAGAATTCCAGGGACCACCCAAGAGGTCTTTGGTTCTTTCACTTTCTTTATAGTCTTTTCCCTTCCAACCTTCCATGTTATTACCATCCCATTCTCTATCCTGTCCTCCAGTCTGTATCCCTAACAACATCAACAAACTCTGATATGTGTATATAAAATAACCCTTGAAAACCATGGAAATTATCATTGCTTCCTCTGGCTAAGCTGTAAATACCTAGAGAATGGGGACTATGTTTTATAAAATTTATTTTTGTGGAGCAATTAAACCTTTTAAGATTTTAACTATAAAATTTAAAGGCTAATTTTTCATTTTGTCAGTATGAAAGTATGGCAACCTATTTTAAGCTCTTATTATTTTTCAAGGTATAATACTATATCCTTTAGATAAAGAAGAGCTATATAAATTAGATTGTTCTTATTCTCCAAAAAATATAATCTAGATGGAGTCAGAATAGCATTGGGTGCAGTGTGTTGTTTCTCAGTCTTCAACATACATAATAAGAATATACTTGGGAAGCTTGTCAGTAAAATTTCAAGCCCATCTCCTTCATATTTTAATGTAATTTGGCATGCCTGAGAATTACTATCTAACTTTTATACCCCCTGTGATTCTTAAGAGTTTTCAAAGGCCCATGCTTTTATTAACACTAGTATTATAAAAAAATACCAGAGTTTTTTTTTTTTTTTTAATATCTAGCTCATTGGTTAGCTTTTAGGCCTTGAAAAATTACATAAAACTCGTAACCTCAATTTCTGTATCTGTAAAATGGAAATTGTTATGGAGAGTACATTTTGTACTTGGAACTTGAATCATCACTAGGTAAATGATAGCTGTTGCCATTGTCACCATCACACCACCATCACCATTGTCATCTCATCACCAGCCATCTTGGTGACAAGAACACACAAAATAGCTAACAATGTCAGCCAGCTTGCCTAGAAATGGTGGAGACAATATCTGGCAGTATGAGATTCTCAAAGGAATTTGGGCTCTAATGGTTTGGGGTACTCATTTACAGAGAGGGCACTCGAATTAGATAGTAAAGAGTGAACAAGATTTCCACAACTAAAGACAAAGTTGGAAGGTGAAGACTATTCCGTAAAATACAGAATTGTTTCAAAATAACTTACTTTTGGTTATTTACCTCAGTTATAGTCTGTTTATGGTAATATAAAGTAATTGACATAAGTCAGTTGGTATCTTAAGTTTACTAAGGAAAATAAAATGTTGATGAAAATGTACATATAATGTGTTAAAACTGTATTAAAGTCACCAATTTATATTCACCATTGTTAATGAAGACATTTTATTACATAAACACTAGAGGCCTGGTGCACGAATTTGTGCACAGGTGGGGTCTGGCTGGCCCACCCCGATGGGGCCTCATCTGGGGAGAGGGGCCATGGGCAGTTGGCTGGCCATCCCTGCCCCAGATGGGGGTCGGAGGGACTGATCAGGGGTGGGAAGGCCGATCTAGGCCTGGATCAGGCTGGTTGGCTGCTGCAGTGCACGTCATAGCCACCTGTCATTCTGGTTGTTCTGGTTGTTCTGGTCGTTCTGCCGTTCCGGTCGCTGGGCTTTTCTATGTATATAGTTAGATTTTAGAGACTTGGACACTACTAATTTGGAATAAATGCCTTATACTTATAACATAAATAATTATAGAACAAGCAATTTTGTAGGTGAAATGTAACTGTCAAAATGATATAAGCAATAAAAATGCAGATTTATAACATTGTATTTTATGCTATCCGATATTTACTTGAATGAAACTTTCTGCTCATAGCAAGAATTTGGTCCTGTCTGCTTTGAATCAGATTTAATTTTGCCCTGCCTCCTCTACTGTGGATGGTGTAATGACTCAGTTCTTCCACCATTTTCTCCTGTTTGAACTGCTGTAAAACTTTTCTTCGCACAGCTTACTGTAGCTTCATTTGGCCCTCATTTGGTGGGAATTTATCATATATATATACATATATGGGAATTTATCATATATGTACACACACACACACACACATACACACTAAGTCTGTGGGGGAAACACACTGAAATTTGCAGTGGCCTTCAGTTTTAAGGTCATTCTGATGAACCCAAATAAGCTTTAATTTAAAAAAAAAATATTTATTTTTGTGAAGATATAGGATGCAAGTATTGTGGATAGCTTAAGGATTTTCTAGAGACCCAATTTGAGGAACACTGAGTCTTTGCACTGATAGAAAGGAACCATAGCATTCACTCTGTTTCCTCATTTAACATCAAGAAGCACACTGCAGCCAAAGGGATCTTTGAAAAACTGCCCTACTTAAAGCATTACAGAGGCTTTCTTGTACAATGAAAATAATTTCTAAGTGATTCATCAAGGAAGGCATACGAAACTCTGCATCATCTAGCTTTAGCCATCTGATTGACTTACCTCATACCTCCATGTCCCTTCCTGCTTTAAGGACTGTATTTGCTCTTCTCCCTTTTTGGTCAGCTTTTCTCTCATGTCCTCCTGAGCCTCGCTGTTGGATAGCATTAGGTCTCAGAACAAATGCTACCGCCTTGTAGCGGTCTTCTGTTATCACCTGCTATGCAACACACCACCCCGCTCTTGGTGGCTTAAATGATAACCATTTTTTAAAATATATTTTTATTGATTTTAGAGAATAAGCGAGGGAGAGATAGAAACATCAATGACGAAAGAGAATCATTGATTGGCTGCCTCCTGCACGCCCCCTACTAAGGATCGAGCCCTAAACCCCAGGCATGTGCCCTTGACCGGAATCCAACCTACGCTCTATCCACTGAGCCAAACCGGCTAGGGCAGTGGTCGGCAAACTCATTAGTCAACATAGCCAAATATCAATAATACAACAATTGAAATTTCTTTTGAGAGCCAAATTTTTTAAACTTCTTCTAATGCCACTTCTTCAAAACAGACTCGCCCAGGCCGTGGTATTTTGTGGAAGAGCCACACTCAAGGGGCCAAAGAGCCGCATGTGGCTCACGAGCCGCAGTGTGCCGACCCCGGGGCTAGGGTGATAACCATTTTTTTTTTTTTTTAATGCTTACTGATATTGTTTGTCTCTGCACCATGATTTCTGAAGCCTCAGCTGGGGGAACTAGAACAATTGAATGGCTGAGTACTAGACTCACCTGGAAGCTTCTTTACTAATCTGACTTCAGGACTCAGATGGCCCAAGGGCTGGGCTCAGCTGGGACTGCTGATTGGAGTCCCTGTAAGTAGACTTTCTATGTTGTTTGGGCTTCCTTTCAGCATAGTGGCCTCAGGGTAGTCAGACTCAATGAATCAGGACTTCTAGAGCAGGTGTACCAGTGAACATAGTGGAAACTGCATGATTGTATTTTATCTCCCTTAGAGATCACATGACTTCACTTTCACCCTACTCATTGGTTGAAACAAACAGACACTATCTCTCAATGGGAGGAGTGCCAAAAAATTTAGGGTCATGTTTTAAAACTCTCATTATTATGTTATATAAAGTAACATCACAATTCTGCCTCCATTGACCGTCAAGCAATAGTTTTATTAACTTCATAGCATCTACCATGGATTGGAATAATTTTATAAAATAAAATTGTTTTCTATCTGCCCCTCAATTGAAATGCAAGTTTTATGAAAATAGGGACCTCTTTCCTTCACTGCTAAATTTTTAGCTCTAGAGTAGTTCCTAGCTCAGTGGCTGGCAAACTGCAGCTCGCGAGCCACTGTTTGCCGCTCTGTTGACTGATGAGTTTGCCGACCACTGGGATAGGAGCTTAATCACAAGGAACAACAACAGCCTGTAGTTATTGGAATCGAGAGTCTCAGTGGTCAGCAAACTCATTAGTCAACAGAGCCGCAGTTTGCCGACCACTGGCCTAGCTCATCATAGACACTCAAGCAGGATGAATAAATACTATGTGAATTAAAGCCACATAACCAGTTTGTATTAGAGCAGAGACCATCCGAGTAGCCTTTCTGTTATATTTCTCATAAAATTTCCTATATTGATATGTATGTTGTAAATTATAAATTTCATTTCACTGAATCTCTTTATCTTTGTTTATATTGTGCTTAGTAATGAAATCATATAACTTTAAAATTCAGTCTTTTTTTACTGCTAATATACCACTTCTAACTTAATGGTTTATCACCCAAAGATGAATCATTCAGATTGTGTTACAGCAAAATTAGTGTGAAGTAGTATAATGGTTTTGTTTTGTGAATGAGGTACTGAGTCTGTTCTATCTGGGACAGTGGTGGTACTGTATGAGTTCCTTAGTTGCAAAAAACAGCTTTTTTATCATGCCCATAGACTTGGGGGGGGTGGGGGGGCGTCAGAACTTCAGGCATAGCAGCAAGAGGGACTACCAGTTTGTGCTCCAGGAGTCTAGGGGCTCCCCTGGAAAGACTCCACACCTGGGAGGGACTCTGTGGGTAGGACTGATCTCCTTGGGAGCTGGTCGTTTTACTCCCATAGCTGGTAGTTGATGCTGGCTGTTGGCTGGGACCTCAGCTGAGACAGTTGACCAGAACAACCACATGGGGCCGCTCCGGCTCAGTGGTTGGATTCCAAAAATGAGTCTTCCAAGAGGCAGGATGTGGAGACACCGTCACTTTGGCCAAATTTTGTTTGTTGAGGCAGTTCCAAAGAGCCACCTGGATTCAGGGGTGGGAACATAGACCCTACCACTTGAGAGGAGACTGACAATACTACAATGTAAAAAGATCACGTAAGATAAGATATGTTGTGACAGCCGTCTATGCAAAGTAGGCTGTGTTGGTCTCCAAAAAGGCGCCTGTGTCACCGGTAGGCAGAGATGAGTCATGTGGGCCCACCATTTCCTCCTATCTATCTGCCCATCAACTCCCACAAGTGCCTCGGCGAGGAGATCCACAAGGACCTGCTAATGACCGGCGCATACAAGATCACCGACCAATCTGGGGGTGCTGGCGGTCTGCGCATCCACCTCAAGATCACAGATCTGTTTGGTCATATTCTGTACTCCAAGGAGGATGCAACCAAGGGGAAATTTGCCTGTACCACTGAACATTATGATATGTTCAAAGTGTGTTTTGAGAGCAAGGGAACAGGGCGGTTACCTGACCAACTCGTGATCCTAGACATGAAGCATGGAGTGGAGGCGAAAAATTATGAAGAGATGGCAAAAGTTGAGAAGCTCAAACCTTTAGAGGTGAGGCTACGATGCCTAGAAGACCTATCAGAATCTATCGTTAATTATTTTGCCTACATGAAGAAGTGAGAGGAGGAGATGCGCGATACCAGTGAATCAGCAAACACTCGGGTCCTATACTTCAGCATATTTTTCATGTTCCGTCTCATTGGACTAGCCTCTTGGCAGGTCTTCTGCCTTCGCCAGTTCTTCAAGGTTAAGAAGTTGACTGAGTAACAAGGACTACTCTCCTCCCACCTTGTATTTCAGCCTTCAGAACATCACTGGTTCTTGCCTGGCCTAAGGCATCCTATCAACAGCACCATGAAGGCACGTTGGAACTTTCTTGCCAGAACTGATGTCTCTTGGTGTGGGAGGACATGGGTTACCACCTACACCCAACAAGTCTTTGAGGGACTTCTTTTTAGCTTGATAGGATTTGGACTGGTTCTACCACAATAGCACTATTATTAGAGTCACCTATGACAAAAAAAAATAAATAAAATAAAAATAGGGGTTACCTAGATAATGCAAAGCCAGCATTTGTACTGGGTTTCCTCATGTGATCTGTTTGAACCATGTTTTCTTTTCTTTTTCCACTTGTTCACCAGCTTGGGCTTCCACTCTAGTTCCTTTACCAAGATTTGAATTACCACATGGAACTTGTTTCATTCTCATTATCCTCTTTGGATTTCTGTGTGAAAACACCCTTAGGTAGCTTCTGGAGGTGTCCTTTCTTAATTTTATGTCTCGTAAAAGGGTGATGGATATGACACCTCATAGAAATGAGCTTTGAACTACAGATAATTCTTTTAAAAAATGTTCATTGTAGAGAATTAAAACATTCATGCTCCTCCCCCCCCCCCCCCCCCCAAAAGACTGTGTCAAACTGGTGAGCTGTAAAGTTGAGAGCCTGTCTGTATCCAGAGGCCTCAAATTAGTCACTGTGATCCTGGAGCCCGTTAAGGCCAGTTTTTTGTTGTTGTTGTTTGTTTTAAAGTAGAGTTGTAGTATCAACTTGATCTACTAGTATAGCCATGCTGGTTCTAGCTCTTCTCCACACATAGGGAGTCCCAGATTGTTAGGAGCTCGTTTTTTTTTTTTTTTCCTCTTCTAGATTTTTATTTAAAATGAGAGAGGGGTGGGGGAGGGAAGGAGGAAGAGAGAGAAAGAGACATCAGTTTGTTGGTGCACATATTTATACATTCATTGGTTGATTCTTTCATGTGCCCTGACCCTGACCTGGGATGGAACCCACAATCTTGGCGTATCGGGATGACACTCTAACTGAGTGCCCGGCCAGGGCATCCTATTTATACTCTTATTTAGATTGAGCCTTTGCGTTAAGAGTCCTACAGGCAGGAGGAGAGGGGGAGGCTTAGATTTGGATTCCAGTTGTGGCAGTGCTGACAGAAAGGGTGAGTGTTGCAGGTTAAAGTGCTGTGTTTTATAGATGCACCTTGGGAATTTGGAAACAGGCTGCTCATGTAGTAAAATAGAGAAGTGTGGGAAGAAGAAGAAGAAAAACTGTAGGACCTACCAGCAGTCAGATCTAGTTTTGATCAGTTGTGATAATGGCCTCTACTAGTTGGAAATTTTGCCCCTTCACTTACGTTTCTTCTATCAAATTACCAAGGATTTGTCTGTTTATGCCTTTATCACTATTAGTAAACCAGATTTACTCATGGTTGTCCAGAATTTCTAGTTCTTATTTTTCCTAATTAGAGAATTGGTACTATGCAGCAGGTAATGTTGAATTCATTTCCCCCAGTTAGTGTCCTCCCCCCATCTTCTCACCCACCTTGTAGCTCAGGATTGGCAAGTAGTGAAATTGTAAAAGGAGCAGGCAGAAAGAAATGAACAGAAAGAGAACCTCATTTCCATGTACAAATAGCATACTTAATTTGATTATAAGACATTTACTCCAAGTGTTAATATTGTGTGGTATCCTAAAACAATATTTTAAAAGAGATTTTGTGCTTTACAGTAAGAATAGCATTACATTAGAGTTGTTGCAAAAATGACGAACTAATCCTCTTCCCAATAACTTGAGTAAATTTGGCAGGTTCCAGAGATGTGTAAGTAAAATAATATGGCCATACTTAACTTGGTGCTGATATTTCTAAAATGTGATTGCATTGGGATTTTGAATGTATACACATGCACACACACTTATATGTATATGCATAAATATGAAGATTTTAAAGAAAAACCAGAACCTAAAACCTGGAGTTTTATCTCTAAGCATCTGTTAAAATTGACAATTCAGTAAATCAGTGTCCAGCATAATGCAGTTTATTTGATGAGGATTTGTGAAGGAAGTATCACCAGTATAATTTGTACATAGTATTGTAGCAAAACTATGATTTTTTTTCTGTTTTGCAGAAAGAATTAAACACACTATGTTAATAGAAGCTGCCTTTCTAATTCAGAATCTTAAAATTATTTATTGATTAGTTGTGTGTTGTTTTTTTGTTGTTGTTTTTTTGAGAAAGAAGTGTTAATTTTTTTGTTCCACTTGTTGATGCATTTATTGGTTGATTCTTGTATGTGCCCTGACCAGAAATCGGACTTGCAATCTTGGCATATCAGGATGGACGATGCTCTAATCAACTCAGCTACCTGGCCAGGGCCCTCTTAATTCTGAATCTTTAGATGGCCTTTTCTCTTTTTAGTGATATGTGCTTCGCTGGTCCACATTCTATAGAAGGCGTTTGATTATTTTGTGTATAATTTTATTTTATTTTATTTTTTTAAATATATTTTATTGATTTTTTACAGAGAGGAAGGAAGAGGGATAGATAGTCAGAAACATCGATGAGAGAGAAACATCGATCAGCTGCCTCCTGCACACCTCCTACTGGGGATGTGCCCGCAACCAAGTTACATGCCCTTGACCGGAATCGAACCTGGGACCCTTCAGTCCGCAGGCTGACGCTCTATCCACTGAGCCAAACCGGTTTTGGCTATTTTGTGTATAATTTTCATAAGTAATCACACCCTTTACTTATATACTCTCTCTGTCCCCTCCAAAATAAACATTAGAATGGGAGGCATACAATTATAGATTCTCTTTTCCGATGGTTCACAACACGGGGTGTAAAAGGGGAATGGAGAATAAGGAGGATTTTGTCCCCCGTGGGACATTTGGCAGTGTTTGGATGCATTGTTGGTTGTCACTCCTCAGGGTAGGGTGTTGCTGGCATCTAATTGGTAGGCCAGAGATGCTGCTAGGTATCTTATAATACCCAAATCACTCCCTTACAACAAAGCATTATTTTGCTCAAAATGTCAATATTGCCCAACTTGTAAGACCTTAAAACCGAGCCCACAATTGATACTTTTTCTATGTACCTGGATATTTCTAGTTAAACTGGTCCTGAAACTCTTAATAAGACCTTTGAGCAGTATATATTTGTCATGTGTTTTAAGTGAAAAATGCCACTTTAAACATATTTGTTCTTTTCCTGTTCTTCTGTTCGGTTCTTAGCTTGCCCAGTTTTGTCTTTTTTTTTTTACAGTGGCATAGATACTTTCAGAGAGCTTACGTTGTACAATAATCCACATGTTCAGCACCCACAGAATTGTCAAAGGACTGCATGCAGCTACTTACTGAATGCCAGGATTGCCTGCATTGTCTGTTGTAGGACTTCTGTAGTCACTAAATTATCAGTCCCCATACAGTACATCACAGGAAGTTGGCAGATACAATGATCCATCTGTTATCACACCCATCAAGTGCATTGGCTCAGAGGGAAACGGCTGCAGATTGGAGCTCAGTGTGTGAGAGAAGTAGTAAGATTCCAAGATGCTTATCATTCTTTCCAGAAAGTCCTTTCTGGCCTTTTGGTGAGATTGACTTGCTCATTTCTAAAACTGGCTTTCAGTTTAGCTATTTTTACGTTTTTATTAATATTTTCAGAAAAACTAGACGTATTATCAAAGATACTTATTTTTCTGAGAATGAGGTTTCAGAATATCATTTCCCCTCCTCCCCAGGGATATTCTTGGTCAGATTGTCATAGAAATGAGCAGTGGAAAATTGAAACTGCACAATCTGGGGAGTTTTATTTTTAAAATAGTTGTTCTTAACTGGAACTATAGTGAAACAAGTATGAGACATTTTTATATTATTCCAATGTGGCAAAGAGTTTTTAGTTTTTTGCCCTTCAAACTTGAACAGTGTGATCAGCTTCAAAGAAGGAGGCTGTAATTTTCATAGTTTATACGAAATGCCTAGGTAGTTGCTTGTGTTTAAGTAACCCATTTGTTTCCTGGAAAGTCTGAGATATTTAATGATACCAAGATCACTTATAGTCTCTGAGTCTTTCAGACAAAAGCATTGATGCTGTGCTCAATGGTGCTTTGAAGTTTTGGCGACTACCCTGGAGGTAAATGGGGAACTGCTGATGCTTCCTATCTTGTGAATAGTCTTATTTATACAGGGTTTCCCTTGGCAAGGCATAATGTCTGGTTTGGGGAGGCAAAAATCCACTTCCAAATTACTGTCTCTGTATAATATGTCTTTGACTTAATTTAAGTTCACCTTCAAAAGGGCAAAATAGTTAGAGAAAAAATTAAACAGGACAGTGTATGACTAATTGAAAGAAGGGGCTTTGTTTTTTTCCAGACTGAAGATACAAAATGAATATGAATAGTGAATAGTTGCTTAATCAATTCAAAAGAGCCATTGTTTCTTTTTCTTCTCTATTTACCTTAATTTTTAAGCATTGCTGATGAAAATAGGATTTTTAGTAATTTAGTACAGAGTATATATACTATTTGGGTTATCCCCAATTAGATAAAATACATCTTTTAAATTTGCCTCTCAAATTAAGAATTTATCACTGATTCTCATATATCTAGGTATACTTGATTTAAAAATCAATTTCTTTTAAAAATTTTTTGAGAGTCACAAAAATTGGGTGTCCATGAATAGGCCAGAGATAGTTGAGAATAATTATATTGAAGCTGATACTCCAGGAAGTAAACAATATAAAATTGCTAAAACCTACATAGAAATGATTCTACAATATTTTTCTACAAAATGTTTTAATGTTTTGCTCTGCCTTCCTCAACACCTAAAGAAAATAGGTTTTCCTGGGCCTTTGTAGATGTGGCTTCAGATAACTACATAGAGACTTTGGCTAATTGTACCTAATAGAATGGAACAAATAACACATTTACCATATCTTATTATTTGTTTATACACATTATATATCAATGTAAAATGGGAATTTAACCACTTAATGTTTACTCCATAATTATGTAACTTTATTTTGTTATTCCAAATCTGATGAACATGACTAATAGTTATTAAAAATTAGAGGACATTATGAATTTAAAGCAATGAAAAGGCCTCATCAGTAATAATAACAACATGCTATAGAATTGATAAATAGAACAGTTATACTAAGTAAGATAAAGAGTTAATCAGTTTTTAAATGTTGTTTATTGGGGTGGAAATTTTATAATTTAGAATTGTCTGATTTTAACACACAAAGCCCATGGCTCACTTTATGACAGTAACTGCTTTAAATTGTGATAGTTTATTGTCATTATTGTAAGGCATTTTAATTTGATATATTTTTCTTGATCTTTCCCTCAAGAATTTTCCTCATTAGTCATTCTAATCTTACTAATTATCATAGGTTCAAATAAGATCTTATTTTCATGACATCTTTCATCTGTACTTGTTTCTACAGAAATGTTTTTGTGCTTTAATTATGACCCTATTTGGTTTCCTTGGAAACAATATCAAATCACAACTCTGAGAAAGTGTACAACTTTCCTTACATTATCAGTAGGGAAAAAAACTGTGTCTTTTATAGAAGTGTCTATTTTGCATTGTGTCAGAATTCTTAGACTCATACTATATCCTGCTACCATGTGCTGTATAAATCTCTTGTCTTAAAAGTTTAACATTAAATTGTCTTTACATGGTAGGTTGCTTTTTGCTCCACTTTGAATGTTTTCCCTTGTGGAAGGCTCTCTGCAGTATAGTAAGCACACAAGTATTGCCATTCTCCTGCATCTGGAGGTGGCATTTTTCAGTGTGGGTGAAAAGACAGGTACTAAACAAATACTTTGATATGGTCCTGTGCTCCAGAGCAATTGAAAGAAAGTAAGTGACTGGGAAAGCACTACTTTAGTTAGGGAAAGCCTCTGGGAGGAGATGACATTTGAATTGAGACCTGAGAATAATCCAGCCAGATGCAGGGAAACAAGGGCAAAAGCCTTGAGCTCACTTTGTTGGAGAAACAGAAATAAGGCCAATGCTGCTGAAACTGTGTGTGTGTGTGTGTGTGTGTGTGTGTGTGTGTGTGTGTGTGTGTGTGTATTTCAAATCAGGTTGTGTCTGTGTAAATAACTGATCGTCATTTCCCAGAGTATTTAGAGTTTTCAAAATTGAATTGTGTTAATGCAGAGGAATCTAGTAGTTTTGAAACACACCTAAATCAGTGGTCAGCAAACTCATTAGTCAACAGAGTCAAATATCAACAATACAACAATTGAAATTGCTTTTGAGAGCCCAATTTTTTAAACTTAAACTATATAGGTAGGTACATTGTTATTAACTTAATTAGGGTACTCCTTCAGTCGCACTGTACATGCGCGCCTGCATGTGGTATTTTGTGGAAGAGCCACACTCAAGGGGCCAAAGAGCCACATGTGGCTCGCGAGCCGCGGTTTGCCGACCACTGACCTATATGAACTAAAAATGTTGGCAGTGTTGGAATATTTAGGTCATTTATAAATTTTTTGCTTTGAGTTGGAAACTGCTTAGCTTGTTAAAAGTTTTGGATAAAGACAACTTTTTTCCTGGAAATGTTTCGATTTAAAGTATTGAGAATAATTTATTGCTTTCCAATACGTTGTTTAAAAAAACAAACAGACAAATTATTTTTGAAGACTTGAAGGGAGTATTAGACATTCTGGCTTTAAAAAATAAAGAATAATAAGTTTGTGATTCTTCTAAGTACCAGATTAATATAATAGAAATTCATGTGTGAACCAAGTAGTCATTTATTACTAAGAATTCATTTCAGTTAAATTTTTAACAACAATTTTTGTAATGACATGTTTGATATTGATTTTGTATTTTTCATACAGACAGCAGGGAAAGCTTATAGAAGTAACTTTTGATTAGTTTTGGGGAGTCATGCTTTTTATACCATACAAAAGACCAAAATAAAGAGAGGGAGACCCAGGCACTTTTAGAGTAGATAGTATAGATGTTATCCTCTGTAATAAGACTTACTACTTCAATCTAAATGATAAAATTGTAAATTTGTGTAATTCTAATGTAGTGTGTGTGGTGCATGTCTAACTTCTCCTCAAAGCACACTGTATTTGATTGAATGCACATGAGAGCTCACTGGTGCACCTGTAGACACATGAAAGCTAGGTTGTAGGTTTCCTAATTTCTAACCTGGTATGGTAGCACAGGTCAGAAAACTCTTAACACCCACCAGCTACTAGTAAAACTTGCCCAAGCATTTTTCTGTTTATCAACTCTTGTTCCCTCTACATAACCATTTTTAAAAAAAGCTATTTTAGGTCTCAGAGTTTGTGAGCTAGACCTAACCTTTTTCTATTATTTGTTTATTTGGTCCTTTACTAATTTACCAGAATTTCACATGTGCAAATTGTTTTGCTAGTTTTGTAGCACATTCTTAGTATAAAATATAATAATGTTATATAGAAAGTTTAAAGAAAGAGACTAACCATTTTAAAAAATGTTTAACTATACAGTCTGCTAACCTTCAAAAATACTTTCAGTTATTTCAGTTAACTATAATCTTTCAATTCCTGGCATTCATCTACCTAATAAAAGAGTAACATGCTAATTGACTGGACCTTCGCGACACCCACCAGCCAATCAGGAATGAGTATGCAAATTAATCCAACAAAGATGGAAGGTTAATTTGCATAAGCAGGCGCCAAGCGGCCGGGGGCGGGGCGCTTGCGTTGTCGCCATGGCAACGACCAGGCATTCCACACCACCCCAGCTGCTCTAGGCTTCTGGGCAGTGTGGGAAGGCGGAAAGGCGGCGGCTCTGGCCAGAGTGAAGGTGGTGCTGGCAGCCAGGGGAAGGAAGGCCCATTCTTGCATGAATCTTTGTGCATCGGGCCTCTAGTATATATGTATTTATACACATTTATTTTCCTGTTGACTACCAAACTCACCATAAACAACCACCCAAAACCTATATAATAAAACCCTAATATACAAATAGATCGAATGGTGGAACAACCGGTCGCTATGATGCGTACTGACCACCAGGAGGCAGATGCTCAACACAGGAGCTGACCCCCTGATGGTCAGTGCGCTCCCACAGGGGGAGCGCCACTCAGCCAGAAGCCAGGCTTACGGCTGGTGAGTGCAGCGCTGGTGGCAGGAGCCTTTCCCGCCTCCATGGCAGCACTAAGGACCCCTCAGAGGATGTCCACCTGCAGACATCCCCCAAGGGGTCCCAGACTGTGAGAGGGAGCAGGCTGGGCTGAGGGGGACATGCGCGACCCCCCCTCAAGTGCGCCAGTGTCATGCACCACGCCTCTAGTAACACATGCATGAAGCCACAAAAGACTGCAACTGCATGGGTGTATGGAGAAGTGGTTTACTTTTCAGAATCCCATAAGAAAATTAACTCTACATGTTGTCAATATAATGTGGCTTGTCCCTCCCCCCGCCCCCAGTTGAAGTTAGAGCTTTTATATTTACAAATTAAACCTTTGCCAGGTGTAGTGATTGATGGAAGTTGGGTTAAATGATAGACTGATATAAAATAATTGTATATTCCTGTTTTTAATCAAAATGACATTTTTTTTACTGTTTTATTTAAGATAGAAAGTGGGTCTTCTGTTTTGACCTAGCATTTTATGTAAAGGGAAATAAATTTTGTAGGAAAGGTAGATAATGGAAAAAGTGGAGAGGATAAATTATTTTGTAGTTAAAGTAAGATAATAGCTGAAACCGGTTTGGCTCAGTGGATAGAGCGTCAGCCTGTGGACTGAAAGGTCCCAGGTTCGATTCCGGTCAAGGGCATGTACCTTGGTTGTGAGCACATCCCCAGTAGGAGGTGTGCAGGAGGCAGCTGATTGATGCTTCTCTCTCATCGATGTTTCTAACTCTATATCTCTCTCCCTTCCTCTCTTTAAAAAATCAATAAAATATGTTTTTTTTTTAAAGTAAGATAATAGAAAAAGAGGAGGGGATTGAATTTGTAGTCCCATGGAGAAAGAAGTGGAGAAAGGGTAGGTCATTAAAAATTATGGTTAAAATTCAGATAAAAACATTCCGTAATTTTTACCTCCTAAGAATTGGATGTATAGAATGAGATTTGCTTAATAAGGATCTAGTCTATTTGCCGTAGATAGTCTAGCTTAAATGCAGGCTGAGGTACCTATTAGGTCTCAAGGACGTGGCACTGAGCCTCGTCTAGAGAAACCTTTGTGTACGTAATCTTCATAGTACTGTAGTCATCGTTCTCTCTCTCGCTCGCAGATGTTATTTTTGCTACATTTGCTATTCTAACCTGCAGTTAAAAAAATAATTACTGTGTCAGTATGACTGGCAGCTCATATAGGAAAAATATGTTGTCTCTTAATCAAAGGTGATTACAGTTTTTTCCTGTCTATAAATGCGCTTGTTGTGTAACGAGAATGCATTAGTCTCAGACTGATGTACAAAATGAAAGGCAGCAAGAAGCAGCACCATTGTTATCACTCCAGGCGTGTCTAATGAATCGTGTTTCCATGTTCTCTCGGTCACGCCATAGAGTGCCCTCAGCCAGGGCTAAGCCTCCTGTAAAATGGCCTTTTAGATTATTGTAGCAAGAACAGAAATGCTGGATCAGTGGGGCTGGGGAGAGAATACCAACAAGACAGCTGCATTTCAAACAGTTACAGCTGCAAGGATTACTCACTATAATAGCAGTGACAGACAACTGTTTGAGCTTTAGTGTAAAAGGCAATTTGGGGACTTGTCCTGTCAGAATGTTAGTAGCAATCTGGGGACGTGTGTGTATGTGCACCCGCACATGTGGACATGTGTGTATATTTCAAATCTGGTTGTGTTTGAAGAGTGGAAAGGAAATATTTTTTATTTTTACTGCTCAGTTGTGTCAATGTTGAAATCAATAGTGCGTTATCCTGATGAAAGTCATTGTCTTAGAGGAAGTTTATAAAATGTTTATTTTGTAGAATTGATGGACTTAAGTATAACTGTTCTAACTGAACCACATACTTGGTTTTCTTTTTGTTAATTTAATTGTATCTTGGGATTCCTGTCCTAATGATCTTTCTTTCTTGTCGTTTTGCATGTCGCATATAGTTTTAAAGCATATAGTTGTTTAATAAATAATAGTAGCCTTATTTTAAAAATCTTTCAAATTTGATGCATGCTTATAGAGGAAATGCATGTTCATTGAAGAATACCTGGGAAATACATGGGTAAAGAAAAGTAATTGTTCCAACAACCTAAGAAACTGTTAATTTTGATGGCTGTTCGTCTAGGTCTTTGTTTATGCTTACTATATAACAAAATTAAGAGTATATTAATAGCTTTAAAGTGTAAAAAAATAATAATTATCTAAAAATCTTTAAAAGCAGTAGCAAATGGGGCAAATTTCGTCCTTAGAAGTCAGTAACAGCCATTGTGCAAGTTTTCTTTTTCACTGTGTAGCTATTAAAGTAACATTGTAGCCTGACATTTTTCTGTGGCACATGTCTTTTGAAGGTCTTGTTTCATTTATCTAGAAATTTAGTTTTATGGTCTCCTTCAATTTAAAGTTTAGTGGCTTTACATGGAGTCCTATGATCCATTGAAATGCTAACTTGGGTCATGTCTCAACTGTTAGAATGCTGCCTGGAAACCATCATTAAAATTCTGGTTATCTTGTAACTGGCAGAGAACTCATGCTGTCAGATTCCTGAGTAAGATATTATACTGTTAAGATTTGAATCACAACTCTGTTTCTATATGATGAATATTATTAGTGTTCATAATCATTTAAAGTTGCAAATAGGTCAAAACAAATGAAGCATTTTGATATACATCTTCTCATTTGATGAATCGACATTGGGAAAGTTAAAATCCACTTTCAACATAGATTTGTGAAGTGATGCCAAACATTCTATACCCACAAGCTATTCAAGAAAGCCAGAGCTCTTAGTGGGTTGAATTTGATATAAGTAATAAGCCCATTTAGTTATTAATGACTTCAAATATAGATTTTGCAAGCCAACCGATGATGGTGTAACTGTGATTAATCAATAGTGTTGTATGTAATTGGATTTTTTATGGGTATAATGCTATTTTTCAGAATTAATATAGCATTATGCTACTTTGTTACAATTTTTTGTAAGTCAATTTTAAGAAAACAGATACTTAAAAATTCTCTATATATTTATCTTTATTTCATTTGATGCAACCCATAAAATAAATTGATAATGTTTTCTTACCATAATGTCTTCATAGAGTAATTCTTAGGAAGTACATTTAATAATTAAAAACTGTTTTAAAAAACTGGTCTGTTTATATATTGCAGATAAAGGTGAAAACAAAGGCAGCGGAGCAAATTGGTGTCAGGGCTGCTCTGTCTTTAGCAGTTTGTCACTGAAATTTAACTGGAAAATAATATTGTTTCATGGGCCTTGCTTTAATCTATTTGTATTTCTGGAGTTTGGAGCAAAATTTTATTTTCAATAATTTTAATGGCTGAATAAGGAGTGCCATCCCTGAAAGTCTGCGCCCCCCCCTCCCCCCCCCCCCCCCAATATTTGCAATAGCCAATGCGGTTACTGAACTCAATGTTCTGGATAATAGGTTTCATTAGTTTTGATGCCTGAGGTAAAAAAGCAGTAGGTGGGAGTAAGAAATGTTTTTGATGTCTAGACCTTCATTTCAGCTGTTGCTGCAATATGATACATTAAAAGGAAATATGTATCGTAGCTCAGAGGAAATATGTATTCTTTGAAAGTAATTCTACTTTTAAACTGTGTAAGTCAGGGTGACCTGAATTCTAAAAGGATGAGCTTGAATTTCTTCAAGGTTTCACAATCTTTATGCTCCTTCCCACCCTATTCCATTCTCCTTCCTCCCATTTTTCCCCTTCAAGTAAAGTGTGCCAGTTTCATTTGCCCAATTGGAAGGGATATCTTTCCAAGATCTCTGCTGGGAAACACAAAATCATTGAAGTATATGCTGCTTTGATATTTTGCCATATTGACTTTTTCCCTGACACTTTCATATGGTTTTTCTTTCAGAACGCTTATTCTGCAAGGAGCATGCTTTGCAAAGTTGATAGTTTTGTATTATGATTTGTGAGGACTTGGAAAAATAATTTGGGCACTGAGCAATAATTACTGCTATTTAAGTTTTCATTTCTTCTGCTAAAACTTTTATGTCATACTTTTGCAATTTAAATATTTGATTTTGGATTACTATTTTTAAAAAGGTTGAATAACAGCAATTTAAAATATTCTGATTATAGCTTTTACAATACGAATGAGATAACATTTCTCTTTGTAAATAGGCAGCTGTCGCAGTGCTTAGTTTCATTTTTCAGTTTCAGTGGGGCCGTCATAGACAACAAACAGTAGGAGAAGGTTTTAACTTAGGAATTCTTTGCTTTAGCTGATTCTTGCCACTCATTTATGGTACACACATTTTAGGTCTCTTGGTGCTTTTTCTTCTGAGCCTATTAACAAAATTTTAGAAAAATTATCTTCTATTATATGTAAATAGACTTATGAATATAGTCTATAGAGATAGTCTTCTTGCAACTTTATATTCTGAAGTAATAAGGATTTAAGTTGAAACTTGGAAGATCAAAAGAATTAGAAAGGCTTAAAAAAATGGAGATAGTATATACCCTGGGGAGATTGTAGGTTTCATAAAGACAGGTGCCAGCACCTGCTGGTCTCATTACCTTTCTGGCAGTTGCTTTTCTACTCAGTCCACCTTGGAAGGGAAATAGGAGATTAAGTAGTAAGTGCATCTTATGTCATTTGTAGAAACAACCCTTAACCTAGACTAACAACTTTCTGGACCTCCCCCCTCTCTTCCCTAATCCTAAAGGATACTTTCTGAAGAATCTCATATCAAATAAATGAAGTGCTGGCTTAAATTTTACCTTGGGCGTAGGGTGTCTCAAATAAATTAGTTTTAAAAGCTATTATGTGAATTTTCTCTGACTTTCCTATGGAGCTGTACAAATAGATTGCAGAAGCAATTTCAATTTTGTTTAACTTTTGAAAAGGTTACTTGCAGCTATTAGAAAACATTAATTTAAAGTGCAAATGGTGGATCCAAAGGGTAATTTAACTTCAGTGTTGAAAGTTGCTTTTCTAGTCAGTAATAAGAGTAAAAGGAGGGGGGTGAGGTGAGTTAACACTAACCCTATGGAGATGTATGGTTTCATGGAAGGAACATGGGTGTTAGAGTCAGAAAACTTGGGTTTGAATCTCTTCTTTGCCATGAATCCACTTAACTAGATATAAGGATTTTTTAGGTTGAAGCTAATACAAATGAAATTTGAAAAGTATGTGTACACATAATATCGGGTCAACTCCACACGTGTTATGATTATTTGAAATGTCCTAATCACTGCAGTTATGAAAATAAAAGGAATGGAGAGGGAGCGAGAGATAGAAACATCGGTGATGAGAATCATTGATCGGCTCCCTCCTGCACGCCCCCTACTGGGGATCGAGCCCGAAATCCAGGCATGTGCCCTTGACTGGAATCAAACCCGGGACCCTTCAGTCCACAGGCCAACGCTCTATCCACTGAGCCAAACTGGCCAGGGCGACTATATTCTTGAACTGAGTTGTGTAACTTTGGGCAAGTTTAAGATTTGTAAGCCTTAGTTTTCTCATTCATATAATGGAGTTTAGAATGCGCTGTATTGATCAGAATTCTTAGTTGCAAACTAACAAAAGGAGTTGCTTAAAAGAATTGTTCACAGAACTCTTTGGCACTTCTAGGGTCAGTGCTGCATAATTGGCTTGATGAGAAACTTGTGCTATCACCAAGCACTTGTGCTATCACCAAGCACACTACTTTAGCAGCAAACTTTATCTTTCAGCCTCTACTTTCAGTGCACACAGAAAGACCTCTGTCCTTCCACTCGCTTTGTGTCACTAGATCCCGAGTCAGAGATGTGTGCAGTAGCATCTAGTGAAATTGAGGATGTATATCCTTGTCCACATTGCAGGAAGGTGTGGAACAGACAGAATCAGTATCTTCATCTCCTGTTAGGAGTGACCGGCCATCTTTGACTCCAACCAGAATTCATGAAGTAGCTAATTCCCAGTGACAGGAAGAAGTCAGATGCTGAGTGGCTAAAGTGAATGTCACATGTCCTTCACTCTGACTCATAGTGTTGTCGTGAAAAGTGTTGTCCCACAGATTTCCCATGTCCCTTTGTTATCAAAAGGGACAAAATAGAGAGTCCAGAAACAGACCCACAAGTATATGGTCATTGATTTTCAATACCTGGATACCTTTGTGAGCAGTTTATATGACTAAGTTTGCGCTTGCAAGAATGTCATGTGAATGATTCACATAGCATGTGGCTTTTTGAGTAAGGCTTTTTTTTTCACTGAGCATACAATGTTTGATTGTATCAGTAGTTCCTTTTTGTATATAGTGTTCCATTGTATGGATTTTCTACTGTTCATCTTTTCTTCAATTGAGGAATATTTGGATGGTTTCCAGTTTTGGGCAATTATGATAACAATAATGATAAATATTTGTTAGTGTTTCATGTGAACATAAGTTCTTATTCTACTTAAATATATACCTAAGAGGGATATTGCTGGGCTGTATGGGCAAGTGTATATTTAAGTTTAGAAAAACTGGCAAAGTCAGTCTTTCCAAAGTGGTTGTACTATTTTTGTATTCCCATCGGAAGTATATGCCAGTTCCAGTTATTTTGTATGCTCACTGGTATTTTCAGTTTTTCTTTTAAGCCAGTTTAATGGGTGATAACTCATTGTGATTTCAATTTGCATTTCCATGATGACTAGTGATGTTTTGAGCATATTTTTATGTTTTTATTTGCCATTCATATATGTTCTATGGCCAAGTGTTTAAATCTTTGGACCATTTTCTAAAACTGCCTTTTTTTTTTCTCAGTGTTGAATTTTGAGATTTTTTTTTAAAAAATATCAAAAATAGTATATTATGAATACAGGTCCTTTAACGTAACATAACTTATTCATGTTTTTTTGAAGAGCAGAGTTCTCCAGTTGATGAAGCCCTATTTAATTGTTTTTGCCTTATGGGTCATGTTTTGGTGTTTCATCTAAGAAATCTTGGCTTAAATTAAACTTATAAAGTTTCTTCTATATTTTCAAAATTTTATAGTTTCACATTTTGCATTTCGTTTTATGATCCATTATGAGTTAAATTTATATATGGTGTGCAGTAGGGTTTGAGGCTTTTTTTTTTGGTATAGGGATATTTACTAATTCCAGTACCATTTGTTGAAAAGACTTTTTCCCACCACTGAACTGCCTTTGCACCGTTGTTGAAAATCAATGACCATATACTTGTGGGTCTGTTTCTGGACTCTCTATTTTGTTCTGTTGATCTATATATCCTTTCTCTTATACCACACTGTCTTGTCTATTCTAGCTTTATAGTAAATCTGGAAATCAGGTGGTATAAGTCCTTCAACTATATTTTATAACATTGTTTTTATAACATAGTTTCTTTGCCTTCTTTTCCTTTCACTTAAATATGTAGACTGAGCTTGTCTATTTCTATGAAATATCCTGCAGAGAATTTGATTGGAATTTAGTTGACTCTAGATTGTTTTGGCAAAAATTGACATCACAACAGTAATGATTTTTCTAGACCATGATGAATACATGCCTCTGCATTTATTTGTCTTCTATTTTTTTCATTAATATTACAGTTTTCAGCATATAGATCTTGAACATTATTTGTAAGGTTTATATCTAGGGATTTCTTGTTTTTTGGTGCTATTGTTAATGGTACTTAAAATTTGTTAACTTCTAATCATTTATTTCGGTATATAGAAATATGATTGTTTTGTGTCTATTGATCTAGTATTTTATGATCTAACTAAACTCAGTTTTAAGTTTAATAGCTTCTTTTGTTGATTCTTTAGGATTTTCTGATAGTCATGTCTTCTGTGCATAGAAAGTTTTATTTCTTCCATTCCAATCACTGTACCCGGTGTCATTTTTTCTTGCCTTATTACTAGTATATTGGCTGAAATTTCCACTGTTAAGTGGAATAGCAGTGATGAAAGCAGACATCCTTGCTTGGACCCAGGATCGAACCCACAACCTAGACATGTACCCTGACTGGGAGTTGAACCTGCAACCGTTTGGTGCACGGGTCAACGCTCCAACCAACTGAACCTCCTGGCTTATTATTCTATTTTAAAGTATGTTTGACGATTTTAACTTTAAAAGGTTTTTAAAAAATGTGCAGAATGGGTGTTACCAACTTGGAAACAACTGGGCACTCATTTTACAAATGCTGCATCACCAATACTTTCTTTGGCACAAAAGACTATTACGTAGAGAAACACGGACACCAGTGACTAAGTTGAGTGATTCATAAGAGCTGGACTTTGAATGTTGATGAAGTATTGAGGAATTTTAAACTTATTTCTTTGAATATATTATTTGTTTTATGTACAACAATAATTAAAAATATATCTCAACTTAAAGCTCTTTAAATAATTACAAATTAAAAATTCTTAGTGTTAAGTACCATGTTATAGTTTAATTGGCAGCTTCATTCTGCCCTTCTACCCCTAGTGACCTATAAAATAATGATACTTCTTAAAATTGATGATGTTTCAGAATCAGTGAAACACATTGGGAAAGCAAAGAAAAACAATTACTATGGGATGTTAAAAGAACTAACATTTCTTTTATTGAAATGTTAGTTGCCTTTCTTACCTAGGAAGAGCTTTACCCAAAAGATAAATGTATTCGAGAACATATTTATGCCCTTCAGAGAATTGTAAAAAAAACTTTGGGATGCTTTGTCTTGAACAGAGACAATCTGTTGCTAGCAGGAATGTTTGTTTATTTGTTGTATTTTATTTTCATTTCCGTAGTTATACATAAGAGAAAATGTTTCTGCCAGAGGTTGTTTTGGGAAAATTTGGTAAATCATAATGAGCCATATAGGCAGGAAAATAGTTATCTGACGTATGAGGACAAAAAATATTTATGCAGTTTTATCATTAAAAAAAAAAGTCCTATAAATAAAACCCATGAATGTAAATACACTTCTTCAAATTCTACCAGATTGGAGAATATGGAAGTGCATTTTAAGATGCCAATTAGTGTGATAAAAGCACTAAAGATGTATTGTGGATTTAACCTGTGTTTTAATTCTGTCATAATTTTCACTGGTGAATGCTTTTGTCAAGATAACAACAAAAAGGGACAGAAAATTTTCTTCTACAAATGTCGTTTTCATCCTTCCAATTTTTTGCAATCTTTGAAAGAAAATTAGCTGTCTTCTCTAGGGCGTTTTATGTATATACTAGTGGCCTGGTGCACAAAATTCATGTGTTATTGAAAGGGGATTAATTAGAGAAAATAACTCAATATTGCTATTTGCCCTTTCTCTATAATAGAAGTGTCAGAGATGAAAGAAAATTAGTAAAATGTATATGAAAACCTTCCTCCTGTCAGAGTCTGGGGCGCACCTCGGGACCCAGAGTCAAGTTCCCGCCCACCCATACGGCCCTCAAAATCATGTGAGACCCAGACCCGGCTGGCAACTCCCCCCCCCTTTGGGTTAGATCCAGACCCAGCCAGTCCCACCCTTGTCAAGTCCCGCCTGGCAGGGGACGTAGCCTCAGGTCCCCAGGGGGGTGTGGCCTGAGGTAGCCCAGACCAGGGCGGGGGGTGTGCCTTGAGGTCCTCTGTCAAGCGCCACCAGGTGGGGGACATGGCCTGAGATCCCCTGTCAAGCCCCGCTGGGTGGGGGGCATGGCCTGAGGTCCCCTGTCAAGCCGTGCCAGGCGAGGGGGCGCAGCCTCAGGTTCCCAGGCCCGACACTGGGAGGGGGGCACAGCCTCAGGTCCCCTGTCAAACCCCACTGGCAGGAGGGTGCAGCCTCACGTCCCCTGTCAAGCCCCCCTGGGCGGGAGGCACGGCCTGAATTCCCCCAACCTAGCATTGGGGGTGCATCTTGAGGACCCCCGTCAAGCCCTGCTGGGTAGGGAGCATGGCCTGAGGTCCCCTGTCAAGCCCCGCCAGGCAGGGGGGCACAGCCTCAGGTCCCCTGGCCTGGTGCGGGGTGGGGGGCATGGCCTAAAGTCCCCTCTCTAGCCCCACCTGGTGGGGGGCACGGCCTGAGTTCCCCCGGCCTGGTGCTGGGGCGGGGGGAGCAGCCTGAGGTCCCCTACCCCAGTACCAGGACGGGAAGCATACCTTGAGGTCCCCCATCAAGCCCCCTGGGTGGGGGGGCATGGCCTCAGGTCCCCTGGCCTGGCACAGGGGCGGGGGTCGCGGCCTGAAGTCCCCCGGCCTGGTGCCGGGGCAGGGGGCGTGGCCTGGGGGCCAAGGAAGGAGGCGTGGCCTGAGGTCCCCCGTCAAGCCCCGCCGGGTGGGGGCGCGGCCTGAGGTCCCCAGCCTGGTGCTGGGGCGGGGGGAGCAGCCTGAGGTCCCCTAGCCCAGCACCAGGACGGGAAGCGCACCTTGAGGTCCCCTGTCAAGCCCTGCCAGGTGGGGGACACGGCCTGAGGTCCCCTGTCAAGCCCTGCCAGGTGGGGGACATGGCCTGAGGTCCCCTGTCAAGCCCTGCCAGGTGGGGGACATAGCCTGAGGTCCCCTGTCAAGCCCTGCCAGGTGGGGGAGGGCGTAGCCTCAGGTTCTTCCTGATTGCTTGTTAAGGCTCCTTATGGGAACTTGGCCTCAGTTGTGGGTGCAGCCATCTTTGTGACAGAGTGATGGTCAATTAGCATATTCCTTCTCTATTGGATAGGAAATATATATATATATACATATATATATGTGTGTGTGTATATATATATATATATATATATATATATATATATATATATATAAATAATTGATTTTTTTTTTTAACAGAGAAGAAGGGAGAGGGATAGAGAGTTAGAAACATCAATGAGCTGCCTCCTGCACACCCCCTATTGGGGATGTGCCCGCAACCAAGGTACATGCCCTTGACTGAAATCGAACCTGGGACTCTTCAGTCCTCAGGCTGACGCTCTATCCACTGAGCCAAACCAGTTAGGACTTATATATTTTTATATATGGAAAGATGTTAGGAATGCATAGGCAATGTTAATCTGTTTGATTCTTTTGGTGTTAGAGTTACTTGTGGCTCAGTGTTATAATATATTTCAAAGGCAAGTATTATTTCTCCAAATGTCAAACATTCATGCAATTAGGAGTTCAGTGTGGTGAGGGTCTGGGATGGGGGGTGGATGCAGACTAGAGGGGTCAATGGAGAAAAAAGGGGGACATTTGTAATACTTTCAACAATTAAGATTAAAAAAATAAAATCTTTAAAAAAGAAATTAAGAGTTCAGGAAATAAATTGATGTTATATTAAGATTTAATTTTCTGACATTCTCCCTAAAATCATGTCCTTAAAATCCTATTCAGATACTGCCTTCAAAACATTTAAAATTTTTATGTAACTCTGACATTATTGGGTATTTTTTCCTTTTGATTTTTTCCTGTGAAAATACATATAATATATTCAGTATTCATTCATTTAAATAACTTTAAATGGAACTCTAACAAAATTAGTCTTTTTGACACTATAAAGTAGAAAGATTGATTTGAGAATTACAAACGATTTTAAACTGGGAATAAACAGGTTTTTTAAAAATATATACTTTTATTGATTTCAGAGAGGGAGAGAAAGAGAGAGAGATAGAAACATCAATGATGAGAGAGAATCATTGATCAGCTGCCTCCTGCACGCCCCCTACTAGGGATTGAGCTCGCAACCCTGGCATGTGCCCTTGACTGGAATCGAAACCAAGACCTTTCAGTCGGTAGGCCAATGCTCTATCCACTGAGCCAAACTGGGTAGGGCGGAATAAGCAGGTTTGAAAGACTTTTATGGGAGAGGGATTGTACCATGCCTATATTTCAGACTTTGAAATCTAAACATGTATTTTCTTCTGTATTTTGTATTTTATGACTTTGGTTAAGTACTTCCTTTCTCTGTTTAAGTATGAGAGAGTTTATTTATATTTACTTACTCACTTTGCTTTAGAAAAATGGTTTTAAAGTTTGTTTTGATTTGGATGCCCTGCTTACTGGTTCTTTTTTTTTTTTTCCAGTTGTGGAAGAAGGACTCTGGGAAAATGGCCTTTCCTATGAATGTCGGACGCTACTCTTCAAAGCAATCCACAATCTGTTAGAAAGGTAAGAGAAGGAACAGCATCAAGGTGATTTTGAGAAACCCAAGTATAATGCTAGATACTTAGAGGGTTTCCTGTAGTTCTCCAAATGCTTTCATGCACAGTTTTATAAAAATAAAATTATATAACTCTCTTGTGTGGATTTTTTATATTGATATAATTTCAAAGTTAAAGAATTTTCAAGACACAAATAATTCCCATATATCTTCTTATACAGAACACCAGTTTTTGTTTGCCCAGTTTGCTTGATAATTAATGTGGTTGCTTGTCCTAAACAACCCCCCATCCCTGCCCGTGTGTATGTATTTACAAATTTTTCCCTGAACCACTTTCGAGTCATTTGCATACCTGAGGTGTTTCTAAGTATTTAGGTGTACGTTTCCTAAGAACAAGGATATCCTCTCATACAAGCACAGAACAATTATGAAAATTAAGAAATTTAATATTGATAAAGTGCCATTATCTAATCTGTAGTTCAGTTCAGATGTTATCAGTTGTCCCAGTTATGTTCTATATAGCTTAACCCCCGTTCCCCCAAGATCCAATCCATGATCATACATTATATTTGGTTTACATGCCTCTTTAAATCTAGAAGAGTTCCTTAGCCTTTCTTTTCTTTCTTGACATTGAAATTTTGAATTTATTCAGGCCATATGTTTCATATAAATTTCCTCAATTTGAGATAGTTTCCTGATGATTATGTTATGCTACTGAGTAGGAATACCATACTAGTGATATTATGTTCGTCTCAGTGTAGGAGGTCCATGATTTCAGTATTCTATTTTTAATATTAATATTGTTGATCACTTGTTTGAGGTGGCATTTTGTAGTTTTCTCCACTGTAAATTAGTAAGTACTTATTAACTATGATCTTTGTTTTAAGAGTCAATAAATGGTTAACTGCTGTTAATATCAGCTGATAGAAGTATTGATACCACTATTTTTAGAGTTGGGCACAACATTAAAAGCCAACCTGTTTACCCAGGTAATTTTGGAATCTCATTCTATAATATCCTTTCTATGTGGTCATCTGTTCTTTCCTTGAATACTTCTGGTTATGTGAGCAGTTTCCCAAAGAAGGGCTTTTCATCTTTAGAGAGCACTCATTGTTAGAAAGTCTTTCTTAAGCTCAGCAAAAATCTGTCTCCCTGTAACTTTTATTTCTTTATCTTAATTCTTTTCTTTGGTGATCATATATAATTCATCCAATTCTACTTCCATGTGGTCCTTATTCTACAACAATTGAATCCCCCACCTTTCCTTCAGCCTTCCAGGTATTTCTCTAGTCAGTTCCATTCTCTTCATTTTGGTTGCCACTGGCCTACTTTTAAGATACCATGTGTTTCATGAAATATTGCAGTGATCTCTTTTACCAACCATGTTAGGCTCAGTTATGCTTGAGTAACAAAAGCCATGAAAGATCTTACCTTTATAACAATTGAGGTTTCTTTCTTTTTCTCTTTTTAAAAAACATACTTCTATTGATTTCAGAGAGGAAGGGAGGGGGAAGGAGAGAGACATAGAAATATCAATGAGAGAGAATCATTGATTGTCTTCCTCCTGCATGCTCCCTACTGGGGATGAGTCCACAGCCTGTGCATGTGCCCTGACCAGGAATTGAACCTTGACTTCCTGGTTCAAGGGTTGACTCTCAACCACTGAGCCACACTGGCTGGACGAAGTTTATTTCTTGCTCGTGCTGCTGTCCATTGTGAGTCCTTTACTGCAGCACTCTCTTGCAGGCAGGAATCTGCTGATGAGGCAGCCCTTTCAAAGACTTGCTAGGCTGTTTGCAGAAGGCAGTGGTAAAATACATAATAGCCCATCAAAAGCTCTGTTCAAAAGTGGGATATGTCATTTCTGCTCACATTTTACTGACCAAGATATTTACCACCAAAGTCAAATGGATGAGAAAGTAAAATCCATTAGTAAGGGGTGCCAAAGTCACATGGCCAAACTTGATGTCAGTGAGAGAAGGTGGGATAGCACACGCTTGGGAAGAGGATACAATCTACCTACCATACCTGTCAGTTGAGGTCTTCTCCCTTCTAATAATCTATATTCCAATCAGGTGCTGGTTATATTATTTAAACACAGATATGTTTCTAAAACACAATTATGGATGTATTTATACATGTTTTTAAAAACTGAGCCATAGTGGCTTCTTTGGGTATTTTCTTCACTTGTGATTTAGAATTTCAATATTTGAATATTTAGGCTTTCCAACTTTTATAATTTTAGATCATGCTTATTTTTTCTTTCTTCTGAGAAAGTAACTGTGCTTCCTATTTACTTAATGATCGATTATCCCTTTTTGGCAAAATGCCCAGAATGATAAAAGATCATTAATTTGGTTTTTACTTATATAGAATCTCTGCTAATTTGACTTGATTCTCCTTCCCCCTTCCTTCCTAAGTTTTTAGAATAAAACATAAGTTGATTTTGATGGAAAGGTATTTTTTCCCCTCAAACATGCAAATCATTGCTTTGCACACAATAGAAGATTACATGGGTCTTTTGAAGCTGTTTTGCTCTATCCTGTCCATACTTCCTTAGGGAGACTTTAATCTGTGGGTATTTGACATTTCTAAATACAATGGCTCTTCAGGGTAGTCCACTGGTGCTGCTTTCCTAATGGATTGTCAGCATATTCACCTCTCGGTAGTTTAAAACACAGCTGTAAAATTGCCTTTGGCTCAGAGCCTCTTGATTTGCCAGAGTTGTTTAGAGTGAAGATATTCATTTGGAAAAGTACAGTTAGAAATACATGAAAATTGGAATTATAATTATGATGACATATTTGTAAATTACTAGCTTTTAATGTCCTGTGGTATTGTGATCCAATAGAGGTGATCATCAGAGGGTAAATGAGCATTGTCCTTGGATGTGTTGGGTCAAGGATTTCAAAATAGTAAATATATGGGGTGGGCAAAGTATGTTTGCAGTTGCAATACAACTAAATAATACAATAATTAGTGAATAATAATACAAGAATAAACTGTGTTTTGCATATTTACAACTGTAAACTTATTTTTGCCCACCCCTGTATTCACTAGAGCAGTGGTCGTCAAACTGTGGCTCGTGAGCCACATGCGGCTCGCCAGCTGCGGTTTGCCGCTCTGTTGACTAATGAGTGTGCCGACCACTGCACTAGAGCACAATGGTAGGTTCAGTCCTAAGGGAAGAAATGGCGATATAACATTGCAACATTGCAGAGTCCTTGAGTATACTATAGTAACAGGAGCAGGACATGATTAATCAGTGAATTCCCATTTTACTGAATTCTAACAGTGTGCAGTTCTCTAAAGGACAGTAGGAAAATGAGTCTTTAGACCTAAGTGGTATATGCTTTAAAGCAGCGGTTGCCAACCGGTGGTCTGCGGACCGAGGTCCAAAAGGTTGGCGACCACTGCTTTAAAGGAAGAGACACTAGACATTATAGACACAAGTGAATGAAAGCACATGTCCAATTGTGAATGAATAGAGAAACATGTCACCTTAAGATAATCAATTTATGTATTTAATATTTTTAGGACGGAAAAATTAAGACTTTAAAATTTTTAAAAAATAAAAATTTTTTGTGGGTTTTTGTAATTGCACTAGAATGGAATGTTTCGGGAGAGAGTAGGCCTACAAAAGAGTCTACCTTAAAGAGATTTTGGAGAGGACAGGAATAATAGAGAGTGCTTGGCTAGAGGAGGGAGCATCCACCAGGGCAGTGGTCGGCAAACTCATTAGTCAACAGAGCCAAATATTAACAGAACAACGATTGAAATTTCTTTTGAGAGCCAAATTTTTTAAACTTAAACTATATAGGTAGGTACATTGTTATTAACTTAATTAAGGTACTCCTTCAAACGTACTGTATGTGCGCGCCCGCACGTGGTATTTTGTGGAAGAGCCACACTCAAGGGGCTCGCGAACCGCGGTTTGCCGACCACTGCACTAGGGCATAGTAAAAACCCAATGTAACGGAGTTCCTAATAGTAGGAATCAGCTGAAAAACTTTCTTCAGCCCTTAAATTATATGGGTTTCTGTTATCTGGTTGGGACTTGGGAGCACTGCAGTTTCTAGAAAGGAGACTTCTTTGCATATGTGTTTGGTATAGATTAGAGTGGTAAGGTAAAGGCTTTGATACTGGTGAAGTTACTCTGTTTTGAAGTTATATAAAATTTAGTGAACCTGTGCAGCTCTATAACTTTTTAAAATATATATATTTTTTCATTGCTTTCAGAGAGGGAGAGAGATAGAAACATCAATGATGAGAGAGAATCATAGATAGCTGCTTTGTGCACACCCCCTACTGGGGATCAAGCCCCCAACCCAGGCATATGCCCTGACTGGGAATCGAACTGTGACCTCCTGCTCAACCACTGAGCCACGCTAGCCAGGCACTATAACTTCTTGATAACCTAAAGTGCAGTTTGGTTGAGAGTGTGGTAGAGGAAAACTATATTTGGGCTTTTTAATCTATGAAAACTGTCATACTTACAATTTCATAATTTGAGGGACACAAAAGAACCCAAAGTTTGTGGTGGCTCCCTTCTAACCCTCCTAATTGTCCCATCTGGGAAATGGCTTGTGGAGTGAGGCTGTGGCCGCTGCTGTGGCACCTGTAATCCAATATGTGGTCTGCTCATGGCTTTAGGATTAGAGCTTGGGGCATGCCAACTTTGGAGTCAAGTTGCTTGTGTAGTTAATTATTTAGAGCCATATGGCAGCGCGTGCGCGCGTACACACACACCCACCCACCCACCCACCCACCCACTCACCCTGATATCATTTTCAGCAGCTGTTTTTTTTCTTTGTGAAACAGTGAATTTTGAGCGGTAGTAAGGAGCTAGGAATTATTTCTAAAGAGAAATGCTTTCCTAGGACTGTTGATTGAAGAACACTTTATAAATCTTGCAAGTGATCTTGCAAGATAATATTATACTACCTTACAGAATTTTGTCATATCTTCACAATAAGGAAATTTTGAAAATCTCAGTGATAAGGAAACATTTTGACAGTTTAATTGCTGATGTTTTTTATTTCCAATGATGTATGCCATTTGTGATTATTGATGCAATGACTTCCTAATTTATTATTGAAACTATAAAAATAATTCTTGATGTAATTATTATAGGTGCCTAATGGATAAGAACTTCGTTAGGATTGGGAAATGGTTTGTTCGACCATATGAAAAGGATGAAAAGCCAGTCAACAAAAGGTGAGTGGTTAGAATGCTCTTGGTTTTTTTGGTTGCTTTTGCTTGACTACAACTATCTTTGGGGAAGAGGTGGGTGGGAGAAGCAGCTTATTTGTTTACTTTCTAATAATGCTGGTAGCTTATATGTACTACAGTAGATTTCTGGATCACATTTTATTAAACACTGCATTACAAAATTTCTGTGGACTATTAAAAATTGAACTAGAAAGATGATTATCACTATTGCCTATGTTTAAGCTCCTTATTACCACACTATTTAGAATTGAAATATTTTATTTTGTTATTTTTGTTATTCTTTATTTTTCTTCTTTAAAGTATAATATGGCATAACCTTTAAAAATAGTCAAATGAATTCAAATGGTGACAATATTTATAGGATTGATGCCCCTTAATCAACACATCCTTGATAATTGTCAAACAAGGACTGTGAATTACTTCTAAACAGTGCTAAACTTTTGACTATCAAAGGCAGTCCTTGATACTAAACAAAAATGGAGGCTTAGATTAATCAAACCAGAACCAATAAACAAAACACTCAAAATCAAATATTTACCCACTTACCTCTGAACACAGGATAGATTTAATTAGAATAATAAGTTGATGGTGATTATTTCATTTCTGAAGAGCAGGGTATACAATCTTCATTCTTTTATTTTATTTTTTTACTGCCAAACTTGTCCTAAGCTAAGAGTCCCAATTCCTGGCTATACGTAAGAGTTCTTGAAGCCTTTTATGGTAGCTCTAAGGTTAGATCTTTTGGGTAGTTTGCCAGAATTTTGGCTGTCAACTCTTGCCTCTTTTGGAACCTTTACTTTCTTAATTTCCTACCAGAGATTCATTTAGCAGGCTTTATGTCTAAAGCTTTGATGAAGTGGTTGTGGAATCTGCTCATTAACCAAATCTAATTTAGGAAAATTTGGTTTCTTTTTTCAAATCTGATAAAATAGGAACTGGCTGCCCCCGCCCACCCCACAGCATTTCCTCAAATCACCATGAAGTTCCTTGAAATATTTTTCCTCCTTTAGTACACTTGAAATTCTTTAGGATTTATTTAAGAAGTATATTTAAATACAACATAGTATTATGCATATCAGAGTTTGTCTGGAAAGGATAATGATACTTTTAGAAAGGTGCCAGTATGTATGGGTGTGTAAGAGTGTGATTCTATTTACAGATGCTTTGATTGAGGAAGAGGAATTTTTTCTTTTACTTATTTTGATTTGGTCTGACCAATGCATATGTTCTGAGGACATAATTAGTCTTTGCATTTTCCCTCAACTTTCTGAATGGCTAAAGTTGTGGCTTTTAATGTTGGTGGGTCTAAATGGTTAACTATGGAATTGCTTTAGCACAAGGATCTCTATACCATTCTTAGTATGGCTTGCTATGCTTAGTGTGCATCCCCACAGCTGCTCACTGGTGAGTTAACTGAGCCGGTCCTAAATGTGTGATGATGTGACAGGAATTTGAGGGATGAAGAGGAAAAGTAGAAATAAAATAATGATTGAAAGAGGAGCAATTCAAAAATATTTATTTTAATTTTTTTTAGTGCTTTCAGAAAGGAAGGGAGAGAGAGAGAACCATCACTGATGAGAGAGAATCATTGGCTGCTACCTGCACGCCCCACACTGGGGATCAAGTCGCAATCCAGGCACATGCCCTATCAGGAATCGAACCATGATCTCCTGGCTCATAGGTCGATGCTCAACCACTGAGCACACCGCCTGGGCAGCAATTTGTATTTTAATATTTAAAAAATAATCTGTAAAAGTCAAATGTAGTTATGAATCTATTTTATATAGAGTTTATATACCTTCACACTTAATTTAGATCCCAAAAGTCTTCCTAACTTTAGCCAACCAATAGATGTAAATAATTCTGAGCAATGTAATGGAATTATTTTATTGTATTTAGATTCTATGCTCATGATTGAATGTGAAATTTTTTTTTTGTAGTGTAGAAATGTTAATATTTTTATTGGGATCATATTAATAAAATTGCATAAATTTCAGGTGTACATTACAATTGTATATCTGTTTACTCTGTTGCATGTTCACCACCGAAAGTCTAGTTTCTGTTATTCTACATTTGGCCCCTTTACCCATTTTGCCCCCCTCTACTCCCCTAAATGTTAATGATTTTGGAAAAAAAAACAATTTTAAAACACATTAACAGTTAGAAAAATTTAAAACTGAAGATTGAATTTGAACAGTTGGCATTTGCTGTTATAAAACTTAATATTAACTGTAACTACTTTTCCACTTCTATTTGCTGAGTGCTAATAGAGCTTCTTGGTGGATGTTGACAGAAGATCTCAGTGGTTAAGTCATTTTAGGTGGATAGAGTGACACTGTGGAGAAGGACATTTAGAATGATAAGATTTGGGATCACATTCCATACCTTTTTTTACAAGTTATTTGCCTTTGGATAAGGTGTTTAGTTTTTCCTGGGCTGAACATTAGTTTTTTGCTGTTATTGAGTAGCAGTTACTGTCTTAGGAGAATTTGCTGCCCAGTGCTAAACAAATTGTATGCACAAATTATTATTTTTAGGAATACTCTGATTTGATGCCATTAGATACAAATAAAAGGAATATATTTTAAAGAATAGTACTCTTATGTATAAAGTATAGTAATACTAACATTTAATTTTGTTCAATAGGTTAAAAATACGATTGAAAACATGACATTTTATGTAGCTAAAATAATTCTAATAGTGGGAAGAAATGAATATATTGATGAACAGGGTTCCCCTGTTGGATTAATAGCATATAATTTCTTGAGCTATAAATTCCATATTGATAGCAAAACTAAATCATTTACTGTGGACTATAAAATAGAGTTCTCAATGTTTGATATGAGATAATGCTCAGCATAATTTTAGAAAAATTATTATATATATGTGTATGTATAATAAATTTGACCAGGCAGGTCCAAGAAGACAAAATAAATATATTCATGTCATTTTTTCTCTATAGTGACATATGTTTGGTTATTCATATCCTTGGGAATGTAATAAGTAGGAAAGAAAACTTTGGCTTTGTCCTGAAGAGTTATGACAACTAACATCAAACATTAAAAAATTATGGTTTTGAAAGTATGTTGAACTTGAAAAAGCCTTTAACTAGCTGCTTAAAAACAAACCAGTGGAAATAAATATTTTAAAAATGATTTAGAAATTATTCCAATCATAGAACTCTTTCTTTTAGAGAGCTATTCATTTTCTAATTTAGTCTAATTCCAGCCCACATTTAATTATTGCAATTTTCAGGCTATTAATTTTAGTCTTTGAATGCCATTTTTAGCAAAATAATTGATTGCCCCCAATGACAGTTTGCACCTTTGATCTTTTCTAGGAATCAGGTTTATAGTAGTTGGGCTAATAGAAATATTGGTAAACACAAATAACCAACTTGCTAGTGCATTTTCTGAATTAATTAGCTGTCTTTTCTTCATTTGCAAACCTGCCCTGCTCTTAGATGATAGTTCAAATAGCCTCATATACTTTCAAATATTCTAATTACGTTTTTTATGTCACGCACCTCACTGGGGACCGAGCCCGAAACCCAGGCATGTGCCTGACGGGGAATTGAACGGTAACCTCCTGGCTCATAGGCCAAGGCTCAACCACTGAGCTGTGCCAGCCAAGCCACTGCTCACTCTTCTACCCATCCTCCTCTTTCCTTTTTCTCCCCTTGTTCTAGGCCAGTCTTCTGTGTTTCCTTCTAGGGCTGTTAAGATGATTAGGCAGGGAAAGGGATCTCTTATCTAGAGGTTAAGCAGACATGTAAACAGAGACAGTGTGAAAGGTAAAGGCAATCTTCTCCCAATGTTCAGAAAAATAAGATCACTAGTGATCATTTTTTCAGTTTCTTTTCATAAATTTACTTGGTACATGTGGTGCTTTGTGCCACTTATCTGTGAACAAGAGCTAGCTGATGGGCAATCCATAAAAGAATATTAATGGGACAATTTGGATTTATCTCATCATGTGTCATAGTTTTGCAGCTTCTTTTTTTCCATGGGTCTATAAAATATGTAGTCATCTTCTGCTAGTTTATCTGATGAGAGATATATAAAAATACTATGTATTTTGTCACTTGAATATACTTGAGAATTGTGTGAAAAGTGAGAAGAGAGATGAGATTCAAGTCTTGGAGAGCATCAGCATTTACAGGATGGCTAGAAAAGAGGAACATATAATGGAGACTAAGAAAGGTCAATGAGAGATGAGAACAAGGAGTATTGGTGTCACCAAACACAGGGTTTTTAAAGTTTCAGGATTAATTAGCTGTGACTGCCATGGAGGCCTTGTAAAATCCAGTTTAAGAAGACTAGATTAGGCAATTATATAGACTTAGTGAACATAACTAGCAGTTTCAGTGTAGTGGTGAAGTTCAGGTAGTAGTTAACTTTTAGTGGGAGTGGAAGATAAAGATATTGATTGTGGAGTTCTTGCTATATTTGTTACAAGTAGCTGCAAGGTGAAAACTGTGGCATCTAGGAAGGGAGGAGATAAACATTTAATAAGAGCCCACGATGAAACTAAGTGATATGGTCTATGGTGTGTTTTTTTGTGTGTGTGTGTTTTTAATATATTTTTATTGATTTCAGAAAGGAAGGGAGAGGGGCAGAGAGATAGAAACATCAGTGATGAGAGAGAATCATTGATGGGTTGCCTTATGCACAGCCCCCAGTGGGGATCGAGCCCACATCCTGGGCATATGCCCTTGACCGGAATTGAACCTGGAACCATTCAGTCCGCAGGGCAATACTCTATCCACTGAGCCTAACTGGCTAGGGCCTGTCTGTGGTGTTCAAGTATGTTTCATGTACGAGGCACTCTGCTCTGTATTTTCACAAACATTATGCATAGAAAAAAATGTTAAATTGAAAGATCAGTTCACTCAGAGGTTATAATAGTTAAAAAATTGAATGCTTTCCAGGTAGTTTTTAACTTTTTTTCTTTTCTTTTTTTCTTAATAACCAAACAAAGATTATCATCATTAGTTTTAATCATGTTTTATGAGTTCATAAAAGTAAGTTAATACAGGACACTGCAGGCAAGGCCTCCTTTTTCTCCTCCAGTTCTTACAAGCACATGGTGCTAAACACACACAGTGAAAACTCAATAAAATCCTTGTTAGTACATTTCAAACCAGAAGATTCTTCAATTGAGGGATAGCACTGGCACATTGGAACATGGCTCGGTGTATGAAGCACAATACAGGGTATGTTCTGTAGATGCCATAGGGCAAAGAATTCTGTGTTTGTGCTTTGATTTTCTGTAAACTACGCTTTCCAAGTTTCAGAGCTCTTTTAATTCTGCTGAGTACATCATGGAGAAGCCTTCAGTTGTGACATTGACAGCTTGTATTTTTGATCTCTTTTAAGGAAGAATGCAGTACATCCTGTCACTCCTTTGAACAAATCAGGTATTTTCAGAAACAAATGAGGAGCCAACTTGGAGCTGAGGCTAGGGTGACACCAGATAGGATAAGGCAGATGAACACATAGAAGTATTTAGGATTGTACTAGTAAATCTTGCATTCAGGAATTAGAACTTTATGTACATTTAATTTTTTCACGAAAGTGATGCACATACACATTATTACACAGATTACTGATGAGCCAGAATCTGCCATCCACTAGGCTGCTTCTTTGGAAATAAATGACTGAAGTTTAGGACTTTATTATAACTCCTATCCTAATCAAGCTCTTAGTGTGCTTAGTCACAGCAGTCTACTCACTATATCTTATGTTTCTGTTCCTGTGATTTTTGTTTTCTAAACTGAGCAGAATAATAATAAAGGTAATAATAATGATGTCTACTTTGTATAGGTTGTAAGTGGCTGAATGAATGACTAGACAAATTATTTAAAGCCTGTTCCAAACATTTCTTTCTAGTTTCATGACATTTTATATACTTTATATACTAGTCACTATATTATGAATGAAACTGATAAACTTTTCAAAATTAAGTGATCATAAGTCAGGAATAGCATTGTGCACAATTTTATTTTTACTCCTTCAGATCATTTGATATTGTTTTTATATTTAAATCTTACTAGAGGCCCGGTGCACGAATTCATGCACCAGTGGGTTCCCTCAGCCTGGCCTGCGGGATTGGGCCGAAACTGGCTCTCTGACATCCCCCAAGGGGTTCCAGATTGCAAGAGGGCACAGGCCAGGCCAAGGGACCCCACCGGTGCACGATTGGGGCTGGGGAGGGATGCAGGAGGTTAGCCAGCCAGGGAGGGACCGTGGGAGGGCTCCAGGGCATGTCCAGCCCATCTCACTCAGTCCCAATCGGCCGGACCCCAGCAGTAGGCTAACCTACCAGTCGGAGCATCTGCCCCCTGGTAGTCAGTGCATGTCATAGTGAGGTTGACCAGACAACTGTCTGCCTCCTGGTGGTCAGTGCATGTCATAGCAACTGGTCAACCGGTCGACTGTCTGCCTCCTGGTGGTCAGTACACATCATAACGAGCAGTTGAGTGGCCTTAGCATACCATTAGCATATTACCCTTTGATTGGTGTCACCAGACACTTAGCATGTTAGACTTTTATTCTATAGGATGTTTTCTCTGAACTATGCATTAAATAGAAGATGGTGAAATTTCCATAAAATTCATCAATTTTATACCAAGTATTTTCATAGATTTGATTTTGGTCTTAGATACATATGATGTTATAAAGAGGTTCCTTTGACTATTAAGGTTCACATCAAGTGTGATAGTCTATTTTTGATATTTCATGTATTAAAGAGAGCTCTAAATAGTGTTAGACCAAGTATCTTTAGTAGTAAGATGAGATAGTTACTCTGGGTAATAAAGGAGATAGCATAGGTGAGAAGTGATCCAGACAGAAATGGATCCAGTATTCACATTTGTCAGATGAAAAAAGAAGGAAGCTGCTTACAAATCACCAACATTTCAAGAATTTTCTTTCTTTTTTTTTTTTTTTTTGGATGGGCATCATTCAACACATGTAGAAACATATTTCTGCACTTACTTTGTGTTTTTCCCTACCCATTCCTCATAAGAGCATCAGAAAGGGGGGATGTTTTTTCTATTCTTTTAACTTCTTAAATAGTTATCACTTCTATAGCTTAAAGTGAGAATGGTCTAGATAAGAATGCTTGACATGAAATAAAAATATATACAAGAAATAAGTGGAAGGTTGAGGGTAAAATGAATTATCTATATTTTTAGTTTACTGGCATTAAAAGGTGCTAATTGTACAAATATATCCATTTGTTTCTTTGTTCTTAGTTTAATAAAAAATACAAAAAATGTTTTATTTGAAGGAATTTAGTTTAATATTACTTATTCACTTTTTAAAACTTTCATTAATAATGCTTTTTTGGAGAATGTATTCATAAATCATCCAGAACATTATAAAAAATGAACAATAGAGTGTATTTTTCTGATTACAAAAGGATTAATATATTTATTATAAATTTGAAAATGCTTAAAACCAAATATAATTATGAAATGGTATAATTTTATTCTAACACATATATATGTCCTTTATTTGAACTCGAGAGTACTAGGTGTACCAGTTAATGATGTGGATTTTTTTTCAATAGATTGAGTTACACATATGTTGATATGTATGCGATATGATATATATGCTGTTTTGTTGTATTGACAACAAGCTTCAAAACTTCATATGTCAAATTTGCTGAAGGTGTTAACATCATAGATGTTTTTACACTTAAAAATGTCGAATTTTGTTCCAAAAAAGAGCATTTGTGGGAATTTTTAATTCATTATTTTGAAGAAAAGTGCTGCTGAAAGTTATCGTATACTTCAGAAAGCTTATGGTGAACATGCTCCATCTCAAGATACTTGTGAATGCTGGTTTAAACGCTTTAAAAGTGATGATTTTGATGTGAAAGACAAAGAATGTCCAGGCCAACTGAAAAAGTTTGAAGACCAACAATTAACAAGCATTATTGGATGAAGATGCATGTCAAACTCAAAAATAACTTGCAGAAAGATTAAACGTTGCTCATACAACAATTTCCAATCCTTTATAAGCAATGGGAAAGATTTTAAAGGAAGGAAAATGGGTGCCACATCAACTGAACGAAAGACAAATGGAAAACCGAAAAGTCATCAGTAAAATGTTGCTTCAATGGCACGAAAGAAAGTCTTTTTTGCATTGAATTGTGACTGGTGATGAAAAGTAGATTTATTTTGAGAATCTCAAATGCACAAAATCATGGGTTGATCCAGGTCAACCATCAACATTGACTACAAGGCCAAATAGCTTCGGAAAGAAGACAATGTTCTGTGTTGTGTGGGATCAGGAAGGTGTGGTGTATTATGAGCTTCTAAAACCAGGTGGAACGGTTAATACTGATCACTACCGACAACAGATAATCAATTTGAATCACGCTTTGATCGTGAAATGACCAGGATGTGCCAGAAGACACGGCAAAGTAATTTTGCTTCATGATAATGCGCCATCACGCACTTCAAAACCAGTTAAAGACACGTTAAAAGAGCTTGCCTGGGAAGTATTAACCCATCCGCTGTATTCACCAGACCTTGCTCCTTCCGATTACCACTTGTTCCGATTGATGGCACACACAGTTTCTGAGCAGCGCTTCAAAACGTACGAAGAAGTGGAAAATTGGGTCTCTTGTTTTGGTTTGCCTCAAAACAAGAAAAGTTCTGTTGGGACGGTATCCACAAATTACCTGAAAGATGGGGGAAATGTGTAGCTAGCGATGGACATTGCTTTGAATAAAGCAGGTTTGATGTTTCTCTTGAAATTATCGTGTTTTCTTTGATTACAAAATCCGCATTATTAACTGTTATACATAGTATATATGAAGTCTTTTTGATCCTTTTTGTATTCCTATATATCCACAGTGCTTGATGATGAGTTAGTGAAATCTTTAAGAATTTAGCTCTTTAAAATAGAGTTATTCCTAGATACACTGGAAAAGGACAATTTCAGTATACTAAAGTATAGTTTACAACAAGATAAAATTGGGACTCTGATGCAAATATAAAATGAACAAATGCCAAACATTTTAATCAACTCATTAATTAGTGAAGGAACAGGTGAGATGTAAAAACCAGGCCAGAGAGCATTTGAGCAGCTAGATTTTATAGAAAATTAATAGGTGTTTGTGCACCTATAACGTAGTAGCTATTTGAACAAATAATGCATATAAATTCATTATTTTTTTAAAATTTATTTTAGAGGAGAGGAGGGAGAGAGAAACATTAATGTGTGAGAGAAAAACATCAGTCAGCTGCTTTCTACTTGGCCCTGACTGGGGATCGAACCCACAGCCTGGGTATATATCCTGAGAGGGAATCGAACCCCCCACCTTTTGATGTACAGGTCGCCTCTCCAAACACTTGAGGCATAACAGCCAGGGAAAATTTATTTTAGTCTTAAATAACCACAGTTGCTTATTAATTAGGACATGCATGCCTGCTGGGCACTATACAACGTCTCAAATCTTGGAATCAGATTGGACACCTCTACTTTTATTTCCTGTCCATATAGATTTTACTTTATATCACAACTCTGAAAATCCAGTTTCACAAAGACTTGACTTGATTGCAGGGAATATAGCACAGTTTAATGTTGACACTGTAGTACCTTGAGCTAGTAGTTTGCATAGTCTCTGACAAATGCTGTTTTCTTTACCCCAAAATTAAAAATATCCCACCACACCCTTGTGAATTTGCTGCAGTATTCTGGGGTGCTGTGGTCACAGTGGGTAATTCTTGAATGGGTATTTCTCCTGCATAACATTGAAAGGACAAGTTGTCTTATTTCAAAGTTTTGAGTAAAAAGTTTTACAAGTACTCCAGGGAGCCTCTAATTAGAATTATTAAATTTCTCTCCTTAAACTGCCTGCTGGATGGTGGTGGTGTTATTGATGTCCAGGTAGACTCTATATCCAAATCCTGCCAAGTGTATAGGCTGTTCTGTGAACCAGTTAATCATTCTGATGCATTAGAGCTATAGTATAGTGCAGTGGTCGGCAAACTGCGGCTCGCGAGCCGCGGTTTGCCACTCTGTTGACTAATGAGTTTGCCGACCACTGACCTAGACTCTCAATTCCAGTAATTACAGGCTGTTGTTGTTCCTTGTGATTAAGCCCCTATCCCAGTGGTCGGCAAACTCATTAGTCAACAGAGTGGCAAACCGCCACAGTTTGCCGACCACTGGTATAGTGGATTCTCAAACTTTTTGTTCTCAAAACACCCATAAACTTTACTGAGCACTCAAGAGAGCTTTTATTTATGTGGATTAAACTTACCAATATTTACTCCAAAGAGCTGAAACTGAAAAAACTAAAAATAGCAATAATAAACCCATTTCATGTTAAAGCAAATAGCCCATTTTTAACTAAAAGAACGATTCTCTAAAAGAGAAAAATATTTAGTCAGAAGAGTAACAGTTTTTTCAAATCTCTTTAATGTCTGGCTTAAGGGAAAACAGCTGTATCTCGTGTCTGCTCCTGCATGTAGGCTGTTGTGACATCACACATCACGTAGCCTCTGGAAAACTCCATTGTGTACTTGGGGGAAAATCAGATGAAAAAGATGAATAATGTCTTTATGTTATTCTGAAAATAGTTTTGACTGCTGCCTGCTCAGAGTGGAGCTTTACATTCTTAATGCTTACAAAGAATTTCAATGTAGACGTGGTCTGTCTGCATTCTCCTATTAGGCAGGGGCAGATAAACTTTTGTAAAGGGCCAGATAGTGAATATTCTCAGCTTTGCAGGGTATATGGTCTCTGCCAAAACCAGTCAAGTCTGACATTCTACTGCGAAAGCAGCCATAGACAATATGCAAGCAAATGGGCATAGCTTGCCCCGATAAAACTTTACAAAAAATAATTGGCCCTGGCCTCTGCCCTTAAGAGGGAAATTGCTGTTCAGATAAGTTAAATGATTAGCTGAGAGTCATACAGCTAGAAAGTGGAGGATTCAATTCCATGTGTTTCTAGTTTTGCAACCACTATCTTTCTCATTTCTTCATGCTGTCTTCACTAAAAAGGTTAATGATTACAAATTTAATGTAGATGGGATTGATTATTTGTTATAGATAACTTTTTAGGATAAAAATGTATCTAAGTTTAACGTTGTATAGGGGCGAGGATATATACTCTGCCTAGTTACCCAATAAATGATTGGGTAAGGGTCTCTATCACAATGAATCATGCACTGTGGAACATTTTAATTCTTGTGTTAATCACTAAAACGCACATATCTAAAAATGTTTTCAACAGACAAGTTCTCCAAGTAATGGTTTTATTCTATTTAAAATATTATTTGGAGGGGTAAATACATGTATATAGTATACAATTTAACTGGCACAAAATGGGTAGGTGAAAAAGTAAGTCTCTTCCCCACTCACTTCCCAGTCAGCCAATTTCTTAGTGTTAATTCCTATTACCAGTTTCCTTTTATCTTTCCAGAGACTAGTTTATGCAGATGTACACCAGCATGCATCTATACATTTATCTTTCATACAGATAGTATATCTGTATCACTTGGTATACATACTCTACCCATTGTTCCATGGCTTTATTTTACTTACTAGATAGATAGTGATGATATGTTGAAGATCAATCCCAAGTATATGCATGTAGAACTATTAACTGTTTGAAAGAAAAACATGCTTTATATTCACTCTGAATATTTGTTTTATCAGACTTACTAATTTTAGAATTTGTTTTGTTATTAACATTCCATGAGTATCTTTTCAAACAGTTTTTAAAAAGGATCTTGCTTTGGTATTTGGTGCACATGAGTAATATGACTTGACAAATAATTTAGTATGATTAGGAAAAGAAGACATGAAGCAATAAATAATAAGCACTGAATGTGAAAATTGGGAGATCTTGGTGTGGGTTAGTTCTAGTGAAGAGCAGAGATTCATGAGGTTAAATGGGTTTTGACAACTCTAAGGTTTGGATGACTTGGGTTAGAATCAAAGTGAGGGAAACAGCATAACAAAGACATCAATCACCATGGTTTCTCTTAAGGAAAGATTTGGTTGAGTAGAGAGGAAAGTGCATGCTTAGCAGCAATGGAAGACAAAAAGAGATAGTGTCTAACAGAACTCCTTGAGTGATCCAGAGTTATAAAGAAATTCTTTTTATTTTTTTTCCTCTCTCCCGTGGGTACAAGATATTAAAAGATGATGAATTGCTTTGTAGGATTTGTATATGACTGAAGTCATATGCTTGTACTATGAATTGCCTACAGACTGTCCGGGTGTTCATTTATGGTGGAGAACTGCTGTGAGTGAACTTTGCCCCTAGGCATTATACTGCTGTATGCCATAATGATAGATTATTGATGTTTTTGTTTAGGTATTTTGGTGAATGAATGTGGCAAAGAATATACTCTTTGGGATCTATGTAACATCTATAAGCTTAGAACCATGATAAAGTTCTAAAGTCTTGAAGCTTAGATGAATTGTGATAGAGACTTACATTGTTCTAGCAATGACTAACAAATCAGAATAGTTGCTTGTTAGAATTTAAGAATTGCAAAATTCCACAGCCACAGATAAGCATTGTCTTGAGAGTTAAAGATTATTATTTAAAAGCTTAAAAATAAAAACACTCAGAAAAACAAAAGCTGCTTTTGAGGGCTCAGTCCAAACTCGCCACTAAATTATGGCTACATGTATGACTTTTCTCTATTGCTTTTGACTCCTTGCTTCTGGAGTTTTGGGACTGTTTTTAGTTAGTGCCTTTTGTATTGTCTTACTTGATCTTCTGCCAAGAATTTAAGCATTTACTGTCTATAGGCTCCTATCTCTCATGTTAATTTATTTAAAGCTGGAGTATAGTGCACATTATTGCACTTGAGAAGCACCTAAACCCTATTACAGCATTAAACAAAATTTCTTTATAGTGCTCACTGGTGCCGCTATAGCCTCTCTTGCCTCTATATATGTGTTTAATCAGTTGGCGTCTACTTCGAACTTGAAGGGAAGGCACCAGCAGAAAGGCAGTCCTGGTTCCTGGAGTCCATAGTACAGGCTTAGATATATACTGACAGATAAATCGAAATGGTCAAGTGAAAAGCAACCAATTTAGGGACACTCAGCAACACAACTTCAAGTTGGAAGGAAGGGAGCTCATTTTTTTTTGGGGGGGGGGAGCTAATATTTTTAACTTAAGACTAACATTTGTTGAGATACTATGCTAACTGCTTTACAGAAATTATTTCTAGTCTTCACTACATACCTGGGGCTTTGTGTTACTTTCTTTGGTTTTACAGATTCAATAATGGAGACCTAGACAGTTTCAGTAACAAGAGTTAGAAAGTGCTAGAGCCAAGAACGTATTTTCTAGACGGGCAGGACCTTTATGCATACTGCTTGTTAGGTACTTTGTGTCTTATTATTCCTCACAGCAGCCCTGTGAAATTAGTGGTAGTAGTGGTAGTAGTACTAATTTTAGTAAAAGGAATTAAGATACAGAGAGATAAGTAACTTGCCCTAGGTCACACTGCTACTGCGGGCAAAGCTAAGATTGAGTTGCTTCCAAGGTTCTTGCCCTTATTCTCAAAAAATGAAAAAGTCAGAGAAGGATAAATTGTACAGGCTTAATGGTAAGTGAAATAATAAAGAACAAACAAATAAACAGGATGATTCACTTTTTTAAATAACTTTATTAATTTTTGAGAGGAAGGGAGAGGAAGAGAGAGATAGAAACATCAATGATGCAAGAGAATCATTGATCAGCTGCCTCCTGCATAATCCCCTAGTGGGGATGGAGCCCATAACCTGGGTATGTGCCCTTGACCGGAATCAAACCCGGTACCCTTCAGTCCGCAGGCCGATGCTCTATCCACTGAGCCAAACTGGCTAGGGCAATGATGATTCACTTTTTAGCTTCTAGGCTAGAAAATCTAACTGCAAATAATGGAAAAAACTCTTTGTGAAGACCAGTAGTGTATGAGCCTTGCTGGCACAATGAAGCCCCAACTAGGATATTTAAATTCATATTTGGAAGGAAGAAAGAGGTTTCCATCCTTGCACATTCCCTCAATTAATAGGCAATGGTCTTGGCACTTGCCCTAAGGGGCTAAGCTGGAAGTTGCTCTGTCAAGGGTTCCCTTGTGGTAGTCACATGGTTTGCATTTCCCCTAGAGCTGTCAAGCATGAAATCGTGTAGTCAGGTATCTCAGATCAGTTTGAATCTGTGGGTCAAAGGAATAGAGATCAGGGGTAGAGAGAGGTGAGGTTTTCAGTCTGCCTCTTGAAGGTGTACCTAAAAAAATCAGTGACTGGTGCTTATTAGTAAATTAAAAGACACAATTTATTTGTGGCATTTAACCAAACTTAGAATTATGAAGGGGAAAAATGTTGTTTTCCTGTCTTTTATTCATTTTATTCTTTAGGTGATGTGTGGTAAGAAAAAGAGCATTCTTTTAAAGCTCAAAAATCGGTCATACTTTATTAAATGCTTAGGAAGACATTGAATTTAATATTTAACAATATCTTCAAGATATGTGATATAATAGAGAGATAAATATTAATAATAAACTATGAGAAAATTGTTTTGATAACCACATGACCCTGTTATTGACCACTTAAGGCTGGGAAGAAAAACACAGTAGCAAACTTTGTTTTTCTCTGATATAGGATGAATGTTAAGCTACAAAGAATAATCTCAGGCATTCAGATCCATCATTAGAGAGATCAATCATTGAGTTAGTATTTAGAGACAGGAAGTATGACCCATTAATCATTTAAGAAACAGAAGATAATATCCTACCCCCATATGTTTGGAAAGCATTCTAATAAAACTTTCAGATCAGGGTCTGAATATATAGGGTGTTCCCCAAAAATGTATACACACTTGGAATGAATATAAAGTTAGTGTTTATTACCATACAGTTTATTTTCCAAATTTAAAAGAATCTACAGAAATGAATAATTTTTTTGTCAATACCTGTTTTCAAATTGATGACCATTCTGGTCCAGGCACTACTGATAATGCAAAGCAGTGGAATCCCAGGCATCAAGAACCATTTCATTTGGTATTTGTGTGCCCTCAATTCATCGACTGTTGCCGGTTTTGTACCATAAACTTTATCTTTTATGTATTCCCATAAAAAAAGTCTAGTGGATAATTTTTTTTGTTGTTCAAAGCTTAGTCTGGCTTTTGTACTAAAGAAACCATGAGCTAATACCCAGAACATAGCAGATACTTGAATATTTGGATTACAGTAATTTAAACTAATTCTTCACCACAGTTCATCAAGAAAATGGGGGTGGGGGAGGGTTTGGCCAGGTCATTTTTAATGATCTTTTCACAACAAAGGTCTATGATTTTAGTTTTATTCTGTCCTCAGGGAATCAAGCTGTTTCTTTAGACTCAAAAGCAGTTGTGTTCAGAGACTAGTCCTGACTACATTTCCCAGCAGGCATGAGTCTGCTTGTTTTCTGCAGGGTTTGCTGCACTCTAGTGCCAGGTTTCCTAGTCATCCTTTTCCTTCAGTTTCTGGTTCCAATTAAAAGGAAAGTTTACAAATGTGGAAAGTTGCAAAATGGAGTCAGGATTGGTTAGGCAACATCCAGTGTGAAGAAAAATCTAATTCCACATATTTCAGATTAGATCCCAGCTTTGATTAGCATACTTGGGTGAGCTAATTTATAAGCCAGGAGTGCCTCTTACACCAGGGGGGATGGCTGGAAATGGGGCATGAAGTTTGGGGCAGAAAGCTGACTGGAATTTAAGTGGTGGTGCTGGTGGCGGTATAGTGTGAGGGATACAGAACATGGCCCATGTAAAATAATGTTCACTAATCAAAATCAGGAATCTATCTACTCGTTACCTTGACATAGTACAATATAATGTAGTGTGCTAATCAGCCTGGGAACCCAGACGTATGTGAAGTTTATGGGAACTCTAGGTTTTATAAAATTCAGCTAAATAATTCTTGCTTTGTTTCTTCACTATTAATGAAATATGATGAAAATATTTTTAGTGCTTAAACACTGCAATAAAAAGGTCATAAAGGGCCATTAATAGTATCTGCAGAATGACAGACCTGCTTATTCTTCAAATAGCAAATCGGCAACTTGCTTAGAAACCCATTTGAGCATATAATAAAAACCCACGCTAGCTTGATTAACATTAAATCAAATAAGGTGTAGTAACTGAAAATTTTTGCAAGTTAAATTTCCTGAAGTGGAAGGAGTCACTTCCCAAAACTGATGTGACTACTGAATTACCACCGTATTAGAGTGCTTTTACTAAATTGATTTGTGAGCTCACTGATTTGATTAACAGATTCAAAATGACAAAAGATACTTAAGAGGATCATTTTAAACATTAAGTATTTTTGCCTGTTTAGAAAATTGAAAGGTGCCTAAAGAGTCTTATCTGCCCTGTAAATTAGAGCAAAATAAAATCACATTAAATAGTCTTTAGGTTTATTTATGGTAGAAACCCCAGAAAGATTCCACAAGACTGTCAGGTTATAGAGGAGGAGAGAAGGGCAATTTTCTTAACTACTTTTTATCATTATTTTCCTTGCTTTTTAATTTTTATTGATTTTAGAGAGGAAGAGAGAGATAGAAAGATCAATGATCCGAGAGAATCATTGATCGGCTGCCTCCTGCACACCCCACACTGGGGATCGAGCCCGCAACCCAGTCATGTTTCCTGATCAGGAATCAAGCTGTGACTTCCTGGTTCATAGGGTGATGCTCTTCCACTGAGCCATGCTGGCTGGGCTTCTTTGCTTTTTATTAATTTTGCCATTGGCCTTTGGCTATTGATGTTAATATGCCAAAAATGTAAATGTCTTCCAAATAGGTATTTATCTCAATAGTCTTGGTTTTGTCTGAAAGTTTGTTTTGTTCTTCTACATTTAGAAGAACAAAAGTTACTTTTTTGTTCCTATTTGTTAGCATATCTGGAACCAAGCTATAAAACATGTTATACTTGAGTGGTATCAATTGAGTGAATTGGCTTTATCTGTGCTATGGAAGAGAATGAACTTTAATTCCAGAGTTTGTCATTAATTAGTAATCAGTTTCTAAACATATGACTCTTATTTTATCAAAATGTGTTTAAATTGTTTTTTAGAAATGTTTTATTTGAATTCAGTCAGTCATGTCTATGAACTGGGCTTAGTTTTCATTAAGCATAAGAAGTGGAGAAAGCATTCATTATTTAAAACAATGATCAGTGGAGCTAATGTTTCTCAGCTATTTGAATAACATTTCTTTCTTGAGGCACCTTGACAATAATTACTTCAGTTCATGAAATTTCATGTGTTTTTAGAATTGAAAGAAAGAAGCTGTCATCATCTGAAAATTAAATATCCAAAACTACATTAAAAAGTAAAGATAATGTTGAATTACTAGTGATTCTTGTTTTCTTCTCTATACTCCCTCTATACCCCTGTATTCCTCAGTTTTCTACAGTGAGCATGTATTACATTACTAGAGGCCTGGTGCATGAAATTCATGCACGGGTACAGTCCCTAGGCCTGGCCTGTGATCAGGGCCATCTTCCCCGGCAGCCGGCCCTGCACCCCCAAACCCCCGCTGCCAGCCCCCCCTGGCTCTCTGTTCCCCATCGGGCAATCGGAGCCTGCAGGCCGGGGGAAAGGACCAGCAGGTTGGCCGTCAGGCCCCATTAGGCGATTGGGGCCTGCAGGCTGGGGGCAGCTCCTGCGTTGAGTGTCTGCCCCCTGGTGGTCAGTTCATGTCATAAAGACCAGTCGTTCTGCTGTTCGGTCTATTTGTATATTACCCTTTTATTATATGGGATTAATAAGAGAAAATAATACTACTTTTTTATAAAAAGTAAATATAATGCATTTAATATTCAGTACATTTGAGTACTTTCTTTTAAAAATTAGCACCTCTGCCCTAGCCGGTTTGGCTCAGTGGATAGAGCATCGGCCTGCGGACCAAAGGGTCCTGGGTTCAATTCCGATCAAGGGCACATACCTTGGTTGCAGGCTCCTCCCCAGCCTGGGCCCTGGTCAGGCACGTGCAGGAGGTAACTAATCGATATTTTTCTCTCACATCACTGTTTCTGTCTGTCTTTCTCTCTCTCTTCTACTCTCTCTAAAAATCAATGGAAAAATATCCTCAGGTGAGAATTAACGAAACAAACAAAAACAAAAAAAGAGAATAAAAATGAGCACCTAGTTTATAAATCGAGTGCTAAATGTGGATAGGGCCAAAATATTAACTGCTAATTACTTGCAAGATTTATTTAACAATGCTAGGAGAAAACTCAGGCTCTCAGTGCTGGGGGAGTAATTAAAACTAATTTATTAGTGATTTCTTAAAAATTCCTAAAGCGGTAGTATTAATTTGTATTTTTAGAGATTCCTATACTATGTAAACTTAATCTGGAAGTACTTATATTTTATGTATCATCTTAACGTTTTGGTCCCCAAAACGTTTTTAGAAAACAATTTAAACACATTTTGATAAAATGAGAGTCACATCTTTGGGCCTCTAGGGTGCTGCATACTCCTGTGTGAGGCTGGGCACTGTGTATTTTACCATCATCCTTGTCATTATGCTGTGTGCCAGGCATGTGCTTTAGGTACTGTGAGAGGCCCTTTAGTGTGGTGCTTTAGAGCATGGACTTTGAGGTCAGACTGCCTGGATTCAAATCCTGGCTTTGCCACTTACTAAAAATTAATCTCATCGCTTCAGTTTACCTGTAAAAGAGGCAATTATCGTCCCTGCTTCATGGAATTATGATGAAAATTAAATGAGTTAATATTTACAAAGTGCTTAGAAGAGTGCCTGACATAGTTTATGTGTGATTATTAGTCAAATAAATATATAATCCTCATAAGAACTCCAGAGAGAGATAATAGCACTCACATTTTATAGATGTTAAAAGTTAAGCACAGAGAGATTATGTAGTTTGCTAAAGGTCACACAGCTGGTAATGTGGATCTGGAATTTAAATTCTGGGCTGTCAGCCTCTAAAATGCGTTGGGATTGTAAGTGCCTGTCTTATGATAGTCCTTGCACTTCAGCATGTCCCTGGCAGTCATTTTATCTATTCTAGGCCTTAATGCATCATGTCAAGAGTGAGTTCGGCTTATGTTTTATAAAGCTTAACATAATTATAGTCAAGTAGGTGTGAAAAATAATTAGACATGGTTCTAATGGGTAAAAAGGATACATGTGGGATTGCCTTACCTGTTTCTAAGATATTAGAAAGTGAAAGTTGTCTAAAATTTATAATACTCTTCCCCCCACACCCCCGCCGCCTCCAATACAGTTAAATAAGACACATAGTTTAGAGTCAGCTTTATGTGAGTGTAACAAATACCTCTTTGGGTGAAGTAACATCATTGGTAAAGGAAACATTATAATAATTATTCTGGAGAAAGTTTATTAATAATGAAGTGTGGCTCTGGAAGCTGCCCTTATCCCTACCACTTAGCCACAGCCTCTCAGGCCTCAGTTCCCTAGACTTGCTTGGGGTCTGACAGCCATGTGTTGAGATTGGGCGGCCTGGGCAAGAATGTGGGTCAGAGAGGGTTTGCCACCCTACCAGGTAGTTCACATGCTGGTTGAAGATGGGTTACCCAAGCTCCTGGAAAAATTCATCAGGACTTGAAGAATGAAGGAAGCTAGGCTAAGCAGCATCTTTTAGGGAAAAAGACAAAAGCTAGGATTGTTCTAAATGGGGGATGAGTTCAGCCAATAGGTCTTGTTTCCAATTACCATCCTTAATAGGCTGTTCAGGATTCCTTTGGCATTATTTTCCATTTCCACCACTAAGTTTCCGGCTTAGAAAGCATCTAGTGTATGGGCTGTTGCAGGGAGAGGATGTATGAGTCAAATGAGGTAGAGCCTGCCTCTCTATTCCTTGGGCCTTGAGCTTTTCTCAGTCACTGTTGGGAGGCAGAGCCTTTATCTTTCTTGTGGGCTAGGTCATGACCTCAGTGCTGCATTCTCTTGAGTACCTTGGCTCTTGTATACAGATCATTCCCTAGGTGAGAACCCAGAGTGCTCAGATTGTGACCCTCAAATTAGGGCCCTTCCTTTTCTCCCCCCGATTAGGTTTTAAAGTTTTAAGACACACTCTTTTAATGTGGGCCACCATGAGTGCATAAAGGGTGATGCCAGTGCTGGCATATGGCTGTGCACAACAATAATAGACAGGTATTATTCAGGTTAGAATCTTAACAGTTCCAGAGAAAATACAGACTGAGAGTCCTTAAAATTTAAATTAACAGTTCAAATCCAAAAACACTGACATTCCAAGAAAGCATACGTGAAAACTCAATTCAAGGTAGTAGATAGAATTCACATTTCATATTCTGAAAATAGCTATTGCCAATCCTAAGGCAATAAACAGAGGTAGGCAGGGGCCAGGAAACAAATTTATAGGCCATTCTTTCATCCTGTATCCTGATTCTACTATCCTGTTTACCACAAATATTGTGAATATTTTGCCATCCACATTGGGGTTTATGGCATGGTGGAATGCTCTAGTTCCATGGTCGGCAAACTGCGGCTCGTGAGCCACATGCGGCTCTTTGGCCCCTTGAGTGTGGCTCTTCCACAAAATACCACGGCCTGGGCGAGTCTATTTTGAAGAAGTGGCGTTAGAAGAAGTTTAAGTTTAAAAAATTTGGCTCTCAAAAGAAATTTCAATCATTGTACTGTTGATATTTGACTGTTGACTAATGAGTTTGCTGACCACTGCTCTAGTTGATCATTTTGGAAATGTTTGTATTTGAAAAATGTTAGTGAACAATGTTAGTATTTGAAAAGGGGCAGTCAGCAGAATACAGTCTTAGAGAACAGATTATTAATAAAAAATACACTGGTGTTTATTTTAAAAGCACTGGCTAAGAAAAGTGTCCAGTTAAAATGAGCCTTGCTGTTTTGGAGATTCTCCCGGCTTTATGTTGTCAACAGTGTGCTTCGCTGTCCCATTAGCATTGTCCACTGGCAGAGGCATCTGAGGCCCAGAGAACTAACTCCCCAGTGCTGGATTAACAAAGCACCCCACCACCTGAACCTGAGGCAGATAAAGAAGGCAACATGTAATTTTTGGTGACTCCCTTAATTGATCTTCACTAAAATTTATCGGCAAAAATGGATTTTTATCTGAGGGTTCATCCCTTAAGTATTTGTGTATCACATTCAGTGATTGTGATGTCTAAGAGTGACCTTGGTGAATAAAACTGGTGTTAAGTCAAATACTTTCAAATGTCATCTTTCCATCTAATACCTCAGATAATCTAAAGTAATTTAATAGTTGAAATAAAATCTCACAAATGATACCTTTGTTGCCATTTATTGAATCTTGCTGTGTTTTGAGCATTTGCTGAAAGCTTTCAGTGCATTTGCTCACTTAATCCCCCATTTTTATCCTGTGCGGTAAGAACTGTTATCTTCATTTCATAGATGAGAACACTGAAGTGTCCATAGTGTTTTTCATCATTTTCCAAAATGAAGAACTTGGGGGGGAGCACTTTATGAGAAATATTTATTGTCTGGTTTTTCTCCTCATTGAGTTTGTCATAGATCATATTCATAGAAGAGATAAAGCATCTCCCTATTTTTTTCAACTAAGTGTTTATTGAAATCTATCATTATCTTCTCCCAGGTCATTCTTTCATCCTGATAGTAGATCTCCAGTCTGGTGTACGAAAGATAGTCTCTTACAGTGCTAGAAAAAAATGTTACTTTGTGTCTGTTTTCCTCTTCCTGTTTAAGAATTCCAAATTTGTGTATGTTTTAGAACATGCAAATACATTGGTATTAGTCAAGTACTGCACTTCATTGCTTCTAAAATGTATTTTCCCTCGACATTTTAACATCAGATCATGATGTTTTCTATCTAAGAATTATTATGAGTATTTTTCCCTAGTGGTTAATAAAATGACTGTGTCTAAAGTGATGATGTCTTAGATTCAATTAAATATAGAGGTACATGTAGAAAATTCGAAAACAAACGGATACATATTAGGGATGTGTGCTTATTTTTTTATAGATAGTAATATGTAATCAAAATGTGTGGTTTTTAAAAAAAAATTTATCTCCCCTGCTTAGAATTCCTCCCATCATCTATGATAACAAGTGCATTCTTGCCAGTATACGCACTATCACGTGCCTTTTCCCAAGGCATACTACTGTGGCCCATGTTAGACTTGTTGAGGAAGGTGATGATCACCTGCCCATCTCATGATTAGCAAAGGTGTCAGAGAGAGTAGTGTTGCTTTAGCACTCATTTCAGTGTTGTGCAGGTTTCATTTGGCCTTGAACCCATTCATTGAACTCTTCCTCTATAACATTTTGACCCTGTTGATCTTCTGTATTCTCCTGGATTAATGTCATTAGGCCAGTAAGCATTCAAACACTGATTGATGCTGATCTTCATACTATAATATCTTCCCATCTTGTAACTTCCTCATCTCTTGTTGATTATTTCCAATACTGCAGGGTTTGCTTTGTCCTCCACAATTACTTCTGCTGACAAACTTTATTTTCTCATCACTTTTAGTTATTAAAATGATCTCAGATTTATTTCTGTTGATTATACATTTCTTATTTTTATTACTTTTGTGTTTGTAAAAATGATAGGGTCAGTCGTCTTATTAAAACTGCATAAAACTAAGCATGACTGTAGAGGATGAAATAGCAAGTACTGGAGTGGCTGCCTGTGACCACAGATGCCATCTGTTGGAAGCTAGTAGAGTTGATTCTTTGGCTCTAGAGGTTTTTCTTCCTTCTTTATGATGAAAATTTGAAAGTTGGAAATTCTGAAAGAGGGGTTTTCTGTATTTTGTCATAGATAAAACTCTTAACATGATTTTGTAATGAGATTCTGTATGCAATTGAAAGTAAAGCTTTTACATAGTTTATAAACATAATGTTTTAAAGGACTCATACTTTAAAAAATTAACAGTATTGCAGTGTATTAAATAAGTCCTCACATAGAACTTTAAAATAGCACAATAAAGAGGGTAGAGTAAAGCAGTTGGCCTCTAGAAGAAAATATGACATTTTACAACTCCCTTTTTAAGGTTAAAGATGTTAGTCTAATTTTATTCTCTGAATCCCATGAAAATAAAGCATGCATTCTTGCTATTTATCTGTATAAAATGTGACACGAATTAGTTTTCTTTGCATAGAGAATAAATTTTCTTATAGACCATGTTAAATAAATATCATTTTTTTATTTTTATGTCTTGCATTTTCATTGAAAAGCATTAATGTTACCCTCAATTCAAAGTATTTACTTTTTTTCTTATGTGTTCCCCAGGGGCACGTGCTTTTCACTGTAGCTGCCCATAAGTCTTCCTTATTTAGAATAGGATGGAAACCGAACCTGACTCATGGTAGATTTTATAAAATGCATTTACACTGTCCTCTTACCTTTCTCCTACTTTGCCTTTACCCTAGATTCTGCAGAATTATGTGCTTGTGTAGTCCTTCTCACACATGGCCGAGTGCTCTACTTGAGCAGAAAAACTACAACTGACGCACTGTTTACTGCAGTTGTCCAGTGCTGCAGTCGAGCAGCTGTCATTGTTTTGCACAGTTCTGTTTTTCCTCCAAAACTGCCTGTGGCAATTTGTACTCATTCTTTATTACCCAAGGGTTTTTCAAGCAATAAAATAATGTATCTGACTACTTAGTGGCCTAATGTGATTTCCTTTTCAGAGAAGCAGCAAAGTAGAAGACTCTTTCACTTTTCCTCTTCGCTGACCATGCAGCATTAGGCCAGTTGGGTCAGGTTTTTTGATGTGCTGCCAGAATGCAGAAGGAGATTTTACTGTATTGCAGTCGTATTTTCTTCAGATAATTCTGAACTGTTTATAAGTAAAACTCAGATCTGGTCAGAAATAATATCAAATATTCTATATGTAATCCTGCCTTGTTGAAAAATTTATTAATGTGATAAAATTAACATGATTTTAACACTGTCTTCAGGTCATGTAAAAAAATTATGATATGGTGAGAGAGAAATTGCTTTTCTTTATACTTGCTGTCCATTTATTATACTCTGTGATCACACACACACACACACTTTTTTCTTTTTCTTTAAAAAGAGCCTACTACATACCATATATTGTCCTAGATGCAATGATATATAGCAGTGGACAGAGTTGATGTGGTCCCTGTCCTCCTGCCATTTATGATTGATCAGTAGTTACAGAGTGCAGATGGACCATGTAGTGAGTGTCAGGTCTTAGTACTGGCAGGATGTCAGAAGAGCGCTAAGGAGAGGAATATGCTCTTTTGCAGCTCAGTACTGTAGGAGTCTCACTTTCTTTGTTGTATGTTTAAGCAGCTCCCTGTCTGCCTTTGCCAAAGCAGCCCTCGAGACATTCGGAGTATTAATGAGACCCTGGGAACACCCTTCACACGCCAAGACAGAACTAAGCTGCGTGTTGTCCAAGCCTCCTGCTTTCCCACTCCTGCTTTCTTCCCAGGCAGTCATACTCCAGACATCTGGGGCACCAGATTCTGAAGTTTGTAAGAGCAAAGAAGTTTAATCAAATTAACCACTCTCCATAGTAAATACTTACTACTGTTTATATTTTTGTGTTAGTAATATCATAGCAGTATCGTAATTAGTGGCACTAAGTACATATATAGCACAATTGTAAAGTTGTGAATTTCAATTAAAATTTGTTATTGTTGTGTTTAAAAAAGACTTTTGCCTGATTAGTCTTAGGCCCTGCTGCTGTTAAATCATCTGGCTGAATGAGAATCTGTTTCTTAGGTATATAAAACTAGATAATTTATACTCTTTGAACGAAGCGGTAGCTTAGATAATTCCAAACAATGCTTAATTAAAATCACTATTTAGTGCCTACTACTAACACAAAAAATTGGTCTTCTAGGTCCTCTTCAGGGCTGCCTAGAGGCTAACACATACATTGGTCTCCTGGGTATGGACAGAAAACAAGAAATGGCCTGGGTGTAGATGAGTGAAACAGAAAGAGTACTCGTTCAGTATTGTTCTGGCCCTTATAATTGCAGCCTACAGGAACAATTCTGAACTTATTTGAGGAATCCTATATAATAAAAGAGTAATATGCAAATTAACAATCACTCCGCTACACCCACCAGCCATGCCCACCAGCCAATCAGGAGCAAGTATGCAAATTAATCCAAACCAAGATGGCAGTTAATTTGCATATCCAGGAGCAGAGCGAAGACTGAAGACAGCGTAGAAGTAAGCCAAGCATTGCAGAAGGGAGCGAAGCTGCAGAGAAGGGAGGGAAACAGGCGGGGCGGGGGAGAAGGGAGGGAAGCAGACTGCTACAGGAAGCCCTATTGCAGGAATCTTCCTGCAACGGGCCTCTAGTAAAGTAGATAAAAGGAGGAGAAGCCAGTATTTTAGAAGAAGGTAGGAAAGGCAGAAAGTGTACCCACTTTCTGTGTGGGACATCATGTAGACAGACTTGATTGGCTAGAGAAAGCAGCTCTCCTGGCTACTTAATCTTGACCTGCAAAAAATGTATTTTATTGAACTTTTCAAAGTTAAATTAATTTAAAAATTTGAGACTTGCCCAGCTGGCGTGGCTCAGTGGTTGAGCATCAATCATGAAATAGGAGGTCACAATTCAATTCCCAGTCAGAGCACATGCCCAGATTGTGGGCTCAATCCCCAGTAGGGGGTGAGCAGGAGGCAGCTGATAGATGATTCTCTCTCATCGATGTTTCTCTTTCTCCCTCTCCCTTCCTCTCTGTGAAATCAATTAAAGAAAATTTGAAACATTAGAAATGTGCCTAGTTGGATTAGAGTTGGCATCAGGTCAGATACTTTTAGTGATACACAGAGAAAGGCTCCAAGTTCGGAGAAGGGGAGGTCATCCTGGGTCGAAATCACTGCTGTAGAGTATTGGTTGATTATTCTCATCCTGTGGTGGACTGGGGGCTGAGGCTTGCTGCTACGAGAGTAGCATGCTGCATATTGCTGGCCTGGGGAAAGACTAAAATTCAAAGTATGGTTTCTACTGAATGTATATTGCTTTCATACATCATAAAATTGAAAAATCATAAGTTGGAGACAGTCTTCTGTATTTAATATAAACCTACAAATGGAAATGGTTATTTCATGTGCCTTTTATAAGTATAACTAGAGGCCCAGTGCATGAAATAGTGCACGGGTGGGGTCTGGCCAGCCTGGCCCTGATTGGGGCGGATCGGTGTCAGACCTGTCGGGAGGAGGAAATGGTGGGAGGTTGGCCAGCCAGGCCGCCCCGATTGGGGCCCAGTCAGGTGGGGCCGCCGAGGGGAGGGGCTGGCCTGGGGGAAGGGCCTAGGGGTTGTTGGCCGGCCGCCCCACCCTCCATTGGAGTGGGAGAGGCTGATCAGTGGTGGGGCTGGCTGGGGGGAGGGACTGAGGAAGGTTGGCCAGCCAGCAGTTCGCTGGCCACAGTGAACATCATAGCGACCGGTCATTCTGGTCATTACAGCGTTCTGGTAGCTTATTACTTTATTATAACATCTGTATATACTTGTATCATGTTATGATCTTTAATTAATGTATTTTACATTTGTGGTTATGAGTCTTATTAAAAGGCATGAAAAACTGTTTTAGAATGTTATTCAGGGGGATAGAGGAATATGATAATATTTGAGAATACATAAATGCTAAATATGGAAGTCCATAAACATGTACTCTATTATTCTTTTTAAAAAATATATTTTTATTGATTTCAGAGGGGAAGGGAAAGGGGAGAGAGATGGAAACATCAGTGATGAGAGAGAATCATTTATCAGCTGCCTCTTGCATGTCCCCTCCTCCCCCCTCACTGGGGATCGAGCCCACAACCTGGGCATGTGCCCTTACCGGGAATCGAACCATGATCTGGTTCATAGGTTGATGCTTAACCACTGAGCCATGCCAGCTGCGCTGTACTCTGTTACTGGTATTCTGTCATTGTTTTGCATTTGGCTAAATTGTTTTATTTTTTAAAATATATTTTATTGATTTTTTACAGAGAGGAAGGGAGAGGGATAGAGAGTTAGAAACATCAAAGAGAGAGAAACATTGATCAGCCGCCTCCTGCACACCCCCTACTGGGGATGTGCCTGCAACCAAGGTACATGCCCTTAACTGGAATTGAACCCGGGACCCTTCAGTCCGCAGGCCGACGCTCTATCCACTGGGCCAGACCAGTCAGGGCTGGCTAAATTGTTTTAAATTCATCTTTTCCTATTGGATGGCATTCTTTTTTTTCCAGCAACATCGATTAAGAACAGTTATTAGGAACTTATCTCTAAAAGAAAGTTTTCTCATTTCATCCTTTGATGATCTTAAAAAATAAGTTGGGAGTTAAAAATAATTATATAAATGATTAAAAAGGTAGTACTAGTAGATTAACCCATGGTTGGTTTCTCTTCCACTATGGATAATGATCACAAAGTGAAAGGTCTTATTATTGGTTTATTCTGGCATCAGTCAGTCAGATGGTATGCAACTCTGCATGTCATGTGGATACTGAGCCATTTATAATGCAGCTAATTATGTGATCTATTAGATAAAACGTCGGAGTTTGGATGCTGGAGATTTGGCCTATCTTCTCAAGTTTACTGTGACTGTTTTTGTCATCTTTTAAACTTCTTTTTTTACTTTTAATAATCTCAACATTTGTTTACATGTATGGACTTATGAGTTCAATACTGAGACTTATTTCCAGATATATATGAGGGAAATACTGTTTTTGAATTTTAAAAGTTTAATATTACTTAGGTTGAAAATTAATGAATAACGGTATATTTTCCTTGTGTACTTGTACATGTCTTAAAATGAGAAATCAGATCAGCTGAGAAGGATGTGTGCCTCAAATGAAATATCCAATCTTAGCATTCCGATTTTTAGTCTGATGCACTTCTTTTAGAACTTGTTAAATAGGAAATAATGGCCACTTTTCAGTGTGTGTTAGCTGATTCCTTTCCTTGGTCAGAAAGAAAGTATATTTCATGTCTTTTGTGACTCCTCTTAGTACTTTACGGAGTTAAAACCTTTTCTAGTATATTTCTTGCCAGAAATAAGTAATAAAAATAAATGGATTTTTTTTGTTTGAGTCCTTGACTAAATTATAATGTTGTCTCAGAGTACATAAGATGTTGACTCCAAAAACATGATGTAATACATTTTAATGAACTGAATGCTATTATAAAAATACTAGATATAGATAGGTCATTGATTTTAAAACAAGCCTTCAAAGTTTACTTTTGTAACCATAAGAGCTTTTTTAAAAAAAAAATATTACTAAGTCTCTTTTCTTAATTAAAGTATTTTGAATACCAAAATTTGAAATCAGGGCATATTTTTGACTGCTGAGAGTCAACTTTAAAGTTGGAGGAAATAGTCACATTTTGCCAGATGGATATAAAGTTATTGAAATTGACTTTTAGACTGTCTATCTTTGTGTATAAACTTGGTTTCAGAGACCATAATAAAGATCATTAGTTTGAATTTGGGTTAGACTAGGCTTGTCCAGCAAGAGAAAAGTAGTCACCAGTCTCTCATAAATAGAAATGCTTTATCTTCATTTATTAGATCACTAGTGGCCTGGTGCACGAAATTCATGCACATTAAAAGGGTATTAGAGAAAATATTTTAATATTGCTATTTGCCCTTTCTCTATAATAGAAGTGTCAGAGATGAAAGAAAATTAATAAAATGTATATGAAAATCTCACTCCTGTCAGAGTCTGGGGCATGCCACAGGACCTAGAATCAAGTCCCCGCCCACCATCCGCACATGCTTTGAAAATGCAGGAGACCCAGACCCAGCTTGTCCCACCCCCATTGGGTGAGACCCAGACCTGGCCGGCCCCACCCCTGTCAAACCCCTCTGGGTGTTGGGGGGACGCAGCCTCAGGTCCCCCGGCCTGGCACCAGGTGGGGGGTGCAGCCTCAGGTCCCCTGGCCCAGCACTAGAGTGGGAGGCATGGCCTGAGGTCCCCTGTCAAGCCCCGCTGGGCAGGGGTGTGTGGCCTGAGGTCCCTCACCCCAGCCAGGTGCCATGCAGCCTCAGGTCCCTGCTGTTTGGTCATGATGTTATGGCATCCTGGCTAATTTGCATATTCCTCTATTATATAGATAGATTGCCTAGAAAGCTCTCTCTGGAATATAAGTGCTGATGACAGAGTATTCTGGCATTAGTCAGATGGTATGCAACTCTGCATGTCATGTGGATACTGAGCCACTTATAGTGCAGCTAATTAGTTCTACCCCTAAACAAAAGATGTGATCTGTTAGATAGAACTTTGGAGTTTAGATGCTGGATATTTGGCATCTCTTCTCAAGTTTACTGCTACTGTCTTTGTTATCCTTTAAGAATATATTGTACCTACCTTCACGTGGAATGTGCCTTTGCCATTTCAGGATTATTAAAATGTAATCTCCTTGAGACTTTGTCTGCCTTATAGGGCTTTATTTTATAGGGTGTAGTTTGGGCAAACTTGGAATAATCTGGTACAATTATTCCTTCACTTATTAGTCAACTTCATTTTCTGTTAAAGGACTCCACTAATTTTCTCCAGGGTTCTGCTGCTGTTCTCTTTTGCTTCTAACTTACTAGTAACTTCATTTCACACAAGTGTATATTTATTCTGTGAGGGAAAAAGACAATCTGTATTCTGTAAATATTTCTCTTTTTTTCACATTCAGTGCGGCTAGAGAGCGGTCCAGTTCCTGAGTAGGGGCGGCTGGGGATTGAGAAAATGAAAGAAAGAGACAGACACAGAGATAGAAGGAAAAAGCTGGGGCCGGGTGGGACCACTGTCCTCTGACATGGACAGGGACAGTGACCCAGAGCCAATATAGCGTGTTATTTTATACAGCAAAAAACAGGAAGTTGTCCTAAAAGTCAAGACAAAGGAGATTATATATGCATCCTTGGGTGGGCCCAAGTCGTATTCATTCCTGGTGCTTGGCTGGATTTAAATAACAAAACCCACCCCCTGGCACCTGGGCTGAAGGTCAAGCTGACAACACTCTTTGCCTTTTGGCAAAGCGTGTTTCCAGGACATGGCTTTGCCGACGCCACTGGATTCAGCTGACAATAATTAAAGAAATGCATGTGTGCCTTCCCAGGTGCTCTCTACAGTATTCCTTTACAAGAACTATCTATGTTAGTTGTAGGGGAAATACAGAACCAAATACATATAAGTAACTGCAGTATATAACCAAATTTCAATAAATCTAGAAAGTAAGAAACACAAATTAAAGAGGTTTACTAAGTTTTAAGGAAAGAAATAAAGATCAGAAGTCAAAGAAAATTTTATTTTTTTTATCTACATTCAAATTTTTAAGACCATTAAGTGCAATTTGAATTAGTGCCCAAAATATGTAATTTATCCTATAATTACAGTAGGTCCTCAGGTTATGTCAGAGATCTGTTCCTACAGCACAACGTAACATAAGCACCTATGTTACTCACATGGAGCACATACACAGCAGTAATGAAGTGAAACAGTAAAAAAAATTTAAAAGAAAGATAACAATTCCTGACCTTTACTTGTGGTAAATACAGTAAATAATAAAAAAACATAAGCACATATGTACAAGCGTCGAACTGACGGAACTTTTTTTTTAAAATAAATAAATGGGAAATGGCAACGTAACCACGAACCGTCCAGTCCCAGGTAACCCGTAACCCGAGGACTGCCTGTATGCAATTATTAAGATAAGATAAAAAGTAGTTTCTTTATCTTAGAGAATCATATTCCTTTCCTTGCTACTTGGAGAATTCAAAGAAAAATATAGTTAGATTGTGAGTTTATCATCACCAACAATAGATGGAACTGATTCTCATACTTAACAAGGTCTTAATGAAGGTCCTACAGTTCTAGATAGACATTATTAGTAAAGCAATTTTATTTATCAATCAGTTAGGAAGTGCATGCGCTTGTAGGTAAAAATTATTTAGTCAACTGTGGTGTAATACAGCCAGATGATAGTTCTCTCTTGATGAGAGCCCTTAGAGCTGTTTCAGCCATGCTTGCTTACCTGTTTTCATGCCCTCTCTGACATCAGAAAGCCACTTCAGAAATTAGGTACTTTTACCCAGATCTAGTTCTCTTGTATCTTATATCCAGAATACTACTGCTACTGACTGCATCTTTATGTATCATTCTCATCATCACCATTGTAGCCACTGTGTATTCTGTAAAAATACTTACATATGCCCTCTCCTTTAAACCTAACAATAATCCTAGGTTATAATCTAGCATGTAGGTCTCATTGTACTAATTGGACAAGTAAGAATATTAAGTAGTTTATGCAAAATGACACAGTTAATGACATAGCCAGATCTGAAATTTGCGTCTGATTCTAACACGCTTGCTTGTGATTGCTATATTCTACTACTTTCCTCTCTTCCTCAGAGTGTTGCTGGTGGTGTGGTCAGGGTCCTAGCCTAACAAAGCTTATCTTTTGGCTACCAACAGCTCACTATACTGCCCATCAGATCTTGTTTTTAATTACCTTTCCAATGGTTGTCTGCTCATGGGGCTCATGATTAGCATCTCAAGTATTAAATGAAGCTTATTAGAGTTGGTAAATTAACTCTTTTAGGGGGTAATAGTCGCATTTTCTAAGGACATTCAAGTGCTAAAAATCATTAGTTCTGTGATTTTCTGTTGGAAGGCCAACTGCAAACATTATTAAAATTTTGGCCTGCACAGGAGGGAATTTTTAAAATATATATATATATTTTATTGATTTGAGAGAGAGAGAGAGAGAGAGAGAGAGAGAGAGAGAGAGAGAGAGAGAGCGGGCTTAAACCTGAAACCGTGGTGTGATTTTGGGACCATGCTCTAACCAACTGAGTTACCCAGCCAGGGCTGGAATGCTGTGGGGGTTTTATTTGGAAAAAAATCTTTTTTTCTAAAGAACTACTCATGTGAACATGCTTTTGCTTCTTCACTTAGTCTCACTGAAAGTAGAGATCATAGGTTTACATGTTAATATATTCTTCTCAGTGGCACGTATTTTAATTATCCTACTTGCAGCGGGCCTTCTGTAAGTAGTTATATTCCTAGTGGAATTTTAAATACTTTATTGAAATAGATATACAAGGTATGTTTGCACATCATAATTGTTTAGCCCCATCCGCTTTTATAAAATGAGCACACCCTTATGTCTAGCATTCACATCAAGAAATGGAACATTACCATTACCCTTAGAAGCCCCCTTTGTGCCTCCTCTATGTCACCTCCCTTTACAGGACCTTGTATCCCAATAACACTGTAGATTATTTTACATGTTATTGAATTTTATTTAGGTGAAATCCTAGTCAGTTTATACTGTTTTATGTCTGGCTTATTTTTCCCAACATTGTTTTTATGAACTTCACCTGTGTTGTGTGCAGTTCCAATTTGTTCATTCTGTTGCTATATAATCCATTGTATGAATGTACCACAATTAATTTATGTATTCTGTTGATTGACAGTTTGGAGTTATTATATTTATCTGTGGCTATATTCTATATTTTGTCCTACAGTGTAAGTTCCTTGAGAATAGATTTTATGTTTTATTCATGTTATTAACTCCCTAATTATGTGATATTGTTCCAAGAATTTAGAAGTTACCCAATAAAGATAAATTTCATACTTTAATAAGAAACTCTAAAATTAGTACTGTGGTTTTCTTGATCTCTTATAGATCATACATGTGGAGAAAATGTTTTCTGTAAATCTTTCAGAAACATAGACTTTTACATAAAAAATGAATAATGGATAATATATTTTATTTCCTAGAAAATGTCTTAGACTTTTTCAGTGCTATTGCAAGATAATTAATCATGAAGCTTACCTTATATTACTTACTGCATTGCCTTTTGTTTTATTGAAATGTATTTTATTTCCTCATTTAATCAAAATACACTAAAATCTCAATTATTCATGTATGGATTATTCTTGTAAATTCTTCCTATTCATCTTTCATACCTGCTTAGCTTCTCCTATGTACCCAACACCCTGCCCCACTGCCCCATCTTCCCAGTCTGAGTATATAAGCAGTTGTAATATTAGCTTAAGCAAAACAAGATTGGAATGGTTCATTTGTCAAAACCATGTAATGCAAACCAGAGTCCAACACATGATTAGTGATTTTTGTTCTTCATGGGCTGACATTTAAAAGTGAATGATGCTTTCCAGCTTTTCTTCTAAAAAATCACAATTGATTTACCACTTTTTGAATGACACCAAGACGTTTTTCTCAATTATGATGAAGCATTAATTTCTATAGCATAGCTCAGTGAAATCTTGGAGTTTTCTTATTACTTATGCCTTTAGGTTCTGCCTCCTGCAGAACCAGATGCCTTTAGGCATCCAAAATTGAGGTCTTAGCCCAGTAAGACCCACTTCCAGTAATACCGGACCTAGTGACATTCCCTTTCAACCTTTTTTTTTAGTGACTTTCATCATCCTTTATGCTGACCTTTTTGTTTCTCTGTCCTGTCATCAGGTCATGTCTTTGAGCTAACAAAGGACAAGTCACTCATAGCTTTGAATTCTAATTCTTGCCCCCTAATGACTCAATTGCATTGTGCAAGATGTTTACCCCAAGAAACTGTCTCTCTGCTTCTCAGCCATGTGAACTTGGCTTTTGAAAGTTAGTTAACTTTAGACTTAAAAGACAGAAAACTGGTTGGCTACTGCTGCTATTAAATTGAAGGGTAAGCAAGAATTTGATTGTGGCTTTTTGGCATGTGATTTCTTAATGTACATCTCTTTGAATGCTGAAGTATGGCTTTGGTTCACCTTATTCCTTCATATCAGTGAATGTGTCTCCTCAGTGACTCTGTCTTTTGCTATAATTGTTGCTGCTTATCATTATTCTTTGCATATGACCTTATAGCCAGCTTTTACTCCACAATGACAGAGGTAATACGTTTGATGCATACAGTTTGATACTATATATATATATATATTTTTTAATATTTTTATTGATTTCAGAGAGGAAGGGAGAGTGAGAGAGAGATAGAAACATCAATGATGAGAGAGAATCACTGATTGGCTGCCTCCTGCATGCCCACCACTGGGGATTGAACCCACAACCCAGGCATGTGCCCTTGGCCAGAATCGAACCCAGGATCCTTCGGTCCACAGGCCGATGCTCGATCCACTGAGCTAAACTGGCTAGGGCTGATACAATATATTTTTAAAGTTTGTTGTTAACTATTTGAAAAATGAGCAGTTTCATTAAGTTTGAAGAATATACATTTCTTGACCTATAAACTTAAATTAATTTTGATATTTAAAATGAAGCTGACATAACTATTGAATAAAAAAATACCATCTTCTAAGTAGGATGTGCTTTTAATTCAGAGGGAGAAGTCTTTAGTTAATTTTATTGCTTTTGTATTAGGCGTGACTTCCTGCCACTGGTTATTAGAATGTTTCAGTGGTGTTCGTTCTTAATTTCCCGTTCAGATGATACATTTAGTTTATAGATAGAGTTTTAGTATTGATGGGGCCTGTTTCCATGAGTACACAAAGAAATTTTATAGCATGCAACTTGTCTAATAAAGTTTTGGTGAAATTGTCATTTCCATTTTCAGATTTTGTGCATCTTCCCCATTATTCTGTAACTCACATACCATCCTGACATAGTAGAGTACCAGTATTAAGAAAGCTGTGGTATATCTTGTATCCTGAAAGAGTTAATTGAACTCTTTGAGTCAAAATTTTAACTTCATGGAGTTGTACCTGAACGAATATAGTTGTGAATTATATTTTGGTGTTTTAACAGGACATTTTAAAAGGCCAGTATAATGAAAAATCCTTGTTACTGAGATACAGAATTGAGGTTTATCACAATATTTGATATTTCAAAGGCCTTTCAATTTTTTCTTGAGTACATTAAAAGAAATGGGTCTTACATTGCAACCCAGCATATGTGTTTGTGTGTGTGTGTCTCTCTCACTTTTTTAAGCCAAAAATTCTATTTTCTATTTTTTAAAATATATTTTTATTGATTTTAGAGAGAAAGGGAGCTAGAGAAACATCAATGATGAGAGAGAATCATTGATCAGCTGCCTCCTGCACGCCCCACACTGGGGATCAAGCCTGAAATCTGGGCATGTGCCCTTGATTGGGATTGAACCCGGGACCCTTCAGTCCACACGCTGACACTCTATCCACTGAGCCAAACCAGCTAGGGCTATTTTCTATTTTATTTTATTCTGGTTAAATAAAAAATATTGGTTGAAATCCACTAATTGATTTCATGACCCCCTACCATTTGAAAAGCCCTGTTCTAGAATTTTACTTCCCAGGTATTTACTCAATATTTATTTTTAATTACTTCAAGTATAGTGCTTAATGAGGCTGAATTTTCAGTTAGCCAGCCTACCTTTGTCACTTGATTATTTGGGGCAAAATAAAATGTCCATTCATGTTTGAATATTTGTAAATCCTTAACAGAAACATTTATTTATGAGTATAAATTAGAGGTTTTGACAATGATTGTGAAAAAGCAGTCTCCATATTGTACTTACTTTTTTTTTTAACTCTGCAAATGATTCATGTATCACTGTTTGTGTGTGTGTGTGTGCGCGCGCCATTTGTTTTTTTGGGTTGTTTGTTTTTGCTATGCTGAAATTTTAAGTGCTTTCTCTAGAGAAAGAGTTGCTTATAAAAGGTAAGAGATTTAGCCCTAGCCGGCTTGGCTCAGTGGATAGAGCGTCAGCCGGCGAACTGAAGGGTCATGGATTCTATTCCCATCAAGGGACATATGCCTGGGTTGTGGGCTCAATCCCCAGTAGGGGGCGTGCAGGAGGCAGCTGACCAATGATTCTCTCTCATCACTGATGTTTCTATCTCTCTCTCCCTCTCTCTTCCTCTCTGAAATAAATAAAAATATATTTTTTAAAAAAAGATAGGAGATTTATAGTTGATGTTACAGAAATTATTCAAGAAGGTTTATGCTTATTTGTTATGGGGAATTTTTGGTAATGTAAAAATGTATAAATGTTAAAAATTTGAATCATTCTAATTGGTCATTTAAAATCATTTAGGTCCTGGCTAGTTTGGCTCAGTAGATAGAGCATCGGCCTGCAGACTCAAGGCTCCTGGGTTCGATTCCAGTCAAGGACACATGCCTGGGTTGCATGCTCTGTCCCCAGTAGGGAGCATGCAGGAGGCAACTGATCAATGATTCCCTCTCATCATTGATGTTTCCATCTCTCTCTTCCTTTCCCTTCCTATCTGAAATCAATAAAAATATATTTAAAAAAATAAAATAAAATCATTTAGAACTTAAATCATTTTACCATCATCTTAGTCTATTTCCTTAATTTTTACTTTTTAATCACTAACATTATTTAAACCTTTTGGTCATGGGAAATATGTTCATTCATGATGGTTTATTTCAATCGTGCAAATATTTCCATTTATGCTTTAACAGAATGACTTCAAAGCTGAGCCTCTTCCAAAAGAGGCCATCACTAAGTGCCTAAAACTAAAAGTGGTTTCTGTTGTCTTTGTTTTAATCTAGAATAGAACACCACTAAAAATAATAATATTCTGCTCCTGAGAAAATGTTAAGTAATGGAACCTATTCTTGTCAGCATGTCTAGTTGAAAGTACTGGTCTGTATGTGAAAATATCAAGGCAAAAAACAAGCCGGTCATTTTCAGTCTGCTAAACTGCAAATGTCTCATTGTAGTATACTTCCTTTGTAGTCAATAATTATGCAGAGTCTGATATTGAGTAGTTTAGCTGTTACCTTGGGAACAAGGTTTAAGTAGAGACAATGCAAGAATACTAGCATATAATAGTCTCTCCTCAGTTTTGAAAAACTTTTTGAAAACAGTGATTTAAAAAATAGAAATCAACATTAGTAATGGCTATCTGTAACTTGATGGACTGCCAACCTATGAGTTAAAAGTCATAAGAAAAGACTGCAAATAAGATGTAGATAACATAGCCCATTTTTCTGCTTTTATCCACAAAAAATTTTTTTTCAGGGTATTTAAAAAGACAAAACTTCATTTTGATTTTATGTCTTAACATTACCAATTGAAGACTATACCTATGTTGTATCCCAAGTATACTTCTTGGTTTGTCCACCTGTAAAATGTATTTTCTTTTCATTTTCACAGTAATTTTTAGGTTTTCATCACCTTGCTCTGAGATAGTCTACTAGTCTTTTAATATTTTGACTCTGTATTCATTCCCTGTATCTCATCACTATCAGCCTCAATTTCCCATTATCTTAATTGATTTTTCTTAATTTGGAGTTTTTAACCACTAAAGTTATACTACTTTCAATTATATTGACTGTCAAGAACATGTCATTTTTACCATATAGCTAACCTATGCAAATTTGTTGAATAAAGACAACCCATTTATCAAATAAAATGAACACAATAGTATTTTTCCACTATTAGCAACATTCTTATATATATGTTTAAAACAACTACCTTGATATTTTTGTCTTTAATTTTTTTTTGTTTTTATAAGATGTTTAACTTGGGTGGGTGTCCTACTTGGCTGTTTAGTAAAGAATGGCATTTTCCTTTTACTCTCTATTTAAAAAGTATTTAAGTGTACAAAGGTGGAAATGAAAAAGAAATACTAATTTTCTTTGAGTTTAAAATTTCCTTATGAATTGAACAGATATGTTTATTTAATTATATTTTACTACCTATATATTAATCATTAAAATATTTACATATATTTACACCCATGTAAAGTACTATTGGAGTTGTGTTGAATGTTGAATTTAACAAAGAAGATAAAATATAAGATAAAGGCATTAAATATCCAAAGTTTCTTTGAAATGGCCATTCCAGCTATTATTTTAGGTGACAGAATTATTTACATTCTTTGACTTTGGATTTTGCATCATAGTATTAAATATTTCTTTTGTGATTTTTTTTTTTTTTTTTGTAAATGGGTCAGTAGATAGGGTATTCCAGTGCTTTTCATGTTGATTCTCAGTGTTTTTGTTTTGTTTTTACAATGACTCTTTAAAATTAACTAATTCAACTTTTGAAAATAAGAGAATAGTTGAGAATTCTTTCACTTGTATGAGTGACTTATAAGCCACTCTATCATATTTTTATTTAGAGTAATAAGACTGAATTTTAATATCAGCTTACAAATAAGGTACTTTATAAACCTGATTTTTCTTTTTTAAGCATTAGTGTCTCTTCTCTCTCTCTCTCTCTCTCTCTCTCTCTCTCTCTCTCTCTCTCTCTCTTTTTTCATATGTTCCCCTTTTACCCCCATTGACCCCTTCTACCCCACCCTTACCCCTCACCCCTCACCCAGGCCTTCACCACACTATTGTCTGTGTCCATGGGTTATGCATATATGTATACAAGTTGTTTGGTTGATCTCTTCCCACCCCTACCTTTCCATATGTGGAATCTAATGAACAAAATAAACTGATGGACAAAATAGATCCAGAAACATAGAAGCATGGAACAGACTGTCGAATTGTTAAGCATTAGTCTCTTAATAGGCTTTATACATTACCTTAGATGTAAAAAGAGGCAGTCATAAGTCCACGCAGCCTAGTAAAGAAAGAGAGCACATACCAGGTCCGGGGCTCTGAGCCCTGGTTGGTATAGCTCAGTTAGTTGGCGGGTCGTCCCATGCTCCAGAAGGTTGTGGGTTCGAATTGATCCCTAGTCGGGACACATATGGGAGGCAACAGATTGATGTTTCTCACATCTCCCTTACTCCCTTTTTTAAAAAGAAACTCCTGAGATCCCATCTAGAAGCTGAGTGCATCTCTGTTGCAGGATGATGGGAGGCAATTGTCCAGAGCAGCTCAGATGGGAATTGAGCCTACAAGGAGTACTTTGGGCCTGTACTGAGGCTTTTGGTGGTTGTCTCAGCCAGGGGAATCAGTGCCCTCTCAGCCCAGAATTGGGACAGCTAGCTTAAAAGCAGAGAAGAGAAAAAAAAGAAAAGATAATGGCAGTGTTCAAAAGGACGATTTCTAGCATTTTATGATCTGGTTTTGAACACTATCCTAAACTGAATCCAGAAAGAGCATGTAGCATTTTCCTCTTGTGATTCACCATCTGAGAGGTACAGTCACTGAAATAAGAGTTCATTTTACCCAAACACATACAAACCAGCCCCCCAGCATTTAACTGCTGGCATTTATTTTTGTGTTTTGTATGAACTGTAGAGTCTATTAACATCTTTGTGTCTATGTGTGGCACTTCAGATTATCACTTAGTGAGGGAAAACTAGGTAGGGGGGTATGATCGAATCCACACCCACTTATTCAAACCACCATGCAATCGACATAAGACAGACACATCCTGCTGATGGTAGCTTGTTAGCTGGTGTGACTTCATATTCTAGGGACAAGATGATGAATTTTTATTTTTTAAATATATTTTATTGATTTTTTACAGAGAGGAAGGGAGAGGGATAGAGAGTTAGAAACATCGATGAGAGAGAGACATTGATCAGCTGCCTCCTGCACACTCCCTACTGGGGATGTGCCCGCAACCAAAGTACATGCCCTTGACTGGAATCGAACCTGGGACCCTTCAGTCCACAGGCCGACGCTCTATCCACTGAGCCAAACTGGTCAGGGCAAGATGATGAATTTTTTTAAAGATATTTTATTGATTTCAGAGAGGAAGGGAGAAAACGAGATAGAATCATCATTGATAAGAGAGAATCGTTGATCAGTTGCTTCCTGCATGTCCCTGACTGAGGGTGGAGCCCATATCTCGGGCATGTGCCCTGACTGGGAATTATATGTTGACGCTCAACCATTGAGCCACGCCAGTTGGGCAAGATGATGAATTTTGATGATGTGCTTTGGTTCACTTGTTTAATCTTGAGTAGTAGTGTTCTGTTCTACTTTGAGGTAAAAAAAAAAAAAAAAAACAGACAAAAGACTGTTTTCTTTCCAGATGTCTCTTTGATGTGACTATTCTGGGGATTAGAGAGAAATGACACTCAATATTTTCCACCTGATGATTATTTGTACGTCATAGTAGTTAAGAGGATTCTCAAAGGTTGTCACAATTCACATGCCTAGAGAGATTCCTTCAGTGTGACAGTTAATGTAGTTAGGCTTTTGAATTTCTGTCTTTAGATGCTGTGTGATCTTATGAGTTTTGATTACTGCCTATAGCACGGCCTTTTTTAAAACTCTTCTTCCCACTAAGTATCACAGAACTGATCTTAAACTTTACCGTTTGATTTCTCTGTGTTAGTGTGAAGTAAATACAGAGCTAACATTCACTGTGAGCTTTCCTCCCTCAGGAATTGTTTGAACTGGCAGAGCTCCTGAGTCAGCAGTGGTTTTGTGTTATGCCACATACAGACTCCACTTTTTTCAGTGCTGGATCTACATCCAAAGTTAATCGGTTAAATTTTTTTGAAAACACTTACTTATGGACCATTTGAAAAGTGCTGATGTTTGCTGTGAAATTTCTGAAGCTAAATAATTCATTTGTAATACATGGTGTGGCCCCCAGAATACAAACTTGACTTATTCTTGTGGTGAATTAGATCCAGGAACGAAAAGGAGGACGGATCTCTTTCTCTTGCTATTGGTCAAAGTAAAAAGTAGCATTGAGTACAATGTTGTCATTCTTAGTAACATGAACTCTTAATGCTTTCTTGACATATTTTTTTTTAGAAGAAATATTCTTAAAACACGGACACCTGCTTTACATGCATTGCTAAAAATCTTTAAGACTACACATGATTATTGCATTGAACTGACCCTATTAATTAGGCTTTAGAGTTATTCAAGGAAGAGGACACAGCTTTGTGGCAAGGTGCCAAACACATGCCAGTTTGAATAAAATACATGTTTTTCTGTTACTTATCCCCTTTCCTGCTGTTTCAGCATCATCAAGTCATTCTACTCTCAGTTGGGATGGGAAAGAGGACTCAGACAGTAGTGAGGAGAGGGGTTGTGTAGAGTGGTTTTATTCCTGGATATGTATTTTATACATAATCAAAATAAATATGTGCATGCATGCTCACATACTGTGAAAAGCCAGGTGAAGGATACACTCTTGGCTCCAGGTTAGCTTGCCTTTTTTAATTAAGAAAATGATGACATGTACTGATTATGCTAACATGTTTTAGAGCATGCCCTATTTTCAGTTTGAGATTTCTCTAATAATGCATTTCTTTTGCTATTATCAAACATAATTAATGTGCCATATAGGGTTAACTGTGCTGTTTCCCCAAAGACATCAAATGGGAGGCTGTAAGTAGAAGCTAAATTATTCTATTCGAAGAGGAATCGGTGATTGATTTAAATATAAAAGGATTAATTGGTCCCTGAACCAGACTATTAAAGTGTACTGTGATCCTGACTGAAAGTGGAAGAATCACAAGTGCATTGCATAGAGTAAATTAATGCATTTTCATGGCTTTAATCCTTTTTATCTGTGTTGCTTATTATGGTTTTATGTACTGCACTGTATTATATGCTTAACTGATGTAAAGGGTATTCTGTGTATAATGACTGAATAGGATAGAAGTATAGAAGCAGCCATTGAACATAGATGGCAGTTCTTCCAGGGTAGCTGAAAATATCTCCAGAGAAGGAATATTTCTAGGAACTCTTACCAGCGGTGACCCCAGGTGCAAAAGTTAAGTGTTACTGAATAAGAAATGTAAAATCTTACATTCTGTGAATTCATCGTTCAACATGAACATCAGCTAACAATGGGTAAATACAGCCCTTTATCCTCGAAAGAATTTAATTGAGACTTCAGCTCTTGAGGGTAAATAATGTAATGGCACCATACTCAGGGACAATTTTCTTCTTTTATAACTTTCTATTCAAACAATATTGATTTTTCTCATTCCAACTCACAGAATGATACTTCAGTCTGACAGGGTGCTGCTCTTGAAGGCTATCAGCCTCATGTCTCCTTTTCATGGAGAATAAATGTAGGTTTATTCACTTCTGTCACTCGTTGCTTTTATAAATATAGGTATTCATGTAAGTTCTGCTTTCAAATAGTAATCCTGGTAATAAAGGGAGAGCAGAAGTTTTGGCTCATCGGACTGATTTAAGAATTCATGTATTTGAGGCTTTACACATTCCCACTTTTAGATCAGTGTTTTCAAGATACTTCCCTTTACCTGTTGCGGTGTGTCTTATGATTTAATGTGCTTTGCCTTTCAGTGTTCTCTCTGCTTCTGAGTAATCAGTTGGTGTGGGATATTTTAAAATAGGCACAGCTTATCGGAGAATTGCAATACAGAATCATTAGAATCTCAGAATCGAAGGCACCGTTAAAGGTCATCCTGTCCCTCACCCCTCTCAATGCACTTGAATTTCCTCTGCCACACCTTCAGGGATAGCAAATAAATCACCGTTCTTGTGAGTCCAGGTTTTCTTTATTTTATTATTATTATTATTTTTTAATATATTTTTTATTGATTTTTTTACAGAGAGGAAGGGAGAGAGATAGAGAGTTAGAAACATCGATGAGAGAGAAACATCGATCAGCTGCCTCCTGCACACCCCCTACTGGGGATGTGCCTGCAACCAAAGTACATGCCCTTGACCAGAATCGAACCCAGGACCCTTTAGTCTGCAGGCCGACGCTCTATCCACTGAGCCAAACTGGTCAGGGCCCAGTTTTTCTTTAAAAGGCCCGGTTAGAAAGTCTACATGTTATAATGAATTGAAATATGTTTTCTGTAGTATATATCTTACATCAGTGGTGTTTGACCCTTGTGCCTGAGTTTTGTATACCTGGTGTACATGGTTCAGGTGTACCATGAAGTATCGACCAGTATGTTGCTACAGTTTGATCAGTGTGTACAATTGATATTTACAGTAAGAGCAGCATATACTATTCCAACAATGATAGTAAAATACCATGCTGAGCAAAATAGGTTTTATGTCATGGTGTAATTGAGAGTAGCTTGTGCATCAAATATTGTTTATTTTCTTCCCTATGTTGTCTCATCTCTTGGTTAAATATCTGCACTTCTATGTTGTCAAGTTCTTTTGAACGTGTTCCAGTTTGCTTCATATCCTTTTAAGTGTGGCATACAGAATTAAACTAAACACTCTAAGTATGTTCCGACTAGCTTAGAGCTCGAGCAGGGTAGATCACTAGCTCCCTTGTTTTTACCCAGTGATTTTTAACGTTTTCGCCCCAGCCTCTCTGATGCGCAGGACAAGTGCTCACCAGTAATAGTGGCTCCTCACTAGGCCAGTAGTGTTTAGGAGGGATGGGCTTTTCTGATTGGAAAAGCAGCCTCCCATGGGGATTCTAGTTGCCATCCACTTCTCAACACTGATGTTGTGCATATGCTACATCTAGTTCTATTGTTGCATTCTATGATTTCGGCAGCTTTTTGCCAGTTACATTTAGATCCCTCCTGTTATTGGTTAAAACCCTCTCTAATTGTTCTTTGGAAAGCCCTGAACTTAGACAAGCCATGGTGGAATTTTAGGTAACTCCATCTGCATTTAATATACATAGATCACAAATATATATAGCTCAGTGAGCTTTCCCCAGTTGAGCACATTTATGTAACCTGCACTTAGATCAAGAAATCGAAATTTGTCCAGCCAGTGTGTGTCAGTGGTTGAGTGTCGACCTATGAACCAGGAGGTTGCAGTTCTATTCCTGGCCAGGGCTAATGCCTGGGTTATGGGCTCGAACTCTGGTAAGGGGCATGTGGGAGGCAGCTTATCAATGATTGTCATCATTGCTGTTTCTCTCTCTCTCCCCCTCTCCCTTCCTCTCTGAAATCAATAGTATATATACATATATCCTATATAATCCTATATAATAAAGAGGTAATATGCAAATTGACCATCACTCGAACATATAAGATGGCCGCCCCCATGTGGACACAGGATGGCTGCCACAAGATGGCTGGCAGAGGAGAGCAGTTGTGGGTGATCAGGACAGCAGGTGAGGGCAGTTAGGGGTGACCAGGCCTGCAGGGGAGGGCAGTTGGGGGCAACCAGGCCTGCAGGGGAGGGCAGTTAGGGGGGACCAGGCATGAAAGGGAGGGCAGTTGGGGGCAACCAGGCCAGCAGGGGAGAGTAGTTAGGGGTGACCAGGTTGGCAGGGGAGGGCAGTTGGGAGGGGGAACAGGCCTGCAGGGGAGGGAAGTTAGGGGTGACCAGGCCTGCAGGGGAGGGCAGTTGGGGGTGACCAGGCCTGCAGAGGAGGGAAGTTAGGGGTGACCAGGCTGGCAAGGGAGGGCAGTTAGGGGTGACCAGGCCAGCAGGGGAGGGCAGTTAGGGACAATCAGGCCGGCAGGGGAGCAGTTAGGTGTTGATCAGGCTGGCAGGGAGTGGTTAGGGGGTGATCAGGCTGGCAAAAACAGGCAAGCGGTTTGGAGCCAGCAGTCCTGGATTGTGAGAGGGATGTCCGAGTGCCCAGTGGGATCGGGCCTAAACGGGCAGGCGGACATCCCTCTAGGGGTCCCAGATTGGAGAGGGTGCAGGCTGGGCTGAGGGACACACATACCCCTGTGCATGAATTTCGTGCACCGGACCTCTAAGATATATATATATATATGTATCCTGGTCTGCACCCTCACCAATCCGGGTCCCCTTGGGGGATGTCTGACTGCCGATTTAGGCCTGCACCCTCTCACAATCTGGAACCACTGGCTACTCACTGCTCACCTGCCTGCCTGCCTGATCGCCCCTAACCCTTATGCCTGCCTGCCTGATTGCCCCTAACTGCCTCTGCCTGCCTGCCTGATCACCCCTAACTGCTCTCCCCTGCCAGCCTGATTGCCTCTAACTGCTCTCCCCTGCTGTCCTGATCATTCCTAACCTCTCTCCCCTGCCAGCCTGATTGCCCCTAACCACCTCTGTCTCAGCCTCCACCACTGTGGCTTTGTCCAGAAGGATGTCTGGAAGACGTCCAGTCTATCTGGTCTAATTAGCATATTACTCATTTATTAATATAGATATGAAAGCAAATTGATAAAACCAATGAAAAAGAAATAGAAATTTACCAGTACCTCAGAAACCTACATTCTCCTTTCAAGTCACTGCCATCCCCTCCCGAGCATAACCAATGTTCTGAGTTCTAACAGTTTAATTTGTTTTGGCATTTTATATAAATATAATAATTCAGTAGTTATTCTTTTTGTCTTGTTTAATGTTTGTGGTAGTCATTCAAGGTGTGTGTAGTTGTAGATCATTTGTTTTGATTACTGTATAACCGCACTCCATTGTGTGACTATACCTCAATTTATCCATTCTACTATTGATGGGAGTTTGGGTAGTTTCCAGTCTTGATAAATGTTGAAAATTAGTAAGTAAGACTTTGCCAGTGTCATTCAGTGAGAAAGTGGTAGATCTGATGAAGTCTCTTATTCTTGAGTAAATGACTCAGCTTAATCCAGAGAAAAGCAACTAACACATTTCCCCCCACATTTATTAGCAGTATGAAAGAACAAAATTATTTTAAGTGGAAATCTCTGAATTTAATGTAAAATACACGTGTGATTGCTTCATTTGTGACATTAATCAGATTCATAGGTGTGATTACTAATTAGAAAAACTTATTTATTCAGAGATAATTTGATTCAAATAGTATTTTATTACTTCATTTGTTTTCAGTGTGTTTTGCTACTAAACTTAGTGAATTCTACTTTTTAAAAAGATAGTTTTGAAGGGAGAAAATATGAATGGGTTTGTTTGATTTAGTTAAATTTATTAAACTCCAAATGGAAGAGAGAGAAGGGGGGGAGGAAGGGAACAGTGTTTGTCATTAAATAAATAGCTACATAACTACTATACACATGAGAATAGTTGAAGAGCAGGTACTGACTTTTTCACTGCTCCATCACCTGAAGGACCTTGTGTTTCCTGTTTGTCTCTTTAATGAGATACTAATGCCATTATTATATTAAATACTCTCCCTCATATTTCAGTACCTAATGATTCTTTGTTAGTTCCAATATCTCCTTTTTTCTTTTACATCCTCTCAGTTGAATCTTGCTTCATTAGGAGAAACTGCTTTTAACTGTTAAGAATTAAAGTTAATCCTGTTTAGAATTTGTATAACATATTGCAAAACATGTATGTAGCTATCTTGAGTTCATAATTTTAAGTAGACCATAAGATAAGTATGGAAGTATTTTATGTTTATTTTTCTGTTGGTTTCAGCCATCAGATTTATTTCCTTATGTTAAGGATAGGGGAGTTGGGATCACAAGCAGTGCTGCTGATTAAAGGCTACACTGTTTTGTTTAAAGAAAAAGCCCTAACCAGTTTGACTCAGAGGATAGAGCATCAGCCTGCAAACTCAAGGGTCCCAGGTTCGATTCTGGTCAAGGGCATGTACCTTGGTTGCGGGCACATACCCAGTAGGGAGTGTGCAGGAGGCAGCTGATCGATGCTCCTCTTTCATCGATGTTTCTAACTCTCTATCCCTCTCCATTCCTCTCTGTAAAAAATCAATAAAATATATTAAAAAAGAAAAAGAAAACCTAGCTCTTGGTATAGGATCGTAGCATGAGAAGAGTATGGAAGATAAATACTTGCTGATAACAGCATTCTACCAAATAAATGTCAGCTCCAATTTTATTTTCCTTTTGCTGGGAAAACTGTGACCTCCTTTGAGTGTTGGTGAGTGAGACAGTTTGCAACAGTGCTCAATATAAAGGGCCCTGCTCTCTGGTAGGTGAATGCCAAATGGTGGAAAGCCTTTAAAGGACTTGCCAGGCCACATTGAGTGTCAGCAGCTAAATCTGAAATGGAGCAACGTAAAAAGGTAGACTTTTTCCTGTTTGTTTATTGTAGGCAGTGTCTCTTAAAAATATAACTGGAACCTTTACTGTGGATAGGGTCATAAAATAATTGTCTGATGTTTACTGTTTATATATCTGCTTCCATTTAATACGTACTATAAAATAACACTATAACACCATCAGTTCCTTAAATAGAATTGGAGTATAAAAGGGAACATCTCAGCATGGGTCCCCTCTCTTTTTCCTGCCTCGCTTATTCCAGAACTATTTAAGGTAGTTTACACATAATAAATGTAATGATATTCATTTGTGATGGAAAGTGCAGTAGAGGAGCATGGAGAAACAAAACTATGGAAGTAAATGCTGCATACCTAGCACCAGAATTTAACAGATTTCCCTTTTTTTGCCATTGTTTGTTTGACTGGGTAGGTGAAGTGACCTACTTGTTGTTGTTCACCTGATGAATAGCAGCACATTGGAATTCCCAGATGGTCACTTCTCCCACTGTGAGCTGGGTGTGGGAATCTAGGCAGATGTCAGGTCTGTCCCTAGGTGTCTTTCAAGCTGGCAAGAGCTCCACCACATCTGCCACTCAGGCTCCTCCTCGGAAATCGGTCATAGTGGTTGGGTGTTAGTGTGAAGTATAAGTAAGCATTCATGAGTTTAAGATGGACTGTACACACATATTTTGTGATCTGGAAAGATACAGCGTTTCACTTTAGCAGTAAGCAGCAATGGAGAAACCTAGTGTGTGCGCTCGCTCAGGCAGAGAAGTAAAGGAATAGATCAAGTCTTAGCTCCTTTAGTGGTAGATTTTGTTTTTGTCTTTTGCTTCTTAGTAACATATAATGCCTTAGTGTAGTATTTAATGAGAAAAGTGGTAGAAAACTTTATGTGGTTATCCATTACTCCCTCTCCATTTCACTACCCTCCGCTTTATTACTGTCTTTTAAAGTACTCCTACCCCTACGCCCCCCAAAATGATGAAAGGTTTTGTTCTATACTTTAAAAAAAAAAAAAAAAAGGAAGCCAAGCATGTCTTAAAGTGAGCAATAAAAGGACTTTGGTGGTTATGAGTTGCCTAATATAAATGTCACTTGAATCTGTATTCTCTGCCAGGCACATTCCCATTGAATTTTCAAAGGGCTGTCCAGAAACTGTGACTAAATAATCTGACCTAGTTTAGTTAACCTCAAGAAAGATTTTAATAAGATGACTTTCATAACCCTCCTCAAATTTTGTGTGTGTTGGCTTCTTATTTGCAAGCACACGTCACTGACTAGAGCAGCTCTTATGTCTATTTTGGCATATTGAAAATGATCTGACATAGTTTGTACTGTCAGGATGGGAACCCTCACACGCTGCCAGCCTTTGGGTCGAGGGCATACAGAGTCAGAGCCTCCTCGCTGTCTCTTGCTTCTAGTAAGTGAGTTACCCAGGCGGAAACATTAAGTACTTTAGGCCACTAGGGCACTGTTGTGCATTAATGCAAGATGTGTTGCTGCTCTGTTAGCACTCCATCCAGTGCTAGCCATAGCCCCCTTGTGATTGGGAGCAATTAATGCACCGCCCCAGTGCCATTTCTGCTGGAGAACAATTTAGCTATGAGGCTGGAAGGGTAGAAGGGAGCAGTCGTAGAGCTTGCCTATTTAATTTCTCTTATATACATATATATGTGTATGTGTGTGTAACACATGTATACACTATATACTTAAAGGCTAATATGCAAATTGTCCCCTTGGGAGTTCGACCACTTGCTATGACGTGCGCTGACCACCAGGGGGCGGCATGGAACAAAGGAAGGCCCTGGCCAGCAGCCGGCAGCCAGGGGAAGGAAGGCCCTGGCTGGCGGCTGGCAGCCGGCAACCGGGGGAAGGGAGCCCCAGCCAGAAGGCCCTGATCAGCCCTGATTGCTGGCCAGGCCTGGGGACCCTACCTGTGCATGAATTTCATGCACTGGGCCTCTAGTATTTATATATGAAGAAAATTGACCACTAAGGCAATTTTGTATTGTAACAATGTAATCAGTAACTTATTTCTTAGAAGAGTGATGATTCATAGAATGGTGATGTTAATTTAACAGTGTCCTTCATTTAAAAAACTGTATGTGCCATTACCTTTCCTGGGCATTTTCATTGCCCTTGCAATCAGGTTTATCTTACAATTTAAAGGGAAGATATATGAAATAGTGAAAACATCTCAGAGTTTTATAAAATAACTTAACCAACTCTTACTATTTGAATACTATATACCATCTTCTTTTAAAGTGAAGGCCTATCCACTAAAAGAAAGGTCAGTAGGCCAGTGAGCAAACGATCTAGACCAGGGGTCCTCAAACTACGGCCCGCGGGCCACATGCGGCCCGCTGAGGACATTTATCCGGCCTGCCGGGTGCCGCTGCCTGTCCTGCTTAGCAGCCGACTCGTCCCAGGCCTGCAGTGCGCATAGGAATTTGTTCATAGTTTTTTGTGGTTTTTTTTTAACATATTTTATTGATTTTTTACAGAGAGGAAGGGAGAGGGATAGAAAGCTAGAAACATCGATGAGAGAGAAACATCGATCAGCTGCCTCCTGCACACTCCCTACTGGGTATGTGCCCGCAACCAAGGTACAGGCCCTTGACCGGAATCGAACCCGGGACCCTTGAGTCCGCAGGCCGACGCTCTATCCACTGAGCCAAACCAGTCAGGGCAGGTTTTTTTAAAAAAACTATAGTCCGGCCCTCCAACGGTCTGAGGGACAGTGAACTGGCCCCTTGTTTAAAAAATTTGAGGACCCCTGATCTAGACATAGTCTGTGAATGCTACCAAAGTAAATGGTATATTTTTAAAGAAAGGAAATGATAAAATAACATTACCAAAATATTCCCAAATGAGGATCTGTAAAGTCAGGCGCAAGTTGTTTCTTATAAGAGATTTGGTACATGACAACTTGGAAAATTTTTAGATAATAAGTTCCTAACACAGAAAGTATTTAGATAAAATTATCTAAATGTGTTATGTATTGTGAATTTGTTATCAAAACAGTCTTACACCATGAAAAGAACAGGAGTTTATTAATATTCATAATGCATTTGAAAGCACATTGCATTCTGTAAACTCAGTGTAAGAAATGAAAAGAAACCCACCCTTTTTTAAAATTTATAATATTGTAAGAGACTAAAATGGTCTGGCATACTAGTTCCTGTATTGTATTTCTGCAAGTCCTTGCCTAACTACACAGGTACAGCCCACACCAACCCTTGTGTTTCCTAAGTAAACAGTTTTAAAAGTTGCCCTTTTTTCTATCACTAGAAATTGCATACCCTCCTTCTATTAATAATTAAACTTCTTCCCACTTTAAAAATACTCAGTTTTCACTGTGCACGTCAATTGCTGGTGTGTGTGTGTGTGTGTGTGTGTGTGTGTGTGTGTGTGTGTGTGTGTGTGTGTGTGTGTTTGTTTGTTTTGTTAATCCTCATCGAAGGATATTTTTTCTATTGCTTTTTCAGAGTGTGTGGAAGGGGGTGGGGAGAGAGAGAGAGAGAGAGAGAGAGAGAGAGAGAGAGAGAGAGAGAGAGAGAGAGAGAGAGAGAGAGACATTCATGTGAGAGAGACACATTGACTAGTTGCCTCCTGAACTCACCCCAATCAGGGGCGAGGAGCAAACCCACAACCCAGGTACATGCCCTTGGCTGGGAATTTAACCTGAGCCTTTTTTTTTCCTGGGCCGATGCTCTAACTACATACCCACACCTGCCAGGGCCACATCAACTATTCTTGTTCTCCTGGTGATGGACCTTTCTAAAGAAGAGTAATTTGCTCTTTGGTTGTGACTAAAACTGCAGTTACTCATTCAGTGACTATTAAGTTTTGTGTGTTGTGAGCTGTGCTTAGGTGCTGGGGATACAGAGGGCAGTGGGATAGACAAGGTTACTCCTTTCAGGGAACTTACATTTTGGTGGAAAAAAAAAATCAAAATAAATGATTGCAAATTATGACAAGACCTGTGAAGGCCAAAAAAAAAAAAATTGGGTTTTGGAATTATTGGATGTATGAATTAATGTAGCAAGAGATGATGTTGGAAAGATAGAATGAAACCACATTTCTTTCTTATTAGAACATAATTTTACTTATTATTGGACCTCTGAGAATATAGAATTTTATTGAGCCAATTATGATAATAAGATGGAATATAGGATATTGAAAAACTAATAGGAAAACTACAGACCTCCTCTTATTCCCATGGGTTTATGTTATTTCTTACCAACTGATAATTCTTTATGATTGCATAGGATACAAACCAAAGAAGATATTATATTATAATTATATGAGTTTTTTAAAAAGATTTAATATTAACGTACAAAAATTTTGACTGAGGGACCAGAATTTCTTCATCTTCATGTTTTTCTCTATTTTAAATTCTTTGGGATCTTGCTATGCATATCAGTGAGTATCATAGTTCCATGTTAGATTTGTGTTTCTTTTAAAGCTTTTAGGTACTTTGTCTAGGAAACTATAAAATACTCAAAGGCTGATTCTGGTCTTGTTTATTTCTGTATCCCTAAATCTAGCAGAGTGTCTAGCACAAGGTAGATAGATATGCTTAGTAAATATTCATTGATTAAATGAGTTCTGGTATTATGGGTGCCAAAGAAGTGCTCTGGGTAGGAGAGGAGAAATAAGCCTCTTTGGAAAGAGATAATATGAAAAAGCTCTATGGAGAAAGTAGAAGTGATGCTGGACTTTGAAAGATGGGATTTAAGGAGAATGAATGGAGGAGTGGGAAATTGTGTGGAATGACAGCAGTGTAGGTGGGATATACACAATATATTAGCCATTCCAAACTGGCTGTCTTTGAGAGTTTGTACAGGGAAGTAACGGGGTTGCACCAGAGTACAGAAAGCCTGGTTTAGATTTTTTCCCTCTGTGCAGTGGGGGACTGTGGCATGGGATTGAGTACTATAGATTTTGATTACGATTGATTTTAGGAGGATTAATTTAACCATACTCCTTAGGGTGGGAAATAGAATAAAGGCACAGAATTCCTTAATGGCATTTACTAAAGAGAATACCCTACTAATCTTTATGTCTAGTCCTTATTTATTCTGTGCTAGTCTCCTTTCTTGTTCAGAGATATAAACTATCTTGTGTCCAAAGAGAGTCACACTATATACTTCACGGCTGTTAGTGATATGCTCCAGGCAGGCTCCCTCCAGAATAGTTAGCAAGATCATCAGAAATTCTCAAGAGCAGGGGTAGGTATCCCCCAGTGTATTCCTGGATGGAATATCACAGTTTACACTCGTGTTCTCCTCTTTCTCATGACTCGGGATTCCAGGCTTATTTCTGAGTCTCTCAGTGTAGTGCCAGAAAATTTTAGAGGAACTATATAAAGTATCACAAACTCATTAAGTATTAATTCAGCATCTACCTATACCATGCTGAGTACAGGGGTCCAAAATGATAGATAAAACATGATTTCCGTCCTCACAAAATGCAGTGACATGGACTAGACATAAAACTTATGAACATTGAAGTGCTTTGACTTGTGATATACATAGAGAAGTTTGAGAGCATTGAGTCTATTCCAAGACTTTAAAGATGGTTTCTTGGAAAAGATGAGTAGGAGTTAGATGAAGCATAGGGGTAGTTTATCTAGACAAAGGACAGCAGGAGTACAGACATGGACAGGTGAAGCAACATGTCATACACCTTAAATCAGACTGGTCGGATGAGCTAGAGGAGCGGCGGGTGGGGGATTGTGCTAGTAGTGAGGATTTCCTTTTTAGCGTTTTTCTTGCACTGATTGCCAGGAAGGAATACGTTTATATTATATTTAGCTATTCAGCACTTACAGGGTAGAAGAGCTTTCTCATTACCCAGGGCATATATCTACATATATCACGAAATTCATGAAAGAATAGGCCTTCCTTTCCCAGGCTGCCGGCATCGGCTTCCCTTGGCACCCGGGATCCAGGCTTCCCTCGCAGTACCAGCTTCGCCCGGAAGGTCATCCAGAAGAATGTCCGTTCTAATTAGCATATAACGCTTTTATTATTATAGATATCCCTCATGACTTCTAGTTTAAAGAAATATAAATATGTGGCCTAAAACCCTGATTCTAGGGAATCTCCAGGGTGAGATAGGAGTCAGTTATTTTGAATGCTCAAAAACTGACATTGCCATCTTTACCCAGAGGTTTACTGTGAAACAATATTTTGGTGGTTTCATTCTTCAGTTCTGAAAGAAAAAGGTCTTTTAATATAGTGTTAGAAACATCTGTGAAATATTTTGAGATATACTTGTAGCATAGGTGAAACAATAAAGCACGCAGAGGGAGAGAGGGAGGGATCAGAAGAGGGGTGGGGAGAGAGGGAGGAGATGAGAGAAGGGAAAAGAAGAGGGAGAGGAAGCTTAAAAGGATTTTAAACTTGAAAAAGCTACCTAAATTATGTTATATGCTTGAAGTAAGAATTACTTTCATATTTTGAAAATAGTTTAATAAACGGCTATAGTGATTCCTTATCTCATCAATAGTGTTTTGGCATTTGTGTTAGCGAGTGAATTGTTAGGTGATGACTTACCTTTTTTTGTAACCACATCTAGTTTTGCTGTCAAAGCTCTATAGGCCTAATGGAAAGGGTTGGGAGGCACTCCCTTGTTTATCATTTGTTGAAACAATTTGACTAGAGATTGTTCTTTGAAAGATTTGTAAAACCTCCTAGGCTGGTGGGTAGATTTCTTAGTTATTTTTAAAATTTTCCGTTTCTATAGAAAATTATTCATTTCATATATCTCAGATTTATTGACATAAAGTTACTTACAGCATTTTTATCACTAAAACATTCCTTTATCTGTGGGTACTTCCTCTTTTTCATTCCTAGGATTGTTTGTTTATGCCCCCTTCCTCCTTGCACAGGCATCTTCCCTACATCTCTTCTTCAAATCAGTCAGTTCAGTGGTCTGTCTTAGACTGCTCCAAGAACAAGTATTGATTTTGTTAATCCTTTCTATTGCTTTTCTTTTTTTTAATTTTATGATTTTATGTTTTTGCCATTATTTTCATATTTCTGTTTTTATTGAGTTTACTTTTTTGTTTTGTTTTGTTTTTACCTCCAACGTCTTGATTTGACTACTTAATCTCATTTATTTTAAAATTTTCTTTTAGGCATATAAGAGTAAACTAGGTGTACCAGTTAATAATGGTGGGTTTTGTAATCAAAGAAAACACGATAATTTCAAGAGAAACATCAAACCTGCTTTATTCAAAGTAATGTCCATCGCTAGCTACACATTTCCCCCATCTTTCAGGTAATTTGTGGATACCGTCCCAATAGAACTTTTCTTGTTTTGAGGCAAACCACTCAGAGACCCAATTTTCCACTTCTTCGTACGTTTTGAAGTGCTGCTCAGAAAGTGCATGTGCCATCCATCAGAACAAGTGGTAATCTGAAGGAGCAAGGTCTGGTGAATACAGCGGGTGGGTTAATACTTCCCAGGCAAGATCTTTTAACGTGTCTTTAACTGGTTTTGAAGTGCGTGATGGCGCGTTATCATGAAGCAAAATTACTTTGCCGTGTCTTCTGGCACATTCTGTTCGTTTCACCATCAAAGCAAGGTTCAAATTATTTGTTGTTGGTAGTGATCAGTATTAACGGTTTCACCTGGTTTTAGAAGCTCATTAATATACCACACCTTCCTGATCCCACACAACACAGAACATTGTCTTCTTTCCGAAGCGATTTGGCCTTGCAGTCGATGTTGATGGTTGACCTGGATCAACCCATGATTTTGTACATTTGGGATTCTCAAAATAAATCCACTTTTCATCGCCAGTCACAATTCAATGCAAAAAAGACTTTCTTTCGTGCCACTGAAGCAACATTTTACTGATGACTTTTTGGTTTTCCATTTGTCTTTCGTTCAGTTAATGTGGCACCCATTTTCCTTCCTTTAAAATCTTTCCCATTGCTTGTAAACGATTGGAAATTGTTGGCTGGGCAACGTTTAATCTTTCTGCAAGTTGTTTTTGAATTTGACACGCCTCTTCATCCAATAATGCTTGTAATTGTTGGTCTTCAAACTTTTTCAGTTGACCTGGACGTTCTTTCCCTTTCACATCGAAATCATCACTTTTAAAGCGTTTAAACGAGCGTTCACAAGTATCTTAAAATGGAACATGTTCACCATAAGCTTCCTGAAGTATACGATAACTCTTTCTTCAAAATAATGAATTAAAACTTCCTGCAAATGCTCTTTTTTTGGCACAAAATTCGACATTTTTAAGCGTAAAAATATCTATGATGTTAATACCTTCAGCAAACTTGACATATGAAGTTTTGAAGCTTATTATCAATACAACAAAATAGCAAACATCAAATCGCATATATATCCACATATGTGTAACTCCATCTATTGGAAAAAATCCGCATTATTAACTGGTACCACTAGTAAATTACTCTCTAAATACTGTTTTGTTTTGTTTTTACCAGATTTTGACATTATTTTGTTGTCATTAATTTTAAATATTTTGTGATTTCCATTGTGATTTCCTCTGTAACCCATGATTTATTTAGGGAGTGTATGTTTAAGTTTCCAAACAAAGGGATTTTATTTCATCCTTTTTAGAAAACTGTTGATTTTTAGCTAAATTGCACTGTGATTAGAGAATTTTTAGTGTATGTGATATCAATTCTGGTCTTGTGTCCTAGTACTCAGCCCTTTCTTGCACATGTTCTGTGTGTTCTTGAAAGAGAATAGATGTTTTATTTCTGGAAATCATACACACACACACACACACACACACACATACACACACACACACACACACACTGAGTGGCCAGATTATTATGATCTCTGAACGCATAATAATCTGGCCACTCAGTGTATATCCTATATAATAAAAGGCTAATATGCAAATTGTCCCCTTGACCAGGAGTTTAACCAGCAGGCAGGCTGGCCAACCCCCCATGTCCCCTCCCACTGGCCAGGCTGGCCGGACCCCACTCATGCACGAATTTATGCACTGGGCCTCTAATACACACACACGCACACACACACACACACACACACTCTGAGTGGCTAGATTATTATGTGTTCAGAGATTATAATAATCTGGCCACTCAGTGTATATATTCAAGTTTATATATTTTTGTCATTTCAGTTTTCTGTATTCTTAATCATTTTTTTCTATTAAATACGAGAAAAGTATGTTAAAATCTTTATTGATTTGTCACTTTATTTTTGTAGTTCTCCAAAATTTTAAAATACATTTCTGTTATATTGCATGCCCTATGTTCAAGATTATTTAAATTTCTTGTTGAATTCCTTTATTATAATGTACTGATGAACCTAAGTTTTAAAAAAATAGTTTTTATTGTTATTTATATACCAGGTTTACTTTCATTTGGATTTGCCGTGTATATCATTTCAACCTTTATTTTCATTTTTTGGTGTGATTTTACTTTGTCTTTTGCAAGCAATATGTAGATGGATTTCTTTCTTTCTTTTTATATATATATGTATATTTTATTGAGTTTTTACAGAGAGGAAGGAAGAGGGATAGAGAGTCAGAAACATCGATGGGAGAGAAACATCGATCAACTGCCTCCTGCACACCCCCCACTGGGGATGTGCCCGCAACCAAGGCACATGCCCTTGACCGGAATCAAACCTGGGACCCTTCAGTCCGCAGGCCAACGCTCTATCCACTAAGCCAAACCGGTCAGGGCTGTAGATGGATTTCTTAAAATTTTTTAGCCAATCTGCTGATCTTTGTCTTTTCCATAGGCAGAGAATGAATGACTTATATTCATCTTCATTTCACAATGATATAGCCACATTGCCTCTTTTCAGAAATTTCCTTTAAAATGGCAAACACTCTCTAATGCAATGCTTTTGCACATACAATTTTCTCTTTTTGGAAAAAACTTACCACTTACCTCTTTTTTAAGATTCAAGACTCAATTTCAGAGTTCCCCCTTTTTATCAGAGAAGCTTATTTCTGACTGAACTCTTTCTAAAACAGCACCCTTCCCATTATTATCTACCTTAATACTTATTTCTTTCTTTTATAACACAAAAGTTATTTAGGGATAGATTATTTAGTGATAGTAGTATCTATACTAATAAAAGGGTAATATACTAATTATACCAGATAGACTGGACGTCTTTCGGACAAAGCCACAGTGGCGGGAGCCGAGGCAGAGGTGGTTGGGGCGATCAGGCAGGCAGGCAGAGTGGTTTAGGGGGCAATCAGGCCATCAGGGCAGAGCGGTTAGGGTCAATCAGGCCACCAGGGGAGAGCAGTTAGGGGTGATCAGGCCGGCAGGCAGGTGAGTTGTTAGGAGCCAGCAGTCCCAGATTGCGAGAGGGATGTCGGACATCCCCCAAGGGGTCCCTGATTGGAGAGGGTGCAGGCCGGGCTGAGGGACCTCCCCCCCACCCCCATGCATGAATTTCTTGCACTGGGCCTCTACTTAATACTATATTATACTAATCAGTTTACTTACATGTTGGTTATTTAATATTGGTACAGAGAGAAAGATATGACAATAGCCCTAAAGGGAGTGACATGGTAAACAGAAGGTATTTCAGGGTTGGAAATAGACTTTTCATGAGTGAAAGAGAATAAGTATGCGAGTACCTTTACAGAGAAAAGAAAATATGTAGTCTTCTAGGACTCTGGGGAAGGGTGAGATAAGTAAAACTACTGACATTTTTAAGGTGCAAAAGATGTTAAATAAAGAATTACCTGAATCAGACCTGATTTACTAAGTAAATCAGACCTGATTTACCAAGAATAAATGGAGTTGAGAAGGCTCGGAATATTTATCAAGTGGAGTGCCCTAAAGTAATAGGGGTGAGGCTCCAATTTTAGTTTGATTCAATGAAATTACAATGTTTTTGGTTCTGTGTATTCATTTGATAGTACCTTCTGGCCTATACTAGTAGGATGTTATTAGAAATGGTTCAGGGACTGGTTTAAGTTACATGTGTGATCATGTTGATGAGTGTATGTATTCTATAGGGGTGAATGTAGCATTGGTCTAAGGCAGCGGTCGGCAAACTCATTAGTCAACAGAGCGGCAAACTGCGGCTCGCGAGCCGCATGTGGCTCACAAGCCGCAGTTTGCCGACCACTGGTCTAAGGTAGAACGTTATGAATGTGCTATGAACACTATGTTAAGAAACAGGACCTGAATTCTTATTCCAACTGTCCTCTGAACTGCTTGTGTAACTTTGGGCCCAGACCTGCCTTCACCATGAATTAGAAAGGGGTTGAGCTATATCATCTGTAAATCCCTTTTCATTTGTCAAATGATGAGATCGTATGAAATAGATAAAGTTGAGTGTTTAAGGGTTCAGATAAAAATGGTTTATAGGTGAGAAGAAGAAAGAACAAGTATGGAGCTTATAATAGCTTTTGCCTCCTAACTTCCTCATAACACCCTCTAACATTATATCTGTAATTGTACTTGTAGAGCCCTTTGTTTTTAATATTCATTCACAAATGTGATCTCATTTTACTTATATAAAAATATATGGTGGTAGGGATAATAGTTAATATCCCCATTTATAGTAAGCTAGCTAGAGGAATGAACATTAAATTTTAGGTCTCGTTGCAGTTGTGCCTCTAAGAATGTCATTAGCAAACTGGACTTTTGAGTGTATGTTGGGATTGTCTCATATCAGTGTGATCATTTTCTTTTAAATGGTTGCACAGTATTTCTTTGTAGAGATATGTCATAGTGTAGTTAACCAGTCCTTTACTAATGGACATAATGGCTGTTTTAGTCTTTAACTATTATAAGCAGTGCTATAAGCAATCACTGTATAATAGTTTTTTTCTGTGGAATAAAGTCTTAGAAGTGATATTGCTAGGTCAAAGGGGAATTTCACTTTCCAGTCTCAGTATTGTCATTCTTGCCCTCTAGCTTTACATAATCTTAGAAAAAGTAGAATTTTATAGCTGGAAAGGGATTTAGGCACCATCAAATTCAGTGGTTCTCAAAGTGTGGTCCTTGGATTAGGAGTAGCAGTAGCATCACTTGGAACTTGATACAAATGCAAATTTGTGGGGCACACTCTAGACCTCCTGAATCAGAACTTCTGGGGGTCTTAGCAATTTGTGCCAACAGCTGATTTTACATATAAGTAAACTATAATCAGAAAGGTGAAGTAACTTAACCAAAAATTATATAATTACTAGAGGCCTGGTGCACGATATTCATGCACGGGTAGGGTCCCTAGGTCTGGCAGGCAATCAGGGCCAATTGGGGCCTTCCAGCTGCTGGCTGGGGCCTTCCTTCCCCAGCTGCCCAGCCGGGGCCTTCCTTCATTTCATGTCACCCCCTGGTGGTCAGTGTACATTATAGCATTCGAACTCACAGTCTCCTGATCGCACTCCCGAGGGGACACTTTGCATATTAGCCTTTTATATATATAGATTGGTGGCCTCTGTTAAATTTCATCTATAACTTGCTGTTTTTCTTACGTTGTTTTAATTTAAAAAGACATTTTGTTTTTAAAGTTATCAATATAAAAATAGTTCATTGATTCAATTCCTACTTTTTTTCAATTGTGCTTCTCTGCTGTGTTTTTGGGACACAGAAAATTCAAATGAATACTGTTTTGAAGTTTCATCATGATTCTTTAGATTCAGCTGACTTTTTAAAACCAAACCTTAAATTGGCTCCATGGTATTTTTCACATACAAGTCTCTTTGTTGTCTCTCCTTTCCCATCCTGTCAAGCCATTCCTCCTTTAGAACTTCCAAGCTATATTCTGCTCTTAGCTACTCTACTCCTTGCCACATGTTGTCTCTCTTACCTTTTCTTTTCTCTGTACTACTAAAACCCTATTTTTACTGGTTCTTGTCTTCTTGAAGCATTTGGGTCTTTGAGATTGAACAAATCAATATGGCTTAGCATCCCTATAGCATTTTGTTTTTCCATTCTGTTTCTGTATTTTCCTGGCTTTATTTTATTGATGTGTGTTCATATCAGTCTTATTAGCTTATGTGCTCCTTGAGGGCAAGGGTCATGTTTTATTCAGTGTCACTTCAGGCTCCTTGCACCAATCTTTACACTTACTAGTTGGTGGATAATGTTGGTTAGCATTGTTCTTATGCATAGTTGAGAACCAGTGGAAAAGAGAACGTATTCTGTACTACCCTCAATATCTATAACCCTAGTTGTTTGTAAAATGCTATTGATTACATGGGATTGTAGGTACAAATAAGCATCCATTTTATATCAACGTCTTCCTTGAATTTTATGGATGGAAATTTAATCAGATTAACTTATATTTTGATCCTGTTATATGGCAGGCATAATGTTGTTTGTTGAAGATGACCAGTTTCTAGTGTAATTTTCATACAGAAAGGACAGTGTATTGTTATTTTCTTATTGTAAACTTGAAACATAAGAAGTATGGTATCAAGAGGATGTTTAAATTTTTTAAAATTCTTACAAGATTATAGTTACTGTCTTGTTTACTGTGTTGTGCTAAATACCCACATGCCAAGACTAGGTGTTTTTTAATGATGAAACTTCACATTCTAGTAAAACACAAAATTTTCTCAGGTTATCTTAAGATACTTGCCAAGAAAGAATATATATGCTTTGCTGTGTGATGGAATGGACATTTTATCACTTTTACTTTTCCTTAAAGCCTTATAATTTTATACTTTCATAAAATTTAATGTTTTGACTGGTACTCAAAATACACTTTATAATATTTTAAAGAACTTTTGAAAAGAAGCAAATTTTGGCGATGAATTTTTACATGATTGCCTGGCGCCTACAGTGATTTGGTTCATCAGGCACATGCTCTTGTGAGCTGTCTTGAGAAGTGGAGATGTTATGGCGGGCTTACGGCCAAAGTTAACAACTTTGAAATAATGTGCCACTGTAGGAATTTTGAAATTATTTTTTCCAAGACACATGATTTTTGGTGAATTTTTTAGCTAATTGTGTGGAAAACGGGGGATGTGTTGAATGCTTTAATAAAATTTTGTGATCAGAAGTAAATTGTAAAAATAAATGTAATAGATTACCAGCTCATTTAGACACTTGTTTTACCTTATCAGCAGTATATTGCGAATTTATATACAGTGGTGTCTTTCATTGCTATTTTAAAGTCAACAGTGTTAACCTTACTGTAATGTTGTAAGCTTGTAAGCTAGTACATGAGAAAAATGTCATTCTTTTTCTGTTCCCAGGAATGTATAAGTCAGCACAGGAGACTTTTTGCAAATGAAACAGGAAGCATTCTTCACAACAGCTTTCAAAATTTCACAGTGCTACATAACTAATTTTTCAGAGTTATCTGGCAGCTTTAATTTAGTTAGTTGCCAACAAGTTATTGTCATATTACTTATCCATAATCAACTGGAAATGTATGCTGTTAATATCATCAGAGACAAGTTTTGCTGAATGGTTGATGAAGTGAACCTATAGCCCATATGTAGTTCTTGTATCTAGCATTCATTTTATATCAAAATGTAGAGTTGAGTTTCTCATTGTTTCTTTTCCAGTGAACATTTGTCCTGTGCTTTCACATTCTTTCTTCATGGGGAAAGCAATGTATGCACAAGTGTAGAGATTGCCCAACACCAGCCAATTTATTTGATCAATGAGGAGCATATACACATGGCTCAGTCTTCACCTGCACCATTTCAAGGTAAGTAAATGGTGATGCTCTGCTCTCCCTCTTTGCCCTCTCCCTCCATCTTACTGGCTAGCCAACCATCTGCCCATTTAGGTTTTGCAGAATGAGATATTATCTTTAACTAGAGGCCCGGTGCACGAAATTCGTGCACGGGGCGGGGGAGTGTCCCTCAGCCCAGCCTGCACCCTTTCCTATCTGGGACCCCTCGAGGGATGTCTGACTGCCCATTTAGACAGGCAGTCGGACATTCCTCTCACAATCCAGGACTGCTGCCTGCCTCCTTGCCCCTAACTGCTTCTGCCTATCAGCCTGACCACCCCCTAACCACTCCCCTGCCAGCCTGATCAACACCTAACTGCTCCCTGCCAGCCAGATTGCCCCCAACTGCCCTCCCCTGCAGGCCTGGTCACCCCCAACTGCCCTCCCCTGCTGGCCTGGTAACCCCTAATTGCCCTCCCTTGCCAGCCTGGTCGCCCCTAACTGCCCTCCTCTGCCAGCCTGGTCGCCCCCAACTGCCCTCCCCTGCTGGCCTGGTCACCCCTAACTGCCCTCCCCTGCCAGCCTGGTCGCCCCCAACTGCCCTCCCCTGCAGGCCTGGTCACCACCAACTGCCCTCCCCTGCAGGCCTGGTCTCCTCCAACTGCCCTCCCCTGCTGGCCTGGGTCCCACCCAACTGCCCTCCCCTGCTGGCCTGGTCGCCCACAACTGCCCTCCCCTGCAGACCTGGTCCCCCCTCAACTGCCCTTCCCTGCTGGCCTGATTGCCCACAACTGCCAGCCATCTTGTGGTGGCCATCTTATGTCCACATGGGGGCAGCCATCTTGTGTGTGGGAGTGGCAGTCAATTTGCATATTACTCTTTTATTAAATAGTATGGACATTTTAAAGGTAAGCATAAGGGTCAGTTTCTGAAGAAGAAAGACCAACATTTCACAATCCTCCTATATAATACAAACCTAATATGCTAAGTGTCCAGTCATCAGGTTGGCTGTTCAACCAATCAAAGCATAATATGCTAATGATATGCTAAGGCCGCTCAACCACTCACTATGACGTGCACTGATAGTCGACTGGTAGACCAGTAGCTATGACGTGCACTGACCACCATGGTGCAGATGCTCTGACCGGTAGGTTAGCTTGCTGCTGGGGTCTGGCCGATTGGGACTGAGGGAGACAGGCCGGACACGCCCTGGAGCCCTCCTGCAGTCCCTCCTTGGCTGGCCAACCTCCCGCGCCCCTCCCCAGCCCTGATGGTGCACCAGTGGGGTCCCTCGGCCTGGCCTGCACCTTCTCGCAATCCGGGACCCTTTGGGGGATGTCGGAGAACTGGTTTCAGCCTGATACCACAGGCCAGGTTGAGGGACCCCGCTAGTGCATGAATTTGTGCATCGGGCCTCTAGTTAAATTATAATAGCTTGCTGGTCTTTTTGTTGGTTTGTTTTTGCTGAAAGTTTATCACATATACAAGGTGGTCGGTCTTATGTGAAGTTGAGTTGAGAAATAAAATGTAGAGAATTCCTTCAGAAAAAAAGATGAATAAGTATTTGAAAAACATAATCCTTATAAATTAAAGGTTTTTATTGTTTTGTTTGTTCCGCTGTTTCAAGAATGCCATTTGTAGATAATTACTATTTGAAATTTTAATCAAAATCAAATTTCTAGAGTTGTGTAATATATAATTCCTTCAGTGACTGTAATAACTTTATTATTTTCTCTTAATTATAGGCTACATTGATTATAGGCATTTGGTTGTAATTTAATAGATATTCATATTTTTATTAATTCTCAGCTTATCACCAAAATAACACCATATCCCTTTCTCTAATTGTGCATTCTATATATCTTTGGTTTTGTGTTGGAATTCAGAATTTTCTATGTATAAATTTTAAAATATTTTAATATTAGATTGAACCATATGAAAAAATCTTTTTTTTTGATCAGTCCAATTTGTCTTTGCTAGAGATGTCTGATTAAAATAGTCTTAGTATAATACACAATATAATTTTTAAAACTGATATTTTAACAGACATGACTGAAGTATTTTTATTGATATAAATGTGAATGTTTATCCTCCATATTATTTATGATTGCCTTTTTGGTTTTCTATAGGTGATTCTGATTTAATTTGATAAAAGCATCTGTTTATTGCCCTAAAGTATTACCTACTTTTCCCCTACCTCCCACTTGCAACATATTTTAAACTATGTTCATTATTATTCTGTAATTTGGGGTGTTTTATGTATGAGCTGCTATAAAAAACAGTCCCATTCTCAGACTGTACACTTGAGAGTTATACATTATGTACATATTATGGATTGTCAAAGTTATTTAAATACTATGTTTCCTTGACTGTGAAGGTGCTGAGGACCATCTGACTTCATTGTAGACGTTATCACTCAAAAGAACAGCATTTTTTTTATGGTTACAAAAGGAATTACTAGTCATAAGGGAAGGTAACTAACTTAAGTTGATAAGGATACTTTTAGGAATACCAGGTCCCTATAGACCACTTATTTAAAACCTTACTGGTTTGTTGCTACTGCCTCAAATCATAGAGAAAACCTTTGTGGGACATTATCCTGCTTATTTCCCTAGATTAGTGTGAGGAGGTACATTCTTAGGGCAGGTGCTGGCCTATAGATAACTGTAGTAAACAAGACATTGATGTAGGAATTTCCTAGAAGTGTTAATATAGGAAAATTGCCCTTGATTAACTGTGTTTGGAGTCAGTAATTTTATCCCATTTGAATCAGTGAGGAACAGCAGAAAGGCACCAAGAAATATGTGATGTCTACAGCTATCTCTGTCTTGATTGATGTGGTATACCATCCAGCTGTTAAATAAAGCCATCAAGAAGAAAAAGAACATCCCATTTAATAACTATGCTGAGATTTTTTTTTTTTTTAATTAGGAGTAAGAAAAAGTGACCTCTTTATCCCAGAAAAGTGTTATTCGGAAGGTTGAAATACTCACCCTGAGGCTAAGAACTGGCTGGGTTACACACAGCACTATGTTAACTACATTTTTTGTGTCCAGCTCAGTGAAAATGACATCAAGGTCAATTACTGAAAGAGAAAGATAGAAGGATTTTGAGTTCTTTACTTTAGTAAAATAAATTTTATTTGGAGTCGTTTTATCAACAGATCTCTAAAACAGTAGGGATATACCTGAATAATGAAGCATCATATTTTATAGTAGGTAAATTAAGGCTTTTCTGCTATTAGAAGTTTTATTTATGCATAATATTTTGGTTACCACAGCCTTTTAGGAATTATCAGGAACCATAGGAAGAGTGTTCAAGTTTTTGGGAAGTTTTGGAGTTGTATTGAATGGTTTCATTCTGTTATGGAAGACTCAGTGTTTATGTTGTATGAGCTATTATCAGATTGATAAGTATAAGCTTTAACATAGAGATAATTTATATACTGTGTGTCGATATAGCTGTCTGATAGTACTATATTTCCCCCATTTGATTTCCTTCAAAAATTGATGTGAGTTGAGAGGCATATAAATAAGAAGTAGTAAAATGAAAAACTGAAAAAAAAAATCACACTTTGAAAGGAGTTAGCAAATAAAGAGCAATATACATTAAGTGATGCTATATTTTAACCTAAAAATACCACAACACTTTAGTAGGAATTATCACTGTGATCTGTAACATATGTTTCTCCTCCCTGCCTTAGTACTGGTAAGTCCTTATGGATTAAATGGCACGCTAACAGGCCAAGCATACAAGATGTCCGACCCAGCCACCCGTAAGTTGATCGAGGAATGGCAGTATTTCTACCCAATGGTGCTGAAAAAGAAAGAAGAATTGAAAGAAGAGGAGTTGGGATATGACAATGATTTCCCCGTGGCAGTCGAAGTAATTGTTGGTAAGAGAAAATATTTTGCCTGAAGAACTTTATTCTCTCTTCCTCTTCCTTAATTTAAAAAGATAATCACTCAGATTCATCAAAAATAATCTCCATAATTTTCCCATTTTTCAAATTCTCTTGACACAGTGGTTATTCTGAATAGTTATCTTGCCTGAGGCACCAATGGTCCCTGGATTCCAAATGCTATTATTATAATTTTGGAACACATGGTTAAGCAGCTATTAACTTATGGAAGAATGAAACATATCACTTTTTGCAGGACCTAATGAGTATCCCATGCTCACCAGAGCTTTGACTCTGACCACTGGAATAATAAAGTTGGCAGTCTAGTGTGAACTTTCTCTCAGCCCTGATTTTCCCCTTGCTCTTTCCTTGCAGGTGGTGTCCGGATGGTTTATCCTTCAGCTTTTGTTCTGATTTCTCAGAATGACATCCCGGTTCCTCAGAGCATTGCAAGTGCTGGAGGCCATATTTCAGTTGGGCAGCAGGGACTTGGTAGTGTGAAGGACCCAAGTAACTGTGGGATGCCTCTTACCCCTCCCACCTCTCCAGAACAGGCTGCCACAGGTGAGTACAATCCAGGCATGTTCTGGGTGGACGAGATCCCAGAAAATCATATAGTTCCCTTGCCATAGAACAGGGAGAAAACTCATCTTGAGAAATTCCTGGTTGAAAGAGATGGAAGTAGGGTAACATGGGAATTTTACAAAATGGAAAAGGAAAAATTTAAACAGAATTTATATGTTTCAGAATTTTAGTCTCTAAATTATCCAGTTAAATAATTTAGTTGTTTCTCTTAAGTTCTATACACACATCTGCCCCTTTTAACACATGTGCATGCATGTGCTTACATACTTTCAGGAAACAAGATGAAGGCTGCTGCTTTATTGTAAACAAATGGGAAACACTACATCAGACAGTGGCTGGAACTTTTGCTCAGTTGACTATTGCCAGACAGGGATGTGTCTTGGACAGTTCTTTTTCTACTTTGATAAAGTCAGTAGGCAAGCATCCAGGAGCTCTGAATAAATGCTTTGCCCTGTCAGTAATCTTGGTCCATTAATGATGTTATCCAAAATGTGAAAATTTTGACAAACAGTTTTCCTTCATGGAAAAATTCAGAAATTGTTTAAATTGAGAGGATTTTGCCTTTTTGTTGAACAGTATATTTTATATATTAAATTTTGTGGTAGTTGACTTTCATTGGAAATCTAGTCACTAAGGAAAAGATATTCATCGTACTTGAACTCACTGGGATTATGTATAGGCATTTAATGTGGACCATGTTGGCAGGAACATCAAATAAATAAAGTCTTTGCTGCTAAGCTTTGAAAACACTCTCAAGCATGCTACACACCAACGTGGTAATTTTCATGAGGATTAGATATTTTAGTTTCTAGCATACTGCTTGCCACATAGTGGGCCTTCAGTAGAAGTTCATGGTTAAACAGTATATTGGGAAAAGTATAGATTTTGTGATTGAACACTCCTGTTTTTAAAGCCTGTCTGTAGCTTTTTAGGTGAGTGACCTTAATTCTCATACTTGTTCTGAACTTAGTTTCCTTCTCTGTCAAATACTCCATTCTTCTTTGTTTTTAAAAAAAAATATTTTTATTGATTTCAGAGAGAAGGGAAGAGGGAGAGAGAGAGAGAGAGATAGAAACATCAATGATGAGAGGATATCATTGATTGCTGCCTCCTGCATGCCCCACACTAGGGATCGAGCCCACAACCTGGGCATGTGCTCTGACTGGGAATCGAACCGTGACCTCCGGGTTCATAGGTCAACACTCAGCCAGTGAGCCACACCGCTGGGCACAAATACTCCATTCTTTACAAGGTTGTTATATGTATTAGGTATTATACTTGACAGAGTTGTGTAAACAGTTTCACAGTATATGCATGAATTACTCTGATACTGTGTGGGAGACATAGAAAAGGACAACATGTGGCCTCTGTTTCTAAGGGCTGTGTAGTTGCTAAGATGGTGGAAAAATAAGCATCTGGCTCTGACTTGGTAGAACAGAGAGTCTGGATGATTCCTTGTGAAAGGATTTGCTCAAACAATTTTTATTAAAGCTACTTTAAAATGAAAAAGAAAAACTACTTTTATAGTCTTTTATAATAATCACCATAGAGAAGATACATTAAGGAAAGATTAGAACTATCAGTATTTTGAAGTTTTAATCACATTTCATATAAAGGTTTGTATTTTTAACAATTGCACTCCGTAAGTTGTCATCCCTTTTTGTTTTATTTATTTTGCCCAGTATTTAGTGAAATTTGTATTCAACTTAAAATTGAAGACTTACTGTGTGCATAAATAAGGCCTTGACCTCTGATGGATAAGTTCAGAATTCCAAATGTCATAACTCAAAACTGAAAGGTTTTGTTTATGATGGGTTTCAGTGTGGAGTTCATGGCTATAGATCTTACAGCTCCTTCCCCTCTTTCTCTGTGTATATCATTGTGCTAGGTCCTGGGGGTAAACAAGTCTCCTGATGCTTCCTCCCTAAAGCAAGCAAGCAAAAAAAAAAAAAAAAAAGAGAACACCAAACACAATGAAATAAAAGTTACTGGAATCTTTGTTGTAAAATGAACTTCTCCAAATGTGAACGTCATGATAAGTGAATTACAGCTTAAAACTCTTACTGCTCCATCAGAAAGAGTCCTGCTCAGCCTTGCCATTTTGCAGCTGACTAACATTGAGCATCGCCATGGTTTTCTAGATACAGGATGAAATGGGTTACTTTGCCCCCTAAAGTGGCCAAGGTTGCCTAAAGTAACAGGGGACCTAGGAGGGCCATTGGTTTTGGTGAAGTCACTCGTGAATAGGCACATAAGCTTGCCTCTTCTATTTATGAAGACACTTATAAGAAATAACATTCAACATGCATTTAACAGGAGTACAAATCTTATTTTGTTCCATATAAGATATCACCCACATTTTAGCTAAATCATTAAAAGCTATTGAAAAGCATTGACTCAACTTTAATCAGAAAAGACTGTGGCTTGTTTTCTGTACCCCTCTCCTTTATTGGTCATACTTACTTTAATACCATGGGCATATAATCTCTTTAGCTATATTGTAGGGTGTTTGGTTGCAAATACTGAGTTATCTACTTCTGCTGTTTGTTTCTTCACTTTGTTTTAGAACAGGCCTTTGAAAGTCCATTGTAAAATTGAAATGGATTATTTTGCATCATGAACCAAGTCAGGGAACTTGTAAGATAAAAGGTAGCAATGAAAGACCAAATTTCTTGTCTCCTTTATCTCATTTGTAATGTAACAGTACTTTTCTGGGGAACAAGAAAGCTTCCATTTCTTAGAAAGTATGCACTTGGGGTTGGTTTCTTTCTTTTTTAAGAAAAAAATAGAGCTTTTCTCGGTCCCTCACTAACAGTGTTGGAATCTGCGGCTGTGTGGTCATCCCTGAGGAGTACAAGGCCAAGAAGAAGTTGCTAGGAGAAATTAAATTGCTTTCTGAGGGCTGGGCCAGCAATCCTGACCTCCAAAGCGGGGATAAAAATGGCGACGGAATAGACAGACGTGTTCTGAGCCTTGTCCCGGAGCAGAAAGAAAGAACAGCTGAGGGTTGCACGAGGAGCGTTTGTTGGCAAATTAAGGGACAGCTAAACTCCAGGAGAAGGTGGGGGACTGCTAGACGGGGTTCCCCTGACCGGGCAGCCCCCACTGTGGCTGGGTCCCCTCCCGGAGCTACGGGCTCAGATGTGGAGACTGCGCCATCTTGAAAGGGAAAGTGGAGCTTATCGGAAGCCAGAAAATCCACAACTGCGGCACCCACCAAACAGCTGCGAGCCCCAGAACACTGGTCCCCAATTGGCGCAAACACGCGGATTCAGAGGAGCTCTACACTCCACCACGGAAAGGTCAGATTTCGCCTGGGATAAGGAGAGAGAGAACTACATAACCAGACATCCGGAAAAGAGAGACCATGGGGAGACAAAGAAACAGCCTGCATATGAAAGAAAAGCAGGCATCACCAGAAAAGGAAATAAAGGAAATGAAGGCAAGCAACCTTCCAGAGAAAGAATTCAGAGAAATGGTCATAAGGTGGCTGAAAAGAATGGAAGACAAATTCGACAATATGAGTAAGAACCAAGAGGAAATGAAGAAGAACCAAGAAGAAATGAAAAATGACATCGCTGCTGTAAAGAACTCAATAGAAAGCATCAAGAGTAGACTAGAAGAAGCAGAGGACCGCATCAGTGAGCTAGAAGACAAGGTAGGAAAAAATACCCAAGTAGGGCAGCTTCTGGAAAAAAAAAAAATTAAAAAGCAGGAAGAGAGCCTAAGGGAACTTTGGGATAACATGAAACAAAACAACATCCGCATAATTGGGGTTCCAGAAGGAAAGAAAACTGAGCAAGGAATAGAAAACCTGTTTGAAGAAATAATGACAGAAAACTTCCCTGATGTAGGGAAGAAAAAACCCCACACAAATCCAAGAAGCTCACAGAGTCCCAAGCAAATAGAACCCCAAAAGACGGACGCCAAGGCACATTATAATTAAATTGGCAAACACCAACAACAAAGTAAGAATCTTAAAAGCGGCAAGAGAGAGACAGAAAGTTACATACATAGGAACCCCCATCAGACTAGCAACTGATTTCTCAACAGAAGCTCATCAGGCCAGAAGGGAATGGAATGAAATATGCAAAGTCGTGCAAAGGAAGGGTCTGAATCCAAGAATACCGTACCCAGCAAGGCTATCAATCAAAATTGAAGGTGAAATCAGGAGCTTCACAGACAAAAAAGGACTAAGGGAATTTATTACCACCAAACCAGCAATGCAAGAAATGCCAAAGGGTCTGCTGTAAAAAAAAAAGAAATAGGAAGCAAAGAAGGAACACAGGGGTAAAGAATAAAAATGGCGACAAATAAGTACCTATCAATAATAACTTTAAATGTAAATGGATTAAATGCCCCAATCAAAAGACATAGGGTAACGGATTGGATAGGAAAACACAACCCATATATCTGCTGTCTACATGAAACCCACCTCAGAAAAAAAGACGCACACAGACTGAGGGTGAAGGGATGGAAAAAGGTTTTCCAGGCAAATGGAAATGAAAAAATGGCTGGGGTAGCAATACTTTTATCTGACAAATTAGATCTCAAAGTAAAGGACATAACAAGAGATAAGGAAGACCACTTCATAATACTAAAGGGAGCAATCCAACAAGAAGAAATAATTCTGGTAAACACATATGCACCCAATACAGGAGCACCCAAATACATAAAAAAACTCCTGGAGGATATCAAAGGAGAGATTGACAGCAATACAATCATAGTAGGAGACTTTAATACCCCACTATCACCATTGGACAAATCCTCTAAACAAAAAATCAGCAAAGAAACATCAATCCTAAATGACTCACTAGACCAGATGGAATTAATTGACATCTTCAGAACATTTCACCCCAAAGCCACAGAATATACATTCTTCTCAAGTGTACATGGGTCATTTTCAAAGATAGAGCATATGTTGGGACATAGGCAAAGTCTCTTCAAATTTAAGAAGATAGAAATCATATCAAGCATCTTCTCAGACCACAGTGGCATAAAACTGGAAATCAACTACAATAAAAGCAATCCAAAGAAATCAAACACATGGAGACTAAACAGCATGCTATTAAACAATGACTGGGTTACCAGAGAGATCAAGGAAGAAATAAAAAACATCATGGCAGCAAATGACAATGAAAACACAACAATCCAAAATCTATGGGACACAGCGAAAGCAGTCTTGAGAGGGAAGTTCATAGCTCTACAAGCCTACTGCAAAAAAAAAAAAAACACACAAGAAACAATGGTAATAAATTACCTAACCCAACAACTCAAAGAGTTAGAAAGAGAGCAACAAGAAAAGCCCAGTGTAAGCAGAAGGAAGGAAATAATAAAGATCAGAGCGGAGATAAACGACATAGAGGCCAAAGAAACAATACAAAAGATCAACAAAACCAAGAGCTGGTTCTTTGAAAGGATAAACAAGATTGATGAACCTCTAACCAGGCTCTCCAGGAAGCAAAGAGAGAGGATCCAAATAAACAAAATCAGAAATGAAAGAGGTGAAATAACAACAGATCCTGCAGAAATACAAAGGATTCTTAAAAAATACTACGAACAACTCTATTCCAACAAACTGGACAACCTGGAGGAAATGGACATATTCCTAGAAAAATATAACCTTTCAGAACTCAATCAGGAAGAATCTATACAGCTCAATATGCCAGTAACTATGGAAGAAATTGAAGCAGTCATCAAAAAGCTTCTGGCAAACAAAAGCCTGGGGCCAGACGGCTTCACAGGAGAGTTTTACCAAACATTCACGGAAGAACTAAAACCTATCCTCCTCAGACTATTCCAAAAAATTCAAGAGGAAGGAACACTTCTAAGCTCCTTCTATGAAGCCAGCATCACCCTAATACCAAAACCAGATAAAGACAACACAATGAAAGAGAATTACAGGCCAATGTCCCTCATGAACATAGATGCCAAAATCCTCAACAAAATTCTAGCAAATCGGATCCAACAGTACATCAGAAAGATCATACACCATGACCAAGTAGGATTTATCCCAGGAATGCAAGGATGGTACAATATCCGCAAATCCATAAACGTGATACATCACATAAACAAATTGAGAGATAAAAATCACATAGTCATATCAGTTGATGCAGAAAAACCATTTGACAAAATCCAACACCCTTTCTTGATAAAAACTCTCAACAAGGTGGGAATAGAAGGAACATACCTCAATATAATAAAAGCTATATATGATAAACCCACAGCTAACATCATACTCAACGGGCAAAATCTAAAACCATTTCCTCTAAGAACAGGAACAAGACAGGGATGCCCACTCTCACCACTCCTGTTTGACATAGTACTGGAAGTATTAGCCATTGCAATTAGACTAGAAGAAGAAATAAAAGGCATCCAAATTGGAAAAGAAGAAGTAAAGCTGTCCTTATTTGCAGATGACATGATATTGTACATAAAAAACCTGAAAGACTCCATCAAAAAACTAACAGACTTAATAAATGAATTCGGCAATGTAGCAGGATACAAAATTAACGCCAAGAAATCTATGGCATTTCTATACACCAATAGTGAACTTACAGAAAGAGAGACTAAAAAAGCAATCACTTTTACCATCGCACCAAAAAAATTAAGATACCTAGGAATAAACTTAACTAAGGAGGTAAAAGACCTATATGCGGAAAACTACAGGACACTGAAAAAAGAGATAGAGGAAGACGTAAACAGATGGAAGAACATACCATGTTCATGGATTGGGAGAATGAACATCATTAAAATGTCCATACTACCCAAAGCAATCTATAGATTCAGTGCACTCCCCATGAAAATACCAACAGCATATTTCACAGACCTAGAAAGAACTCTCCAAAAATTCATCTGGAATAAAAAAAGACCCCGAATAGACACAGCAATCCTGAGAAACAAGAATAAAGTAGGAGGGATCTCAGTACCGGATTTCAAGCTGATTACAAAGCCACTGTCCTCAAAATAGCCTGGTACTGGCACAAGAACAGACATATATATCAATGGGATAGAATAGAGAATCCAGATATCGACCCAAACCACTATGCGCAATTAATATTTGACAAAGGAGGCATGAACATACAATGGAGTCAAGACAGTCTCTTCAATAAATGGTGTTGGGAAAATTGGACAGATACATGCAAAAAAATGAAACTAGATCACCAACTTACACCATACACAAAAATAAACTCAAAATTGATACAGGACTTAAACATAAGACGGGAAACCATAAAAATACTAGAGGAATCCACAGGCAGCAAAATCTCAGACATACGCTGAAAGAACTTCTTCACTGATACTGCCCCTAGGGCAATGGAAGCCAAAGAGAAAATAAACAAATGGGACTACATCAAAATCAAAAGCTTTTGCACAGCAAAAGAAACCATCAACAAAACGACAAGATACCCTACTGTATGGGAGAACATATTTGCTAATGTTATCACTGATAAAGGTTTAATCTCCAACATCTACAGGCAGCTTATACAACTTAATAAAAGGAAGATAAATGATCCAATAAAAAAATGGGCAACGGACCTAAATAGAATCTTTTTGAAAGAAGACAGAAGGAAGGCCAAGAGACACATGAAAACATGCTCAAAGTCACTAATTATCTGAGAGATGCAAATCAAAACGACAATGTGATACCATCTCACACCTGTCAGAATGGCTATCATCAACAAATCAACAAACGACAAGTGTTGGCGAGGATCCGGAGAAAAAGGAACCCTTGGGCACTGCTGGTGGGAATGCAGACTGGTGCAGCCACTATGGAGAACAGTATGGAGTTTCCTCAAAAAACTGAAAATGGAACTCCCATTTGACCCAGTAATCCCACTCCTAGGAATATATCCTAAGAAACTAGAAACACCAATCAGAAAGGATATATGCACCCCTATGTTCATAGCAGCACAATTTACAATAGCTTAGATTTGGAAACAGCCTAGGTGCCCGTCAGCAGATGACTGGATCAGAATACTATGGTACATCTACACAATGGAATACTATGCTGCCATAAAAAAGAAGGAATTCTTACCATTTGTAGCAACCTGGATGGAATTGGAGAACATTATGCTAAGTGAAATAAGCCAGTCAATGAAAGAAAAATACCACATGATCTCATTTGTGGATAATAAAAAACATTATAAACCGATGAACAAAAAGATACATACAGAGGCAGAGAAGCATCAAACAGACTGTCAAATTACAGCGGGAAGGTTAGGGAGAGTTGGGGGAAATAAGAGGTCAACCGAAGGACTTCTATGCATGCATATAAGAATAACCAATGGATGCAAAACATTGGGGGGTGAGGGCATGTATGGGAGTGGGTTGGGAGGGGCAATGGTAAGATATGTACACATATAATACCTTAATAAAAAAAAATAGATTGTAAGGAAAAAAAAATAGAGCTGAGCCTAACCATTCAACTCATCATCATTTTGTTGCGTTGATGCCAAGAATATTAGTTTGTGATATAGGTTGCTGATTTATTTTTCAGTTGAGAATGGAGGTTTCCAGAGTTCTGAAAATAGATTATTTTGGTCAGGATGTTTTGCATCCTATTTCTCTTCAGAATAAAACCCACAATATATTTATGAAATCAAATAGATGAAAGTAATTGATATTTAATACTGGAAATTGACTTCGGTATTTGTTTTGTATGAGATAGAAGTAATAAAATACTCATGACATAATCAATAATCACTATTATCAGCAGTTATAATGGTTATAATAGGAAAAAATGGATGACATAGCAACTATAGTTGGAGAAACAAAGTGGAGTTAGAAAGAAACCAGCGATTTTTTAATCCACTTTTATTAAAATGTCGAGACAACCTCTTTCAATGTTTTAGTACTACACTTTCATAAATAGTGTCAGACATTAGGACAAACAGTCCCTCACACAAATTTGAAATTTGACCTTGTTAAAGCTTTGTGCCATTAAGTTTTTTCTCCTACTAGGGCATTGTGCACAGTTGTTACACAACCATTTAGCTAAAGAAGCATAAAGTTCCCTCTACTATTTTGTTTTGCCTTGAAACTTACTTTATTGGGATTTAAAAAATTCAAAACAGTCTATGCATGTTTATGTCTTTGATATTATGGTCTGTGAACTCTGCTGTGTAAGTTATCTCCAGTCCCCATTTGAGCAGGAACGCCTCTGTGGTTTATGCCCGTGAGGGAGTATGAGTATGAGAGTATTGATGGGATTAACTATTTTAGGGAGAACACAGAGAATCATAAAAATTGCCAACAATAACAACAAAAATCTGTACTGTCACAAATTATACTCAGAGCTACAGAGAATGTTATTATTGCAAGGGGGGTAGGGGCAAAGTAACATGAATATGAGTCTTAACAATTAAAATGTTTATGTTACATAAGCTAGCTTTTCAGAAAAGTGACATTGCAAATTATCTGTCTTTTCCAGGTGAGAGTGGAGGTGCTCAGAGTGCTGTCAGTCACTTAGGTTCCCAAGATGGGGGGATGATAACTATGCACAGTCCAAAGAGATCGGGGAAGATTCCTCTAAAACTCCACAATCATATGGTCCATCGAGTCTGGAAGGAATGCATCCTCAACAGAACGCAGACCAAGTATGTTTTTTTGCATTATGTCTGGATTGTGATTTAGTAACCATCTCTTTGATTACTATACAAAGAGGGTCAGTCTTATTACACTGTTGTGTGACAAAGCCTGAGGGGTCATTAGATAGGTATTTCTTTATTTTGAAAATAATATTTTGGATAGATTTTTTTTTAAAAATATATTTTATTGATTTTTTACAGAGAGGAAGGAAGAGGGATAGAGAGCTAGAAACATCGATGAGAGAGAAACATCGATCAGCTGCCTCTTGCACACCTGGGGATGTGCCTACAACCAAGTTATGTGCCCTTGACCGGAATCGAACCTGGGACCCTTCAGTCCACAGGCTGACGTTCTATCCACTGAGCCAAACCGGTTTTGGCTAAAATTTTTTTTCTTTTTAAAGTTTTTATTGCTTTCAGAGAGGAAGAGAGAGGGGAGACAGATAGAAACATCAATGATGAGAGAGAATCATCAATCAGCTGCCTTCTGCATGCCCTTACTGGGGAATCAAGCCTGCAATCCGGGCATGTTGGCTGATCTGGAATCGAACCGTGACCTCCTGGTTCATGGGTTGATCCTCGACCACTGAGCCATGCTGGCCAGGACATAATAGGATAAAAGTTAACGTAAACATGTTAAAATACAGATGATTACTTGATTTGATTATTCAGGAAATTTTGAAGCTCCTGATACCAATTTATGAATGTTTCCTTTTTACAGTGAGAAATTACCTTCTTTGCCACGTTTTCTATTTTATATTGACCTTATGTTTTAATTGCCAATACATTTCTGAACTGAATTAATGACAGAGGGGTGTGTACCAGCCTCTGTGCTTCTGTTTGTTCTTTTGGGGAAATTATATTCTTTTCTTTCCCCTATCCACCTTTCTTCTTTTCTTTCTTTCCTCCCTTCTTTTCTGCCCTCCATTTCTCCCTCCTTTAACATATTTTTGGAAAAAAGGAAGAACTGATTATAAGAAGAGATTACTGTTGATTATTTAATTGCATGAATGATAATGACAGTAGTAGCCAATAAATGCTTTTTTACTTATCAGGACGTAGGTAATCATTCAGCTTATTTTCATATCTATTTTAATATGATTGAGATGTCCACTTTCTTAACAGACACAAGTAAATATATGAACCTTGATTCTCTGGAATAGAATAAATATGGATATTCTTGCCAGTAACTAAGAACTCCATTCATTTAGAAGTCACTTAGTGACTACTATGCAGTCTTTATAGACAGATTTAAAACTTGTCCTTTGGACCTAGCTTTTACCTAATTTGATACTATATATTTATTTCTCAATGAATTGTTTCTAAAAATCGGCTGCTGAAGAAGATGTAGTAAATAAACTAAAATAATTGCCATGAAAAATCATATGTCACATTCTAGAATTAAAGTTATCTCTAGTCATTTAGAAATGATCCTTTCCTATAGAATAATAATTTCCCTTTTATCTACAATACCTAGACCATTTCCAAGTTAACATTTTCTGTTCCTTTCATTTACCTTTTTTTTTCTTTTTTGTTACCACTAACCTTTTATCTCTACCAACTCTAACAGACAGTGCCCCCTCTTATCAGTAGCATAGAACAAGGTAGCAAGACACCCAGAAAGGGCAGGAGAGCGTGGAGAGCAAGAGAATTCCTTGCAGAGCCATCATCAAAACACTTTGCAGTGTCAGCTGTAGCAAAATCAGCGATAAAAAATTTGGCCTAGTCTTATTTTCACTATGTAATAATTAGCATCTCCTTTTTCCTACCAATTGTCAGTGATGTGTAGGAAATATTTTTGTTTCTTGTCTTTAGTTCACATTCCAAGTATGGAGTGCTTCCCTTAATGCTAGCAAATACAGGAGTTGTAAAGGTGATTTCAGCAGCCTATCTGAGGGCATATAATTCACAGATGCTGTGAAAAGATAATTTTTTTAAATTTAGGATATTTCTGCAAAATTTAGGCGACTTTTTAAAAAGTAACAATGAATAGTGCCAGATAGTGTTTTAATTGCTATGTGTACTGTCCATTTTAAATGTGCATTAAGCTTAAATAGATATATTTTGAATCCTGCTTCTTCTGATGCAAAGAACAAGTAGTAGTCCATCTCCCCACCTTAGATTGCTCTGAACTATTACCTGCAGGATACCATTACTATGTAAAATGTATAAATATTTTTAACATCTTTTTTCTCCAGAGATTATGTTTACACAGCTCACATTTTTAATCTTTTTTAGGAGGAGCCAAGTGTCAACTCCAACTCTTGAAGAAGAGCCTGCTAACAATCCTGCTACTTGGGATTTTGTGGATCCAACCCAAAGAGTCAGCTGTTCTTGCTCTAGGTGGGTGGAGAAAAGGCAGAGCAGTCGTCTGACCTGTCCTCTCAGACCCCTTCTTCCCCATTGTTTTGTTTTAAATCTTCCTCTTCTAGTAAGTAAGAAAAGGATAGGTCTTTTCTTATATGCAGATGATATAGTTTTATTGTCAGGACTTGAAAAGAGTTTTTTTAGACAACTGGCCCTGATACTTAATTGCTCCCTCGGATTTCTTAGGGCAGCTGTGTCAAAACTAAAGACATTTATTTGACAAGACAGTCTCTTGCCCTTTAAATGAATTTACTTAACTACTCTTAATTTTAAAGTAGAGATAAATAGTAAACAAGTTGTCTTGAGTTAATAGAATTTGGATTAAATATACATTCCATAGATAATTTGTTTTGTTGTGGGTGCTGGTGTTTTTTGATGACTGAGGCAGATATTTGTAATAAAACCTGCCCAAGGTGTTGCTCATTCATTTAGATATTAGAATAGGAACCCAAATTGTTTTCTGTAGAAAGATTTTGTACTCCTCCTGGATGTTTCCTTGACTTACCACTTTTTGTGGTGGTAAAGAACCTTACTGTCATGAGTTTTCATTAGGGTTCTTGATTAAGTGTATGTAAGCCTTAACTGTTCTCCCTACCCCATCCCTGCTCACTGACTATTAGAACCCGTGCTTTTGATTATTCATTTAATGAGTAGCTTTGCTTCCAAAGTATATATTTTCACATTTGATATTGCTCCATACTTATAGAAAATTTAGAAGAGATAAGTATATTTAGAACATGGCCATTCATTTCTCTGGTTTAGATGGGGTTCTTAGTGTGGCATAAATTGAATTGGCTTATTGGCTTTGGGAGGAAGGGGTGTGTTTGTGTGTGTGTGTATGTACACTTACACAACAATTTTGGCACCTGCCTGATTCCCCTTAAGTTGATCCCCTTTTTATCAAGCTCTGCTTTGGTAATCAGCTTTCTGTTGAGAGATACTCTAAATATTAGCCTAATGAAAACCATGGTTGAATTTTCAAGGAGGATGTTTTTTAAGAAGTTATTGGCTCATCAAGGGGACCTCTCTCTGAGCATGTGAAAAGCTCTAGTCTTAGGATAGGTGTGGTATACCAGTTGAATACTTTTGTCTCTAGACCATTGTAAATTGTGTGACATAAAGTATTTTCCTAACATTGGTTTTTAAACAGCTCATAGCTCAGGTTTAGTTCACCTTTAGAAAGTATGTAGGCTGTAAATTTTAGTATATTTAACTTTATTAGTTCCTTCATCTTATTTTTTTGCTATTTTCCTTACGTTAGATTTCTTTCATTATAAAAAAGAACCCTTTTACTGATTTATATCATATTTTTATTTACTACCTTGAATTATTTTTACCTGAAGTTCAAATAAACAAATAACACTTTTCTTTTTGTCCTCTGAAGTTACTGTTCTATTTCCTCACAAAAACCTGGAATACCTCAGGTCTTTCTTATAGTTATGCATTGCAGCCCATTGATTTGCAAATATTTATTTACAGACCTGGCTTCTCACGTGTACTTTAGTCTTATATTTTTTGGGGGGCCATTTATATTCTTTATATTGACTTGTCTGTTTCCTCCCAAATCAGGTACCCTATTGTGGTCATTTTTATCACAATTTTCCCTTCTCAGTTTAGAAACTTCATCATTTATTTATTTTCCTTTATTTTCGAGATCAGTTTTATCATTGCATTTTATAATGACTTTCTTTGAAATGTGTATTGTAATGTCATTCTACTTTCCTCATTCTTTTAGCCTCCATGTGTTTCAGCACTGTTTGGCCCTGCCTCTGGTTCCTTCCCACCACTGGACCACCCATATAGTTAGCCTTCTGAGGCTGATCTTCCTGTTGCCTGCTTCAGTGAGGTCCCTTTCTGTTCAGAAATTTGCAATACTTGTCTGTTACTTACTGGCATATTCCTAATTCTAACCATTTCACAATGTAGCTGAGTCATTAAATATAATTGAAAAAATATGACTTTATAAGATTATCCACTTTGCAAAAAGCCCTTACTTTGAAGAGGCTACTATAAAATAGCTATCAAAGGACTGATGTGGTTAAATGCTCTCTGAGAAAATCCAAATCAAGAAGTTTATGTAAAAGACTTTCCGTTTTAAAATAAGCACCCTTAGAAGATATCATTGAGATATTCTCAGATGAGCCATTCATCTCTTACTGTAGTACTGTGCCCTTGGGACTCAAAGCACAGTTTTTGCCTTATGGACAATAGCTTTATGGTTAGACAATCTTCTTTAAAGTCAGGATTTTTGTTTTTTTAGAGGAGCAAAGACTTTTCAGATTATCTACTGCAGGATTACCAGACCCATTATGGGATGGCCTACTCCTCACTCTATTTAATGGTCTTTTGGGGCAGGGTGGTCATCCTGCTGTCCCACTAAACCATCCCATTATGCCACACAAATCCGTTTTACTGCCCACTAGGGCATCATTGAGTGCAATGCAGCAGTAATTTAATGCCACCCTAGTGGCCTCAGAGAGTTACTGGAGAGCTTACATTTTTCCCTGGGAGGGATTTATATATTGGGAGGAACTGGCCAACCTGCAATATAACTTGGTTGCACAGATTAAACCTTGGCATCATCTAGGGTTCTTCCTGAGCAGTTTCTCACAGCCATCTTACCAGGAAGAATGTGAGCAGACTTGCTGTTCCTGCCTCGATACTTCATGTGCACTTGGATATGTGTTCACTCACAACAACCTTTTTACTCCTGTCTCATTTTAACCCTATGTAAGATCCAAAGTTGTCGTTTCCCCTTCTTTCTTAGATAATAGTGTCATATAAGGTTTCAGGTATGTTTAAGGTATTAGGTATTAGAATTCACCCTTATTATCTTAGTTTCATATTTTGGGAGAGAGTAGCATAGTTATTTTATTCCTGATTTACAATGCTACAAGCCATTACAAACCATTCTATATTGGAGTTAGTAAAGTGCTATGAAATAGAAATTAAAAGTTTTCTTTTGGCAGATGATCTCAAAACTCTTGACTTTAAGATGGAGTATGAATAGAGACTCTCACCAAGTTGGAAAGATTTGGAGATTTTTTTCAAATCAGTAATTTTGTAGGGGTTAGCAATGTATGAGTTGATGTTTCATAATTCCATCTCTTATCTTCTTAACTTGTATGTGGTTGATTTATTGCTTTTCATCAGGGTGTTTGCAGTTTTTAGTCATTAAAAATACAATTAACACTTAGAGTCTTTTTTGGTGTATTAGTGCATCTGCTGAGTACTTAACAAGACATAACCTCATCAGAGGCATCTCTTTTGTATTGTTCTAATGATGCAGTCATTCTCATCTGTGTATTTGTTGACATTGTTTTAATTCTCATTTCAGGCATAAACTTTTAAAACGTTGTGCCGTAGGAACCAACCGACCTCCCACAATATCTCAACCAGGGTTCACTGCAGGACCATCATCATCTTCATCTTTACCACCTCCTGCTTCTTCTAAGCACAAAACAACAGAAAGACAGGAAAAGGGAGACAAGTTGCAAAAAAGACCCTTGATACCATTTCACCATAGGCCCTCTGTGGCCGAAGAGTTATGCATGGAACAGGATACACCAGGGCAGAAGCTAGGGTTGGCAGGGATAGACTCCTCCTTAGAGGTGTCCAGCAGTAGGAAGTATGATAAGCAAATGGCCGTGCCTTCCAGAAACACAAGCAAGCAAATGAATCTGAATCCTATGGATTCACCTCATTCCCCTATTTCCCCTCTGCCGCCAACACTCAGCCCTCAGCCACGAGGTCAGGAAACGGAGACTCTGGACCCACCATCTGTCCCTGTGAATCCAGCCCTCTATGGAAATGGGCTGGAACTCCAGCAGTTGTCTACTCTGGATGACAGAACTGTCCTCGTAGGTCAAAGACTGCCTCTGATGGCAGAGGTCAGCGAGACAGCCTTATATTGTGGGATTAGGCACTCGAACCCGGAGACATCAGATAAGTGGTGGCATAGTTTTTGTCTCCCACCCATTGATGATGTTGAGTTCCGGCCTCCAGAGCTTCAGGGTGAGAGGTGTGATGCCAAAATGGAGGTAAACTCAGAGAGCACTGCATTGCAAAGGTAAGACGACTCTCCAAACTATCCACCTGATCACCCCCTAAATAAGGGTAAAGGCCATAGAACCCATGAATCGGGCTTTCCTCCTCACCTCTCCCTGCAAACTTTCAGATCCAAAATGAAAGAGGCTTTGCTTCATCATTTTAGACGCTGCATTTGGAAAATGTTTAAAAGTCAAATGCTCTGTCATTTGTGAGGTTTAACACACATGTCACTATGTAAACATGCTGTCATATAAAGGTCTCATTGTGGCATTTAATGTACTAGCATTACTTTGTTTTGGTCCTGTTACTAATCAAAGAATATAGCTTTATGAGACTTTCGTAACTATGGTCAGTACCTTCTTGTTTCTTGACACTTTATAAAAAAACTAGAGGTCTGGTGCACGGAATTCTTGCATGGGGGTGGCAGTTTCCCTCAGCCCAGCCTGCACCCTCTCCAGTCAGGGACCCCTCAGGGGATGTCCGACTGCCAGTTTAGGCCCAATCCCGGGGATCAGGCCTAAACCAGCAGTTGGACATCCCTCTCACAATCCTGGACTACTGGCTCCTAATTGCTTGCCTGGTTGCTCCTAACTGCCCCCCCTGCCGGCCTGATCACCCCTTACTGCCTCTGTGTGCTAGCCTGATCACCCCTTACTGCCCCCTGCCAGCCTGGTCGCCCCCAACTGCCCCCCCTGCTGGCCTAGTCGCCCCTCACTGCCCCCCCCCCCCCGCCAGCCTAGTTGCCCCCAACTGTCCCCCCTGCCAGCCTAGTTGCCCCCAACTGTCCCCCCTGCCGGCCTGGTCGCCCCCAACTGTTCCCCCCTGCCTGATCACCCCCAACTGTCCCCCCTGCTGGCCTGGTCCGCCCCAACTGCCCCCCCTGCTGGCCTAGTCGCCTCTTACTGCCCCCCCCACCCCGCTGGCCTGGTCGCCCCATGCAGCCTTTTTGTCCAGTCCTTTGGTTGTCCCTCACTAACCCCCTTGCCAGCCTGGTTGTAGGCAGCCATCTTGTGAGGGCATGAGGGTCAATTTGCATATTACATCTTTATTATATAGGATCCTCATTCAAGGATATTTTGTTTGTTTGTTTTTAAAAATATATTTTTTATTGATTTCAGAGAGGGAGAGAAACATCAATGATGAGAGAATCATTGATCAGCTGCCTCCTGCATGCCGCCTACTGGGGATTGAGCCCACAACCCAGGCATGTGCCCTTGACCAGAATCAAACCCAGGACCCTTCAGTCTGTGGGCTGACACTCTATCCACTGAACCAAACTGGCTAGGACAGGATATGTTTTTATTGATTTTTTGAGAGAGAGAAAAACATCGATGTGAGAAAGAAACTTTGACCAATTGCCTCTCGTACACATCCCAACCACATGTGCTCTTACTGGGAAAGGAACCTGCCACCATTTGGTGTACAGGACAACACTCCAACCAAATGAGCCAACTGGCCAGGGCTCTTGACACCTTTAAGAAAGGATTTGTATGTATTTAGTTATGTAACATGTGTCTAGTAATAATGCTGAACATTTCTAGTGTTTTTGAGCTACCCTTGATTCTTAACAGTTTACACAGATTATCTCACATAATTTTCATGTTACTACCTTAACTTCATAGATGAGAAAGAAACTAGGGTCATGCAGTTAGTAAATGACACACTTGAAATTTGAACCTAGACAGTCTGTCATGAACCCATCTGTGCTCTTAAGTGGAATCCATAGAATCAGAGACAAAAATATATATTCCTAACAAAGGCTACTAAGTTTTATTTAATTGTGAATACAGTCACTAAAAGAAATTCACTATGTAGATGAATTAATTTTAAGTTCAGTTTAAGCTTTACAAATGCTTTAAATAATAAATGCTTTTCTTTTAAAAACATCATTCTTTTTACTTGGTCTTGCTTAGCCTAAAGTGTCATTTATTTTCTTTCCCTTTTTAGACTCTTAGCACAACCTAATAAACGGTTTAAAATCTGGCACGACAAGCAGCCCCAGATGCAGCCACTCCACTTCCTTGACCCATTGCCTCTGTCACAACAACCTGGAGACAGTTTGGGAGAAGTCAATGACCCATATACCTTTGAGGATGGTGACATAAAATACATCTTTACAGCTAACAAGAAATGCAAACAAGGGACGGAAAAAGATTCCCTGAAAAAGAATAAGGTACCATTTAACATGGAGAGAGTTCCATGTGATGTGGGTTTTGATCTATGTCAGCACAGCATGTGTGGGAGAACTTTTGAGGCAGAATGTTTGAGATAGTCTTGCCTGATTGCTCTGTCCCCATACTCATGCTCTTGGTACTATCGTATTGAACAGCGTATTGTTCCCTTTTATGTCATGGCTCACCTTTGTTGAAAAGTCAGCCGAACATAAATGAAGCCTCATATTTTCCAGGCTATAGCTTGTACAGCGCATGTTTCCTCTCATATGCTAATTCTTGTTGGCCTATGCTCCCTGCTTATTTCTTTAAATTATGATTCCAAAATACCCAAAATGTAAAGAAAAAATGTTGATAACAATATCTACTGTTTATTACGCGCTTACTGTGACTACTGTGCCAAGCGCTTTACCTATATCTCTTCTGAATTAATATTAACATCACTCTTGGACTGTGTCAGTATTGATTATACTGTTTCATTGTCACGAAAATGAGTACTGGGTGTATCAGCTGTCTTTAGCCTTAAATGTTAAAACATTTTAAAATACTAGACCATTTAAAGAGGTATTCTTGAGCATAGAGGAAGTAAGACAATTAAAGGAGGCCAGTATAATACAGGGGACTGCTTGTTAGATTCCTTACAGAGATGTATCCAGATCTAGAAAGCTTGAACCATAATTCAGCATCCAAAATTTATTAAAGGCAGCTTGTAACACCATGGCAGGTCTGTAATCAAATGCCACCAGTACCATTTAGGCATAGAACCCTGATGGACTCAGAATACTCCATAGGATTGAGAGGAAAGTGTGGGAGTTTGGGTTCTGTTTAAATTCAGGGGAAAGGACATATCTTTTATTTCTTTTGGTTGCATAGACCATGGTTTATCATACTTGTGCTCATAACAAGTTCCATTCTACCCTCTAATTCTTTGTGTTCTCCCTCATATTCCACACTTTGGGTTGGTGTTCATGTGTTTTGTTTGGCTGAATTTATTATACAGTCAGAGGATGGATTTGGTACCAAGGATGTCACTACACCAGGTCATTCCACGCCGGTGCCTGATGGGAAAAATGCCATGTCTATTTTCAGTTCTGCTACTAAAACAGGTGTGTACAATGATTATTTGCCTCACTTGGATTGTTGCTAAAATAAAATGCGAGGGAGATGCATCTCAATTTCAAATTATATTCTTATAGTAATAGCAATAATTTGATCTCATCTTTAATATATTTTTCATAGTTTGTTTTTCAGTTCCTTTCAAAACTGATAAACATATTAGGAAATAATGGTCTCTAAATTTAACTGAACACATAGGGAAAAATTCACAGGCAGGTGTTGCTCATTGAGATCCGTGTCCTCTCCTCATTTCTTCTTCCTTAATGAAGATGCTCATTCTGTTTATTTTGTCTCCTTTCCCGTAGATGTCCGGCAAGATAATGCTGCTGGCAGAGCTGGCTCCAGTAGCCTTACGCAGGTGACAGATTTGGCACCTTCCCTGCATGACTTAGACAACATCTTCGATAATTCTGATGACGACGAACTTGGGGTGAGTCTGACATAGCTACACAAACAAAAATTTCCCTAAATGGAAGGATTTATGTGGGTGTCTCAGTATTTCTTTATAATTGGCCTGCTGAACTTGGGGGTTTTTAGTTCAGGTTCTTGAATGTTCTTAAAAAATACTTGTGTACTTTGAAAGGATTCAAAAAGTTATTAGTCTATAACATTCCTTGGGTTTTGCTTGTTGATGGCTTTTTTTCATTAATGTTATTCCTGGTGTAAATACTAAAATCTTTTACATTTGTTTTTTAAAATCCTTTTAGATATCATAAGACTAATAAAAAAGTATTATGTAGTTCCTTTAGCTCTACATTTTGATACGTAAGAATAGTCTATACTTTGTAAGATGATGGCATCATAGTAGGGAAGTAGAATTTATGCACATGGAAGTTAAATAATACCAGGCATTATATGATTAAAGTGACAGATAAGAATTATAGTTCTTTGGAGAATAGCTGACCTGAGTCAGGAAGTTTGTGTCCTTGTCCTCCAAACCAGCACTATGTGTTTGGGCAAATAGAAATGCTGTTATTTCTGGGGTGCCTAGAGATTAGTAAGGTAGGCTTGCTCTTCAAGGAAATAAGTTTATTATTCTTCCACTCATGTATTTATCATTCTTCCCATCCATATATTTTACATATTTGTTAATCATTTGAAGATTAGTTCCCTTGTGTTAGCAACTCGAAGTTACAAATATTATTAACTTACCATCCTTATACTTGACACACCCACAGACTTCAGGAGAACTAGTGTATAAATAAAATTTATACTTATTGCTATGAGAGGAGTAATTAACCCGAATCTAAAGATGCTGGACGTTCAAGTACAAAGTGGCAAGCAAGCAGTGTTTAACTGAAGGATTAAAGGTTAAGTAGGAATCACATTTCTAAAACCCTTTCTCACTTTAAAATAAAATTGATTAACAGGTATTACACACCATCTATATATATAAAAGCCTAAGCAACGACCAGAACGACTGGTCACTATGACACGCACTGAGCAGGCAGGCAGGCGAGCAGTTAGGAGTGAGCAAGCAGGCAGGCAGGCAGGCGAGCGGTTAGGGGTGAGTAGGCAGACAGGCAGGCAGGCAGGCGAGCGGTTAGGGGTGAGCAGTCCTGGATTGTAAGAGAGATGTCCAACTGCAGGGATTGGGCCTAAACCGGCAGTCGGACACTCCCAGAGGGGTCCTGGATTGCGAGAGGGTGCAAGCCAGGCTGAGGGACTCTTCCCCACTCCTCTCGCACAACATGCACCGGGCCTCTAGTTAGTATTGTAAGTACTTTGAAGGTTATCTATATACTAGAGGCCCAGTGCATGAAAATTCATGCACTGGAGGGGGGTCCCTCAGCCCGTCCTGCCCCCTCTCACAGTTTGGGAGCCCTCAGGGATGGGAGGCGACCTGGCGATCAGGGACAGGCGACACCCCTATCCCAACTCTGCTGCTGCCACTGCCAGTAGCACAGCCTCGGCCAGCCCTGGTTACCTGAGCCTCGGGTGGCCTTGGGCGGCTGGGCAGCCACCATCCAAGGCTTGCTTGGGCCGGCCCAGGGCAGCTGTGGGGCTGAGGGGACTGGGGGACTCTGGAAGCAGGCACGCGGAGCGGCCGGACCGCCTGGAGGTGGGCCTGGCCGTGCCACACCCCTGCTGCCCTGGCAGGGCTGAGGGGACTGGGTGCCACCATCTTGTGGCTGTGGGTACCGCCATCTTTGAGGGCATGGAAGTCAATTAGCATATTTCCTTCTTATTGGCTGTGGGCGCCACCATCTTCGTGAGGGCATGATGGTCAATTAGCATATTCCCTCTTTATTATCTATATATATAAAAAACCAGCAACCAGAACACGGGAATAACCAGTCGCTGTGACACCCACTGTGGCTGGCCAACCGGCCTGATCGGGGGTGGGGCCGGCCGGCCATCTTCCCTCGGCCCCTCCCCTCAGTTGGCCCCATCCCTGATTGGTCCCTTCCACCACGCCCTTGATTGGACTCTCACACCCCTATTGGCCTGCAGCTCCTCCCCCTGGCCGGTCCCCTCCCAGTCATGATCGGGGATGAGGCTAGCCAACCTCCTGCGGCCCCTCCCCCTGGCCGGCCCACCCTCGATTGGCCCCTCCCACCCCAATCGACCCACATCTTCTCCCCCCAGCTGGCCCCACCCTGATCAGCCTCCCAACCCCGATCAGGGGGTGGGGCTGGCCAGCTAACCTCCTGCATCCCCTTCCTCTTGCCAGCCCGGCCCCGATCAGCCCCCATCAGGGCGGGTTGGCCGGACCCCCTCCCCCATGCACGAATTCGTGCACCAGGTGTCTAGTGAGGTTATAATGCCCGTGAAGGACCAATATGACTTGAAATGTGGAAAGACTGGACTAGTAGGAGGTGGGGGAGGAACATTAGTTTGAGCCTGGAATGTGCCTTGGTTACACAACAGGAATGAACTGGCTGGGCTTTGGGGGATAATGAACAGGCCATTCCATTCGTCTGTTTTCTGAATGGGATAAAGATTGATGGGGCTAGGAAGGATTTGGCCATGCTTAGTGCTGTGGACTTTGAACTCTACCAGTAATATGTTCCTCTAAAGGCTGCTGAGAGTGGAACTGACCTGGTAGAAGTGAGTGCTGGTTTTCATCAGCCTAACACAGTGGTCGGCAAACTCATTAGTCAACAGAGCCAAATATCAACAGTACAATGATTGAAATTTCTTTTGAGGGGCAAATTTTTTAAACTTAAACTTCTTCTAACGCCACTTCTTCAAAATAGACTCACCCAGGCCGTGGTATTTTGTGGAAGAGCCACACTCAAGGGGCCAAAGAGCCGCATGTGGCTTGCGAGCTGCAGTTTGCCGACCACGGGCCTAACACATGAGAATTGGAATTCAGGCTGTGGGTACATGACAGAAAAGGACATGGCAGGGTGGCAAACTTTGGTAGAAGAAATGACGCATTTTCTTATTGTTGATCCAGGCATGGGAGATCCTTTTTTAACTTGATGATCTCTCTAAAGCCAAGAATTGCCTACGATTGGTTTTAATGATCTTGAGGGTTAGGTTAGATACTTTGCTGGTGATGGTGGGAATGAAGAATGAAAAGAAAAGGAATAAAGGGAGAAGTAAGAAAAGAAAAAAAGGCAAGCATTATAGAATAGCCCAGCACTGTTTGAAGCCACTTTCCCTAGTGATTGTGAGCCATTGTGCTTATTTTCTGTATCAATTAGGAATGACTGTTGAACTAAGTGAAGTAATATTCACTTTGTTTCTTAAATATATTCTTAGTAATGTCACTATACAAAGGAGAGCTGGACATTTTTAATATAATTTTTATATCTCTGAAATGATTGTTTCTACTTTACTCTAATTTCTACCCTGCATTTAATAAAGTCATTCGTTTATCTTAGAATCATTTTGCTAATTCACTTTACTAGTATCTGGAGTTGGGAGGCTGTTGTTTAAGTCTTCACCTCAAATGTCTTTGAATTTAATTTTATACTTCAACTCTCTGATATTGAAATACACACTGAGTGGCCAGATTATTATGATCTCTGAATGCATAATAATCTGGCCACTCAGTGTATATCCTATATAATAAAAAGCTAATATGCAAATTGTCCCCTCGATCAGGAGTTCAACCAGCAGGCAGGCTGGCCAACCGCCCATGTCCCCACCCTGTGGCCAGGCTGGCCTGGACCCCACCCATGCACGAATTCATGCACCAGGCCTCTAATATATATATATACACACACTGAGTGGCCAGATTATTATGCATTCAGAGATCATAATAATCTGGCCACTCAGTGTATAAATATTAGAAGCCCGATGCACAAAGATTTGTGCAAGAATGGGCCTTCCTTCCCCTGGCTGCCGGTGCTGCCTTCGCTCTGGCTGGAGCCGCCTTTCCGCCTTCCCACACTGCCCAGAGGCCCAGAGTGGCTGGGGTGGTGTGGAACGCCTGTGTCATCGCCATGGCAACAATGCAAGCATCCCGCCCCATCCCTCGCCGCTGGGCGCCTGTGTATGCAAATTAACCTTCCATCTTTGTTGGGCTAATTTGCATACCCACTCCTGATTGGCTGGTGGGCATCTTGAAGGTACAGTCAATTAGCATGTTACTCTTTTATTAGGTAGATTAGGTAGATATAGCCCTGGTAGGTTTGACTCAGTTGTTAAGAGGGTCAGCCTATGAACCAAAGGGTCTTGGGTTTGATTCCCAATCCAAGGGCATGTACCTCGGTTGTGGGTTCCAGCCCAGCCCTGGTTGGGGTGTGTGTGGGAGGCAACCAATCGATGTGTCTCTCTCACGTCAATGTTTCTCTCTCTCTCTCTCTCTCTCTCTTTCTCTCTTTTCCCTCCTTTCCTCCCCCCCTTCCTTCCACTCTGTCTGAAAATCAATGGAAAACAACATCCTCAGGTGAGGATTAAAAAAAAAACACCAAAAGAAATAATATATATATGTGTGTGTGTGTGTGTTGAAAAATAAAAGAATAATAGTTGGTTGGGGGGGGGTTTGAGGTAATCTCTTTTATCTGCTTTCTTCCAAATAGAAGGAATACCAGACTGATAGCCAATTACTACTTAGAGGCCCCACCCTAATGTAATTATTGTGTTCCTGAAACTATGTCTCTAAGGACCTGGGAGGGAAGATTTGCTTAAGGTCTGCAGGCTCTGCTTTGATGGCACAATCTGCCCTCACCAGATCCGTGAAAAGACTTCTCATTCCATTTCTCATACTTGATGAGTTTAAAGCCACTCCTTTGTTTCACTGTCTGCTGGTATTTCTAGTGGTGAACACTTAATAAAGAAGCATCTTTTCTGTTCTTAGGCTGTATCACCTGCACTTCGTTCATCAAAAATGCCAATGGTTGGGACTGAAGACCGACCTCTTGGGAAGGATGGAAGAGCTGCTGTTCATTACGCACCAAGTAAGAAAAAGACTGAGCTTTGGCCTAGGACTCATACCTTACATGTAATGTTGTCACACCCAGCAGTGCCTTAGTTGAGATCCCCCTCCTTTTTTATTTCCATTTAAAAAATACTAATTATGATTTAAACTTGTATAAGTTGGCATTCCTAAGATGGCAGGCAGCTAAGAGTCCATCTTACTAGTAATTTGAGTTCCTTTGCTCGTTGTTTTCAAATTAAGAATTAACTTTTATGGTTTAAAATGTGGAAAAACATGTTCTAGGTTTGTTTTTCGAGTAGCCCTTTCCTAGTAGGACAAATGCCGCAGGTGATTTTCAGAGCAGTACCCAGCTGTAAACACTTGTGTAAAATGTTTCAATTTTCAGAAATGTAATTCACATGAGGATAATGAACACTGTTTTCTGTGGTTCTTTTTCTAATTCATACTGAAGTTTTGTGCTTCCTTTTGAGATCAACTAGCTTTATTATCTATGCTGACTAGAAGAGAAGCTTCCTTTCTTCTAGTTATTCTTTGCCCTAAGAAAACACATTATTCCACAAGAGAAAAGAAAGTCAGGGTAGCTGTGTGGACACTGCAGCAGAAACACAATTCCATTGCAAATCATTCTGTAATGCCTTCTCATTAACTTGAGCCGTAATGAGAACAAATTGAGGGGAAAAACCACCATGTCATAGGGATGAGTCAAAAAGTTTTATGAACCTATAAATGTAGAACTGATTTACTCAAATGTAGAAGTATGAAGTATACAGATATTGGATTTTGACAGCTTTAATGGTTCCATAGCTTTTTAAAATATGCAAAGCTTTCTCAAGCATGACATGTATGGAAATGAATAATGATAGCCAGCCAGTTGCTGTAGTTTTTTTAATTAAACATTTTTCTTTTTTTATTACTCTGCACTGCAGAATTTTACAAACATGGAACTCACAGATGAAAAGAACCAGTATTAAAGCAGATACATATGGAATAGGTCAAATGAGTGAATTTTTTCCCCTTGTGTTGAACCAGTTAATCCTCTGCCTTTTTGACATTAAGTGATACATAGTGATGTTACATGTTAACATGTCTAATAACTTGTCCAAGATTATTCACTCACAAACCATCCTGCTGGTTAGTGTCTTGCCCAGTAAATAAAGTATATGGTATACACTCTTCCTTCCCTTATTTCTGTTCAAAATGGGATTGTTTTAAAAGGAAGCTACTCAATATTTTATGAAAAAGTACAGTTTACAAAAATTATAGAATTTGAAATGTAGCAAAAATATTAGCATCAGGAAAATACAGGTATATGAGTCAAGAAGATTGTTTTAATGTGTACAAAGTATGTGTGTGTGGACATACATACAATATTTCCTCCCAAGACATGACAATGAAAATGATATGGCAAGAAGTTCTCATCTCTGCAGTAGCTTTATTATACACTAGAGGCCCAATGCATGAAATTCATGCAAGGGTAGGCCCTTGCAGCCCCAGCTGCCTCGTGGCCCCTCGGCCCCGCCCCCCACCCACTGGTTGTTCCAGAAGGTCATTCCATTATCCGGTCTAATTAGCATATTAGCTCTTTATTATATAGGAGGATTGAGGTGAAAAGACAGACATAACATTTAATGTCTTGAACAGTACCATCCAATAGAAATGCAGAGTGAGCCACAAATGAGATCCACATAAGTAATTTTAAATTTTGTGGTAGTTACAGAAAAAAAACCACCACGTGAAATTAATTTTAATAATATATATTAAATAATGGCAATATCTAAAAATTGTCATTTTTACAAGTAAAAAGATAGTGAGCTATTTTACTTTTTTTTTTTTTTCTAACTCTTGGAACCTGGTTATATTTGACACACAAGCACATCTCAGTTTGGACAAGCCCCATTTTGAGTGCTCTGTGGCCACATGTGGCTAGCAGGTCCTGTGTTAGAAAGTATAGGTCCATAATTATTCATTTGTGATTGCAATAATGCGGAAAGCAACACACAGTAACAGCGAGGTATAGTTTAATATATCAAGTTAAGTACCTGAGGCCAAGAAAGGGTAAATTATTTAGAATTATATAATTGTTTAACTAGGAAGCATGGTAAAGATTATTGAATCCAGAGGTTCTCACCTTTTTTTTCTCCCTCCATATGGTGGAGGCTTTCCCCTCCCCCCATTCAGGAATGACAGAAAGCCTGGTGAGAATCACACATTTAATCAAGCCTTTCTTTTTAGATGAAAGAGCATTGGTCCCAAGAAAGGAATTGACTTGAGCATACCAGTGCTATGCTGGGAGCACCTGGGTTGTGGAACCCAGCCCACTACTACTTTAGACAGCTGTGCCTTAGACTCTAGCCCAGGGGACAGTATGGTACAGTTATGCTTTGTTAATTTCTTATTCAGAGATAAAAGTCACATCTTAATTTATTCAGTGGCTACTATTTGCCCCTTAAAATGTTGAGGTTGCTAGAAAGAGCAATGTGACTGGAAATTGGGGTATCAGATGCCATTCCAAATCCAACTTGCGGCTCCAGATTAGTAAATGAATGATGTACAGGGCACCCCCTAGTGGCCAGATTTCACAACCACAACTTGTGTTTTCATTCCATTTATTCCTACTTTAAAAAGGCTTGTGAGGGAGAACAGAGAAGAGGGCAGTGGGAGCAGGGGGAGGGACATATGTAATACTTGCAACAATAAAGGTTTATTTTTAAAAAAATTAAGTTTCTACTTTTGTTTTGTCCTACTAATGCATATTAGAAACATATATTTGTATTTTGACACATTATTTATAAAACTTTTTAACTTCAATTTATAAGTTATTGCTTGTGATGATTGTATCAAAGTTAAATTTGAGTAATGCCAGAGAATAATGATAAATTCTAAATTCTGGTTGGTCTGCTCCTGTGATTTTGTTTACTTAACTTCTTAAGTAACTTTTATTTAACTACTCTGTACTTGGAAAAAAATAGTTTTTATTAAACTCATTTTTTGACAAACTTTTAGAATCCATCAGGAAAGACAGAAAATACTGTAAACTGAAAAGTAGTCATTAGAACAAATAAATGGGAAATATATATTAAGAAAAAAAATAAGAAACAGTGCCTTAATGAGCCACTGTTGATGATGGTTAATCTCAGGTATATTAAAATGATTTTTTAAATGGTTGGTTCTAAGCATTTCTTGAAAGATAGTTTTTAAAAAGTTAATTCTCAATAAATTGTCTTTTGGTTCTAGGTAGGTTTGTTAATGTTAACTATGAAGTTTCATTTTAGTGTCAGTTTGGAAAGAGAGTGTGGAATCATTTTCTCAAAGAGCAGTGAGTGTTGTGGATTTGACAAAAACTAGCTAAGTAACCCTACTACATATAAATCATCATTATAGCTTAGGCAACTTTTCTCCAACATAAATGCTTGATGGAGTTTTCTATGTAAAATTTGCTGCATAACAATTATAATTCTGAAATATGTCATACATACTTATAATAGCGATAGAACTTTTAATAAAGTGGTTACTCCATCTAATTGCTTGCAGCTTCTTAGGCTTCTCAAGGAATCAGTTGTTGGAAAAAAAATGTTGTAGACTTCTGCTCCCTTAATTAATGTGAGGCCAAATCCTGAAGGACCAAGAGGATAGTGATAAAGTTCCAGAAAAGGATAACTTTCTGCTTATGGCCTTTTTCTCAGAGACTTCCATTATTCATACTCTGTTGTGAAACTGATCTGGCTATGAACTTGGATTTGCCTTTTCAGTCCTGCCTGTTAAAAGAAATGGTTTGTATCTTTTTGTTGTGTTTTTTAGCAGTTGCAGACCTGCAAAGGATGTTCCCCACCCCTCCTTCTTTGGAACAGCACCCTGCATTTTCTCCTGTGATGAGTTACAAAGACGGGATCAGTTCAGAGACAGTGACAGCATTAGGCATGATGGAGAGTCCTATGGTCAGTATGGTTTCAACACAACTCACTGAATTCAAAATGGAAGTGGAAGATGGCTTAGGAAGCCCCAAGCCAGAGGAAATAAAGGTAATTGCCAATGTACTAATTTTACCAAGCAGAGTGGTTTTCAAGTGGATTCGCTGCGTCGTCTTTGAAATAATACTGTCTTTATGCCAAATGTACGTAAGTTTCTAACAATCCTCTGAATTGGATCATGAGATAATTACAGTGTCTTTTGGTTAATTTATAAAACTTTGGTATTAGCATTTTTTACTGATCAGACAAGAGAAATACTGAATTACAATAGTTTTTGTCACTACTGTGCTGTGTACTAAGTCATTTACCAACATTATCGCCGACCTCACTTTTTCGTCCCAGGACTTCTCATATGTGCACAAAGTTCCAACTTTTCAACCTTTTGTGGGATCCTCCATGTTTGCTCCACTGAAGATGTTGCCGAGCCAATGCCTGCTACCTCTGAAGATACCTGATGCCTGTCTGTTTCGGCCTTCGTGGGCAATCCCTCCTAAAATTGAACAACTGCCCATGCCACCTGCAGCCACTTTTGTTAGAGATGGCTACAAGTATGTGCCATATTTCATGTGATTTTTATCTCAACTAAATATTTATTTAAAATGATGACAGTAACATGTGTTTGAAGCTTTTATTGGTCATTCATGTTTTGGGGCACATTATTTTGTGTTGAAAATGTAGATTATTTTCTAAACCAAATTTTATGTACATGGAAAAATTAAGGTTACTTGTATAGAGCGGTGGTTCCCAATGTGTGGGGCACATGCCCCACAGGGAGGAAATTTGATTTTTAAGGGGGTAATTCGAGAATGAGTTATTAAAATATTTTTTGTATTTCTTAGGGTTCTAGGGGCCTCATAAAAAGTATATAAATATATGTATTGTGACATATTTATGCATTTCAGTTTTCTATTATATGTTTTGAAACTTTATTTGCTATTTTTAATATCACTTCATATTATTTTTTTAACAAATTTTTTAGTGGTTTCTTCCTCAGTACTTCAGCTATCTTTTCATCTTTTCTTTTTCTTTTTCATGGATGCCATGTTCTTTGGAAGCTTTTTTAGACCAAGTAAATGGCTTTTTAGGCTTCCTCCATGTGAATAGGAGTTCACTTTTTGAATCATTAGGATTATATGTCACGGGGAGGCATCAGGATTTTAGAGATGCTTAGGTGAGGCATGGCCAAAAAAGGTTGGGAACCACGGGTATAGAGAATCATGGTGTTCATGCTCATTCAATGTCAAATTATTGTTTATCACAGAATCAAGCACTAGATTGGATTAGTAATAATTTTGGGCATGGTGGTAATGCTTTGTTTTATGTAAACTGATGATTTTTAAATGTGTTTACTTAAGGCCCTTTAAAACAAAGTATTAACATAGGCAATATCTCTATCATTGACCCACATCATAGGAGAAAGTAGCAAAAGAATGGTGATATGGTATGGGGAAGGAAAAGGTGCTTATTGTAGCGTGGGCATGTTTCATACTATCCAGAAAATAGTACTTAAATCAACAATGTACAGTCAGTTTCCTGTATGATGAGTAATTTCTTAATACAATAATTTCACTGCTATAAAATAAAATGCCACAAGCTCAAATTTCTGTCAGTACCAAGTAAGCAATATAGGGGTGAAATGGACTAGTAAAGCAAAAGAGTTGGCACTGTTGATGCTGTTCATAGACCTTGCTATGATGAAATGTTTTATATCTTTTCTTCTAATATGGCATCTACTATTCTCATGTTGTAGCTATGTCCCATTTGAAATGTGGTTATTTGAGATCAAGACTGAATTTTTAATTTTATTTAAATTTAGCACATGGGGCTAGTGCCTACCTCATTGGACAGCACAGTTCTGAGCTTTGCGAAATACTCCTGCCGTGGTCTCCATCACTCTGGACATCCCCCATTACCACCCCCCCTACACACACAAACACACACACACACACACACACACACACACACACACACGCACGCCACACTCAGCACACCAGCACTTATTTGCATGATGCCTGTCACACTTGCTGTGAGCTAGCTTTTCTTTCTCTTTTTCATTGTTGAATATCTAGCATTTAGCATAGGGTTGGTACTCAGTTCATTTTTATTGATAGGAGAAATCAGGTTACTATGCAGGAGAATACATTCTTACTACCTAGGGAGCAATTTAATTATTTAGGTTTCAGTTAGTAGTCATAGCTTTTTTTTTTTCTGATCTGAACTGCATAATAATTTTAGGGTTTAGTTGAACTAGAAAAATTTGAAAGGAGTCCAATTACAGTAAAAATCATTATTACACACATTATTTTGGTCTCTGAGATAGCAATGATTGCTAATCAAGGTTTCTGGGTCATTTTTTTTATCTGTATTCAAAGATATCAGTGTGCCTCTAATTTAAAATATCTTTACAGTGCCTGATTTAGATTTTCAGGCTGGTCGTTTAGGCATAGCTAATTAAAAATCACAAGAAAATTATTTGAAGATCTATTACTTTATGATATTTTTCTTTCAAATTATAAGTGAATGAATATGTAGTTTATTGGAGGAACATTAGTTTAAGTACATTATTAATAGATTTCAAAAGAATACTAAGCACTAAAAAAATCTGTGTTCTTTTCTAATTGGAAAGAATGGCCTCATATGCTGGTTTACATATATCTGTAAGAATGTTCATCAAGTTAATTTTCTGCATTAATAGAACAGTAGAACATTGCAGATATTATTTTGTTTTCTATGTGGCTATTCGAAAAAGAAGTCACTGCTTATGAGAAAATAGCACAATGCGTTCAAGTCTCTGGGAACTAAAAATAATTGTGCTATAGGTAATGCATAGCAATTTGAAATTAATAAGTGAATTAGAATTGCCTTCCATCCCACAGAAATCTTACAAGTTTGGGAATTATAATACAATATGTGTACTTCTGTGCAATCACCTAATTAATACTAAGGCCTCTCAGCAGTATATGTAATATTTTTATTAACTGTAGTGTAGTTCCAGCCAATGGGTTTCCTAAAATAGAATTCCCTCATGGTCACACATTACTAATAAAATGCAAGCCTAGATAGGATTGCATTTTGAAAGTTAGGAAAATGTTAAATTTTCTTGTGCATTTGATTATAACTACTTTAGAATCATATATAGATTATAGCCTCAGAGAACAAGTATGTTGGCAGATTTTCAATTTCAAAAAATGACAAAAATGTAATTGCAAATTAGATGGAAATTCCATCCTATGGTCTTCTAGCTAATTTAGTACCTGAACTCATGTTCAAGTTCCATTTAGTAGTTACAGTTTTTCAGAATTACATTGACCAAATCCAGCATCATGTTTTCTGTAAAAATACTAAAACTTTCCTCAAAAGATTTAGATGAGGATTGTTTCAATGTGGAATGAGTAGAAGGAAAGTGCCATATTGATTTTTTTCCTTCATTCCTCGTTTTTTGCTTTCCCACATACTGCACTGACTCCTTTGAATCCTTTTTTTTTTTTTTTTTTTTTTTTAAGAGAAAGTTGAGTACACCAAAAGATAACACACATAAATGATAAGAAATGCACAGGCCAGGTCGGGGTGGTAGGTGTGTATTCCAGCCTCTGCGACCTGCCTTTGATTCTCACTTGGTGCTATCTGTGTGTTGCAGCAATGTGCCTAGCGTCGGGAGCCTAGCAGACCCAGACTATCTGAACACACCACAGATGAACACACCAGTGACGTTGAACAGTGCTGCCCCAGCCAGCAACAGTGGAGCAGGAGTTCTGCCATCGCCAGCAACCCCTCGCTTCTCTGTCCCCACGCCACGAACCCCCAGGACCCCAAGAACTCCCAGAGGTGGGGGTACTGCCAGTGGTCAAGGGTCTGTTAAATATGACAGCACCGATCAGGGGTCACCAGCTTCTACCCCCTCTACCACGCGGCCCCTTAACTCTGTGGAGCCTGCCACCATGCAACCAATTCCAGAAGCCCACAGTCTCTATGTCACCCTGATTCTCTCTGATTCTGTGATGAATATCTTTAAAGACAGAAACTTTGACAGCTGTTGCATCTGTGCCTGCAACATGAACATCAAAGGGGCAGATGTTGGGCTTTACATCCCCGATTCTTCCAACGAGGACCAGTACCGCTGTACCTGTGGGTTCAGTGCGATTATGAATCGCAAACTTGGTTACAATTCAGGACTCTTCCTGGAAGATGAGTTGGATATTTTTGGGAAGAATTCTGATATCGGTCAGGCTGCAGAGAGGCGCTTAATGATGTGTCAGACCACCTTCCTTCCTCAGATGGAGGCAGCCAGAAAACCCCCGGAGCCACCTATAAGCCTTCTCCTCCTCCTCCAGAATCAACACACACAACCTTTTGCTTCACTGAGTTTCCTGGACTACATTTCTTCTCACAATCGCCAAACTCTTCCCTGCGTAAGCTGGAGTTACGACCGGGTGCAAGCAGATAATAACGATTACTGGACGGAATGCTTTAATGCCTTGGAGCAGGGGCGGCAGTATGTGGATAATCCCACAGGTGGAAAAGTGGATGAAGCGCTGGTGAGAAGTGCCACTGTGCACTCTTGGCCTCATAGCAATGGTATGTGTCCCAGAATAGTAATGCCCTTTGGAAATGAGCTTGGCGTAATGGCGGCTTACATACTTTCTTTACTTTTTCTCTGACAAAATTTTAAATTTCATTTCTTAAAAAATAAGATAGCTAAAGTGAGCGCTATGTTGATACCATCCTAAATTTAAGGACTAAGGGAATGTTTTATATTGAACACCTTTGGAGAGGAATACTTGCTTTGTGGACATTTCCTCTTTATTAATTCATAGAGGCATTTCATATTGGAAGCCTGTGACTGCTGAGTATCAAAGTCATCAAGAGTATAATTTGCACAGCCTTTCATGTTTAAACCCACTCACTCTTCTAGGTCAAGTTTTCATGCTACTTCTTCCATATAGTCTTCTACCCAGTTACAGGTCATTTTCTTCTTCCTCTGTTTTCTCAGTATTTTCTCTCTTGTAACAGTGATCACATTTTACTTTGTCCTGTGGTTGCTGGTCATGTCACTGGCTCTTCTATTAAAAGCTCCAGTTGACAAACATTTTTGGAGTTGAGCTTTAAGAGTGTCAAGCAACTTGCTCTCTCCTTCCCTTATGCATTCATTATCAATAATGTGGTGCGTACTGGGGAATAAAATGTTGACTGAAAGAGACAACTTTTACTGCCCTCGGAAATTTCTAATTACTGCCCTCGGAAATTTCTAATTACTGCCCTCGGAAATTTCTAATCTATTTTGGATAATGGACATTAATGAAATAATTAATATTATCACTAAGCATTACAAGTGGTGAAAGCATGGAGGAGGAGAGGAACGCTGGGCTGGAGGAAGACTTCTTTGAAGAAGTAGTAACACTTGAGATTTCAACCATGAGTATAAATTAACTGGGCAAAGAGGATAGGAAGCAAGGAATTGTGTCCCAGCAGGAATGGCGAATGTGAAGGCCCAGAGTTTTACAGAGTGTGGGCCTTTAAAGAGCTAAACAAAGGCCAGCAGGGGCTAGATGACCATGAGTCTTTAGAAACATGCTAGGGGTGGGTCTTCATTCATAGAACCCTAACAAGTCTCTAATGGGTTTTATGAAGCAGTATTGACATCAGATTTGTGTTAAAAAAGAAAAAATATGTACTCTGACTCTAATGTGGGCTGTGGTTTAGAAAATGGCAGAATGGATTTGGGGAAACTAGGAGGGTAATATAGTAGACCAGATAAGAAACAATGGCTTGATTAGCATTCTAGCAAAGAAAACACAAAAGAAGTGGAAGCATTAAAAATATGTTTAGGAAGTAGTGCTGCAGGACTTGGTACTAGGTTGAATTTGGGGGTTCAGGGAGAGCAAAATCTTAAAGATGATACCCAGGTTTGTGACTTGTATACCTGGACAGACAGACAGTGGTGTCATTCAAAGATAGGTAGGTGGACTGGAGGAAGACCAGGTCTGAGGAGCAAGTTCATGAATTGAGTTTTGGAAGTTGTAAAGATCGATTTGAGATAAAGATGTGGAGTAGAGTTTGGGAGTTGATGGGCCTGGAGCTCAGGGGAAAGAGAGTAGTGGGCCACACAGATGATGACAGGGGCAGAGGGGAGAGGGAAACTCCCTGAGGAGGAGAGCACAGAATGAGGCAGGGCCTGGGGCAGGCTTTGGTGAAATCTGCCAAGTCACCACATTTCAAGAAAGATAGTGGTCAACAAGCATTAAAATGCAGCTGAGCTTTTAAGGTAAGGATAGTCGTATACTCATAGCGAGAGCTGGTTCTGTAGAATGGGGGAGGGACAGAGGCCAGGCTGGCGGGGTTACATGGTGAAACAGGGACCCTGCTTCTGAACAACTCTCAGTCCTATAGGGAGAAGGTTATATGTGCTTCTTAAATTGACCTCTGGAATAATAAAAGAATGTTCAGAGGACAGAGTTCAGTGGCGTAGGGAATAGCAGGTGTTTTCTGAGCAGGTTAAGCAGGGAGACTTCTTGGAAGTGGAAACTCCTAAGGAAGTGTTCAAGTCATACTTACTTTTATGACTGCTTGGGTTTAAGCACAGTGCCTTATACTTATCAGACCTTTAATTAATGTCTGTTGGATGAATTTATGAAGAAAGGGCAGTCTTTCTCCTAAAGAAATGTGGATGATTATCTTGGTAGTTCCTTTTAACTAGATAGTGGCCTTCAGACAGAAAAGCAGTCTGTGTGGGAGAAACAGTAGTGTCATCTTTGCATATGAAGAATAGCACCTTTTATGGTAGGGGAGGTTTGGGTTCCAAATTCAGATGCTTGGATGTAGCAGACAGGTCATGTAAATGATTGATGCGGGGAGCCAGATTGGCAAAAAGCAATGCCCTGAAGTGTGTCCTTCCACAGCACACTTTCTGTTTTATATGCACAGGAATAGGGTTCACAAAGAACTGTGTCTGCTTTTAATCTGGTTCTCTCAGTCTCATTTTCCTGCTTTTGATAGAGTAAGAAATACTTTACTGGGTTTTTTGTTTGTTTATTTTTACTTATAAGAAAAATGAGAAGCACAGGCTTGGAAATAAAGACTTGAACATTGCTTCAGTCTCAGGCGGGCAGCCAAGGAGGAACCGTGGAGAACTGTCTGAAGGGGCAGCTGCTCCTTGGCTCCAGCCCGTGGGGGCTATGCAGGTGTGTGGCTCTCAGCTCAGGTTGCCACGTCTCCCAATTTGTCAAGAGAAGCTGAAAATCCAGATCTGTGTATGAAATTTCCTGGAGAGATTTACTCCAAAATTAAAAAAATAACTATGGCCACCAATTTGCAAACTATGTTTGATATAAGGACACAATCTAAAAATGTCTTAAGAACCCTCAGCACTGTGTGTCTCGGATTTCTTTGGTAGGTAAATCTTAGATTTTCATCCATGCCCCTTTCCTAATAGTAGGAAAGTAAGAGTCAGGAAAGGTCTTCAGGAACCCAGCTGTGCGGATTGAGAGCTGGTCACCTTAAAAGTATTTAGTTTGTCTGATGTTTTGAGAATTTGAGGAGCATTATGGCCCTGGGAAAAAATGCGCATATGTTCATGCACATATGCATGCACAGTTTTGCATAGAGTTGCAGAAGTTTTTCAAATTGCTGGTTAAGATCCCTCCTTTACCTGGGTATCTCAAAGGATCTTTACAACTTCCAAAACTCAGTTTGGAAGGAATAGTGTTTGGTCAGAAGCCACTAGCCCCCTCCCTTCCTCTGTGTACAGGTGGCTTTCAGTCTTATCATTGCTTCTGCTGTGTTCTCAGGCACCTCTCCTTGCAGGGAAGGCTTTCTTTCTGAAGATGCATTTTGTGAAAATATTTTATAGTAAGAGCATTTTAAAGTTTTCAAAACCTTCTAAGTTTCTTTTCTCCACTCATCATATAATCTAACCATTGATGTTTATAAATTAAAGTTATAAAATAATTAAGAAATGTTTGCAACTCTCTTTCCTGGTAAGCAACTTGGAAACCAGGTTTATATGATTTAAAAATCCAGGCCTATGCATCTTTCCACTCTTAAACAGTTCACTTTACTTATATAGAGTAACCTATTTTCCATTGTATTCTTTCCAATAATAAATAATAAATGACTTTTTCCACTTCAGTAGAAGAATTTCTTTCCTTCTGACTCCTGAGTCAAGTATTTTAGAGTCTACTAAAAATAGACTCTATCACTAATAATGTCTTTGTCATGGAGTATAACTGAGGTCCAAAATGATGGCCAGAAAGAGGAGAGTGCCAGTCTAGTCCTCCTTTATGATTTCCATTTATTTTCACTTACTGTCCGTTCCAGTGCTGGACATCAGCATGCTCTCCTCCCAGGATGTGGTCCGTATGCTGTTGTCCCTGCAGCCCTTTCTCCAAGACGCCATCCAGAAGAAGCGCACGGGCAGGACCTGGGAGAACATCCAGCATGTGCAGGGACCGCTCACCTGGCAGCAGTTCCACAAAATGGCAGGCCGGGGCACCTACGGTACAGTCTCCTCCCTGTCTGCGGGCCTTCTTAACTTTCGGTCTCCTGGAAAGCAGCTTTAGTCAAGTCCTTGCTTTCCTGACAAAATAGTCTTGAGTTTATATTATTTTTGTTTTCCTAAAGTCAGTATTGGAGTCAAGCTTTCTAAACATTGGTGGCATAATCAGAGTCAATGAGGGAAATAATCCCTAAGTAGAGCATTTATTAGAGTCTCCTCTTCCTTGTCTTTGTGGCATTTTCATTTGGATGAACTTCTGAACTGGTTTTGTCAAGGTCCCGATTATGACACTTATCTCAGAGGAAGTGACGTAGTGCTGCTGGGAAATGAACTTCAACTTCTGCTCTGCCCTCCGATTGAACCATTAGAACATGTTCAGGCTCATTTAATTAAGTTGTTCATCAGGGACCATTTAATGAGAGGCTTTGGAGAATACTTTTAAGAGTATCATGTCAACCTACGGTGAAATTTCCACTGCCAGAATTAAGACGAGGGCACCAGGAACTTCCAAATGGTTCGGCTGTGGGAATCAGGCTCCCAGGCCCCTTCCTAAACTGCACTGTTGTTTTAGGTTCAGAAGAGTCTCCTGAGCCGTTGCCCATCCCCACCCTGCTGGTAGGCTATGACAAGGACTTCCTCACCATCTCGCCATTCTCCTTGCCGTTTTGGGAGAGGCTGTTGTTGGACCCATATGGGGGCCACCGTGATGTTGCCTATATTGTGGTGTGTCCAGAAAATGAGGCCTTGCTCGAAGGAGCCAAAACTTTCTTCAGGGACTTGAGCGCTGTATATGAGGTGAGGAAGATCTTGAAACCATTTCTTTGACATGAGTCCTCAGATTGTTTCTGGTTATGACTTAATTTTAAAGAATAAATGTCTTCAAAGTAGATCTTAAAGAAAATTTGCAATTAGTTGGAAGATGAAGGAAAGAATTAAATTGGGAAGTTTTTCTAGAAATAAAATGCGTTCCCATCTTGCTTTATATTTCATTAGATTTAGAAGACTCCTCTACCAGCCTTACCACACATCTTAAAATCCTCTTAGCTGTTTTCCCCCATTGATGTGTGCAGGTTTGAAAGGATTGTTCACCAGGGGAAATGGCAGTTCAGAGGATGAGCTTTGCAAAAAGAAGGCGTGGCTACCCTTTTTGTGGGGAGGGCAGAACTGAAAAAAATGTTCAGCTTGAAAATTTCTAAATCAAAAGATACATTTAATGAATCATGCCCCTGTTATGTTTTGTTTAACACTACATTCATCTTATTACCGAAATTTTGATACACATTAAGAATGTAATCACCATCATAATGTAACAGCCAGGTAGATAATTTTATATATTTAGTACATAAATTCCTGTTGCTTTTGAAAAATTAGGATCATGTCTGTCTTTGAAGAGAAAGTACCACATTTCTTCTGCCAAAGTACACACACACTAAGTTCTTTGTACTTTATACTTCTGATATCATATTTGGCAAGATTAAATTAAGTAAGTTTTTTTATTACATTTATTGGGGTGACATTGGTTAATGAGATTTTGTAAAGTGTTTAGAACTGTGACAGGCATATTATAAGTATTACAAATGTGGTTGTTAAATAAGATGCCAAGTTGAGTTTCAAAAATATTCCATAGCAGAACATCCACTTTCTATAAACATGAGTACACATGAAGTAGTAGACGTATGTGTTGCTGCAAAGAAATGAGGCGATGCTATGTATTAGGTAATGGCATCAATTAAGCCACTGAAGGAAACCCTTGGATACAGTAATTTCTAAACAGTGCCTGGCCCATGGATACTGAATAATATTAAGTCATACTTACCCTAACACAGAAAACTTGTCTAAGCAATTTCAAAGCCCAGCCACTCTCTTGAAGGAAACCTACACATAAGTTACAAAACATAAAAGGCTTGCCAGATCTTTTTAGATCTTAAGAACTTGCATTTGGCAGCAACACATACCTGCTTAAGGTTTTGTAGGATCTTTGTAAGCCTTCAGTTCATTAACTCTAGCAAGGGATAATAATATGGGCTCTCCTGCTGGTGAGCAGGTAGTTAAGTAGTTTACTTTTGACAGGTATATTAATTATTTGCCATTTATTATCCTGGAAATTGACAACAGCATCTCACGCTAAAACAACCATTTATTTTATAAAAGTGATCAGCACTTCCGTAGCCTCCGCTATTAGTGATCTCCGAATGTCTATAACAATCTAACAGATGGCCCATACATTTTAATGTTATCTTATGGGAAAATGTTTTGAGAGGGGATTACTTAAGAGGTTTCAGTGGACAGATGTCTGGGTCAGCCTTAGTAGGCAGGGACCTGTTAGTTCCTTTTTGACCCCTAGCAGTCAGTCAGGTAGTGCTCTGCAGTTCTTCCTCAGGCTGGACGAATGAATGGGCTGGGCTGCAGAAACATTTCTTTCTCTTCAGAAGAAACACTTGTTTTTCTGTAGAGGAGCTACTCCAGGTTTTGGAGAAAATACAGCAGTATCAGGGTACATGATAATTACCAAATAGGACCAGTTTATAGTGTTGGTGTGGTTGCATGTGGTCACACTAAAAAGAAAAAGGAAAATGCCTCCACGTGTATGTACAGAATGTGCCTCACTAACACTACGTGCTGAACAAGGTGATACATTCTGTCATAAGTAATGGTCTTATTTGTGGTATCAGATGTGTAGGCTTGGGCAGCACAAGCCCATCTGCAAAGTGCTACGTGATGGGATCATGCGTGTGGGGAAGACCGTGGCACAGAAGCTGACGGACGAGCTTGTGAGTGAGTGGTTTAACCAGCCGTGGAGCAGCGAGGAGAATGACAATCATTCCAGACTCAAACTTTATGCGCAAGTTTGCCGCCATCACCTAGGTAAATGGGAATTTATTTGGAAAAGTAGAATTTGAGAGAGAAAATAGCAAATTGCACCCCCACACACACCTGTTAGGGTGCAACATTATATTTCTTTTGTCTAATGTTCCATTACTGTGTTTATTTAGATCTAATTTTTACATTCTGTTTAAATGCTAACTTTCATGTGCATGTATGTATATTCTTTAAAAGAAAAGTTGCCTAAAGAAGTCATATCTAATTTACTCCAGAGTTCAAAAACTTAACAGCATGACTTAAGATTAACTGCTTAATTTTAACCTAGATTCCCAAGAGAATCTAAGAAGCTTGTAAAGCCCTATATGCATAAGAGCATAATATACCATGATGGCTGGTCTCCCATTTTTCAGTGATGACATATGGATTCAGTCTGAAAGGAAAATGTTATAAATGATTTTCTTTCTTTTCAAGCAAGGTTCTTTTTCAGTATTTATAAGTATTTCCATGTCCATTTCTGTGTTTGCATGATATATAAGCATGTGTTCAAGTGTGGAGATAGCATTTTGGGTGTTGTAACCAGAATATTGCAGCCTGAAACCATAGTTTTAAAAAAAGGGACCATTCTGAATTTCTGAGTATCTAACACTGCAGAACCTCACTAATGTCGTCTCTCTGCATATATTCTTTCAGCACCTTATTTAGCCACTCTGCAGCTTGATAGCAGCCTGTTGATGCCACCTAAGTACCAGACCCCACCAGCAGCAGCACAGGGACAAGCTACTCCTGGGAACACTGGGCCTTTAGCTTCAAATGCAGGATCTGCAGCTCCCTCCGCTGGCGGTGCATTTAATCCCACCTCCAATGGCAGTTCTGCGAACCCTGCAGCAAATAGTTCTGCGTCTGGTTCTACCGTGCCACCGGTCTCATCGTCTGCCTCTGCTCCCGTCGTTAACCAGCTAGGCACTACCTCTTCGTCAGGATTCAGTGGTAGTGTTGGAGGGCAGAACCCCAGCTCTGGGACCAGTTCTGCTGATAGAATGCAAGGGAACATAGGCTGTGGTGGAGACCCTGAGCCTGGGCAGAGCTCCTCTCAGCCCTCACAGGACGGACAAGAAAGGTATGTTACTCATTGATTGAGGTGGGTGGCTTCCTTGTGGACTCTTACCTACTTTTCTTCTATACCCTTCTCTCCCCGTCAACCTCGGGAGTCTCTAAATCCAGTAAAGGACTCCGATTTTCTTCTTCCCAAGAGAAAGTAACAGCTATCAATCAGCAGCTTCAGTGTTAAGAAATATGAGACTTCTTGCCCTAGTCAGTTTGGCTCAGTGGATAGAGCATTGGCCTGCGAACTGAAAGATCCCAGGTTTGATTCTGGTCAAGGGCACATGCTCGGGTTGTGGGCTCAATCCCCAGTAGAGGGCTTGCAGGAGGCAGCCGATCAATGATTCTCTCATCATTGATGTTTCTCTCTCTCTCTCCCTCTTCCTTCTTCTCTGAAATCAATAAAAATATATTTTAAAAAAATATGAGACTTCTTGTAAACTAACTTACCTATTGAATTTATTATTAAACTTACTAGAGGCCTGGCGCACAAAATGCTTGCACGGATAGGGTCCCTAGGCCTGGCCTGCGATCAGGGGTGATCTTCCCCAGCTGCCAGCAGCTGGCTCTGCCACCCACCCCCGGTTCCCTGTTCCCCATCGGATGATCAGAGCCTGCCGGCCAGCGGGGAAACAATGAGAGGTTGTCTGGCAGGTCCCAATCAGGCAATCGGGGCCTACGGGCTGGGGGCAGTTCCTGCATTGAGCATCTGCCCCCTTCTGGTCAGTGCACATCATAGCTACCAGTCATTCCACCATCTGGTTGATTTGCATATTACACTTTTATATATATATAGGTTAGCTTAATAGTAAGCTATTACTATTAACATATTTGTTATATGAATATAATATATGGATAAAAGTAAGTTATTACTGTTAATATAATAGTATTATAAACTGTCTTTGTAGACTACAGCTACAGGGAAAAAAACATCTCCCATTCAGAGGGCAGTTACTGTCATATCTATCTTGGGTGCTAACTGGCTTGGTTTGCCTTTATTTCAGTAATATGACACATGTTAATGTTACATTTCATCTGTAGTCATTGCCCAAGGATTCAGTATGCACTAGAATTGACTTTATTTTTATATAATTCATGTTTACTTTTGCATCTCATAAGTGACTTTCTCTGCAGTGTTACAGAGAGGGAGAGAATAGGAATTCCCACGGAGCCTGACTCCGCAGACAGCCAAGCCTATCCTCCAGCTGTTGTCATTTACATGGTGGACCCCTTCACCTACACTGCAGAGGAAGACTCTACCTCTGGAAACTTTTGGCTGTTGAGTTTGATGCGCTGCTACACAGAGATGCTGGATAATTTACCTGAGCATATGAGAAATTCTTTCATTCTCCAGGTAAGTATTTGCAAGTTTATTTTTTTGCCTTTGTTGTTGTTTACTAGTATATGAAAGTAAATACAAGTTGTTGATTTTTTAAATAATTGGAAGTACATAAAAATATAAAAGGAAGTATATCCATAATTGTATCTTTTCAATTCAGCCTTCATTACCATTTTGGTGTATTTCTAGCCTTTTTTTCTGTATGTTTGTTTACCCAGTTGAGGTCACACTTAATATAACTTACTAGAGGCCCAGTGCACGAAATTCGTGCACTTGGGGGGGGGGGATCCCTCAGCCCGGCCTGCGCCTTCATGCAGTCTGGAAGCCCTTGGGGGATGTCTAACTGACGCTTTGTGGGGAGTGGGCCTGAGCCGTCAATTGGACAGTCTTAGTGCTGCCACAGAGGCAGGAGAGTCTTCCGCCACCACCACTGCACTCGTCAGCCATGAGCCTAGCTTCTGACTGAGTGGCGCTCCCCCTGTGAGAGCACACTGACCACCAGGGGGCAGCTCCTGCATTGAGCGACTGGTTGTTCCACCATTCGGTCAATTTGCATATTAGCCTTTTATTATATAGGACTAGTGGCCCGGTGCACGAAATTCTTCCACTTGGGGGGTGGGTCCCCCAGCCTGGCCTGTGCCCTGTCACAGTGCAGGAACCCCATGATCCATTGCCCCAAAGAGGTAGGCCCCGCCCACCCATCCAGGGCTCCTCGATGGATTGCCCCAGAGAGGTATTCCCTGCCCACCCATCCAGGGCTCCTCGATGGATTGCCCCCAAAGAGGTAGGCCAGAGACAGGGGTCCTGCCTCCACGCTGCGTGGGGCTGCAGGACCCTCAGGCCTCGCCATGCGGAGCCATGGGATGCTCAGGCCTTGCTGCACGGAGGCCTCCGCCAGGCCCCCCTCCAGGCCGGGCCGTGCAGAGGCCCCCAGACCCCCGGCGCAGGCGTATGGAGGCCTCTGTTGGACCCCGCTCCCAGGCTGGGCTGCGCAGAGGCCCCCGGGCCCCCAGCGCAAGTGTGCGGAGGCCTGTGCTGGGCCCCGCTCCTGGGCTGGGCTGCATGGAGGCCTGCGGACTGGGCGGAGCTGTGCGGAGGCTTCTGCCGAGCCCCAGGCCTCCTGGTAATGGACTGTGATGGCGTGACGCAAGTCCCCGAAGCTGCAAGTCCCCGCCCACCCGCGCCTGCTGCGCATGCAGCCTGCTGATAGGTGTTTATGCATGAGGGCATCCTGACCATTTGCATATTACACTTTTATTAGTATAGATATTCTTTTTATACTTAATGCTCTTCATGAATACTTTTCCATGTTATTTAAAATTTTCACAAGCAACATTTTTAATGACTGCATATCTTCTTTATCTAATCATGCCTGTACAGTTACTTAATTAGCTTCCACTTTTTCACCATTATAAATAAAGCCATAACAAACATTTTCATATATAATATCTTTCTCACATTTCAGGTCATTTCTTAAAGTAGATTCCTAAATATAGATTCTGATATGCATTATAAGCATTGCCAAATTCCTTTCCCAAAAGGTTCTACTTGCTTACATTTCTTTCAGCATGAGTGAGCATGCCCATTTTCACCGCACCCTTGACAGCTTGATGGCATAATAATTGTTTTTAATTTTATAATTTAATTGGTAGAAAACAATGTCTTAGTTGCTTGGGTTTTGTTTTACTGTTACTTTAAATACAGTTATCTTACAGAATTAAAAGGTCAAAATTAAAGTTACAAGAATAGATTGTTAATAGTTTTTTATTATTTTGACATTTGTCTCTCAAATGACTAGACAATAATTCCAAAGATGCTATACACACTATGTGTATATATAAATGATAAATCTATTAAAAAACAAGTTTTAAAATTGGGGGACATAGATATAATACATTAAGAATTTACCCCTAAAATAGGAAAAGGGTTATTTCTAAGTGACAGTGTAACTTGACCAACACAATGGCACCTCTTCTTAAATTGCTGGTGTACATTTGGAATACAGGATTTTATGTCACTGGAAGGAATTAAGATTGAATTATATGATATTTGGCATTCGTATATTTTATAACTAAAATTCTCTTCCCCATTCAAGTTAGAATTCCTGCCATTTCATTTTCAACTTTCTTGTTAGCATGTTTGATCTCAGTTTCTAGTTTTATTTGTGTTTGTGTCTGTAGATTGTGCCTTGCCAGTCCATGCTGCAGACAATGAAGGATGAACAAGTTTTCTACATTCAATACTTGAAGTCCATGGCATTTTCAGTGTACTGCCAGTGCAGGCGACCTCTGCCTACACAGATCCACATTAAGTCCCTCACAGGGTTCGGGCCTGCCGCCAGCATTGAGATGACTCTCAAGAACCCGGAGGTGGGTAGTAGCAGGGCAGACCTTTGTAGAAAGCCAGGGGAGTCGGTAGCTGGATTGTTCCTCCTTTATTTAAGAATGGTAGGTAAATCCTTAAGTCAAATAGAAGAGATACTCCTCTGAACTTGTAAGATTTTTTGAGAAAGAGGCAAGCAGACTCTTGCTATTTTTTGATCTAGGGCCTAAGGCAACAATATGTTTATTACTGTTACTTATGTTCGCCTCTCCTATATTTATCTTGTTCTTTATTTTTTGAACTGAATCTGTGTCTTCAGTCACTAACTTTCTACCTTCTCCAGTTCTCTCTTGACCAGCAGTTGTGTGGGTGTTTATTTCATAAGGTCCCCTCATTTTCTGATGCACATTACAACAGGGGGCTGCTTTCTTCTTGTTTCAGGGCTTCTGTATACAAATGAATGCTTTTTCTCGCCATCTTAGTAACCTACGTCCCACAGATAGGCACCTCATGGGGCATTCCAAAACACCAAAACCAAACTTTTTTAAACAAAGTTGTACACTTCTTTTGTTTTTCTAATCTCCTTACACTAAAGGTAGATGCACAGGGCAAAGTTTAACATGTTCAAAGCCTTCAGGATGCAGTTCCCACAAATTTATTGCATGGAAGATTACCCATTAGTAAAAGCCAACAAAACTGCTGATTTTAGTTGGTAATGAAAGAGTGTTTTGTGTGTGTGTGTTTTTTTTAAACCCTATAAAATGCTTTCCCTTCAATAAGTAAAAACTTAGAAATGGAAAAATGATGCAACTCTAGGTAATAGTGCATTTGTTGTAACTTGGTTCACGTCAGCTTGGTCCTAGGAGAGGAAGCTGCTTAGCCGACAACCTGCATTCTTTCTGGATTATTTAAAATTTCTATATTTGGCAGTTTTATTCTTTTGAGTTTGAATCTTTATTTTTGTGAGCAGTTCATCTATTTTCTCTTATTAGCTTTTCTAAAATTAAAAAAATCAGTTTTTTTTCTGTTTCTTATTTTGTCTCAAATTATGAGTTACTGTTTTTCTTTATAAACTTAATTTTTTACTTCTTGTGGTTATTCCACAGTTCAGATACAGTCATTTCTTATGCTTTAATAAGAATTTGTCATAACCTCACATGGTAATGAATAATGTTCTGCATTTTCCTAGAGGAAAGCAACAGCTATCCCAAGGCATGGTGTAACATTGTTAAAGATGGTAGCGTGGTGGCAGAGCACCCTCAGGAGTTTATGAGATAAAGTGTGGCTTAGGAGAAAATAAGTGAGAAAATGTGCTTTTTTCCTTTTTGCTTTGAAACAGGAAGAGAGAAATAAATCACTTGATTTTATTAAAAACAAAAGAACCAAACATTATGACTAGTTACTGAGGTTTGTACATTTTTACTTGCATTGCAGTAATGATGAATTGCCAAATGCCTCTCCCTCAGTCTGCAGCTAGAATACCACCTTTCATTCATTAAACAAAGCCAAGTGTCTGCTGTGTGCCAGGCCCTGTACTAGGTGATGAGGATGCAGTGGGTGGGAAACCAAACCACCAGGCCCCTGCTTCTGCAAAGTCTAACTCTCCACAGTGGTACAGTCTCATGCAAGCACGTTGCCACATAAGGAAGACTGTATCTTAGAATTTATCATGCAACTTTTAGAAGAAATCTTACACTAGTATCACTTTTGTTTTTCATAGGACATCCAGCATCTTAAAAACAGAGTTGGGAAGAATGTGTTACCTAGTGTCTTATCACAAGCTGTCTGTTGCATCTCAGATATTCATTTTTCTTTTTTTATTGCACCTCATATATTTGACACTTAAGCTATTGTTTCATATAAAACTTTTCAGACAGCCTTGACTGGACTCTTTTTTTTTTTAATTATTGAAACATAATTCACATATTATAAAAATCACCTTTTAAAAATTATATAGTTCAGTGATTTTTAGTTTATTCACAGAGTTTGCAGCTATCATCACCACCTAACTTTAGAACATTTCATCAATCCAGAAAGAAACTTTACACCTATTAGCAGTCACTCCTCATTTTGCCCTTCCTCCAGCTCCTGGCAACAACTAATCTACTTTCTGTCTCTATGGATTGCCTGTTCTGGACATTTTATGTAAATGGAATCATACAATATATCATCTTTTATGTCTGGCTTTTTTCATTTAGCATAATATTTGAGGTTTATCCATGTCATAGCATAGATGTTTATTAAATATGGAAAAGTGGATGATTAAATTTTGTCACACTTTATCTAAAATGTTTGTCTTAGGTAACAGCTATTGCTTTGATTTCTTAAATTACACACACCCAAGTATAATATACAAACTGAAAAGTAATCCTAAGTGTACTGCTTGATGAATTTTACTAAGTAAAAATACCATGTAACAAGCACCCCAAAAGCTCTCCCTTCTTGTTCCTTTCTGTCAGTCCAGCAGTAATCACTATTCTGACTTATAACAACATAGTTTTGTCTGTTTTTTGACTTTTATATAAATTCAATCATATAATTTATAACCTTTTGTGTCTGGCTTCTTTTATTCAGTGTTGGGATTCATCCTTTTTGTTGCTTTTAGTGGTGGTTTTTTTATTTCCTTTGTTGTCTTATATTCTGGTTGTGCGACTGTATCACAGTGTATCATCCATCTTACTAGTACTGTTGATGGGTGTTTAGGTCATTTTCTGTTTGCAGCTAATATGATTAACACTATTGTGAACAATACTTGGTGTTGTCTGTCTTTTTTGTTTCAGACATTCTGGTGGGTTTGTGGTGGTGTCTCATGGTTTTAATTTCTAATTTTCTAATGACTAATGAAGTTGGGCCAGTTTACTTTCTAAAATAGTAATTTCTTTTAATAAGGAAATATTGGTTTGGTTGGATGCCCTAGCTTCTATCATTTAAACAGTCTTTTTGGTGCCTGTGTTATCACTGCTATTTATATATATGGTGTTGGTGGGGGGTAATCTGTTACCATTATTCCCTCTTGGTTTCATTCAGTGCTGCTCTGGATTGTGTTGTAAACCTGAAGTTGAGTGGCTTTGTGTTGACATTGATTTTGATTTTGATTTCAGCGGCCCAGCCCCATCCAGCTTTACTCCCCTCCTTTTATATTGGCCCCAATCAAAGACAAGCAGACAGAAGCCCCAAACAAAGACAAGCAGACAGAGCTGGGAGAGATGCTTGGTGAAGCGAGCCAGAAATACAATGTGCTCTTTGTGGGCTATTGTCTGTCTCACGACCAGCGCTGGCTTTTGGCTTCCTGCACTGACCTCCATGGGGAGTTACTAGAAACCTGCATTGTAAATATTGCTTTACCAAACAGGTGAGCAACCTTGGTGTTTGTGGTGCATGTAAATTGATGCTGTGCCTTTTTGAGATATAAATCTTTCTCATTTCTCTTTCTAAATGCATTGGGTACTGTGTGGGTGGGTTCTTTGGAATCCTGTTGGTTTTGTCCGAGTGATAACTTTGATTCATTTGGGGACCTTTTCCCCATTTTTTTCTTTTTTAGATCACGGAAGAGTAAAGTATCTGCACGTAAAATTGGGCTGCAGAAGTTATGGGAATGGTGCATAGGTATTGTCCAAATGACATCTCTACCCTGGAGAGTTGTTATTGGGCGACTCGGGCGTCTTGGCCATGGCGAGCTTAAAGGTGAGAAATTCTTGAAGGCAATATGCACAAGAAACAAAGGAAAAGGGCTGAGCTGAGGCATTAACTGAGCTGAGGGAGAGAGAACATTGTACAATTGGTAGTAAGAATAAAGCAGATTATATTTTCACATTCTTTTAAGTGTACAAGAAACCAGTGGTTTTTAAACTTTTCATAGGTAACAAAACCATGTACTCAATCAAAGAAAATCTTAAATAGTGAGCCCCACTTTATAAAACAGAGAATGTTTTATTAATATAAAAAGCATACTCAGTATATTAGAATTTCTAATTTTTTTTTATATTGATTCAAAGAAAAGTACAAGTCAGTGTTAACACAGATTTTATGTCAGAGGTTATTAATGATAAAAGAAGTCATATATAAGAACAGCTTTCAATTTTTTTTGTTCTTTGTTTTGGTGGTTGACAGTGACAAGTTTGGTATTTCTAGATTTTTCTTTGGCGGCACAATAGCAAGATAATCCTGATTTACAAGGACTAGTAGTTGTAAATTGGAACGGTCTTTATTCACCTTGCCACTGTCTGATATTCTTCAGTCTGGAAGCTGACATATATATACACTATATATATATATATACACACTAGAGGCCCAGTGCATGAAATTCATGTACGTAGGGGGTGGGTTCCCTTAGCTCAGTCTGCACCCTCTCCAATTGGGGACCCCTTGGGGGATGTCCGACTGCTGGTTTAGGCCCAATCCCTGTGGACATCCGGCAGTCGGACATCCCTCTCGAAATATGGGACCGCTGGCTCCTAACTGCTCACCTGCCTGCCTGCCCAATCGCTCCTAACTGCCTCTGCCTGCCAGCCTAGTCACCCCTAACTGCCCTCCTCTGCTGGCCTGGTTGCCCCTAATTGCCTCTGCCTGCCTTCCTGATCGCCCCCAATGGCCCTCCCCTGCCGGCCTGATCTCACCCCCAACTATCCTCCCCTCGCGGCCTGGTTGCCCCCAACTGCTCTCCCCTGCTGGCCTGATCTTGCCCCCAATGGCCCTCCCCTGCCAGCCTGATCTCACCCCCAACTGCCCTCCCCTGCAGGCCTGTTCTCGCCCCCAACTGCCCTCCTCTGCTGGCCAATTTGGTTCTGATTGATCGGTTTTAATGCCAGTCAGCATCAAAAGCTCCGCCTCCTAGGCAGCCATTGGCTCCCCACAGCACCCAGATTTGGTTCTGATTGGTCGGTTTCTATGCCAGTCAGCCTCAAAAGCTCCGCCTCCTAGGCAGCCATTGGCTCCCCACAGCACCCATATTTGGTTCTGATTGGTCGGTTTCTATGCTAGTCAGCATCAAAAGCTCCGCCTCCTAGGCAGCCATTGGTTCTTCACAGCACCCACATTTGGTTCTGATTGGTTGGTTCCTATGCCAGTCAGTGTCTCTGGGCCTATCAACGGGGCCTGATCAGAAAGGCAGGGCTGATCAGCAGCCCCAAATGGAGGCCTGGAGAGAAATGGAGGCGCGGCTGCTGGCCAGACAGGGAGAGAGAGAGAGGCAAGTGCTGATCAAAAGCTGCCTCAGAAGCAATGGATCAGTCCCTGCTTCTCTCTTCAGGCCTCTCTCTGGCCCTCATTCGCAGCCCCCTCAGCAGTCAGTGCTGCAGTGCTGACTGCAGGACTGACTTTCCGGTTGGTTGAGCCTCGGTCGTTACTGGTTGTTACGACCCAGGGTTTTTATATATTAGGATACCAACTGCTTATTATTTCTTGAAATACAACAGTCACAAAGTACTGAAAGTAACATAACATAAGTGACCACTAGCAGCTGTCTTGCCAGGCCTTAAGCCCAGCTCATTTACTAACCTAGTGCAGCTACTTGTACATTTTTAAAAGCCTAGATTTCTTTTAAAAGCCTTACTAATTAATGACACATTTATAAAAAGTTCAATATATGCATAGAGATGGGAGTGGTTTCTTTCTAAGGTCAGCACAAAAGCAAAAACAGGTGGTTTTGTGCTTGCAGGTGTATTAGAGCAGAAAAGCAAACTTTCTTTATAAAGGGCCAGATAGTAAATATTTTGTATTTTACAAGCTAGCTGGTCACTGTTACAACTACTCAACTCTGCCATTGTAACTTCAGAGCAGCCACAGACAACACCTTAGTAAATAGGTAAGGTTGTGTTTCAATAAAACTTTATTTACAAAAACTTGGCGGGCAGGAATTGGCATTGGGACCATGGTTTGTTGACACTTGCATTAGGGTGCACATGTTATTTTTTTTTTTTTACATGAAACTTATATTTTATTTCAGGGATTCCACAAATAAGTGATACAGATATAACTTGCATTGTAGCAAGTGTCTGAGTGAGTTATTAGGGTATAACAGCAATTATACAAATACATAATATGTATTAAATAAGTTCTCTTAGGAACCCATTATACATACATTGTTTTAGTAATAAATTATATTGTAGACTAATAGAAGATAGTACCCTTTTCATTTTTTAAAGACTATCGTACTTATAATGAATCTGATATCAGTAGCCTGGAGGCCTATTACATTAGGGGGTTTGTCATTTTATTTCTGTCAGAATTCCTATCTTCTCTTCTAGTATGCCTTTTAGTCAATCTTATTTCTTAAAGGTTTTGAGCTACTCTTAACCCTTGGGGAAAGTTAGAATGTAATAGAGAAGAAGAAGAGGGGATCAAAACGTAGCCTAGTCACTTAGTGTTTTGTGAAATTATTAGGCCATTGCCTGCCCTGTATGATTTATTAGAAGGGCACACTCCTCTTGTTTCTGACGGGGGAAGGGTGTAAGTGTGACCGAGAGAAAATGTGCTTTCAAGGAATGAAGACACGGAGATGAGCCTACCACACAGGAAATCAGTTTACTGACCTATGGTTTCTTCCTTCAGGAATCAGAGGCCTGCACACATTGTTTCTGTGGGGCAGTATCAGATAGGAGCCTGTAGATTTCAGTCAGCTTTGTGAATTTCTGTTCTTTATCACCAGAGTGTTTGTGATAGAAATACTTACACCACCTTTTTCTTCTTATTTGATTTTTAAGTACAAACTTATTCTCTTTTATTTTTCTGTGGTTTTAAAAAATACTGCTTTGTGTTCCTGGCCACTTTTATTTCAGCCACTTCAGTTTGAGGTTCATTAGGCATATGAAATAGGAAAATTCTTTTCCTTTCACCTTCTCTTTCAGGAAAGAACTGCTGGTTTGAAAACTTATAGAGCTAGAGAAGCCTGCAGGAGTAGCATTTCATCAGTGGCATGTGACATGGCGGCAGGAGTGTGACCACATACTTTTATTTCCCAGAGTTAACATAACCCATAACAGCTCTCTGAGATGACATAATGCCATTTGTTTGGGGGGCAATACACAAATATTAGAAAGAAAATTTGTGCCAACTTTTAATCTGCGTAATTATTGCAGCTTCATTTGGAGCACTTCACTCACACCCATTGTTTATTAGTGCTTTGGGGCTTTCTAAGAAAGGCTCCCCTTGCTTCTGCTGCTGCTTGCCTTTCGTGGAAACAACCAGTCTACAGCAAGTGGTAAACAAAACTGGTTTTCCCGACGGTACTCACCTATGAAGAAAGTGCTGATAGGGGCTGTGAAAAAACCAGACCTGGAGGAGGAGGAGGAGGGATAGAACAGACTGGTGGCCTCACCAGAGAGCATCTGAAGTGTGTAAATCTACCTGGATCTGTGCTGGAGGCTCACAGGTCATTTCAGACATGGCTGCAGTCTACAGAATAGTAGACCTTTGTTTCTTTGTTAATGAAGTGTAATAAAGGTCAAGAAACATGTTCTTTGTAGCAAGGAGAGGAACCTGTGGGAAGCCACATTCCCAGTAGGCCCCAATCCTGGAAATTCACTTACCAGGCAAAACTGGTAAAACACTCAAACCTCACAGCAACATGAATTCCTAAAGACTGCTTGTAACTGTGATACTTGGTTTCAGATTGGAGTATCCTCCTTGGAGAATGTTCACTGCAGACAATCAGTAAACGGCTCAAGGACATGTGCCGGATGTGTGGAATCTCTGCCACAGACTCTCCTTCTATCCTTAGTGCCTGCCTGGTTGCCATGGAGCCCCAGGGGTCCTTTGTAGTGATGCCAGGTAAATCTCTTCTTGTCAGTTTAATTAATGACGCATCACATCAGTTCGTCCACTCAAACTTAAGTTCATAGACAAGTGTAGAATGTATCTGTATTTTTTACTTTTATAAGAGGAAATTGTACTTAAGGTTCAAAAATGGAAACCACTTGGTCTCTTCCAAGGGATGTAGTTTGTGATTTTCTTATCTTTATTGACCACACCTTGGAGAGAGCCTACACTCTGGCTATGACTGAGAGGTCTTAGAGTCATGGCTGATTACTATTGCCTACCCCCAGTTTGTTGTTAGGTTATCAGGTTCACCCTCCAAAAATGATCAGTGGACACCAGCATGATACATATTTGAATATCCTTTTGGAGATAAATGTTTGACAGAATCTCTAAGCAGCCTCGAGAGAGCATACTTTTAGTCTCTCTTACGTAGTTGAGGATGAATGGTGAGACACATACGGGTAAAGCATTTAGTTTAGTGCCTGGACCACAGTAAATTCTCAGCAAGTACCAGTACGTAGATAGCCAAAACATTGTGGCCACAGAGTGTTTTTGTTTTTTTTAAAATATATTTTTATTGATTTCAGAGAGGAAGGGAGATGGGGAGAGAGAGAGAGAAACATCAATGATGAGAATAATTGATCGGCTGCCTCCTGCACGCCCCCTACTGGGGATCGTGCCTACAACCTGGGCATGTACCCTGACCGGAAATTGAACCAGTGACCTCCTGGTTCATAGGTCGACAATCAACCACTGAGCCACGATGGCCAGGCTAGAGTGTTTTTGTTTTTTGTTTTGTTTTGTTTTTTACAAATTAGCAATTAAGCTATTATAATTATATGGCAAAGCTATTTTATACTTTTAAAAACTGTTTTTACCACCCAGATATTTTTTTCATCAAATGGGAGACCCTTTCCTCTCACTCCCTGTAAAGGTAAGTAGTATTGGGTGTGAGACAGGTGGCCTGCAGGGGCCTGCTTGGTAGACCTTAGATTGATTGTTGCCTGCACCACTTGAGCAGATTACAAAACTTTATTTGTGCTCTGTCCTCATCACAAAATGGGGATAATAGTTCTTACCTTGAGGTGGCCATGATGATTGAATGAGGTGACATGAATAAATAATGTAGCACAGAATCTGGGATGTAGTAAGCATTTAATAAGTGTTAGTTATAATAATTATTAGTTGAATGGTACCATTTCTACAGAATTGTATCATTTAGGAGAATAGTACTTTACAATTTGTGAGCAACCACAGGAGGAAGGGACGTGGTAGATTTATTTTTAGAAATACTTCTTATATAAGTAATTAAAACATATTTGGTAGACTCAGTCCAATTTTATCTTAACTTTTCCAATATGAAATGAGACTTGAGTTATTGTAGCTGTATGCTCTGAGTCAGTTTCTTAAAGCTATTTAAACACTTGGGCTCGACTTTAAATGTGTATTCATCATGGCAGTTGTGTCAGACTCCTACCTTTCCAGCTCAGGTCCTCTTAAACACGTCATTTCTGGAGTTGTTCACTCCTGCACAAAAGGAATTGATACTTTTTTTTTTTAAGATGCTGTCACAATGGGCTCTGTTTTTGGCCGAAGTACTGCATTAAATATGCAGTCATCTCAGCTTAACACCCCTCAAGATGCTTCTTGTACACACATCTTGGTATTCCCAACATCTTCAACCATCCAAGTGGCTCCAGCCAACTATCCCAATGAAGATGGGTTTAGCCCCAACAATGGTGAGTGGGGACCATGTTTGCCTAGAACTCAGCTTCTTCCACAAGAGACAGAGCTAGAGTGTGGAGTCATGGGCTGCTGCAGGCTGTTCTGTGTTGTGATAACACATGAAGTATGAAGAGGGGCTTATGAGTTGGAGAATCTGTTTGGTTTTGAAGATTTAATTTGTCTGCTCTGTTACCAATACCAAATAAATACTTTCCTCTTTTGGGGAATTCACTTTCTCTTGTTTTTCATGAAAGACAAAAAGTATCTGCTTGGTAGTGTACTGTATGTGGGTGTTACTATTCCAATAAATATTTCTTGATCTGATTTGAAAGTAGGAAGACTACTAGGCAATATGATGATAGCAACTGCCTTTAGCTAATCACTGGGAGTAGGATTTGTTCAAAAACAACTTTTTACTTGATTATTCTTAATAGGGTTTTTTTGATTGAATATATTAAGGCATTCATTACTATAAATGCTCAATATTATGCAGCTATTTGCATTTTTTAAAGAATTTTTTACAGCTACCAGCATTTACTCCTGTTAAAGGGGGAAGGTAAAAGGACACCACACTATATATGTACACTATATACCATATATAGTATGAGCACAGTGTAATAACTAAGAGGAGAAAAAGAATCATAGAACCAGTGTTCATGGTGATTGGGTTATGGGTGATGGCTTTCCTCTTTTGTACTTTTCTTTCCACATTTCCTGCTGTGAGAGTATCTCACTTTTATAATATGGGAGAGGATTTCTTAATGAAAATGTGGTGCTTTGATCTGCTTGTGGAATAGGCCTCCAGTTTCAGGGTGAGTTCACACCTATTAACGTGCATTAATTCAGCCTCCAGGATTTAGAGGCTAATTAGTTGCATAGATGGAGTCTGTTGTTTTCTTAGATGGTGTCAATGTTAACTTTGTTTAATAATTAAATTGCTGCTTTAGTTGTTTTGCCATCTTTTTATGTGCCTTTGGAGTCTATACAGAATGTGGAGTTTTATTTTATGCTCTTTATTTCTTCATTCTGTTAATACTTCACATTAGGATATCACTGGAGAGGGTGCAAAGTGAAAGAATAATTTGTAGCACCTTGCACTCAGTACACAAACATTAAATCTTACTAATTTGTTAACAGCACCTGCCTGTAATAATCATAGCTCCCCAAAAAGAGTGTATTGTTTAAGTTGGGGATGTGGATCATTTTTTAAATTTTTGTGCTTTTTTTTTTTCTCCCTTTCCTCTAGATGACATGTTTGTTGACCTTCCATTCCCAGATGATATGGACAATGACATTGGCATATTAATGACTGGGAACCTCCATTCCTCCCCCAACTCCTCCCCGGTCCCTTCCCCCGGCTCTCCTTCTGGAATCGGTGTGGGGTCTCACTTCCAGCACAGCCGGGTAAGGATGGTGTGAAGTGGGCTGTGTAAAACCATCTCAGTCTTCCGGAAAATAGTCCAGAGGCGTGACCAACTTTTTACTGCAGGCACCTTTCTTCTCGTTGGTCTTGGTCCTTGGTACAAGAGAAATAAGTGGGAAAGTGACTCTGTAGTTGTTCCATTTTGAATAAAAGCAGGAATTTGAAAGAAGTATATTATTCCCAATAAATAGTTTTTTCAGAAGAATAGCCTTACTAATGCTGGAAGGGTTGTGTGCAATCACTGTTTTCTTAACAAAAGTTAGTTTTGGTTACTTGCTGCTTCCCGGTTATTTTTTGCCCAGAGAGTGGTTTTCCAGAGGCTAGGTCAACAGTCCTGCTTATTTAAATGCAAAGTAACTGTGTTAACGGAAGAACACATTGCTGATGGGTGATTATTCTGAAAGGAGCTGACTGTTGTGTCAGGGCCGTGGTGCCTTGTTGCATGTGGTCCCCATCTCCTCCGCAGCCAGCTCGCAGGAAAGGCATGAGCCCACAGGAGGCTGCCTTTGGAGAAATGCTCAGGTTGGTGCTAGAGTATTAAGGGAAACACCAGAGCTTACAAGTAGTTTCATCTTTAAATGTCATAGGGTATGGATTGCAGAGCCAAAGGCTTGGTCATTACTCATGCTTTGTTTAAATGCTTGAGGACTCATGCCTTATCACTGTATTGTACTTTTACTTAAAATATTGAGAGACTGAGGGTTAAGACACTGAAGAACTGCTATGTCTAATGTATTAAACTGGACAAGTATAAGCAGCCCTGCTCCGCTCATTTAGACACAAAGGTGTACTTAGAGGACTTCAGTTCCTGTCAGTTGGGACTTTTATTGCCAGCCCTGAGTTTAACCAAGAGAAAGAAGATTTGAAACTTAAGTCACAGAGCAGTGAAACCAGGGAAGGTCCACTCCATGGCTGCCCTCATGATACTGCCTGTCCCCACCTCCTCCTTCTGGAAGGAGAGATTCTAAATGTCTTTATTGCCCCAAAAAGTCATTTGCCAGTTAATGACAATTAGTTTCCTGGAGATTTTTGTGATAGGAACACAAATTTTACACTGGATAGTTTAAATTTAGGATTACTGTGAATTCTAGAGGCAAATAGCGTATCATCAGCTAAGAATGCATGCCCTGAATATGATAAATATAGCTCTGAGTTACAGCTATGTGGCTGACTAGCTCTGTGGCCCTGGACAAGCTTCCTTTACCTTTCTCAGCCTTAGTTACCTTATCTGTGAAATGGAAATACTACTACTGCCTCCACTACTGATCGTTGTCATTCATTTTATTCATTAGAGTTGGTGATTGAATTGTGTTGTTAGTTTTATAAGAAACAGGTGTGCTGTATTTTCTCTCTTTGTTGGAGCCCCCAACCCTAAATGAAGTCTTTCATTGAATGCCACAGTTTAAACTGCACTGCTTTAAAGCTAGCTAGTCAGGTGGCCTTTCTCAATCCAGAGCACCTATAGCCAGGTGACCCCGGAGAGGTTTTTAGCATTTCCTCTTTCTGAGCCATTAACATTCTTTGATATCCAGTTAAGACATTACAACAGGGGAAAGAATTTGCTCAAGGTTGTAGTAAGTTTTTATCTTTAACCATCTCAGATATAATACAACTTGGTTTAGTAGTTGAGAATTTTTCCCCCTTGAAACAGAAGGCTCGTGAAAACAGATTACTTATTACTGCTTACATGAAAACTATACTAGTATTTTCAACTCTTGAAGCTAGCTAAAAGAATCAAAGGTGAGGAAATGCCAGTTTCAGAAATGCACAGGAGTCTCTTACAAGAGCCTGTCAGGAAAGGTCTGCTGACATTCACACAGGCTTCTTCAGGAGCAGCTCACACCGCTGGCAGGTTGGCAGTGTCCCGCCCTGCAGGCAGTGAGGAAGGGCTGCGTGTCCTGGCAGTGTCCTTGACAGCACTCGGCCAGGTGCGCTGTGTATTTGGGGTTGGCTGCTGGCACATGAGTGCAGAGATACCTTTAGCTGTCAGAGATTTGCTCTCCACATTTTTTGTTTAATACCTAGTAATGCCACGCAACAGTTAACATTCTGCAGACAAGAAATCAAAGAAAATAAATTTGCACTTAATTGACTATGTCATTGGTTTCGCTGGTACCTTCTGCCAAAGCAATACTTTCCCTCAGATATCTGTGTGCAGCAGAGACAGTGCCTCCCCTAGTGACCTTTCTCAGTTACCTGGCATTTTTGGGTGAGATGCTGCCAGAAAGGGGATTGCTCACCATAGTGTGCAGGGTGACTTGATAAAAAGTGGGTGAAGGTGGTCAAAGGTACAAACTTCCAGTTATAAAACAAATCAGTCACGGGACAGATGTACATATGGTGACTATGGGTAATAATAGTGTCACATATTTGAAAGTTGCTAAGGAAGTAGATCTGAAGCCTTCTCGTCACAAGAAAAATGTTTTGTAACTGTGTGGTGATGGATGTCAACCACTTACTGTGTGATCACTTTGCAATAGATATAAGTATCCAAATATGAATTATTACATTATACACTTGAAGCTCATATAAGTGTTATGTCAATTACATCTCAGTGTGTTTTTTTAAGTTGATTTCTAAAAGAGTGTGATTGAGTGACAAATGCTGATCATGCCTGGGGACTTGTTCTGTATGTAGAGCCAGGGCGAGCGCCTTCTTTCTCGAGAGGCTCCGGAGGAGCTGAAGCAGCAGCCGCTGGCCCTGGGGTATTTCGTATCAACTGCCAAAGCTGAGAATCTCCCCCAGTGGTTTTGGTCATCGTGTCCCCAGGCTCAGAACCAGTGTCCCCTCTTCCTAAAGGTTGGTTTGGTATCATATTTGAAGTTTTGGGGGAAGGGGAGGGAATGAGTAACTTTCGCTGAAGTTCAATTTTGATTAGAAATTTCTGTCACCATAGTCTTATTCTGTTCCCTGTTTCTCTCACATTCTACTTATACTCTGAGGATATTTCAATTACAGTTATAAGTGGAGAGTAGGATTTAGGCGATGAACCCAAAACGATGTCACAAAGAAATGAATTACGTTAACCCAAGGAGGGGACTCGGTGGAGCCCATAGGGTACCTCTAAGATGGACACGGGGTTCTGTATCGTGGTCTTTCTCCCGGTTCCCATTGCACTGTTGTCAGTGAAGTTGGCCTGCATGGACGTGACAGCTAGCTGTCCTTCCTCCCCTGCCACGGGCTGTCAGCATTCATCAGAGTAAGGCAGGAGTTGGCTAAAAAAACTCCACATTTACACTTGCTCTTCCTGTGTATTTCTTGGAAACTTTTAATCCAAATTAAAGGTTAAATACAAAAGAAATTCCACTTCCAGTTTGGATGAGGGAAACTGGAAAGAAATCCACTTTTCAGCCACAGGTTGGCAAAAACCCAAAGGTTTGACAACAGAACTCTGTTGCAGGGCTGTGGGAGAAGCCAGATTCTACAACCTACACATTTCTCTTTTGATGCTGCAGTCCCAATTCTAGAAATCTATTCAAAAGAAACTTTGGCAAAAACAAAAAATGACATATGTGAAAGATTAGAAACAGCTGAAATATCCACCAGTAGGGGCTGGTTGAATAAACTATAGTAGTGGAATACTAGTTGTCCATAAGAAATTGAGAAGTATTTTTATGTAATTATCTGTGGTGTATAGATTACTGTGCAGTAATGTATAAGACACACACACATCTGGAATGTTAAAACCAAAAATAATTGAAGGAATTTTCTTTTCCTAATGACTTTAACACATTATGAAATCAAAGAAGTTATATGAAAGTTCATGTAATCCTTATTTTTGAATTAGAATTGTCAGTATGACCCTACATTTATTGTTTCCTCTCTAAAAATGTATATACATATTTCAACTCTGTCTACTGGGAAGGCTTAGGAGCAATGACAACTTCGTAGCAATAAACACCTCTGATGCCATGATCGTAGTTCCTAAATACCATTTGTTATTCAAAAGAACCAGAATTCTTTGAAGAGGTGACTGATTCCAGATCTGAAGTAAGAATTATTCAAGTTGAACCTGAGACATCTTGTCATCCTTAAAAGCAAGGAAGTCGCCTAAGATTATTAGAGTCCTATCAAAGGGACCCGGTGGAGGGTTTCCATTGCCCAAGGATGATACCATTTGGTCATCAAAAAGAATGATGGTAGCAACAGATGAAATAAGTCCATGGGTTCATAATGGTGCTGAAAAGCAAAACAGTTATCAGTCACCAATTAAAGCTGCCAGAGCGGCAATTCATTAACCTAAAAATTGAAAAATAAAGAGAAAGGTTTCAGCAACTTTGTTGCCTCTCCTTTACATAGTATATTTCTTAGCTGTTTAATAAATAAAAGTATGCTAAAACCATTAAGTTAAAAATTGATGGGGAACTTTATAGTGGATGGAGCATGCTGGCACCTACTGAATCCAGTGACCACTTATATTCAAGTGGGGCAGTAGAGTAAGACCTCAAGGGAAACATGATGTAATCATTGACAATGCCAGCTTTTATTTTCAACTGGAGGATATGGAGTTATGTGGGCTCACCTTGGGGCTACTGAGCAGCTTAAAATTCACAGGCTCATAGATGCCCTGACTTCTAAGGACCCTAAGAGCGCCTACTTCTGGCAGGCCTGGGCTGGCCCTTTCTCTGCCCAGGGCCAGCTAGACCGGAAGGTCACTGTCTCTGTTCCTCCACAGGCGTCACTGCATCACCACATCTCTGTAGCACAGACGGACGAACTTCTCCCCACCCGGAACTCTCAGTGGGTTCCACATCCTCTTGACTCCAAAACCACATCTGATGTTCTGAGGTGGGTGCAGACCCAGGCAACACAGCAGCACATTTGAAGTTATTTCCTTTGCTCTTGATTTTCCCAGAGCTTCCATTGAGGTGCGGTGTTTGTGGAAGAGATGCCGCCTTGTGCAGTGGAGCACGGTTCCAGCTGGAGCCAGGCCCCTGTGGACGCAGGGTAGACAGGGCGGTGGGCTTGTTAAAGAGCACAGTGGCCTTGCTGCCTGCTTAGAGGAGGGGTTTCATGGTAATAAAGAGAGGTCAGAATGAAGGGTGGGTAGTTAGAAGGCAGTCTGAATTAAAGCAAACATCTTTAGCCTCTCATATCAGTTTTATAAATGCAGTTAATTATAACATAAATTCCATAGTTGGGAATGCCTCTCAGAAGTGTGTACAAAGTTTCTTGCATTTTAAGAGGCCATAAGCATTCTTCATATATGTTGAGAAAATAGACAAGCTTTTTCTAATGTTTTCGGATTCTTAGGTAATTTGGGAATTGCAGTTCAGCAAGAACCGGCTTATTATGATTTTGGCTTCCCTGGCCTTGTGGGCCACATATCTAATGAAAACTTTTCTAGTAACCACATTAAATAATTTAAAAAAATTAGTGAGGTTACCTTTAGTGGCAAATTCATCAATTATATAAAAAATATATCAGGATTAACATCAAATATATCCAAAATATTTCAGCAGTAATTAGTATAAAAATATTCAGGAGCTGTTTTACATGTTTTTTAAATGCTAAGTCTTTACAAAGCAGGGCCCGTTTTATGCTTACAGCATATGTGAGTTCCCATGTGGCCAGTGGCTGCCCTCTGAGAGACGGGCAGGTCGAGAAGGAAGAGGGGCCGTGAAAGGCAGGAACACAGTAGAGAGCCTGGGGCAAGTTCAGGAGGATGTTAGGCCTCTTCCTGCAACTCCTGGATGTTGGAATTTGCGATCACCTCACCTGCCATGCCCGTACCCTGACCTGCGTCTTCTCTCCGCAGGTTTGTTTTGGAGCAGTACAACGCTCTGTCCTGGCTCACGTGCAATCCGGCCACCCAGGACCGCACCTCCTGCCTTCCCGTCCACTTTGTGGTGCTCACTCAGTTGTACAATGCCATCATGAATATACTCTAAGGGAACAGCACTTGTCCTCTGGCTCGGTTCCTTCTCCTGCAGCCTCGGTCCGGAGCCTGCTGCCTCTGCAGGTGCCCGCCCGCTTCCCGAGACCACTGCACAGGCCTGCGCTGTGACTCCTCCGCAGGCACGTGCTGTCTCTGCAGTGCTCCTCACAGAGTGACTCACGGACACTTCCTCATGGACTGGAAACGTCCACAGCAGTGACTCCAGCCGGGGTGTGGTGTGGGCACCCAGCCCCCAGGCTCATGGGAAGCTCCGGCTGGTGTTGGTTTTTAGGAGGAAACAGAAGAGACGGTATCCTTTTGCACACAAGAGCCTGTGTTTTCAGTCTCTGTCTAAAACTAAGGGTAGGTTAGCCCTTTGGATGAAATCCTCTAGTTGTTGGTGTATGGCCTGTGGGTTACCTGAACTCCATATTCTAGGACTTTTTCCAAATGAGAACCAGCTCAAGTACATGATTGCACCGTGGGCTTCTCTCCCTGGTGCGCCCATTGCGAGGGCGTGAGTGCTGTGGCTGACTCCATGCCTGTGTGTAGATACAGAAGTCTGGAGACATCTTCATTCTGTTTATTTATTTTAAATTGTTTTGTCATAGGGTTTTTGTGACTTTTAATTTTTTTTTTAATTTGCGAGGACCAGGTACAGTAGCTGAAACCCAACTCAGACCCACCATAGGATTCTTTGACTACATACCTCTGTACTAAGAACCAGAAAAGGAGTGAAAACAAATTGGGGAGATATGCCTAAAAAGTAATATATTTCTAACCACCCAGCAGCAGGTTTTGCTAAGAACAGATTGGGTAAGCATTCTGCCTATTCCTTGTTACAGTGGCCAGCGTTTCCTGAAGGATAACATTTATACAGAAGGCAGTCAAGCCCAGCCGAGAGCCATGGAGGCACGCCCCTTCCTCAGTTTTATATGGTCGCCAGGGGGATATATTTTCTAGTGAATTCTTATTGAAAGCCAGGTCTCTCCTCTCATTAGGTCAAAGGGGACTCATGTACATACTGCAATAGAAAGTGTTTGCTCATAAAATCAGTTACAAATATGGTGAATTTTTTCTGGACCATAGTAATATTATTTCAAAGAAATATTACAACTTAACCATTAAATTAGTACTTGAAGTTGAGCCTTCGTGGTGGGACTTTTTAAAAAAAAAATGCCTTTTTAAAGCATTAGTGGCTAATTGAAGTATTTTATGACTCCTCATTCCAGGCCCGAGAGGGTTGTCTTTAAGATTCCGTTTCAGCCCTCGCTGGCGGTGTGTTGTCAGAGGGCGGTGTGGGGGCTGGCCCGCGAGCCGCTCTCGCCAGGCCTGGGGCGCTAGTTGTCTCTGCACAGGCAGAGAACCGTGCAAACTACGAACGTTCTTCCAAGAGACTGCCATGTCCTGGTTGTTAACAGAAAGGAAAATGTAATAACAATAGGATTTTGTAAAAGTATTTTTCTTGAAATAATCTAACGTTTAAAACATTATATTAAAAAAAGTGGTGTGGTGGGAATGTGAAAGCAGAGAAATAACTTGTAAATGGATAATTCTGTTCTCTGTTCCACCAATTGAGGGGGGGTTTGACTTTCGCAATGTATAGGTTTAAAAAAAATCTGATATATCAAAACCATTTGTATCTAATGTGTACAGTGTAAAATTGACTTTAAAAATATTGCAGTGCTATTTTTTCTTAATCAGAAAGGAAAAATTCTCAAGGCCTTTTGAAGAGCATAAGATGATGAAGATTGTAAACTTGTATAAAATTATCTTGGTGAGAAGACAAATTGTAAAGTAGATATTTGTAATCTTTTACCACTTTGGGGTTGCTTTTTTTTCCAGAATTCATCAGAACTTTGAATTTTTTTTTTTAATGGGCTGTTTTTAATGCAGGGGCTTTTCTTCCCTAGAAACCCAATTCTAAGCAAAAAAAGAAAAAGAAAAAAAAAACAAAAAACAAAAAAAAACGCTACAAAAATTTTAAAAAAAAGGCAGCAAAGGGTAGATTTCATCTGGTGTCTTTTATTTAAGTTTTTTAAGTTAAGAAAAGCTGGTGACATATTTATACGTTTTTGTGCAAAAAATAAATGAATGGCAATAGATTTTAAAAAATCTTATTATGTACTTCTGTGTGAAAGTCTGTATAATATTTCCCTTAAATATGCATTATTTTACTTGTGAGTTTTTTACTGAATTAATCTGAAATGTACAAGCCCTGGATTTGCTACAGAGTGAGAAGTTATTTTATTTTTTTTTAATTTTTAATTTTGGCAATCCTGCAGAAATCAGAACTCTTACCATGGTTTGAACTAAAAAGGGGAATCGGGCGGGAGGGGGGTATCCAGCATGCCTGTATGTATATCTCAGAGCCTTTTTTAAATGTAAAAGCTGTACATTTCTGGGAAGTTCTGAATTTTTTTTTGTTTTCTTTTTTCCTTCAAGCATTTTGCAGTGAGCTTCTTTTATATATAGCAAACAATTTGAAAGAATACAAAAATATGTGAAGTTCATTGAAAAAAACCCTGCAGTATAGCGCTGGTACAGTACACTAAAAGACTTTGATAAAAGAAACAATACTAAAAGGCCTCCATTTTAAATGTCATTCATATATACCTTGTGAATGAGAGCTATATACTTTTACACACTTTTTTAGAGGAATAAATTATTGAATTACTGAGACTTTGAGTGGCTTTTTTCCCCCTCCCATCATGCCTTTGAAATAAAGACGATCAACACCTACCCAGAAGGTGTCTGTGTTACGGATTGGACAGTCCTCGCGAGGAGCCAGGGACGTGGATGTGTACCGCTCCCATTTACCCCACCTAGCGCTGTTCCCAAACAGTATTCTCATACTCCAGTGGTCGGCAAACTGCGGCTCACGAGCCACATGCGGCTCTTTGGCCCCTTGAGTGTGGCTCTTCCACAAAATACCACGGCCTGGGCGAGTCTATTTGGAAGAAGTGGCGTTAGAAGAAGTTTAAGTTTAAAAAATTTGGCTCTCAAAGGAAATTTCAATCGTTGTACTGTTGATATTTGGCTCTGTTGACTAATGAGTTTGCCGACCACTGTCTTACTCCAAGGGGCAAGTTCACGCCTAGAAGTTTTAGAGTGCACACACACACACACACACACACACACACACACTCACTCACACCATTGAATAGGAGCCCTGGTGTTTAGTTCTTCAGCTGTTTGGAGTAGGTCACATTTAATAGTGTCCCAACTCTAGGCTTGTAGTCAATCCTAGAACAAACTACAAGTCCATAATTCTACCTTTCTCTCGGCAGCCCCAGCCAGTTTCTTTTTGCTGTTCCTTAGAAATAGCAGACACATCTCCCTTTCATGTTCCCCGGTTCACAGGCTGGTGACAGTCCCGTGCTGTCCACCACACCACACAGCAGGAGAGCCCGCTGCATTGTCTCTGCGAGTCCATCGAGTAGGAAAAGCCACATGCTCTCGGGGGCCCAGGACTTGGGAGCGCTTACAGTCAGAATCAGAATAAGTCAAAAGACGCTGCTGTTGGTCTGCCTCCATCTATTTAGAAATAAACATTGTTCCGAATCAGTGGTTGCCTGAGTCTAGAGCTAAAGCTGTTGGGACCACTCAGCTTCAGTTGCTTGATCCCCAAACGAGGATGAAGATGGTTCCCTGAGAAAAGCTTTGCCAACTACAAGGCGGTGTCCCTGCTGGCCTAGTTGTGCTGAGAAGAGTGAGGCCCTATTTTCAATTCAAAGAGGATATTGGTCTCTGCCTCACCCAGCACCACTCCACGGTGCCAGAGCATTAAATAACTCAGTGCATCACTAATGAACTTCAACACGTTTCCTGAGTCCTATGTAGTGAGGTCAGTCCGATGATCCCTGCGACCCCTGAATAACCAGCACTAGGCAGTATTCCTACAAGCATTCGTTAGCGTGCATGCTTTGCTAGGCATCGGTGGATCTTTATCCAACAATTACTGGGTCTTGGTTTTATTTGTACTAGGAATTGTGCTTTCGCATCCACTGCCAGCTGTACCCATTGGGCAACAGTGGCTAACTCTGAGGTGGGGAAGATTATGTGTGGAATGCATTTAAACACTTTGCAAAGTAGATGCCAACAAATCTGAGTTGGTACTCAGGAACCATATAGCCGTTAGCCATTTGCCTTGCTCGGGTTCTGCTAAACCCCAAGCCACCTCCTGGCGATGGCAGCCCCAGCCACGTTCCTGCTGCCCAGGAAGTCGGTCGGCCGGGCTGTTCCCTGATGGCCTCAGAGCCAGTGAAAACCTTTGTAGCAAGTGCAGTTGGTCCATAGAAGTTTTTAAAGGCAGAGTTCGTATAAAGGACTTACTGCCCAAGCATGAGCCCCGTACTGCAAATTGTCTCTGCTGTTGGTCATTTATACACCACAAGCCATTCTATAAAGAAGATTTTCACCTTCGCAATCTCCGCGTGCTGAAATCCTGGCGAGGCCCGCTTGTAGTCTATTACCGTGTTCTCGTGGTGTTAAATGGTTCGCTCGCTTATATCTTCTTGACATAGAGGTCACTTTAACAGTAATTATTTCATGTCATTAATACCTAATGAGACGTCATTAGAATATTCCGATGTGCCCGGTAATTTCGTGGTTGTAACAATTGCCCTGGGCGCTGCATTCCGCCTGGAACCAGACTGAGCAGTCTCACCCCTCCCCTGAAATGCTCAGGTCAGGTTTGAAGAAGATGCTTTTGACACTTACTGCTGCTGGCGAGAACTCCAAAGGAATGGAGCAGGTAAGAAATAGAAGGTGGTGAGGAAGAAAGTTGGATCCCCGGGAAAGAGCTTGGATAAGACTAACGGATTGATTTTTCTCCAGAAAGTTTATTTCCTCGAGGAGCATTAGTTATCAGGTGTGGGAAGGCGCAGGCAGACCCTGGGGTTGGTCTCCCTTTTTCTTTTTTTCTAAACAAGCAGGGATGTGAGACAAGCACACGTTTTCTTTTAATATCTAAAACTGGCATTTGTTCATTTATAGGCATCAAAGCAAGTCTGGCGCAGAGAGTGCTTAAAATGACCCACTACTCAGAACAGGCAGGCTCGGTGAAGGCACACTCCTCCCCGCTTCGGCGCTGGCTGCCCGGCTCCCAGGTTAGGCTTGTTTCAATCTACCTGCTGAATGAAATGCAGCCCCAGAGGCTCCACGAGGAAATGTTTGCTGGGGGAGGGAGGATCAGTTTAAACAATTTAACCCGAAGGTAGTACTCGTCTTCCCTAATTTCAGCCCGAATGCTTTCAATGAGCACTTACAGTGAGCTCTTCTTACTTAAATCTTACTTTGTTCACTGAGAAGTCTCAATGTTGATCTTACATGCAGCATTCCCATAAATAATTTCCTGTCAGCTTCCTTATAATTTTGAGTATGTAATTTTGAATTGGCGAGGAGATCATGTTTACATAGTTATATCTACACACACCCATTTCCCCCGTTGTTATTTGTTGACCCTCACCTGAGAGAAAGGGGGAAGCATTGATTGGTTGCCTTCCATAAGCTCCCTTGAGTGGGGCTGGAACGTGCAACATGGGGATGTGCCCTGACCGGGAGTTGAACCAGCAACCTGTTGGCGCTCAGAGGATGTTCAACCCCTGAGCCACTCTGGCCAGTCCCTGCTACTTATGTCGCCGCAAGGCTTAGGAAGTTCTCTCCCTTATTAGCTCTAGGGATCAATGTCATGTTTGCTTCACAAGGTAAACCAATGACCTCCCAGCCATTTTCTGTGACCCAGAAGAGTTTACCTTACAAGACAGGGATGTTATATTGAGCTGATTATACATTGGGCCGAGAGTGGCCTGAGTGGTTGAACACAGACCGTTGAAAGAGTAGGATGCACCTCGAAAATCTGAAGTAATTTACCAGCAAATCCATCACACCCCGATGCCAGTGGGGAGAGCAGAAAATGCCTATTTTTTACTTTTTAGAAAATACAGGAATGTTTCTTGTTGATTTAGATTTTCTATTTTGTCAACTTGGGTAGGTTTTTTCATGGGAAATTTTGTTTTACCAACATATGGCTCTGCAGTTGTGCAGAGTATGTGTTCCCTGAATTCTGAAACTGGTTTTTGGAAATCTATGGTCTTCCTCATTTCTTACAACACTTATGCCTCTTTTTTTCTTGATGTTTTCTTTTTTTATCAGTTTGCTGGTTTTCAGTTTTGTTTGATTTTTCCAAAGAAACACCTCACGGATTGAACAGTTCTGGTGTTTTTATCCTGGCCTGTATCCTGCAGTTGTTTTTCCTAGTTTCCTTGAGGTTTTGTTTCATTTTCCTTGAATCTTAATTGCCTGCTTAGTTCATTTATTTTCACTTTAGTGGATCAGGCATTGTTAGCCTGGGGGCTTCCGGACCCAAGTGGCCTTCCTCAGATTCTACGCAAAATGCTTTCTGTCTGTGCATTTCCCAGGGAGAAGGGCCCGATGTATGAGGCGCTCAGAGGTGTCTGGCCTGAAAGCAACGAGAAATGGCTGATTTGGGACTATGTTAAAGTTGATTGCATCCTGAGAATTTTGATGTTTAGTTTTTTTTAGACTCTTAGTTCCTGAAACTTTCCGAACAAGGTGTGTCCTATTTCTTAGGCAGGGCTGCCCAATAGAAATGCAACGTGAGCCATAAAGTGTAATTTCATATTTTTTAGTAGCCACATTCAAAAAGTTAGAAACAAAAACAGGTGAAATTAATTTTCATAATACATTTTTATTTAATCCTATACACTGAGTGGCCAGATTATAATGATCTCTGAACGCATAATAATCTGGCCACTCAGTGTATATCCTATATAATAAAAGGCTAATATGCAAATTGTCCCCTCGACCAGGAGTTCGACCAGCAGACAGGCTGACCAACTGCCCATGTCCCCTCCCCCTGGCCAGGCTGGCCAGACCCCACCCATGCACGAATTCATGCACTGGGCCTCTAACATATATATATACACACACACACACACACACACACACACACACACACACACACACTGAGTGGCCAGATCATTGTGCATTCAGAGATCATAATAATCTGGCCATTCAGTGTATATTCAAATTCTTATTAAATAAATCAGCATGAAATAATATAAAAATGAGATGTTTAGCACTTTTATTTTTGCAATAAATCCTCAAAATCCAGAATTTATTTCATGTTTATAGCACATCTAAATATGGATGCTAAATTTTCAATGGTTAAAGCAAAATGTAGTTCTGCCAAAACCATGAAGTCACATGTCACAGAAAAGGCTTCAGCTTTTCAATTTTAATTTGAGTTAAAATGAAATAACATTTTAAAATTAGTTCCTCAGCCACGCTCACCACATCTCAAAGCAGACACAGCTCTCCTGTTGCACAGGGCAATCTTAGAATTACTCTGAGAGCAATTAATTCTGCTTTGACTATATATTCCATATTTCATATCTTCTATGCCCTTCTGGACCCCAAGCTCTGTCACAGGCTGATAGCAGGAGCTGAAATTTCCCACTGCAACTGTGGGTCATCCTTTCTTCGTTGGTGCTACATAATGGGTGCATAAAGGTTTCTGTTATATCTCTTTGATATGATTTATCTCTGTGTAATGACCCTTTATTCTGCCTAATACTTTCAGCTTTCAATCACCCTTTGATTAATATTCCCACCCATTTCCTTTTACTAGAATTCCTGCGTTCTCCCTCCAGCCCACCATTTATTTTCACCCGTGGTCATTTTGTGTTACGTGTTCTTTATATGAGTCGTTGCATTTTATTTTTTGACAGAATCATAATTTCATGTCAATAGGGTAACTTTCACCTTTTGCATTTCCTGTTCGGTGTTACACTTGGACATGTCAGCCAATTCTTATAAATGCCCATACATATTGATTTGCTTCCTCTTTTCAGTTTTACCTTTTGTGTCTGGACTCCGCTGTGTGCATTTATCTTCTAAAGCATTTTGGAAAGAAACCTTCCCTTTTGAATTCCATTAGTGGTAACCTTAAAACGGCCCACAAACCCCTTTTGTTTCATGTGTGCCCATTCTGATTTAAAAAAAATCCTCTCGTAGGTAGCCCCGCCAGCATGGCTCAGGGGTTGAGCATCGACCAGTGAACCAGGAGGTCAGGGTGTGATTCCCGCTCAGGGCACATGGCCAGGTTGTGGGGTGTGAGGAAGGCAGCTGATCAGTGATTCTCTCTCATCATTGACGTTTCTTTCTCTCTGTCCCTCTTCCTTCCTCTCTGAAAAACAAACAAACAAAAAACTCTCTCATATCTACCAGTCCAAGTCCATTCCATTCTCTCCTGACATCATGGCTGCGACCTCCCGCCTGTGTTCATTCCCCAGGCCCGGAAGAATCTCGATGTTTTCCACCTATCATCCTCCTTTGCTTTGGAAACCCTGGCGTCTTGCGCTCCTGAACTTGTGCGTGCTCGGTTAGCTGTTTTATAGACTGTCCTTTTAGTGGGCTAGTCTGAGGTGTTCTCGTGGTTAAGCTGAGGTTATGCGTTTGGGGCCAAGAATCCTTCGGAAGTGAGGTACCCTTCTCAGTGCAGCACGTGCAGGAGTCCACCGTGTCCCTCTGTCTTCTGTAGATGACATCCACCATCCACGTTGGTCGCTTGGTTGAGGTGTGTCATCTAGGTTTCGCCACTGCCAAGTCATTACTCCCCAGTGCATTCTACAAAGCACCTCAAGCGGGCCTATTTTTGTTATGTCCCAAATTGTCCACCAGGGGGCGACCTTCGCCAACATATCTTTATGGGCCAAAGTCCTGGGTTTTGAAAGCAAGAAGTCAAGGCTGTGGGGGGCAGGTCAGGAGCGCTGTCTGAGTCCACTCTCCCAGGGCAGCCCTCGCTTGGGTGAACAGCCCCAGGGGACAGACTCCAGGTTGGGCTTCAGGGCCAGGTATGGGGGTGGTTTTGAAGAGCAATCCGGCTCTTACTCGGCAAATGTATAGTGTGTCCCGGAGTGAGCAAAGACTGGGCAGCTGCCCTGGGGATGGTGTGTGTGTGTGTGTGTGTGTGTGTGTGTGTGTGTGTGTGTGTGTGTGTGTTTGGGGTGGGGATGGGGATGGGGATGGTTAATGCTGTTGTTTTCAATACCTGGGCAGCCGGTTAGAAATTAAGAAGCCAAAGCCAATGTCCTTCCTTCTGTCCCACCCCTCCCACAGGCCCAGGCAGGAAGGACCCCCAGTATAAAACAGCGGCTCCTGCAGCCGTGAGACTCAGGCTTGGCCCAGACCCCAGGGCAGTGGGGATATCCCCCCTGTGGAACTAAAATTTAATTCAGCATAATATTTAAAACCAGCCTCGACTGCAATGGGGCACGAGAGGACTTTCTGGGGTGAGGGTAATGTTTCTCATTTGATGGGGGTGATATTACATTTGGCAACGTCCAAGGAGCTTTGCACTTAAAATGGGTGCGTTCTTTTACATTTTAATTTTCTTTTTATTTCTTATTGAGTCTATTGGGGTGATATTGGTTAATAAAATTACATAGGTTTCAGTTCTACTGTTCTATGATACATCATCTGTATATTGTATTGTGTGTTCACCCCAATTAAATTCTAGTTGTGGTGAAAACACGCACACATAGAATGTGCCATTTGGCCATTTTGGCGTGTGCAGATCCACAGTGTTAAGTGTGTGCACTTTATTGTGCCAGAGATCGCCAGACCTTTTTCATGTTGCCAAACGGAAACTCGACCCATGAAACAGCCACCCCTCACTTCCTCCTGCCCCCAGCGCCTGGCGACCACCGTTCTACTTTAAACTCATGAATTTGACTCCTCCGTGCACCCTGTGTAAGGGAGGCCATCGTACCTGTCCTTCGGTGACGGCTTGTTTCACGCAGCATAACGTCCCCAAGGTTCCTCCGTGGTGTAGCATGGGTCAGCACCCCTTCCCTTTCAGGCTGAGTGTCCCATCATATGGCTGGGCACATTCGTCCATCCACTCACAGCCATTTGCCCTGCTCCCACCCTGTGGTTGTTATGAATGATGCTGCTACAAACATAGACATATAAATAGCTCTTCAAGACCCTGCTTTCAATTCCGTGGGGTATATACCCAGAAGTGGGAGTGCTGGATCCTATGGGAGTTCTATTTTTAATTTTTTGAGGAATGGCCATATTGTTTTCCACAGTGGCTGCGCCAAAATGGGTGCATTTCTTGAAAATAAATGATACCTCAGTAAACCTGATTTTAAAAGATTAAAAAACAGGACACATTTGATAGCACGTGTTGGGTAGGGATGGGCGGCGTCCCGCCTCCCTCGCCAGTTCACATGGGCAGAGCTTTTAAATACCTCCCCCTGTCCTTATGGCTCCAGACTCATTTCTGGCTCTGAGTTTGCCCCCTGAGATCAGCAGGAAGATTAATAGGCATTTTTAATGGTTCCCAGGCCTACAGGCCCCCCAAATAAAAATAAACATCCCCATCCGAGGCTAGCCCCACACATCTGCCTCCTGCCTCTTGCAGCCATTTCTGGAACTTCGCATCTTGGTTGGATGTGCCTTAGAGACAGTTGGCAGCGAAACCCCAGCAGACCCGGGCCCGCCGGGAAGAAGGTGATTTACAAGAGCACCGCAGGCCTTCCTGGGGCGCAGCTCAGAGGGGGGGCACAGGGGCCTGAGCTGGCTGGCCACTTGGGGACTTCAGGTCAGGTGGCCGGAGGACCTTTCGTGCTTTCTTCCCTCCCAAGTCCCAGGCCAGTGGTCGGCAAACTGTGGCTCGCGAGCCACGGTTTGCCGCTCTGTTGACTAATGAGTTTGCCAACCACTGACCTAGACTCTCAATTCCAATAATTACAGGCTGTTGTTCCTTGTGATTAAGCCCCTATCCCAGTGGTCGGCAAACTCATTAGTCAACAGAGCAGCAAACCGCGGCTCGCGAGCCGCAGTTTGCCGACCACTGTCCCAGGCGAAGAGGCATGACAGGACACTTGTCCCTGTCTGGATCCTCCTTTATCAGCGTTCTCGACCTTTCCACGAGCCTGTGGACTTCCAAGTGTGGAAGAAAAGAACAGCGCACGCAGGGTGAGCTTCCACAGGTTTCCAACGTGATCTCTGCAGCGGAGGGGCTCTGCACGGAGGGCAGAGTACAGATGGCCGCCCCTGGGGCCTCCGACGGCCTGTGGCCAGTGTGACGGGATCTGGGCCACACAGAGTTGGCGTTAGTTGTCAACATTTTAAAATTGGGTAATTCCCATTTTAAAAAAAGCAGATTCCCTTGAACAACCATTTCTATCTGGGAGCCAACTGGTCTGTGTGTCCATCTGGCAACAATCAGCTGGAGCCAAGTAGAGACCCATCCCCTTTTAGTCAAGGCCTGGGTTCTCCAGTTTGCCACAAGCCTCACCACTCCCTAATGCCTTGTGGTGGCCTTTGCTTTGTTCATTCATGTTTCCTGCCTGGCCCCCATAGGTATAGGTCTTATGAGACCTAATCTCTGACTGGTACCTTCTTCAGAATTCAATGCCTGTTGGGTCCAGGGATCAGCACATTGCAAGGGAAGGTCTAATCTGGCCCCACCACCAGTTTTTGTAAATAAAGTTTTATTGGAACACAGCCATGCCTACCCTGATTAGATCTGGTCTATGGCGGCTTTCACGCTGCAAGGGCAGAGGCTGGTGGTTGAAACAGAGGCCGTGGGGCTCGCAAAGCCTGAAGTACTGGCCACTGGCCCTTTGCTGACCCCTGAGCTAATCCCATTTCTTTCGTTACTGATGAGCAAAGCATGGCCTAGCGAGGGCAAGACAGAGCAAGGTCATTGTCAGAGGCTACACTAGACTGAGTCCAGAGCCTCTCCCGCCGGAGCCTCCGTGGAGGGGTCAAGACACCCCTGGCCCCCGGAGGGCCAGCCCGAGGTCCCGGGAAACCTGCACTGTCTGCTCCAGCGCAGGCACTCCCAGGCCTCCTGCTCGCGCTGTGCCTTCCTCATGAGCCACGGGGCGAGGTGTCTGGTTCCCATCACTGCTGACAATCGGCCCTCCGCACCGGAGCAGCCCGGAGTTTGTCTGTAAACCCTGACTTCATTAACACCCCATCAATCGTGTGGCCAGAGCGGGCCAGCGAGGCCTCCATCTGGAATTCGGCCCTGGCAGAGATCAAAGTCTGACCGCCTGGAGCCCTGCCCTGGGGAGAGAAGGGCTGGGGGGGGGGGGGGGCGGCTCAGCTGTGCCCCATGGGCTTGGCCTGGGACCTCATGGAGGGAAGGCACCTTCGGGCCTAGGGGTCCTGAGGGCTTGGGGCGAGTCCCACTGTTCACCCCTGTCGCTCGCTCCGAGCCTCAGTGTCCACAGGTGTAAATGGGATTGTAACACCCATTACCTTACCTGAGAGAGAGCCTGGTGGGTGTGCAGGCCCTGGCAAGCTGTCAAGTTGGATGAAACGCTATGATGTCTGAGATTTGCTCCAAGGGAGGTAAGCGTGTGCGTGGCGGGAATAAGACATAGATGCGACCAGGTGGGCCAAACGCTGATAGTCGCTCATCCGAGTGATGGATACATGGAGGTTTATTATGTGCCTCTCCACGTGTGGATGTTTGAAGTTTTCATAATAAAGAGTTAGATTTGAAAATCTGTATATTTGGTAGAGGTGGGGCCGGGGCAGGTTTGTTTGTTTTTTCTTGCTTGTTTCTTGGTGGTTTTTGTTTTTAAATGTGGGAAGGCAGCTGTGTCTCCCGATCATAAACAAAAGGTCTCATCCCCCGCTGATCTCGGAAGCTGGTGTTTGGAGAAGACAGACTGGGGCGCAGCGTGTGTGTGTTTAGCTGAACTCACCTTTCTCGGGGACACTGTGCCACACGAGGCCTGACAGCGCCAGGCTCTGGGGCGAGAACATCCCCTCCTCCAGCGTGGTCCTCACTCCTTCCCCTTCCCTCCGGCAGGCATCCTCCCTACGTGTCCCTGACTGGCCCTTTCCAAGGTCACAGGCAGGGGGTTGGCCCCAGGCCCTTGACCACTGGCCCTGGGTCAGATATGTCCAGGCCACACCTTGGCGTCCACGGTTCTTACTGATGCCTTGGCTGGGGTGACCACCTCCCCCGCAAGCCCAGGCCTGAGTTTAAGTTTGACCTCTGTCACCTCTTCCTATCCCTGGCCGCTCCAGATGCCTTTGCTATAAGGTTGTCGGGTTTAGCAAATAAAAATACAAGATGTCCAGTTAAATTTGGATTTCAGATAACCAACCAATGAGTTTCAGTGTAAGCATAGCTCATGCCATACTTGGTACATATTTATACTAAAAAAAAATCGTCATTATTTATCTGACATTCAAAATTAAATAGGAGTCTTACATTACCTCTGGGAACCCTATTCAGGTGTCATTCATTCATTTGACACCTTCCAAATGCCTGCACTTGCTGGCGGTTCAGAAGCAAGCACTGGGGAGCCTCAGTCTCCCCATGACATTTAAGGGGCCCTGTCCCATGTTGGGCTGTGAACTTCCCCAAGGTGGGACCCACACCTTGTACGTCCCTGTTTCCCAGCCGAGGGCAGCTCTGCTCCTTCCTCTCTGGGCCCCCAGTCCTGGAGAATTCCCTCCCAAAGGAAGCATCTCTGAGGACCCATCAAGTCATCTTCATTATCTGTGCCTGTTCTCTTCACCCCGATGACCTGCTCAACCAGGGGCTACCTGGAGGCCAGACTCAATGTTCCTGAAGGTCCAGGGTTTTCCTGACTCCGTTCCCATCCTCAGACCTTTCCCATGAGCCCAGGGCCAGGCAGTGATGGGAACACATGTCAGCATCTCCTAGAGGGACTTGGTTTATTTGTTTCTTTTTGCAGCCCAGCTGTGGACTACCAACCAAACCCCTGCTTACAAAATACGTTTTGGATCATATATAAGAACCACCCCCTTCTATCTGAGTTTCAACTTTCTTTATTCCATAACCCTTTCGGCAGCCTCCGGAAGCTTAGCAATCCCTCCTCTGAGTGATGTTCTGAAATGCTTTAGATAACATACAGAGGAATACAAAGAAAACAAATAACTGTATGTCAACAAAAGGGAAGTCTTAAAAACCAAGTTCTGATATAGTAATATCTGAGCTTTTTCATGAAAAGGATAAGGCATAAAACAAGATGTACCAACAGAGTTCATCTAGTGAACTAGAAAACAAATGTGAGGAGATACCCAGAATGCCACCCAAAGAGAGAGAGCAAGAGACAGGAAATGTGAAAAAGAGGTCCAGAGGCCTTGACTTTAGAACGAGAAGGTCTGGCAGCTATAAAATAGAAATGTTAGCTGGAGAGGTTAGAAAACATTGGGCAGAGGTTTTCCTAATTGATGACTCCTCAGATTAAACATGGACAACTATCCCCAAACAGAATAAGTAAAAGTAAATCCATGTCCTACTATATCTGTGGCACAGAACCTGAGAAAGAACTGCAGCCGGTTGAAAAGATCCTTAGTGAAGAAGTGAAATATTAGGTCACAGAGGGATTGAGAGGGGAACCTGAGCTGCCAGAACCCTGGTGGCAGATTAAGCTCAGACGATGTGTCTTAGGAAAAGAGTTCACCCCAGTTCTCAGACCAGAGAAAGTGTCCTCTACCTTTTGCAAGCGAGTCCTCAGTTCACACTGCCCACCCAGGTCAGGCTGACGGGGCTCGCGTCACCCACCAGCCTCTTCTTCGTGGGCATTGTCCTGCAGAATTTGTCATCAGGGCATCATTCAGAATGTACTCTGCACCAGCTCCTAAGTCCTGGACTGATCAAAACCAAAGGAGGTTTACAAATCAGCGCCCCTGTCCAGCACTGAGGTTGGGGCTGGGACAGCTGCCTTTGAACAGCTCACAGAAGGAGCAGGTGGGGTTTAAACCAATAATTTCAAGCCGCAATGGAGGTCATCTCCCCTTGAGAGCGATGTGATATGTGAACCAGGACACTGCATCCGAATCTGGTCCCGTGGTTCTCAAAGCGGGTCCCGAAGCAGCGGGGTGTTTATCGTCTGGGAGTGTGTTAGAAGTGCTGAGACCACAGTGACAACTGACAACCCACAATTCTATACCCAGCAAAACTCTCAGCCAAGGAAGAGGGTGAAATAGACATATTCAAATAAATCGAAGGTCTGATAGAGGTCTGATAAAGCTTTTTTTCATCAACAGGCATGCTGAAGCAACTGCTCATGTCCATGATTTCAGAAGAAGGTAGCCAAAGGCAGGAGGAGCATGGACTACGGGGGGTTGGGAAAAAGAAACTGGCAAACCGAAATGCAGTAACTGTATTGAAGAAACAATAACGCCGAGTGTTTCTGAGGGTGTCCGTCACGTGGAACTAAATACCTGTCCCAGAGTAACCTGCACGAAAGTGTCGTTAGGCTTCATGTTGCTGGAGAGGCAGGTGTGGATATTGGCCAACTCAGTTACCCACGATTAGCTTGAAACCAAGGGGAGAAGTAGAAAATGTAAGTGAAATACTCAGATGAGAATGTATAGCTTCCAACCCCAGAAAAGTAGAAGGGGGAGATAAAGGAAACTCAGCCTGTCCAGGACAAGGCAAAAAAAGGGGGAGGGGGGAAGCTGTGTAGAAAACATAATAAATAGTAAAAAGAAAAGTTAGATACAGACACAAATATATCAGCAACCACAAAAAATCAAACTCTACAGTAATACCAATAAGAAACATTGTCTAGCTGGTTTGGCTCAGTGGATAGAGCGTCAGCCTGTGGACTGAAGGGTCCTGGGTTCGATTCCAGTCAAGGGCACATGCCTGGATTGCAGGCTCAATCCCCAGTAGGGGGTGTGCAGGAGGCAGCCCAGTCAATGATTCTCTCTCATCATTGATGTTTCTATCTTCCTCTCCCTCTCCCTTCCTCTCTAAAATCAATTAAAAAAAATTTTTTTAAAGGGAGCAGCATTGTCTTACTGGATCAAGCACAAAAATAAAAATAACCACCACCTATCCATTGTTTAGGAAAGACGCAGCTACAACTGTAAGGGCGCAGAAAGATTAGACATACACAGCTACAAAAATGTAAGCCAGGCCAATGCTGAGAGCAAGCTTGCACGACTCCATGCCTATCCACCCAAAAAGACGTTCTGGCAAAGAGCCCCGTCAGAAACAGGCTCCCAATCCAAGGTTAGAAGACTTAATTCACAGGAAGCTCTAATGATTTTAAACTTGTACGCACTTAACATGTCCCCAGTCCACAATTACAGTGGAAGATTTTAACATGCTGCTCTCAGCCATGAGAGCTGTACACAGCGTAAGAACACGGAAGATTGGAAGAGCACAATTCACAGCTCAGGTCTAATGGACACACACCAGCCCCACAATTAGAGGCTGCGTGGACTTCTACTTCCCCGGAGGGGAGCGGGGCCGGAGGGGGGGGGGGGGGAAAGGCTGAAACAGACCAAGTTTCAGGAGGGGCGGGTGGGTCTGGGCAAACAGGTGGGAGAGGGCTGGGTTTTTAATACTGCCTGGGGGGCGGGCGGGGGTCACCCAGGCATAGAGAGATTCTCCTTGGGGGGCGATTACTTACAGGGTGGACCTTGGAGCTTTTGGAGGAAAGGGGGGCCTTTTGGGAGAACCTGGCAAATGTTTTTCCTTCAGGATCCTTTTTCTTGGGGTCAGCATTGTTTTCCCCAGAGGGAACAGGGAGGAGCTCCCGCAAATGGTGGAGAGGGGGGTCGCCTTAGCCACAGGCACACAGTTGATACCCAGCAGTCTCTGGGCACCCCACACCCCACAGGGGCGAACCTTGCTGCCTCACCCTGGGCACGGCCAGAAGCCGTCCTGAGCTGCCCGTGGAGGCAAGGGTGCCGGCCCTTTGGGGCCATCCTGCCCGCGTTCCCAGGACTGGCCCGGCCCAGTCTGTTTATGCTCTTCCGGCCCCACTCTGCTCAGCCACCAGTTCCTCAGCTTTCAGTGAGCAGCTGCTGTGTGCCAGGCCTGAGTCTAGGTTTTGGGGTCCCTGCCCCCTTGGAGCTCTGAGCCTCCCCCCGCCCCCTGTCTCTTAAGTCAATCAATAAAAGAAAATGAAGAAAAACACCTGGGAGGTGGGTGTCAAAACACAAATTGCTAGGCCCCACCCGGGAGTCCACTACACTTGGCAGTCACTGCCTCACCCTGTAACTCAGGGCAAGGTCTTTCCCCTCCAGGTCTCTGCTCCCGTGGAAACGGTGAGGGCACAGAGGGAGAGAGGGTCACATGGGCCCTACCACTTCACACCACCCCCGCTGTGTTCCAGTGCCTGCCTTCTCCAGGGATTTAACCAGCCAGGCTCCTTCCTTCCTGGGGCCTTTGCACAAGCCGCTCCCCTGCTGGATGACGTTCACCCCCTTTCTGTGGGGTTTAGGCATGAATCTGTGCACTTGAAGCCCGTAGTGGGAGCAGAGGGGTGCACCACCGCAGTCGGCCAGCAGGTGTCGCCACAGACCGGAAGGAAGCGGCGCGGCGCGGAGGGCGGGCCTCGGGCCCGGCGGCCTCACCTGGCGGCGGCCCCACCTGGCGGCGGCCGCACCCGCCCGCCCCGCACCCCCGGAGCCGCCGCCCGGGCCCTGACGTCACCGGGCGATTGGGAAAGCGGCGCCTGGAGCCCTGGGGAGGGAGATGGAAGGCAGGTGGCGGGTTGGGCCGCCTGCGCCGCCCGCGCCCCGGCCCAGGTGAGTCAGGGCCCGCCCCGCGGGAGGGGGCGGTGACGGGCCCGCCCGAGCTCCTGCCGCTTGGGCCTCCACTCCGCGTGAGCGCAAGGCCCCTGCCTCTCTGGGCCCCGGTGTCGTGGTCCCTTAGCATCCCGAGGTGCGTTCCTGTAGTCATAGTAACCTCCCCTTCTCCGGGCGCCGCCTTTTCCGCCTGAGCCTCAGAACTCCTCACCGAGAGCCGGGCGCCCGACCCTTTCAGGAGGCGCGCGCCCCAGGAACAGAGAGGTGAGGGCACTGGCTTGGGGTCACACAGCACCAGTTACCAGGGCCCGGTGGGGATTTGAACTCAGGTCCCCCCAGCGGCCAAGTTCTGAGCCTTCCTGTCGCCCCGCGGGACCACAGCGTTCGGACTTTCCAAGAAACACACCTTGGTTTTAATTTAATTACTCGATTCCTATTTATTGATATCTTTTTTATTTGTCTTATTGTGGTAAAATATACATAACAAAATGTATCATCTAATCATTTACTTATTTATCTCGTTGAAAGTATTACAGATATCCCTTCTTTCCCCATTGGTATTACTGTAGAGTTTGATTTTTTGTGGTTGCTGACACCGCCCCCCCCCATTTTAAAGTGTACAACCCAGTGGCATTCAGTACGTCCCAATGCTGTGCAGCCCCCCCGCCCCCCCGCCGCCGAGTTTTCATCACCCACCACAGCAGTCACCCCCCTTCTCCCCTCCCAGCCCCTGGCAACCACCCATCTAGAGCCCTTAGAAACCATGGCCCTCACCTTGGCTGTATGTTGGAATTGCCTGGAGACTTGAACAAGGACGAAACAAGACAGACTTTCTGATTTCATCGGCCTGTGATCGGAGTTTTCAAAGTCCCGGGGTGTTTCCAATGCGCAGCCATGTTTGGGAACCACAGGCGTAGAAGGTTGCGTCTCACCGAGCTCTGTGCGCCCCTTTTACAGACGGGAGAGCTGAGGCGCAGAGAAGGGAGGGCACTTGCTTGGCCTTGCACGGAATGCGTGTGGCGGAGCTCCGTGTTCTCGCACTCCAGGGACACACCCCGCCCACCCTGCTGCTTCCTCGGCCCATCTCTGTGCCTCGGTTTCCTCATGCGTAAAATGTGGGTCTTCGTGGAACCCACCGGTAGGGTTGTTCTGCCGATCTAATGAGATTATGCCTGTGAGGTGCTTAGCGCTGTGCAAGGCTCACAGCAGACCATGCCCCCACGGGTGCTGTTGTCATGCGCTGCGTGTGGAAACGCACGGGGCCGCGAGGGAGCTCTCTGAGGATGGGAACCAGGGGTCCTCTCAGCCCCGCATTCAGTGGGGACCCTGACATTTAATAAAAGTGTATTCAAAAACAAAAAGTGCGTTCAATGTGGCAGAGCTCTTGGCTAGGATCACCACCTCGTCTGGGCCTCTGCTCAGCTGCTCCCCTCCCCGGAGGCCCTCCCCTCTCCCGCCTGCTGGGCTCTGCCCTCTCGAAGGGCCAGGGCAGCGAGGCCTGCTGACTGCCCAGCCCAGAGCAGTTGTGGGTCCATCCTTTAGGCAGGTGCGCGTGTGTGTGTGTGTGTGTGTGTGTGTGTGTGTGTGTGTAGCGGTGAGGAGTTGGTAGCGGTGGAGAAAATGGGACTTGTTCTCTGTAAAAATAACAACCCCTACCCTTGACCGGTGGTGCTCAGTGGTCAGCGCCTCGGCCCACACACTGAAGGGTCACAGGTTTGATTCCAGGTCAAGGGCATGTGCCTGGGATGCAGGTTCCATCCTGTGTGGAGGCAACCAATCGCTGTGTCTCTCTCATCGATGTCTCTCTCTCTCTCTCTCTCTCTGTCCCTCTTCCTCTCTCTTCTTCCTTCCCTCTCTCCCTCCCTTTCAATCTCTCTAAAAAACCAATGAAAAAAAAATCCTTGGGTGAGGACTAACCAAGAAAAAATAAAATAAAAATAACCACCCCATGATCAAAGGCCTGCTCAGTACATACGCTTACCTCCTTTGATGCCTGCAACAGCTCTGGGGAATTCAAGAAATCAAGCCTCTGCAAGGTCAAATGCTTTGCCCAAGGTCACCCAGGTGTGTCTGGTGGGAGCCTGTGTCTTAGCCTGGAGCCTGTGTCTTAGCCTGGAGAATGTAGACCTGTCAACATTCGACTGTCCCTAACCAGCGGGGAGGGTCCCTCCTCTCTAAGGGACGTTGCCCTGGGCAGGAGACAGGGAGCTGAGCTTCGGAGGGCGGCAGGACACCCGGAGCGGGGAAGGGACCTCGTTCCTGTGGAAGGAAGGCCTGAGGCAAATGCGGGGAAATGGGGCCGTGTGCGTTTCTTTGGGGGACAGGGGCTTATTATTATGCGGCCCCTAAGAGCAGTTCTCAGAGGTGTTGACGAGATAGGTGGCTTTGGTCCTGTGGTGCCTTTGCTTCTGAAGGGCACTGCCCAGGTTGAGTGCCAGTTCTCTAGGCTTCTCCCAAGGAAACATCTGTCCAGCTGCTGGCTGGCGACACAGCTGCTTAGAGGGAGCTGATGGCCTCCCAGGACAGTGGGGCCAATTTCCTTCCATGACATTTCACTGAGCACCTACTATGTGCCAAGCACAGACCTTCCCCTTGCAGCTGTGGTCCCAGGTTCCACCAGGAAGGTTTACCCTCTTATCTGGGTCGTGCAGGGAGGGAGGTGGCGCTGGTTGTGGCTCTCACTGCTCCCCATCCCCTCCGCCCCCAAAGGCTTTCAGGGTGATTAATTCTCCTCCTGACGGGATCTTTCTTTTTTTTTTTTTAATTTCTTTATTGATTAAGGTATTACATATGTGTCCTTATTCCCCCATTACCCCCCACCTCCCATTCATGCCCTCACCCCCCTGGTGTCTGTGTCCATTGGTTAGGCTTACATGCATGCATATAAGTCCTTTGGTTGATCTCTCCCCTTACTCCCACCCTCCCCTACCTTCCCTGAGGTTTGACGTTCTGATCGATGTTTCTCTGTCTCTGGATCTATTTTTGATCATCAGTTTATGTTGTTCATTATATTCCACAAATGAGTGAGATCATGTGATATTTATCTTTCTCTGACTGGCTTATTTCACTTAGCATAATGCTCTCTATCTCCATCCATGCTGTTGCAAATGGTAAGAACTCCTTTTTTTACTGCAGCGTAGTATTCCGTTATGTAGATGTACCACAGTTTTTTAACCCACTCATCTGCTGATGGGCATTTAGGCTGTTTCCAAATCTTAGCTGTTGTAAATTGTGCTGCTATGAACATAGGGGTGCACATATCCTTTCTGATTGGTGTTTCTAGTTTCTTGGGATATATTCCTAGAAGTGGGATCACTGGGTCAAATGGGAGTTCCATTTTTAGTTTTTGGAGGAAACTCCATACTGTTCTCCACAGTGGCTGCACCAGTCTGCATTCCCACCAGCAGTGCACGAGGGTTCCTTTTTCTCTGCATCCTCCCCAGCACTTGTCCTTTGTTGATTTGTTGATAATAGCCATTCTGACAGGTGTGAGATGGTACCGCATTGTTGTTTTGATTTGCATCTCTCTGATGATTAGTGACTTTGAGCAGGTTTTCATATGTCTCTTTGCCTTCCTTCTGTCTTCTTTCGCAAACTGTCTATTTAGATCAGTTGCCCATTTTTTGATTGGGTTGTTTATCTTCTTTTTGTTAAGCTGCATGAGTTCCCTGTAAATGTTGGAGATTAAACCCTTATCATTGATATCATTGGCAAATATGTTCTCCCATGCAGTGGGCTTTCTTGTTGTTTTATTGATGGTCTCCTTTGCTGTGCAAAAGCTTTTGATTTTGATGTAGTCCCATTTGTTTATTTTCTCTTTAGTTTCCATTGCCCTAGGAGCAGTATCAGTGAAGAAATTGCTTTGGCATATGTCAGAGATTTTTCTGCCTGTGGATTCCTCTAGTATTTTTATGGTTTCTCATCTTATGTTTAAGTCCTTGATCCATTTTGAGTTTATTTTTGTGTATGGTGTAAGTTAGTGGTCTAGTTTCATTTTTTTGCATGTATCTGTCCAATTTTCCCAACACCATCTATTGAAGAGACTGTCTTGACTCCATTGTATGTTCATGCCTCCTTTATCAAATATTAATTGAGCGTAGTGATTTGGATCTATTTCTGGGTTCTCTATTCTATTCCACTGATCTGTATGTCTGTTCTTGTGCCAGTACCAGGCAGTTTTGAGAACAGGGCTTTGTAATACAGCTTGAAATCTGGTATTGAGATCCCACTTACTTTGTTCTTCTTTCTCAGGATTGCTGTAGCTATTTGGGGTCTTTTTTTATTCCAGATGAATTTTTGGAGAGTTCTTTCTAGGTCTGTGAAATATGCCGTTGGTATTTTAATGGGGAGTGCATTGAATCTATAGATTGCTTTGGGTAGTATGGACATTTTAATGATGTTGATTCTCCCAATCCATGAACATGGTATGTTCTTCCATCTGTTTACATCTTCCTCTGTCTTTTTTTTCAGTGTCCTGTAGTTTTCCGTGTATAGGTCTTTTACCTCCTTAGTTAAATTTATTCCTAGGTATGTTAATTTTTTTGGTGCGATGGTAAATGGGATTGCTTTTTTAGTCTCTCTTTCTGTAAGTTCACTATTGGTGTATAGAATTGCCATAGATTTCTTGGCGTTAATTTTGTATCCTGCTACATTGCCGAATTCATTTATTAAGTCTATTAGTTTTTTGATGGAGTCTTTCGGGTTTTTTATGTACAGTATCATGTCATCTGCAAATAAGGACAGCTTTACTTCTTCTTTTCCAATTTGGATGCCTTTTATTTCTTCTTCTAGTCTAATTGCAATGGCTAATACTTCCAGTACTATGTCAAACAGGAGTGGTGAGAGTGGGCATCCCTGTCTTGTTCCTGTTCTTAGGGGAAATGGTTTTAGTTTTTGCCTGTTGAGTATGATGTTAGCTGTGGGTTTATAATATATAGCTTTTATTATGTTGAGGTATGACCCTTCTATTCCCACCTTGTTAAGAGTTTTTATCAAGAAAGGGTGTTGGATTTTGTCAAATGCTTTTTCTGCATCAATTGATATGACTATGTGATTTTTATCTCTCAATTTGTTTATGTGATGTATCACGTTTATTGATTTGCGGATATTGTACCATCCTTGCATTCCTGGGATAAATCCTACTTGGTCATGGTGTATGATCTTTCTGATGTACTGTTGGATCCGATTTGCTAGAATTTTGTTGAGGATTTTGGCATCTATGTTCATGAGGGATATTGGCCTGTAATTCTCTTTCATTGTGTTGTCTTTATTTGGTTTTGGTATTAGGGTGATGCTGGCTTCATAGAAGGAGCTTGGAAGTGTTCCTTCCTCTTGAATTTTTTGGAATAGTCTGAGGAGGATAGGTTTTAGTTCTTTCTTGAATGTTTGGTAAAACTCTCCTGTGAAGCCGTCTGGCCCCGGGCTTATGTTTGCCGGAAGCTTTTTGATGACTGCTTCAATTTCTTCCATAGTTACTGGCATATTGAGCTGTTTAGATTCTTCCTGATTGAGTTCTGGAAGGTTATATTTTTCTAGGAATATGTCCATTTCCTCCAGGTTGTCCAGTTTGTTGGAATAGAGTTGTTCATAGTATTTTTTAACAATCCTTTGTATTTCGGTGGGGTCTGTTGTTATTTCACCTCTTTCATTTCAGATTTTGTTTATTTGGGTCCTCTCTCTTTGCTTCTTGGAGAGCCTGGCTAGAGGTTCATCAATCTTGTTTATCCTTTCAAAGAATCAGCTCTTGGTTTTGTTGATCTTTTGTATTGTTTCTTTGGCCTCTATGTCGTTTATCTCCGCTCTGATCTTTATTATTTCCTTCCTTCTGCTTACACTGGGCTTTTCTTGTTGCTCTCTTTCTAACTCTTTGAGTTGTTGGGTTAGGTAATTTATTACCATTGTTTCTTGTGTGTTTTTTTTTTTTTGCAGTAGGCTTGTAGAGCTATGAACTTCCCTCTCAAGACTGCTTTCGCTGTGTCCCATAGATTTTGGATTGTTGTGTTTTCATTGTCATTTGTTGCCATGATGTTTTTTATTTCTTCCTTGATCTCTCTGGTAACCCAGTCATTGTTTAATAGCATGCTGTTTAGTCTCCATGTGTTTGATTTCTTTGGAATGTTTTTATTGTAGTTGATTTCTAGTTTTATGCCACTGTGGTCTGAGAAGATGCTTGATATGATTTCTATCTTCTTAAATTTGAAGAGACTTTGCCTATGTCCCAACATATGGTCTATCTTTGAAAATGACCCATGTGCACTTGAGAAGAATGTATATTCTGTGGATTTGGGGTGAAATGTTCTGAAGATGTCAATTAATTCCATCTGGTCTAGTGAGTCATTTAGGATTGATGTTTCTTTGCTGATTTTTTGTTTAGAGGATTTGTCCAATGGTGATAGTGGGGTATTAAAGTCTCCTACTATGATTGTATTGCTGTCAATCTCTCCTTTGATATCCTCCAGGAGTTTTTTTATGTATTGGGTGCTCCTGTATTGGGTGCATATATGTTTACCAGAGTTATTTCTTCTTGTTGGATTGCTCCCTTTAGTATTATGAAGTGGCCTTCCTTATCTCTTGTTATGTCCTTCACTTTGAGACCTAATTTGTCAGATATAAGTATTGTTACCCCAGCTTTTTTTTCATTTCCATTCGCCTGAAAAACCTTTTTCCATCCCTTCACCCTCAGTCTACGTGCGTCTTTTTTTCTGAGGTGGGTTTCTTGTAGACAGCAGATATATGGGTTGTGTTTTCTTATCCAATCCGTTACCCTATGTCTTTTGATTGGGGCATTTAATCCATTTACATTTAAAGTTATTATTGATAGGTACTTATTTGTCACCATTTTTATTCTTTACCTCTGTGTTCCTTCTTCACTTCCTATTTCTTTTTTTTTTTAAAGCAGACCCTTTAGCATTTCTTGCATTGCTGGTTTGGTGGTAATAAATTCCCTTAGTCCTTTTTTGTCTGTGAAGCTCCTGATTTCACCTTCAATTTTGATTGATAGCCTTGCTGGGTACAGTATTCTTGGATTCAGACCCCTCCTTTGCATGACTTTGTATATTTCATTCCATTCCCTTCTGGCCTGATGGAGTTTCTGTTGAGAAATCAGTTGCTAGTCTGATGGGGGTTCCTTTGTAGGTAACTTTCTATCTCTCTCTGGCCGCTTTTAAGATTCTTACTTTGTTGTTGGTGTTTGCCAATTTAATTATAATGTGCCTTGGCGTCCGTCTTTTGGGGTTCATTTTGCTTGGGACTCTGTGAGCTTCTTGGATTTGTGTGGGTTTTTTCTTCCCTATATCAGGGAAGTTTTCTGTCATTATTTCTTCAAACAGGTTTTCTATTCCTTGCTCAGTTTTCTCTCCTTCTGGAACCCCTATTATGCGGATGTTGTTTTGTTTCATGTTGTCCCAAAGTTCCCTTAGGCTCCCCTCCTGCTTTTTAATTTTTTTTTCTAGAAGCTGCTATACTTGGGTATTTTTTCCTACCTTGTCTTCTAGCTCACTGATGCGGTCCTCTGCTTCTTCTAGTCTACTCTTGATGCTTTCTATTGAGTTCTTTACAGCAGCGATGTCATTTTTCATTTCTTCTTGGTTCTTCTTCATTTCCTCTTGGTTCTTACTCATATTGTCAAATTTGTCTTCCATTCTTTTCAGCCACCTTATGACCATTTCTCTGAATTCTTTCTCTGGCAGGTTGCTTGCCTCCATTTCATTTACTTCCTTTTCTGGTGATGCCTGCTTTTCTTTCATATGCGGGCTGTTTCTTTGTCTCCCCATGGTCTCTCTTCTCCAGGTGTCTGGTTATGTAGTTCTCTCTCTCCTTATCCCAGGTGAAATCTGACCTTTCCGTGGTGGAGTGTAGAGCTCCTCTGAATCCGCGTGTTTGCGCCAATTAGGGTCCAGTGCTCTGGGGTTCGCAGCTGTTTGGTGGGTGCTGCAGTTGTAGATTTTCAGGCTTCAGATAACATGCACTTTCCCCTTCAAGATGGCTCGGTCTCCGCGTCTGACCCGGTGGCTCTGGGAGGGAACCCAGCAGCAGTGAGGGCTGCCCGGTCAGGGGACCCCCATCCAGCAGTCCCCCACCTTCTGCTGGAGTATAGATGTCCCTTAATTCTCCAACAGACACTCCCCGTACGACCCTCAGCTGTTCTTTCTATCTGCTCCGGGACAAGGCTCGGGACACGTCTGTCTATTCTGCCGCCATTTTTCCACTCCTCTCCTGACGGGATCTTGTTACGGTTCTGCCAGGAGAACCTCTGAATCTCTGACCTGAAATAAGAAGGCAGCCTCTCATTTAATCTCCACACTTAGAGCCCACGTTTCAATGTTTAAAAAATGGTTTCCAGGCTCTGGAGTGGGGTGGGGGAGTGGTAGGCAGGCATGGCCTAGTTGCATTTTGAATGCACACATGTGTCATCCAAAGGCCCTGTCTGCCCGTGAAGCCTGCGGGGCCTGGTGTCCCGGAGTTGTTCCTTTAGGCTGGGTTTTATTGGTATGTGGACCAGGGGCGCCCGACGGGGGTCTGGATTAACGGTGAAATCCAGCCGGATGTGGGCTGTGTGCTGGAAGCAGCCCCAGGTCCAAAGATGGCCAGGGCCTGTCCCCACTCCCAACCCTAAAGGCAAGAACAGTTTCAGGCCTGTGACTCTTGGCTGTCTCCCTGTCCCTCAGCTGGCATGCTCCTGGCAGGACCCAGTGGGAGTACAGATGCGAGAAGGGAACAGTGTCGAGGGGGCGCCTGCCACGTGCGTGCACTCTGAGTGAGTAAGGCCGGCCACCTGGCTGAGCTGGCTTTGAATTTTATCTCAACTGCGTGCATGCTGTGTGTTCCTGGGCAAGTCACGTAACTGCTCTGAGCTTTTGTTTTCTCCTTTGTGAAACGAGATGTGGTGGCTACTTCACATGGCTGTTTTGAGACCTCAGTAAACCCTTAAAATGCCTAGTAAGCAATAGGTTAATTTTTTTTTTAATATATTTTATTGATATTTTTACAGAGAGGAAGGGAGAGGGATAGAAAGCTAGAAACATCGATGAGAGAGAAACATCGATCAGCTGCCTCCTGCACACCCCCCACTGGGGATGTGCCTGCAGCCAAGGTACATGCCCTTGACCGGAATCGAACCCGGGACCCTTCAGTCCGCAGGCCGACGCTCTATCCACTGAGCCAAACCGGTTTCGGTGCAATAGGTTAATTTTTAAAAACATAAATTAGTTTAAGAAATATGTATTCATCCCAACACCTGCTGGCTAGAACTGAGAGCTGCAGCCAGGGACTTAGAGCTTTGGCGCCTGCAATCCTCGGGCTTTGCCCAGAGTAGTCCAGACTGAGCAGGCACTGGGGGTGTTGCCACATTCCCGGGGAAAGAGGATTTGTGGGCAGGGATATGGTAAAAATAAGGGGCCAGAATAGATTGGATGAGTTTTCAAGCTACGCCACGTAAGAGTTGCCTCAAATAACAGCCTTCTATTAAGAAAGTAATGACATTGAACGTAATATTATGCAATGAAAGTTTATTTTATTTTTTGCATTTAAAAAGACATGACAGCTTGACTGAGTGTTTTGTTTCTTATCCAGTGTAACGTTGCTACCTCTTCTCCATGGGGAAAGATCGTCTCTCAGTCTGTGATAGGGTCCTTTATATTTTTTCTTCAGGAATCAGCAAAGCCCTTTCTCTTATGAAATGATTGAAATGATAAGGATGATGGTTTTCAGTTTTTGAAATCGATTTTTGAATAGGCGATACATGTGTACAGTTTAAAGGCTTAAAAAGCAAATGGTTAATTAAAATCCCCGTCACTCCCTGTCTGCCACTGCCCCTCAGTCGTCAGTATCTGTGAGCCATCGGCTTCCTGTAAGCCTCCCGCCCTGGTCTGGTCCATGCATTCCCAGGGAAAGCGGGGCTGTCATCCCCAATGTGGCAAAAATTGGTTCTATGGAGGGACGGTGACAAGATCTTAGAAGCTATTTAAATTATACACGGGTACGACTGGTGCCACCTTGTTAAATTCTGTTTGCTGGGGGCCCCGTCGTTGGCCAGGCACGCCAGCTGTCATGTTGTTTCTGTGGGGGAAGCAGGATCTCCCTGACGGTCACATGATTGCTTCCGTCTCTGACGCCACCTCTGAGGCCCTTTCAACGGGCTGCTTTCTGCAGTGGTGTTGGACCGGCCCGGTTCCCTCTCTCTTGTAGCCTTCGGGCATGTTACGAGCAGGCTGGTCACTGTCCGCAGTGTGCTCCTCGGCCTTGGATCCGCCTGGATCTCAAGGGCAGGCCTGTGTACTGTGTAATACTCATTAAAGGTGGCAAGTGCAGCCCTCGCCCGTTTGGCTCAGTGGATAGAGCGGTGGCCTGTGAACCAAAGGTCCCGACTTCGATGCTGGTGAAGGGCACGTACCTTGGTTGCAGGCTCCTCCCTGGCCTGGGCCCTGGTCAGGGCTCATGTAGGAGGCAGCCAGTCGATGTGTTTCTCTCACATTGATGTTTCTCTCTGTCTTTTCCTCTCTCTTCCACTCTCTCCCCCTCCAAAAAAAAAAAAAAATCAATGGAAAAATATCTGTGGGTGAGGATTAACAAAATAAATAAATACATAAATAAGTAAGTAAGTAAAATTTATATTTAAAAAAGGATGGCAGGTGCATGGCAGCTGAGGCTCGACTCTGACTTTGCACACCATGCAGACATCATTCATCGATCACTGCACACTCTCCTGTGAGATCGGACAGGGCCTCAGAATCCCACTCAACCCGGTGCTGCAGGGTGTGGGCAAGGGAGGTGAAACGTATCGACAGGATTACTATAAAACCCTCGTATATTGGTCCCCAGACTTTGGCATTTTATAGATGAGTGTAATTTTTTAAAAGTTACAGTGACTAACATATAAGGTGGTCAACTTTTTGTTGGACAGAGACTGAAAAATAAAAAATCCCTTGCCATTTAAAAATCACATTTCTTTTTCTTTTTTAAAAAGAACATTTTTAACACCAAAAATAGTTGGAAAGGCACTTTCAGAATAAAGAACAAGTATGGTTAACTTTATTGAAAACAAAGTATTTTTTCTTATTGTTCTAATTTTGGTCCTGACACATCAAATCATTCTGAGTTGACAGTACTTGGTGGCCCAAAGTGGGTGGAGGGAGACGCCCGCCTTGGATGCAGAGAGTGTCCAACTTCCTCTGTAGAAATTACTTTCTGTCTCAGAGTTTTGTAAGGACTCCTTCCTATTAAAAACTAACATCGTACCTGACCGGCGTACTAGTGGCTAGTGGCTGAGCGTGGACCTATGAACCAGGAGGTCACGGTTCAATTCCTGGTCAGGGCACATGCCCGGGTTATGGGCTCTGTCCCCAGTGTGGGGCATGCAGGAGGCAACTGATCAGTGATTCTCTCTCATCATTGATGTTTCTCTCTCTCTCTCTCTCTCCCTCTCCTTTCCTCTCTGAAATCAACAAAAATATACTTTTAAAAAATTAACATTGTTATCCTTGTGGATTGACAACATACAGTGTATATCTCAGTTCCTACTGGAAAGACACTAAAAACAGTAAAATAAACTTTGAGAGCACAAACCTACAAATTCAGAGAGAACGGAGGAGAAGAGATCAGGTTGTACGAGGCAGTGACTCCTGTTTTGGGTACTTCCTTGCTTACTTCCTACCTCTCAACATAACATCAAGATGTTTCCAAAGTCTAGCAGGAACAGAGAATGGAAGCTGGTAAACTTTCTATAAAGGGACAGATAGTAAATGTTTTAGGCTTTGCGGGCCCTGTGGTTTCTGTTGCAACCACTCCTCTTTTTCATGGTATCGGGAAAGCTGTCACGGACAACATGGGAATAAATGGGCATGGCTGTGTGCCAATAAAACTTTATTAACGAAAACCGTCAGTGGCCTTGCCAGTGCTGAGTCACTGAACCCGCCTACGTCAGTGGTCCTCAAAGTGTGCTCCCTGAACCCCCAGCATCAACATCCTCTGGGAAGTTGTTAGAGATGTGAATTCTCAGGTCCCACCCTAGTCCTTCTGGATCAGAAGCCCTGGGGGTGGGGCCAGAAATCTGGGTGTTAACAAGCCTTCCAGGTGATCCCGCTACCTGCTACGTTAGAGAACCGCTGACCAAATTCTTCTCCCAGTGAAACCAGCCGGCTCCCTGGGGGCACCTTCCCCTCCAGCCCTCTTCAGTGAGGATGTGGTTCCCTCCCAGCTCCCAAGGATGTCAGCACCGGGGATGGTGGGGTGTCCTCTGTGCCCCCTGACACTTTGAAACCATCTATCCTCCTCCCTCCTTCCAAACCCCTGGCCAATTTGAACGGCTTTTCGATAGACTCCTGCCTGGCTTAGCAGCTGGTATCCGGCCGCTCTCCATCACCTCTCACCATCATCCTCGGTGGCTTCAACCCTGACCTTGAAGATCTCACACTCACACTCTTCCCTCTCAGTTCCTAGAGCTTCTTGGCCCAAATGGTGATCTTCCTTGCCCCACCTCGACCACCCAATTACGTTGTCGCCACTCAGGGCTTGACTTCAAAGTCACTTCCTCTCAGAGGCCTTGCCTGCACTCCCTCGCTTCCTCCCCAAGCCAGTTCCTTCAGGCAGCGTTGTCATCATGTATCTTGTTCCTATCACTAGTGAGCACACGAACGCATCTCATTTAACTACACAAGACGAACGCAGCTCATTGAACTTGCGTGTCTGTAGTCGGCTGTCTCAGGCCCAGGTCCCTGGAAACAGTGATGACAATGTTATCCAAGTGACTGAAGAGGAATCTCTCAGGAGGGGAGGGCTGAAGGACACGTGTCAAGACAAGGCAGAAAGCAAAGCAAGACTCTGGTGTCAGAGATGGACAAATAGGCCAATGGAACGGAATCTGGAACCCAGAAATCGATTCTCACACATGTGATCATTAACCAATACCACAGTTCAATCAGGAAAAAAGGAAGGTCTTCTCAGCCAATCATATGCGGACAAATAGATAAACGTTTGAAAAATGAACCTCAATCCCTTCCTCGAATTGTAGATGAAAGCTAATTTGAGAAGGCTCGTGGACCTGAGTGGGAGAACTGAATTATAAAACTTCTAGAAGAAAACTTTGGAGAATATTTTCCAATCTTTGCAGTAGCCAAAAGACATATTAGCAAAGGCTCACAATGCACTAACCATGTAAGAAAACACAAGATATATTGCACTCCATCAAAAAACTCCCATTTTCCAAAAGACCCCATTAGGAAGATAAGCCACAGATGAGGAGGAAAATAGTTGTACCCTGTATACATTAAAAACACCCATAAACCAATAACAAAAAGACAACTCCATAAAATGGGCAAAAGACTTGAAAAGACATTTTAGAAGAAAATAGACAGGAAATGGCTTGCAAACAAATGGAAAGGTGCTCCCCATCCTGAGCCTTTAGGGAGAAGATGATTTTACACCCACCAGAATGGTTAAAATGAAAAACCTGATAATACTAAATGTTGGCAAGGATTTGGCGCAACTAGAACTCTCATACTTTGCGAGTGTAACATGGTACCACGACTTTGGAAAACGTTTGGAAGTTTCTTACAATTGTTAAATTCACATCCACCGGATGACCCAGTCATTCCTTTCCTAGGAATTTACCCAAGAGAAATGAAAACATATGTTCACACACACACACACACACCCCCCCCACAAACCTTGTGCAAGAATTTTTATAGCAGCTTCATTCATTTGCAGCTAAGCCTTGGAAACAACCCCGGTTTTTATCTACAGAAGAATGGATGGTACATTGTTGCCAGGATGGTGACTACTTTGCCTTTCTGCCAACTGGCGTGCGTTGTCCCAAGTGGCCAGAGGCAGCCATGGGTTTGAGTTAATTGGGATTATTCCCAAGTCGCTTGGTGGAAGCGTCCTCCCTGGGGGTCCTCCGGTCTCTAGACCCACAGAGCTCCACGTCGCAGGGATGAAAAGCACAAATTCCTCAAGCAAGTTGCTGGGAGGTGACGGTGAGCAGAGCCATTCCTACGCCTGTCTTCCTGCCATTAAAACGTCAGATCTCTGAGGTCGGCTGCTATCCATCTTATTCACCACCGTATCTTCAATGCCAAGAACGATGCCTGGCACACATTTAACACTTGGTTAATGCTTATGGACGGGTCGCCAGAAACCGGCTCGATGCTTTATGAGGTATGCTTAAGGAACGTCAAACAATACTCGTTTTCTTTAAGTCGTTCAATTTATTTTATGATTACAGAGTTATAAATGTTCATCAGAGAGAATTTAAAATATGGCAAAAGCAGAAGAAAAATCAAAATCACCTGCGTGAGCCAGAACTAGACCCTGAACTTGGTCTGCGCTGGTAGCTTTCCAGGCGCTTCGCGGAGGAGCCCGGCATGTCAGGGACGGTGTGCTGGGAGTTCTCCCGAGAGTTAAAGGGGAGGGTGTGCTTCCCCCGGACCAGGAATCCTTTTCAAAATGTTCTTTCAGTTTAGTTTGGAAAAAAAAAGGGGGGGGGGGGCGAGGGAGTTTGCAACCAAAACAATAAAAAAGGTTGAAACCCACTGGTCTACACCACAGAGCTGGCAGTTTTCATTCGGCTGACAGTCAGTTTCATATCAGCATCAATAAATAGAGCAGATGCTCCGGCCTCTACTATCGTGCATGGCAGTTCCTGGCAGCGGACCAGCCCCTGGTGTAGACGCCCCTTCTCCTAGGAACACCGCAGACTTACGTGATAGACAAAGGGAACCTTTAACTGCAAAAAACCAGATGTTGCCGACTGGCGGAGCCCAGTGGTGGTTGAAAACAGAACCGTGAGTGAGTCATGTTCAATCATTTCAGACAAGCAGAAAAGTATATAAAAGATTAGTGCAGAAGACAATTTATACCAGGCTCTGTGCTGTCTGGGAACATGATTTAGATTAAAAGGAAAAAAAAAAAAACACAAAAAAAAACAAAAACGCACCATATCTCTACGCCACCTGGAGCACCGTAGTCAGGGGGCTTTTAGGATTTGGATTTCAGGATCCATCACTGTAACCTCTTAGATTATTTTTAGTTTTTGAAATCCATTTGGATGCGTATCAAAACAGCCAGACCCGAGCAGGGCTCTACGCAGTTCGGACTCAGGCGATACGTCAAAGGGCTGTGACCGTCCACGGACCCACCTGCTCCGCAGACTCGGGGGGTGGGGTGGGGGAGCGTGCAGCTGGGTCTCAGAGGACAGGTCCATTCTCTGCCCCTGGCTTTGGAGCTGAGCTGCGGCCCAAATGTATGCCCCTATTCAGCACTGCTTGGGATAATTGCCTTAACAGGGAAAGCCCCCTGGATGGGGGCTCAGGCGGGAGAATGGGGGGCAGGTGGGTTTGCCTGGCTGGTGTTAGCGTGGAAGAGCTGCTCTGTGGATTCGAAGTCTCTGGTTCGTCACTGCGGTTCTTGCCTGGATTTGGTTCTGGTGAACGCAGCCGGGGTCTCAGCCAGGAGCCTGGTTATCACACGGCTCGGCTTGCAGAGGGCCAGGCTGTTGCGCGGCGTCCTCACCGACGCTTGGTATTTTCTGCTTTCTTTAAGGTTAGCCTTTCTGGTAGCAGCACCCTCCCCTTCCGGTCTTAACTGGCATTTCCCTGGTCACTAATAACGCTGAGCACCTTTCTGTGCGTTTACCGGCCATTTGGAGACGTTCTTTTGCCACCTGCCTGTCGACCCAAATGTTCGTTATAGTGGGATAGAACCTGGGGTGTATTTGTACTGGGGACACCACACAGCAGTGAAAATGGAGGCCCAGGCCTCTGTACCCCGCGTGGACCCGTCATGGTGGATGTGGGCCGCCCTGTGTTAAGCCTGTGTTTTCATTCGGACGTTTTGATATCTGGGGCCCTGCTGACCCTGCAGGGCCTCCCCGCCCCAGGGGTTGGCTAATTCCTAGGATGGTGACTGGCCCCCTGCAGGCTTGCCTTTTATGTTCAAACCATCCAATCCGGAGTCCACACCCCCATCAACCTCCTTTATTGGGCCATCACACACTGGGTCACCATTCACCCCCATCACCCCAAAGCCAGATACCAGGTGCCTGGAGACAGTTCCTACCCCCTAGAACCCCCGGAAATTACTCAAACCAGCCAATCCTAAGCCTGCTCACTCTGCCTCACCTGTTCCTCCCTGTGGGAACCACACTAAAGGCTCTTGTCCACGTTCCGCCCCCTTCCCTCTGCCTCCTGTCTGAGCCTGGTGCTTCCCCGTGTGGCTCCCCAGGTGTGGCGAAGCCCTCCTCTTGGGATCTGTGACCATGACAAGCTGTCTTTTCAACGGCAATCATCTCCTGTCCTGCTCGCCCTCCCACACCTGAATGATAATCTAGATTGACAAGCGCAGCCTGGGAGGGGGCGGCCCTGGAGGAGGCAGCAGTGGCATCTCAGGCCACCGTGGAGGCTGACACCTGGGGGCCATTTGCCAGCAGCACCCCATTCAAGGCCTTCTTGGCTGGGCGGTCGGTGTGCACCACGGACTCTGTACATAAAGGTCTCAGTAACCCTTCGCTCCGGGGCAGGGGCCCGGTGACAGGAGTGAGGCCCTCGGCGCCCTGAGACCTGTGTCTTTCTCACATGTGGGGCCTCAGGTGCCTCCCCAAGTCCCTGTTCTGCTTCCCTCTCCTCTCTACCCAGCAGCTAGAGGGACCCATGTTCCTCCTCCGACTGCAACCCTCCCAGTGCCCCCTTCTCACTCGGAAAGCCAAAGGCCTTCTGGCCTCCCTTACCTGTCTGCGCTCATCTCCCGCTGGCCTCCCCAGGCCCCTGCCTGCCTGCTTCAGGGACACGGCAAGGCCTACCCCAAGATATTGGCACGCCCTTTACCCTCTGCCGGGAACGCTCTCTCCCTAGACCGTCACCCTTGGCTCCTCCTCCAGGTCTTTGCTCGCCTGTCATCCCTCCTTGGCCACCTGCTGTAAAGTGCCAGCGCGTCCCCAGCCCTGACACTGTCTCCCCCTCCGTGCTTTATTGTTCTCTGGGCAATGCATGGTGCACTTCGCCCGTTTCATTTCATGTCTCTTTCCCCCGCTGAAATGTAAGCTGCAGGGGCAAAGGGAGAGATTCTGTCTTTCTCTGTTGTTGTTCACTGCTGGATTCTCGCCTGCACTAGAGCCACGCAGGGGACCTGAAAGGGTGTGGTGAAGGCGTGCAGAGGCACACGTCTCGGGAAAGGTGCTCAGGTCTGCCTGGCTCCCACGGGGCGGCGTGGACAGTGAGTTAATGACAGATGCACCCTGACCCTCCCTTAACCCCCTCTGCTCTTCACGTCTCTTCCCTGCTCCCCTCCCTCTCCTTTCATATCCATTTTCTCCCCTTCCCCCACTCCTTCCCACTTTTTGGTACTTGATGGAATCACATTAAACTAATAAAGCTTTCATGACTTGATTGGCCCGTAATTACGCACACTGAGAGCCGGGCTCGTTTCAATTTTCTGCGGACTTTTTGGTCGCTGATGCTTTTGAACACTCGCTTTTATTCCTCAGTTGCCACTTATCCCCCCCGTTTTTAAAAAGGATGAAAAGCTTAGAAAAACATCAGAAATATCCTTTTATTTTTCCTGCAAATTGATTTGGAGGGTTTTGTTTTGATTTCCCTCTTGGAGATGGTGGGTGTTGAGAAAGAATCACACATGACGTCTCAGCTGGCCACCAGGCTGTGAGTCCTGAGATGGGAAGGAGGTACAGGTCCAATTTATTGGGGGGCTCTGAAAGTTTGGGGTAATCTCTGCACCCCATGGAGGGAGGACCTCCCGCCCTCAGCACTAGTGACATTTGGGGCTGGATACATCTTGTGGGGGGGCCTCCCTTGCACTGTAAGATGTTGAGCAGCACCCAGGCCACGGTCCCTGGACACTGACACCTCCCCTCATTTGCAGCAATCAGAGCCGCCTCCAGACATTGTCTGATGTCCTGGGGCGGGGGGCACAGGCCCTCCTGTTCAACACCATTGGGTTCCATCAAAAAGGTGGGAACAACCCAAATGTCTGTCAGCAGGGGGATGGACAGACAAAATGTGGTCTGTCCAGGCAAAGGAATATTTATTTAGCCGTAAAAAGGAATAAAGTGCCCTAGCCGGTTTGGTTCAGTGGATAGAGCGTTGGCCTGTGGACTGAAAGGTCCCAGGTTCGATTCTGGTCAAGGGCATGTACCTTGGTTGCGGGCACATCCCCAGTAGGAGGTGTGCAGGAGGCAGCTGATTGATGTTTCTCTCTCATCGATGTTTCTAACTATCTTTCTTCCTTCCTCTCTGTAAAAAACCAATAAAATATATTTTTATAAAAAGGAATAAAGTACTGATACATGCTACCACATGGAATACTCTTGGAAACATTATGCTAACTGCAAAAACCAGGCATAAAAGATCACATGCCATATAATTCACACATAGATATGAATTGTCCTGAAAAGGCAAATCCTTGGAGTCGGAAAGTAGATTAGTGGTTACGTGAGGCTTCAAGTAAGGAGAGACTGTTTAACGGGTATAGGGTTTCTGGTGTGTGTGTGTGTGTGTGTGTGTGTATGTGTGTGTGTGTGTGTTAATATGGTTTCATTGATTTCAGAGAGAGAGAAAGGGAGAGGAAGGGAGAGAGAGGGAAACAGCAATGTGAGAGAAAAACTTCAGTCACCTCCAGAAAGCCCCCACTGGTGATTGAGCCCGCAACCCAGGCATGTGCCCTGACCTGGAATCAAACCGGCAACCCCCTGGTGCATGGGTGATGCTCAACCAACTGAGCCACACAGGCCAGGGCTCTGTTTGCTGAACATGTTTTGGAATTAGATGGTGGTGGTCACACAATATTGTGAATGGACCTAATGTCACTGAAATGTACACGTAAAAATGGTTAAAATGGTGACGTGTGTGCTGGTGGCTTTTACCACAGTTTTAAACCAACAACTCAGGTGAGCTGCTTTGACTGGCATGTGAGGCAGCTATTCACGCACATCAGAACCCTGAAAGGTAAAAGGTTGGGTCCTTCCAGTCCCTCTGGAGAAGGCTCCTCCCATCCGCACCTCCCTCTACCCCACCCAGGGGTGGGCGTCACCAATTTGCATAATTGAGATTCTAATACACTGATTGGACAGCCCTTCCTTGGGATGAATATTCATAGGGCATTATTTTAGTTATCTCTTGCTGTAAATAAGACACCGTGGCTTAAACAGCTTAGTGGCTCTCCATTCTGCGATTTGTTCAGGGCTGGGCTGGGACCACTCTGCAGGGTGCTGGCTGGAGCCACTTCTGAGAGCATGCCGGCTGGGATGTGCAGGGTGGCTTTGAAAGGGCGGGGAGAGACCGACTCCATGTTCCCTTTGTTCCATGTCCTCCACCTCGTGGAGTCAGGTTCCCGCCCTAGAACCTCTCCAATAGCCCAACCCACACTTTTGAATTAGCCAATAGAAATGCAAGAGGAAAGTAAGCCATGCCCTGCCCCCATGTGCAACCTGACCCCGACCAATCAGCGGAGGCCACACTACCTCACCCCTCCTACCTCTCCCAGGCCCCCTATAAATCAGCCGTTTGGGGCCTGGGGCTCTCTCTCTGCCTCCTGCCGCTGCATCGGTGAGTGTGGTGGACGGGGAGCTCGAGCTAGCTCGATTAAAGGCTCTTTGCTTTTGCATTGGACTCAGCTCCCTGGTGGTCTTTGGGGATCATGAAATCTGGGCATAACAGCTTCCTTCACACAACTGGCAGGCGGCTCTGGCTCTTGGGGGCCTCAGTTCTCCTTGTGCCCTCTCTTCCTCCGTGTGCCAGCTTCTTCCTGGCACGGTGTTGGGTTCCAAGAAGATGAATGTGGAAGCTGAAAGTATCTTAAAAGCTAAGTTCTGAGACCCCCAAATGTCACTCCTACCATTTTCTTTTTTTTTTAAATATATTTTATTGATTTTTTACAGAGAGGAAGGGAGAGGGATAGAGAGTTAGAAACATCGATGAGAGAGAAACATCGATCAGCTGCCTCCTGCACACCCCCTACTGGGGATGTGCCCGCAACCCAGGTACATGCCCTTGACCAGAATCAAACCCGGGACCCTTCAGTCCACAGGCTGACGCTCTATCCACTGAGCCAAACCGGTTTCGGCCTCCTACCATTTTTTATTAGTCCAAGCAAATCACAAGGTTGTGGACTCTGCATCTCAATGGGAAGAGTGGCAGAACATAGCTGCCATGATTTCCAGTCCTCCATGGGAATGAAGACGTGAGTGGTGTGATGATTTTAGGAAAACCCACAACCTGTGGCTCGGTGAGATGGCTTGCAGGTAGCTCTTATAATTAAATCCTATTTCTCATTCTCCCTGTCCTTCTTACCTTGAGGGAAAAAAAGAGTTATCTGTATCCTGTTTTTCATCTTTTTTATTTTATTTTATATTTTTATTTATTTCAGAGAGGAAGAGAGAGATAGAAACATCAATGATGAGAGAGAATCATTGATTGGCTGCCTTCTCATGTCGCCCACTGGGGATCGAGCCCACACCTGGGCATGTGCCCTGCCCGGAATCGAACTGTGACCTCCTGGTTCATAGGTCGCCACTCAACCCCTGAGCCACGACGGTCGGGCCTGGTTTTTCATTTTTTATTCCACAAATATTTATGGAGAACCAGCCTGTGTCAGGCACTGTTCTCAGACTCAAGGGATGAACCAGTGAAGGCTCCAGACAAATTCCTTGGCCTCAAAGCTTCTGTTTTAGCGGGGGAGTCAGGCCATAAACAAGGCAACAAAAAAAAGCCAGCAGGATAATTCGAGAAGGTGATAAAGGCTCTGCTGGAAACGGAGCCATCGGGAGAGTTGGAGGGAAAACATTAGAGGCGAGTGCAAGGACCTGGAGGTGAGAGGGCCTGGAACATTTCAGAAATAGCAAGAAGGTGGCCAAAAGGCACAAACTTGCAGCTGTAAAATAGGGAAGTCCTGGGAATGTAATGGACAGCCTGGTGCCTATTAGTAACACAGTACATGCATATCTGCATGCCGCTAAGAGAGGAGCTCTTAAACGTTCTCGTCACATGAAAGAAAATTTGTAACTGTGTGGTGATGGATGTTAACTGGGCTTATTGTGGTGATTATTTCATAATAGATACATGGATCGAGTCATTACGTTGCACACCTGAACGTAACATATTGTTATATATCCACTGTATCTGAATAAAAGGAAAATGGCATGAAGGACAGTGGGCCTGGATGGAAGGAAGGAAGAGGAGAGAGGAGAAGATTAGTCTGGATCTATGGGTATGAGTCACGGGATTTGGTTAAAATGCAGATTCTGATGCAGTAGGTCTAGGGTGATGGCTGTATTTCCAACAGGTCCCCGGGGATGTTGGTGCTGCTGGTCTGTGGACCTCACTTTGAGTAAGGAGCAAGAATCTAGATTAGGGCCTTGCAAACCATGGCTCGTGGGGCCGATCTGGCCCACCACTTGTGTGTGTAAATAAAGTTTTATTGGAACAGTGCTATGCCCGGTCATTTACATATTGTCTATGAATGCTACTGTGACACACAGCAGAGTTGAATAGTGGCGACATACCCTGCGTGGCTCGTCAGTCTGAAAGTATTTTTTATGTGGCCCTTTATAGAAATGTGTCCATCCTTGGTCCTGCCCATGTAGGGTCTTGACGGAGTTTGAATTCTTTTCTAAATGTGGTTGATGGGAAACCACTGGGCAGCTTTAAGCAGGGAGTGATGTGATCTAAAGTATGTTTTGAGAAGATCACTCAAGTTGATTGTGGAGAATGAGTACAGGGAGCGAGGGAGAAGGAGAAACAGAGCCATGGAGAAGCAGAGGCTCACAGGAAATGGCTGTTTTGGGGATTGTGCATTCTGCTGAAACCCCATCTGTTCCGTGTTTACTTCTTTTCCGGGTGGTTCTACTTCTTAAGTCATTCAAGGAAACTTGAAAAATTAGGTCATTCTTGGTATATGATATTATGTTAGAATTTATATGCCCCTTATGCACTTCATCTATTTTTGTTTTAAGGATAATACACTTGTTTTTTTTTTAATATTTTTAAATTGATTTTCAGAGGGAGAGAGAGATAGAAACATCAATGATGAGATAGAATCATTGATCGGCTGCCTCCTGCACATCCCACACTGGAGATTGGGCCCCAACCTGGGCATGTGCCCTGACCAGGAATCGAACTGTGACCTCCTGGTTCATAGGTTGACGCCCAACCACTGAGCCATGCTGGCTGGGCAAGGACGATACATTTTTTAAAAAATATATTTTTATTGATTTCAGAGAGGAAGGGAGAGAGCTAGAGAGACAGAAACATCAATGATGAGAAAGAATCATTGATTGGCTGCCTCCTGCACGTCCCCCACTGGGGGGGATCATGCCCGCAACTCGGGCATGTGCCCCTGGCTGGAATCGAACCTGGGACCCCTTAGTCCACAGGCTGATGCTCCATCCACTGAGCCAAACCGGCTACGGCACGACACACTTTTTAAAATTCACAACCCTGTTAGGATGGCTAGCAACAAAAAAGACAAGAAATGCCCAGCGGGTGTGGCTCGGTTGGTTGCGTGTCGTCTCACGCACCAGGAGTCTGTGCCCAAGGAAAATTCTCATCAACCCTTCCGGGATCCCCTCGAGGTCCAGGAGGGAGAGAGACATCAGCCCCCACTTCAGCCCCAACCACAGTCTCTGGAGTCCCCGGGGTAGAAAAAGTGTCTGGAGTTTTGCGTACTCCCGATGTCCCAGTTATCACTCTATTTCAGTGTTACCTGGATTTCTAACCTGCATCCATCTGGGACAGATGGCTCCGATGGGACAGATGGCTTCCTCACAAAACGATCGGTCCAAACCAGCACCTGAGGTGACGAAAGCTGGTTAAAGAAGAATGCGTTGCCCGGACAGTGTGGCTCAGTGGTAGAGCATCGACCTATGAACCAGGAAGTCACGGTTCAATTCCCTGTCAGGGCACATGTCTGGGTTGCAGGTTCGATCCCCAGTGTGGGGCATGCAGGAAGCAGCTGATCTATGTATCTCTGTCATGGATGTTTCTATCTCTCTCCCTCTTTCTTCCTCCTCTCTCTCTAAATATCAATAAAAACATATTTTAAAAGAAGAAGAAGAAGAACACGTTATTATTCTGACTCTCCCGGGGCTGGACGATCCTGGAAGCGGCTCTCTACTGCCCATAAAGATTCCTAGTGATGCCTTTGCTGCACCTGTCGGGGGGTGGGCGCTGCAGATGTCGGGGCCAGAGGGGAAAATAAATAAATAAGCGCACACATGCAATCAGACAGCATCCCAGCCAGGCGGCCGCTCCTGTGGCCCCAGGTGCAAGGGTACAGAGCATCATTTTGCCTTTAGACCACAATCAATGGGGCAGGCAGGAAATGAGAGGAAATTAATTCCCCTCCCCGCCTCTGCCCTCCCCCGCCGTCCCTCCTGTTTTTACACAAGGACCTTTTAAAATGTTGGTTACTCTCTGATTACAGCACAATAGAGGTTCGCAACAGCCGCTTCTTGACTCCCACTCCCTCTGCCCTTAACCAGAACGACTGGCCGGTTGCCTTGGTAATTGTCCTCATTCGCTGTGTAGAAGCCACAATTATGAAGCTTTTTCTGGGTACTGATCTTCTTAGTGCCTTTTTCTTAGAAGTTCACGACAAGATGGGACAAAGGAGGCCTAATAGATTCTATTGCTCGGGCTCCTTGGAGCTCTCCGAGCCCATGACATGCGGGCATGAGCTGTGAGTGCCATTTAAATTGGTCGGCTGTGCCCGGGGAGAAAGCTTTATGCTCCGGAAAGTGGCTAAGGCTCTATTAGCCGGAGGGCCGGGGCCAGAGGCTGAGCTCACGGACCCAGGTCCTCCAGCTCATAATGGAAACCCAAGATGGGCATCCGGGGCTGAGGGCCGGGGCACTTAACCTTTCACTGATAATCGAAGAAAATGGACATGTAACTGCTCTCTCAAAGCTCCGGCGTGGTTCAGGTTCAAGGCAGGAGAACTCCGTGGGTTGTTGAAAAACTGAAGCTGGAAATATTTGGGGCAGAGGCAGCTTCCCACCCTCTAAAGAGAACCAGGGCTCCATTAGCGGGGGTAATTGGAGAGAAGACAAAGGTAAAAGATGATGATGATGACGTTGTTGGTAATCACGATCACCATAATCATATAATTGAGCTGGAAAGGGTACAAGCTGCTCATAGGGGTGACCTTAGCTGAGGGTCTTTAGCTTCTTTCTGTAGATGAGGAAACTGAGGCACGGGAAGGTTAAAGCAACTTGTCAGGTTGGAAGGTGACAGACGGTATTCAAACACAAAGATGTCTGACTGCTAGAATCTTCCTACCTTATAGAAGCTCCTTCCACCAAAGTAAAAGCAAGTCTGTTTTGGTAGGGATCGAGTATTGAGGTCTTTGAGCTGCTATTTGAATACTATCTACCTCGGTGTTCCAGGGGCTGATGTGCCTTTATTAGAAAAGCTTTGAATCTTTTTTTAAAATATATAATATTCTTTTTGTCTTCTTTCTTTATTGATTAAGGTATTACATATGTGTCCTTATCCCCCCATTGCCCCCTCTCCCCCGCTCATACCCTCACCCCCCCTGGTGATTTCAGAGCGGAAGGAAGAGGGAGAGAGAGATAGAAACATCAATGATGAGAGAAAAGCATTAGTGGTAAGAGAGAATCATTGATTGGCTGCCTCCTGCACGCCCCCTACTGGGGATCGAGCCCACAGCCTAGGCATATGCCCTGACCTGGAATTGAACCATGACCTCCTGGTTCATAGGTTGACACTCAACCACTGAGCCATGTGGGCCCGACAAGGCTTTGAATCTTGATAAGCCCCCAGCTGGAGCAGAACCATGTCTAAGAGGGGCCAGGTCCACGGCTGTTTCATCCAGGGAGCCGACGCGGTTTGAGTGGCAGCAGCCGTGTTGAGAAGGGTTCTGGGGCTGTGTCTGGAGTGACTGAGAAAGGATGCCATCACAATCAGTCCTGTTTGCCATGAAGAGGGAAGGGGAATCATGGGCTGGCCTCCTCTGCAGGCCCGTAGTGCACCAGGCTGCTTTTCAGATGTAACGATTATGTGAAAACCTAGGACCATAGCACGAGGTGTCTCCAGATTCACCCCACAATTTGCAAAAATCTTCTCATTTGGAAATAATTTCAAACTATAACAATAGCACAAAGAACACCTGTATGTCCTTTATCCAGGGTCAGATATTCAGATACTATTAACATATCACTCCATTTGCCTTTTGCCTTTTCATATATATATCCTATCTAATAAAAGAGTAATATGCAAATTAACCATCACTCTGCTACACCCACAAGCCACACCCACCAGCCAATCAGGAGTAAATATGCAAATAAACCCAACCAAGATGGCTATGGCCACAGAGAGCAGGAGGGAGGCTTGGGTTTCCCCAGCAATGGAGGAAGCCAAGCTTTCCGCCTGCCCTTGCTGGCCTAGGCCTCCACTCAAGGCTACAAAGTTTCAATGATAGAAGATACATAAATCCAAACAGAAATGTCTGCAGCCACGGAGCTGGAAAGAGCAGGAGGCTAGGGTTGCCCGCGGCAATGGAGGAAGCCAAGCTTCTGCAGCCCTGGCCGGCCCAGGCCTCCGCTTAAGGCTACAAAGTTTCAATTATAGAAGATACATAAATCCCAACAGAAATGGCTGCTGCCATGGAGCAAGCAGAAGGCTTGGCTCTGCTCCAGGCTACAAAGTTTCAATTGTAGAAGATAAATAAACCCCAGATACCAGGGCCTCCGCTTGGGTCGCCAGGGGACGTGGCCTGCCTGCAAACCACCACAGGCCCCTCGCCCAGGCCACCCCATGCCCCAAGGGAACCCCCACCCTGATCCTGGACACCCTTCAGGGCAAACCAGCTGGCCCCCACCTGTGCACCAGACCTCTATCCTATCTAATAAAAGAGTAATATGCAGATTGACCATCACTCCAATACACAAGATGGCTGCCCCCATGTGGTCAATGATCCTGCCCCCATGTGGACACAAGATGGCCACCACAAGATGGCCAGCAAGGGAGGGCAGTTGGGAGGGACCAGGCCTGCAAGGGAGGGCAGTTGGGAGGGACCAGGCCTGCAAGGGAGGGAAGTTAGGGGAAATCAAGCCTGCAGGGGAGGGCAGTTAGGGGTGACCAAGCCGGCAGAGGAGGGAAGTTGGGGGCGACCAGGCCTGCAGGGGAGAGCAGTTGGGGGGGACCAGGCCTGCAGGGGAGGGCAGTTAGGGGTGACCAGGCCTGCAGGGGAGGGCAGTTAAGGGCAAACAGGCTGACAGGGGAGCAGTTAGGCATCGATCAGGCTGGCAGGGGAGTGGTTAGGGGGTGATCAGGCTGGCAGGCAGAAGTGGTTAGAGGCAATCAGGCAGGCAGGAAGGCGAGCAGTTGGGAGCCAGCAGTCCTGGATTGTGAGAGGGATGTCCGACTGCCCATTTAGGCCCGATCCTGGTGGTGGGATTGGGCTTAAACGGGCAGTCAGACATCCCTCGAGGGGTCCCAGATTGGAGAGTGTGCAGGCTGGGCTGAGGGACCCCCCCCCCCCCGTGCACGAATTTTGTGCACTGGGCCTCTAGTATATATATATATATGTGTGTGTGTGTGTATAGATAAGTATATGTGTATATATATGTATATATGTATACTAGAGGCCCGGTGCATGAAAATTCATGCACTGGAGGGAGAGGTCCCTCAGTCCGGCCTGCCCCCCTCACAATCCGGGAGCCCTCAGGGGCGGTAAGCGACCCGGCAATCGGGAAGGCGACGCCCCCATCACATCTCTGCTACTGCCACTGTTGGCATCGCAAGCCTTGGCTGGCCCTGGTTACCTGAGCCTCAGACGGCCCTGGGTGGCTGGGCAGCCGCCATCCGAGGCTTGCCTGTGCCTCGGGCCAGCCCTGGGCGGCTGAGGGGACTGGGGGACTTAGGAGGCAGGCGCATGGAGTGACTGGACCTGCCTGGGGGCGGGTCTGGTCGTGCCAGGCGCCTGCCACCCTGGGGGGGCTGAGGGACTGGGCACCACCATCTTGTGGCTGTGGACACTTCCATCTTTGAGGGCGTGGCAGTCAATTAGCATATTCCCTCCTTATTGGCTGTGGGCGCCGCCATATTTGTGAGGGCATGGCAGTCAATTAGCATATTCCCTCTTTATTAGATAGGATGTGTATATATATATATATATAATATATCATATGCACCTTTTACCCCTAAATATTTCAGTGTCTATTTCCAAAGAATACAGATTACCTCGTATAACCACATTGCAGGTACCAACTTCGAGAATTTAACATTGAACAATACTTTTACCGACCATCCATCGCCCAGCTTTGCCAGTGGGCCCAGCAATGTCTGTCTTTCTTAGCATTCTACCAGGACCTCGTCGAGTATCAGGTACAGCAGGTCCTTGAATAATATCGTTTCAGTCAAAGTCATTTCATCATAATATTGATAAGATGCTGTAGGAACTTAACTCTTGTTTATATCAATTTGGGAAAACTGGCTTCATTATATGTCACTTCACTTAAAGCCACAGTACCTAACAATGACGTTCAACGAGGACTTCCTGTTTTACATTTAACTGGCATGCTTCTTTATCTTTCATTATGACACTGACATACTTGACATTTCCATAATTTTTTAAAATACGTTTTTATTGATTTCAGAGAGAGGAAGGGAGAGATAGAAACATGAATGATTAGAGAATCATGGATCCGCTGCCTCCTGCACGCCCCCTACTGGGGATCTAGCCTGCAACCTGGGCATGTGCCCTGACTGGTGAAACCATCACGTCCAGGGGACAGGTAACCTGTGATTGAATCCAGAGTGAGTCAGCCCCTCCTCTGAGCCTCAGTTTCCCCATTTGTCAAATGAATGGGCTCAGTTAGACTTCTGAGACATCCCCAGCCCTCAAACTCTTGGATTCTACAAATCAGAAGAGCAGACACACCCTGGCAACCACAGGCGCCTGTGTCTGGGCGAACCTGGGCCTTTACTGCTTTTGTCGCCTGTTTTCACAAGGGGCTCCCGGCCCTTCCTGACAGTTCACCCCTCTAAGGCTAATTGGAATTCTCTCTGTCTGCCTCGGTTTTCTGCACTTTGACTCGCATCATAAATTATTCTTCCTCTAAATGGCAAGCGTAGGTAAGTTACCAAAAGGTCACACAGGACCCCAATCAATCCCAGCTACTTTAATTACTTTAGCGCTGTTTGGACTGTGTGTGTGTGTGTGTGTGTGTGTGTGTGTGTGTGTGTGTGTGTGACAACCCAGAGGAGAGGCTCCAGCACCGTCTTCTCCAAGGCGATGGGATCCCCTTTAATGAAAGTTAATTGTATTGGCTTCTGTGGGTGTTAGGAGAACCCCCGTCCAAATAGATCTGCATAGGTACAGAAATAATAGAACCTATTTGCTGAGGCATCACTGGCCTTGGGACAGGCTGATGGCAAACTCTGCAGACAAAATTAAGGATGACACTGATGTGAAATTAAGGTTAACACCAGATAAAAAATCATCTATTTATTAAAATAGGCCTCTTCCTTTTTTTCCTACTTCAGAGCTTGGTCTCAAAGCCCCCATGGAGGTTCCAGATGTGTTTCCTCTTTAGTAGGAGCCCTGAGGCAAAGCTCAGTGTAATGATATAATTAGGCAGTGGCCCCTTTGCCGCAGGGTGGCTGTTTCCAAACTGGCCTGTGGGCAAAGAAATATGCTGTCGCAATCCCAGACTTTGGCAAAAGGCTCAAGTGTTCAGAGCTTCTGGAAAATTGAGAGCTCTTGGTGCTATTATCGTTGCTTGTGAGGTATTTGCTCCTGTGAGAAACTGTATGATCCTAAATAATAAAAGCCTAATGATGCTAAGTGTCTGGTCATCCAGTTGGCCGTTCAACCAATCAAAATGTAATATGCTAATGATATGCTAAGGCCGCTCAACTGCTCACTATGAGGTGTACTGACCACCAGGGGGCAGACACTCCAACTGGTAGGTTAGCTTGCTGCTGGGGTCCAGCAGATCAGGACTGAGCGAGATGGGCCAGACAAGCCCTGGAGCCCTCCCACAGCCCCTCCCCAGCTGGTCAACCACCCGCGTCCCTCCCCGACCCCAGTCGTGCACCTGTGGAGTCCCTTGGCCTGGCCTGCACCCTCTCACAATCTGGGACCCCTCCGGGGACGTCGGAGAGCTGGTTTTGGCCTGATGGCGGAACGACCGGTCACTGTGACACGCACTGACCACCAGGGGGCAGACGCTCAATGCAGGAGCTGCCCCCTGGTGGTCAGTGTGCTCCCATAGGGGGAGTGCTGCTCAGCCAGAAGCCGGGCTCACGGCTGGCGAGCGCAGCAGCAATGATGGGAGACTCTCTTGCCTCCATGGCAACGCTAAGGATGTCTGACTGACGACTAAGGCACGCTCCCCGTGACTTAGGCCCTTAGTGGGGAGCAGGCCTAAACCATCAGTCTGACATCCCTTGAGGGCCCCTGGACTGCAAGAGGGAGAAGGCCAGGCTGAGGGAACCCCCTCCCCGCTGCCTGAGTGCACGAATTTCGTGCACTGGGCCTCTAGTATAATGATAAAACAATCCTATATAATAAAGAGGTAATATGCAAATTGACCATTATGCCCTTGCACAAGATGGCCGCCCCCATGTGGTCACAAGATGGCCGCCACAAGATGGCCAGCAGGGGAGGGCAGTTGTGGGTGATCAGGCCAGCAGGGGAGGGCAGTTGGGGCGACCAGGCCTACAGGGGAGGGAGGGCAGTTAGGGATGACCGGGCCGGCAGGGGAGGGCAGTTGGGGGGGACCAGGCCTGCAGTGGAGGGAAGTTGGGGGGGACCGGGCCTGCAGGGGAGGGAAGTTGGGGGGGGACCAGGCCTGCAAGGGAGGGCAGTTGGGGGCAACCGGGCCAGCAGGGGAGGGCAGTTAGGGGAGGACCAGGCCTGCAGGGAGGGGCAGTTGGGGGTCCAGGCCTGCAGGGGAGGGTAGTTGGGGGGGACCGGGCCGGCAGGATTAGGCAGTTAAGGGTTGATCAGACTGGCAGGGGAGTGGTTAGGGGGTGATCCGACTGGCAGGCAGAAGTGATTAGGGGCAATCAGGCAGGCAAGCTGTTGGGAGCCAGCAGTCCCGGATTGTGAGAGGGATGTCCACAGGAATCAGGCCTAAACTGGCAGTCAGACATCCCCCGAGGGGTCCCAGATTGGAGAGGGTGCAGGCTGGGCTGAGGGACACTCCCCCCCCCTCCACTAATTTCGTGCACTGGGCCTCTACTATAATAATAATTTATAATCATGATGTTAAAAATAACTCACGCTAACACTCGAGTGCTTTTACATCATTATTCTAAGCACTTTGCACTTATTGTCTCATTTAATTCCCACATCTGGGAAACTGAGGTACAGAGAGGTTACATCCCAAGTCCATGGTCACGCAGCTGGAAAGGGGTGGGGCCATGGTCAGAACCTTGGCAGTTTATTTATTTATTTATTTTTAAAACATATTTTTATTGATTTCAGAGAGAAAGGGAAAGAGAGAGATAGAAACATCAGTGATGAGAGAGAATCATTGATTGGCTGCCTCCTGCATGCACCCAGTGGGGATCAAGCCAGCAACCCAGGCATGTGCCCTTGATTGGAATCGAACCCAGGACCCTTCAGGCCACAGGTCGACACTCTATCCAGTGAGCCAAACGAGCTAGTGTAGAAGCTTGGCAGTTTAGACAGACAGTATTAACAGCTGGCTTTTATGGTATACTGGTACTGAGTTCCAAAAATGATGCAAAATACTTTGTGTTAAAAATGGGAGGATTCTCATGCTGACACTGTTAAGCAGGTACTATTATTTTTCTGAATTTGCACATGAGGAGGCTGATGCTTCGAGAAGTTAAGTGACTTATGCAGACACCCTGCACAGTGGGGCTGGGATTTCACAGCCAATCCACTGGTTCATAAACTCATAGCCCCAGGGACAAATGTGGCCCACTGCCTATTTGTGTAAATAAAGTTTTATTGGCACACAGCCATGCCTATTTGTGTATTGCCTACAGCTGCTTTTGCACACTGTCCCTGAGTTGAATAGTTGCCACGGAGATTGGCCTGCAGAACTGAAAATATTACTGTTCCGTCTTTTACAGAAGTTGGCCACCTCCTGTTCCATGTGGTGTTCACAACCACTTCTGTCCCCTGCTATTCCGTGTAATTGTAAGGACAAGCATATACTGTGGGACTCGCCCATTGTATCAGTGTCCTCAGAACAATAACAGAACTAAGCCCCTGTTAGCTCACAACCAACTGTCCCTCAGGTCTCGCTGCTAGTTCTTCCTACCTCTGCCTCGTGTTCTAATTTAACCTACTACCCCATAATCCTTCCCAGTTCTCTAAACTCTTGGCCTCCTAGACTTGCTCTACCACAAACACCCAAAAAGAATTAAAAAAAAAAAAAAAAGGCTAGGGCTTTCTTGCTTCCACCAAAACATGAGGGAGTGCTGATTCATTTGGAGGGGGCGGGGGGCACTGCCTGTCAGGACCAGTGCACACTGGTTTACAGACCACTGTCTCATTCACTTCTCCATCTCTGCCAAGTATGTTGTATTGTTAGCTCCATTTCACAGGTGAAGAAACTGAGGCTCTGCGTGCTGAGTGCCTTGCCTTGGTCACACAGGTGTGCAGCGGCAGAGCTGAATTTAACCCCGTGATTCTCGTGGCTTCATTTTCAACGGCTGCTCTGTGTTACCCTCAGAGGTGACGGCAGAACCTCCTGGGGGACCTGCCCTGGACATTTGTGGACCCAGGGCAAGAGGGCACGGGGGAACCACATTCAGTGTCTAAAACTTGACATGTTATAATGCAAACTAACAAACTGCTAAGTGAAATATGTCCTTTGCTCCCATCGTGACACATACGACTCTTCACCATACAGTACAGATTTTGTGTGTGTGTGTGATAATATGGTTTTTAATAACCACAAATTAGCAAAGTATCACAGATGGCTGGATTTATTTATTGTAATCATGCAAGATCAGTCTCCTGTTAGTGGGTTGATGATGTTTGGATGAGCAATAAAATAAAGGCACATGTAATTCACAAATTGCTGTATATTGATAATGTACAAATGTATTTTCTTACTTGCCTTTCAGCAAAATGACTAAATATGTGATTATAATCAATATCTTTAGCCCTAGCTCGTTTGGCTCAGTGGATAGAGTGTCAGCCTGTGGACTGAAGGGTCCTGGGTTTGATTCCAGTCAAGGGCACATGCCTGCCTGGGTTGTGGGCTCCATCCCCAGTAGGGGGTGTCCCTTCCTCTCTGAAGTCAATCCTATCTAATAAAGAGGGAATATGCTAATTGACCATCACTCCGTCGCAAAGATGGCTGCACCCACAGCTGAGGCCAAGTCCCCATAAGGAGCCTTAATGAGCAATCAGGAGGGACCTGAGGCTACGTCTTCCCTCGCCCCTGTGGGGCTTGACAGGGGACCTCAGGCCATGTCCCCCACCTGGCAGGGCTTGACAGGGGACCTCAAGGTGCGTTTCCCGTCCCAGTGCTGGGCTAGGGGACCTCAGGCTGCTCCCCCCACCCCAGTGCCAGGCCAGGGGACCTCAGGCTGTGCCCCCTACCTGGCAGGGCTTGACAGGGGATTTCAGGCTGCGGCCCCCACCCGGCGGGGCTTGATGGGGGACCTCAAGATGCACTTCCCGTTCTGGTGCTGGGCTAGGGGACCTCAGGCTGCTCCCCCCGCCCCAGCGCCAGGCTGGGGGACCTCAGGGCGTGCCCCCCACCAGGTGGGGCTTGATGGGGACCTCAGGCCTCGCCCCCTGCCCTGGTGCCAGGCTGGGGGGCCTCAGGCCACACCCCTTGCCCCTGGCGCCGGGCCAGGGGACCTGAGGCTACAACCCCTGCCCTGTGGGGCTTGACAAGGGTGGTTCTGGCTGGGTCTAGATCTAGCCCAATGAGGGGGGGCGCTGGCCAGGTCTGGGTCTCATGTGATTTTCAGGCACATGTGGGTGGGCGGGGACTTGACTCTGGGTCCCAAGGTGTGCCCCAGACTCTGACAGGAGGAAGGTTTTCATATACATTTTACTAATTTTCTTTCATCTCTGTCACTTCTATTATAGAGAAAGGGCAAATAGCAATATTGAATTATTTCCTCTAATCCCCTTTTAATGTGCACGAATTTTGTGCACCAGGCCACTAGTCCTATCTAATAAAGAGGGAATATGCTAATTGACCATCACTCCATCACAAAGATGGCTGCACCCACAGGTGTAAAAATATATTTTAAAAAATACCTTCAGATAATGTGTGATCTATTGAAGACATTTCTAAATTAGAAAAATATTTAGTCATGGTAATTCTTAGGTAGTTTTTTTCTGAAATGAATTTTTATTTGTTTTTGCATTGAGGTATAATTTCTATAAAATAAAACACACATCTAAATGTCACATTTCAATGACTTGTGATAAATGTATAATATATATACTCATGTAATTACCATCTCCAATAAGATTGCCATAGTTATTTAAAATTAATTTCATTTTGGAGAAACTTTGTTCTGCTGAGGCAATAGTTCCTGGAATTGACAATAAATGTTTTAAAGCAGTTCGAATATTTGGAAGTAAACCATGGATTTTAATTTTTATGTTTAAATTTATAATGGAGTAACTGATGATGAATTATTGATATTGCAGAAAGTGTTACATATTTATTTCACTTTCTGTTTCTCCCCAGCCCCTCCTTCTGGTCTTGTCAACAGATAGTGGAGTTCTATGAGGACAGAGGTTTTATCTTTTTATTCATTTACTAGTAGGGTCCCTCAGCTTGGCCTGTGGGATTGGCTGAAATCGGCTCTCTGACATCCCCCGAGGGGTCCCAGATTGTGAGAGAGTGCAGGCCATGCTGAGGGACCCCACCAGTGCACGATCGGGGCCGAGGAGGGTCATAGGAGGTTGGCCAGCTGGGAAGGGACTGCGGGAGGGCTCCAGGGTGTGTCAGGCCCATCTCGCTCAGTCCTGATAGGCTGGATCCCAGCAGCAAGCTAACCTACTGGTTGGAGCATCTGCCCCCTGGTGGTCAGTGCCCATCATAGCGAGCAGTTGAGCAGCCTTAGCATATCATTAGCATATTATGCTTTGATTGGTTGACCGGACGATGGACACTTAGCATATTAGGCTTTTATTATATAGGATTAAAAAAAACAACAACAACAGTATCCCCAGTGCCTAGAACAGTACTGGCACTAAGTAGATGTTCAATAAAAATTTGCTGGATGAAAAATGGAACTTGGGCTCAAAGGCATCCTGAGTTCTGTGGGATTCTGCCTGATCTCAACTAGGACACCTTCATTTTATAAAAGCATTGGTAAGCAAGCTCCAGTCTGCCCTTTGGGGAGACGACACATCTTACTAGATCCGACAGCATGTGTGGATTTGTGTTCCAGGATGTGACTCTGTGCTCGGTGCTGTCTAAGGACAGGGCGGGGCATTTGCTGGTGTTTCCCAGCCGGTGACCAACCTGGTCTGCCATATTGCAGGGGTCTCACCAGTCGCTACAGGTGGCGCCCTGTAACTTGCTCCTCACCAGTGGAATATGGAAAGGGAATGGGCGCGGCCGGCATGGCTCAGTGATTGAGCGTCAACCTATGAACCAGGAGGTCGCTGGTTCGATTCCCGGTCAGGGCACATGCCCGGGTTGTGAGCTCGATCCCCAGTAGGGGGCGTGTAGGAGGCAGCCGGTCCACGATTCTCTCTCATCATGGATGTTTCTCTCTCCCTCTCCCTTCCTCTCTGAAATCAATAAAAAAAAAATATTTTAAAAATATATATATATTAAAAACACACACACAAAACAAAAAGAAAAGGGCATGACTGTTATTCCCCTGATTCCACTAAACACGACTGCAGCCTCTCTCTGGCTCGCAGACTCTGCCGTGCCGGCTTTGGTGAAGCCAGTTGGCATGCTGGGGAGGCCCAGGTGCCCAGGAATGGAGGGCGGCTCCCGCCTAATGCCCAGCTGGGACCTGAAGCTCACAGCCGTAGTCCTACAGGCTCAGGTCTCTTTCTCACTCTTTCTGTGTCCTCTTCTCTCTCTCTCTCCAAATGCTGTGTCGTTCACACAAACTAAAAGTCACGAATCTTACAAGTTTTGCTTGATGATTTCTGACAAATGTGCACACCCGTGCTACCAGGACTGCACCTAAGATATGGGACCTGCCCCTCACCCTGAAGCTTTCCTCATTGCCTTTCTAGTGACCCCCCCGCCTCCCCCCCACACACACAGAGGCAAGCATGGGTTTGATGCATATCAGTGTCACTTCGTGTTTTTCTGTTTTTGTTCTAGAATTTCTATTTAAAGAGAATTATACAGCATATGTCTTTTTGGGTCTGGTTCTAGTTTCTTCAACATAATGGCTTTGAGATTCATCCGTATTGTCGCTTAGATTACTCGCTTCTTTTTATTGCAGAGTAATATTCCATTGTCTAGTGACACCACGATTTTTAGAAATGGATTTGCTTGTTGGGAGGCCATGGGGCTTGCCCCTCAGTCTCATCTGTCCCCGTCCCCCACTTCATATCCTTGCTAACTAAAATTTCTCACGTTCTCTAGAGGGGGTGAAGCACGCTGCCTATCTCTTGCCTCATGCTTTGCTGTTCTTTCTGTTGGAACACCTACCTCTGTCTTTGTTTGGCAAACTCCTACGCATCCCTCAAAACTCCGCTCATGGAACCCCTCTCGGAAATCTTTGTCCACTTCAGGCTGTTATTGGCTTCCTCTCCCATTAAAACATTTCACACTGTGTGAGGTCATCTCTGTACGTGTCTGTTTCTTGACGATCTAGCGAGTTCATGGAGAGGGGGGACCCGGCACACTGTGGGTGCTTAATCAATGTTCGCTGAACAAACGCTGTTCGAGAGCAGAAGCACAGCCTGGGAGGTCGGAGTTCAGATTCCAGAGCCAGGCCGAGTTCTAAAATCTCACTCCCGCCATTGACTGCTGTGTGATTTAGGCAGTCCGCCCAGCCTCTCTGAGCCTTGGAACTTCACCATGCGGCTTTTGTGAAGGGTGAACGGTGTGTGTGGCTAACACGGAGCACAGAGCTTGACATGGACTGCACACTCAGGAAAAGGCTGGCCGCTTTTATTGTTTCCATGGTTGTTGTTACTCTTGGAAAAAGAAGCGTTTTTGGAAGGAGTCTGTGTTTGGGGGAGACACTTCCCGTCCGTGTCAGCTTCCACGTCTGTAAAAGGAGGGGAGTTTCTTCTGCGAAGACACCGGCCGGCAGGTTTTCTACGAGTTGTAACACATCCACGTGGTGAGTCAGCACCGTCTTCTAGGTCCTTCCCAGGATCACCCCGTTGGACCAGCTGGGCCTGCCGGGCTCCTTCTCCCCTGCACTGTGCTGGGAAAAACAAACAGCTAAAAAAATACCCCTCCCCCGCTCCGGCCTCACCCAGCTCTCTGCCCACTCCTTTCCGCTCCTCACCTGCTGTGCTCTCTCCCCGCAGAGTTCACGAGGCCAACCTAGAACTCCGGAGACCTGGGCTGAGTCCCAGTTCCACCCCTTAATGAGCCTGGTAACTCTGGGCAGGGGACGTCACCTCTCAGCCTCACCTGTCACCTGGGGATTCAAGGAAACACCCCGTGGAGTTGTGTTAAATGAGATAATATGTGTAGAGTTCAGCAGGAATGTGGTGCCTGAAAGTGATTTTATTTATTTATTTTTAATATGATTTTAAAGAGAGAGGAGAGGGAGAGGGAGGGAGGGAGGGGGAGGGGGAGGGAGGGAGGAAGAGGAAAACATCAATGTGAGAAACATTCATCAGTTGCCTCCTGCACTCACCCTGACGGAGAATTGAACGTGCACCCTGGTATGTGCCCTGACCAGACATCAAACCGGTGTGACCTTTTGGTGCACGGACAATGCTCAACCAAGCAAGCCGCCTGGCCAGGCCGACAGTGACTTTAAAAGGCTCTGCTTGTTGCCTTTGCATGCACACTCTACACCAGGTTGGAATTGGAGAGTCTTCGTAAGGAACCCGTGGGTTCCAGCTCTTCCGCAGAATTCCCTTTTGTTACTGCCTCCGTTTTCTCCAAGACAGTGTTTCCAAGAAAGTTGCCCCAAGGCAGCCTCCGTTTCCCCAAGCCTCAGGCAGTTTTTGCAGCCGAGGGCAGGCCTCCAGCCTCTCTGACCCACGCCTTTCGTTCTCTTTGAGGACAGTGCTCTTTGCTGGTGCGTTTAGAAAGCCACGCTCATCCCTGGGGCTCCGCTGACCAGAGTCCCAGCGGCCTGCCTTGCTGGGGCGCTTGATGCGTGACCTTTTAATGCCCTGGAGCCAGCTTGTCTGCGCCCAGTGGCCAGAGCAGAGCGCCGCGAAACAAGTCGTCTGACCCGTGAGGGATTGGGCCGGTCCCATCAGAAAGATTGTCTGCCTCCACGTGCTCGGCCGCCCGGAGGACACGGCTGTTTCTGAAGAGAGGCGGCCTGGAGGGTGTGTGGAGAGCTGGAAGGAGAGGCAGAGGGCGTTGGTGAGGATGGGCGGGAGCTGGGGACGCTGAGGCTGGGAGATGGGAGCCTGCCTTCTCCAGCTCACCTGTCCCCGCCAGCTGCCCCAGAGCAGCGTCCTGTGGCATTACATGGAGAAACGGTTTCCCGCCGGGGTCAGTGACTGGACCTGCTGGAGGGTCATTGCTGGGCCCCTTCCTGCACAGCCGGCCGGGTCCAGCAGGGCTGCCTCAATGCTTTGGGGGTGTGAGCACACGGACGTGCGGGGCCCGATACCGAAGCTGGGCGCGGGGAAGGGTGTTCAGAGCACATGGGTCCCAGGCCAGACCAGCTCAGTTTACTTCACTGTCTCCCTCAAACCCCGTCGGTGCCTCCCAAGATCGGGGCCAAGCTTCCTCTCACAACTGCTCGCCCCCTCGCCTGCTGGGCTCCTCAAACCGGAGGATGAAGCCAGTCACTTGGGGTCAGTGCCCAGCGAACCCAGTTCTCAGAATCCAAGGTGAGCACCTGGAACTCACTCGTGAGCTGGGACAAGGGCAGCACATTTTAGAAGCCACCCGGAGTCAGTAGGGACGACCAATCAGCCATGGCCGTTAAGAATCTGTGCTTAAGGAGGTCAGGGTTCGATTCCTGGTCAGGGCGCATGCCTGAGTTTCAGGCTTGATTCCCAGTGGGGGGCGTGCAGGAGGCAGCCAGTCAATGATTCTCTCTCATCATTTATGTTTCTATCTCTCCCTTCCTTCCTCTCTGAAATCAATAAAAATATTAAAAGAACCTGTGCCCTAGCTGGTTTGGCTCAGTGGCTAGAGCTTCAGCCTGCGGACTGAAGGGTCCCAGGTTTGATTCCAGTCAAGGGCACATGCCTGGGTTGCAGGCTTGATCCGCAGTAGGGGACGTGCAGGAGGCAGCCAGTCAATGGTTCTCTCTCATCATTGATGTTTCTATCTCTCTCTCCCTCTCCCTTCCTCTCTGAAATCAATAAAGATACCTTTTTAAAAAAATTAAAAAACAAACAAACCTGTGCTTGACCCTGGCTGGTGTGATCAGTGGTTAGAGCGCAGTGGGCCTGTGCACCAAAGGGTTTTGGGTTCGATTTCTGGTCGATTTCCAGTCAAGGGCATGTACCTGGGTTGCAGGTTCGATCCTGGCCCCTGTCAGGGCTCGTGCAGGAGGCAACCAATTGATGTGTCTCTCTCACATTGACCTCTCTCTCTCTCTCTCTCTCCCTCTCTCTCTATCTTTCCCTCCCTCCCTCCCCTCCCCTCCCCTCCCTAAATCAATGGAAAAAATATTCTCAGGTGATGATTAACCAAAACAAACAAACAAAAAAACCAAAAAACAAGAGAAAAAACATCTGTGCTTGCAAGTCCAGAAACCCGAGTTCCATGTCTGCTGTTCTCACTTAAAGGCCCTGAGCCTCACTGTCATCGTGCGGAAAACAAGGATAAGATTTCCCTCCCATAGGGTTGGTTAAATGAGGTCACGTACGCTCAGAACCTGGCTAAGTCCCTGGCACCCAGTGGATCCTCCAAAGGTGGTCGCTCTGATGGCATCGTTATTATTTCTGTCATCGTCACCATTCTCTATTACTTACTACTGATTATTATTCATTTCTCCAGGGTAATGAGCGCAGCCGTGTCCTTCTGAGAGCAAGCCACAGGCCCCATTGTGCCCGGAGGCTCCCTAGGTCAGGGGTCAGATCAAGTGATGGCGCTCAGGCCCCAGAAACAGACGCGGGCAAAAGGGTGCTGACATGAACGGGGCACCACGCCTGTTGCTGGGACTTAGTCTAATTATACCTGACAGCTCATTGGCCTCCTCGTGGTGCCTGTCCGCGAAGGACAGATCACTTTCTGTCTTCTGAGTAAGCTGTCTGTGTCATCCTCAGAGTCCCGTGTTCTCAGCCACGCTCCTCTCCAGCCGCTGCGTTTTGGCAGCTGGGTGAGCCCTCCCGGGAGCCAGGAGGGGCGGGGGTGGGGGCGGGGGCGGGAGTATGGGGAGGATAGCTGTGGGTGGACTTTGCAGGCGGGAGAAGTTGCTGAGCTCCTGGAAACAGCCCCTGCATTGGAAACAGACCCATCAGGAATGTTCAGCTGTTCGCGGGTCACTTTGACCTCCTCCCAGGTCAGGGCACGCATGTGCTTCTCCGGCCGCACACGCCAGCAGAAATTAGATACCAGACACACTCCCACTCTCTATCTGCTTACAGGCAGAGCTCCATCCTCCTCCCGGGATCTATTTCCACACATGTGCTCAATCTCTCCCTCCCTCCTCCCTCACCCCCTCCCTCCCTTCCTCTGGCCCTCCCTCCCTTCCTCGCTCTCACTCACCTGATTGAATCTCTTCTAGGGTTCACTATTGCCCTGGTTTCTTGGTCAAGTTCATTGCCAGGGTCTGGGAGCCTCTGCATGACCGGGCCCCAGCCTACCTTTCCAGCCTCACCTCTCCCACTTCTACCTCAGATACCACCCTCCAGCCAGCTGAACTCTTTTAAGTTAATTTTCTGCCCTCTCTCTCTTGCCCCCAGGACATCGACCCTGGTCTCCTGTCCCTTCACAGGACCCACTCCTCTCTGTCTTCCTGACCCAGGTGGTTTCCCTTTCTCCAGGAAGTGGTCCTGATGCCCAAAGCCGGGAGCTTGCCGTGGCCTTGCCAGTGCCTAGGGCTCTCTGTCGTGACTTTGCCACCATCTGTCATCTGAATCCTCCATGACACCCAGAGCTCTGGGCGGGGACCTTGTATGGCAGTAGATTTTGCTCCTATGTTCTGTACAAGCCCCCTCTCTCTTTCACATGCTCCGCTTTTGCCATCATCAGAACGATCCCTACTGGTCACAACCCGAGAACAAGTGGGGGATGGCAGCCTCAGGTTTCAGGGTCCCTGAGCAGCTGGGGTCTTCTGTTTGCCCTCCTTCTGGCCCTCTGGCCCTCTGCATTGCAGCTGACCTCCCTCAGTGCTCCCCTGCCCTCTGGCTCCTCCGTGGGCTCAGCCAATGGGGCATCAGCAGCGAGTCAGTGGGATTGGGGCATTTATTCCCGCTCCCGTTCCCTTGGTGTGGGGGTTGCTGTGAGTTGCCATGTCCCTCAGCTTAAGGTCACAGCTCCTGACAGCCCTCTCTGGAGGTCCCAGGAGTCACTCCCTCCCCAGCCCTTCAGGCCGCTGGCTCTGGGGCGTGCGCAGTCCCTGCGTTGCCCCCCCCCCCCCCCCCGCTCCGCCCACAGCGTTGTACATTGTCCCCTCCCGAAATTGTCCAGTGTGAGTCTGCGATCTCTTTGTGGCCGGGACGCTGATAAACTGCTGCTTTGAGGAATGCCGAGCGAGACACATATCTCTGTGCTTATTCATCTGTAAAGTGGGTCTAATTATAGAATCTACCTCAGAAGGTTGTTGGAGGATTTAAGAGGCAGCGAAGGCAAAGAACTTAGCCCAGTGCCCGCATCAGAGTGAGGCCTCGGGGGAGGAACAGCAGTGTCTGTTATCCTTACTATTGCCGTTGTTGCTATTAAGAGCCCGCTGAGCCTCACACAGTCCTTCTCCCTGGACAGGACATCTGAGTCTATGGACTTTGAGGGTAGAAGTTGTGGGTGGCCGTCTTGGCTGATCTGGGGTAAGTTCACCCACATTTGGGTCAGTTTCCCAATCAGTCCTGTTCTCATCTCTGTAGCTGATAAACAGCCTTCTCATGTGAGGGGTTTTCTCCTTGCCTCACTCTCTTTATCTGCAAAATGGGCCATCTGCTCATTCCAAGCACCTGTCCATCCGTGAAAAAAATTAATTAGCAATGTGGGGTCCAGAACAGGTAGGGCTAGAGGACAGATCAGCCCTGAGCAAATATAAAATGCTAAATAATAAACAGCGTTTATCCAATCGCTTAAATAACTCCTCTTATTGACTTGGCTTAATTGGCCACAGAGCCCCAAATGAATCAAGGCGTATGTTCCCAATTCCATCACTTGAGACATTTCTTCACGGCTCAAGACAGGCAGGATGTCTTTGAGACTAACTTGGAGACCTCCCCTGACCACTGGTGGTTTGAAGAGATCTTGGGGTTGCTTTATCTTTATTTTGAATTGAACTCCTCAGCGCTCTTTGATTTATTTTTTCTTGTAGAGTTTGTTAGACATTGATCTAGGTGCTTCCTGAATTTCGTGGACAGGAAAAAGTACCTTGATCTCAGACATCTCAAAACACCTATAAGGACGAATCGGTTGGCACGGCTGGGTTTGAAGACTGCCCAGGCCAAGATGACTAAAAAAGGAGACCAACCTAACCCCATGAACTCAGGGTCCGAGTAATAGTTCCCACTTACTGAATACGTGCTGCATGCCAGGCCCAGTACCAACAGCTCCCCGTGGATCATTTCATTTCGTTCTCTCCACCAGCCTGGGAAGTGGGTCCAGTGTCTCCTGATGAGCCCAGAACCAGGCTACGGATCTTAATTGGTCTCAGTTCTGGTCCCTAACTGCCCAGCTTTTTTTTGCAGCTGGGAGGGTTTGTGACCCATTTCTGTCCAAAAGGTCTGTTGTAAGAGATTCGGGGAGGGGGGGGCGGGAGGATTATTAGTACTCTCCTGGAAGAAGGGGGCAGATGCAGCATGCTCCCCTTCCAGTTTTTTTCTGTCTTGAATTTGGATGTGATGGCTGGAGCCACAGCAGCTATGTTGTCAAAGTCTTAGTCAAGACATGGTTGGATGGCTGAACCAGAACACATAGCTGACCACCTCCAGGATTCTTGTTATGTGAGGAAAACGAATCTGTATTCATTTAAGGCTCTGTAGTGAGATATGCTATTACTGGAAGCTGAATGTATTACTAATGGGTAGAAGAATGTTTATAAACCTTTCCTCCCAATGCAAAATAAAGTCCTAATATTTCTAGGCTTAAACTGACCCCTGCCTCCTTCCCTCAAGACTCTAAGACCTTTTTTTTTTTTTAAATATATTTTATTGATTTTTTTACAGAGAGGAAGGAAGAGGGACAGATAGTCAGAAACATCGATGAGAGAGAAACATCGATCAGCTGCCTCCTGCACACCCCCCACTGGGGATGTGTCCGCAACCAAGTCACATGCCCCTGACCGGAATCGAACCCGGGACCCCCCAGTCCACAGGCTGACGCTCTATCCACTGAGCCAAACCGGTTTTGGCAAGACTCTAAGACCTTTTATTATTGCCAGGAGAAACAATTGCTGTACCCATTTAAAAGATGACAACGCAGAGGAATGAGGAGCAGAGATTCGCCGTTTAAAATTTCACAGCGGTTCCAAGCTGTGGCTTCCACTCAGAGACCACATGCTGTCTCTCGTTGGCTTCACACACCATCCATATCCCTTGGAAGGATGAAAGGGCCATGTGGATGCTGCCAGAACCCCAGACAGCGGTTCCAGGGAGTCTAGAGGGTTGAAACCCAGCACTTAAGGCTTCCACGATGCTCTGGCTTGGAAATTTACACCACAGCTTTGAAATCCTGGAATTTATTGAATGGCGATTTGTGGACTATCAGGGATGCTTGCGCAGAGGAATTGCTTGCATCTTGATGAAGATGACAGATCCCGCTCTGAGCCTCCAAACGGCTAATATTCCAGATATTGTCTGCGGACACACCCCCCTCAATGCTCAAGCAGGGGTGTTAGGCTGGGGTAGAAGGTTGTCGCGAGTGAGTGGGTGGGAAGGAAGACTTACTCGGAAATATCAAGACACTTTCCTCCCCAAAGGAAACAACCAACTCATCAATTCCAAATGTTGAATACAGTGGCGCTTTCTCTAACAAAGAGGCTGACTCCTTTATGCGTTTTCAGCATCTTTCTGCTTAGTCAAAACCCATTTGAACTCAATTTTGTTCGCTATAAATATCTGGGTTCAAAACATAATCCCGTCATCATAAGACCAGAGTCACGATTTCCCTTTGTTTTGTTCTTTTCCGAAGGCTTGACTCGCTTTTTATTTCAATGAAGATGATTCTTCCATTGCTCTTTGCCCAGGCTCTTTTAGCCATTCCATTTCTCCTTTGTACTATTTCCAGAAGTTTCCTGTCCTTTATAGTCAGTGAAATAAAAAGCTAATTCTTATACAGTCTTTACCATATGTCAGACACTGTTGTCATCGCTTTATATATATTTACTCGCTTAATGTTCACAACATCCTCTGGGGGAAGTGCAGTTCTCCTCATTTTACAGATGAGGAAAGTGAAGCACAGAGTGGTTAACTAACTCACCCGAGGACACACAGCAAGTATGGAGCCAGGCTAAGAATCAAAGCAGGTGCTTTTGCACTCTCAATGCAAGTTCTCACCGGGAACGCTCTCTCCCCTTACCTCTTTGCCTGGCTCATTCCTGCTCATCGTCCTCCCTCTGGGGACCCTTCCATGGGTCCGGCGCGGTATGTATATTACCACATACTGTCCTAGCCGATCTCCTTATCTACTCCCTACCAGACTGTGAGTTCTTTATACAACATACATTCATAGTAAAACAAGTATTAGAAACACCAAAAAGTGCAAAGTATAAAGACGAAAACAAAAAGCACCTTAAGTTCTTGCTAATATCTCTGTCTCTCCTATTTTAGGTATATGTAACTCAAAGTGGTTAAAATAGCTCTGCCGGTGTAGCTCAGTGGTTGAGTGTAAACCTCTGAACCAGGAGGTCACAGTTCAATTCCCAGTCAGGGCACATGCCTGGGTTGCAGGCTCAATCCCCAGTGTGGGGCGTGCAGGAGGCAGCCGATCCATGATTACTCTCATCATGGATGTTTCTACCTAGCTATCTCTCTCCCTTCCTCTCTGAAATAAAACATATTTAAAAAAATAAAGTTGTTAAAATGGTAAATTTTATGTTTTCCATTACGTATATATAGATTTATATAATAAATAACAAAATGTATAGTATATAGATCTAATAGACAACAAAGTTTACCATTTTAAGTGTGCAATTTAGTGACAGTACATTTACAGTGTTCTACAGCCCTCACCACGACCCATTTCCAGAGCCTTTTCATCATCCCAAATGGATCCTGTACCCATTAAGCACCAACTCCTCCTCCCCGCAACCCCGGTCCTCTCTGTTACTCTGTCTCCTTGAGCACCCTGTGCTAGGCACCTCCTGTGAGTGGGATCCTGTTAGATGTATCCTTTCCTATCTGGCTTCTTTCACCCAGCATCATGCCTTCATGGTTCATTCATGTTGTGTAGCATGTGTCAACATGTCATTTCTTTTTAAGGCTGGATAACATTATGGTATGCCTGTACATCCCATATTTTGTTTATTCATCTGTTTACGGACACTTTGCACCTATGGCTATTGTGACTCATGCCGTTAAGAATATGGTTGTACAAATATCTCTTTGGGTCCCTGCTGCCAAGTCTATTGGGCGTATACCAAGAGGCGGGCTTGCTGGATCATACGGTCATTCCACAGAACTCTTCGAGGAACTGTTCCCCACAGTGGCGGAGCCGTTTTGCATTCCCACCAGCAGTGCCCGCGGGTTCCAATTTCTCCACATCTTCACCAACACTTGTTCTTTCATCTTTGGCAGTAGCCATCCCTGTGGGTGTGAAGTGGCATCTCGTTGTGGTTTGGATTTGCCTTTCCCTAATGACTAATGATGTTGAGCACCTTTTCATGGGCTTAGTAGCCATCTGTATGTTTTTCTTAAAGACATGTCTATTCTGAGTCCTTGCTCTCCCTGTTTAGAAGAGTGCTTTTGAGCCAGGAACCAAGAGGCCAACAGTTCGATTCCTGGTCAGGGCAAATGCCCGGGTTGCGGGCTCGATCCCCTGTGGGGGTTGTGCAGAAGGCAGCTGATGGATGTTTCTAACTCCCTCTCCCTCTCCCTTCCTCTCTCTCTAAAAAAATCAGTAAAGTACATTTTTTTAAAAGTACAATTTAAATACAATAGACCAGCGGTCGCCAACCTGTCGGACCTCACGGACCACCAGTGCAATAGATGACCCATTTTAGTGGACGGTTCAATGGCAAACGCATCCTGTGGCTGCTGTAACCATCGCCACCAATTTGGTGGCTTAAACAACAGAAGTGTGTTCTCTCCCAGCCCTGGAGGACAGAGTCTGAAATCCAAGTGTCCGCAGGGCCATGCGCCCTCCAAAGGCTCCGAGGAGGACTTCTTTGCCTCTTCCAGCTCCAGGGCTTCCTGGGCTGAGGCGGCTCCCTCAGTCTCTGCCTGTCTCCACGTGGCCTCCTCCCCTGCGAGCCTCTCCAGTCTCCCTTCCTTGCCCTGAGAGGCCCGTCTCATTGGATGCAGGACCCTCCCTAACCCGGGATGACCTCATCGTGATCCTTGCCTTGGTTACAGCTGCAAAGGCCCTGTTTCCAAATAAGGTAGTAAGTAAGGTGAGTGGGGGCCTGGACATAGCTTTTTCTGGGAGGGGACACAATTCACCCCACTGCATAGCTCCACAATTAACATATAAAACAAGTCTGTCATCCCCCCCCCAGATTCCCTTATTTTTTCCTTTTAATTAAAACATAAATAAAAATGGAGCCATACTATCCTGTTTTATAAACCTGCCCCATCCATGTAATAATGGATTAAACATACTTTTTGCATGTCAATAAATTCAGATCAAAGTGTTCCACCATCATTTAAAATAAGTGCATGCATATTGTGGATGTGGGTTTCCTGAAAGACCTGCACATGCTGGACTGGACTTGAACCCTAGCTGCAGGCCTCGTGCGTGGTAGGTGCCTGGCCCGTGTTTGTTGAGTGGCTGAATGAAGGGCCGGCCTTCCTGGAGGTGAGAGGATGCTGCCGTGGCTGCAGGAGGCCAGGGCTCTCAGCGTCTCCAAGCCCCTGTCCTCTCTAGGTGTGACCTGCGTTGTCCAGTCCCGCATCCCACGGCGATGACGGCCCCCCTCGCCTTCACTGGAAACCTCCGGCGACGTGGCAGCTGACTGCGTGGGGGGCAGAGGTGTGCTTCTCCGGCCTCCGGCCTCTCCCCCTCAGGGGTTCCATTCCACAGAGGGCTAAGGCAACTCTCTCCAGGTTTTATAAGCTGATAGAACAGGGCTGTCAAGTGCTTTTTATGGGAGAAGAAACAGGAAGATGGTTTGTTTTGCAGACAGCGGGTTATTGGGTAATTACATTTTTATAGAGCTGTTGTGGGACAAATCGCGGCCCCGCTGTCTCCTTTGATGCTAAAAGGCAGATGGCCCCATAAAGATCAGAACAAGGGAAGGTGGAAAGGGTCAGGGACAGAGCTGCCCCTTTGGGAGTCAGCTTCTGCCTGGAAGTTCCCTGCCCCCACGTGCCCTTGAGAGCAATGCCCTCCTCTTGCCATGTGTTGGAGTCATATTCATGCCATCTTCTCCTGCCTCTTCCTCTGACTACACAGAGGGAAACGGAGGCAGACAAAGGGTATTATCTGATAGGGCCACCCCCCGGGCCCCATCACTACCTTTCTCACTCCTTTGCTTACTCTTTCACTCATTCAATCACCCATTTATTTATTCACTCATTCATTATTCTACTCATGTATCCACTCACTCACTCACCCATTCATGAATTCGCTCACTCATTCACTCATTTATTATTCCACTTATGTATTCACTTATTGACTCATTCCTTTGTTCACTTATTCATTCACGTATTCATTCATTACTTAATCACTCACTCTTATTCATTTACTCATTCATTTACCCACTCATGAACTCATTCATTCATTCCCTCATTCATGCATGCATTCAAGTGTTTGAACACTTGCCGAGGAGCCTGAGGCATAATCACTTATTTTTTCTGAGGTTCATTTATTCATTCATTGAACACATATTAAATCGAGGGCCTGATATGGGCCATGCTCTATGGCTGTCCCGGTGAATGACAGAAGCAGTGGAGAAGAATAGCAATTGGCAGCCACCCCTACATAAACTGAGATGCCTGCTGTGAGGTGCCCTGGCAATGTGCAATTTGGGGACAGGGTGGGTACAGCAGAGCCCATAACAAGGCCTCTGGGCTCCTCGGAGTGATCAGAGACACCTTCCCAGGTGGCCCGGGCTCGCAGATGAGGCGTTGCAAGGCGCCTGGTGCTGGTGCTGGTGGTGGGGTGTGGTAGGGAGAGAACATACCAGGCGAAGCAGGAAAGCCTTGTGCAGGCTCCATGGAAGGAGAGAGCGTGGCTCTCTCAAGAGAGGGGAGCCGTGAGGCCGGAGCAGCCTGGCGGGGGGGAAGCTCCATCCTGGATGTGCTGCCCGGAGCCCTGCCCAGAGTGGAGGCGGGAAATCCCTCTTCAGACCACGTCCTGGCTCCGTTCCACAGACAACGTGCTGCAGGGCGCTCACCTTGGCCCCAGCCGCAAACGCAGAGGAAGCCCTGGAGGCACCCGTCTGGGGGAAGCTGAGGTGGACTGGCCCGCATGGTGGCCTGCGGAGGGCCTTGCTTCCTGCCCTGGAAAGAAGGTTCTAGAAAGTTCTTTGCTAACTTTTTTTTTTTCTTTGCCTGTGAGGTTTGGAACCAGGCTGGAGGCCTGAGTTTTTACTGGTCCCATCTGGAGACAAGTGTTTCAAATCAAGGTTTTTAGCCTCTCTCTTAAAGATGGCTGTCCTCCTCGGAGACCCTCCCCCATGCTGATTTCCTGCTGGGAGACAAGTACCTTAATAAATGGCTATTTATTTGGCTGGGCAGCCCTTCTGTGTGTGTTTGTTTCCTGCTGGGACCCCCAGCCAGCATCCAGAGGTGTCTTTCTTAAAGGGGCAGAGAAGACGCAGGCCTTTCCAGTTTTCCTTCTGTTTTCTGGCTGCGAGCTGCCCGTGCTCCCAAGGCAGCCTTGCTCTGGGGAGCCACCCCCCTCCCGTTCTTGGCCTCATTCTGTTAAACACAGACCCTCCTGAAGCCCTCGAGCTGCTGGCTGGGCCTGAGCGGCAGTTCCCACCCTGGCTGTCTGTATCCCGAGCCTTGGGGCCTGGAGACTAAGGCAGCAGTCGGGTCAGATGATTGGTTGGCCTGAAGCATTTTATTTCATTTTTTAAAATGTGTTTTTAGAGAGAGAGGAAGAGCGAGATAGAAACATCTATGAGAGAGAAACATCATCCACCGGCTGCCTCCTGCACGCCCCAAACTGGGGATCGAGCCCACAATCCTGGCATGTGTCCTGACTGGGAATCGAACCTGTGACCTCTTGGTTCGTAAGCCGTTGCTCAAGCACTGAGCCACACCACGTGTGTGGCCTGAAGCATTTTAGCCGACTTCCAAGGAATCAATGCATGGAGCTTGGTGGTGGTGGCAGAGGCCTCTCCCATAATTGGTGGGGAAGGCCGGCCACGGGACCCACGTGTGGCTCCTCCCTGGCCTTCTGCTCTGTCCTCCACCCACATCCCCTTCTAGGAAGCAATCAGCCGCCTGTTTCTTTGCTTCCTTCCAGAGATATTCTATGCAACTAACTCATGCAAAGAATTGACATAGCTCTAAATATATTTGTAAGGCATATGACATTATACAGTACCTCTTATATCATTTCATAATAAGCCTTGGAGATGATTTCATTATAATCCATATAGACAATTTTTTTATTGTTGTTGTTTTCCCTTCAATCTTCACCCCAGGATATGTTTTTATTGGTTTTAGAGAGAGGAGAAGTGAGAAGAAAAGGAAGAGAGAGAGAGAGAGAAACATCGATGTGAGAAACATTGATCCATTGCTTCTCTCATGCGCCCCGACTGGGGATCGAACCTAAAACCTGGGTATGTGCCCTGACCTGGAATGGAACCGGTCACCTTTCAGTGCATGGGACGAGGCCCCAACCAACGGAGCCACACCAGCCAGGGCTATTTTGTTCTTTTGAACAGTACCTAGTATTCTGTTCAACACCTGTTAAGTATCTATATGGATTGAATATTTTAAATCAGAAAACCAATAATGATGTTCTAGAAAACTGACATGTGGAACCCAAATTAAGAGGGGACAGTGTTGAAATTTTCAGAGTTCCCTGAAACACGCTGAAGAGAGAGGGTTTTAGGAAGTGTATTTTACGTTGCTTTGATTTCAGAAGGGGTTAAATACACTCTTCTCTCTCCCCTAGAAAGACATGAAAAAGGTCATAACCCCACTGCCCATTAGTGGGGAGTAAGTTATGTGGCTGAGCACTGCTCTTCATGGAAGACCAGGCAGCCACTGGAAAGATCAAGTTGGCTAGACGTGTCAATATGCAAAGGTACCCATAATTTCTTGGTAACTTAAAGAAGCAAGTTGGAAGATAATGTTTTACAGGATCCTCTGAGAGAAAAATTTGGTCATACATAAATGGAATATATGATTTATTATATATGTTATATATAACTATAAATGTAGGTAATCATTTTTACATATACACGAATACGTATGATTATATATTTCTCTGCATAGAAAAAAATTGGGAAGGAGCTCATACAATGTTGTTCAAAGTGTTTTCTCTATGCGATAGGATCATGACAAGTTTCCATTTTCTGATTTATGCATATCTATATGGATTGAATATTTTAAATCAGAAAACCAATAAGTATGAAGAAGCAAAAAAAATGAAATATGACTTAAATATATGTGATGGCCATAAGTTTTTTCCTCATAAAACGGAGTTGGAGTCTGCATCCTCCGGCATGCTTCCCTCAGTGTATGAGAGTGGCTAGCTACATCCACCCTGTCTTTTAAATTATGGTACTTTCATCCCACGGAATCCACATTTTATCACCAGTGACTGCTCCTCCCATCTTAAAAGCCTTTGAAAAGCATTTTCCCCCTTTCGGCTTGCTTCTTTTTCCATTCTCCTGGCCAAGTTCACATCCTTTGGTCTAAAGTTGCTTTAAAAAAAAAAAAGACCAGTTGCTGTGAAATATGATGTTCATCTGTGACATGGATGAATGTTTATGGCACGGTTGACCAGTGTGTAATTTGATGACAGGGTTCTGGGAGATTCTGTATGGTGAGAACCCTTCTGCCTCTGACATTTGAAAACCCGGAGATGTAGCAATTTCAGAAAATTGAAAACATGAGTGGCAACAAAGGAAGAAAACGAAAATAACTCCCTGTCTTGGTCAAAAGTGGGCCTCCTCCTGCCGGGAACAATTTCTTCTTTATATGTCTCTTGGCAAACGCTTCTTCTTCTTCTTCTTCCTTGATTCCGAGAGTAGGGCTTTTCCAGTGGCAAGGAAATGAGATACAATTGTATTTCTTTCTCTCTCTCTCTCTCTCTCTTTTTATTATTCTGGTAGAATGTATATAACATAAAATGGACTATTTTAACGATTTTATAGTTCAGTAGCATGGAGTGCATTCACAGTGCTGGGCAGCTATCATCACCATCCATCTTCAGAACTTTTTCATCATCCCGAACTGAAACTCCATCCTTCTTAAACCCTAACTCCCATTCTCTCCCCACCTCCCCGCCCCCCCAGCCTCTGGCAACGCTGCTTTCTAGCTCCATGAATTTGACTATTACGGGTTATATAAGTGGAATCATGCTTCATTTGTCCTTTTGTGCCTGGCTTATGTAACTCAGCATAATGGCTGCAAGGTTCATCCGTGTGGCAGCAGCTGTCAGAATGTCCTTCCTTTTTCAAGGCTGAATAATATTCCATTATATGGAAGTACCACATGTTGTTTATCTGTTCATCATTTGATGAACGTTTGGGTGGTTTCCACCTTGTGGCTGCTAGAAACACGGATGTACAAATGTATGTTCGAGTCCCTGCTTTCAATCCTTTTGGGTATATATCTAGAGGTGGAGTTGCCAGGTCATAGGGTTGTTCTATGTTTAATTTCTTGAGGGTTTCAATTTCTTCACACCTTTGCCAACATTTGCTACTTTCTGTTTTGTTTATTTTTATGTGGTTTGTTTAGATAGCAGTCCGCCTACTGGGTGTGAAGTGATAGCTCACTGGTTTGGGGTTGTATTGTCTTTGTTCTGAATGCAGTCTGGGACCTCTCTTCCCGTGGGTGTGGCTTTAGGCACCTTAGTTAGACCCTGGAAGGCGTAGAAAACGGAGTTCAGATAAAATGCGCTCTTGGAACTGCTGATCAGAGCATGCTGGGTGTGCAAATTCCTTGCCTTGTATAGGAAGTTAATTTTTTCTCTCTTCTAAACCACTTAAACATGTTTTTGAAAACCTTTTCTCTTTCTTGATGATTATTATTTTTGCCTGAAAGCTGTAATGGGGAGGACTTTTTTGAGTGAATAAAGAATAAAAAACACATACACTGAGTGGCCAGATTATTATGATCTCTGAACGCATAAAAATCTGGCCACTCAGAGTGTGTGTGTGTGTGTGTGTGTGTGTGTGTGTGTGTGTGTGTGTATATATATATATATATATATATATATATATATATGAGGCCCGGTGCATGAATTCGTGCATGGGTGGGGTCCAGCCAGCCTGGCCAGGGGGAGGGGACATGGGCGGTTGGCCAGCCTGCCTGCTGGTCAAACTCCTGGTCGAGGAGACAATTTGTATATTAGCCTTTTTTTCTATAGGATATACACTGAGTGGCCAGATTATTATGCGTTCAGAGATCATAACAATCTGGCCACTCAGTGTAATCTTTGATTTATGGATGTTGTCTTCCTTTGAAAATTTCTCCCAGTCCAATTTTTGACCCGCTGTGAGTTGCACAGGGAGGGGTGGTTAGAAGCAACGTAAATTTTCAGTCTGTTTGGTACATGTCGGTGTGCCTCAGCTAAAGCTTTACAGCTTTCACACTCACACCACCACCTGTGACATAGTCTTGCCAAAAACAAATCAACCCTGAATCAATGAAGTCTCTAAATTCCACTGAAATTTGCAGAAAATACAGGGGACAGAGGAATGCGCTAAAAGCAACCACGGGGATGTATGTGGATACCATCCCGAAAAAGGAGCAGGGGCCAGCAGAATCATGGCCCCCAAATATGTCCACATCCCATTCCCTGGAACCTGCGAATATATCAAATAACCTGCAGAATAGGGTGCAGATGGAATTAAGTTGACTAATCAGCTGACCTTGAGATGGGAGATTCTGCTGAATTATTGGCGTGGGTGCAGAGTAATCACAGGATAATTATAAACGAAAGAGGAAGGTGGGAGAGGCAGTATCAGAATGACATGAGAAACAGGAAGAGGAAGACCCGTTGGCTTCAACCACAAAAAAATGCGTATCAGTTGGTAGCTGGTACTGTCAGTGCCTCCCCACGCGGTCCACCTTGACCGTCAGCTCCTCACACACCAGTGGCTTCTTGTGTTGCGTCTCTGCCCCTGGGCCAGGTAGGAAGTGCTCTGGTGTTAAAAGTCTCAGGAGTAACCCTGGACCAAGACAGGATGGGGGTTGGTGGTGGGGCTGCTCTGAAGGGGGTGCTCAGGGGCACTGAGCCCCAGCTGCCCCAGTGGCTGTCGTTTATTAACCTGCACTTTACCAGCTCTTGGTCACGTATGCATTTCCTCACTGTGCTTCCTGGGATCGCCTGCAAAATCAACCGTTTGTCCCCAAATTCTTGTTTCCAGGGCTGCTTTGGGGGAGAAGTCACACCAAGGCAGAGGGAAACCTATAGTTTAAAAGTAACCCAGAGGCACATCACCCGGCCACAATCTGCCTGGAATTACCAGATCTTATTTGGATCCCAATTCTGACAAATTTTAAAAAATGGAAAAAAATGTTAATGACGTATATGAGATGACTGGAAATCAGAAGAGCAGCCTGAACCTTTGATAATATTGGGAAACTAGAGGCCTGGTGCATGAAAATTCATGCACTAGAGCCGGGGGGGGGGGTGGTCCCTCAGCCCAGCCTGCCCCCTCTCACAGTCCAGGAGCCCTCAGGGGCAGGAGGTGACCCGGTGATCAGGGGAAGGCGACACCCCATCACACCTCTGTTGCTGCCACTGCCAGCAGCGCAAGCCTCGGCCCGGCCCTGGTTACCTGAGCCTCAGGTGGCCCTGGGTGGCTGGGGGGCTGAGGGGACTGGGGGACTCTGGAGGCAGCGCGGGGAGCGGCTGGACTCGTCTGGGCGCGGTCCCGGCTGTGCTGCACACCTGCTGCCCTGGCAGGGCTGAGGGGACTGGGCGCCGCCATTTTGTGGCTGTGGGTGCCGCCATCTTTGAGGGCATGACAGTCGATTAGCGTATTCCCTCCTTATTGGCTGTGGGGCTGCCATCGTTGTGAGGGTGTGATGGTCAATTAGCATATTCCCTCTTCATTAGATAGGATGATTGTTCAATTTGGGGTTGTGATAATGGTATTGTGGTTATGTTAAGACAAAATGTTCTTGTCTTTTAGCACTACCTTCTGAAATATTTATGAATGAATTGAACAGAAACATGATGTTTGGGATTTGTGTCAAAATAATGTATGGGTTGAGGGTGGGGAGGTGTGTATATAGATGAAGCAAGAATAGCCACAAGCTGAAAACTTGGAAGCTAGGAGATGGGAAAAGGGGTTCCTCATACTATTTTCTACTTTTTTGTACATTGGATATTTCCAGAATTCAAAAATGCCCACTTGCATTAGGTTAGGAGCACACCGCTGAGCAGCCATAGTTAAGAGCATGGACTCTGGGGTCAGATGAACCAGGGATCCAGTCTGATTTTGATCGATCTCAGGGGGTCACTTCAGTCTGGGGCTGACAACCCCAAGGACCCAGGTGTGGGGGCTGGAGAGAGTAATTGGGAGGGAGAGAATTCCAGGCAAGAGAAGGTCATGATTAAAAATACAGAAATTACAATGGAAGGAAGAACAAGGCTTGAGGAAGGGAGTCTGGTTTGGTTTGGAGGCTGAGTCAGGGCTCTCCAGAGAAACAAAACAAATAGCAGATATATGTATACAGATAAGTATACATATATATAGATACATATATAGATATATATATATACACATATTTATATTTACACACAAAGAAATATGTATCATTTATATTATATGTAAATATATAATCCTATTAATAAAAGGCTAACATGCAAATAGACTGAACAGCGAAATGACCAGTCGCTATGATGTACACTGACCACCAGGGGGCAGATGCTCAACACAGGAGCTGCTGCCTGGTGGTCAGTGTGCTCCCACAGGGGGAGCACCACTCAGCCAGAAGCCAGGCTCACAGCTGGTGAGCGCAGTGGCAGTGGAGGGAGCCTCTCCTGCCTCTGCAGCAGTCGGACATCCCCCAAGTGCTCCCAGACTGCAAGAGGGTGCAGGCCGGGCTGAGGGACCCCCTCCGAATGCATGATTTTCGTGCACCGGGCCTCTAGTATAAATAATAAAACCACTATGCTTGTGGTCATTTGTTACAGCAGAAACAGGAAACAAAAAATTGACTTGTTTCCTTCAACAAAGAAAATGCACATTAAAAATGGAGATTATATAAATTAATCATTTTATACATAATAAATATGTATAAAATTTATGTATACTTTAGAATTATATAACATATAAATATACAAAATGTTATATATATATATATGTATGTGTATATATATATATATCCTATCTAATAAAAGAGTAATATGCAAATTGACCATCACTCCAACACACAAGATGGCCGTCCCCATGTGATCAAAGATGGCCGCCCCCATGTGGACACAAGATGGCCACCACAAGATGGCCAGCAGGGGAGAGCAGTTGGGGCGATGAGGCCAGCAGGGCAGGGCAGTTGGGAGGGACCAGGCCTGCAATGGAGGGCAGTTGGGGGCAATCAGGCCGGCAGGGGAGGGCAGTTAGTGGGGGGACCCAGGCCTGCAGAGGAGGGCAGTTGGGGGGCACCAGGCCTGCAGAGGAGGGCAGTTGGGGGAGGGGGACCAGGCCTGCAGGGGAGGGCAGTTGGGGGCAATCAGGCCTGCAGAGGAGGGCAGTTGCGGGAGCGACTAGGCCTGCAGGGGAGGGCAGTTGGGGGCAATCAGGCCTGCAGGGCAGGGCAGTTGGGGGGGGGGGGACCAGGCCTGCAGGGGAGGACAGTTAGGGGCGACCAGGCCTGCAGGGGAGGGCAGTTAGGGGCAAACAGGCTGGCAAGGGAGCAGTTAGGCATCGATCAGGCTGGCAGGGGAGTGGTTAGGGGGTGATCAGGCTGGCAGGCAGAAGCAGTTAGGGGCAATCAGGCAGGCAGGCAGGCGAGCAGTTGGGAGCCAGCAGTCCTGGATTGTGAGAGGGATGTCCGACTGCTCGTTTAGGGATCGGGTCTAAACGGGCAGTCAGACATCCCTCAAGGGGTCCCAGATTGGAGAGGGTGCAGGCTGGGCTGAGGGACACCCCCCCGCCCGCCACCGTGCATGAATTTCGTGCACCGGGTCTCTAGTGTGGGTATGTGTATATATATATATGTATATATATAGAGAGAGAGATTTTGAGGAATAGGTTCATGCAGTGGAGCTGGTGACAAGTTTAAAATCTTTAGGGCCAGCTGGCAGGCTGGCTGGAGACCCAGAGAAGAGCTGTTGTTACATTTCCTCTTTCTGGGGGGACCTCTGTCTTTCTTTAAGTTCTTTGACTGATGCTTCTGGGGTGGAACCCACTCCACCCTGGAGTGTCATCTGCTTTACTCAAAGTCTACTGATTGAAATGTTACTCTCAGAAAAAAAACAAACACCTTCCAGTGACTGATGCTTGACCAAATCTCTGGGTACCATGCCTAGCCACGTTGACACCTAAGGTAACCATACAGAGGCCCCTGTAGTGCTCCTGACAGGATGCGTGCCCAGTGTCATCCCCTGTGACTTCCTATTAACTTGCTGATGTCTGCAAAATCCCCTTCCCAGATAAGGTCATACTCATAGGTATCAGGGATTAGGATTTGGATCCATCTGTTGGGGGGATAAAATTCAACCCACAACTGTGCCTACCACAGCTACTCATATAAATATTTGATGAATAAATTACTACATGGAGAAATAGTGACTAAGTGGATGGTCTGGGAGTCCCCATATCTCTAGGAAACATCAAATCTACATTGGTATGTTCCAAGGAGGATGGAGAAAAGGCAAAATAAGTTTGTGAGAGAGTTTAGATGAACATACACATGCCCTTGTGTGCGCGTGCAGGCACACACACACACACACACACACACACACACACACACACACAGCCTCCCTGCACAGCGTGGCTCAGGGAGGAGTGGTGGCCCTAGGTGGGACCCTGGGCAGCCCTTGTGCCCCCCCCACACCTGTCCCCCAGGGCCACGCTGTGGTGGGGCCCAGGCACCATTTTATTAGTTGTGATCTACTGTGGTTAATTCCCTTAATCTAGACTCGCTTGCCTATAAAGCCCAGACCTCAGGTATTGGATTTCCCTGATCAAAGGGCAGCGTGTGGGGGGTGCTGCCCAGGAGGGCCTGGCGGGGCTCGTAAACACGGCTGGCCCAGGACGCAGCACGCACCCTCCCCAGGATGGGCCGATCAATGGCTGGACAGCCCCGTGTGAAATATTACTGCTGCTGAAGCGCTGCTTCTGGGATTTACGGTTGGGTATTAATCTGCCCTGCTTAATGCATTGACCTCTGCTCTCCAGCAATTCAGGGAATGACACTGGTGGGGCCAGAAGCTAATTCCTTGGATTAAAGCAGAAAGAGCCCCCAGCGGTTGGAAGTGTCAGGGACAGTGTAAGCGCTGCCAAAATGTCTTTGGCTCTTCCCATCTCAGAGGCTGGGAATGGTTGGAGCTACACAGGAAAGGAGAGGGGAGTACCTTTTGCTAAATGCCATCAGTATAGTTCAGACTGCCTTTACTCAATCACTCTCTCTTCCTTGCCTCCAGAACTCTGCACATCTGTTTCACTCCGTGCCCCCCCGCCCCCCCACCCCCCCTACCTCCCCTGGAATGCTCTTCCTTCCATACATCCTTAGGTCTTGCCTTGAATGTCACCTCCTCTAGGGAGACTTCCTAACCTCCAAGTCTCTCTCATTTATGCCCCTCATGTTGACTCTAAGATAGTCTCACCATTGTCATTGTGGTTTTCCTAACCTTGCTTATCCATCAAGCTGTGAGTTGCTTTGAGGGCAGGGACTGAATTGTTGCTCAAATCTGCAATGTAGACACTCAATAACTATTTATTATGTGAATTCATCCAAAGAAGTCCAGCAACAGCCAAGAGTGCAGTTGGCAGTGTTTAGTGATGACGTGATTGTGTTTGGCATGTTAAGTCTTTGGACCATGCACTTGCTCTCTCCGTGCCTCAGTTTCCTCTTTAGTAAGACAGGAATAAGAAGAGTACTAAGGCCCTAGCTGGTTTGGCTCAGTGGATAGAGCATTGGCCCATGTCCTGAAAGGGTCCCCGGTTCGGTTCCAGTCAAGGGCACGTACCTCAGTTGCAGGCTCAACCCCTGGCCCTGGTCAGGGTGCATGCAGGAGGCAACCAATCAATGTGTCTCTCTCACATCCATATTTCTCTCTCTCTTTCTCTCTCTTTCTCTCTCTCTGTCTCCCCCTCCTCCCTTCCACTCTCTCTAAATATCCATGGGTGAGGATTAACAAAACAAACGAACAAAAAAGAAGATACTAAATACAGAGCATTGTTATTTGTTCATTATTCAACAAATGTTTATTGAGCACCTACAGTGTGCTTTGATCTAGGGACTGGGGACATAACATGAACAAAACGGACGTTCTGGTGGTGGCAGACAGATAATAGAGAAGCTGGAGCTGAGGGCTAAGGGGAAAAAATAACGGAATCCGGGGCTTCAGTTCTTGTCCCACCTGTGCCATTAACTCGTCACATGACTACATGTCATTTCAAGTCCCTTCCAAAACTATTTTGTTTTTGCACACGCACTGTCAATGCGTGCGTATTGATTTATGTTGGGCGTATTCTGTGAAAGAAGCCCATCTTAAAAGGCTGTATACTGTATGAGTCCAACCACATGACATTCTGGAAAAGGCAAAACTATGGAGACAGTGAAAAGACCAGTGGTTGCAGGGGTTGGGGGCCAAGGGAGATGAATAGGCAGAGCACAGAGGGTTTTAGGGCAGAGAAGTTATTCTGTATGACACAGTAATGATGGATACATGTCAATATACACCTGTCCAAACCTCTACAGTGTACGGCACCAAGAGTGAACCCTCGTGTAAACCAGGGACTTTGGGTGATAATCACGTAGCATGAAGTTCACTGATTATAACAAATGTCCCCCTCTGCCGGGGGACATTGATAGTGGGGGAGGCTGTGTGTGTGTGTGTGTGTGTGTGTGTGTGTGTGTCTGGGAGGCGGGGGGAGGGCAGGAGGTATATAGGAAGTCTCTATGCCTTCTGCCCAATTTTCCCGTGACTTATAAGTGCTCTGAAAAGAAAGTCTGTTATAGAACATCTATTGAGCCAAAAGTAACTATCAATCAGGAGATTTCATATCACAGTCACAATTCCTCAGCTTAGGAAGGTAAGCGATTCAGCCACACTGGGCTCATGTCCTGATTGGCAGCGGCTGGGGGACGGTGAGCAGAGGCAGCGCATTCGTGGGGCATGTTGGCTGCAGTCCTCACCGCTCCACCGTGTGCGCTCAGATGCCTGCCTCATTGCTTTGTGTTCCCCACTCGGTGCTGACTACGAGGGAGAGGACACACACAAGGACGGGCACAGAGCGTTGGGGGCAGTGCAGGCAGAGTGGGCAGAGCCTCCCGTCCCCCGTCACCTGCTGGAGAGGCGAGCCTGGGCTGGGCTCGCTGGACCACGCCAGAGCCGGACTCTGCCCCCCTGTGGGTCCCTGAAGGGACAGGGAGCAGCCGGCTGACTGTGAACAGATGGGAGGTTTCCAGGTAGAGGGAAGGACTTGCTGGAGAGAGAAGCCTCCTGGTCTCCAATGTCAGTGACTCGGGACCTCCCATCCAGGGTGAGCTGTGCTTCCAATAGAGCAGCCACCAGCCACTGTGGCTACGGAGCCCTTACAGCGTGGGTGGTCCAGAGGGAGATGTGCTGTATGAAAATGACATCATTCCTCCTCCTTGTGGAAGATGCTCTGGGACAGGAAGCTATTTGTGGAGCCAAGGCTACATGGGTGGCAGCAAGAGTGGAATATTGAGAGACCTGCTCACTGTGGGTGCTGACAAACTGGTTAATTCAAAGTAAAGGACAACCCACTCCAGGGATTTTATGGAGTCCTTAAAATTTATGGAGTACTTAGTATGTGCAAAGCATTTTATATAGACCATCTCATTTAATTCTCCCAGTATTCCTAGAGACTAGGACTATCCCCATTTTATGAATGAGGTACAGAGAAGGCAAGTAAGTTACCTAAGGAAAAAGAGAAATCTCTAAACCCCCAAACTTGCCTCACTCGGGGATGAGGGGTTTCTGTGTCCTTTCTGTGAGGAGGACAAAGGCCTTGGGTGCATGGCCCCCGCAGGGAGGTGTGAGCCATCCATCCATCCATCCATGGAAGGACCTTCATGCAGAGGCCAGTGCCCAAGAGGCCAGAGGCTCTGTCCATGGGGCTTTGAAATCGGAGCTTTCCTAGCATATTCACACATCTGCAACGAATCAGAGGATGAAGGACAGACCCGGGCAATGGCTCCGGGGGATCTGGCAAGAATGGATGCCTTAGGGAAAGATGAGAGAAGACCTATGTGGTTTCCCTGTGGCATCTCAATGGGTCAGGGCATTTTAGGGGGGGGGGTTTGAGAAGTTGGGGGGGGAGTGGAGAGCAGGCTGGTCTTTTGCCATTGACCAGTTGGAATGTCAGGAATATAGCCCTGACACCCCGTGTCCCCTGGTGGCTGCTTTATGACCTGGTCTGCCATCCCGCTGGCTTATCCCGGGTCACGTTTTCCAAAGACAAGCCATTAAGGGGCGTGTCAAAGACTGGGGATTTATGCCCGAGAAACTCACCTTCCCTGGTCTGGCTGCCCCTAACTCTGCCTGGGGCTGCCAAGGCTGACCTGGGAAAGAATAATGGTTATAAGAGGATTTCTAGGAAGCAGGGCCAAGGGTGGGGTCTACACTTGAGAACTGTGCGATTTTTAGAGCTGGAAAGGGCTTGAACAGTGACTTGTGGGCTGTTGAGCAAAATGTTCGTAGAGTGTAGGGTCAAACAGCCCAGGGTTCAGAACTTGGCTTAAGGAACCTCAGTGTTTCCATCTATACAATGGGGGTAACAAGAACATATGCCACAGAGAGTTGATACAAAGCTTCAGTGAGATGTAATGTATGTCAGTGTATGGAAACACTGCATGATAACTGGGAATAATGATGCTAACCCAATTTTTCTTCACACAGCTATAGGAGCTCAGATGTCCATCGGGGACCTAATGCCCTTGGGATATTATGGCAGGGAGAAGGGGGCCACTCACAATATTCCAGCAGAAGGAATATTACATCTGCTTTGCTCCACAGATTTAAGTTCATATACACGTTCTCCCGGATTAACCAGTGGGTCATCAGATCATCCATTTTCTGTGGTTGCTTCCAAGCTTACTTGTTAAAGTCTCTCCAAAATGGCCCCATGCCTTGTCTCCTGACTACCGTTGGCTCTTGTATGAGGAAAGTTCTTGAAGTCGGCTCCCATCCTTCTGAATGAAGCTAAGAATAGAATGATCCTCAGGTAGCACAGTGAGGGCTGGTCTGCTTGGCACACTCTGGCCCCTTGTTTGTCACGCCTTTCTCGCGGTAGCCCTAGCCCGCTCAAATAAAATAGGCTTGTCCACCGTGTCTCCTCCTCTGTGCGCCTGAAGATCTTTGGTGATGGCTGGACGCTTCCAAGGGGGATGCCCACGCAATATTGAGCACCCACTGTATACCAGGCCGTTCTTAGTGCTGGGATTCCACAATAAACCAAATATCAGTATTTTCACTCAGCCAAACTATTTCGAGTGCTCTGGCCTCACAGTCCCCAAAGTGTCTGAAGACGATTGAATCATGCATCCTCTTCTCCAAAAAGTTAAGCGATCCTCCCTAATACCGTTTTGATTTCTGTGGTTTGTTACCTCCGTCAACCGTGGTCCGAAAATATTACATGGACAGTTCCAGAAGTAAACAATTCATATCGAAACCTTTTTTAATTTCTTAAATTTTACTTTCCAATCATAGCTGACGTCCAATATTACTTTGTACTGGTTTCAGGTGTACAGCACCGCGCTCAGGCAAGAAATCGCGTGAGGAGACCTGTGATGAAATCTCGCGTTTTTTCCTTGTCCCGCTGCACGTGACTCCTCCCCTTTTCCCGGAGTTTCTCTCAGCAGCCACCGGTCCAGTCAGCCGAGCAGCAGCGGTGGCGGCACCGCGGTGCTGATGGTCCAGTCGCCTTATTTTACTCCATCGCGGCCCGAGGGGACAGCCCGAGAGAAGCCCACACCTGCCCCTTTAAGGGTCAAGGCGAACATTCTGGACTCAGAGGAGAGAAGAGCCGTGGGCTGCTGAGGTTGCTAAGATCCGCGGTGAGAATGAACCTTCTCCCCGTGAAATTGTGAGGAAGGAAAGAAACTCCCGCTGGTCTTGCTGTCGCACCTCAAACTGCAGAAGTCCCGGCCAGACCACGTGCTAAGTGTGCGGTGGAGACGGGTGGGCGGCGACGTAGTCCTGAGGGAAGGACGTCATCCTTGTCGCGCGTGACGTCATGAGGTCAGCGGCAGCCTGGCTGGGTAGAAGCGCCTGCATCATTCTTCCCGCTCATCATGAAGCCACGGTGTCGTCTCCCATCGTCACGGGAAGAAGGGTGAGTCCAGTACAATTAGGTGTTTTCAGAGAGCGAGACCCATTCACCTAACCTTTACAGTCTACCGTGATCATCCTTCTGTTTCATTATTAGTTATTGCTGTCAATCTCTTACTGTGCCTAGTTTATAAGCTAACCCTTATCGTAGGGAAAAAACATAGCATCAACAGGGTTCTGTACTATTAGCATTTTTAGGCATCCACTGGGGGTCTTGGAATGTATCCCCCTCAAATAAGGGGTCCACTGTCAGTCTGCGTCCTCACCCCTGGTCCCTGTGAATGTGACCTTGTTTGGAAATAGGGTCTTTGCACATGTAATTAAGTCAAGGATCTCAAGATGAGACCATCCTGGATTCCACCCTGGATTTGGGGTGGGCCCTAAATCCAACAACTGGTGTCCTTATAAGAGAAAGGAGAGAGATGGGACAGGCGCAGGGAGAGTGCTGGGTGGCTGTGGAGGCAGAGGTGGGAGCTGTGCACCCAACAGCCAAGGGATGCCAAGGACACTGGAAGCCAGGAGAGGCCTGAGCGCAGCAAGGAACTGACTCTGCCGGCACCTTGACTTCTGGCCTCCAGAACTGGGAGAGAATATGTATCCATTGTTTTAAGCCACCCAGTGTGTAGTAATTTATTGTGGCGGTTCTAGGAAACTAATACGGAGTCTAAGACAGATTCTGCATCCATTTCAGGGGTCTGGGGGGCAGATTGACACATAAACATGTGAAAGTGTGGTAAGACTTGTCATAGACAACTCAGCCCAGCACTGAGGGAGCACAGAAAAAGGATCACATAACCTTCCTAGAGGGAGGACTGGGAGGCTTCATGGAGGAGGTGACTTTGTACGGCATTTTCTAAGGCTGTACTTTTCAGATAAAGAAGAGGGAAAATGGCACTACTAGTATAGGCAGACAGGGAACCTGTATAAAGGCATGGAGATGATAAAGAGCATGGTGACTTCTTTGGCTGGAGGGCAAGGCACTTGCAGGGGCTGGTGGGGGGGTGCGGGTGGGGAGGTGGGAATGAAGAGAGGATTTCATCCAGGCTTGGAATATAATATAAGTTGGGTTTGATCCAAGTCCTGAACAATCTTGGGAAGGAATTTAGTTCTTCAGTGGTAATAGGGAGCTATAGAAGGTTCTTAAGTGGAGGAGTGCATCAGTCAGAACTCACAGTTGCCAGAAACAGCATTCACTTAGCTGGTGTTTGCACTAAAGGATTGTGTAGAGGATACCAGAAAGCTCACAGAATTTCCAGGATAGAAACTCAGGCTTAAACTCTGCACAGTTTGCATTATACCCCCGGGTTGTTCCATCAGGAATAGGCACTAAAGCTTGAGCACCAACATCAATTTGTTCTTCCACTTACTCATGCATTCAGTGGTTGCATCTTGTATGTGCCCTGACTGGGGATCGAAACCGTAACCTTGGCATATTGGGACGACGCTCTAACCAGCTGAGCTAACCCGCCAGGGCCTTTTTTTTTTTTTAAATGTACCTCTCTAACAGCCCAGAAAGAAGACAGAAACACATATTGGTGAGGAAGATGAGCAGGAGGACGTGAGGGGTCAAACAGGGTCTTTAGAGTCAAGAATAAATTAAAAGTTGGCTGATTCTCAGACTCCTATGCCCACTTACCCCAAACTCGGTGCCTCTTGGCAAAAGGGGGTCAAAGTTTGTTTTAGGCTCTTTTCTAACTTCTCCGAGGAAATATGGTGCTATTTGATGATGGTAAATCAGGCTCAGGAATCAGAGCTGAGTGTGAAACCCAGCCTTCTCTCTTCCTGGCTATGCAGTCATAGGCAAGTGACTCAACACTTCTGAGCCTCAGTGTTTGCAATCTGTATAAAGCCGGTATTGACATCAGGCTTATTGTGAGTCTTCAACAACCCGGTAGAGTTAAAGTGGGCCTGGTGCGTAGACAGCACTCAAAAGTGTTAGCTATGACTTGCTATTATCTCCCTGCCTTGCACACTTCTTATCTGTCTTCATCATGTCATTTCTCCTGAGAGTGGGAGTAAGGTGGTGATTCATGCTCCTCCTCCCACCCAGACAGGGCAGTTCCTGGTACTCCATGTCCCTGTGCTCCGATTCCCTCCCGAGACTGAGCAGCACACGGCTCTTTCTCTGCTTGTTTGTTCTTTCCTGTTTGCTCAGAGCTGATGTCATTAGTTTAATGCAGGCGCCCGACATCAGGGTCTGCGTCGCGGTGACTTGCTTTGTATTTATACTACAGGGATGCTTAAGAGTGTTTGGTGACGATGGTGTATCACAAGTGACAGATGAGTCAAGAATGCTCCCCCACTGGTCCGAAGCTGCCAAGGGAAGGTTTAGACCCTCATACTTACCACAAACAGATGTGCAAGTAAATGCTAGGTGGGAGGGATAGAAATGTGGTTGGGGGAGGTGTCTGTCTGTTTTATTTATCTGCATAATTGGAGATTTTTTGAGGTCAGGGACTGTGTTTGATCCCTGTCACCAAGTCCAGTGCTCAGCACAGTGCCTGGCACATAATGGGCGGATAAATCCATATTTGTCTTATTCTTTGTTAATTTGAGAATTGTTTTTGGAACTGTGCTGGGCTCTGAGCTAGACTCTGAGGATATAACAGTGAACAAAACAGGCAGTCTCTTGGGGAATTTACTTCATTTGTAATGAAGTAAATTCACTGCAGCAGGTCCTGGACTGGAGGTCTGATGGGGCCACAGAGAACCACAGGTCACTTCTACCTGGGGGAGTTGCAGGATACAAGTACTTGAGTTGGGTCTTGATAGGAGAGGGGAGTTCATCAGGTGGAGGATGGTGACACGGGTGTCCCAAGAGAGGGAACAACATGTGCAAAGTCATAGCGGTAAGAAAGCACCAGGTGTTTTAGGGACTAGCAAATGGCATGTTATGGCCAGAGCTTAAAGGGTAAGTGAGGGAATGAGTCTGGAAAGATAATTTTTTAAAAAAATCTTCACCTGAAAATATGTTTTCCTTTATTGATTTGTAGAGACATTGGAAGGGACACAGCGAGAGAAACATCGATGTGAGAGAGAAACATCAATCAGTTGCCTCCTATATGTGCTCCAACTGGGAATCAAACTAGCAACCAAGGTATGTGCCCCGACTGGGAATTGAACTTGCAACCTTTTGGTATATGGGATGATGCTCTAACCAACTGAGCCACCCGGCCAGGGTCTGGAAAGATAATGTGAAGGTGATGGGTAGCTATGGAACGATTTCTATGGAATGTCTTAGTCATATTTGTATTGTCTAAAGACTACTGTGGAGGTAGAGTGGAGAAGATGGTAAACAGCCTTCTCTGATCTTCTTGGTGGATATGGTAGAAAATCTGAGAGCCAGAAGGCCTTAAGCACATCCAGTAGTGTGCTGGCTCTCTCAAAAAAACTAAGCAAAACAAAACAAAGGGTCCTAACTGGTTTGGCTCAGTGGATAGAGCATTAACCTGTGGACTGAAGGGTCCCAGGTTCGATTCCGGTCAAGGGCATGTACCTTGGTTGCAGGCACATCTCCAGTAGGGGGTGTGCAGGAGGCAGCTGGTTGATGTTTCTCTCTCATCAATGTTTCTAACTCTCTATCCCTCTCCCTTCCTCTCTGTAAAAAAATCAATAAAAATATATTAAAAACAAAACAAAACAAAGGTTGTGATTCGTAGCTTTTGCCAATTTCCATGGTGTAAATACTGCCACTGTGGCTGCTTTCAAGCTACCAACATGATGTTGCTGAGATGTTGGAAAGTGATGTGCACCCTCTTGGTGAATGTGATGGGAGATATCAGAGCCAAAACATTGTATTATGTCCCTTACAGAGCTCTGGTAGAGAGAACAGTTCCATAACGACAACCTGAGGGAAAGAGCTTTGGCAATGATTACCCCAATGTGAGCTGTAGGCGTGTAGCGAGTGCTTCAGCATTCAATCCAGTCTTCCCACTAGCATTTCTCTGCAGGGATTTATCTCACTTCACCACGTGGTTTGAGTTGATGGCTCCAAGTTCCAGCTGGTACAAGCAATGAGTGAATTCCTTACCCAGACTGCAGCCATTGGCCCAGGGATGAGTATTTAACCAATCAGAGCCTGTAAAATGCAAGAAGGCACTTGTTAAGGTTTCTGACCAAGATAGGCTTCTTCTCCCTTCCTTTCCACCAGAGGAGGTGTGCTCTCTCCCCAGAATGGGGGAGGAGCCACGCCAAGACCATGTTGCTAACAGATAGGAGGCTCCTGGAGCCCTGAGGGGCTTGTGTGGAAGTCTCAGTGTGAGCTAATGCTCTCCAAAGCTAACACTCTCCAAGAAGAATGGAGAGACGGAGGGCAACTGGGAGCTTGGTTTAACTTCTGGGTCCTTCTTTTAGCCTGCCTGACCTGACATGGACTTTATGGTCCTGTGGACCAATATATCCCCCTTTTTGGTTAAGCCAATTAGCATTGGGATTCTATTCTTCCTAGCTGATGGTAGGACTGTCACTGTCACTGGCACTCACTACCACCATCACGACTCACTTCACTGATGAAACGGCCAACCCCCAAATGCATAGCTTGCTGAGGAGGTAGATCAGATGGCTGCAGCGTCAAGGAGTTTTCGGTCTGTGTGGTCCACCCCATTGTCAGGCAGACAGGGCTATGCTCCACCCCAGGGGGATTCTGGAAGCCATTGATCAGGTTTCAGTTTCATTATTATTTATTAGAGACCCAGTGCATGAAATTTGTGCACGGGGGAGGGGGTGTCCCTCAGCCCGGCCTGTACCCTCTCCAATCTGGGACCCCTTGGGGGATGTCGAATGCCGGTTTAGGGGCATTAATTCCAGCCATTAGGAAAATCACACAGAATGTCCTTGACATACAAACTGTGGTTTTATGAGTTGTTTTAATAATAATGGCCATTCCTTTAAATAATATCTGCTTACATACAATACAGCTGGTACTATGTGAATTCAGAATGTTAATATCACAAAATCATGGAAGGTTGTAGTGGAAATAACCTTGAATTGTCTAGTCCAAACTTTTATAAATATTGGAATTTCCTTTTCAAAGATTTTGAATGCTTTTTGTCCTAAGAAGCTTAACCAACTTTTGAGGCAACCCATTTTCTGTGAAAGAACTGGGGGACTCCAGCGGCAGGCATGCAAAGCAGCCGGACCTGGTGGGGCTGAGGGGACTGGGCGCCTCCATCTTGTGGCTATGGGCGCCACCATCTTTGTGATGGTGCGACAGTCAATTTGCATATTCCCTCTTTATTAGATAGGATACAAAATGTGTTTGCATCTACCGTGTTAGACCCTGTTCTAGGGGTTGGCGATATAGCAGAGAACAAAGTAAGACAGAAGTATAGTGACTTAGCTTGTATGTGAACAGCAGGGTTGGAGATCCAGGTCTCTGGACTTCTTTTGTGGTGTCCACTCTATCATCACTGGCAGCTGCTGATACCTGCAGGAACACCCGGAATTCTCTTGTCCTTCTTTTTCTGAGCACATTGTTTATTCTGGGTCTTTACTATTTGCTCCTCTCGTTCTACTCTCCATCTTTCTCTGTCCAGATAGCCAGCTTACACAGATGGAATAATGAGTTCCTGTGTCTTCTGTCTTCTCTTTGGACTTGACCAGTGGTGTCCTTGGAAGGAGATGAGAGGGAGGAGGGAGAGGGAGATTGCTCTAGTCACTCCATTGTTTCCCTTCCTTCTGGGTTGTCTTGGCTTCAAGGTCACTACTTCTATCCAGGAAGACTTTGCTACACAACTCTCTTTCCTTGGATCTAGTTACCATCCTGTGTCTTCTCCTCATAGACCCAGGAATATCTATATCAACTAGGTGGTTCAGTACTTCAGTCATGAGTCATAGATAACAAAAAGCAGTGTACTATAGTCACAGCGTTTGTAGCTGAGAAGAAATTGCAGACCTGGGCTCCAAAATGTGACATGTGGAGCAGGTTACACAACCTGGCAACCACTGGTACAAGAGGGATGAAAGACACTTGAAACAGATCTGAGCCCAATTTACAGCCCAGAGCCCAGCGTCAGAATCTGGGGCCTGAAGTCCATACTCCATTGAATTTTTGGGATAGTTTGTTATGCAGCATGGTGTGGCATAGCTGACAAATACAGATGGCTTGAATCACTTGAACGATGGTTCCCCATGTGGCACTGTTACACAAGAATCATTACTCCTTGTGTTTGCTAAAACTGTCCACTGTCCCATTCCAATTTTGCAATCATGTGCCTTCTTCCCCCGACCCTCATGCAGACTTAACTCTGTTATTCCTTTTCCTGATAACCTCTGTGCTCCAGGACAGATGGGGCTTGTGAGCATGTGATTGGAAACAAGCCCTATGGGATCATGATTTAGAAAAGCAGGAAGACCTTCCCCCATCTTTCACTTCACTTTTCTGCTGCCCATTAAGCCATGTAATTTAGGAGACCTCAGAGCTTTGAGTGGCTCCAAATTTATTTGGGGGAAGGACACAGGGAGGGGGGACATGTGGAAGAAGTTACTTATGCAACATCAGTGACGTCATGGAAACGGAGCAAGACAGAAGCCAATCCAGTATGGGACATTTCCTCCAGGAAACAGCATGGCCAGATGGATCGAGTGTTTGACTGTGTTCGGCACGAACAAACTTAGCTTTTCTTTTTATGAAAGCAATAAGCATTTATAAAAATCCACCGCTTCCACCCTTCACCTAACTTATGAGCCCTTTAACTCTAACCTTCTCATGACCCGCAGCTTATAGAGACCCAAGTCATTTAAAACTCAATCCAAAGTGAAACACGTTTCAGCCATGGTAAAATTAATTCTTTCACTCTTCATTGCTCTGAGACCTCATGGGGGGATCTGTGGCCTAAAGGGGGGCTGGGAAAGGCAAAGAGGGAGAGTGTTTGACTAGAAAGAGGCTTCTAACAGGAAAGATATTTATAAAGTTGCATTTGGGTACCATTGAGTTGGGAAGGAATTTGTTATAATGGCAATATATAAATCTTTGAATGGTCTCATAAATCATAGCCCCATGCCCAGCCAATCAGAAGCCACGGAAACCTGGCACTTCGGAGCACTCAGTCGTTACTAGAAAGATCCTGTGTGGCTCCTTGGAAGCGGAATCGGAAAATCTGGCTACATTTGGGGGTGTGTGGAATGTCTTGAATTACTTCTCAAACATTTTAGATTTGATAAAACCCAAGACACAGCTTTTCCAGCCCCATTTCCCTTCCCCACCTAGAATTATTATTAAACCCATGTGGACATCAAGAGAGGCTTAATCCATGTGTTTCTGATTCATTTACACTTAACTCATCAAAATATTGTTTTTAAAGGGCCGTTTGTTGTCCAAAAAGCCTTTCCCCCTAAGCTTGAAAGCTCAACTTCGCAGAAGCAGGAAGCTGCTTTTTGCCAAGAGTAAATGGGTGAGAAGTCCAAAGGGCTTGGGTTTTGGAAGTTTGTGCGGCGAATGTTCAAACAGGTTCTGAATGGAGCCAAATCTCTTTTTCTATCTTTGAGACATCTCGGGAGAGCAGTGGGAGGAAGTTTCAAGGAAAATCATTTCTTCCCAAGCTGCGTGAAATTGCATTCCCATGAGAAGCGTGGCCAGACCAGCCAGAAATCCAAAAATGCAGGGATGGAAGGAGACCGAGGACGGTGACCTTGTGACATGAGAGAGCATTGCCTTGAACAGTAGTAAAAGCCGCATGTTTTATGTCATAGCAAAGTCACCAAGGGTCCTTATGCCGGCGTTCCCTGTCTGAAGAGCGGACGTCACTGTATTCTTGACTGCCAGCATCTATACCTTCTGTGTGTCTTAACTCACTTGACATCCTGGTGAAGGAGGTACTGTCATTATCCTTGCTTTACAGAGGGGGAAACTGAGTCATGGAGAAGCTGAGTAACAGGACCAAGCTCATGTGTCTAGAAAGGAGTGGGGATGGGATTCAAACCCAGTTCATCTGCTTCTAACACCTGAGCCTGTCTGCCTTATACCACACTGTGTGTGGCTAGTCATTCACTGAACCATTGGGGTTGGAGATTCTGTGTGCCGGTCACAGGAGATACTGTATCAAGGAGGAAGGACAGGCCCTGCCTCCATGGAACTTAATCTGGTGGTAGACGATGACAAGACATAATTACTTGAGCCTGGGAAGTACTGCAAGGGAAAAGCATGGGTGTAATGAGTCTGGGGAGACTACTTGGTCTGGGGAGTCAGGGAAGATTGCCTTGTGTAAGTGACATTTTAATTTCAGACTTGAGGGATGGTATTCTGGGTTAAATTGTGTTACCCCTCCCCCACCACACACTCTCAATTTATATGTTGAAGTCCTAACCCCCAGCACCTCAGCATGTGACTTTATTTGGAAATAAGGTTATTGTAGATGTAATTAGTTGAGGTGAGGTCATACTGGAGTCAGGTGGGCCTCTAATCCAGTATGTCCTTCTGAAAAGGGGAAATTTGGAGACAGATGTGTGAACATAAAGGCAGAAATTGGGGTGAGGTACCTAGAAGCTCAGGAACTCCCGAGATTGGTAGCAAACCTCCATGAGCTAGGGGAGAGGCCTGGAATAGTCCTTCCTTGGCCCCTGCAGAAGGAGCATGGCCCTGCCCACACCTTGAACTGGGATGTGCACCATCTACGATTGTGAGACAATTCCAGGACTGCATTGTGCTTTTTCATGGCAGCCTTAGCAAACTCATACAGGTGGGAAGGTATTAGCTAGGAGACGGAGCGGGGAGCAATAAGGAGGGTGGAAGAAGAGAAGACCAGGAAGAAGAATGGCATGTGCCAAATCTCAGAGGGAGGAGGAAATTGACACATTTGAGGATGTGGAACCAGGAACAAGGGGAGACAATGGGTAGAAGATGGTCCAGATGGACACCATACCTCAGCATCCTGAATGCATAATGTGGCATCCATAGAAGGGACAATGGGAAACCAGTGAAGGGCTTTAACTAGGGGACAGACATGACTGGATTTGAATTTTAGGAACAGTGCCCTGTCTGTCGTGTGGAGAGTAAAGTTGGGTGCAGATGGGAGCCTTAGTGGAATGATGTGAAGACTGAAATTGGTTGGCTCTGATTCATCCAGACAGTCATGTGTTGAACACTGCCACCATTAGCTCCTGGCCACAGTGCCCTGTGTCTGTCTTTTCCGGGTCCATGCTTTAGGGTTTGGTAAGTTACCCTATCATCTTCCAGGAATGTCCTCCTCTGCTTATGTAATCCAGAGTTGGCATCTGTTGCTTACAACTGAGAAAATCCTAAATGAATACTCTTGTATAGTCAGAGCTCAGAAATGGATAAGTGGAATTAATCATTATGAATCATAAAGACCTCCCCTTGCCAGCTTCGGAAAGTGGTCATGTTTGAGTTGGATGGGGACGTGGATGATTTACGTGACATTAGGCGCCATGCAAAGAGGAGGGAACCACTGAGCTCATGGGGTTTTAGATGTCACAACTGGAGTCCCTCTGCCCAAGGGGATCTCATGTTTTACTTGCTTGTCAGAGGTATAAATCTGAGATGGAAGAGTAAACACGCACGCACACGCGCGCACAGTCCACTCCCTGAAGGCTCACGCCAAATATCTCCCTGCCATGGTTATTTATCTTCGGATGGTCATTGGTCTGGATCTTTGTGAAGGCTGCCTCTACTAATGCTAGCATGCTTATTTCCAGACTGTCAAAGTCATCCTAGAAAGTGGGCCCATTAGACCAACCTGGTAAAAAGTTGCACTTAAGGATTTGGTTGCTCCCTGTACCTTTCCTAGTGTGGGGTAAAGTGAGGAGCGACTCTGCAGATTTTCATGTGTCATTCCACCTACTACCAACACTATTCCACCTGACGCCCCACTGGCTCTTGAACAACTCAGGCAAATGCCAACTCATGAACAGGCTGTGTTCCAAAAACATGTTAAGTCAGTCGATTGGAATGAATATGCATTTTACCATAGAAGCATTGTTAACACCTGTGCAGAGTAGTAAGCATAGAAGCATCTCATTTTTGTTACCTCCTCAACACTCATACTCATACACACATTCTCTCATATCTGTCCATGTCTATGTAAAGATGCATTACAAACAAAGTAGAAGAATATACACCAAATTGATAAGGCAGGTATCCTATCTAATAAAGAGGGAATATGCTAATTGACCATCACTCCATCACAAAGATGACTGCACCCACAGCTGAAGCCAAGTTCCCATAAGGAGCCTTAATGAGCAATCAGCAGGGACCTGAGGCTATGCCCTCCCCCGCCCCGTGGGGCTTGACGGGACCTCAGGCCACATCCCCCACCCGGCAGGGCTTGACAGGGGACCTCAGGCCGTGCCCCCCACCCTGGAGTCAGGCTAGGGGACCTCAGGCAGCACTCGCCGGCCCCAGTGCCAGGCCAGGGGACCTGAGGCCATGCCCCCCCGCCTGGTGAGGCTTGATGGGGGACCTCAAGGTGCGTTTCCCATCCTGGTGCTGGGCTAGGGGACTTCAGGCTGCTCCCCCCACCCCAGTGCCAGGCCGGGGGACCTCAGACCACACCCCCGCCCGGCAGGGCTTGACAGTGGACCTCAGGCTGCACCCCCTTCCCCAGCACTGGGCCAGGGGACCTGAGGCTTGGCACCCCCCACCTGGTGGGGCTTGACAGGGGACCTCAGGCCATGCCCCCACCCAGCGGGGCTTGACAGGGCATCTCAGGCCATGTCCCCCACCTGGCGGGGCTTGATGGGGGACCTCAAGGCATGCCCCCCGCCCCGGTCTGGGCTGGGGGACCTCAGGCCACACCCCCTGTCCTGGCACCAGGCCAGGGGACCTGAGACTATGCCCCCTGCCTGGCAGGGCTTGACAAGGGTGGGACTGGCTGGGTCTGGGTCTCACGCGATTTTGAGGTGCATGTGGGTGGGCGGGGACTTGACTCTGGGTCCCATGGTGTGCCCCAGACTCTGACAGGAGGAAGGTTTTCATATACATTTTACTAATTTTCTTTCATCTCTGACACTTCTATTATAGAGAAAGGGCAAATAGCAATATTAAATTATTTCCTCTAATTAATTCCCTTTTAATGTGCACAGATTTTGTGCACCCCGGGTCACTAGTCTTTGAATAATGGGATAATGGGCAATTTTTCTTTCCACCTGTTAGTTATATTAACCATTTCTTCCCTTTGATGACCATGATGAGTTGTAGAATTAATCAATAAATAATTACATATCTTTGAAAAGAGAAAACGTTATTTTCAAAGGTATTGCACATCTCAAGTCAGCACTAGTCTAATAATTTAACTGCACTGGCTTTAGAATATTAATATTTTTACTAACCAACACAAACAATGCTGATTCTTTAAGCTTATTTAAAGAATGGTTTCTGAATATAGTACTAGGCTGAAGTTTTGGGAATACAGGGACTATGTATATGGTATCCAGTATTGGCACATAATAAAAGGAGGCAGGAAGGAAGGGAGGCAGAAAGGGGTAGTGTGGTGCAGTGGAGAGAGCTTTAGAAGATGGAGTCATTTTAGACTTTCAACCCAAGCTTTGCTTTGACCGAGGCATGTGGCTTTGGGCAAGTTATTTCCCCCTTAAGCCCTGAAGATAGGACTAAATTGTTCTAGATAAGGTGCTGGTAAACTCTGGCCTGTGGGCCAAATCTGGCCCACTATTTTTTTTTGTCAATAAAGTTTTATTGGGACAATCCACACTAATTTTTTAGATAGCATCTGTGGCTGCTTTCTTGCCACACTGGCAGAGTTGAGTAGTTCCTACAGAGATATTATGATTTGCAAAGTCTAAAATATTTACTCTCTGGCCCTTGATAGGAAAAGTTTGCCGACCCCTGGTTTAGAGGACTCTCAATTGAATTCCATATGGGAATCTGTATTGCGTAGGGCTTGGTTTTCCAATCCTGTGATCTTGGGGGTAGGGTTTGTATTCTCTTCCCTGATTGATCCCTATCTCAACCCAGGATGGGGAGGGAAGGTGGTCAAGGACGGCCTTTGATCTGTGAGCCTCCCTAGTGAATGATTCATCTTGTGACTCTCCTCATCTGCTGCTGGAGGGTGGGCAGAGTCAGCTGGGAGGAGGAATCTGAGGGTGGGGATGGAAAAGTCCACCATTAGGAGGATGCTCCTAAGCAAGAGTATCACCCAAGGAATTGATTGCACCGTCAGCACCCTTCAAGGATCTGTAAAATACATACTCAGGTCCTTCCTGTCCTGTCTCTTACGCTGCTTATCGATGTTTCTGAACAGCGTTCTTCATCGATTCCTGGAAACATTTTTCTTTCCTGTGCAAAATAATCATAATCATCTTCCTGAAGATGTTCAGGCGACAAAGCCCATCCTGTGTGTGTGTGTGTTGTGTGTGTCTGTGTGTGTGCGTGTGCACACACGTGCTTGTTTTTCTCTCTGATGGAGTTATCTTGTTCTGGTTGGGCTCTTGAATTATAGATTATATTCTCTTCGCCTTTTCATGGATGCTGAAACCATTTCAACTGACCCTGCACCTTCCCCACTTAGAGCTTTGTGGACAAGACAGCCCCAGTTTTCCGGGCAAACAACCCCTTGCCACACCATCTGTGTCTAATCAACTGCAGAGGCCTTCTTCCCACCAAAGATAACACTGATCAGGAGTGGCCACGATCCTGTTCCTTGGGAAGACAGGCCACTGGTCCTAAAGGCCTGGATACCCTGAAGCAGTGTGTAACCAATGACCCTCTTTGCCCCTTCCCCCTCCCCCGTCTGGGGCATTTCAAGAGCTTATTACAGAGGATCCCCCACCCCCCACCATTAAAGTACACTAGTCATGACTCAGTGCGGCTGGTCTGTCTTGATTTTCCTCGGGGGAGTCTGTCCTCACTTGACTCTGAATTCCCGGATGAGCTGAACAGAAAATGAAGACCAAACATTTCTGCATTTCCAAACCTTCTGAGCCCTTCTGAGTGATGAGCCCTTTCCAGATCCAAGTCTTGCCCCCGAATGGTGCCTCTACAGCCCATGTGGCACTGTGTTTCTTTGGGGCTATTAGAATAAGTTGGCATCACTCAAAGACGAGGGAGAGGATGATATTGTCATATTTTGCATATGGGTCCACATCTTTTCATGTTTTCCTTCCAAGGATGAAGTCAAATGATGGGTGCAAAGTGTTTTCTAGAGCAATGGGTCCCAACCTATAGTGTTTACGTGAATCCATAGAATGCAGGTTCTGATTCTATAGGTCTGGGCGGGGACAGGGAGTCTGCATTTCAAAAAAGCTCTCAGCTGATGCTGCTGGTTTGAGGACCACACTTTGAATAACAAGGTTGGGTAACATAACAAGATTTGAATAAATGGTGTTCAACTGGATGAATATTGGTCTCCCCTTACAAGTCCACTAGACCCTCAATAGCCCTTGATACTGACAAGAGGTGGGGCGGGGATGCAAACCCATGTCTGCTGAACCAGCCTGCTGTAGTGCTCGAGGGACTTCTGGTATACCTCCATCAGCTTGAGACAGCAAGGTGAGGGTGACATATGATTAAACAGGTGAGTGGTTCTGTTTAGGCAACAAATAGTTATGAGCACCCACTCCTCCCTTCAAATCCAGTGACCATTCCAAGTTTTGGCAATGGGGCCTTTACCCGTCCTCATTTCTGTCTCAGGGTATGTGCTCTTTTTTTAAAAATATATTTTATTGATTTTTTACAGAGAGGAAGGAAGAGGGATAGAGAGTTAGAAACATCAGTGAGAGAGAAACATCGATCAGCTGTCTCTTGCACACCCCCTACTGGGGATGTGCCCGCAACCAAGTTACGTGCCCTTGACCGGAATCGAACCTGGGACCTGTCAGTCCACAGGCTGAGGCTCTATCCACTGAGCCAAACCAGTTTTGGCAGGGTATGTGCTCTTGTATCCGCTGCCCAACATCGTCTTTCTCCAAGGCTTCTCTTGGCCACGCACTGCTTGCCTTTTAGAGCTCAGCTCAAATGTCACTTCCTCTTAGGGACTTCCCATGACCATCCAGTCAAAAGTACCATCCCCTCCACTGTTCGCACCTTGTTACCGCATCTGGCTTCTTTCAGAAACCTTATCACTCTTTAAATTACTCATTTGTTGATTTGCTGTCTCTCCACACTAGAACATCAGCCCCACAAGAGGACTTTTGTGTCTTGTTTATTGCTGCTTTCCCTGAGTCTGGCAAAGCACCGGGTGCATGGTTGGTGCTCAATGTTTTCAGATGAATGAACAGCCCAGAAGAAAGTTTACAAGGACAATGTTTGAACGACTTCCAGAATCCCTTCTGATCACCCTGACATGGCAGGAATTATAGGTCATCTACTAATATACTGATGGTGAGTGACTGTGGCTGGGCTGATAAAGCTGCTCCCTTGAAGACCTCTGTGGTCTGTAGGTATTAGTAGAGTCCCAGCTAATCTGTGAAATTAATTGAAAGCCACAGACCCACTTACAATTGGTATATTAATCTGCTCAGGCTGCCTAACAGAATACCCAAAATTGGAGGGCGTAAACAATGGAAATGTACTTTCTCCTAGTTCTGGAGGCTAGAAGTCCAAGATTAAGGTACCAGTAGGGTTGGTTCCTAGTGAGACCTCTCTCCTTGGTGCACAGGTGACACCTTCTCACTGTGTCCTCACATGGCCTTTCCTCTGTGTGAATGCATGGAGAGCTCTGGAGACACCAGCACTATAGGGTTAGAGCCCCATACTTATGATCGCATGTAACTTAATTACTTCCTTAAAGGCCTCATTTCCAAATATACGTTGTGGGGTTCGGGTTTCAATATAGGAATTTGGGGGCAGAGAAGAGAGACACAGTTCAGTCTATAATGCTTATTTTTAAGAGATTCTGACTTACTCAGGCTAACTCCAGGTAAACGTGCTTATGATAGGAACATCAGGGGAATACAGGAGAGCTTCTAGGTGGAAGGATGCTTGGGTTCTCAGAAGCTAGTCTGTGATGTCTATTCTAATTCCATCATCAAGGTGAGTACTGCAGTGAGCAACCACTTTTTTCTCTCACTTTTTTTTTAAAATTTTTTTTTCATTGACTTCAGAGAGGAAGGGAGAGGAAGAGAGAGAAACATGAGTGATGAGAGGGAATCATTGATTAGCTGCCTCCTGCATGCTTCACACTGGGGATCCATCCCACAACCTGGGCACGTGCACTGACTGGAAATTGAACCATGACCTCCTGGTTCATAGGTGGACACTCAACTACTGAGCCATGCTGGCTGGGCTGTCTCACTTTAAAAAACAACAACACAAAAAAACCCCACTTCATTGAAGTATAATTGGCATATACGAAGAAGTGCATACTTATAGTACAACTTGATACGTTTGGAGATATATACGCACCCATGAAACTGTCACCATACTCAGTGCCATAAACATCTCCATCACTCCCAAATGTTTCCTCTGACCCTGTTTCTTTTATTTAATTAATTAATTATTTTGTGGTAAGAGTCCTTACCGTAAGATCTGTCCTTCAGCAGAATGGTAAGTGTACAGTGCGTGTTGTTAACTACAGTTGTTAGGCCGTGCAGTAGCTCCTAGGACTGAGTCCTCTTGCATAGTGGGAACTTGGGACCCTTGGACCACCAGCATCTTGTTTCCCATCTCTCCAGCCCCTGTAGCCTCCATTCTGCTCTCTGCTATGACTGACTGTTTTAGGTTCTTGACATCAGTGAGATCATGTGGCATTTGTTTCTCTGCATCCGGCTGAGTTCACTTAGCACAGTGTCCTCCAGGTTCATCCTTGTCACAAATGGCAGGATTTCCTTTTTTTTTTTTTTTAAGGCTAAATAATATCCCACTGTACGTATATGTCATCTGTTTTTTATCCATTCATCTGCGATGGACATTTAGGTTCGTCCATGTCTTGGCTGTTGTGAATAAGGATGCGATGATCATGGGAGGGCAGCTATCTATTTGGGATCCTGATTTCATCTCTTTCAGATACACACTCAGAAGTGGAATTGCTGGATTACATGGCACTTCTACTTTCAATTTTCTGAGGACCCTCCATACTGTTTTTCATAGTGGCTGCACCAATTTACATTCCCACCAACATTGCACAAGGGGTCCCTTTTCTCCACATCCTCGCCAACACGTATCTCTTGTCTTTTTAATAATAGCCATCCTAACAGGTGCGAGCTGATCTCTGACTGTGGTTTTGATTTGCATGTCCCTGCTGACTAGTGATGTTTGAGTATCTTTTCATAAACCTGTGGGCCATCTGTATGCCTTCTTTGGAGAAGTGTCTACTCAGGCTCTTTGCCCATTTTCTAATCAGGTTGTTTTTTGCTATCGAGCGGCAGGAGTTCCTTATGTACTTTGATAGTAACCCTTTATCAGATATATGGTTTGCAAATAATTTCTCCCCTTCCGTGGGGTGCCTTTTCACTTTTTGATTACTTCCTTTGCTGTGCAGAGGCTTTTTAGTCCCACTTGTCTATTTGTTTTGCTTTTGTTGCCTGTGCTTTGTCTCACTTCTAATTGCACTCTCCCTGGTCTCCAGCAGCACTTTATTTTCCCTCCTTCACACGTCTTATCACTTGATACCTATGAATGATAACATAAGATGTGAATAAATGGTGTCCAACTGGATAAATATTGGTCTCCCCTTACAAGTCCACTTTTTAAACTCTAAGCTCCCAGAGGCAGGGAGTTTGCACTGGACTGTTGGAGTTTTGCTCATTGCTACAATCACAAAACCTCAAGGTGCTCAGTAATTTTTTTTTACTGGCTTAAAATGACCCTGTGATCAAATGCTGCAATACAGGATTGCGTCTGGAAACTACAGAACTCAGGGCATGACCTTGATTTCTTTCATTTGGGAAACCAACGAATATTCATTGAGCATTTACTATGTGCCAGACACTTACTAGCTCTGGGAATAATACGGTGGCAAGGACAAGGCCCCTGCTCTCATGAGGTTGCATGAGACAGATGAGACACCAGTCAACAAAACGAATTTCCACATCAGCTCCCTGAAGAAGGTACAGCAGATTGTAAAATAAACAGAGTAGGCATAAGGGGTTATTAAATGAATGAATACAAACTATACGCAAGGCTTTCTAATTGTTATTTTTTCGTAAGCG